>NC_050082.1:4145635-5395635 GCF_009764565.3 Dermochelys coriacea | reverse complement strand
TTTTTCAAAGGATGGCAAGAGTCGATGGATGCTCAGCTCCCTCCATTATCTCTAGCTGCCTCACAGGGTTAGAGGGTTGTGGCTCTGAACTGTATTAATAAAACTAGAAACTGTGATTGCTGAAGCACGAGTGTTGCAATCCTACTTCCTGTGGCTCCTAAAGCAGGAACTCTGATAATACCAGACCAGATCCTGGGTCAAGAACCTACCGAATTCTAGTGTGGTAAAGGGGGGAACAAACGGACCTAAGCAATAGATTAGGCAACACAGTTCCCTCTTGGATTATTTTCTGAATGGCTCAGTTCTACCAAGTTCAGCTTGCCCTGCCCAGTGGCTCCTCTTCCACATCCAGTCAGCACACCCCAAACTTGCAATGATGCATTAACAATAGGTCTGACTTCTCTTACCTGCCAAGACCCAAGCTCAGGCCCTCTTGATTCTGCATTTCCTCAGCTAGTGCTATGACATTGACCACTAAGGGGAGGTCAGGAATGCAGGTCCTTGCAGCCCAGTGCATGGGGGGGATGCAACAAGGCCAAACTCTTAGCCCTCACAACCCCTATGTGATGGTTCAGAAAAAGGGTAACCCAGGGCTGAAGAGTGCAGATGCAAGGGGAGAGAATTCTTTATGGTGCACAGTGTACGTAGAAGCAATGGGATCCAATCAAGGGATCAGACGAGTATCAGGATGAAGTGCCTGACAGGAAGCACCTCCAATGTGACTGGCTGATCCCGGTTACTTGGGAGTTTTAGAACTGACTGGCTAAGACATCGGAAGGTATGATACCAAGGGAACTCTCCAGCTGCAGTGTTCTGTGCCATTACCTGGGACAAGCTCTACTGCTCAGGAGGATTCCCTTGGGGCCTCTCTCTGGGCCAAAATAGTGCCACTCACCCACCTTCATGTTTGGGATGAGCAGCAGTTTGGAGAGTTTTGTTCGGCTGTCAATCAGGCTGTTCCAGTCCAGCAAGTCCATGGTGCTGCAGCCAGAAAGACTCTCGTTAGTGCCAACTCCAAGCAAGCTCCAGACTGGGCCCCAACCCCAGCAGCCTCCCCAAGGGGTGCACCGGCAGCTTCCTTACTAATTGGGATGGATCAGTGACCCAGAGCCCACTGCTGCCTGTCCTGACCCAACCGGGGAAGATTTCAGCAGAGCTCCCTGGGTGTAGATCCCAGCACTGGGATTTTCCTTGGTCACCAGGAGCCTGGCAGAGCAGCAGGATCAGCATGGCAACTCTGGGTACTTATCCAGGCAAACTTCCACCCGAGCCAGCTACAGCTCCGAGAACTAACACGCCCCTCAAAATGCCCAAAACAAACATGGCCACCACCACTTTTTACCCCTTCCCATTGCAGCTCCCTGGCCTCAGAGAAAGGCAGCCTCTCCCAGGACCTCTGGCCTGAGCCATTGCTCTAGAATTTGGGAAGCTGCCCTCTCCACCTCCTACCCCAGTCCCTCTGACAGTACATTCACTGGCTGAAATGGAAGCCTTTGGGACCCCTTCTCATGCTCCTTTCTGTAGCACCCCCACCCCTCCCCACTCTGCAGCATGTTCCAGGAAGACCAGAGGGTCAGGCTGGCTGTGGCCCAGGAAGGAGCTCACCCAGACATGCCCAGGTCCTCGCCCGTGAACCAGTGCTGGCTCTCCGCTTTGGTCGCAATCCCAAGGTTTGCCAGGGTCTCCTGCAATGAGAAAGGAGCAGGTCAGAGTCCCTGCTGCCACCTGCTATCCCCAAACGCTGCAGTGAGCAGCAGCCCTGCTGCCTTTGCACTGCAGGCCCAGACTCTGCCCTGAGCCATGACTCTGCTCCGAGACGATGGCTGGGGTTGGACTGTGCCAGTCCCTGCACACCACACACCCAAGTGGCTGAGATGCAGACAGCCGCCGTAGGGTCAATGGTACCAAACAGCCACTTGGAGCTTCCCTGGGGGTTCTCCCCTGCTGCTGACCAGCTCTTGGGAGAGAAGGGAGCGCTAGCCTCATGGCTGCAAGAGGGCTAGTGCAGGAGCTATGCAGGCATATGTACCAGCACCTGGGGCAGACCTCACAGGTACGGCACAAGAGGGGCTCCCCGCATTGCTCTGCCTAGAAGGGGCAACAATAAATCTCAAAAGACTTACAGTGCACTGCGACCGATGAAGGGGAATGGGGATTACAGCGCAACTCCAGCCCAGGGGAAGGACTGGGGGAAATGCACAGAAATGAGCCTGCTTGAGTAGGGAGTGACAGGGCATGGCTTATACTGGCTGCTGCATCATGCTCTTTCGGTCACTGGGCATGGAACCAGAACAATGCTCCTCCCAGACTCAGACTTTAAGGCCAGAAGGGACCATCCTGAACATTGAGTCTGAGGTCCTGCACATTGCAGGGCACAGAACCTCCATCACCCACTCCTGTAATGGACCCCTCACTGCTGGCTGAGTGACTGAAGTCCACAAATCAGGGCCTAAAGACTTCCAGTTACAAACAATCCAGCATTTGCACAAGTTCAAGCCAGCAGGTGACCCATGCCCCATGCTGCAGGGGAAGGCAAAAAAACCACAGGGTCTCTGCCAATCTGACCTCAGGGAAAATTCCTTCGATCCCAGATATGGTGATCAGTTAGACCCTGAGCACATGGGCAAGACCCACCAGACACACACCTGGGAAAGAATTCTCTGTAGCAACTCAGCCCTCCCCAGTGCTTTGATTCAAGGCCCCAAAGCATTTCACAACCCCCCAGAGAAATGTGGGGGCACAGTCCCCCAGGAGGGTGATGCAGCCAGGGCATGAACACACAGACGCCCATGAGGCAGGGGGGGAAGACAGCTCCTTTGGGAGCGCTGCACCCAGCTCACCTGCAGCTTCTTCACCTCCAGCTTGGTCTCCACCACAGCCAGCCCAGCCTTGCCCTGCTCCGCTGCCATTTGGTGAAAGAACCTCCTCCACTTCATCAGCACCTCAGAGAACTGCAGCTGGGGGAGCAGACCACAGGGTGAGCTCCCCTTCCTCTCCCCACCGGGGATGACTCAGACCCCCCACCATGATTGTACCCTAGGGGCACTATCCACCCAGCTGGGCGCACTGCCACACCAAGTAAGCAGGACTGGCCTGCTGGGCCCCAAAAAGGACCGTGCTGGCACTCCCACTACCCCAGACCCCTCCTAGTAAAGATCAAGGCCCCTAAAGCTGACACTAGGCAGGGGTCCCAGTGAGATAGCCCAGCATTTAGCCAGATCTCCATCCTCAAAGCAAGAGGCAAGCTCAGGCCCTTCTACATCAGATAGGAGCTCCGACTCTCTAGGAATGGACTAAGGCCCAAGCCGCTGCCCTGACCAGGACACTGGTCTCCCCAGGGAGTCTACTGAGCATCACTGACAGACACAATCCATAAGCATGTGCCTGGCATGGACCTGATGGGAGGGACCACCCTGCCTGGCACCCAGCTCGCTGCACTGAGCCCAAGTGGTGGGGTGCTGCCTGCGATGAGCATAGCAAGGCAGATTTGGTCCCAAAGCCCTCATCTAGCATTAGGGGCTACCGCCCTTTCACACGCCAGAGCCACCTCCTCGGCAGCTCCTCCCACCTGGAACAGTCTCCAAATAACTCCCAGAGCCTGTCTCAGCCTGAACACCCCTCCTTCCTGCCTCTCTCTGCCATCGTGTGAGCCCTGGCACCAAAAGTCACTCACCAGGAACTGAGGCCTTCCTAAAGCCGTCAGCTTAATGGCCGAAAAGCTGTCCTCAGAGCTGCTACCTAAACAAAGCAGGAGAGAGCTGAGGTGGCTGCAGCATCCATAACTCCAGGGCAAGTAAAGGAAAGCAGTCCAGGGGAATCCAAAGAGGGAGGAGGAATTTAGAAAGCCAATCTGAGCTGGCAGATCTGTCCTTCGCCCCTGCTGGATACCCTCCAGAGACTGCAGCAGCCCCTGGCCTCTGCAGCAAGCCACACAGCGCTGACCGTTGCAGCAGGAGGGCACCCGGAGAGCCATGGCCCTGGGGTGACTATGCAGCCTGTTGAGGGAGGGGCACAGTGCCAGGTGCTCCCAGAGGGACAGTCAGGCACAGCAGACACAGGGGCACTCTGGGGGTGGCACATGCAGGGCACCTACCTGAGGCCTCGATACAGCGCAGGAACGTGTCCATGTGCTGGTCACACTTTGTTTCGTCTGCGTAGAAGTAGGTGCGGGCACTGATGACCTTGTCCCGGCGGTCCCCAAACTCCCGATGTGCACGGTACTGCTTCTCTCTCTGGGCAGCACCTGGGGACAGGTACGGGGAGCGTGCTGCAGACACGGCTGGAGTGGGGGATATTGCAAAGAGCCCACATGTCCCTGGAATAAGCCCCCTTACTCTTACCATTCCCATCAGCCCAAGCCTCTGGGGATCTCTTAGGCCCTAGGAGAAAGTCCCAGGGCTAGATTTTCATTGGATCGAGGTCCTTCTAGAAGATCTGCTCTAGCTCAGCCACAAGCCAATGGGCTGGAGGCAGGATTCATGGGGTGGGATTCCCTGGCCTGTGCTATGCACAAGAGCAGATTAGATGTTCCAGTCTTAATACCCATGTGAGAACTCAGCAGCTGCCGGACCTTAGCTCTGTAGCAATGAGACCCCCCCATGAGCCGAGGCCCCCCCCCGGAGCACTTTAAACACACAGTCTGTGCCTGGGTTTTCACAGATTACGAACAGATCAAGGTACATTGGCCATCATGCCCCAGGCCTTCCTGCAGAAGGGTGAGGGCCAGAGCCCTGGAGCATGTTGGGGAGGGGATGATCTGGACCAGAGTCTCAATAGATTAGCATCCAACTAGGCTGTGTGAGGAGCGGTTGCATCACTCACCCCCTGTCTCCTTCTCAGATGCAGAGGTACAGGACCTAGAGGAAGGAAACAGATGGTGAGACTGGCACCAGGGCAGTCCAGGAGCCCCCCTGGGACTACAGTCCACCCCCCTCCCAACCAGCTCCCTTGGCTTCACACGGGTCAGCTCCCTGTACCAAAAGGGCCACTGGGGTTTGGCCAGATCCCCAAAAGCCCCTCATCCTCCCTGTTCTTCACTCCGGCAATGGAGTTCATAGAAGCGCTTCTCTCAAGCGCCTCCGGGGCCAGAGCACTTTGCTGGTGAGGAAGGTGATATTTTCCAAAGCCTCCTTCGGGCCTAAGCCCATCGGAGTCAGTCATGTGTAACTCCCCCCCGCCATACAAAAATCAGTGGGACCTTCAGTGCCTTGGAAAATGTTAGCGGAGATTCCTACCCCACCCCACGGGGCAGCCAGCTCTGGGGTGGAGAAACTGCCACAGGTGAGGAGAGCAAATTTGCCCCAGTCTCCATGCCCTCTAGAATAGTGGTAGAAGCATGAAAGGACATGAATCTTTAGTGCATCTGCCATGTAACTATCTTGAGACATGAGCTACAAAAATGTCATGTGAACCCCTATTCTCACTTTCAGGTGACACTGTAAACAACAAGCAGGCAGCATCATCTCCCGTAAATGTAAACAAACTTGTTTGTCTGAGCAATTGACTGAAGTAGTAATGAGTGGACTTTTAGATTCTAAAGTTTTATATTGTTTTATTTTTGAATGAAGTTATGTTTTGTACATAATTCTACATTTGTAAGTTAAACTTTCATTATAACGTGGTTGTACTACAGAATTTGTATTAGGTGACTTGAAATATACTATCTTTTTTTTTTTTTACAGTGCAAATATTTGTAATAAAAAAATATAAAGTGAGCACTGTACACTTTGTATTTGGTGTTATAATTGAAATATATTTGAAAATGTAGAAAACATCCAAAAATATTTAAATAAATGGTATTCTATTGTTTAACAGTGTGACTTATTGCAATTAATTTTTCAATTGCTTGACAGCCCTAATTAATATCTTTTGTATTTAGTTTAGTAGGTTTTTCTTAAAGTGCAAGTCCCCTCATATGCAGCAAACAATCTTTCACAAGCTGTCAGCAAGGCTGGAAGGCACCCTTTGGCCAGATTTTGATAGGGACAGCGAGAGGGACCACCCTCATGCAAAACTACCTCCTGCTAATTTGAGTCTCTCCTCTAAACCAGAGGCAACATAGATTAGCATATAAACAAGTGGCTAGGTCTAGCATGGTTTCAGAGTAGCAGCCGTGTTAGTCTGTATTTGCAAAAAGGAAAGGAGTACTTATGGCACCTTAGAGACTAAAATTTATTAGAGCATAAGCTTTCGTGAACTACAGCTCACTTCATCGGTTTAGCATGAAGCTGGGGTCAGGACTGATGGGGCCTGGGGTCAGCAATGGGTCCTGGTTGGTTTAGAAGCAGAACGAAATTCCATATGAACAAGCGACAAAGCCATCCAATTGCAGCAAGCACAGCAGCATGGGGCCCCCTTGCCAAACTCAGCGTTCTGCTCTTGGTCTTAGTAGTGCCATTGGCCATAGCCGAGAGAATGCAGTATAGGCAATACCCTGCCTGCCTCTGCGGGTGCGCATTAATCTGATCGTGGCAGTGAGTGGAGGAAACACCAGCAATTCAAACAAGCCCAGAAAGCTGCAAATACCAGCCCCTCCTCACCCCCCCCCCCCCAAGGGAAAGCTGAAAGAGAAAAGTCAAGAGGCAGCATTTAACAGACAGAGGTACTGCCTGGTGAGAGCAGCCACAGAGCTGGGAGCAAGGGACATGTAATGCAGCAAGGCACAGTCCTCAGAGTACTGCTGGGCAAGGGACATGCTAGTGGTGGCAGGCCCCAGATTCCATATGTGAAGAGGATTTCTTAATTTCACTAGAAACAAGGAATTTTCAATGTGCAGACACTAGGCTTTGCTAGGGCAAGCCTAGACCAGTTGTGTACCAATTCAGAGACTGACACAGTTCAAGCCATGAAACTCCGTAGTGCAGGTGCAGTGATCCCCATACAAGACGCTCAGTGCTGTAAATTTAGCAGAATAAGCACCTTTAATGCAGGCGTCACTGTGCCCACACTAAGAGGTTGCACTGGTTTAACTATGTGCTTTCAAATCTGTACACCGTGTAGCCCAGCCCTTGGGGTTTTCAAGAGCAACTGTGCAGCTAGAGACCAAGTAGCAGGAAGTGAAACGGGCCCGCCTGGTGTCCCTGTGCCAGGCTGAATAAAATGCAAACTGGAACAGCAGCAAGAAGTTTCCTGTTGGTTTGTTAATATGGGAGAGCGCACTCATGTGTTGACATGCCCACCTGGTCAGCATTCCTTTTGCATTATAATACAGTGTGGTTTTCTGGTTCCTGGCCTGGGTTTTTAAAGTATGTCAGAATTGTGCATTCATAGAAGGAATTTTGCATTTTAATAAAGCCAAAAAGAAGAAAAGCCTTTTCCCAGCTGAACAAACAGACGAGCTCCCGTGTAGAGCCTCCTTTTTGGAATGTTAATCCCAGCCAGCAAAGAAATCACAGCAGATAACCCAGACTTGCTTAAATATTTGCCTACAGCAATTTACGGGATGGAGCAACAAGGGAATAAACCTTGTCAGAAGAGGAAAAGACATCCCCTTTAATAGAGTGCAAAGCAGCCTGCTGGGACACCAACACACCCTGCATCAAAACAGCCAGCTCCGTGCACACACAAGATGAGACTAGCCCAGAGGTCTGGCAGGGGTTGGAGGAATTACACACCTGATACTAGCACCTCTCATCTCCCAGGGCTCAGCTGATGGTGGTTCAATTCCTTCCCCATTTGTGAACTCCTATGGGCAGCTCAGCTCTGAAGGAGGTAGAGCTAAAGTGTATTTTGTACTTGGCACAGTGACCCATAGCCTGGGACCACCATGGAAGAGCCTCAGATTCAGGGCCAAGAGCATCACGCTGGCTTTGGAGTTTGGGCCATGATGAGGGCGGTGGTCTCTGGAGTTACAGCGAGAACCAGGTGTTCTGAAGGCCTGGTCACAGCCCAGCAGAGGCTTTAGAGATTAGGACCAAGCCAGTGACTTGAACCTGGAGTGGCATTCTGGTGCCACGTGCCTTGGGGCTGCCGTGAAACACATGGGCTACAGTTAAAGTGGCCTGGACTGATGTTCCTAGTTACAGCCATCCAGTTTCTGAGTGACAGTCAGGGTTACTAGGTTCCCACCAAGAGGAACAGCTGCAGCTTCCTAGCTAGCTGGATGATGGGCAGCCACTGGTATTGCTGTGTGGTTCTCAAGGAGGGGGGCGGGAGATGAGTATTAGTATGCTGTGGCTGCGCCTGTGTGAGGCCCACCTCGTGTTTAACGGGCACTCCAGAAGTCACTGGATCCCCAGACTTGCTGGACACTATTTCTGCTGTCTCTGGGCTCAGCCAACCATTGCCCTGCACCTTGTGCAGCGGGTGTGATAGTGCAATGGGGCTGGTTGGTAGCATAAGTGCACAAGGGAATGGTGAATCAGGCTCTTACACAGCACCAAGAACTCTGCCAGAACTCAAAGCTAACCCAGGCTCCAGGCCTAGAGAAACAGCCCAGTTTACAAAACACTATCCACACGCAGTCTGATTTGGCTGGAGGGTTAATTCTGACCACTCTGCTTTGGTGAAAGCCTCATGATGAGGAAGAAGCTGAAGCTGCTCCTCTGGGGAGAAAGCATTTCGTTATTGCTCCAACACAGACTACTATGCCATAATGTTTCTATGGGAATAGCTGGAGCCTCAATTTCCCCATTTTCCAAAACAGAGGATGCAAGAATGGGCACAGTCAACTGATAAAAATTTAGCATGGAATTTTATGAAAAATATCTCCACAACATTTGCCTTGGTCTAGCCCTGAGCACCACAGCAGCAAGGGCATTGAGATTAACAGTTATCAGCTGGCAAACACAGATCAATTTCCTTAGCTGTGGGGCTCCAGGGCAGAGCAGGGCTCCCTCTGCCATCACACTCTTCACTGTACACCCAACTTAGCCACACGTACAGAGAGAGCACAACTATTACCAACTTAGCATAAACCCCTGTGCCAAGTGCACTGCGTATGTGCAGCTTATTGGCGGTCAAAAGTCATGGCTTTACCAAATCAAAACTAAATTTCACCAGAACACTCAAGATGTCCTTGGCAGTGAGAACCATCTCATCTTCAGCTTTCTGCCCCAGCCAGCTCTGCTGTGTGCCTGGGCAGGCGTAGTCTCAATGACTGGCAAGGTATTCCCCTTCCCTCACCCACTGATCCTTGTTTTCAAGCAGCTGAATTTTTTTTCTCCAGCTTACAAAAAAGGAATTTTTACGGGGGTCAAGGCTGGACACTTTTTACCCAAAAATGAAGTTTCAGAAAGTTCTGATAGCCTGAAGACAGGGGCTTAGAGTGGAAATAAGGGCAACTTCAACTCAGTGATTTACACAAGCACCCTCTAGTCTACACTAGAAGCCCAACACTGGCACAGCTACCCTCTAAATTACTTTAAAACAATGTAATATCAAGCTGTTCAGAAGGCTCCTGCACTAATAGTACCCACCACACCAGATACAGAAACAGATCTTAGGATGTCTAAAGAAAACTTGTTTGATAGTATTCTGTCTGGCAAGGAATCACTTCTCAACAGTTGTGGTTGTGAAGTCTCTACTTCATTATTTTGTCCTGCTTCCCTGTTCATCTGTCTGGTTCTTTGTCTGTTGCATAACTAATTTTGCAAGATTTAAATCAACTAAGGTGGTGGGGTATGATTAGGCAAAGAATTGTTTTGCAATATGTTAGCATTGGACAAGGAACTGCATAACGCTTTAGTAAAATTATTGGTTAAGGCAGGGGAGGCCAACCTGGGGCTCCGGAACCACATGCGGCTCTTCGTATAGGCTCCAACTCTGGGGCTGGAGCTACAGGTGCCAGCTTTCCAATGTGCCGGGGGGTGTTCACTGCTCAATCCCTGGCTCTGCCACAGGCCCTGCCCCCACTCCACCCCGTTCCCTGAGCCTGTCATGCCCTCACTCCTTCCCCCTCCCCCCAGAACCTCCTGCATGCCACAAAACAGCTGATCTGGCTGTGTGGGGAGGGGGAGGCGCTGCGAGCAGGGTGGGGGAGCTGATGTGAGGGCTGCTGACGTATTACTGTGGCTCTTTGGCAATGTACACTGGTAAATTCTGGCTCCTTCTCAGGCTCAGGTTGGCCATCCCTGGATTAAGGTGTAGCTAAGCAGGACTCCAGTTTCACTATATAAACTGGGTTCCAAGAAGGAGACTGGCTGGGCAAAAAAAGGAAAAGAAAAGAAAGACCTGGAAGAAGAACTTGCCTCCAAGACACAGCCCAAGAGCAGAGCTGCTAGAATCCTATGCATGACCCAGACATGCAGCAACAAGAACTCAGCTGAGACCGATCTTGCCTGGCCAACAGGTAAAGTCTGCCTGCATGACTGGGATTGGTAAGCACAGCATTGTATTCTTAGCATGTGTATTCTGCTCTGTGATTGTTAACAGAGGGAGGTTAAGAATTTCTGTGTAAGGCTCTTTCACTGGTAAAAAGGTCCTGCAAACCCACAGAAGAGTACGCCTTGATCCCTAGGAACTAGGTAAAGGTGGGTGCCCTAGAGCGTGCGGGTAACACCGTCAGCATAATAAATCCACCTCTGCAAGACCTCGCCTGACAACATAGCACTGACCATACTGGCACTTAGGTCGGTGTAACTTACGTTGCTGAGGGGGCGGCTTATTCATACCCGAGGGGGGACAATACAGATGCAACCTGTAGCGTAGAGAAACCTTGGGAGGAATCTAGGGACACAAGTCTTGCAAGAAATTGTCCTTTTGGGGCAGAACTCAAGGACACCTCCAAGAGGATGGAGAGGGATCCCTGCACCAGCTCCCAGGCGGAGGCAGGCAGGCGAGGAGATCTGCCTGCAGGGGGCAGTCAAGCCGAGCCTTCTGGGAAGCAGCACAGAATTTGGCAGCTCCAGTGCTTACCTAAAGGCTCTGCCTCTATGACAGCCAATCAAACTGAAGGGGATGGGCCTTATTGACCAATTGCATTACCAGGAAGAAGCTCAAGCCCTTGGCAAGTTTGAAAGGGCACATTCTGTCCCAGGTACTTGCAGGCGGAGGCAGAGAAGACAATTTCCCTTCAACTGCAGCAGGAGCTCCACAGTAATCTAGTCCTCGCCCACTACCAAGGTCATAGCAAACTGCCCCAGGCCAGGCTTGAGGATTCAGCAGCACTGAGCCCACCTCCATGAGGGGAGGACAGATCATGTGCACATGGGTTCAAAGCACATGCTATATTGGTGTAGGTTCCATTCAGCACCACAGGCCAGAGACAACCCGGCTTTGCCAAACACAGCTCTGATCCCACAGCAGAGGCGGCTCCGGGTCTGAAAAGGATGTACAGGTCAGAGCGTCGGGTCACACAGGTCCTGACTGAGCACAACATGCACTGGCCCTGAATTTCCAAGGGACCAGTGATTTTGGGGATCCAACCTAAGACAGCTTAGGGACCCAATTTACAGAAGGTGGGTGTTCAGCACTTCTTAAAAATCAGACCCTTTGAAGACATCTCAAATTGGGTCCCCAGAAAAGAGGCCCTTTCTCCCCACTGGGAAAGAAACATGTAAATGCTTTCAGTCTCTGAGAAAGGGCATGCAGGAGGGATGATGTCCCAGGAGGGGTGCCACTGAGCATTTTCCAATTACATTATTCTTTGGAGGCAGGGGTGAATGGGTGGCTTTTTGGTGCCAAAGCAGACCGGTGTCAGCACCTGGGAAACTAGAAATCTGAACTGTATGTTCTCTTTTCACACATGGGCTAGTCTGAGGAGAACATGACCAGAACAGCAAGGCAAGGTCAGCACGTCCATGCGGCACAAACTACAGTGTGAATGAGCGAATGATTTGAAA
This sequence comes from Dermochelys coriacea, assembly GCF_009764565.3. NCBI lineage: Eukaryota > Metazoa > Chordata > Testudines > Dermochelyidae > Dermochelys > Dermochelys coriacea. The sequence goes on along the minus strand of NC_050082.1, from coordinate 5,383,855 downwards.
TGGCCATGGTGAACGTGTAACAGCCTGAAACTGTCTCCCAAGTCACCAGCTCAAATCTTAACCTTAAGGTAAGTTTGAGGGAGAACGGATATGATGAAGCTGTCATGAGCCTGAAGCAAGGCCAGGAAAGGAAAGCAAAGGGACCAGAAGACAGAACAGAAGCAGTCAAATCAAGACTAGGATATCACATTTTATGGGGTGTGATTCCCTAGGAAAGCTCAGCATGCTCCAGCCATTCCCTTTTATAACTAGGTTGCTTGAGCAACAAGGCCTGAAAAAAGGAGCTTAACTCACACTATCAGATCGTTCCTTCTCCTGTGCCAGCAGCAGCCCTGGAATAACAGAGGCAGGTAAAAAAAGGGAAAATCCTCACCAGATGTTCCCCCTTAGGTTACACCCACTACTGGAGCACAACCAGCTGCCTAGTTCATCTCACCCCACACACTAGCTCTGCCCCCCTCTCAGCACTCCCTGGGACACCTTTGTACACCAGGAGGTTTGAAGAGCCAAGCTCTATTTTCTTGCTCCCCTCATGAGCCATAAAAGCTCCCCAAAGTTGTTCCCTGTTCTGATCTCAAGCTTTGGGAGGTCTGGCACTACTAGCCATGTTGTGTATTTACATCCCTCAGCACAAGTTGCCTAAAGCTTTGCTTTTAATTGCCTGCAATCTGCAAACTAGAAGTGAGAAGCGCTTAGATGCTTACTCCATTTCCTTACGCTCTGCCTCCTCCGGCATCAGATCCTCCTCCACGCTATAGTCCAGCACCGAGCCCACCCCAAACGCACGGTTTCGTTGGATCAGGGGTTTGATGGCCTCTTGGTCCTCGCCAGCCACAAACTGCCCATAGAAGGTCATCTTCATCAGCTTCTCAAACAGCTGCTGCCCCAGCAGCTTCTGGCTGAGGTTCATCAGCTGCAAGACACAAAGCCCATGCAAGACAGCTTTCCCCAGCGCAGGCACCTTCTTGCCCCGCCACACCTGGGGTAACAACTTTGCATTAAGTCTTAGAAATGGTGCTCTGGGAATGCCAAGACCCAAATGCACCAGTAGCTGCAGGGCCATGGATTAGTCGGACCTCAGGGTCCAGCCAGTGCTGGTCACACCAGAGCTCTGCCCTGCCACAGCACTTTAGAGGGTCCAAATCACCATCCCCATTTATACAGAGGAGGGAAAGCACATGATCGTCCCCGAGGTCCCGGAACCATTCCGTAGCAGCACCGGGATGGAGCCCAGGTCTCCGTCCGTGCTCCAGGCACTGGACCACACTCTGCGGGGGGGGGGGGAGGGGAAGGGCAGTGAGACCCTGACAATCGTACCAAAGATGAGATCCTAGCAGCACCTGACCCCAGAGCCGGTCCGCCCCAGACCCCCGCTCCCAGCACCCGTCCAGAGACACCCCGATGCCGGTGCCGGCGCCTAAGGCAGGAAGGAGGCCAGAAGGCATCAGTCACAGGCAGGCTCGCGGGGTCCCCTAGCTGACTCGGGGAAGGGGTGGGTGTCACTGAGGCTTTGTGCCTTGCCCCGACGCCCACGCCTTGCTTTGCAGAGCGCCGGGAGATGCGCGGCCCCAGACCGCTCCCCAAACCCCCGCGGGGTAGCAGCCGAGCCCCAGGGCCCCGCTCACCTGCCGGCTCCGCGCCACCAACGGCTCCACCGTGCACAGCCCCAGCACCGCCAGAGCCCGCACCAGCTCCGCGCTGCGCTTGCTGCGAAACGCCTCCCGCGCGTCCCCGAAGCGCACAGCGGGCGGCAGCGGCGGCACGCGGGGCGCCCCCCGCGGACCGGTCCCGCCGCGCGCCGAGCCCCGCTCGGGCGGAGGCGGCGGCGCCGTTTCCCCCGGCTGCTCCTGGCGGGCGGCGGCGGCGGCGGAGCGGAGGCAGCGGGGGAAGCGCAGGCTGCAGGCGGCGCGGACCATCAGCGGCCGCGCACCGCTCGCCATGATGCAGGAGCCCGGCCGCGCCCGCCCGCCCGCGCCGGTTTAAATAGAGGGAGCGCTGGCCCCGCCCCGCCCCGCCCCTGGCACGCCCCGCCCACTATCTGGAGCGTCCCGCCCCCTTAGGGTGTAGCCCTGCCCCCTCCCTGCAGCGCCCCCTGTCGCCTGTTGGTGCGCTGACAAAGCAGAGCCGGACCCACTGTCAGAGTTATGAAGGGCCCCACCTCGGGGGTGGGGGCTGGACTCCATGACCCCTCCCTTCCAGTCCCTGTGTTTTCTCTTTGTCTGATACAGGCACCGATTTCCCCTCCATTAACCCCCCACCTATTTGCATACTTGCTATCTGCTCACCCTAGTCCCGAAGCAGTCCTAGCCTGCCCCTAGGGACTGTGACCCAATCCCCTAACCTGCCCCCCCTAAGGATGGTGGCACAAACCCACCCTATCCTGCCACCAGGGACTGTACCCCAACCCCCCATCCTGCTCCTAGGGACTGTAACCCAACCACCCTATTTTGCCCCTAGTGACTATGCCCAACCCACTCCTTAACCTGCCCCTAGGGACTGTGCCCCAAACCCTAACCTGCCCCCTCAGAACTGAACCTACTAAAGGCCCCTGATGGTGTCAGAGAAATCAAAGAGCAGTTCCATTTCCATCTCCCCTGGCTGTGAACGCCTCAGTGGATTATGGGGCACGAAAGTAGGTGCGCCCAGGGATTTGCAGGGAGTCTGGGATCCAATGGCCACGCATTGTAAGAACAACACAGTGAGCTAGGATCTTGCCTGGTCCCCCTTCAGCTGTTGGGAAAGGTGTGACCGTTGCAGAGCCACACATGCCCACTATGGCTTTGCCTTCCTTAATCAACCCTAGTCTTCTGATTGTAGAGCCATTGGCCATTATCTTTGAAAACTCATGGCGATCAGTCGAGGTCCCAGATGACTGGAAAAAGGCTAATGTAGTGTCCATCACTAAAAAAGGGAAGAAGGAGGATCCGGGGAACTATAGGCCAGTCAGCCTCACCTCAGTCCCTGGAAAAATCATGGAGCAGGTCCTCAAGGAGTCAATTTTGAAGCACTTCGAGGAGAGGAAAGTGATCAGGAACAGTCAGCATGGATTCACCAAGGGTAAGTCATGCCTGACTAACCTAATTGCCTTCTATAATGAGAAAACTGGCTCTGTGGCTAAGGGGAAAGCAGTGGACGTGTTGTACCTTGACTTTAGCAAAGCTTTTGATACGGTCTCCCACAGTATTCTTACCAGCAAGTTAAAAAGGTATGGACTGGATGAATGAACTATAAGGTGAATAGAAAGCTGGCTAGATCATCGGACTCAACAGGTAGTGATCAATGGCTCCATGTCTAGTTGGCAGCCGGTATCAAGCGGAGTGCCCCAAGGGTCGGTCCTGAGGCTGGTTTTGTTCAATATCTTCATTAATGGAGAATGGAGGATGGTGTGGATTGCACCTTCAGCAAGTTTGCAGATGACACTAAACTGGGAAGAGTGGTAGATACGCTGCAGGGTAGGGATAGGATACAAAGGGCCCTAGACAATCAGAGGATGGGGCCTAAAGAAATCTGATGAAGTTCAACAAGGACAAGTGCAGAGTCCTGCACTTAGGACGGAAGAATCCCATGCACTGCTACAGACTAGAGACCGAATGGCTAGGCAACAGTTCTCCAGAAAAGGACCTAGGGGTTACAGTGGACGAGAAGCTGGATATGAATCAACAGTGTGCCCTTGTTGCCAAGAAGACTAACAGCATTTGGGGCTGTATAAGTAGGAGCATTGCCAGCAAATCGAGGGATGTGATCATTCCCCTCTATTCGGCATTGGTGAGGCCTCATCTGGAGTACTGTGTCCAGTTTTGGGCCCCACACTACAAGAAGGATGTGGAAAAACTGGAAAGAGTCCAGCGGAGGGCAACAAAAATGATTCGGGGGCTGGAACACATGACTTATGAGGAGAGGCTGAGGGAACTGGGATTGTTTAGTCTGCGGAAGAGAAGAATGAGGGGGGATTTGATAGCTGCTTTCAACTCCCTGAAAAGGAGTTCCAAAGAGGATGGCTCTAGACTGTTCTCAGTGTAGCAGATGACAGAACGAGGAGTAATGGTCTCAAGTTGCAGTGGGGGAGCTTTAGGCTGGATATTAGGAAAATCTTTTTCACTAGGAGGGTGGTGAAGCACTGGAATGGGTTACCTAGGGAGATGGTGGAATCTCCTTTCTTAGAGGTTTTTAAGGTCAGGCTTGACAGAGCCCTGGCTGGGATGATTGAGTTGGGGATTGGTCCTGCTTTGAGCAGGGGGTTGGACTAGATGCAGAGGTGAAAGTAAGCTGGTACGCCCCGGTACGGCATACTGGCAGGAGCTGGTGCACCGTACTGGGGCAGCCCGGCTTCCCCAGGGAGCAATTTAAAGGGCTTGGGGCTCCCAGCAATGGCTGGAGCCCCAGGCCCTTTAAATGACCTCCAGAGCCCCGCTGCTGGAGCCCTGGGGTAGTGGCTGCAGGGCTCCAGCAGCAATTTAAAGGGCCTGGGGCTCCCCTGCTTCTACCGCCCGGGCCCTTTAAATAGCCATTGGAGCCCCGCCACTGCTATTTAAAGGACTGGGGCGGTAGAAGCAGGGGAGCCGCGGGCCCTTTAAATAGCCCTCGGAGCTCCAGCTGCCTCTGCCGCCCCGGTCCTTTAAACAGCCGCTGGAGCCCCGCCGCTTCCCCAGGTAGAAGAGGTAGAACCCCGGGCCCTTTAAATAGCCCCCGGAGCCCCAGGCTGCTGCTGCTACCCCGGTGGGGGGGCACTTACCTTACAGGGTGGGCTGGGGCTGGCTCTGACCCCCTCAATCCTGCCCCTTCCGCCCTAGGCCCCGCCCCTTCCGGGGGCCAGAGCTAGCCCCAGAGTACCAGTAAGTCACTCGACTTACTTTCACCCCTGACTAGATGACCTCCTGAGGTCCCTTCCAACCCTGATATTTTATGATTCTGTACAGGAGATCAAGCGGCCCGCAAGGTGCGGGCATTGGGCACTTAAGTGAAGTGCCCCTGTTGGGCATCAAAATTAGAATTTTTTAAGGGCCTTTTCCCAACACAACAAGGCACGATGCACCTTGGGCACAACCACAGCTGACAGCTCCAGCTCCTAAAGTGTATGGAAACAGGGATAGGATGGAGGTTGCTCCAGTTGTACCAGCAGCCCCTGCTCCAATAATCCTGCACGGCCAGATGCAGTAACACACCTCAGTGTTGTTACCCGTGAGGGGGAAGGGGAGGAAATCCCCATTAATCCAGGAGGCAGGAGAGGTGTCCGGTGATTAGGGCAGGGTAAACATGGGCCAAAGCAAGGTCCGGGGGCCCTTCTAAGCTGGTGTCAGAGGTCAGGGCTAGCCGTGGCCTCTGAGTAGTGCTGGCTTGTCAGTGGCTGGCATCAGAATTTTCAGGCCTGTTTAATGCATTTACAAGGCTGGTGCCCCTGAGCGTCAGTGTTAGATGGGGTGGGGAGGAGTGGGGGCCTGGGGAAGGGCTGGGAGGAGAGAAGTGGAGATATGGGGAAGAGTGGGGGGTGGGAAGGTGCTGGGGGCAGAGTAGGGGGAGGGAATGTGCTAGAAGGGGCGACGGGGGGGGTGGGAAATGCTGGCGGGAGGAGGGGGAAGTGCTGGCGGGGTGGGAGGAGTGGGAGGTGCTGGAGGTAGGAGTGGGGAGGTGTGGAAGGGGTAGGGAGGAAAGCGGGGTGGGGAGGTGCTGAGTGGGTAGGCGGAGTGGGGAGTGGGAGGTGCTGGGGGGAGGAGTAGAGGGAGGTGCTGGAAGGGGTGAGGAGGATTGGGGTGGGGAGAGGTGCTGGGTGGGTAGGAGGAGTGGGAAGTGCTGGGGGGAGGACCGGTGGGTGAGGGGGTGGGAGGAGTGAGGGGAAGTGCTGGGTGGGATGAGAGGAATGGGGAGGTGCTGGGTGGGGTGGAAGGAGAGGGGATGGGAAGTGCTGGGGGGAGGAGTGGGGGAAATGCTGGGTGGGGGGAGGTGCTGAGAAAAGAACAGGGAGAGGTGCTGGGTGGGGTAGGAGGAGTGGTGGGTGGGAGATGCTGGGGGGAGGGCCAGGGGGTGAGAGGGGTGGGAGTAGCAAGGGGAGGTGTTGGGTGGGGTGGGAGGAGAGGGAATGGGAGGTGCTGGGGGGAGGAGCAGGGGCGAGGTGCTCGGTGGGGTGGGAGGACTGGGGGGTGGGACGTGCTGGGAGGAGTGGGAGAAATGGCGGACGTGCTGGGGGGAGGACCGGGGGGTGAGAGGAGTGAGGGGAGGTGCTGGGTGGGATGGGAGGAGTGGGGAGGTGCTGGGTGGGGTGGGAGGAGAGGGGACGTGGTGAGGGGGGGAGGTGCTGGGGGAGGAGCAGGGGGAGGTGCTGGGGGGAAGGAGCAGGGGAAGGGAGGTGCTGGAAGGGGTGAGAACATCCCCATGGGGTCAGGGTCTCTCGTTGCTGTGTGCAGATTTCACTCTGTGAGCTCCCCGGAGTGTCTCCAGGGGACGGGTTCTAAGTGGATGCTGTTAAGGGGGCTCCATGGGGCCAGCTCTCGCAGTTGGCATGGCAACACAGTGGCCGACTGGAGAGATGGCGGGTGGTTCATAGAATATCAGGTTGGAAGGGACCTCAGGCCCTGAGAGATCTTCTAATCACTCCAGGCCAGAGAGGGAACGGATGACCGCAGCACCTCCAGCTGAGCCCTCTGCAGCCCCTGGGCTGGGAGTCCAGGTCCCTGCTGTCCCCGCACTCTCATGGCTCATTTTTCTCCCCCACCTTGTCTCTCCTCTGTTCTGTCTCTCCTTTTGCCTCTGAGGGGAGTCTGGCTTCCTCCCCAGGACGGCTCCCCCTTGTACCAGCGCTGCGAGCAGAGAGGCAGCCATGGCAATGCTGTAACCAGCCAGGCAGTGAGTACAGCTTGCAGGGCTGGAGGTGGCTGATTAGAGCAGGTGCTGGGCACGTCGTTCAGCGCATCTGCCAGCGAGAGCCAGCACCAGGGACACAAGTTGCTTTCCCTCTGGTCTTCCTCCCTCTGCTTGTCTTGTTTTGTCAGGGCTTGTCTTGTTTTGTCCTAGAGGAAATAGGATCAGACACTGACAAGGCAACAGCAACAGCTCCTGCCCATCTACCGGACTTTTTCTTCTTCCCCGGACAGGACAGTCAATCCCAACACAAAGGCCTAGCAAACAGAGGGAGCCCCTCCCTAACTGCTTAATGCTGGGTCAGCAAACAGTTGCTTTATCACCATCTCCTCCTGTGCTGGGCTGGACACACTTATCCAGATAGCACAGGCAAGGGGAAGGGAGAAGGGGAGGGAGCTTCAGGCCCTGGGGAACGGAGGCGGTGAGGGAGTGAGAGGGCAGCATTGTACAGTCCATTCCACAGACCCCAGTGCACAGCCCACTCCTGCTCCTACTGACCAGGCTGCTGCTCAGCACGGAGACCATTTTAGACAGAAAGATACCAGTTAGGGTTGCCAGTTTTGGCTGAACGTATTTCTGAAGGTTTCATCACATAGCGTTAAATATTAATCTCTAATACCTGGAGACTCCAGGCCAATCCTGGCAACCCTAGTACCAGTGAATGTCCTTTCAGTTATCTGAGCTCCTTTGCATTCACAAGGAGCATGGCCTACTGGTTAAAGCAGTGGATTGGGAGCCAGAGCTGTAATCAAGCCCTGGCTTTGCTGTGTCACTGGCCCACTCCGGTGTGGGTCACACTATGGGCAGATGAGGTGGTGTTAGTTCTCCAGTGTTTGTAAGCCTCTTTGAGATCCTGGAATGGAAGTCACTCGAGTTACAATTCAATATGATTATTTTCAAGCCTACTGGGCTCGTTTCCAGGGGAGCCCTGGACTGGCTGTGAATCATGCTCCTGATTCCCCATAGAAATGTGTTGTGTATCCAATGGAGAACTGCAAACTCAAAGAGATTCTGTTATTCTGAGAGCCTCAGTGACATCTAGTGGCTAGTTATGCTAATCACATGTGTGTATGTGGCCATGTCTACACTGCAGCCTATATTGGCAAAACTTATGTCACTCAGGGGTGTGAATATTCCACCCCTCTGAGTGACATAAGTTACACCGGCGCATGTGCACAGTGCTTCTCCCGCTGACATAGCTTATGCTGCTCACGGAGATGGTTTTGTTATGCCAATGGAAGAGCACTCTCTCATCACCAGATGCGTTACAGTGGCTCAGCTGTATTGGCCTTAGAAGGAGCCCTCCATTAGGCAGAACCGATGAAGCAGTAGCAGAAATTACCTGCAAGTATTTGTTTGCATCTGAAAGCACATTTTGATTAGACTGTGGTTGTGACAGAAATAGTTTGCATTATTTTTAAGTACTAGACCCTCTACCCTGAATTTTTGTAGGGGGTTGTGAACTTTTTACACTTAGTTTTTTGGGGGTTTTTTAATTCAAAATCTGCCAATTTTAAATATATTTTTTGCCTGGAATGTCCAAGTTTGGTCACCAGAGAGAGCTTGCAATAAATGAGCAATTTTAAAAATAAACATTTTTCCTTCAAAACCAAACAGAAATATATCCATTATTTTCACAAATAATTTAAGAATTAATAGTTTTACCTAATCGTTGAGGTTTCATGGAAATATTTTGTTAAATTCATATTGTAGAAGATTGAAGAAGTCTACCCTTAAAAATTAGATCCACTTAGCTGCATTGCTCAGGGCTGTGAAAAATTTCACATCCTGAGCACTGTAGTTAGGTTGAGCTAACCCCAGCTGGAGACACAGCGAGGTTGATGGAAGAATTTTTTTATGTGTAGACATAGCCCAACGTTTCCCTTTGTAAACACCCTTTCCATGCATTCCCACAATGTGACCTGGGGAGCGAGCTACAGAGCAGGCTTTTAATAGCATTATGGAAATAACTCCTTTGAACATCATTACTACAAGGGGGTTAAATACACTAAGTCCAGCATAGTGTGTTGAACTTGAGGGTAAAAAACATTGTGGTTTGTGTTAAATCCAGAAAGCCGACGTTAAAAAATTAAAAAAAAATTATTTGATGTTTTAAAATAAACTAGATTATATATAAAAAAATCAGTCAGAATCTGACCCTAACATTGCTCCATACCTAACACTAGCACTAACCTTAACCCTACCCCCAGTCCTCACATTCCTGTGCATTCCAGGGAGCACAAGGGTATGTTTTGTACCTGGATGAAACAAGCAAACTCTAATACTTCCTTCTATATCGTGACTAGTGCCCTGTCAGACCCTAACATCCATCTGCAATGGGGCTAATGTCATGGACTTAACATATGCAGTGTGTCAGTCCCACTATCCCAGGATTCACAAGGTGGGGGAGGTAATAGCTTTTATCAGATCATCTTCTGTTTGTCAGAGAGACAAGCTTTCAAGCCACACAGAGCTTTTCTTCTGGTCTGGGAAAGGTACTCCAAGCATCACAGCTAAAGGCCAGATGGAACAGATTGTTTAGCATGAGTAGTTAGTTCATTTTGTAAGGGACCATTCAAGGTAGGGTTCCACCTTGCATTTAATGAGAGCCCTGTTGGACCATAATATCCTCATGCCATGGATGCAATGTCAACCTATGTAACCCTTCTGCCAGGTGGAGCTGGCAGTAACAAGGACTGGGATCAATGTCCAGGGGTCCCAATTAACAATACAACACAGATCCAGCTCGAGACTCCACCCAGTAATCTGAGAAAATTAACCACCATCCTGGGGCACCTCTAAGAGGCAATACTTCCTCACTTGCAAGCACTAAGTCTGTGAATAGCAGAGAAAACTTAATAAAAGTGGAACAGAACCTGGCATTAATTTGAGAAAATACCACAACCAGGATCTGAACACATCTGGCCATGAGCAAATATCCAGCCTAGAGTACGCTGGGCGGTGTCTTTTGCCTCCATTTCTCACCTTACAGTGTGAAAGTCCAACCAAAAAAAGGTCCTTTAACACAGCACTCCCCTCTCCCTCCACTCACAGCTGCTGAGTCAGTGGAGACCCAGAGTTCAGAGGTGCGTTCACATGATTTCACCTCCCACATGGGGGACGGGGGTTCGAGGGAGGAATGTCAAGCAATGCCTCAGCTACTGTTGCCACTGCGACTGGCTCACAGTTGCTGCTCTCCACTCTGTGTCACTTCCTGCTGCCATGCCACTGTTCACTCCAATGCTGTTGTTCGTCATGTCACTGTTTGCTCCACCGTGCCATCATCTGCTCTATTGCCGATGGTCCAGCACCGACTCCTTATACTGCCACCTGCCTCTCTACTGTGACCTTTATGAGTCAGTCTTCTGAGGTTCCACTCAGCTCTCAGTGAGTTCAGCAGCTCGTGGGAGGGACCCTCAGCGCTAGTGCAGACTGGGCAGTCTTTTCTGCAGAAAGGTTGTCCTGCAGCAGGTCTAAGGCTGAGCACTTAGACCTGATTATCAGTGATTTCAGTTCTAGTGATTATTTAACAAAACAAATGGTTCTGTCTTTAAACAGTGGGAAGGGGCATGTCAAATGGTGCCTACAACTCTTTTAGACGGCAGAAACACAACACCAGTCCTGTCTTGTCCTGTCTCTCACCCCCCGCCCCCCCCCACTGGGCTCTGGCAGCTGAACCCCCGGCTTAGCAAGTGCAGTTCAGTTGAGGGTGACCCCCTCAATCAGGACAGGCCAAGCACAGTTCTGCTGCCCTTCACTCGTACAATCAGGATAACAACATTTTGTTACCCCTGCATTCTACTAAAGTGATCTGTAACAACAGCCAAAATTGATCACTTAGGCAACACAGCTCTGTCGGCTGGATACCGAGGCAGAGGGGGTGTGTTCATGTAAACACATGCTGGTCCTGAAGCCTTTCCCCCAGCTCATCATTAGCTGTCATGGTGGAACTCATTCAGACCTGGCTTACACCTATAACCGGACAGATGAAAAACATCAACAGCATGACCAGACTCTTCTGCTTCCCTCCATATTGCAATGAGTGCCCTTCAAGTGCTCACATCCCCACATATCCCAATGGGAAGAATCTTATGTCCTTAACATGTCCTGGGAAAACATGCCTCTTAGGGTGAGAGACTCAAGGGAAATCAGTCTATTTAGCTTAACTAAGAGAAGGTTAAGGGGTGACTTGATCACACTCTAGAAATATCTATATGGGGAACAAATATTTAATAATGGGCTCTTCTGTCTAGCAGAGAAAGGTCTAACGTGATCCAGTGGCTGGAAGTTGAAGCTAGACAAACTGAGACTTGAAAAAAGAAAAGGAGTACTTGTGGCACCTTAGAGACTAACAAATTTATTAGAGCATAAGCTTTCGTGAGCTACAGCTCACTTCATCGGATGCATTTGGTGGAAAAAACAGAGGGCCATCCACAGCCTCAGAAACAACTCTGACATCATAATCAAAAAGGCTGACAAAGGAGGTGCTGTCGTCATCATGAATAGGTCGGAGTATGAACAAGAGGCTACTAGGCAGCTCTCCAACACCACTTTCTACAAGCCATTACCCTCTGATCCCACTGAGAGTTACCAAAAGAAACTACAGCATTTGCTCAAGAAACTCCCTGAAAAAGCACAAGAACAAATCCGCACAGACACACCCCTGGAGCCCTGACCTGGGGTATTCTATCTGCTACCCAAGATCCATAAACCTGGAAATCCTGGACGCCCCATCATCTCAGGCATTGGCACCCTGACAGCAGGATTGTCTGGCTATGTAGACTCCCTCCTCAGGCCCTTCATTACCAGCACTCCCAGCTATCTTCGAGACACCACCGATTTCCTGAGGAAACTACAGTCCATTGGTGATCTTCCTAAAAACACCATCCTAGCCACTATGGATGTAGAAGCCTCTACACCGACATTCCACACAAAGATGGACTACAAGCCGTCAGGAACAGTATCCCCGATACTGTCACGGCTAACCTGGTGGCAGAACTTTGTGACTTTGTCCTGACCCATAACTATTTCACATTTGGTGACAATGTATACCTTCAAATCAGCGGCACTGCGATGGGTACCCGCATGGCCCCACAGTATGCCAACATTTTTATGGCTGACTTAGAACAACGCTTCCTCAGCTCTCGTCCCCTAATGCCCCTACTCTACTTGCGCTACATTGATGACATCTTCATCATCTGGACCCATGGAAAAGAAGCTCTTGAGGAATTCCACCATGATTTCAACAATTTCCATCCCACCATCAACCTCAGCCTGGACCAGTTCACACAAGAGATCCACTTCCTGGACACTACGGTGCTAATAAGTGATGGTCACATAAACACCACCCTATATCGGAAACCTACTGACCGCTATTCCTACCTACATGCCTCTAGCTTTCATCCAGATCATACCACTCGATCCATTGTCTACAGCCAAGCGCTACGATATAACCGCATTTGCTCCAACCCCTCAGACAGAGACAAACACCTACAAGATCTCTATCATGCATTCCTACAACTACAGTACCCACCTGCTGAAGTGAAGAAACAGATTGACAGAGCCAGAAGAGTACCCAGAAGTCATCTACTACAGGACAGGCCCAACAAACAAAATAACAGAACGCCACTAGCCATCACCTTCAGCCCCCAACTAAAACCTCTCCAACGCATCATCAAGGATCTACAACCTATCCTGAAGGATGAGCCATCGCTCTCTCAGATCTTGGGAGACAGACCAGTCCTTGCTTACAGACAGCCCCCCAATCTGAAGCAAATACTCACCAGCAACCACACACCACACAACAGAACCACTAACCCAGGAACCTATCCTTGCAACAAAGCCCGTTGCCAACTCTGTCCACATATCTATTCAGGGGATACCATCATAGGGCCTAATCACATCAGCCACACTATCAGGCTCGTTCACCTGCGCATCTACCAATGTGATATATGCCATCATGTGCCAGCAATGCCCCTCTGCCATGTACATTGGCCAAACTGGACAGTCTCTACGTAAAAGAATGAATGGACACAAATCAGACGTCAAGAATTATAACATTCAAAAACCAGTTGGAGAACACTTCAATCTCTCTGGTCACTCGATCACAGACCTAAGAGTGGCTATACTTCAACAAAAAAGCTTCAAAAACAGACTCCAACGAGAGACTGCTGAATTGGAATTAATTTGCAAACTGGATACAATTAATTTAGGCTTGAACAGAGACTGGGAATGGATGAGTCATTACACAAAGTAAAACTATTTCCCCATGTTATTTCTCCCTCCCACCCCACCCCCCACTGTTCCTCTGATATTCTTGTTAACTGCTGGAATTAGCCTACCTGCTTGTCACCATGAAAGGTTTTCCTCCTTTCCCCCCCCTGCTGTTGGTGATGGCTTATCTTAAGTGATCACTCTCCTTACAGTGTGTATGATAAACCCATTGTTTCATGTTCTCTGTGTGTGTGTATATAAATCTCTCCTCTGTTTTTTCCACCAAATCCATCCGATGAAGTGCGCTGTAGCTCACGAAAGCTTATGCTCTAATAAATTTGTTAGTCTCTAAGGTGCCACAAGTACTCCTTTTCTTTTTGCGAATACAGACTAATACGGCTGCTACTCTGAAACCTGAGACTTGAAATAATGTGTACATTTTTGGCAGTGAGGGTGTTGGGAGTTGGCTGTGTGCTCTGGGCTGGTAGTACTGCCTAATGGTGATACTTGGGGTGAAATGCCTAACTGTGAGAGTCCAAGGGTCACTTGACATAAGAACGGCCATACTGGGTCAGATCAAAGGTCCATCTAGCCCAGTATCCTGTCTTCTGATAGTGCCAATGCCAGGTGCCCCAGAGGGAATGAACAGAACAGGTAATCATCAAGTGATCCATCCGCTGTCGCCCATTCCCAGCTGCTGGCAATTCAGTTCAGGATAGTGTCACGCACTGGCAAGAGTCCAAAGGCCACTTTGCCTGGCAGCAATAGTTTGGGGTGTGTCCCCTGCTGATGAGAGTGAGGGGATAGAAGAACCTGGGCCCAACCTACGCCACTGGGTTCCAATCCAGGGCCTTTCGAAACAGTGGTCCTTGCACAGGGCTCAGGGCCTGAGACCCCTAAGTCAGTGGTCCTCAAACTTTTGAGGGTAACTCCCCCTTGCCCCTGTCCGCACCCTCCTGCCCCCCATAAAGGGGGCCGGGAGTGGGGCTGTGGGTATGGGGGGGCATGGACATGGGTAAGGGGATTTAGGCTGAGGCCACAGCTTGGGGTGGGTCAGGGGCTGGGAGTGGGGTTGCGACCAGGGTCCAAGGCTGGAGGTGGGGGTGGAAGTGGAGCTGCACTGAGGCAGGGGCTGGGAGCCAGGGATGCAGCTGGTGATGGGACCAGAGCAGAACTGGGGGTGGGGAGGGGCTGGGTGGCGCTCCCTCCCTGTCCCCCGGGGGAGCTGGCCCAGGCCCCACCACGCATTCCTGGACGTTACTCTTTGCCCCCCTAGGGGGGTGCGCCCCACAATTTGGGGACCTCTTCCCTAAGGCACTCCCTGGGCACTTCCTAACTTTGTTTCAGTCCCTTCAATGTCATCCTGGATTGGATTTGGGGTCCCTCCTGTGTTCCCTTTTAAATGCTCCCTCCACTAGAATCATGCCCAGCAGAGGGGAGGGGGGCATGGTCTCTTGGGCCCAGAGCAGCTCTTTAACACTTGCCTCACCTGTGAGGGATTGGTACAGCCTGTCCCAGAGGGTAATTAACCATTGGAACAATTTGCCAAGGGTCGTGGATTCCCCATCACTGATAATTTTTAAGTCAAGATTGGATGTTTTTCTAAAAGCTCTGCTCTAGGAATGATTTGGGGACGGTTCTCTGGCCTGTGCGATACAGGAGGTCAGACTAGATGATCACAATGGTCCCTGCTGGCCTTGGGATCTATGAATATGAATTTATAAAACAATGACCCAATCCTTAAAGTGATCTGAACAAAGTGAGGCACTATCATAATCTGGGAGTAGCAGCTTTGGGAAGACAGTGCTGAAAGTGCAGCCCTCAGCAACCCAGCTCAATTTTTAATTGTTTTTATGCTGGATCTGTGACCTTCCCCACTTCAAGAACTTTATTGGACCCCCTAATTGCTAAAATATCCTGAGTCCCCCTCAGTCACTTGTGCCTGACCCTCAGGTCTAGCCTCCAAACCCTCCCATCTCTCCTTATTGACAAGCGCTGACCCCTCTGTCAGCTGCTGTTCCCTCCACCGCCATTCAGTGAAGGACCATCCCCCTTGCCAGCTCCAGAATGAGCAGGGCCTTCTGCTTGGCCAACCTCTAAGGGCACTTCTACACTTCTAGCCAGGGGTGTGATTTCCATGAGATATACCTATAGTTGCGCCGATCAAGCTAGTACACTAAAAATAGCAGCGTAGCCACAGCAGTGTAGTTGCTAGCCGCACTGAGTACATATCCATCTGAAATCCACAAACTCAGGCAGCTAGTCCCTCCTGCCACTCGCACCACAGTGGTTACTCTCTAGTGTAGAAAGAAAAGGAGTACTTGTGGCACCTTAGAGACTAACAAATTTATTAGAGCATAAGCTTTCGTGAGCTACAGCTCACTTCATCGGATGCATTTGGTGGAAAAAACAGAGGAGAGATTTATATACACACACAGAGAACATGAAACAATGGGTTTATCATACACACTGTAAGGAGAGTGATCACTTAAGATAAGCCATCACCAGCAGCAGGGTGGGGAAAGGAGGAAAACCTTTCATGGTGACAAGCAAGGTAGGCTAATTCCAGCAGTTAACAAGAATATCAGAGGAACAGTGGGGGTGGGGTGGGAGGGAGAAATACCATGGGGAAATAGTTTTACTTTGTGTAATGACTCATCCATTCCCAGTCTCTATTCAAGCCTAAGTTAATTGTATCCAGTTTGCAAATTAATTCCAATTCAGCAGTCTCTCGTTGGAGTCTGTTTTTGAAGCTTTTTTGTTAAAGGATAGCCACTCTTAGGTCTGTAATCGAGTGACCAGAGAGATTGAAGTGTTCTCCAACTGGTTTTTGAATGTTATAATTCTTGACGTCTGATTTGTGTCCATTCATTCTTTTACGTAGAGACTGTCCAGTTTGGCCAATGTACATGGCAGGGGACACCATCATAGGGCCTAATCACATCAGCCACACTATCAGAGGCTCGTTCACCTGTGCATCTACCAATGTGATATATGCCATCATGTGCCAGCAATGCCCCTCTGCCATGTACATTGGCCAAACTGGATGAGTCATTACACAAAGTAAAACTATTTCCCCATGGTATTTCTCCCCCCCACCCCACCCCCCACTGTTCCTCTGATATTCTTGTTAACTGCTGGAATTAGCCTACCTTGCTTGTCACCATGAAAGGTTTTCCTCCTTTCCCCACCCTGCTGCTGGTGATGGCTTATCTTAAGTGATCACTCTCCTTACAGTGTGTATGATAAACCCATTGTTTCATGTTCTCTGTGTGTGTATATAAATCTCTCCTCTGTTTTTTCCACCAAATGCATCCAATGAAGTGAGCTGTAGCTCACGAAAGCTTATGGTCTAATAAATTTGTTAGTCTCTAAGGTGCCACAAGTACTCCTTTTCTTTTTGCGAATACAGACTAACACGGCTGCTACTCTGAAACTTGTGGATACAATGGCACATTGCCTTTCCAGGTATCTGGCACGGGCGGGAGTGAATCCCGGAGGGCAAGGGCCCTCGCTCCTCTAGAGAAACAACTGAGCATGGATCTCTCCCCATTTTCCTGGGCTGCTCAGCCACACCTTGATGATTGTGCCACACTGGGGAATAGTCTATTATTGATGACCTGAGAATCCATAAAATCCATGGAAACAAAAATGAATGCAAGACAAACAGGTGAGAAGCGGATTCAGTGCTGGAGGAGATGACAGTTTGGAAGGGAGGAAAGGCACTTCATGCATATTTCATAGGCTGGTGCTCAGCAGAGGGGCTTTTTGATGCAGCAAAAACCACAGATGGCCACAAGTTATGACAAAGACTCACGGCACCTGAGAGGGAAATTTCTGAGGTGAAAATTTCGCCTTCTGCATTTTAGTAAAAATGTCAAGCTGGCCTCACAGGTGATTTCCCTGCGAATGGACCTGGTGCAACGTATGCTAATGGACTCCCTGTATGAGCTAGCCACGGGTGCCTTAGCAATGGGCTGCGAGTAGTGAGGGCTTCACACTGCGGGGTGGCTTGAGGGCGAGCTCTCTGCTGCCTGCGGCCGTTCCACTGAACCCCCAGTGCGATTCTTAGAGCTTGCATATTTCTGTTGGACCACACAGAGCAAGGTCCCGGTGCAGGCTGTGCATACGGGCTTGTCCACGCCCTTCAGAGGAAGAGAGCACACAGCCAGCCAGGCATCTGCCCTGATCCAGGCAGAGAAAGCTGGAGGAGGAGGACGGGTGGAGGGTTGAGGAGAGGACATGTGAGCAACTGGACAGGCTGAGGGTGCCAGAAGCTGTTGTGCTGGGACTTGGGGCAGCTTTTCCCACCTGCCCCCTGCGAGGCCTGGACCAGAGGGCTGCTCTGCAGACCAATAACAAACCATAACAGCAAACAATAGCCTCCCCCATACTTTGTGGAGTTATGAAGCCTCCCAGACAGTCCCAGTTGGCATCATGCCCATTAGCAATCTGGCACCATGAGTGCTTAGTGCAAAGCACAGAAGCACCATGGGACCCTCAGAGAGCGCATCCCCAACGTGGCTGCAGGGGGAGCTGGAAGGCAAATGGGGGTCTGCCATCTCCGTGCATACAAGCCTGACAGCTGGGGTCCGGCCAGCACCTGGGGGTGCGCAGTGTTTCTGCATTCAGTGGCCATCATGGTGCCCTGTGTCCCATGTGAGGAGGTCGAGTAGCCAGCTTCTGGAATGCTCTCCCACTCCGTGCATTCTGCACCATACACTGGAGAGCAGCAGGCCAAGGCAGGTGGGAGAGTTGCTGAAGCCAGCCCCTAGCCAGAGGCGGAGGTCTCAGTGCATTGCTAACAGGCCCTGGGGTGGAGGAGCGCTCTCCCCAGCTGGTGGTCATGCTGCCAGGGGGCCTTTCTCATTCACTCCTAAAAGCACCAGGGTGCCACACGCAGGGCACATGTCTCTCCCCTTGCTATTGTGCAGGTGTTAAAGCAGCTGGAGGCAGGGCATAAGCTGCCAGTATTCCGGGCCTTTCTCCAGGAGAGTCTAATGAACTCCCCGTTTCCATCAGATATGGAAACTCTGAGGCCAGGTGCCCAGCCCTGTCCCTGCACAGTAAGGTCATTGCCCCTCTCCAGCAGTGATAGGAAGCCTAGGCCAGGCCAGAGAGCAGGAATGACCATTATAGCAGAGGTGGGAGGTTCTCACTCTATGAATACGCTGTCCCTCACCCCACTGCTCCCCTCCTCTACCCCCCAGAGTAGTCTGGTGCCCCTCAGGGAAGGCTTGTGCAAGTCCAGCTGGTTGCATGCTTTCCCTGAGAATCACTTGTCCACACTCTGTCTGGCCTGCATATCCAAAGCTTTGCACAGCACTGCCAGGCATTCCCCAGGGAAGAGCACTGGATCAGAACGCTAGTAGCAATCTGCTACCCCCCGCACCCTCCCCCCAGTCAATGCACTCATTCAGTACATGACACAAGAAATGCAGTCTTGCCAGATTTCCTGTCCAAAGACTTGTGGTCCTTGCTGGTGGTATCAGGAGAGACACATACATTGATACAAAAAGAAAAGGAGTACTTGTGGCACCTTAGAGACTAACAAATTTATTAGAGCATAAGCTTTCGTGAGCTACAGCTCACTTCATCAATTTGTTAGTCTCTAAGGTGCCACAAGTACTCCTTTTCTTTTTGCGAATACAGACTAACACGGCTGCTACTCTGAAACCATACATTGATACAGTTACAGCCAGTGCTGCTGATGTGACTAACTGGATAGAGGCCCTTAACCCCCCCCCCCCCGCAGATTCCTAGCAGATCGCTTTCCCTGGACACTGTAGGGGTGGCTCAGCATACTTCTCTTACCCCTGGCATCTCTTCTGCAGGGCTACTACCCATGTGCTGATTCCAGGCTGCTCTGACAAAAAGAGGCTTTTGCAGCCTGTGAAAACTGGCAATCCAGTGCTAACACCGTGGTGAAAATGGAGATGCTAGCGATGGAGACAAAATACACCGGAGGGAGAAATATGGTAGGTATAAACAAATGGAAAACTGCCCAAGGGCATGGGAAGCTGTGTAAACCATGGTTCACATACAACTATAGCATTTAAAATCAACCCACACTCTGCCTGCTGAATCTGCTAGTGACAAACCCTGAACATACTCCACTTGCTGCTAGAGAGAATCAGGGCGCAGGGTCTCCCTCAGGCCCTATCAGTAGGGAGAGGGCTGCCACCGTGGGCTAGCCAGAGTCCAGCAACCTCTTGGGTTTCCACTGAATGACATTTGGAGAGGACACAGGAAAGTTCATTGCCCAAATGCTGCTGCTAGAGCCGACGTCTTGGTTGCCAGTCATCTGCATTTGCAATGTGGTTGGGGTTTCAAATCCACATCTTGCCAAATTGCAGAGGAGTGGGTTAGAACCTGTGGGTCAGAACCTGCAGAGCTGAACCGGAGATGGGCAAAGGTGCCGCCTCTGAGCTCATCTGTAGGGCATGGAGAGTGGTGTGTGTTCTTCCTATTCAGGCACAAGGAGCTGGTGTTACCAGGCATATTATTTTTATTTAAACACGCCATAACCCAGCAACATAAGCCAGTTGCGAGCTGCAACCAGCTGCAGTGCTGCCCTGCACTCCAGCATACAGGGTGCCCTTTGGTGTGCCACTAGGAATGGGGAGTGTGACCATCTAGCCACCAATGCCAGGAGCCTGTGGCCCCAGGGCTTGCATAGATGCAAATGGGGCAGAATGGCTGTTCAAGGACTGTTAATAAAAATAATCACCTGACTGTCCATCAGAAAAGTAGCTTCTCCTTGTGGAACATTCCAGTTTCCTGCCCTGATGATCTCCAGAAATACATAGAGGAGACCCTAGTGTCATCTGCTCTGGCAGACCCATGCAGCTCAAAGCCCTGGAGCAAGGGGCTGGTGATAGTACTGAGCACAGAACAATAACCAGACCCGCAGGAGAATCCATTCCAGGTAAGCTCCTTTGCTTTAAGCTGGGGAAGGAGTGGCCAAGCCAGAGACCTGAGGGAACCTGCAAGAAGAGCCGACATATCAGAGAGCTGCTGGGAAGGGTTTGGTTTTGAGAAATGCATTTCTTCAGTTTTGTATTTGTATCGTGGGAGTGCCGAGAGGTGTTCCCTGAGTTCAGGGCACCAGAGTGCTGCATACAGTGAGACAGACTCTGCCATGAAGAGTTCTAGACAAGACAGACAGAGGGTGGAAGAAAGGAAGGATTATTATCCCATCGTGCTGGTGGGCAGCTGAGCCACACAGAAATGAAATGACTTGCCTGAGGTCACACAAGCAGTCCTGGGCCAGTGCCTTAACCGCTAACCCATCCTTCCGCTCACTGGACATTGCTGTTGATTTTTTCATTTGCAGATATTAGAGAAGCTGAAGTCTGTCCATAATCTGCCAATCATAGACTCCCACCAATAATGCAACCACCTACCAGCTAGCTATTGATGTTCTCGGGTGGAAATCTCCCTGGAGACTGTAACTATCTCTCTAATCTTCCGCTGCTTTACACTCTTCTAATTCCACGGACTTCAGAGGACTAACTCCTGATCTACACTAGTATAGAAAAGACCAGTATCTGGCTGTGGGACTGCTCCAAATTCCCCTGCATTTTGTAATGCATTAAAACAGACATTCAGTGACTTACTTTCAGTGCAAGAAATAAAACTGAGTCAGACTCTTTCTGAGTCTTGCTGTGAGTTGCTGCAGGTCTAATATTGCTGAGCAGCCAATGGGAAATACCTTGGTGAATTCCCATCTCCAGAAAGGTCAAACCTCTGCAAAAAGGAGGTTGCATCTTAAAGGACATCTGGGAAATATTTCAGAGCAAGGAAGCAAACATCAAATTTTCCCAGGTTGTTTTTTTTTTTTTTTTGCAAGGGGCCCCTGTGGTATTCCATCAATTCGGAGAATCTGTCAAGCAGAGCTCTGAGCTGGGGCATCCTGGGTAGAAAGCAGGACGCCAGAGCTGGCTGTGGGAAGAGGGAAGGTCAGCGAGTGCCTGCAAGAATTCTGAAGCAGTGAGGAACTAGAAAAGAACAAGTTTAAAGGTTTTGACAGTAACGAGGCTGGGCTGAGGAATAGCTGTAAAAAGTCTTTTTCCAGGCTGGTTCCCTGGGCTGGTAGGTTGTTTACAGCATCTGGATTTCAAAATGCCTGGAAGAGAATCAGTTCTATTTCAGACCCACGCAAATGATTTCAATGCCTCATTCTAAAGATAATTCCCAGGAAAGGAGAGGGAAGAAGTTGAAGGAGGAAAGGTCTCAAGTATGGTGCTTTCATTGCTGGCACATGATGGCAATGCCCCTCTGCCATGTACATTGGCCAAACTGGACAGTCTCTACGTAAAAGAATGAATGGACACAAATCAGACGTCAAGAATTATAACATTCAAAAACCAGTTGGAGAACACTTCAAACTCTCTGGTCACTCGATTACAGACCTAAGAGTGGCTATCCTTCAACAAAAAAACCACACACCACACAACAGAACCACTAACCCAGGAACCTATCCTTGCAACAAAGCCCGTTGCCAACTCTGTCCACATATCTATTCAGGGGATACCATCATAGGGCCTAATCACATCAGCCACACTATCAGAGGCTCGTTCACCTGCGCATCTACCAATGTGATATATGCCATCATGTGCCAGCAATGCCCCTCTGCCATGTACATTGGCCAAACTGGACAGTCTCTACGTAAAAGAATGAATGGACACAAATCAGACGTCAAGAATTATAACATTCAAAAACCAGTTGGAGAACACTTCAATCTCTCTGGTCACTCGATCACAGACCTAAGAGTGGCTATACTTCAACAAAAAAGCTTCAAAAACAGACTCCAACGAGAGACTGCTGAATTGGAATTAATTTGCAAACTGGATACAATTAACTTAGGCTTGAATAGAGACTGGGATGGATGAGTCATTACACAAAGTAAAACTATTTCCCCATGGTATTTCTCCCCCCCACCCCACCCCCCACTGTTCCTCTGATATTCTTGTTAACTGCTGGAATTAGCCTACCTTGCTTGTCACCATGAAAGGTTTTCCTCCTTCCCCCCCCTGCTGCTGGTGATGGCTTATCTTAAGTGATCACTCTCCTTACAGTGTGTATGATAAACCCATTGTTTCATGTTCTCTATGTGTGTGTATATAAATCTCTCCTCTGTTTTTTCCACCAAATGCATCCGATGAAGTGAGCTGTAGCTCACGAAAGCTTATGCTCTAATAAATTTGTTAGTCTCTAAGGTGCCACAAGTACTCCTTTTCTTTTCCGAATACAGACTAACACGGCTGCTACTCTGAAATCTGAAGGGGACAGTTTCCCACACGGAGCACACACTGATAGAGGCTAATAAACGGACAGCTCCTCACCCCTTTCCACCACCCAGGGTCCCCGCCCCTCCCATTCCTCGTCTCTTGCCCCTACCTCCCTTCCTGTTGCCCCATGATCCAGTTCTGCATCCCCCTCCTTTGCCCAGCTCTGCTTCCCTGCCTGTTCCCTCTTACCCTGCTCCTTCTCTCCTCCCATCCCCTTTTCCCATGTTGGTACTTACAGATCATCACCCCTGAATCTTCTTTTGGGTGCCTTTATTTCTCCCTCCAAGGCCAGTTCTCCAGACTCATTTCTGAACCATTCCCAATTTGTCAATGTCCTTTCTGAAGTGTGGACACAAGACCTGGACACAATATCCAGTAATGCCCTCCCCAGGGCCTTATATCAAGGTAATCTCACCTCCCTACTGGTCCTGGATAGTCCCCTGCTAGTAAATACATGAATTGTGTTAGCCCTCTTAGCCAAAACATGGCACTGGGAGCTCATGTTCAGCTGGTTTGCACCATCACCCCTCAATCCTTTTCTGAGTCCCTGCTTTCCAGAATACAGTCAGCCCCCATCCGGTCCCACACATCCCCAATGTAACCTGCATTCTTCATTCCTAGATATGTGACCTTGTGTCTGGCTGTACTAATACACAAGTTGTTCAAGTGAGAACAACTTATCAAGTGTTCCAAACTGCCCTGTATATTTGACCTGCCTGTATCATTATCATGCTACCAATTTTTGTGTCACCATCAAATTTTACTAGCAGTAGTTTTTATGGCTGTCAGTTAATCGCAGTTAACACACACAATTAACTCAATAAATTAATCAGGATTAAATAAATTAATCCTGATTAATCAGTTTTAATTGCACTGTTAAACAATAGAATAGCAATTGAAATTTATTAAATATTTTTGGATGTTTTTCTACACTTTCAAATATATTGATTTCAATTACAAGACAGAATACAAAGTGTACACTGCTCACTTTATATTATTATTTTTGATTACAAATATTTGTACTGTAAAAATGAAAAGCAAAATAAATAGTATTTTTCAGTTCACCTCATAAAAATACTGTAGTGCAATCTCTTTATCATGAAAATGCAACTTACAAATGTAGATTATTTTGTTACATAACTGCACTCAAAAACAACACAATGTAAAACTTTAGAGTCTACAGGTCCACTCAGTCCTCCTTCTTGTTCAGCCAATCACTAAGACAAACAAATTTGTTTACATTTACAGGAGATAATGCTGCCCATTTCTTATTTACAATGTCGCCAGAAAGTGAGAACAGGCGTTTGTTCACACGGCACTTTTGTAGCCAGCATTGCACGGTATTTACGTGCCAGATATGTTAAACATTCATATGCCCCTTCATGTTTCAGCTGCCATTCCAGAGGACATGCTTCCATGTTGATGACGCTCGGTAAAAAATTAATGCTTTAATTATATTTGTGACTGAACTCCTTGGGGGAGAATTGTATGTCTCCTGTTCTGTTTTACTCACATTCTGCCATATATTTCATGTTATAATAGTCTTGGATGATGACTCAGCACATGTTTATTTTAAGAACACTTTCACTGCAGATTTGACAAAACACAAAGAAGGTACCAATGTGAGATTTCTAAAGTTAGCTACAGCACTCGACCCAAGGTTTAAGAATCTGAAGTGCCTTCCAAAATCTGAGGGGATGAGGTGTGGAGCATGCTTTCAGAAGTCTTAAAACAGTAACACTCCAATGCAGAAACTACAGAACCGAAACCACCAAAAAAGAAAATCCGCCTTCTGCTGTGGCAACTGACTCAAATTATGAAAATGGACATGCGGCGGTCTGCACTGCTTTGGATTATTATCGAGCAGAACCTGTCATCAGCCTGGACACGTGTCCTCTGGAATGGTGGATTAGGCATGAAGAGACATATGAATCTTTAGTGCATCTGGCATGTAAATATCTTGCAACACCGGCTGCAACAGTGCCATGTGAACGCCTGAACACCTGTCTCAGGTGACATTGTAAATAAGAAGTGGGCAGCATTATCTCCCATAAATGTAAACAAACTTGTTTGTCTTAGCGATCTGTTGAACAAGAAATAGGACCGAGTGGACTTGTAGGCTCTAAAGTTTTACATTGTTTTATTTTTGAATGCAGTTATTTTTTGTACATAATTCTACAGTTTTAAGTTCAACTTTCATGACAAAGAGATTGCACTACAGTACTTGTATTAGGTTAATTGAAAAAAGCTATTTCTTTTGTTTTTTTACAGTGCAAATATTTGTAAAAAAATAAATATAAAGTGAGCACTGTACAATTTGCATTCTGTGCTGTAATTGAAATCAATATATTTGAAAATGTAGAAAACATCCAAAAATATTTAAATAGATGGTATTCTATTATTGTTTAACAGTGCAATTAATCATGCAATTAATCATGATTAATTTTTTTAATCACACGATTAATTGCGATTAATTTTTTTAATAGTTTGACAGCCCTACTAGTTTTATATTTTCTTCCAGATGAGTGATAAAAATATTGAATAGTATAAAGCCAAAACCAGATCCCTTTGAAACCCCACCCCCCATTGGCAGATGATTCCCCATGAACAATTACTTCTTGAGATTTGTCAGGTAGCTGGGTCCTAATCCAGTTTTTAATATGAATTACATTGATTTTGTACTGTGATATTTTTATTAGAATATCATGTGGGACTTAGTCAAATGCCTTTCAGAAGTCCAACTATGTTATTTCAACACAGTTACCTTTATCAGGCAAACTTGTGATTTTATCAAAAAACAATATCAAGTTTTTGGACAAAAGATAAAAATCCCCAAAACAAAACCAAAAAACCCAACAACAAAAGAATACAAAACAACCCCCCCAATCATGTTGATTGTCATTGATTAATCTACCATCCTTCATTTTTTACTATTTGCATCCAGCATCCGCCTTTTCTTGATTGTCCTTGCAATCAATGTCAAACAATGCAGTTTATAGAGGCACCTGGATCATCCCATGTACTCTTAAAATATTAGCACAACTCTAGCTTTTCTTACACTCCTCTGGGCCTTTCACAGTATTCCAAGAGTTGTTCAATATTAACATAAATGGTTCAGAAAGCTTCTTGTCCAATTCTCTTAAAACTCTTGGGTGCAAGTTATCAATCCTACAGATTACAAAATATTTAACTTTAGCAGTTGCAGAGATTTATTCTTTGCTGTTAGGCCATCCCTAGTATTTGAACACAGAACCTCTGACACATAAGGAAAGCCTATACCCCAAAGCCACTGTTAATCAGTCTTCTTATTTTGTAATCCCACAGGTTTGAAGAATTAAGTGGGTTCTTTTGTCAAGATGGATGTTTGGTCTTCAGATAGCTCAGTGCTTCTTTTTTAAATGGCCATATACACACCCAGAATACTTTGCCAGTTACTGAGGGAGCCTCTTTGATATTCTGCAGAACTGATAAGCATTCCAGGATGTGTTTTGGTCTGAATCTGCTAGAGGAACTGCAAGCAGTGAATCCAAAGAAGAAGGAATACAGAGTAAAAAAGCTAGGCTGGTTGTGACTGGCCTGCTGCCTGGCTCCATTTAACTAACCAGGAGCATGCACTAAAATCCAATGAACTCTGCTGGAAGGGAGAGCTGGAAAGCAAGAGGCAGCTACAAACAGGCCCCAGGAGGTCAGGGAGACAGAAAACCAAATGATGGATGCCTGGCTATAGAAAAATGGCAAATTCCATGGCCACAGAATGACAGCATCCACAAGGTTCTGATGGAGATGAATGGGCCAATTCATTCCCTTTAGAGCTATTGTTTCAGGCTCTTTGCAGATTCAGGCAGGCATCACTCCGTTAACCAAATTTCCTGTTCATGAGATTATCTCAGTGACCATAAGGACTGGGAACAATTCTTTTTACATAACTGGGTAAGAAAGGGAGAAAAGGGAGGGTGTTGGCAACCCTCTTAAAACCGCTTGTTAGGATATGGCCAGAGGCAGCAGGGCTCAAGACAGCAAAACCCAAGCTGCCTGGTGGAGGGAGAGCTGCCTCCTTTCCCCCATAATCCTTTTCTTCTGTTGAATTGGGGACAGCTCCCACCTCAGGCTCTGTGGTGAGACTTGAGAAGAGAGGAAAGCCCCCAGACCCTCCTGTTGGTCTCTGTAACAATGCTCCTTTCCCCAAGGGAAAAGCCTTTTTAGCAACCCCTTCATGACTGTTTCCATCCCTTCCTCCACTTCCAACCATCCAGCATCCAGGGAGTCTTGTAAAAAACTAAACAGGGTACAAATGAGCATAAAAGCCAGTGTGCTCAAATCCCAGTCTCCGTGAAGCCAGCCCAGCTCCTACCTTTCTTCCACTGCTGCTGTCCCCAGGAGGCCAAGCCGTTTGTTTTCAAAGGGAGAAGCTGGCTTCAAGGGGCCCTCTGTGGTTCAGTAACAATGAGCCGGGTCAGGGCAGTGGTGTTCTCCGGAGACTGCTTGGATGTTCAAAGACCTCTCAGTGCATCGAGAAGGACCCTGCTAGAGTTTCCTGCTGGAGTAACGGGGAAGGGACCCGTGCAGTCAGCGTGTAATGCTCTGACATGGCATGTCAGATGGGTGCTGTCCAAACATACATGCAGCATTGTATGACTCTGTGCGTTGTTATAAATGTGGGCCACGCCTGGTGCAGCCAGGAGTCTGTGCGGCGTTAGTCAGTTAGCAATGGCAAGGAGGAGGTTGATTCACTGAAAGCCAGCTTTACCCTTGAGAACTTGGCTGTCTGTAGTGTCTTGGCTGTCTGTCACTGTAGTGTCTGATACATCTAAAAATAAACCCTTAATTACCAAGCCTCAGGAAAATGAGACGGCTCCCAGTGCAACCCCATCGATTACTCAGCCCGCTACAAACGCAGTAAAGCCCCTTTAGTTACAGAGCAGCTTTGATGTCTGGTTCACAGAGCGAGCTCCTTTCACAGCAGCTGGAGCCCTGCCTCACGGGTTGCCTGGAGTTGACGTAGGGTTTGGCGGGCCATGACTGGCAGCGGGCCAGCAACACTTTCTCACGTCAAAGTCTCACTTTCACTTTCTTTCTATTTACTGGAGAGAAAGTAACACGAGGAACCTGGCAACATTTTCCCAATGGCAAACAAATTAAAAAGCCTCCCCCCTGCCATTAAAGAAACATTAAGGTTGAAAAGACAAACAGTCAAAAGTTACGAAATGTCAGAGCTAAGGTTGCCTGTGCAGCATTAATTCAGCTCATTTGTGCATATGCCTGTGAGGGGAGGAGGGTGGCAGCGGAAGTCCAAGGGCAAAAGGTAAAATAGTTTGTACCTTGGGGAAATTTTAACTTAAGCTGGTAAAAGTAAACTTAGGAGGTTTTCATGCAGGTCCCCACATCTGTACCCTAGCGTTCAGAGTAGGGAAGGAACCTTGACAAGCTCTTACACCAAAAACAACACTTGTAGCCAATCCTATAATAAACTATAGATTTATTAATAAGAAAAGGAAATAAGGGAATTTTTTACAAGGTTAAAGCAGGTAAACATACATACAGAAATGAGATACAATCTTAAGTTTGAAATGGTAATAGAAGCTGCCATAATAATGAAGCTCTGTACATCTTTATAATAATGAAGCTCTGTACATCCAACCTAGGCTAAGCACTGGGGATCTTTTGCTTATGCTTAGTAATCTTTTCCCCCCAGAATCCAAGCAGCATAAAGATACTCCTTATTAGGGCTTTTTATTCCACTCTCTCTACTTGTGCTTTGGGCTGCAAACTCAGCTGATGGGAGAAATTCACTTGCAAGACTCATCTTCATGGTGGGGGAAGAGCAAACAATGAAGTATTTTGTCCTCTTTAATGTTTCACTCTAGTCCATCTTGTGTTGATGGGCCTTCCTTGTTGGGCAGGACATAACACCTAATTTTGGCGACCAGCACTTCACACTGGTTAATGTCTCTTTACTGTCTTGTGAGTTACACAGTGATGGAGCCTTACAATGCAAATGCTCAAATATTACCTTACAATATGGGATACAACTGTTATAAGTGAGATTAATGTGGTAGGATCTCACAAGCATTCAATAAACACTAAACACATTCTTATGATTCTACTACCTATTTGAACAGTACTAACACACAGGTGAGCCAGACTGATCCCAGCCACGGGACCTTGGTCTGAGCTGGCTCCTGGTCTGCCAGTGTCACACTCAGTTCTTCTGAAAATCAGACCCCAGATGTCTCAAGTTGGGCCCCCCAAAATGAGGAATACACAATTAGCGACCATCTGTGAAACAATACATTTGAACTCTGTAGCAGAGGCAGAGATGGAATCCAGTTTTCCAGGGCAGCATTCAACTGCCTTAATCAAGAGACCATCCTTTCTCCCCATTCAATTCCCTGCCTCATTCACCACACACATTCCACCTTCTGCACAGATGAGACAGGGGTCCTACAGACAACAATGTCCTTCACTATAAAACCCGATTCTTCCCTTTGGTACCATCCATCTTGTGCCATGAATGACACAGGGGTCCTATGGCAAAAATCATCCATGATCATGTATTTATAAACTGTATCATAATATATAAGTAGAAAGAGCTGGACTGAGGTTTCCCAGACACTTTTAATCCAATTTATTAACTTCTGAGTGCTTGACTTTTTAACTTTAACTTTATTTTAATAAAGCCTTTTTAAAAATAATGTTCTATATTTTTAAAATGGCAATTGTGATCGTGTGGACTAGGCCCAGAAGTCCCCTGCTAGAGGCTTCAGGGTCCTGCTACATTCATCCCAGGAAAGGAGCAGTACAGGAGTCCTCCAAACAGCCTGGAGAAACTGCATGGGATGCGGTCAATCAGGGGGAGGCTGCAAGGGGCTAGCCAATCAAAGGGTTGCAGGATAATATAAAAGGAGCTTCAGTGCAGCACTGAGTCAGTTGCTGCTCGGAGCTTAAGGAGTGAAGATAGTGCTCCTGGCTGGCCAAAGAGAACTGTAGCACCATGAACAGCTCAGTGCTGGCAGGGATTGGAGGAGACAGAAAGAGCTCCTGCTTGGTTGCTGGGCCTGAATACAGGAGAGCCCTGAGGTAAGGGTGAAGCACTGGTGAAGGCTGGGGCTGTGGGGAAGTGGCCCAGGGAACTGAAAGCAGTTTGGTTAAAGGGACATGGTGGTGTGTGGCTGCTATTCTTAGGGTTCCTGGGCTGCAACCTGAAGTAGTGGGCTGTCCTGGGTCCTGTCCTACCCCCCACACAGTTAAGCCACTGGGGAATTGGCCTACAACTGGACAGTGATAAACCCCCAGAAAGGGATCTGAACTGTTAAGAGGCCCAGCTGCAGAGCTAGGGCCAGAACAAACTAGAGTGGGTGAAGAGTCTCCTAGGTGCACGCCCCTACCAGGGCCAGAAGCGCTTAAAGACTTTGTTGAACTAATACCCCGGAAGGATCTGCTTGAGTTGTATTTTGCACAGACTGTATGTGACCTGGCTGGAGGACTGTCACTAGAAATTGCCAGAAAGTTGCCATATAGCTGCACAGACTGAAAGAGGAGCAGACCCGAACAAGAGGGTGCTTGTGAGAGCAATTTTAAACAACAGAAATCCCATTATGTGAAACCATTTTGACCCCCACGTGGGATGTCAGCAAGATTAGAACCTTTAGATTTCAGCACAGACCTCTACCACCCGAGCTAACTCATTTACTGCTAACAGTAGTAGGCTGTTATCCTCTATGTGGAACAGCTGTTAGAGGAAGAGCAGACACACATTTTGCTACTGGGTATCATAGCTATAGACAGAAGAGGAAGCCTGGGTTTTATTCCTGGTTCTGGAGAGGAGTATTTTTTAGTGGTTATAAACTCTTCTGCCCTTGTCCCCACTTTGATCCTATTCTCACTTCCCCGCCCTTGCCTCTTGTTCCTGTTTCCCTTGTCTCCATCCCTCAGCTCCTATTATCCCTAGTCTACTGTGCTCCTACCCCTGCTCCTCACCCCTTTGTATCTGAGCTAGGTGGCTTTCTCCTTGCCCTCCATGCTGCCTGGGGTGGGGAGACTGAGACATAGGAGGGACAAAAAGAAAAGGAGTACTCGTGGCACCTTAGAGACTAACAAGTCCTCCTTTCCTTTTTGCTAATACAGACTAACATGGCTGCTGCTCTGAAACCTGTCATAGGAGGGACAGTCTCCTTGCTGTCAGTTCTGGTGTCAGGTGTCACAGCAGCCAGGAGAAGTAATTTCAAGGGAAGTCCCTCTCGGTCCCCTCAGCTCCGGGATGACGTATGCTCAGTTGCTCTGTGGGGATGGTGCATGTGAAGTCCAGTCACACCTAGGAGCTGTGAGGGGATGGAGCGTGCTGAATGCAGATGGACTCTTTGAGAATAATGCTTCCAGCCTCTAAAAGCTTCCACCAAGCATGTGAACTGAAATGTTCAGAGGCTTAAAACTTGGCTAAACTTGTGCTGATTTGCATGGAGACAGCATATCCCTGGCATCAAAGTCCACGTTCCTGCTCCACAGCATGGAGGTGCTAAAGCTTCTCAGTGAAATAGTTAAAAGAAAAGGAGTACTTGTGGCACCTTAGAGACTAACAAATTTATTAGAGCATAAGCTTTCGTGAGCTACAGCTCACTTCATCGGATGCATTTGGTGGAAAAAACAGAGGAGAGATTTATATACACACACACAGAGAACATGAAACAATGGGTTTATCATACACACTGTAAGGAGAGTGATCACTTAAGATAAGCCATCACCAACAGCAGGGGGGGGAAGGAGGAAAACCTTTCATGGTGACAAGCAGGTAGGCTAATTCCAGCAGTTAACAAGAATATCAGAGGAACAGTGGGGGGTGGGGTGGGAGGGAGAAATACCATGGGGAAATAGTTTTACTTTGTGTAATGACTCATCCATTCCCAGTCTCTATTCAAGCCTAAGTTAATTGTATCCAGTTTGCAAATTAATTCCAATTCAGCAGTCTCTCGTTGGAGTCTGTTTTTGAAGCTTTTTTGTTGAAGTATAGCCACTCTTAGGTCTGTGATCGAGTGACCAGAGAGATTGAAGTGTTCTCCAACTGGTTTTTGAATGTTATAACCCCAACTAAAACCCCTCCAACGCATCATCAAGGATCTACAACCTATCCTGAAGGACGAGCCATCGCTCTCTCAGATCTTGGGAGACAGACCAGTCCTTGCTTACAGACAGCTCCCCAATCTGAAGCAAATACTCACCAGCAACCACACACCACACAACAGAACCACTAACCCAGGAACCTATCCTTGCAACAAAGCCCGTTGCCAACTCTGTCCACATATCTATTCAGGGGATACCATCATAGGGCCTAATCACATCAGCCACACTATCAGAGGCTCGTTCACCTGCGCATCTACCAATGTGATATATGCCATCATGTGCCAGCAATGCCCCTCTGCCATGTACATTGGCCAAACTGGACAGTCTCTACGTAAAAGAATGAATGGACACAAATCAGACGTCAAGAATTATAACATTCAAAAACCAGTTGGAGAACACTTCAATCTCTCTGGTCACTCGATCACAGACCTAAGAGTGGCTATACTTCAACAAAAAGCTTCAAAAACAGACTCCAACGAGAGACTGCTGAATTGGAATTAATTTGCAAACTGGATACAATTAACTTAGGCTTGAATAGAGACTGGGAATGGATGAGTCATTACACAAAGTAAAACTATTCCCCATGGTATTTCTCCCTCCCACCCCACCCCCCACTGTTCCTCTGATATTCTTGTTAACTGCTGGAATTAGCCTACCTGCTTGTCACCATGAAAGGTTTTCCTCCTCCCCCCCCCTGCTGTTGGTGATGGCTTATCTTAAGTGATCACTCTCCTTACAGTGTGTATGATAAACCCATTGTTTCATGTTCTCTGTGTGTGTGTATATAAATCTCTCCTCTGTTTTTTCCACCAAATGCATCCGATGAAGTGAGCTGTAGCTCACGAAAGCTTATGCTCTAATAAATTTGTTAGTCTCTAAGGTGCCACAAGTACTCTTCTTTTTGCGAATACAGACTAACACGGCTGCTACTCTGAAACCAGTGAAATAGTTGTAATTGAGTTTTTAACTGGGGGGGGGGGGAGGAGGAGTGTGTTTCTCTAATCTTTCTCAAAAACATTTTTGCTGAAACTTTAAAAGAAAAAATGCAGCCAGAGGCAGACACCCAGCAAAGAACAATTCAGTCCAAATGGCTGCAGGTTTGGCAAAGTTACAAGCAACAGAGTGGGGGCTTATAATAGGAAGTTTTGGGCAACCTCAGCTGTAGGTAGTGCTACCTACCCTGCCTATAAATCACCATTTATGTTCATCAGAATCCCCTTTTGTCTTAATCTTCTGGGCATCTCCCTCCAGGACCAGTATAATTCCTAAGCAGCAGCAGCCGTATCTTTCTCCTTCCCTTATGCTTTCACCATTCAAATCCGATCAGTTCCGTTCCATTCAAATTCTAGTGTCTAGTTTTTTCAGTACACCTGCTGTCTCTGCAGCCTCACTGCATACTCCCCACTTTGGCTACAGTGGTGCCTCCTTCATCAGCTCCTACTACAGCTTCTGGAATGGTCTGGCTCGTGGCATCTCCTATTCTCCTATTCTGGGACCTACTCAGTCAGGCAGAGGGAAAAGCCAAGGTAAGAGTCTAGACTGTCATCCTGTGAATGTTGCTAGTTTGGCATCCAATTTTTCTTGTTCACAATGATCTCAATAGCATCGAAGGGCTAATTTCTGTTACCCCTACTCATGCTGAGTAGTGGTTTGCTCCTTGGTGGTTAGTACTTGCACAGAGATGGAAAAGCCTGTGGTTTCCCAACAGCAATGTGGGATTTTTAAAGGTGGTGAGTTGTGCTGGAAAGTCAGGTCAGCATACTTTGATGTACTCAGTGTACAGTTGTGCAAAATCAGCTTGACAACAAAAGGCAGTGTTGCTCCTAAATCGCCCCCCCACCAAAACCATCTCACCTGAGTGTGGTGGTGCTTTCAGTCAAGGCTAGCTGGCCTGACTGGGGTTATAGGCTAAAGCCCAGGAGCCGCTTTCATATGGGCCAGTAACCTGCAGTGAGCATGCAGGCCAAATCACCTGAATGTTGATAGTTCTTCAGTGCCTTCCCACAATTTCCTGGGAAAGCATTGTAGAGCAGCTCAGTTTACTGCAGCCTAAGACCATGGGACATGCCCCTAGAACTCCTGGTTTCATACGCAGGGGAGTACAGCGCCGGTGAGGACACAATAACGCAAGTGTGGCTTTGTAGGGTGGCTGCCCACACCTGGGCCAGGGTAACCAGGGCTCAGACCTTGATACCGATCAGCCATGTTTACTTTGCAGTGAAGACACCCTCCCCCCCCCCCCCACAAAAGACTTCAGTGTCACAGAAGAGAAAGTCCGTATTTGAGCACACTCTGGCTGCATCCAGTTCTTATTGCATCACTCAGTTCTTATTCTGCTGTGATTTAGGTGAAGTTCTAGTTTAAATCAATGGAGCTTTGCTTGAGTAACAATCGAGTGAAGCCCCAGCTGATCATAAAGCACATTCGTTACCATTTAAAACACAAAGCAAGTGTTAATCTTCTCCTGAGCTTTAATCCTCTATTGATACGTCTAATACCTTCTGAAGCACAATTCCCAACTTTCACACGGTAAATAAGCATCCCAACTTTCACAATCCAAAAATCAAGCTAATCCCATTTCAAAACAAGCCAGTTCCTAAGAACCCCAACATTCTATGGGACTAGATCCCCCTGGCATGCAGTCTAGGACTGTGGTAGGCCTGCTGTGCACCCTGACTCTCTCTCTCCCCCCACTTGCCGCTGCTTGCTCTCCCGTCCCTGCTTGCCGGGAGCCGATCAAAAAAAAAAGCAACAAGCTACAAGCAAAAAACTAGCCAATAAGCAACTCACAAGCCAATTAAGCCAAAAAAAGGGCCAATTTCTGCATTTTTTCCTGCGGGTTTGGCATGTCCGCTTGAAGGTGTGGACCATGGTACTGGAAGGGAACTCCTTAGTCATCAAGTCCAGTCCCCTGCTATTGCAGGCAACTCTGACAATGAGTTTTAGAGGAGCCTTTTAGAATCTAAATTAAATGGTCAGTTTGTAGCACTGCTATATTATGGAGACATGGCAGACTCCACCCCACAGCTAGGGGTGCAGCTCACTTCCCTCATAAAACTCCATCTTAGCCCCCCCCAACTTTGACTTGGAAAGCTTGGGAGATAAACCGTAGCAGTGCTCTAGCATAACAGATATTTCCGTAAGCTCAAATTGCCATGTTGCACTGTTGCAAGGACAAATGATGTGACCAGCTATTTCATGCAGCCAAAGTCTGTGTGGTGTTTTCCTTGAGTGATGTAGAAGCATCCTTTGCTGTCTTGGCGTCATTGCACCCTCTTTTGATACTTCTGCCTTGGATGGTGCCTCCTCCTCTGGACCTGTAAAGAGAAACCCTGGGGAGGCATTTCTCCATCCTCCACTGCAAATATGGCATCCAGCTTCTCTTCTCTATAGGGAATTGACAAGACTGGTATGACGTTTCCCTCTGGTGTTATCTGCTAGGTCACTTCAATCCTTGACTCTGGGAGCCAGCCTTACCCTGCTCTATTATGAGAACCCCCCACTCCTGGGCTGTTCATGCACAGTCTCTGGCATGTAAACTGCTCCTTGTATTGTGCAACTGAATGACACTAGCCAATATCTCTGGTCCCAGACACAACCCTAGGAACCTCCATCTTGCTGTGTCCAGTTATGCGCGCTGGATGCTGCAAGCTTATATGAGTTCGTCAATTTAACAAATAAATTGATATGTACCAGGCTTGTTCTCCCAAGAGGAGTCTCTGACACACTTCAAACCAAACTCGCTGCTTCAGGTAGAACAAACAAACAGATTTATTAATTATAAAGATATAATCACTTAAAATCTAAGTCAAAGCATAATTCAGATTTGATCAAATAAAATAAAAGCAAAACACATTCTAAGATCTTAACACATTTAATGTTCTTACAAACTTAGATGCTTCTCACCACAGCCTGGCTGGTTTCTCTTCACCCAGGCTCTCCACTTTGATCAGTGCTTCAGTCACTTGGTGTGGTGTCTGTAGATCTCAGTGGAAGAGAGAGAATGCCCGACGTCTCTCCCTTTTATCATGTTCTTTCTTCCCTCTTAGCTTTGCACCCCCCCTGCCCCTTTAGAGTCAAGTGAGCATTACCTGATCGCAGTCCCAAACTGACCAAAGGAAGGGGAGTGACTCACTCAGAGTCCAACAGATTCTTTTGTTGCTGCCTAGGCCAGCGTCCTTTGTTCCTGTGAGGCTGGGCTGGGTTTGTCCCATACATGACCTGATGAGGTGTGAACTGCCTCTCTGCTCTTGGAGAGTTTTTGTGTGGGCTTGCTTTAAGCCACAAGGATACATTTTTCAGCCTCATAACTATATACATGAAATTATAACCTATAATATTACTAACCACCATGCTCAGTGCATCATGAGCCTTCTGAAGACACCTGACATGACAAACTTTGCATTGGATACCACACAATCATTTTACAAGGATGAACATGGGGGTGTAGGGTGTTCCCCCGAGGTACAGAGTGTCACAACTGGGCCTTTAGATTGTCATATACCGCAATGCTCTATGTCCCTTCCACTCTCCAGCCTTGAATCAATGGTGGCAGCTCAATGGAGGAATGAGAATTCAGATATCGAGCATACAGATTTTGGTTCCAGGCATCTGCCAGATCATTGTAACCCTGGAGGAAGAAATTCAGTTCACTTCCTGCAGAATCCATTAATGAAGTCGTTTGAAACATAAATTCAAGCTATGTACAATACAGAGCAAATGGTAAGTCCAGGCCCAGGCTTTCTGAAGTACAATGTGAGGCATGCCTGCAGGAATGAAGGTGCTGAGGAATTTAGGGCTGAATGGTCAGGTTGGCACAGTAGAGACATTACAGAAGAGAGATGCCCTAGAGCTGGGAGAGGGACCCAGGTTTGGTCAACTCTGTGCAGCACATCAAGGAACTTGCAAAAGCAAACTGAAGATTGCTGTCACCATAGTCCTGGAGTTTAAGGCCAGAAGGGACCAGTGGATCCTCAAATCCTGTACAACACAGGCCAACACCAGCACCCACATACTAACCCCAACAACCAAAATGAGACCAAAGTATTACAGCCCTCAGGTGACTACACCCATGGTTTAACCTTTTTTCATTTGCAGACACCTAACAAATTTTGAATGGAGGTGTGGACCCCTTTGGAAAATTTAGACATAGTCTGTGGCTCCCAGGGATCTGTGGACCCCAGGCTGAAACTCATTGGACTAGACTTTTCTGTGCCACAAGTGCAGAGCAGGGTGGACAAAGGTGCACTCTGCAATGGCAGGGCAATGATTACGTGAGAGACCCAGATAATGCTGGCAAGTGACCTGCGCCCCCATGCTGCACAGGGCAGTAACCCCCTCAAGGTCACTGCCAATTTGACCCGGTGGGAAATACCTGCCCAACCCACAGATGGCGATCAGTTAGACCCTGAGCAAGAACCAGCCAGCCAAGCACCTGAGAGAGAATGCTCAGTGCCACCTAAGAGTCCTGGCTCTTCGCATCTTATGTCTTCATAAGATGACTTCATCAGATGCATGCAGTGGAAAATACACTGGGGAGATTTATATACACAGAGAACATGAAACAATGGGTGTTACCATACACTGTAACAGGAGTGATCAGGTAAGGTAAGCTATTACCAGCAGAAGAGCAGGGGGTGGGAAAAAACCTTTTGTAGTGATGATCAAGGTGGGCCATTTTTAGCAGTTGACAAGAATGTGTGAGGAACAATAGGGGGGAAATAGTTTTACTTTGTGTAATGACACATCCACTCCCAGTCTTTATTCAAGCCTAAGTTAAACTGTATCCAGTTTGCAAATTAATTCCAATTCAGCAGTCTCTCATTGGAGTCTGTTTTTGAAGGTTTTTTTGTTGAAGAATTGCCACTTTTAGGTCTGTAATCGAGTGACCAAAGAGATTGAAGTGGTCTCCGACTGGTTTTTGAATGTTATAATTTCTTGACATCTGATTTGTGTCCATTTATTCTTTTACATAGAGACTGTCAATTTTTGCCAATGTACATAGCAGAGGGGCATCGCTGGCACATGATAGCATATATCACATTGGTAGATGTGCAGGTGAAGGAGCCTCTGATAGTGTGGCTGATGTGATTAGGCCCTATGATGGTGTCCCCTGAATAGATATGTGGGCACAGATGGCAAGGGGCTTTGTTTGAAGGATAGGTTCCTGGGTTAGTGGTTCTGTTGTGTGGTGTGTGGTTGCTGGTGAGTATTTGCTTCAGGTTGGGGGACTGTCTGTAAGCAATGACTGGCCTGTCTCTCAAGATCTGTGAGTGATGGGTCGTCCTTCAGGATAGATTG
This sequence comes from Dermochelys coriacea, assembly GCF_009764565.3. NCBI lineage: Eukaryota > Metazoa > Chordata > Testudines > Dermochelyidae > Dermochelys > Dermochelys coriacea. The sequence goes on along the minus strand of NC_050082.1, from coordinate 5,346,083 downwards.
TAGATCCCTGGTGATGCATTGGAGAGGTTTTAGTTGGGGGCTGAAGGTGATGGCTAGTGGTGTTCTGTTATTTTCTTTGTGGGCCTGTCCTGTAGTAGGTGACTTCTAGGTACTCTTCTGGCTCTGTCAATCTGTTTCTTCACTTCAGCAGGTGGGTATTGTAGTTGTAAGAATGCTTGATAGAGATCTTGTAGGTGTTTGTCTCTGTCTGAGAGGTTGGAGCAAATGCGGTTGTATCGTAGAGCTTGGCTGTAGACAATGGATCGTGTGGTGTGGTCTGGATGAAAGCTTGAGGCATGTAGGTAGGCATAGCGGTCAGTAGGTTTCTGTTATAAGGTGGTATTTATGTGACCAACGTTTATTAGCATCGTAGTGTCCAGGAAGTGGATCTCTTGTGTGGACTGGTCCAGGCTGAGGTTGATGGTGGGATGGAAATTGTTAAATCATGGTGGAATTCCTCAAGGGCTTCTTTTCCATGGGTCCAAAGTGGACAGTCTCTATGTAAAAGAATAAATGAACGTAATAAACGTAAAAGAACAAATCAGATGTCAAGAAATTATAACATTCAAAAACCAGTCGGAGACCAGTTCAATCTCTTTGGTCACTCGATTACAGACCTAAAAGTGGCAATTCTTCAACAAAAAAACCTTCAAAAACAGACTCCAATGAGAGACTGCTGAATTGGAATTAATTTGCAAACTGGATACAGTTTAACTTAGTCTTGAATAAAGACTGGGAGTGGATGTGTCATTACACAAAGTGAAACTATTTCCCATGTTTATTTCCCCCCACCATTCCTCACACATTCTTGTCAACTGCTAGAAATGGCCCACCTTGATTATCACTACAAAAGGTTCCTCCCGCTCCTGTTGGTAATAGCTCACCTTACCTGATCACTCTTGTTACAGTGTGTATGGTAACACCCATTGTTTCATGTTCTCTGTGTATATAAATCTCCCCAGTGTATTTTCCACTGCATGCATCTGATGAAGTGAGCTGTAGCTCACAAAAGCTTATGCTCAAATAAATTTGTTAGTCTCTAAGGTGCCACAAGTCCTCCTTTTTCTTTTTGCGGATACAGACTAACACGGCTGCTACTCTGAAACCTGTCATCACAGACAAAGCAGCTGAGGCTCCTTAGTGCAGGGACCATGCGATTCATGTGCCTGCCACTAGATGGCACTGCAGCACTGCACTTTCCTGGGCTCTGGCTTTCCAGATTGGAGGGGATTCGATTTTAATCACCTCAAAGATGCCTGGTGTGAACTGGCCATGGCCCTGGCTCCCTCTGCTGCTGGGTGGGTTAGGCCTCCAGCCAGATGAAACCCTGTCCTTCCGGTGTGAAGGGCAGTCCCAAAAGCAAATAAAATCCCTTTCTCCTATTTCTCCACTCCCTGGGCCAAGCTCTCTCCCCCTAGCTCTGTGAATCTTCCCCTGCTTGCCCCTCAGGGTCCAGGGGTATGAACGCTAGGTGGTGGCTCGTGGCCTCCCTCCGCCATGGATGCCAGCACACGGCCCTTTCGGCCTAAAGGGTGTTTCTACACTGCCAAGAAAAACCCTTAACTCAAGCGAGCCTCAGATCCCGGGTCAATTGATTTAGGCTCACCAGGCTTGGCCTAAAAATAGTACTGTAGCACTGAATTCTGATCCCCCCCCTTTGACCAACCATGCAGGTGGATGCATCCCAACAGTACTGAGATTCCCCCAGGGGAGGCAGGACCACCGGTCATATAGGCTCCCTGATCCCCTCTGTCTCCTGTCCCCTCTGTCTCTCTCAGTTGCTCTCTCTCCTGCTCCATCTTTCCCTTCTCTGGCAGAGTGCTCTGTTCTGAGACACCTGTTCTAGTGTTATCAAACTCCAGGCCCAGCTGTTTTCCCTCTGTCCCCTATTCTGAGCCTTCTCACCTCAGCCGCTGAATTTCCCACTGCTCCTCCAAAAGCCCCTTTGGAGCCAGGTGCTACTTCCCCCTGCAAAGCACAGGATGGCACCAGCCCCTGGAACATCCCTCTGCCCCTGCTGCCCAGGGAGCCAAGCACTGGTCAGCCTCACCTAGTCTATTCTGTTAAGGGTATTTAACAAAAAAAATTGTTTGTGTGACAAAGTGCCCCTCCCTCAGCCTCCTGGGGTGTCTACATACTACCTCTTGGGCCTGCAGGGCTGAGTCCACCACCCAGGCAAAATTGCAGAGGGCAGCAAAATATTGAGCTGCTACTGCTGTTGGGGTGAGCGTGGACTGCTCAGGGATGGTTTATCCAGGGTAGCGGAACTGGAGCTGGTTTTCTGCAAATCCCCCTCCCAAACACAGCAGAGGGCCAAGAGAGAGCGAGCTGCAGCAGACCAGCATGCGCAGCCATTCCTGGAGACTCCAACCAGCCACAGCTTTCCTGTCCTCACTGAGGATCCATGTGTCACTAAGTATCCAGCAGAACCCCCAACTGAAAACTTCTTAAATGAAAGAAGGATAGGGAGGACAATCACCCCACTTTCCCTTAACACACTATCAGTGCCTCCCTTATGTCCAAACTAAGCTTCTGCCAGCTTGCCTTTATCTAAGTGTTGCTCTCCGCCAGGCACTAGGAATGCAAAGACGCTGCACCATCTGGGTTTGATGGAAGAGAGTCATAGAGCTGTGTGCCATAGACATCTTGATAGCACTACAGCCCAGATTGTCTTATTATTTTCCTCAGCATGACATACAGAAGGGGTAATCAAAATCAGCCTGGCAGAACATGCATGAGAACTGTCTTTGGACAGATAAGCAATTGATCAAATCACATTCTCTAATCTCTTGGGGCCAAATCCTTTTCCCATTGAAATCAAAAGGAGTTTTGCTATTGAGTTCAATGGGAACAGGCTTTGACATTTAGAGAGGAAAGAACAAAACCACTTAAGCAAGGACTATGTTGCTTATACCACAGGTATCAACGGCGGCTGATTCATGTGAGAAAGTCAGCAGACATCTGATCTTTGTCCATCACAAGGGAGAAATCAGCAATCAATGAGGCTAGAACAGTCTCTGTACCATATCCATCTCAAGCCCATCTGCAAAGGATCAAGGAAATATGAAGGCTCCAGATTACCTTAAAGTCCTCAGTCCCTTGGTTAGAATGCTCCTGTTAGTATATGTTCATACTCCAGAGGCTGGAGCAGGAAAGAGGCAAAATGGAGCTGTTTCCAGGCTAGGGCCTTTTAGCTTCTGCCAAGTGCCAAGTAAAGGGAAATCTGTTCTCACTGTGAAAGATGGTGTTTGGAGTCGCATGGGCAAGTCACATGTCCATCATCTCCACCCATATTCTAGTTAGAATGTTCCCAAAAAGTTCATTAAGTGTAGTCAGGCATTTTCCAGGGTCCCTTGTTCTTGAACCAAGTTCCTTAATAGGCCATTCAACTTGACTTGTCCCTTCATGTGCTGGCTAAATATCTTGTGGACGTTACCACAGGAGCAAACATAGCTAATATTCATAACTTCAGCTACCAAGATGAATATACATACATAGAAATAACCTAATCATAATACCAGCTATTTCACCTACATGACTATTCCCAAAAGAGAGATTCTGAAAAATCACACCACGTACCTGAGACTCTGTGTGCCAGCACCAGGCCCCGCTGGAGTTTTGTCTGTTATGTAACAACAGAGATGGAGCCAGTGACATGTGTGACTGCACCTTTAGTCAGTGAGGGCATATTGGCTGGCACACGTTCAGGTTAATAGGCTTCAGCGTGCCTTTGCAGTTAACTTTTTAATGTTCAAAAACCTGGTATGTGCTGAGGTGGTTTAAAGCATAACACAGGTTTTTAGGTTTGCAAATCTGTGAACCTCTCTCTGAGACTTATTTTTTTTCTGGTCATAATGTGGGAGGGTATCCTCTCCGCCCTCTGCTCATGAGGTTATGTATGTGTCTTGTCGCACTCTTCTGAACACCTTTTGGAAGAAATTTTTTTTTTTTTCAGTAAGTGTGGACTGATTCTTTTCTCTTAGGCATGCAATTTTTTCAGGTACACACTGATTAACAAATAATTGGGGCTGTTAAACTTGCTTCAAATTCCATAGAAAATTAAGTTCAGCTATATTTTCCACTACAGTGATGACATGGGTGTTTGTATATACAAACATCAATATGCTTAATTACACGCTTCCATATTCCATATAAACAGACTGAAATTCTACATATTTGGGGGGAGTTGGGTGAGGAATCATTTCAGCATATGTATGACTTATTAAAAGACAAAATTTCAGTAGAAATGTATCCTAAACTGCGTTATGGTATTGTACTCAAACATTGCATTTCAATGGAAGAGTCAAATTCCTTTATAGGAAAAGAACAGACTCCTGAAACTCTTACCACAAAAGTGGTCCATAGTCATGCAAATAGTTCCATTGTCTTCAATGGAATGGTTCAAATGATTAAGGGTTTACAGGATTGGGTTCCAAGTCCGTAAATTCTTTTGGATGAAACTAACAATGCCTGAGCTGTCAGATCAGAAGGAGCTTCATTCCAATAAAGGTGGGCAGATGTGTGTTAAGTCTTAGCTCCATTGCTAAGATGAGGGCTATATTTTCAACAAAGTTCTTGGCAGATTCCTGAGGCAGCTGGTTTAAGGCTGTAATAAATATAAAGGGAAGGGTAACCACCTTTCTGTATACAGTACTATAAAATCCCTTCTGGCCAGAGGCAAAATCCTTTCACCTGTAAAGGGTTAATAAGCTAAGGTAACCCCCCTGGCACACGACCCAAAATGATCAATGAGGGGACAAGATACTTTCAAATCTGGAGAGGGGAACAAAGGGTTTGTCTGTGTGTGATGCTTTTGCCGGGAACAGATCAGGAATGCAGCCTCACAACTCCTGTTAAGTTAGTAAGTAATCTAGCTAGAAATGTGTTGGATTTCCTTTTGTTTAATGGCTGGTAAAATAAACTGTGCTGGATGGAAGGTATATTCCTGTTTTTGTGTCTTTTTGTAACTTAAGCTTTTGCCTAGAGGGATTCTCTATGTTTTGAATCTGATGTGACAAAGCTCTGTCCTTGCCTCCGTGGGTCCCGCATTTCCTGGCGGATTTCGCTAGCCTCAGAGGCTCACTGTGATCCTCCACGTAACCCTTCTTTCTCTAGAGACAAGGGTCACAGTCTACTAAGCCAGTTTCATCATAAGCCAGCAAGGGAGGTGAGAAGAAGTTGTCCGTCCTTGTACAGTCTGTTGTCTCCCAGTCTCAGTGATTAAACAGGGGGCAAACGTGGGGAGGAGCCTGGGCCCACCCTCTACTCCGGGCTCCAGCCCAGGGACCTTAATAATATCAGCTATGGTAGCCGACCTTACAGAAACATGTACAATTCCCTGGGCTACTTCGCCCACAGCAGCCCTCTCTTCCTCAAGCTCTACTTCACCCTTACCTCAGGGCCTCCTTCCTTGTGCCTGATATGGTGTGTACTACTCAGCCTCTCCAACAGCGCAACTTCCTCCCACAGCTCCTGACATGCATTCCCACCTGACTGACTGGGAGGCTTTTAACTAGTTTCAGCCAGCCCCTGATTGGCTTCAGGTGTCCCAATCAACCTAGCATTCTCCCTGCCTTCTGGAAAGTTCTTAATTGGCCCCAGGTGTCTTAATTGACCGGGAGCAGCTTCCATTTCACTGATCCTGGTACTAGGGATTGGTGTAGCCTGGAGCGAATCTCTATCCATACCACTGCTCTCCCATAGCCTTCTAGCTTGGAGGGAGGTGGGAAGCGGGAAGCTGCTGCTACTCCTGCTGCTGCTAGGCCCTAAACTCTCCCTGCTGCTCCAGCTGCTCCCCTGGCTGGGCCAGACACTCCCCGTTCTCTGTTACTTGGCTGCTGGACCCCCCACTCTTGGGTGCTGCTACTGCTGCAACTGCAGCCCTGGGGTGGGGAGGGGGCTACTAGCCCACTCCCCAGAGAGGAGGAGTGAGGGACCCCAGCCACTGCTGTTGTGGATACCACCACCAGCACCACCACCTGAGAGGGGTCCATTCTGCCTGCCTGGACGACCACCTGGAGTTCCTGGAGCTGCTGCTGCTGCAGAGGCCGCTGCCTGGAGCTGCTGAAGCCCGAGGAGGAGAAGAAGAGGATCATCTGCCAGTGGGGCAGCACCTAGAGACTTTGCAGACCACTGTGGAGGGGGCCCTAAGACTGAGTAATTTTCAAACTGTGCTCTTGTGGTGGGGGTTTGACTATGTTTGTAGGGACACCGGGGGTGTGGCGTGGAGCTGCCCCCTGATCCATCTGTGTGTCCCCCCCCAACCCCCACCACTATTACTACCACCGCTGCCCCCTCCACCACCCCCACTGGCTGTATACCATCTGCCTCAGCTCCTGCCTCTGGACTCAGCTGCTTGCTTGGCTTGCCACGCCCTATTTCCACCCTTTGGGCCAGAAGCAGCAGCCAGCTAAAAAAGACTTGTGCAGGTGCACATGGGCACATGTGCCCCCCCCGGACTGCCTACCCCCCAGCTTTGCCCTTTACTACCTGCCCCATTTGCCACTTGCTTTGCCTCCTCTTTTGCTCCAGCCCCCCTTACTAGCTTCAGTTTGTTTGCCTGCCCCACCCATTTCCTTCTGCAGCCTTTGTTTGTTTGCCCCGCCCCAGCCTCTGAAGCTAGCCCCTTGGTTTCCCTGTTCTACCCCCAGACCGCTTAGCCCCTCGCTCCGCGTGCCCATGCCCCCTCCCATGCGCTTGTGCAACTCCCCATTTCAGTTGCAACCCTCTTCACTGCACCCTCAATGTTGTTGAATCCCCCCCCATAGTGCACCAAGAGGAGCCGGAATTCCACCTTGTGTCGGTGACTGACCCCTAACCCCTGATTGCCCCCCGTCCAGCCCACCCCTTTTGGTGCCCTCCTCCCCTGCCTGCAGCCTAGCGGGGAGGAGTGGTCGACCTGCTTCCCCTCTCCCCTCCTCCTTTTGATGTCCTCCCTTTCCTCCTTGCTCATGATGGCGGGGGATGAGACGGGTGAGACCTCTCCAGTAGCCCGAGCTCCCCCTCCTCCGCCTGCCCCTCTGTCACCCCCACAAGCTTCTACCTCCGCTACCAAACCATCTGCCATTGCCCCCGCTGGGGCACCAGCAGCGACGGGCACCGGGGTGACCTCCACTGCTGCCACGTCTATCACCCCCTCAGATTTGGGGGGAGTCCTCCCAGCCGGCGGGAAGGGCCAGGGGAAGAAGAAGGGGAAGGGCCCCGCTAAAAAGACCAGGCCCTCCATGGCAGGGGCTGCCCCCAATGCCCCGGCCCCATCTCCAGCTGGGGCGCCCCTCCCCGCTGTTCCCTCCCCCGGCCCCCAGAGCATACGCCCAGGTGGCGGCAGCCCCCCCGCCTGCCGCTACATCATTTCTCCAGCCCACCGCCTCCGCTACCATCTATAGCGGCCGGGGCCCCTTTCCCACCATGACCAGGAAGCACGGCATCCGTTGCCTCCTGGTGCCCGCCTCACCCCACGTGGAAACCTATGTGCGGGCGTTGGCGAGGGTGGTGGGGCCCACGGCCATTGTGGCGGCCTCCAAAATGTATGGCAAGGTCGTCTTCTTCTTAGCATCGGAGGCCGCCGCCCAGGAGGCGGTAGAGAAGGGCCTGGCGGTGGGGGGCATGTTCGTCCCCTTAGAGCTGCTAGAGGACCTGGGCGTCTGCCTGGTCCTGACCTCCGTCCCTCCCTTTCTCCCCAATGCCGCCCTGTTACCCGCCCTTTCTACCTTGGGAAAGCCCATCTCTGTCATCAACCCTCTCCCGTTGGGCTGCAAAGACCCCGCCCTCCGTTACGTCCTCTCGTTCCGCCGGCAAGTGCAGCTTCAACTGCCGCCGGCGGCGCGCGACGGAGAGGCGCTGGAGGGGTCCTTCCTAGTCCCCTACCAGGGGACCCCTTATAGGGTGCATTATTCCACGGGGGAGGCCCGGTGCTACCTCTGCCGGGCAATGGGGCACGTCCGGAGGGACTGCCCCCTGGCCCAGGAAGGAGGGGCATCCAGAACACCCGAGCCCCGGCAGGACACCGACCCCATCATCGCCGACGCCCCTGGCTGCCCGGCACCCGAAACCGCCCCTCCTCCTTCCCAGTCCACCATTGCTCCCGCTCGGGCCCAAGGGGTACCTCCCCCACTATGCCCAAACGAGCGAGAGAACCCCTCCCCCGCTGTTTGCAATCTGGGGAGGCGTGTGGAGGAGGGTGCGGCAGGTACACCGCCCTGCATGGGAGAGGACCCGCCTCAAGGGGAATCTTCCCTCCCTTGTGCTGCCCCACCGTTACCCCCTCGAGTCCCTGAGCCATCGCCTCTGCCCCCTGACACAACCCCTGCTAGCCAGCCCCCGGATGATGCCATGGAGGGCTGGGCCCTAGTCCAGGGGAAGCGGGGCAAGCGGAAGGCTCGAGCTCCGCTCCTCCCATCTGACGCGGAGGCCCCCCGGAAAACCAGGAAGGGGGGCACCGATGCTGAGCCTTCCGCTCTACCCACGGGTGTGTTCCATCCACCAGAGCCGGCTGGGGAAGACGTGGCAGCACTGGAAGACGGTATCTCCCCTCCACGGGAGTCCCTCCCCTCCAAGACCCCCGAGGCACCATTTGAAACCCCAGTGTGCCCCGAAGTAACCATCGCGTCAGGTGCCGGCGGGGAGAATCCCGGGGTAGCGGAAAACAATTTCCCCTCTATATATGAGGAGATCGAGGCCCTGGGTCTGACCCCGGTCACCCAAGGGGAGGACGATCCTATGCCAGCGAGCCTCGATCTCGGCGACTTCTTTCCAGCCCCCTTTTCCCCATACTCCCTCCCCGTAACCGTTGCTTCTGCTCCCACCTCCGAGGAGCCCCTGGACTCCTCCATCAACCCGGCTGCAGAGGGCACCCTGCTGAGAGCCACCGAGCCAGTTGAGGCGACGGCCAGTGCCACGTGACTGGAACCTGAGTCACCAGGGGCATCCCTCGCTGGTGAGGAGCATTCGACCTCCTTTCCGAGAGAGGACCCTACAGAAGAGAGTCCACCTCCTGATGCCGTGGCTGCCAAATCCACCAGAGAGCTTGCGCCCGGCATCAGTGAGAGCCCTCTCTCGACCCAGACTCTCACCTCTACCCCTGCCCCTGCCCTTATCCCGCCCACCTCCCGAGATATCATTGCCATCCCTGGGACTGTCTCCCTCCCCTTTCCAACAGATGACTCCCAGGGAATGGCCTTTGTGTTTGCCCGTCCCGACCCACCAGGGGCTGCTATCCTCCCTCCGCCGCCCCCTATCGCCCCAGCATTCAGGTCAACCCATCAGGAGCCCCGTCGGGGGTCCGCACCCTGTCTGCCCATCTCGCTGGGCCAGGGGTCTGTACCAAGGGCCCCATCGGGAAGCAACCAGACCATAACCCCAGCCCCCCATGCGCTGCGAGAGGAGTTGCGGGAGTTCCTAGAAGACGTCCGTGGCTCCCGCAACAAAGTCCAGCTTGCCCTCCAGCGATGGGGGGACTTTAATCAAATCCTCCGGGCCGCAAGGGCCCTCATGGGGGAGGGTAAAAGGACCGGGAGACAGGGCGCCGCGGCCTACCAGCGGGTCCGCCACTTCCGTGACTCCTTACTCACCTACGGGGTGGGTCACGGACTGCTGCGCGGCCCGCCGGGAGCCACGAGCATCCCTGCCGGCGAGGATCCCCCCCAGCCCTCCTCATGGCACCCTTTACCATCGCAACATTGAACACCCGTGGCTGTAAGATGGGTCTCCGCAGGTCCCAGGTGCTCTCCTTCCTTCGAGAGGGGAGGTACTCTGTGGTTTTCCTGCAGGAGACCCATACGGATCCGACCGCCGAAGACAGCTGGCGGCTGGATTGGGGGGACAGGGTCTACTTTAGCCACCTCACAGTTCATACGGGTGGAGTGGCGACCCTGTTCTCCCCCGAACTACGGCCCGAGGTGCTGGGGGTCGCCGAGGCTGTGCCGGGTCACCTGCTGCACCTCCGGGTCCACATGGAGGGGTTCGTAGTCAACCTCGTCAACATCTATGCCCCAGCAGCGAGCCCAGAGAGGCTGCAATTCTATCAGCAGGCATCCGCCTTCCTCGGCACTTTGGATCCTCAGGAGTGCCTGGTCCTGGGAGGGGACTTTAACATCACCCTTGAGGAACGGGACCGCTCGGGAACCGAGCAAAGCCCGGCCGCCGTCGCCGTCCTCCAGGAGATAGTCGAACACCACTCCCTGGTGGACGTCTGGCGCGACCACCACCCGGATGACACTTCCACGTTCACCTTTGTCCGGGTGGAGGCCCATCAGTCGCGCCACTCCTGGTTGGACCGCATTTATTTATCACGCTTTCATCTTACACGAGCCCACTCCTCCAACATCCGGCTGGCCCCATTTTCTGACCATCACATAGCCACCGTGACAGCCTCCCTCTGCGCGGAGAGGCCGGGGCCGGCCTATTGGCATTTTAACAACAGCTTGCTGGAGGATGCGGGCTTCGTGGCGTCCTTCCGGGAGTTCTGGCTGGCCTGGCGAGGGCAGCGGCGTGCCTTTCCCTCGGCACGGCGATGGTGGGACGTAGGGAAGGTGCGCGCCCGGCTCTTCTGCCGTGACTACACCCGGGGCACCAGCCGACAGAGGGATGCAGCGATAGAGCAGTTGGAACGGGAGGTCTTAGAGCTGGAGAGGCGTCTGGCCGCCAGCCCCGAGGATCCACCCCTCTGCGGAGCGTGCCGGGAGAAGCGGGAGGAGCTCCGGAGCCTCGAGGACCATCGGGCCCGGGGTGCTTTTGTTCGATCCCGCATCCGTCTCCTTCGGGAGATGGATTGCGGCTCCCGCTTCTTCTACGCCCTGGAAAAAAAGAGGGGGGCTAAGAAACATATCATCTGCCTACTGGCAGAAGATGGCACCCCCCTCACGGATCCGGTGGAGATGTGTGAGAGGGCGAGAGCCTTCTACGCAAGCCTATTCTCCCCGGAGCCGACTGATCCTAACGCTTGCAGAGTGCTGTGGAGGAGCTCCCGACAGTCAGCGTGGGCGACCGAGACCGGCTAGAGCTGCCCCTCACTCTGGCCGAGTTCTCGGAAGCCCTCCGTCGCATGCCCACCAATAAATCTCCGGGCATGGACGGACTGACCGTGGAGTTCTACCGCGTGTTCTGGGACGTCCTGGGCCCAGACCTAGTCACCGTCTGGGCCGAGTCTTTGCAGAGCGGGGTCCTCCCTCTTTCGTGCAGGCGAGCCGTGCTCGCCTTATTGCCGAAGAAGGGGGACCTCCGCGATTTACGAAATTGGCGTCCCGTCTCGCTCCTCAGCACGGACTACAAAATCGTGGCAAAAGCCATCTCCCTGAGGCTAGGGTCCGTGCTGGCGGACGTGGTCCACCCAGACCAGACCTACACCGTCCCGGGCCGCAGTATCTTCGACAACCTATATCTGGTCCGGGACCTATTGGAACTTGGGTGTAGGGATGGTCTGTCATTCGCCCTCCTGTCTTTAGATCAGGAGAAGGCGTTCGACAGGATGGATCACGGGTATCTAATGAGCACTCTGCAGGCATTTGGCTTCGGACGCAGGTTTGTGAACTTTCTCCGGGTGCTGTACGCTTCCGCAGAGTGTCTGGTAAGACTCAACTGGACCCTGACCGAACCGGTCAACTTCGGGCGAGGAGTACGGCAGGGGTGCCCCCTCTCAGGCCAGCTCTACGCTCTGGCGATCGAGCCCTTCCTCTGTCTCCTCCGAAGGAGGTTGACAGGGTTGGTGCTGAGGGAGCCGGAGCTGCGGCTGGTCCTGTCGGCGTACGCTGATGACGTGCTCCTCATGGTCCAGGACCCGGGCGACTTGGTGCGAGTGGAGGCTTGCCAGGCCATCTATTCAGCAGCCTCCTCCGCGCGGGTCAACTGGGTCAAGAGCTCTGGCTTGGTGGTAGGGGACTGGCGGCAGGCGAGCCCCCGCCCACCCGCGCTTCAAGCCATCCGGTGGAGCACGGGTCCGCTGCTCTATCTGGGCGTTTACCTTTCTGCCACGCATCCCTCTCCGCCGGAGAACTGGCAGAATTTAGAGGGCGGGGTGATAGAGCGGCTCCGGAAATGGACAGGACTACTCCGGTGCCTCTCCCTTCGAGGGAGAGCGTTAGTGCTTAATCAACTAATCCTGTCCATGCTTTGGTACCGGCTCAACACCCTGGTCCCAGCCCCGGCTTTCCTGACCAACCTGCGGACATCGATTCTGGAGTTCTTTTGGTCAGGACTGCACTGGGTCCCTGCAGGGGTTCTCCATCTACCTGTGGAGGAGGGAGGGCAGGGCCTCAAATGTCTGCTTACTCAGGTCCATGTCTTCCGCCTCCAGACCCTGCAGAGGCTCCTTTATGGTGCAGGTAGTCCGGCGTGGAGCATACTGGCGCACGCCTTCCTGCGCCGCTTCCGAGGGCTCCGATACGACCGGCAGCTCCTTTATCTCCATCCGAGAGGTCTTCCGCGAGACCTCTCCGGGCTGCCGGTCTTCTACCAGGACCTCCTCCGGACCTGGAAACTCTTTACAACGAGCAGGTCCGAGGCGGCCACCGAGAGGGCAGATCTCCTCGCGGAGCCCCTGCTACACAACCCCCAGCTCCGTTTGCAGGTGGCGGAGTCCCGCTCGGTGCGCCAGAGGTTGGTCCTGGCAGAGGTCACAAGAGTCGGAGACCTCCTGGACTATGACCGGGGAGACTGGCTGGATCCCCTAACCTTCGCTCAGCGCATGGGGCTTTCCAGACCTTGTACTCCCCGGCGCATACTTCAGGAGGTGAAGGCCGCTTTGCCGCCCGCTGCTCGGGGTTATCTCGACCGGGTCCTGCACGAGGGCACGCCCCTCCCACCCACTACCCCAGGCCCGCCGGACCTTTTAATTGGTCCCCTGTCCCGTGGACCCAACCGATCCCTTCACCCCTTCACTAGAAGCCGGCTGCACGAGATGCAGCCGGTCTGTTTTCAAACCGCGCCAAGAAAACATCTCTACACGCTCGTGCTCCACACCCTTCACGCCCGCACCCTCGTGTCCCGCCCCGATACAAAATAGCGGGACCTCCTGCCACCTTTGGAGGGTGAAGAGCCCCGGTGGGCCAGCCTATATTCCATCTTAGTCCCAAAGCCCGCCGGGGATGTCAGTTGGCGGCTCCTTCACGGAGCCGTGAGCACGGGCGTGTACTTGGCGCGGTTCACCACAATCCCAGACACGTGCCCCTTTTGCGGCGTGAGGGATACCCTAGCACATGTCTACTTGGAGTGTGCCAGGCTGCAGCCCCTATTCCGGCTCCTCACCAATATCTTATTACGTTTTTGGTTGCACTTCTCCCCTCACCTACTCATTTATGCACTCCCTATCTGTGGCCCCACAAAGTCACGGGATCTCCTGGTCAACCTCCTCCTGGCCCTAGCTAAAATGGCCATCTACAAAACCAGAGTGAGAAGGTTGGCCGATGGAGTCTCCTGTGACTGTAGGGCCTATTTCCAATCCTCGGTCCGTTCACGTATCCGGGCAGAGTTCCTCTGGGCGGCGTCCTCTGACTCCCTTGACGCCTTTGAGGAGCAGTGGGCGCTGTCCGGGGTTCTCTGCTCGGTGTCCCCGTCCGGTTCCCTTCTTTTGACCCTTTGACCGCACTCCTGTCCCTGTTATTTTATTAGTTGTCCCCCGGAATTATTTGGGCATCTAGGTCCTGTGGATCCCCCTTTTAGGCTGGGGGGGATCCTTTAGCAGTGGACGGGCTTCGCCTGCCCACTTCCCGGATCCCAATAAGACTACTTCTCTATAGCCATCTGGCCTTGCCCCGTCACACTGATTACCCTGTAAGGTATTTACCATCCTGATTTTACAGAGGTGATTCTTTTACCTTTTATTTAATTAAAATTCTTCTTTTTAAGAACCTGATTGCTTTTTCATAGTTCTTAAGATCCAAGGGTTTGGGTCTGTGTTCACCTGTTCAAATTGGTGAGGATTCTTATCAAGCCCTCCCCAGGAAAGGGGGTGTAGGGCTTGGGTGGATATTTTGGGGGAGACGTCTCGAAGTGGGCTCTTCCCTGATCTTTGTTTAAATACTTGATGGTGGCAGCAAATGGTTCAAGGACAAGCAAAGTTTGTATCTTGGGGAAGTTTTTAACCTAAGCTGGTAAGAATAATCTTAGGGGGTCTTTCATGCAGGTCCCCACATCTGTACCCTAGAGTTCAGAGTGGGGAAGGAACCTTGACAGTGGTCATCTTGTGAGCTTCAGGAATTTTATGGAGAGTGCACAGTCTCTCAAAGGTGAGAAAATATTCAGTAATATCACTGGATTCATCATACTGTGGACATAGTTGCTCCCATTTGTGGATTGTTGGGGAAGGATTGTTAGGGTTATCCAGTAGATTCCGCTTAACCCTTGCCTTCTCCATCTCCAGTTCATGCTTCCTCTCTTTTTCTTTCTCCTCAGCATGCTTCCTCTTTTTTTTCCTCTCCTCCATTTCTTTTTCCTTTGCTTCCATAGCGCTCCTGTGAGCAGCCTCCATTTCTTTCTCTTTGGCTGCTTGTGCTTCAGTTTCCATCTGTCTGAGTTCTACCTGTCTTTCATTTTCCTTTTGTCTTTCCTCAGCCTCAAATCTGGCTAATTCCAGTTTCTGTTGGGTATTGCTTTCTGTCATTCTAACCTCTCTGTTTTTAACCTAGCTATACCCGAGAGTTAGAAAGAAAAAGGAAAAAAAAAAAGCCTGGCTTGTAAAATTTTGCTGTGCTGTAACCTGATACCTATTTTCTCTGATAGCTGTTATCAGCCTACAGAAAAATCCTTCTGTTATGCCTGCTGCTCTGTCCCCCAGGCAGAGACACAGAATCTACAACTGCAATCACCTTTTACAAAACCTTTTTAAAATACTGCTGTGCTTCTGGTTCAAAAAGATCCCACCACTCTGCCACCATGTCAAGGTTCCTTCCCCACTCTGAACTCTAGGGTACAGATGTGGTGACCTGCATGAAAGACCCTCCTAAGCTTATTCTTACCAGCTTATGTTAAAAACTTCCCCAAGATACAAACTTTGCCTTGTCCTTGAACCGTATGCTGCCACCAAATGTTTAAACAAAGCACAGGGAAAAAGCCCACTTGGAGACGTCTCCCCCAAAATATCACCCCAAGCCCTACACCCCCTTTCCTGGGGAGGACTTGATAAAAGTTCTCACCAATTTGTACAGGTGAACACAGACCCAAACCCTTGGATCTTAAGAACTATGAAAAATCAATCAGGTTCTTAAAAGAAGAATTTTAATTAAAGAAAAGGTAAAAGAATCACCTCTGTAAAATCAGGATGGTAAATACCTTACAGGGTAGTCATAGAATATCAGGGTTGGAAGGGACCTCAGGAGGTCATCTAGTCCAACTCCCGGCTCAAAGCAGGACCAATCCCCAACTAAATCATCCCAGCCAGGGCTTTGTCAAGCCTGACCTTAAAAACTTCAAAGGAAGGAGATTCCACCACCTCCCTAGGAAACGCATTCCAGTGTTTCACCACCCTCCTAGTGAAAAAGGTTTTCCTAATATCCAACCTAAACCTCCCCCACTGCAACTTGAGACCATTACTCCTCATTCTGTCGTCTGCTACCACTGAGAACAGTCTAGATCCATCCTCTTTGGAACTCCTTTTCAGGGAGTTGAAAGCAGCTATCAAATCCCCCCTCATTCTTCTCTTCCGCAGACTAAACAATCCCAGATCCCTCAGCCTCTCCTCATAACTCATGTGTTACAGTCCCCCAATCACTTTTGTTGCCCTCCGCTGGATGCTTTTCAATTTTTCCACATCCTTCTTGTAGTGTGGGGCCCAAAACTGGAGACAGTACTCCAGATGAGGCCTCACCAATGTTGAATAGAGAGGAACAATCACGTTCTTTGATCTGCTGGCAATGCTCCTACTTATACATCTCAAAATGCCATTGGCCTTCTTCGCAACAAGGGCACACTGTTGACTCATATCCAGCTTCTCGTCCACTGTAACCCCTAGGTCCTTTTCTGCAGAACTGCTGCCTAGCCATTCGGTCCCTAGTCTGTAATGGTGCATGGGATTCTTCTGTCCTAAGATTCAAAACATAGAGAATACCTCTAGGCAAAAGCTTAAGTTACAAAAAGACACACAAACAGGAATATACATTCCATCCAGCACAGCTTATTTTACCAGCCATTAAAGAAAAGGAAATCTAACGCATTTCACAGGAGTAGTGAGGCTGCATTCCTGATCTGTTCCCAGCAAAAGCATTATACAGACAGACCAAACCCTTTGTTCCCCACCCCCCCTCCAGATTTGAAATCTTGTCCCCTCATTGGCCATTTTGGGTCAGGTGCCAGCAGGGTTACCTTAGCTTCTTAACCCTTTACAGGTGAAAGGATTTTGCCTCTGGCCAGGAGGGATTTTATAGCACTGTATACAGAAAGGTGGTTACCCTTCCCTTTATATTTATGATAACCACATTGGTCACAAAATTGACTGGAAGAGCTCTGGACATATTCAATGTGATGCCTATTGAGGAGGCTTCTGACTATAATAAATTCAAGGATTTGGTTTTAAAGCAATTTCAAGTTACACCTGAAACTTAGAGTAAAATTTCGAACACTTAGTCCAGGCCCTCTCCTAAGTAATGTGGCTTATGTAAACCAGATGACAGATCTGTTTGATAAATGGCTCAAAGGACGGGCTGTAACTAACTTTGGAGGAATGCAGGATTTGATACAGGAGCAATTCCTGAATATGTCCAAGGATGATATAAAACAGTGTTTATGGGATAAGAAAATGGTCTCAGCAGGAAGTCTTTCTTCTTATGCTGATCAATACAAGCAGTCCAAGACCACCAGAGAGGCAGGGCAAACTGGAACAAAATGGGTGGAGAGAGAATCAACCCTGGTCACAGTTGGAGCGGATACCAGAAGGGACACCCTCAGACCACACCCTACTACCGGGGGCAGCCCAGGGTCCCAACTACACCCCAAGGAATACTCCAGACACCTTATTGTCCCACCACACCATTCTCCAACAACCCACCTTGTCCCAGTGACCAGTCAGCTGGGTGATGTTTTAAATGTAACGAGCCAGGGCATGTAAAAGCCAACCACTCCAAGAACCCCAACGGACTACAGGTCATTGCACCGAAATCACACCAGAGGCCCTCGGGCCCAGATGCCTCGCAGATACTCTCAGAGCGGAGAGAAACTGTGAGTGTGGGCGGGAAAAAGGTCACAGCTTGGAGGGACACCAGAGCACAAGTGTTGGCTATCTATGCTTCCTTAGTGGACCCCAATTTAATCGACCCAGAGGTCCAAGTGACGAATCAACCTTTCAACTCAAACTCTTTTGATTTTGTCTACAGCCAAGTTGCTGGCCCAGTAGAAGGGCTGGTCAGGAACACGGACTTTTGCAATCTATGATGATTATCCCATCCCCATGCTGTTGGGGGAAGACTTGACCAATCACGTGAAGCTAGCCAAGAGGGTGGGAATGGTCACTCACAGCCGGGCTAAGCAAGCTGTCATACCTAGCTCTGTTTCAGAAACTTCTACCAGGACCCGGTTGGGGTGATGGAACTGGACCGCATGCCAACGTCTGCAACAGCAGTAGTGGATCCAGTCACAGAGACCTAGACAGAGCCAGTCTCAGAACCGGAACTGGTGGAACAACCAGCACCAGAACCATTGCCAGCACTGAATCCAGTGCTTGGAACCCCAACACCAGAGGGCCCCACTGAACCTACACTGGCGGCAGCAACAGTTAACCCTATACAAGAGGCTCAGCTGGAGCCTGAACTCCAACATAGTGCACCAGCGAAGAGTGGTTCACAGTCCACGGAAACAGCTCCATTACCTGCATCGCTTCCAGAGGGACCAAGCCCAGGTCCACAATCCAATGAGGAACTGATGTCTCCAGCATCAAGGGAACAGTTCCAGACTGAACAGGAAGCAGATGAAAGTCTCCAGAGAGCTTGGACGGTGGTATGGAGCAACCCACCGCTTCTCAACTCTTCTAATCAATCCAGGTTTGTTGTAGGAAGAGGACTTTTATACAAGGAAACTCTGGTGGACACCAGGAAAACTGGCATCCTCAGAGACTGTTGGTTCTTCCAACTAAGTACCGGGTAAAGCTATTAAGCTTAGTCCACGATCATCCTAGTGGCCATGCTGGGGTGAACAGAACCAAAGTCCATTTGGGAAAGTCGTTCCACTGGGAGGGAATGGGCAAGGATGTTTCTACCTATGTCTGGTCTTGTGAGGTGTGCCAAAGAGTGGGAAAACCCCAAGACCAGGTCAAAGCCCCTCTCCAGCCACTTCCCATCATTGAGGTTCCATTTCAGCAAGTAGGTGTGGATATTCTGGGTCCTCTTCCAAAAAAGACACCCAGAGAAAAGCAGTACATACTGACTTTCATGGATTTTGCCACCCGATGGCTGGAAGCAGTAGCTCTAAGCAACACTAGGGCTAAAAGTGTGTGCCAGGCACTAACAGACATTTTTGCCAGGGTAGGTTGGCCCTCCTTACAGATGCAGGAACTAATTTCCTGGCAGGAACTATGGAAAGCCTTTGGGAAGCTCATGGGGTGAATCACTTGGTTGCCACCCTTTACCATCATCAAACAAATGGCCTGGTGGAGAAGTTTAATGGAACTTTGGGGGCCATGATACGTAAATTGGTAAATGAGCACTCCAATGATTGGGACTTAGTGTTGCAGCAGTTGCTCTTTGCCTGCAGAGCTGTACCACATCCCAGTTTAGGGTTTTCATCATTCCAAGTTGTATATGGCTGCAAGGTTAAGGGGCCATTACAGTTGGTGAAGCAACAATGGGAGGGGTTTACACCTTCTCCAGGAACTAACATTCTAGATTTTGTAACCAATCTACAAAACACCCTCCGAACCTCTTTAGCCCTTGCTAAAGAAAACCTAAAGGATGCTCAAAAAGAGCAAAAAGCCTGGAATGATAAATATGCCAGAGAGCGTTCCTTCAAAGTAGGGGACCAGTTCATGGTCTTAAAGGTGCTCCAAGCCCATAAAATGGAATTGTCATGGGAAAGGCCATTCACGGTCCAAGAGCGCCTGGGAGCTGTTAATTATCTCATAACATTCCCCACCTCAAACTGAAAGCCTAAGGTGTACCACATTAATTCTCTAAAGCCCTTTTATTCCAAAGAATTAAAGGTTTGTCAGTTTACAGCCCAGGAGGGCTGAGGAGATGACTCTGAGTGGCCTGAAGGTGTCTACTACGAAGGGAAAAGTGATGGTGGCATGGAAGAAGTAAATCTCTCCATGACCCTTGGGCGTATGCAGTGATAGCAGACCAAGGAGCTGCGCACTAGCTACACGCTGATGTTCTCAGCCACCCCAGGACTGGCTGATCGGGTGTCAATTGACACAGGTAATGCTCACCCAATTAGAGCCCAACCTTACCGGGTGTCTCCTCAAGCTAAAACTGCTGTAGAACGGGAGATCCAGGATATGCTACAGATGGGTGTAAATCCGCCCCTCTGGCAGTGCATGGGCATCTCCAGTGGTTCTAGTTCCCAAACCAGATGGGGAGATACATTTTTCCATGGACTTCCATAAGCTAAATGCTGTAACAACTATCCAATGCCATGCACAGATGAACTATTGGAGAAACTGGGACGGGCCCAGTTCATCTCTACCTTAAAGAAGTATGAGCTGGATGAATGGACTATAAGGTGGATAGAAAGTTGGCTGGATTGTCAGGCTCAACGGGTAGTGATCAATGGCTCCATGTCTAGTTGGCAACCGGTATCAAGTGGAGTGCCCCAAGGGTCGGTCCTGGGGCCGGTTTTGTTCAATATCTTCATAATATCTGGAGGACGGTGTGGATTGCACCCTCAGAAAGTTTGCAGATGACACTAAACTGGGAGGAGAGGTGGATACGCTGGAGGGTAGGGATAGGATACAGAGGGACCTAGACAAATTAGAGGATTGGTCCAAAAGGAATCTGATGAGGTTCAACAAGGACAAGTGCAGAGTCCTGCACTTAAGACGGAGGAATCCCATGCACCACTACAGACTAGGGACCAAATGGCCTGGCAGCAGTTCTGCAGAAAAGGACCTAGGGGTTACAGTGGACGAGAAGCTGGATATGAGTCAACAGTGTGCCCTTGTTGCCAAGAAGGCCAATGGCATTTTGAGATGTATAAGTAGGGGCATTGCCAGCAGATTGAGGGACGTGATCATTCCTCTCTATTCGACAATGGTGAGGCCTCATCTGGAGTACTGTCTCCAGTTTTGGGCCCCACACTACAAGAAGGATGTGGAAAAATTGGAAAGAGTCCAGTGGAGGGCAACAAAAATGATTAGGAGACTGGAACACATGAGTTATGAGGAGAGGCTGAGGGAACTGGGATTGTTTAGTCTGCAGAAGAGAAGAATGAGGGGGGATTTGATAGCTGCTTTCAACTACCTGAAAGGGGTTCCAAAGAGGATGGATCTAGACTGTTCTCAGTGGGAGCAGATGACAGAACAAGAAGTAATGGCTCAAGTTGCAGTGGGGGAGGTTAAGGTTGGATATTAGGAAAACCTTTTTCACTAGGAGGGTGGTGAAACACTGGAATGGGTTACCTAGGGAGGTGGTGGAATCTCCTTCCTTAGAAGTTTTTAAGGTCAGGCTTGACAAAGCCCTGTCTGGGATGATTTAGTTGGGGATTAGCTCTGAGCAGGGGGTTGGACTAAATGACCTCCTGAGGTCCCTTCCAATCCTGATATTCTATGATTCTACCTTGGACTTAACCAAGGGGTACTGGCAGGTACCGCTAGATGAATCTGCCAAGAAAAGGTCAGCCTTCATCACACTTGTTAGGCTGTATGAATTTAATGTGCTCCCTTTCGGACTGTGGAATGCACCCGCCACCTTCCAAAGGCTTGTAGATGGTCTCCTAGCGGGATTGGGAGAATATGCAGTCATCTACCTTGACAATGTGGCCAAATTTTAATATTCCTGGGCAAAATACCTGGAACATCTACAAAAAGTCTTTGAGCGCATAAGGGAGGCAGGACTAACTGTTAAGGTTAAAGAAGTGTCAAATAGGCCTCAACAGAGTGACTTACCTTGGACACCAGGTGGGTCAAGGAACTATCAACCCCCTATAAGCCAAAGTGGATACTATTCAAAAGTGGCCTGTCCCAAAGTCAAAGAAACAGGTCCAATCCTTCTTAGGCTTGGCCGGATATTACAGGCGATTTTGTACCGCAATCCAGTTAAATCGCCACCCCACTGACAGACCTAACCAAAAAGAAACAGCCAAATGCAGTTCAGTGAACTGAAGAGTGTCAGAAGGCCTCTAACCAGCTTAAAGTGACACTAATGTCTGACCCTGTGCTAAGGGCCCCAGACTTTAACAAACCATTCCTAGTAACCACAGATGCGTCTGAGCGTGGTGTGGGAGCAGTCTTAATGCAGGAAGAACCGAATCAAGAGTTCCATCCTGTCGTGTTTCTCAGCAAGAAGCTGTCCGAGAGGGAAAGTCACTGGTCAATCAGTGAAAAGGAATGTTTTGCCATTGTCTACGCTCTGGAAAAGCTACGCCCATACGTTTGGGGACAGCGTTTCCACCTGCAAACCGACCATGCTGCGCTGAAGTGGCTTCATACCACCAAGGGAAATAACAAAAAACTTATTTGGTGGAATTTAGCTCTCCAACTGATTTCGACATACAACACATCTCAGGAGCTTCTAACAAAATGGCTGATGCACTTTCTCCCATGAAAGTTTCCCAGAATCAACTGGTTAAAATCATCCTTGAGATGTGGAAAATATTGTTAGTCTTTATACAGTTAGTATATTTAGAGGTGCATGTGTCTTATTAACTCTGTTTTCTCCTAGAGCTTCAGGAAGAAATCACAGCCAGTGTTCCCCCCATCTGTGATTTGGGGGGCATGGAATAAATATAAAGGGAAGGGTAACCACCTTTCTGTATACAGGGCTATAAAATCCCTCCTGGCCAGAGGCAAAACCCTTTCACCTGTAAAGGGTTATGAAGCTAAGATAACCTTGCTGGCACCTGACCCAAAATGACCAATGAGGGGACAAGATACTTTCAAATCTGGAGGGGGGAACAAAAGGTTTGTCTGTGTGTGATGCTTTTGCTGAGAACAGATCAGGAACGCAGCCTTACAACTCCTGTTAAGTTAGTAAGTAATCTAGCTAGAAATGCGTTAATTTCCTTTTGTTTAGTGGCTGGTAAAATAAGCTGTGCTGGATGGAATATATATTCCTGTTTTTGTGTCTTTTTGTAACTTAAGGTTTTGCCTAGAGGGATTCTCTATGTTTTGAATCTGATTACCCTGCAAGGTATTTACCATCCTGATTTTACAGAGGTGATTCTTTTACCTTTTCTTTAATTAAAATTCTTCTTTTAAGAACCTGATTGATTTTTCATTGTTCTTAAGATCCAAGGGTTTGGGTCTGTGTTCACCTGTACAAATTGGTGAGGATTCTTATCAAGCCTTCCCCAGGAAGGTAGGGCTTGGTGGGATATTTTGGGGGAAGACATCTCCAAGTGGACTCTTTCCCTGTTCTTTGTTTAAAACGCTTGGTGGTGGCAGCATACGGTTCAAGGACAGGGCAAAGTTTGTACCTTGGGGAAGTTTTTAATCTAAGCTAGTAAGAATAATCTTAGGGGGTCTTTCATGCAGGTCCCCACATCTGTACCCTAGAGTTCAGAGTGGGGAAGGAACCTTCACAAAGGCCGTCAGTGTCCGGCGTTATAATCTTCACTTATAGTTCTCTCACCCACAAAACTGGAAAATGAGGCATTTGTTTTCTTTATTTTGCTGCTCCAGTTTCAGTTAAAAAATGCATGTTAGACTAGTTTGGCTGAAAAGAATTCTATGTACACTGGGGACAACAGCTGATTCTTGTCAGGCTGAAGTACTGGGCTGACATCAGAATCCAAACGTCATCTAGTCAGTGCAAGCAGAGGCATCCCTTTTAATGATTTGTATTTGATGTGATGCAGTATGAATTTCATGGATAATTCAGACCAATGGGGAGAAACAGAATCAAAAACACTGTTTAAACACCTTCTATTCCCCCCAACCCTCCCCTCTTGAGGACTCATGTCCAACTTAATAGCACAATACATATGCTAACAAACTTAAACAAAGCCTTTAAGTTTGTTAGCATATGTATTGTGCTATTAAAGCCATATAAAGAATAAATGCCCTCCCTAGCCCAGTTCTGCTCCTTTTAAGGAGCAGAGTGCAGCCCCATGCCCCCCTCCAGAAGGGGGGTGGCTAGCCCCAAATCTTTCTGGTACTCCATACCCATTAAAAATCTCTTGCTGGTACTGAGTACTCTACCGCCCTCCTGGCACTACTGATCATCACCAGACTGGATGTGCAAACCAGGAATTTCAACACAGTAGCTGTGTCTTTGTCACAGATTAGGAGCTGTGTGAACCTGACAGGGCTGAGCAGATTCAGAGACCCAGGTCTCTATGTGTTAACTGTTGGTTCTGGAAGACCTGGACCTCCATGAGACTGATAAATGTATCAACAACCTTGATCTTCAACACAGCAGCTGCTGATTTGTCAGACCAGGAGCTTCATTCACCCTTTTAAAAAAATCCTCAAGGTCTTTTTTCCTGCCCCTCAATGTTCTTCAGAGAATTCCACTGAGAACTGCCCTCTTTCACATGGTGACCAGCTTTTACTTGGTCTGTGGGGCTGAGGGTACAGGCTGGCTATTATTAAGATGCTTTTCTAAAAATGGCCACCACTTCCCATTGTTCTTCAATGAGACTGATGTCACTGGCTGCCCTTAGCAAAGATGGCTGCTATCTAGAGCTGGGTGGAAAAATTCGGACAACTTTTTTTTCCCCATCAGAATTGGTCAATTTGATGAAATCAAAATGCTTTCAGGCGATGGTTTGATTTTTTTTTAGGAAGTTCCCCCAGGGCTTTCAGGTTCCACAGGTCTGAGACAGCTCTTCAGGAGGACTGGGGATCCCAGGGCTTGTCAGGAACCCCAGCGCTTCCAGGGTCCCCTGCCTCAGGACAATTCACATGGTGGGCTGTTCCAGAGCCACTGATCCTGAAAACCCAAGCTTCACAGGGAGGGCTGCTAAGGAGCTAGGTGGGTTACTTGGCAGGAAACCTGGAGGTTTGCAGGCCTTCCATGGTCTGCAGCTCTGGGACTGGGGTTGCTACCTCTGAGGTACAAAAAAACAGGGACATCCAGGATGATCCTGAGCCCATAAAACTGGACAGCTGGCCGAACCTGTTCAGATTTCTATGAGATATCTACCTCCAAAAAGGGATGATCCTGGGAAAACCTGTCTGGGGCAGCCCATCATGGAGCCTACCCTGCAGCTGGTACTCCATTGCCTTTCCATATTGAAACAAGACCACATTGTGAAATGCTGAAATCCTCCATGAAGAAAAGGAGTACTTGTGGCACCTTAGAGACTAAAAAATTTGTTAGTCTCCAAAGTGCCACAAGTACTCCTTTTCTTTTTGTGAATACAGACTAACACGGCTGCTACTCTGAAACCTGAAATCCTCCATGAAACAGTATGACCTTCTAATCTCCACCCAGCTCTTCTGCTGCCTCTAAGCACCCGTTTCTCTCCGCTTCCTGGCAGCGCTGGGAACTCCCGCTTTCCCTGAGGGAAGCTTGGCCTCCCTCCCTTTCAAAACGATGGGGGCTGGCAGCCATTTGAATGAATTTCTCTGAAGATTTTCTTCTTCAGCTTTTCCTGAAAGGGAAACTGCCAGTTCTTGTGGGAAATGATCCTTCATTGGAAACGTTTATTTTAAAACACAACTTCTTCTACCAGATCTATTGACAGTGGAAGCAGGAGGAAGTTCAATATGTGCATGTGCGTGCAGCGAAGCAGCGACTCACCAGTGTGGTGCCTCCTGCTGGTTGTCTTGGGAATTAGCTCTCCAGCATACAGAGCGCCTCCTACTGGCCAGCATCACGCCCACCTTAGGCCTCATGTCTCTCCCAGACTGGTGTCCTTTACCTCAGGGTTCTGCCCCAGCAGTACCTCCATGCTCTGGGTCGCCCCCCCAGGGGAACCTCCAACCCTGTATCCTTACCTCACTGGTTGCCAGTCATCATCTAGCCCCTGTTCACTGGGGCAGACTGCAGTGTAATGGCCACTCATCATTGGCATGGGGGGTCTGGACCTGCTACCTTTCCCTGCAGCCCAGTACCTCTCTAGGCCTTCCTGTCAGGCTGCAGCCTGGGAGGTTGCCGGGCCCCAGTACCTTTTGCCCCTTCAGGCAGCTAGGTCCATCTCTCTCTAAAACTAGAGAGAGATTGATCCAGCGCCTGGCTCACAGCCCTTTTATAGGGCCCAGCCTGGCCCTGATTGGCTGCCTCCCAGCCTTTTCTTATTGGCTCTCAGGCCCAGCCCCCTCCAAGGGCTGGCTTTTAACCCTTTCTGAGCTGGAGCGGGGTGACTGCCCCGCTATAAGGGGGATTTGGAGGACAGGGGGTGGGAATGGGGTGTATGCTCCAGCTGCTTTGGTGATACAAAGCCGTTGCAAACCTCACTTAAGTCACCAATGTCCTCTGGCTTCGCCACGCTGATCCCCTCCCACCCTGAGCGATACCCAGGAGTCTTCAGCAGGAATCAGGACAGCACTGGGGAGAGGGCTGTCTGCCCCTGGAGAAACACACCCAGCCTGACTGCATCTGAGGAGGGAGATTAGCAGGATGCTCCACAGATGCCTGCAGTGGGGCAGGATACAGGGATCCATGGTGACACACACTTCTTGGAAATGCTGAAATCCATCTCCGCAATAAGGGTTTTCACCTCCACAAGGCTCCAGGATGGCTTTTTCTATTATTAACAGCTCTAGCACTGATCAGCAGGTGTTACATTGCAGCTCTCTGGGGACAGTGAATGAAGCAGTCCCCTAGAGCATCCTGGGAGGAGCTCCTGGCCCCACCCATCAGGCACAGGTGTAGCATTTCTTAGGCAATACATTTTCCCAGGGAGGAGGTTTGAAGTCAGGCTGGCTCTGAAAACCCATTCCAGCCATGACTGGGTCACGCTGTGGCTTAAAAAACTCTGCTTGTACTCAGCACAGCTGGGCTCATGTTAATACCTGTTGCGTTCAGGTATGAGCCTGGGGCTGGCTCCCCCCTGGCTAGCACATCTCATAAGGTTCTGCCCCCAAAGGGCTTGAGAACTGGGAAGAGCCATCGGGTAACAACAATTTGGCCAGATATGCACTGGCAGACAGGGCAGAGTACTACCAGCTGGGCTATACCTGCCAAGTTTTGTGCAGCTCCATGGGTGTCACTTGATGTCAAAAATGTAATGGTCTGATTTGCATATTTACAACAGATTTTCATGCCTGTAAACTTTGCCTTTTAAAAATGGTCTGGCTCTAGAGCTGGGGAAAGGCATCCACAGAAGAGCCCTGGAGAATGAAGCCCTGTGTCTATCTGCCTGCCTCCGCTGGGTGAGTTTCCCATCTGTGCTCCCTGCCAGCCAGCCTCACCCAAACCTGGGAGGAGCTTTTCTGGGGCAACAGGGCAGCTCAAGCTCCATGACCCATGGAGGTTCTTTGCCTCACAGCTGAATCTGCTATTAGGGCAAAGTGTTGAGTTAGTTTGTGACATGGGAGTTAGAACACACACGGGATGTCCTGCCAGCCGGTGCCAGCTCACCAGACCCATCTCATGGACAGAGCTGCTGACTCCCCCCATTCTACTGAGCGGCTCCCGAGTGTGGGGGTGTTTCTTACAGCCCTAGAGTCCTGAGACTAGTCATTATGGGAGAATATTAGCTTTCCTTTTAAAGGAAAAGGAAGTTTTTAGCCCTCTTGGTTGCAGAAAAAAGCCTGAAAACTGGAAGAATTATCCCCTACAGATTCCCAAAACAGAAAACAAAGAAAAAGAAAACTAAAAAAAAAAATGTCCACCCCTTTTAATTTTTTCGTTTCCAAGCTTCTCCAACACTGGAAAGTAACAAAGCAGCAAAAGGGAGGGTGGGGGAGGAGGGGAGGGGAGGAGAGGGGGAAAATAGGCAGGAAGGGGGAAGTGAAAAAACAACTTCTAAATCCAATCACTTCAATGCATTTAATGTCAAAGGGAGAAAACATCTGAAATTTGGATTTTTTTTTAAGTGTTCAAAAACGGAAACAACGAAAAATTTTCATTCAACACAAAATGAAAACTTTCATCTGCCACTGACATGTAAACAAACAAATAACTGAAAACATCCTCCTTTGGAAAATGTGATTTGTGACAAAATCTTATAATTTAGCAGGAAAAAAATTCTGTTAAATTCTCACCTGCTCTACTTCACAGCACAGCTCCACTGATCCAAGCAAACAAGACGGCTGGCCTGGATAATGTAACTTTTTTTTTTAGTGGGGGGGAAAAAAAGGGTTGTTCTTCCCATCAAAACAAATTTTTCCACAGAATATTTTTCTTTTGGTTGTAAAAATGTTCAGGTTTTGGCAAAAGAAAAATTGGTTTTCAGGAATATTTTTATCCAAGTTGGCTTTTGAAAATTGATGGGGTTTTTTTTGCTTTGTTTCATTTTTTTTCATAGACAAAGCAAAAAATTCACAGGAAATTTTAAAAAGTGAACATGATTTGAATTTTTCCATTAAAACAATGAGAGACAAAGTGGGGGAGGTCATATCTTTTTATTGGACCAGCTTCTGTTGGTGAGAGAGACAAGCTTTCTAGCTGCACAGAGCCTAGACCTGAAGAAGAGCTCTGTCTGTGAAGCTTGGGTTTTCAGGATCAGTGGCTCTGGAACAGCCCACCATGTGAATTGTCCTGAGGCAGGGGACCCTGGAAGCGCTGGGGTTCCTGACAAGCCCTGGGATCCCCAGTCCTCCTGAAGAGCTGTCTCAGACCTGTGGAACCTGAAAGCCCTGGGGGAACTTCATCGAAAAAAATCAAACCATCGCCTGAAAGCATTTTGATTTCATCAAATTGACCAATTCTGATGGGGAAAAAAAAATTGTCCGAATTTTTCCACCCAGCTCTAGATAGCAGCCATCTTTGCTAAGGGCAGCCAGTGACATCAGTCTCATTGAAGAACAATGGGAAGTGGTGGCCATTTTTAGAAAAGCATCTTAATAATAGCCAGCCTGTACCCTCAGCCCCACAGACCAAGTAAAAGCTGGTCACCATGTGAAAGAGGGTAGTTCTCAGTGGAATTCTCTGAAGAACATTGAGTGGCAGGAAAAAAGACCTTGAGGATTTTTTTAAAAGGGTGAATGAAGCTCCTGGTCTGACAAATCAGCAGCTGCTGTGTTGAAGATCAAGGTTGTTGATACATTTATCAGTCTCATGGAGGTCCAGGTCTTCCAGAACCAACAGTTAACACATAGAGACCTGGGTCTCTGAATCTGCTCATCCCTGTCAGGTTCACACAGCTCCTAATCTGGAGCTGTTCCAATAAAAAACAGAAGTTGGTCCAGTAAAAGATATGACCTCCCCCACCTTGTCTCTCTCATATCCTGGGACCAACACGTCTACGGCAACAGTGCAAACATGAAAAATAACTGTCGTTTCTCAACCAGCCTGACTGCTTAGATCAGAAACCTTCCATCCCCAGTATAGGAAGTTATTGCTAATATTTCAGGGGGCCAGACTCACAGCTGAAGCGGGAGTTGGAGCTGCTGTGGACAGAAGTGATCCCTCAGTGGTGAGCTCTCTGAAGTTGTTCAGTTGCCCTGGTGGTGAAAAGAGATGGGTCCGTGTCCATTTGCAGGAGCTATAAAGCAGCTAATGGAGCAAGCTGATCCCAGCCCTACCTCTTCCAGAGACAGATAATCCCATGTCCCCTCAGCTAGGGGAGGAACGTTTACAAAGCCGAGTATGAGCCATTATCCTGCAGGAAAGTTCCAGACAATATGTCTCCATTAAGACCCATTGGGGTTTTTAAGCATAACTGCAGCTCCTCTCTCAATGCACCATGTAAGTGTGATTGCAGGTATCCCAGGATTGTCCCATACTCTGATGAATCACAACCATTACAGAAAGAGAGCAGCTGTGAAACCCTGGTGAGATTGTGCAATACTAGCCGGTGGCAGAGCTGTGCCTTAAACAAAACATTCATTCTCCAGGCAGGCTACGCTGAGGATTCGGCATTAGTACCAAGGGGCTGTGTCCAGAGCCAGAATAAATGAAAGCTGCTAAGACAGCTCCATCTCCCAGGAATGTCACAGAGCTGAAGTTTTTCTATAGAGCCCAGGGGTGTATTTTACTCCCTTGAGGGGGAGCCAAGCCCAGGAACTCAGGTAGCTGCATCATATCTTCACACTCTACTATGAGTAATGTTTGATTTTTGTCCTCTCAGAGCAGTGGAGCTTACTGGTAGGCATTGCTTGGCAGACTACCACCACCTTTTCTCCCTGTTACTATGGTGCTCTGTGCTAACCTACTGTAAGACCTTTCTTCCCAGATTGCAAACTGTTCCTCTGGCTTTTATAGTTAGGGAAATGCTGGAACTGGTAGCTTCATTGGGGAAAAGCTTCCAGTATGGCTGAAGAGCTGTTATAGACATGCCAATGCCCATGCCTCTGTGATTCCTAGAGGAATCTACTCCTTTGCCATCCTGTCTCCCCATGTGGAGAGGGCAGCACTGTCACTGTCACACAGCCTCTAGAATGGAGTTGAATGGACACTTCGTTTTGTGTCTCAGATTGATGAAGGCTGGAAGGGCTGGTGGTTGCAGCTAGAGCAAAAAGACTACCACTTTGTCTAGACCTTACACATCTTTAGGGTGTGTGTCATGGGGTGGAAGGGTGTCATGCCGGTGCATACAGTGCTGGGAATTCATTCAGCTTATAGTTACCTATGAATGTCACAGCCCAGGGAAAACACATGGTAATGCTGGTCCACTCTGTTATTAACCATTGCAAGGAAATTATACCCACTACCTCTTGCTGGGACACACCGCCCTTGTGATGGAGCAGCTACAGATACCCTTGGGGAAGAACAGTTCCTACATGCTGCTATGTGCTTCAGTTTGTTTTGCAAATTTTGGCCTGAAAATGTAAATTATGGGTAAAAATATGGAAGAAATTATAGATACAATTTTCAAAAGTACCTGCGTGATTTAGGAAACTTAATCCCATATTTAGAAGTAATTTAGACACTTAGGACCCAAAGTGTCATTGTAAGTCAGTGACATGTAGGCTCCTAAATCACTTTTGAAAATGGTTCCTAAGTCCCTTGTGCTTTTGAAAATTTCATCTTGCATCCCTTCTGTAATGGAATGCTAAACTGTAGTATACTGGTAGCCACTAGGTGGCACTGTGTGCAAAATACCTTATTTAAACAAACCTCAGCCATACCTGGGAGACCATTAAAGGATCTTACGATGAGCCCAGCTGGTGGGTATAAACAAGCTCTGTGACCAGTCCATATCTGTTACAAGAGCATGGCATGGGGTGCCAGTAGTTGGATTAAAAACAGAAACAGAAGGAACAGCAACAAAGGCTGCAGGATCTCATCAACATGCCACTTTTCAAATCTTGGAGAACTTCAGCTATTACAAACCTTCAGAATGGACAGATTGGAAATAATATTTAGCAAGGTTTCTCATTGCTACCAAGCTGCACAAAGAAACTGGAGATATCCAGGTATCGTCTTTACCTTATGCTATGGAGAAGCAAGCAGAGCATATCTTAAAATCCTTTGATGTTACTGAAGACAGTCACAAAAATGACTATGAAAGGGTTCTGGCTATGTCACTCAGTTAGCAAACTGCCGGGTCTAGAACTTGGTGACTGTGTTCACGTCAAACTG
Organism: Dermochelys coriacea; assembly: GCF_009764565.3. Taxonomy (NCBI): domain Eukaryota; kingdom Metazoa; phylum Chordata; order Testudines; family Dermochelyidae; genus Dermochelys; species Dermochelys coriacea. The sequence continues at coordinate 5,315,379 of NC_050082.1, read as the reverse complement.
GATGGAGAAAAGGAATGGACAACTCCAGCTCTCATAAAGAAAAAGAATTCAGCTCCCAGATTGTAGGTGATCGAGACTCTCAGTGAAGAGTTTAATAGAAACCATCAGCATCTACAGTTTGTTCCTCAGGAAGAACTATTATCAACAAAACAAGCTCTACAGATGGCAGATGCAGAACAAGAAGAAGACTCAAGGATTCCAAACCAACTACAGCCAGTCAATGCAACTAATGGACAGACAGATGGCCAAGTTGTTACATGTTTGGGTCATGTAATTAGAAAACCAGTACAATCCAGAGACACTTAACAGACTGATGAGTAATGAACATCAAAGACAGCATGATATTGTAAATGGTAGGTATGATAGGGTGTACCAGGTGCAGTGTCCTACCACACTCCGTCCCAGAAAGGAGCAGTGGAGATGAGTCCTCCAGGCTGCCTAGAGTGGCTGCAGGGGAAGCAGCCAATCCGAGAGGCTGCAGGGAGCAGCCAGTCAGGGCCCAGGAGGGCCATATAAAAGGAGCTGCAGGGCCAGAGACAGTTGCTGCCTGAAGGCCAGAGGAGGTAGTATGTTGCTCCTGGCTGGCCAAGGGAGTTACAAGACTGTGGACAGATCAGTGGTGGGGGGGAGCAAGAAGGAGCTCCTGGTTTGTTGCTGGGACTGAGTACAAGACTTCAGCCCTATTGTAAGAGTGAAACATTGGTGAAGGTGCAGGGACCATGGGGAAATAACCCAGGGAATTGTAGCAGCATTGTGAGCAGTTGAAACGGATACAGCGGTATGTAGTTGCTATTCATAGGGACATTGGGCTGGGACCTGGAGTAGTGGGCAGTCCCAGTCCCCCCCACACCGGCCACAGGCAGAGTGGCCTGCTCCCTGAGGAGAGAGTCGAACCTTAGGGGACTGAAGACTCTGAAAAGGGTCAGCAATTTACTGAAGACTGAACTGTGATACGCCCCTGGAAAGGGGACCTGAACTATTTAGTGACTCATCTGGAGAGCTGGGTCCAGAAGAGCCTAAGAGGGCAAAACCACTGCCTCCAGGGATGAAGCCTTGGGGCTATGACCCCTCAGCAGGGCTGGGACAGTTTAAAGATTGCAGAGTAAGACTTTACCATTGAACTATCTATCTGCATTCTCTCCTCCCCAATAGCACTTGAGTGCACTAACCACTGGGACACAAACTCAGGCTCTAGTTTTTGCTCTCTTGCCCAATGGTTCTTACTTATTTATATGCAGTGGAACAGCGTCAAAAGGCAGATTGAGAAAGCAGAATAGGCCGAGAGGGATTTAAACAGGGGCCTCCCACATCCCAAGGAGTGCTCGGCTGTTGAGGTGTGTGGGTTCTCACTCTCAACTTTCCGGAGAAAGGGCTGATCTGGTTTTGATGCTTAACTTCAGGAAAGGGTTCATGGCTGAAGCTCCCAGCCACTCAGCTTGCTGGCTTCTTTGAATCCCTCTCTTAGACACGGACTCTCCTTCTCCAATGCAGGGGAAACCTGGGTGTTGTGAATTCTGCTGGGCAGCAGGGCCCCTAGGAGTTAGATATTCCAATACCTAAGTCCTCTTTGTGAATCTAGCCCTGGTGTGAGAGGCTGAGAGCCAAGGCTACTGCTCAGTAACTGCTCCCACTGGTAATATTCCTCAAGGAAGACTGCAGGGTGACCTGGAATACAGCAAGACAGTCTGGTTCTCAATGACGCTTTGCCTGTTTTGCACAGCTTTCTTGAGCTTAGATGCCGCACGAGTCACAGTGGCAGGGTGGGGGCCTGAGGCATTCACTGGGTTAGCGTGGGACTTGTGTGTGTGAGAACAAGCTGGTTATGAATGAGAATTCATTCTATAACAGATTTGAAAGTAGCTATACTTGAACAAAAAAACTTCAGAAACAGACTTCAAAGAGAAACAGCAGAACTAAAATTCAGTTGCAAATTTAACACCATTAATTTGGGCTTGAATAGGGACTGGGAGTGGCTAGCTCATTACAGAAGCAGCTTTGCCTCTCCTGGAATTGACACCTCCTCATCTATTGTTGAGAGTGGACTACATCCACCCTGATCGAATTGGCCCTGTCAACACTGGTTCTCCACTTGTGAGGTAACTCCCTTCTCTTCATGTGTCAGTATATTTATGTCTGCATCTATAACTTTCACTCCATGCATCTGAAGAAGTGAGGTTTTTACCCACAAAAGCTTATGCTCAAATAAATCTGTTAGTCTTTAAGGTGCCACCGGACTCCTTGTTGTTTTTCTGGATACCCTCAGAGAACCTAGATCCCAGCCCAAAGAATGCTCCAAACGAGTTGAGACACAGAGGCAGGAAAATGCCTGTAGGTTTTATTATTTTTGTATCGATCTATATGTTTCTTGTGCTATAAAGTAAAGAGCAATAATGGTTTAGAATCCTGTGCAAAGACTCTGTGTGTGTGTGTGTGTGTGTGTGTGTGATGTATTACACCTACTATATGCCCCTGTAGAGTTAACCTGTGGACCCCAAGCACCCACACAGCTTGAGTGATAGGAGAGGGTGTGTTTAAGCTATAGGAGAGTCTGATGGGTTAGTAGTAGTGTCAGGTGCTGGATTGTCGGGCCACTACATCTCAGCTCTCAAGATGGGGTGCTGGAGAGAGGATCCACACTCTGAGAGTTGGCCTATGGCCCCCAGCTAGGGGAAGAACCTGGACTTGGACCAGGCTCCAGAAGCTTAAAGCACATGGGATCCGGTGGTCAGATCCCCTTACAGTCATCTGGTGAGGCTCCAGGCTCAGCCAGGTCTCTATGACATAAGGATAGTCCAGAACTGTTCTGTTCTACACTGATGCTCCTGAGTATGCTACAGGCAGAGCTAGCAGGTGCACACAGTCACCGCACTCTCTAAACTGTGGGGTGAGAAACTCCCGGATTTCCTCTGGGCAGGGAGAGGGACGTCTCCAGCTGATTGTCTCTGCTCCTGGCCTGTGAGGAAAGGGCAGGCACCTATGTGGAGGAATGGTCAATTAATAACCATTTGCACTATATGCTGCTGCTTTTCAGCCTTGGACGGCAAATAGGGTTGCCAGGTGTCCTGTTTTTGACTGGTACATCCAGTTGAAAAGGGACCCTGGCAGCTTCAGTCGGCACCGCTGATGGGGTCGTTAAAAGTTCAGTCGGTGGAGCAGCGGCGGCTCGGGGCTATGGTAGACTCCCTGCCTACCCTAGCTCCTTGTGGCTCCTGGAAGTGGGCACCAGGTTTCTGCAGATCCTAGACATATGGGCAGCCATGGAGGCTCCGTGGGCTGCCCTGGCCCCGAGGGCTGGCTCTGCAGCTCCCACTGGCCGGAAACCATGACCAATGGGAGCTGCGGGGGCGGTGCCTGTGGGCACGAGGACAGTGCGCGGAGCCTCCCTGGCTGCCCATGTGTCTAGGGGCTGCAAAGACCTGGTGGTGCTTCCTGAAAGCTGTGGTAAGTGCTGCCAGGACACAGCACCCTAAACCCCCTCCTGCATCCCAACCCCCTGTCCCAGGCTGGAGTCCCCTCCTTCACCCCAAACCCCTCATCCCTGGCCCCACCCCAGAGTCCACGCTCCCAGATGGAGCCCACATCCCCTTCTGCACTCCAAACCCCTCAGCCCCAGCCCAGAGCCTCCTGTACCCCAAACCCCTCATCCCTGGCCCTACCCCAGAGCCCTCACCTCCAGCCAAAGTCCTCACCTCCTGCACTCTGAACCCCTCATTTCTGATCCCATCCCAGAGCCCACACCCCCAGCCAGAGCCCTTACCCCAACCCCCTTCCCCAGCCCAGTGAAAATGAGTGAGGATGGGGGAAAGCAAGTGATGGAGGGATGGAGTGAGCAGGGGTGGGGCCTCGGGGAAGGGGCAGGGCAAGGGTGGAGCCTCAGGGAAGGGGCGGGGCAGGTGGCAGGGCAGGGGTGTTCAGTGTTATGCAATTAGAAAGCTGGCAACCCTAATGGCGAAGCAGTGGAGTGCTCTTGCCCTCAGTTTATACACATGGATGGAGGCTGGAGGCCACAGCAATCCAATGGCAGGTTAATGCACCCGCCCTGGGCAGCTTCCCCTGTAGCACGCTCACATCTTGGGATGCGTGCTGTGGAGTGAGCCTGAGCTGCTCTTCATCAGTTGTCAGTCTGAGCAGGCCTTGGAATCCGTCTTGGTCTGTGTTTCATACCCTGATGTTGATCTGGTTGGTGCTCTCTGTGCTAGGCACTCTAGCCCAGTCTGACCAAGAAGTGATTGGCTCACCTGGTTGCTAATGAAGTATTGCACCCTGCACAAGCTGCATCTGCCTCTGCATTAGCCCAGGTTTCTAGACTAATACAGAGATGAGGTTTCTCTGTTGGGACCAAGAAAAGCAACAATCCCCTACCACCATTTGGGGAAGGGGGAAGAAAGAACCTCACAGACCAGGCCTGTGAGGGGTGGTGAGATTGTAGCAGGGAGCAAGATTACTGAGAATTCCCAAATGCTTAATGCACAAGTGTTCTGAAAGCCAAATGTGAGAGCGTGTGCAAGCCCTGCTAGGCAATTCCAGAAGCAAAAGGCCAGGAAATCACAGGGGAAAATCTGCTCTCCCAGGATTTCAGTTTAGTGCTGCTCACCTGAAGGGCTGGGTGAGGCTCAGATGGGAAGCAGCCACTTACTCCTCAGGCAGTGCCTACAAACAGGTGCAGCCCCCCTGAACTCAGTGTGCCCTCAGCGTGAGAAGGGGTGCGGATTCAGGCCATTATAATGCATTCGTACAGGCTGTGTCCCAAAAGGTTTTAGTGGAGCAGGGGAGAAAGGAGATGTGAAAGGACATGGCAAGCAGCATGGCTGGGTGACCTGAGCCTCTCTTGATACCTGTGATGATGGTTTCCAAAGTGGTCCCCCTCCATCCCTGCATCTTCTATCCAGTCTGGCTGCAAGATGCCTGCCCACCTTGGTGGGTGCATGGCTGGCAAGACTGCGCTCCGTCAGTGCAACAGAAAATGACAGCCTTGGGCTCCAACCCTGAGGCTCATTTCCCGTGTGGGTGGGTGGGAAGAACAGCTGGTTTGCTCCAGAAAGGGCACAGGGCCTAGTCCGGAATTTCTTAAATGCAGCCACCTATGGCCACATGCAGCCAGAAGAGGATTTTCGTGTGGCCACAACAGCCTCCTGGGCGGAGATTGGGAGGGAGGGGAGCAAAGCAGCAGCCCCTCCCTGCAGTGCCCAGCTGTTGCTCCTGGCTGCCTTGGTGTTTGCTGGCACCGCCAGCAGGGGATCAGCGCCCTGCACCATGCAGCCTCCTGGAGGCTCCAAGCAGTGCCTCTGCAGACACATGGGGCCAGTGTGTGTGCTCAGTGGGCTTCGGGCTTCAGCTGTGAGCTTCAGCCTGGGGCAGCAGGGGCTTGGGCTTGGGAAAATTGTCAGAGCGGCCACCTGCAAGGGTTGGTGGCCGTGCTCTGAGGCCAACAAAAAAAATTGTTCTGAGAACCCCTGGCTGGTGCTGGTGAGGCTGGCCCAGCCCCGTGGGCAAAGAGGCCGTGGCTGTGAAGGACACACACATCAGGAGTGTGACCTCAAAAGGAAGACACTAAGCTCCTCCAGAAGCCCAGCAGCTTATCACTTAAAGCTGATTTCAGCAGCTTTCCCCTAAAGTTTTAAAACCTGCCACTAATCAGCAGCTGGTTTATGACTTTGTAAAAGATCAGGAAAAACAAAGAAATCTCCTGAAGTTGAGGGAAAGCATTTCCCACCTCTTCCATCCATCACATGCAGCTCTGACATTTATGAGCCTGGGGAGCCATAAATCCAAGTGGGACAGACACTGGCCCAGGACTCAATGCTGAAGGGGAAAGATTGGCTGGTCTGTTTCCTGCCCTGGGATAAACTTTATTGATGCTTAAAGCAGAGGAGCCAGATTTCTAAGGGCCCTGGGAACTTTTATTCATCTTCAGGTTTAGGATGCTCTTGCTGTTTCCACCTGAGAGGAGTTTGTTTGGCGTTGGCTTTTCGGCCCCCTTCAACATCAGCCCCCCACTTTGCGCTGAACACCAAGGGATTTGCTACTGAGAGGAAGCCAGGGAGCGGCAGCTTCTGCTGAGATTTCTATTAACCTGCTGCTTTCATACCACATCACTGCATTTTGAAGATCAGCAGTGAAGTTCATTGTGCTAGCCTGACCGAGACCTTGCCATCCATTGTGAGCCTGCATGAGTAACACACAGCGAGATGAGCCCACCCCAGCCCAGCATGGGTAACACACGGTGAGCCTGGCCCAGTCTTGACCTGCTCAGCCCAGCACAGATAACACACACTTTCCAAAGCTGCTTGGAGCCTCAGGTCTTGCTCTTCTACTGTTTTTCCCCAGATCAAACCCCCATAGTTGTAAACACTGGTACGCTCTGGACCATCAAACCTGTGTTGTATTTTCTGGTGGGACACCTTGGCCATGCAGCACAGCCCAAACGACTGTCTGCAGAAACAGTAAAAAGAAAAGGAGTACTTGTGGCACCTTAGAGACTAACAAATTTATTAGAGCATAAGCTTTCGTGAGCTACAGCTCACTTCATCATAATGCATCCGATGAAGTGAGCTGTAGCTCACAAAAGCTTATGCTCTAATAAATTTGTTAGTCTCTAAGGTGCCACAAGTACTCCTTTTCTTTTTGCGAATACAGACTAACACGGCTGCTACTCTGAAACCTGCAGAAACAGTGTCTCCCACCGGGGGTGTGAAATGTGCACACAGGTGAGCTCTGTTTTTCTAAGGGCCTCTGCCAGAACCCCACTGACACACCAAGTGTAGAGAAGTATTTGGCATTAGCCATATCCCCAAAATGTCACTGCTTGTAGGTAGTTGGACATGTTTATGTCATTCCTTTGAGTCTATACATAAGAGAAGGGTTCTGTCTTTTTCTACAATGACCAATGAGTGTACCCATCTGTTGGCTCATCTATTTGCTCGATGATTCCCAAAGCAATGAGTCTATCCAGCTCCTCTTTCAGCTGCTGCCAAGGGTGCCACTTTCCTAGGGGTGTGAACTGGGGGGCAGTTGAGCCCTTCATTCTGTCTTGTACTCTGGTAACTGCTTCCCTATCCCCTGGAAGACATCCTCAAACTCTTCCTCCAATGTTCTGGTCCCCTGCCCCTCCAGTGAGTGCACCCCCTTGACGAGACCCAGGGCTTCTAATCCAATTACAGGGGCTCTTTTCCCTGCTGCTATTACAAATTGCAGCTTTTCCCATCTGTTATTTAGCCAGACATGTAGTTCACACACTCCCTTAGTGGGGATCCGCTCACCACTGTAAGCCCTGAGTTTTACCCACTTGCCCCCAATACCTGTGGCTTTCCCCCAGTGCTAATAACCATTGTTTTGGCGACATACTGGCTTGTGCACTGGTGTCCAACTTCAAACTAATACAGGCCCCCTTTGCTTTCAGGGCGACGATCCGATCATCATCTGCTGCTACACTGCCCATTGCTCCTGTGGAGAATTCCTCTGCGCGAGTGGTGCTGTCGTCACCCTCCCTGTCCTTGCTGTTCATACTCAGCTGGGACTTGCAGACTCCTGCAAGAAATGGAACCTACTGCATTTGGTGCATCTTTCCCCACGTGTCGGGCATTGCCTTGGCTTGGGCTGCTTGCTGCAGTGTGCAGCTCCATGTGCTGTTTTTCTTACACCCTCACTTTGAGCTCTGCATGCTTTTCTGCCTCAGGGCTGGTCTTGTCTTATTTTGGATTCTTTGTCATGCCCACAGTCTCAGAGCACTGTCCACCCTCCATACGTTTCAGTCTGGACTGGGGGTGACTTCCACTGCCTGGCAAATGCTAATTGCTTTGCCAAGGGTTATTTCTAGGTCTCCCAGCAGTATTTCTCTGAGTTGTTTGTTCCAGATCCCCGTCCATCCCTGTCTGATCGGGTCTCTTATCAGGGACTCCATTAGCCCCGCAGGATTGGCTTTTCAGCCTTAGATCAGTCACAAACTCCTCAATGGCTTTACCTTCCCTTTGTTCTCTCTGTTTAAAAGGATCTCTCATCTGTCTTATTTTTTTGGTGGGGTGCAGAGCTCCTCACATTCCTCTGCTATTTAGTCTCCTGTGCATGGCTTATCTGAAAACTGTTAAACACATCAACTCAGGACCAGCTATTGTCAGGAATAAAGCAACCTTCTGACCATCCTCCTGTCTGCTGGTCCCCAGTGATTGCAGATAAAGAGTGAAGGGCTCTTTAAAACTTCTCCAGTTGTTTCCCACATTTACAGACAGTTTCAGCTTGGGTGGGGCTTTTAATGGCTCTGCTTGTCCACTCTGGGTATTTTCTTAGTCCCTCTTTACTCCGGGTACCAGATGCTATTCTGCAATCACTCACTGCTTATGGTGCTTGCAAGAGATCTCTTTATTCTGTGTCTGGTTCCATCAGGCTGTGCATAGCGACAAGATGCTCACAGCGTCTTGCCTAGACTCCCTGTCTGGGAAGAACAGCCCCAAAAGGCAAAGCCCCCAGTATGAAATAGACCAGCATGGGCTCCCCATGATGTCCACACCTCAGCCCAGCCTCACCTTTCATTTATCTTGAACTCTCCCATGGACACTGAGCTGGTGTGGGGGGTACAATGTGTTCCAGTCTGGTCCCTCATGCCAAACCGCAGGGCCCATCTGCCAGAGCAGACCCAGCACCTCACAAAAACGGGTCACCCACACACACACCCAATATCAGCCTAGAACAGCAAAGGGGCTGAAATGGCTGGAAACAAGTGCCGGGTACAAATATTTCTCTGCTGGTGCTGGGGGGCATCTAGCTTCAAGCTTGCAATAAAAAAAAATGGGAGGGGATTAGTGTCAGCAGTACAGGTACCTGGTGTTGGTGAATAGTGTAGCTGGGGGTGTGGTCTCTGGGCACCAGAGGGAGCGAGAATCTGGGTTGGAGGGAAGGTGGGAAAGCGGGGAAGGGCAGCAGGCGTGCAGGGGCCATGCAAGTGCACAAGAGGGGTGAGTTAAAAGGCACTCACACGGGGTGCCGTGCCAGCTGGGTGCTGCAGTACAGACAAGGCCTGGGGGGAAGACGAGTGGCAGTACTGGTTTAGGAGACTTGCTCACTCAAAATGCAGCTTCCAGTAGCTCAGTAAATCACAATCCACTACGAACAACATGTGAGGCTTTGCAGCATCCTGGTAAGAAGCATCATGTAATTAGTTGCTTCCTCTGTAAGCTATAAATATGTAATTAGAGTCTCTCCCAACAAATTACCATGATGGGGCTGTGCGATCATTTCCCTGGCACAGCTACCTCGGCCAGAGGAGCGAGTCACATTTTTACAAACCAGCAGCATTTAATGCCCACTTAATATTCTACTTGCAAAAAGGTGTTTTATGAAATGCCAGTTTGAAATGTAATTGTATTAATTTTCCATTGATTGCATATATAATTTCAATTTAACTACCTTGCATCTCACTTCCTTTCCTGCATGTTGAATTAATCTCAACAGGAGTTACGCTTGCAAACATACAAAAGCTAACAACTGTCAGAGCCTTGCACTTTGTGTTACCTAGTTTTGCTGGTGCAGAGTATTCACCCTTTAGGACCAAGAGGCTGGCAAGGCTGTTTCTGAGAAGAATGTAACTTTCCTGAAGCTGCCAGTCAGACAATGACCTTGCCCCCCCACCCCCACGTGTCTCTTCTCTGTTCATTGATCCCCTATCAGAGTGGAGATAATTACTTACCTTAAACACACAGGGCTCTTCAGAAATGGAGAGGATGCTAGACAGGTGTCACTCCAGGAGAGCCAGCCACTGCTGGGAAGGTTCTGCCTGCATCAGTAGTGGAGGGGACTCTCTAGTCTTGGGGACAGAAACTGCAGCCTAGCAACTGAGGGGTGTTGATCAGCATGGGGATATTCTCCGTGTCTCCTCCGATATCTGTTCTTCAGATTTCACATGTTCTTGGTCTGTCTGAACAGCCCACGCCTGCTTCTCCTCTCGTGGACGCTGCTCTAAGCCAGGCAATGGGCAATGTGAAACCCATGCCAGTGAGGCGAGAAAGGGGGTCTCAGAGCCTCTGCTCCATACCATTTTAATGCACCCTCCCCACTCAAGGGTTGCTGGGGGCCAGTTTGGCCTCTTGGCAGGCTACACTTGTGCCCCTGCTGCCAGCCATGGAGAATTGCTGAAGCAGAGAGCCACCATGGCCATGCCCCATCCTGCTGCTGACACACACCCTGCTAGCAGCCTGCCTGGAACACCCTTGTGCTGGGCTGACATACAGATGGCAGAGCCAGCTCTGCAGCTCCTGCTCTGGGACACCGGCCAGGGTCCGGGGAGTAGATGCTCTGTGTAGTTTGGCTGGCATGACAGGGTAGCACATGAATTTCCTGAGTATATCTAATGGACGCAATCACACCAGCCAGAGGGGCCAGCCCCTCTTTGTTTTTGAATTTGCATACAATCATCCAACTATGAAATTGCCAAAACTCATCTGAACCCCAATTTGCCACCTGAATCCTGTACAGTTGTAATCATCAGGGCCACAGAAACTGCCTGCAGACACCACTGGCCAAACAGCCCAGAGTCAGGGTAACATTTTGACTGGACATGACTGTGGCAGGTCATGTGACGTTGGCAAACCAGGTGCCAGCTCATGCCAAGGTCCCCATGACTCACGAAACACACTTTTGAAATCAGCTTCCATAAGTAGATAGCCAGGGGACAAAGCCTGGCTTTTATCAGAATGATTCACAAACCAATTATTTGGAGTATCCAATGTGCCAATCCCACCTGCCACCCTACAAATGTCCCAGCTTCTTCTGAAGCTGTTTGAAAAGACTGAATAGAACATTCTCCCTAATCCCTGAGTCTCAGAGCCAGTCATGTGGGTGTTTGACATTTCTACTCACTGGGGGGCCATGTGAAAAAGGGCACAAACCCAGAGAGTCGCTTTCTGCTAGCACTGAGCAAGGAATTTTATGAATATAAAGGAAACAGCATTATCCCTAAGGCTCCTCTGTCTGGCCTCTGCCTCACCATACAGCTGCTGCCTAGAAGCCTCCCCAGCCCCAGCCCCAGCCTGCTAGCATGCTCCTGCAGATTTAAGAGAGGGTGCAAATCTTCTCACTCGAGCTAGCCTGATAGGTGGAGTTTCCATGCTGTGGGAAATGCCAAAATTGTGAAAAATGATTTCATTCCGTTTTGGAACAAAAAGTGTAAATTTCAAAATGTCCCATGTAAGGGAAATGTGAAAAAAATCACTTTGAAATAATCAAAATGTCAAAAAAAAAATTGGTCCTGGGAGCTCTCGAGGTCCTAGCCCCGTCAGCCCTAGTGGACTGATGGGGAGCCTACCAAACCTGTGAGCCACAGCTGAGCTGGGACTCTGGGGCTGCCAGTTCTGTGGCAGGGAGATTGGAAGCCCTGCGACACCCCAGGAGTTCCAGGCCCTTGGCTCTGTGGCTTGAGCCAGCGTTCTCAGGGCTTCCAGACTCCCTGCTGCAGAGAAAGGAGATGAGCTCCTGGAACTACGGAGCCGGGGGCCCCTGACTGGGACAGACTGCATGGTGCGACTGCCCTCAAGCTGCAGATCCCGCAGGCCATAGGTGCTGACTTTTATTTTTCCCCGGTGGGTGCTCCACCCCCACCCTGAGGACCTGCCCCAATCTGCCCCTTCCCCCGAGTCCCCACCCTTGTTCCACCTCTGCCTGCCCCTGCCCCGCCCATCCCGTGAGGCCCTGCCCTCCCTCCACCTCTTCCTGTCTCCACTCCACCCCCTTCCCCGAGGTCCCCTGCCCATTGGCCGCTTGCTGCTCTCCACCCTCCCGCAAACGCTTCCTGCCAGCCACCACATAGCTGATTGGTGGCCCTGCCAAACAGCTGTGGCTGGTGGGTGCTCAACACCCCCTATTTTTTTCCCATGGGTGCAAGAGCCCTGGAGCACCCATGGTGTCAGTGCCTATGCTGTAGGCCCTATAGTGGGGCTGTTCTGGAACCAGGGATCTTGGAAGCCCGACCTCTCCAACAGCTGGTAGAAAACTTCACTGGAAATTTATCCAAACTGATACATTTCCAGGAGACACTTTGCCTTTGACAAAGCAGCATTTTCAGCTGAAAACCTGTTTAATTGGAATACGCCCAACCATCTCCGCTCCTTATGCTGGGAAAGCAGGTGGCGCTGGGAGTTGTGCCAGTGCTTGTCAGGGTCTTGTGAGGCTTCTCTAGTGCCAGCCTGTCCCATGGCTGAGTGCTCTGCAGAGCTGCTGCAGGAGCTGCGTGAAGGCCTTGCCACAGGTCGTGATGTCCTGGATACTCCCTGCCCTACTCAGACTCCCTGTGCTGAACTCTGAGATCCTTGCTTTTATGGGAACTAGACCAGCCCTTTGCTTTGTTAGAATGAGGCTTCTTGCCATTTAATATCATTGAATATAGATGCAGCTTGTGTTTTCTGAAGCCATAATGTCCTTTCCTATTCCTGCCTTACAATTAATTGGGCTATAAAGCTTTCAAACATATTGTTGATACCAGTTCCACTGGTGGTGAAGAAAAATTTTTTTATTGTGCAATTACAATGCCTGTAACAATGCAAACTGCCTACTCCCAACAGATATTGGGACTTCCAGGGCAGCACCACTGAGAAAAACTCAGAAATGGGATGGAAACCACCATGTCTCCGTACTGCTGAGAAAAGCTCGCTGCTTTCATTTACATTTTAATACAGAATATCCAGGAGGGATATCAGTGCTCATGCAAATGAGGAGCAGAAAGCATTGGTGAGAGGCAGCTAAGAGCTGTGCCAGCTTCCAGCGTATCTCCGTCCTGACCTGCAGCCCCCTGCTACTCCAGTTCTGACCCTTCCATTACCTTTGTCATGCAACTGAACTCCACTGATGATACTCAGCAGGTTCCTAAGTGCTTTACATCCTGAAAGTACTCTACACACTTTCCCGTACCCTTGCAGGCCCTGCGACGCAGGTCCCTGCTCCACTCCAGCCTGCCTCTGAGCCCTTGATTCCTGGCTCCGACCACTGGCTTATTTCCTGAGCATGACTCCAGTTCTGCCATCTGATTCTGCTCCAACCACTAGATCGCACCACCTACACCCGGGTCTGTGACAGTTTGAGCAGCCCACTAGAAATAAGAGGGACTTCATCCCATGACATGGAGCTCTCCTCCAGAAAGGCCCAAGCAGGAGTTCGGCCCATCTCCTCAGACATTGTTAGGGTCCTGCAGGAACTGCAGGCTGAGGTCACCACGCTTTGTGACCAGAATGCAGCCCTCCAGGCCCAGGTACAAACTTAGACAGCATCTTCTTTTCCCCTCTTCCCCCAACTCTCACATCCACTGTCTGTAAGCCCAAGCTGTCCCTACCCAATAAGTGTGATAGGAATTGTGCCAAGTTTCATGGGTTTCTTAACCATGTTGTCTCTAGTTTGTGTTGTAGCAGCAATTAAACCCTCCCGATTGGTCCTGAGTGGGATTAGTGCATAGACTGCTGACCAGAGAGGCCCTGAAGTGGGTGTCCCTTCTCCTGGAAGGGTCCAATCCTCTTTCTTGAACACTTCAAGAGCTTTGTATGGGCAACAGAAGGCATCTTTGACACTAATTAACAACATACCACAGAAGCTGTTCTCCACTGCCCATTTGACCTTCAACTGGGAATTAAAGTCCTTTTTGGATGCATTTATCCCTTATCTGAACCTGAGCTGCAGGCGTCCAGGAGTACCTCAAGAGAAATCTGCAGAAAGGGTTCATCCATCACTTGACTTTCCTAGAGGGAGTACCTATCTCCTTTGTAGCCAAGATGGATGGCTCCCTCAGACCTTGTGTTGATTATTGAGCCATCAACAAGATCACTGTCTGCAATCAGTACTCGTTCCTCTCATAAACAGACACCTGGAAAGACCTGCATGGAACGTACAACTTGCTCAGAATCTGGCAGGGGAAAGAAAGGAAGGCAGGCGTCCAGGAGTACCTCAAGAGAAATCTGCAGAAAGGGTTCATCCATCACTTGACTTTCCTAGAGGGAGTACCTATCTCCTTTGTAGCCAAGATGGATGGCTCCCTCAGACCTTGTGTTGATTATTGAGCCATTAACAAGATCACTGTCTGCAATCAGTACTCGTTCCTCTCATAAACAGACACCTGGAAAGACCTGCATGGAACGTACAACTTGCTCAGAATCTGGCAGGGGAAAGAAAGGAAGACAGCATTTTGAACCAGATATGGTCACTTTGAATATTTGGTCATGCCATTTGGTCTATGCAGTCCTCCCACTATTTTGTAACATTTTTATGAATGATGTCTTCAGAGACACCCTTGACTAATTCTTGATCATCTATTGAAATTATATTCTTATTTTTTTCAGAGACTTAAGAACTCAATGACTACCATGCATGCACTGTTATTGATTGGCTTTACCAAAATAAATTTTACGCAAAACCTGAGAAATGCAAATTTGAAAAGGGTACTGTGGAGTTTCTGGGCTATATCATCTCCTCGGTGGGACTTGCCATGGACCTCTACAAGGTTTCAGCCATAGCCAAGTGGAAGGCATCCTTCAGTATAGGTGGGGTGCAGCGATTCCTTGGTTCACAAATATTTACCAGCAATTCATCTAAGGATTCTCTAACTTGGTAGCTCCCATTATGACCCTCCTCGAGAAAGGGGCTAAGTTCACTTGGTCCACTGACAGGCAGCTTTTGACTGCTTAAAAAAGGCATTTATTTCAGCTTCCATTTTGACCAATCTGGACCACACAAAGTCTTATGTAGTCAAGACCAATACTTCAGACTTTGCAATAAGTGCAGTCCTCTCACATTTCACCATCCCTTGCCAGTTGCTTCATACTTTCACCCTTTTCTCTTGAAAACTGACTCCCACTGAAAGAAATTATGATGTGTGGGACAAGGAACTCCTAACCAAAAGGGCCACCTTCAAGGAATGGAGACATCCCCTTGAGGAGGCCTACACCCCTGTCCAAGTCTGGATTGATCACATTAATTTGTAGTATCTACAGACAATGTGACAACTGAATCAGTGTCAGATTTGCTGGGTTCTTTTCCTCTCCCAACTTGACTTCATGGTTACATACCCTCTAGGGACTAAGAACAGGAAGGTAGATGCCTTGTTCCACTAGGACAGATACCATGAAGTGGAGCAGGAAGCTTCATGTTATGACCACTATCTGTTCCTTGCTTCCAAGGGACCTGTTTGTGTCCCCAGTCTGCCAAATTTTAAGCCACTCATGCTTCCCCAGACTCTGTTTCCTTTATAACAAGATCTCCTGTATCATGGAGATTGTCTCTACGTTTCCAAAGGCAGCTCCTACCTTCAAATGCTTAGGTTGTGCCATGACTCGCCCATGATCGGACATTGCGGCCAATTTAAAACCTTGATCCTGATTGCTAGGTACTTCTGGTGGCCAGCCCTATGAATTGAGGTTAAAACTATGTCAAGTCATGTGACCTCTGTGCCCATGTGAAGAAATCACAAGCCAAGCCTGTGGGCCTCCTTCAGTCCCTCTCCACACCTCTGTGTCCTTGGTTCAGACTTTCAATGGACTTTATTGTTGAATTACCACACTCCCAAAGGCACTCATTTATCATGAGCATAATGGACCTCCTGACCAAGGTGGTCCATTTTATTCCCTGCTGCACTGTTCAGTCTGCCCATGAAACCACACAAGTCTTCCCGAAGCATGTTTTTAGGTACCATGACATGCAGCCATGCATCAGTTTGGATCTAGGCCACACACTTGCAGCTGCACCAGACCTGCTCCTGTCCAGCCCCTGCTCCATCCTTTGCTTGCTGCACTCCAGCCCCAGTCTCTGCCTGCCTCTAAACTCCTGATTTCTAACTCGTGGTTCTGACTACAACTATGGATCTGCCCTTTGGTTTTATTCTGGCTCCCGACTCCTACCCTTGACTTGCTTCCTGAACACATATCTGGTTCTGTTCTGGCCATTAGGCCAGATGCCTGCTCTGACCACTAGATTGCACTACTTCCACCTGAAAGTGTGAGAGGTTCAGTGAATCGCTTAATTCCCTCAGCAAGTTAGTGGAGGGACCTGGAAATTTATAGCTCATGGGTTCCCAGTGCCATGTTCTGGGGATTCCATTCCTTCTGTCATGTCAATGCTGACCTGACACACCCAATGCCCTTCAGTCCTGGGACTGTCTTGAGAAGAAAGACTAGAAAAAGTGCTGACTTTTGCATATTGGGCAGCAAGTTGGACGTACCCACCTGGAGTCTGCTCTGAGTACAACAGAAAAGCACCCGAGGCTGCTAAGATTCAGCTCCTGTTTTACCCCAACCAGAGACCCTGGCTGGTTTGGATGTTTCCTCTGAATCTATGCGTTTAACCCCTCAGCACTGGACAGGGCAGGAGTGCAACTGCATTTTGCTCTGTGGAGGGTGAGGAATCCTGCCTCCCCGACATGATATGTCAGTCTACAGCCTGTGCTGGGGAATTTCTGTCCTGAGTTCATCTAGCTCTGGTCTTTCTATTCAACAACTACTAAAGAGAAGGCTCTGGCACCAAGTGGAACAACATCTTCCTGGCACTCCAGTATGGACATGCAGTGGGAGAACTCAAGAACATTGTCAGGGGTGGTGGGAATCCATTGGTGCAGTCTCTGCACCCCAGCTACAAGAAGGCTACAGGTTGGCGCTATGATCCTCTTTGGTGTGACGGCTCTGAGAAGGAAGGAGAGGGGCCATCCAAATGATGAGTGTGGGTAGTTCTGGATGTGGCTGTGCTGTGGCCATTCAGCCTCCTAGATCCACGGTTTGAGGCTACTGACTGGCACTTCCACCATTCATGGAAGAGGATTCCACTGGTAGAGTTGACAATTACATTGTGGAAAAAGCATTAAGTATTCAGATACCTGTCTTGTGACCACACTGATGAGTACCATTTGCAGCGGGGATAGAAGGGATTGTTTGTATATTCCCCTTTTTTCCTCCCCTTTTGGAAATGAGGAAAATGTGTTAAGTCTTGGAAGAAAATGATTTTATTTCCCTTTTAATAGCAGATTTTGTTATCCCTGCTTATCCCTAATATGACTGCTGCTTCCACATTATTGCCTGCAAGAAATAGTTTCTCATTTGTAGATTTCTCTCTAGAGAGGCAGGTTGTATCCTTCATGAAGGTGAAAACTAATTAGAGAAGTAATTCAGGAATTGCCTGATGGGTCAGATATCAGAAATAAATACAACAGGTTGTCGCTTTATTATTATTATGGTTTTTGCTCTTTTATCTGGTCATGAACAGAGCACATTATGTTCAGGAAAGATTAATTTTATCCCCACAATGATGGTGCACAGTGTATGTTATTAAAAAGAGTGATGGGCAGATATTTGAATGCTGTGCATAAACCATGCTTCTGTAGCTTTTGAGAATAACTTCAACCTCTTTGTGAGGGTAAGAGAAGCCTTTGTGTTGTACGTAGGATGATCAGTAAAAGCTGTATCTGTAAAAGTGTATGTGTTTGTTGTGGGGGGACTGACACAGATAGGTAAGATGGTTCTTTCTTTACCACACCTGCAATTTGTAATCTGGCTGAGACTTGGATTAGCAATATATGCTTAGATCCAGGGGGTCTGGTGAGCTTGAGAGTCTGAATCTCTGCCCAGCCTCAATGTCCAATCTTGAGCCCCACTAGTCTGCCTCCCTGGGCTGGGAGGCTCACTCTCAGCTGCAGTGTAGACAGACCCAGGCTGGCCCTTGACAGGGGAGTGAATTACACTCACAGCTCTTAAAATTTGAAGCAAGAAATATGGCTGCTGGGCAGCGGCAAGACCCCATTATGCACATGCCTAACTTTAAGCATGTTAATAGTCCCATTGAAGTCAATAAGATTACTCACAGGCTTTAAGCTGGGCATTCCACAGGTAGCTTATTGAATCAGGGCCAGAAGGTATGGGAGAGAAACTAACATAGACGTGACAGAGTGAAAATGATGACAGAACTAGCCTGACAATCTGGGCACTGGATGGACCCACTACTGCTGGGAAACCAGTCCTTGGTGGGTGTCGGATTGGGCTGCATTGACTTTTGGCAACATTTTTGCTCCAGGTCATGCCAATACAGGTTATTGACACTGAAATTGACTTGCATTATGGGAAGTGTGAAGCCAAGAGTGGGAGAAGGAGCTAAAGGAGCAGAGAGGGACTGGGACAGGTGAAGTAGCAGGAAAGATGGAGGTCGGGCCAGGAAGATGGATGGAGAGGAGATCAATGCAGGAAGTGGGGGGTAGGGCGACAGCTGTGGCCAGAGACAGGGAGAGGGGAGACAGATCAGAGAGAGCAGCATTTAGTAAAGATGTGGCTCAGGGCATGACCCAGTGAATGAGCTAGGGAGACAGCTCAAGCTGGAGCTGAGAAACAACAGGGTGAGGCTGCCCACCTGCATGAAAAGGATGGGGAAAGGCGACAGTGGAGGGGTTGGGGGTGGTAGGCATCGCCCAGGCCTGAGGATAGGGAGCTGGGTAGAATGGATTCAAAGGCTGTGAAGAAATGGGAGGGGAAAAGAACAGGGGGCTGAAGTGACAGCAAGACGAGGGGCACCCTGTCACGGATGCTATGGGCTCTGTGCAGGGCAGGAAGGAGAGGGAAGGGCTGGGGGAAAGGCAGTGGCAGAAAGGGATGGTCAGGTGCTGGTGGGGATTGGGTTGAAAGAGTGGAGTATCATGGAGGCCTTGAACCCAGGGAATTCTTTACCAATGGAGGAGGAATCCTGGAGGGGATCAGGGGGCTTCCGAGGGCTCGGCTGGAGCCCACAGGTGGAGGGCAAAGGGTTGGCAGAGCCTGGTAGGGCAGGGGTGGGAGTGCTATGGCCAAAGGTGGGTTGGTGAGCTGAAGGGAGGCGGCAGAGGGCAGGAGGGGGTGACAGAAGAGCTGGCAGAGGGTGGGAGGAGCTGTAGGGGGCAGGTCATGGAGCTGTGGGTGATTGCAGTGATAATGACTGTTGCAATATGGGGAGGGGAGTGTGGGGAAAGGGCAGTGGAGCAAGCCTGGCAGCTGCTCTTTGGATGGACCGGAGAAGGGAAGCTGTGAGGCTGGAGCTGTAACCCAGCACAGCAGCAACTGGCGTGGCAGGTTCCCAGCACATGTGCGGCCCCAGAGAGAGCAGGACAGAGAGCCCTGGCGGATCCTACGGTGATGAGCTACTCCATCACTGAGCAGTAGCTCAGCAGGACCTGGCAACAATGGCCCAAGAGGCCCAGCTAGTGGTTGCAGGCTCTTGGGCGGTGTCATTTGGCCTGGGCGCATTGCAAAGCAGAGCAATGGCTGGGGCAGGACAGAAGAATGAGAGGGCGCACACTTCACGAATTAGTTCCCGGGACAGAGGACACAGGGAGCACCTCACACTCCAGCTGAGGGGGTGTCCTAATGAACTGGGTAGCAGGCCTGGATCCTGGCACAGCAGTGGCTAGGGCAGGCTCCATTGATCATCGGTGATGGTCACTCACTCACTCCGAAGCTGGGCCTGATGATCTGCAAAGGCTGCAGTGTTAATGCACCGGCTTCCAGCCACAGCTGCCTCTGGGACAGTATCAGCCAGAGGGGGCAGGGCACTGTCAGTGGTGAAGTCTAGGGTCTGGAAGTGCCAGGGAGGATTAGGAAGAAGCCTGGAATGGAGATAAAACCTGCTTCAGGGCTCAAGCCTGTCTCTGATAGTCAAAGTTCCCTATTCCAGCACCAGAGCCTCTTACTTGCCTGACTGACGTTAGCTCTTGAGGAGGCCCGAGTGCCTGCTGCGTGGGCCCACCCATGGCTCAGACCGGAAGCTGCCAGGATCTCCCCACCATTGTCAGCAGGACACAATTGTCCCAGATTTAACAGACATTGGCCCAGCCTAGAATAGCTGGCGGAGTCCCTCCTCACTGCAGAGCATGGTGAGTGGAACCTCTATTAACCTGATCCGTGGCTGGGAGAGGTGGCCTTGACCCAGCTGTCTGGCATGGCATAGTAATTTAATTTGAGCATATTGATTTGTTTGTTGCAGGACCAGAGCTCTTACCGCTGTGCTCTGGATTCACCAATCAGAAAGCATCGTTAACAAGTCTACACAAATGCAGCCCTTTGCCCTTCCCTGTCCCTGCAGCTGGGTGTGACTGGCACAGGGAATCGCTGCATGCATGACAGCCTCTGCTGCCCCTCCCTGGGCCAGAGTTAATTCACAGAGCACAATGCCTTTTTATATGGAGAGTGAATCAAGTCAGAGCCTCATGAATTCCAACATCAGAGTGTGCAGTGTGGAGGGAGCAGAGCAATATGAATTGTTTGTGTCGCATCTCTTTGTGCAAAGGTAGGTTTGCAAGAGAGCTAGTAAGGGGTACTTCTCTGAGGCTTCCTCTGAGGTGGGGGCACTGTGCAGCCGGGACACCTGTGCATGGTGGATAGAGAAGAATGCTATTTCTCCCATGCTTCACATCAGTGGGTGAATGGACTGGGGGCAGTGTGGAAGGGTGAGGTACTGAGAGCTCCAGTGTCATGGAGAGGAGTAAACACACCGCAGTGTGGTGATGTAATTACGGCCAAGCCATTCTGGCCCAGGCTGGCACAGATCATAATGTCCTGGACGCTGAACACAATGGAGTCCGTCAGTTACCGCCATTACTGCCCTATGGAATTACGACATATGTCCAGCAAGACAACCCCTGAAAAACCACCAGGATGTGAACCGATGCTCCACTGGACCCTGATAAAAAGGGCTGGTCAGAAAAAAAGAATTCCATTTCATGAAAAATGTTGAGGATTTTGATGTTTATTTTTGTTTAGATGTGGAATGAAAGCAAAACCTTCCAAACCTGTTTTGAAAAGCGAGAATCAGAAGAGGTAAGCTATAGATTAGCCCATAACTGCCTGGTTAGAGCACGCAACTGGTATATAGGATACACAGATTCAAGCTCCTGTTCCACCAAAGCCCACCAGAGATTTTAACCTGGCTCTCCCTGCCACTGGTGAATGACATGACCGCTTTGGTATGGGTGGGGAATTGTCTCTCGCTCTCTGGTTTTGACCACAAATTATAGCCTGGATGTGAGGAACATTTTGTGATGAAAAGTTCATGGAATTTTTCCATGAAAAGCTTTAGATTCGATGAATGGGCATTTCCTGATGAAAAAATGTTTCACCAAATAATTTCTAACTAGCACTGTATATCCGTTAGGCTTGGGCTCTGGTTCTGGGTCTCTTCTTCCTGTGTGCTAGCAGGTGTCCATGTGGAAGGACCTTCTGTAGAAATAGGAGGGCAATAAATAACAACCGCAGGAAGAACAAGTTGTTGTTTTGGAGATTTCAAGGCCAGAACGGACCGGTCCAGGGATCCCACCTGACTTTCTGTGCAGTGCAGCCAAAAAATGCCCAGGCTCAGTTTTCTGCAGAGCTATAGACAGTTCTCCTGACTCAAGTTTGGATCTGAATCTGGGGGAGCTGCCCACATTTTCCCAAGGGTGGGCCAGAGATGGGTGCCCCAGCTCAGTTAGAAGCAGGTTCCCATCTACAAACTTTCACCCCTCAGACCAAACCAAATTTCAGCTAAGGCTCTCTCCAACTGGAAAGGGAGATGGTGCCCAGCACTCCTATCCCTCCAGGACTTCCCTATTCCTTAGCTGCTGTACTGTCATCTCTGGGATGCACAGAAGGCTACCCCTTGTTCTGATATTTCAATCTAGTAGGATACTTCATAAAGCTTCGGGGAGTGTCCAGCCCCTATAAGTCCACAGAGTGATCATGCATGGTTGATCTGCAATGCTGGCTTGTCTGATTCTACGACAGCAGGTTGCTGTATGAAATGGGTGGGTAAATTGATTACAGAACAGCCAAAGTTGGGATGCGGTATGAGAACAAAGTTGGGATGCGGTAATCATGCCAGATGATTAACAGATTTCAAAGGACCACTGTGATCATCTAGTCTGACCCTCTGTAAAACACAGGCCAGAGAACTGCCCACAATAATGCCTAGAGAGGAGCTTTTAGAACAACATCCAGTCTTGATTTTAAAATGGCCAGTGATGGAGAATCCACCACGACTCTTGGTAAATTGTTCCAAGTCCAGTTGTTATTTACTGTTGCTATTAAAAATTTACACCTTATTTCCAGTCGGAATTTGTCTAGCTTCAACTTCCAGCCGTTGGATCGTGTTAGACCTTTTGCTGCTGGATTGAAAAGCCCATTACTAAATATTTGTTTTATATATAGACATGTATAGACTGTAATCAAGTCATCCCTTAACCTTCTCTTTAGTTAAATTTAAACTTTCCAGCTATTTAAGGTAAATAGCTAGACTTAAGTAGCTCAATCACCATAAAACATGTTTTCTAATCCTTTAATCATTCTCATGGCTCTTCTCAGAACACTCTCCAATGTATCAACATCCTTTTTAGATAAGAGCAGGGGTCCATCTAGCCCAGAATCTTTTCTCCTACAGTGGCCAGTACTAGATGCTGCTGAGGAAGGTGTAAGAACCTCATAGTAGCAGATGTGGGGTAAACTACTCCCTATTCCACAATAGAGGTCACCCCGGTTTCAAGTTAGAAGGAGATTGGATTAATCCCTAAAGTAGGAGGTTTTAAATCCCTGCCAACATTTTTGTTGTCAGTTATTATTGTTATTCACATAAATGTCCAGTCCCTTTTTGAATGTTGCCAAGTTCTTGGCCTTAATGACTTCCAGTGGCAGTGAGTTCCACAGTCTAATTACGCTTTGTATTAAAAGGGATTTCCTTTGGTCAGTTTTGAATTTCTCACCTTTGAATATTATTCAACATCCCCTTATTCTAGTGTTTGAGATTGGGACTTTCTGTTCTCCCTATCTCCCTGCTCTTGACCAATCATTATTTTATAGACATTTGTCATGTTCTCCCTTACCCATCTCCTTTTTAAGGTAACAAACCCAGTCATTTCAGACTTTCTTCAAAAGAGAGTTTTCCAGCCCTTGATAATTCTTGTTGATCTTCTCTGAATTGCCTCTAGTTCTGCAATACTGTTTTTGAGATGCAATGACCAGGTCTGCACACAGGCTGCACCATAGATTTGTGTAAAGACATTATAATATTTTCTGTGTTCCTCACCATCCCACTCCTTATGCATCCTAACATCTTGCTTGCCTTTTTGACTTCAGCTGCACATTCATCAGAAGAGCTGTCCATAATGACATCCAACTGGATTATCAGTTGGTAGTTGTTACAATTGTTAGCTGATAGTATCCTGTGAGAAGCAGTAGTTGACATTTTCCCCTCCCATGTGCAGTACCTTGCCTTTATCAACATTGAACTTCATTTGCCAACAAGTTGCCCATTCACC
This sequence comes from Dermochelys coriacea, assembly GCF_009764565.3. NCBI lineage: Eukaryota > Metazoa > Chordata > Testudines > Dermochelyidae > Dermochelys > Dermochelys coriacea. The sequence continues at coordinate 5,292,128 of NC_050082.1, read as the reverse complement.
TGGCTTGTTCATTAATATATTAATATATGACTGAGTGCAGAAGCCCCTCTACCAAGCTTTTCCCATGATGAAAATTAATTTAACCTTCCAGTGTATTCCTCCTACTCTGTGCTGGTTTTTGATCCATGACAAGACATTACCTCTCATCCCTTGGCTACTTAGCTTGTTTAGTAGTGTTTTCTGCAGGGCCACAAGTCCTCTTTGAAGGGATGCTGCAGCAGAAGTGATCTCTGTTTACTGTGGGAGATGGGGCTTTGGGGAACTGGGGACCTGACGGAAGAGACAGAGATTTAATATCAATATTTTCTGCAACTGTTGATGAGTGTTTTTTGATTCTCCTTGAACACAGACAGTAGAGTTGCCTTTCCCCTCCTGGAGAGATTGGTTTCCTTATTGCTAGAGAAATTATACATTTGGTGCATCAGGATGGTGTCATTCAGGAGTTGTTTATTATACGCAGCATCCCCTGAATCTCATATTAATTTCAGTCCTGTTCCAAACCAGGAACAACCAGCCAGGTGGGAAAGGGACTTACTGGGGAAGGAAAACATTGGACATCCTCCAAGATGATGTTGGGATGAGACTGGGAGGCACATGCACCCAGGAGTTCTGGAAGGACCCGTGGAAATGTAGAGAGAATCTAGCCACTGGAGTTGATGGTGGAGAATCTCCAGCCTCTTGCCAACAAAGCTGAGAAGGACACATGTATTGGAAGATGCGGGATGTGCTGTCCACCTGCAGCTTGTCTGTGTCACGGCCTGTGTCACCGTGCATTTCACCCCCATGCTGCAGTGCTTCGACATGTGGGCTCCCGGCTGAAACATCCACATCCTTCAGGAAGGGCTCCAGCAGTGGGAAGCTGGAGCCGAAATGGACTAGGGCTCCGATGCGTGACCACGAGAGTTGGGCTGGGGCGGGGACCAGAATGCACACAAGGGGTGTGAATCATTCTCATGTTACCTGCTCCTGGATTCCTGCCCTGTAGCACCTGTCGCACCATCTGCTCCACTGCTCAGTGCTTTGACTGCTCTTCCTAATCCCTGCTTTATAGAGGCACGTTTCAGTGGTTGCTTGTCTCTCTTGCTATAAGATGAGCTATTCTTGGGGGCAAGCAGGTCCTCCCCATGCCGTGACTGGAGAACTTGCTTAGGCTGGGCGTGATAAGAAATTAGAACTGTATCCATTCCCTTCCTCAGCTTTTGGCTTCTGCCCCTTCCTTGTCATTTTCCCAGCACTTTCACATCCCTCTTCCAATAGGCAGTCTGTGAACCCTGACCAGAAGAGGGCTCTCTGCTCACCTTCCTAGCTGGGCAATGCTTGTGTGCATCCTGTGGGAGTGACCATGCAGCCTAGAAATGGCCATGGAGAAACTCTGGGACTCCTCCCCAGATGCAAAAGGAGGGATGGCCTTTTCACAGGAACTCAATGTTATTCAATGGACTTCACCCTGGAGAACAGGTGGGACTTTAATTTCAAGACAAGGACTCCCTCTTGTTGGTAGCTATTGTTAGGGGGCTTATTCTTTCACCCGCCTACTTCCCTGGTCCTTCTCGCATGAACAGAGAGCAACAATACCCAAAGTCCAAAGGTGAAAACAATTCAGTGTTTATTGGGGTGAACTTCCAGCAAGCATGATTCCAATTTCCTTCCTTAGTGCCCCCCTTCCCAGCTCTGACCCCTGTGTCCCTGTTCCCATTTCCCCCCTTAGCAAAACATGATTCCAATTTCCCCACCCTTATTCCCTGTTCCCATTTCCCCCACCCACACACTTCCTGACTGACTGCAGACTATATAGTAAAACTTGAGTTCTGCTTAGCTATACCTTAACCAATCATTTTCCTGAAATTTAACTAACCAATCTTACCATATTGTAATTATATCCCACCACCTTAATTAGTTTACACCCAGCAAAATTAATTATACAGCAGACAGAAACAATAACAGAACCAGACAGAGATTATACAGACAAACAATAGCAAAGTGGGAACTATAATGACAAAACAATACAGAAGTGTACTGATCTGTAGCTCCTGAAAGCTTATGCTCAAATACATTTGTTAGTCTCTAAGGTGCCACAAGTCCTCCTTTTCTTTATCCTTAAATCAAACTCTCATAATTTCTTAAGGAGCATTTTTCTTACGTTGCCTATCTGTATCTTTTGATTACTATCAAAGGAAATATTTTCCCAGCAGTTTGTGTGTGTATGGTGAAATCAATATTTGACATTTGCCAATAAAAATTGAATCCTTACAAGCCTAGCTATGACCAAGCCACTGAATTTGTGAGGACCAGCTGTAGCTACTAGAATACACTGAATTCAAACAGACCCAGATCCCTAGTACTAAGATGCCCATTCCTCATAAGTTCTCAGCCAATTGTTTCCTGTCAGTATCTTGTTCTGGATTGCACAGCTGCCCTCTGGCTATAGTTGTTAAACAAGAGCTATTTGGATTAGCAAAGATCTGGAATTACGCGAAAGACTGACTTCACAAGAAGTGGGATATGTTGAGCACCTAGAGAAGGTTCTGCATTCCCAGGAATCACTGCCCTTTCCTGGGGATAACAACGCAATCATTACACTAGGCAGCACTTGAGACCCATCCCTTTAATGAAATGTCCTATTAATATTTGTTACATACTGACCAGCCGCCAGCCCCTTGCTCACTCAATGTTTACAGACAGGAAAAAGAACAGGGTAAATTAAAATTAATAATTTATGAGTGACAGCAACAATTTGCATCGTTCAGGGAAGCAAAGAAAACTGTTCCATAAACATTTTTCTTTTCAACTTCCTACCTGTTAGTTGACATTTGATTTTCATCTAGTTTGTTTCATAGAGATTCCCCAGTGTGATTTAAAAACTGTCTCCAACAATTACACAGCCGCTGACAGAAAGAAATAGCAATGGGGCAGCTCATTTCTCTAGCTGGAAAGGAATTCAGGGAGCTTTAATTGGTGGAGAAACAATTATGAAACACCAGAAATTGGTTTTAGGCAGCTCAGCTAATGAAGACCAAGCCATGCTGATCTGATGTGATGTTGCTTTCCCAGCTGCTGGGAGCCAGGGAGACCACAACACATCTTGGAAGGCAAGTGAGAAAGAATCCAGGTTTAGGATCCACAAAGGGCAAGGAATCCACTGCAGCAAGAATCAGCTGTGTGCAGGAGATTATGCTGCCTGTCCTGAAGGAGTCATTAGATCTTCTAGTCTGACGTTCTGCGCAAGACAGGCCAGATAAATTCTCCCAGTAACTGTGTAGTGGACCAAACTTACGGGTGTTCTCAGCACTCCTGTCACTTCTAAATGCTGTATGGAGTCTTGGAGTGAGGGTCAGGATAACGAGTCACCTATTTGAAATATGGAAAGGATTGGGGTTGGGAGCACTGTTGGACCATGTTCCCTATTCTCTACATCCCCTTGCTGGGGATGACTCCCTGGGACAGCTGAATGAACTCACCCATCTCGTCCTGCTGAGATTGTGATGCAGACCAGCAAAAAAATTTCCTATTAGATTTTTAAAAGAATCAGAAACTAGAGCTGGCCAGGAAACCACATTTTAATTCCATGCAAATGCTTATCCTGAATCAGGACAGAAACCAAAAACTCAAATGTTTTTGCAGAACTGAATTCCTGTGATATTTGATTTTAGAAACACTGAAACATGTGTTTCCAAAAAGAAATATGTTCCTGTGATGGGGTGTACCAAGCCCTGGGGGGCCCCTGCTGGAAGCCTTGGGGTCCTACCGTTACCCAAGAACTTGACAGTACTGCAGTCAGTCATTTTGTATGTCCAACCACTGCCAGGTGAAACCCAAACATCACAGAGCTAGGGAATATCATAGCCCCTAAGAGGCAAAGTCAAATCCTGCATGTTGGAAGTTTTGCTATCCGAATGGGAGGTTGGGACAAGAAGTGAAGGTTCCATGAAAATAGAAGGAATGTTTGGACAACAACCTTGGTTTTAGGTGCCTCTAACATGTAAGTTTTATTGTTGCTATGACTAGTAATGCTTTGCTGATAAGGAAAATAATGAATTGTTATTGGCTGTTAGTAGGGAAAGTGTTAGCCTGTTGTGGGGGAGGGATAGCTCAGTGGTTTGAGTATTGGCCTGCTAAACCCAGAGTTGCAAGTTCAATCCTTTAGGGATCTGGGGCAAAAATTGGGGATTGGTCCTGCTTTGAGCAGGGGGTTGAACTAGATGATCTCCTGAGGTCCCTTCCAACCCTGATATTCTATTATTTTGTTTGGTGAAAATTTATAAAAGTTCAGAGAAAAAGTATGCTTTGGAGCTGTCCGAGGAAGTTTTCTTTGGGCAAGGATCTGACATGTAAGTTCTCCAGCAGCTAGATGGGAGCCAGAGCCCCCCAGAAGCCTGGCTGAGGATTCCTGGAAACCATTTATTAACTTTAGGTAAATATAAATGTTTTGAAATGCTCTAAACCTATTGCAACAGCATGTGTGTGTGCATGTGTGCACTTAAGATCTAATAAAAGTAGTCTTAAGTAAAAGCACTCTTGTTTGTATCAATCATTTATCAGACGGATGAGCGGAGGCCCCATTGATTTATTCCTGACACTGCCTGGCGAGAAACAATTAAGTTACCACTTCTTTGGGTTCTGAAAATCCTGGGTTACACTACCACAGCCCATCCCAGAAAGGAACAGTGGAAGTGAGTCCTCCAAGAGGCCTAGAGTGGCTGCATCCCACACAGCCTATCAGAGAAGGGCAGCAGGGAGCAGCCAATCTGGATCCAGTAGGCCCATATAAAAGAAGCCATAGTACAGTTGCTGCCTGGAGCCTGAGGAGTGACGCTAGTGCTCCTGGCTGGCTGAAGAACCTGCAGGACTTTGGACAGAGCAGTTGTTGCCAGGGACTGGGGAAGCAAGAAAAAGCTCCTGGCTGGCTGCTGGGACTCAAGCCGGACAAAAGCCTGCGGTATGGGTGACAAATGGGCTGGGGCTGCAAGAAGGTGTCCCAGGGAAGCATAGCAGCAGGGTAGTTTAGTTAAAGGGACCCAGTAGCTGGCTTTCTATAGGGTCCCTGGGCTGGGATCCAGAGTAGTGGGTGCGCCCAGGTGGGCCACCCACAATTAGCCACTGAGGAAGTGACCTGGATATTGAACTGTGATACACCCCCAGAAGGGGAACTGAACTGTTTTGTGGCCCAGCTGGAGAGCTGAGGCAGAAAGGCCCCAAAGGGGGTGAAGAGTCTCTGGGCAGAGAGTCCTGGGGGCCAGGCCCAACACCACAGCTGGGACTGTTTGAAGATTAAGGGACCGTTTGAAAGAGAGCCCAGAAGGAACTGAAAGACAATTTGAACCAGTAAATATTTCAGGGAGGGCTGCACGTGAAAACACTGTCAACAAGGGTACTGGGATGGTGCCTGCCAATTGAACCCAGAGATGGGTCAACAGATAAAAAAGACAGGCCCCCTGTTGGACTTATCTATTTGTGTGTCAGTCGTCCGGAGGGCTGAGTCACTGCAGGAACTCGCCACAAGACAGAGAGAGAGTGAAGGCACATGGACTCGGACAGGGGCTGCTCACAGTAACGTAAGTAATCCTGAGTTGTGGTCTCTGAGCCTGAAATTGGCCTTTTCTTCTCAGTTGTCCTTCATTCCTTATTACATGTTCCTTGTCTCTTTTTTGGGCTCCTCATTGGGAACAAGAATTAGCTCAGCAGCGGGGAGTCTCCTCAGTATTTAGATTCCTTTGGCCTGTATCATACTGGGGTTTGTGGGGGAATTGTGGAGAAGGAAGGAGCTTGCTGGAGCTCACCTGGCAGTGCAGCAGGATTGGATGGCAAAGCTGGCCTGTGTGAGAACCAGGTGTTCCTCTCTGCCATCAAGCAGCTAACAATCGCCTCAGCAAGGAGCCCTGCTCTGCAGACCTGCCATGCGCAGCTCCTCACACCTATGTGAGTGGACACACAGGTCACATGGTATGTTTCTCTTCTGTGATTGGATGAGAATCGGGCATGTATATGCTCCGGTCTGCGTTCTGAATGGCCGTTCCATGCAGAGTCTCTCAGTGATGCCGTATGGGTTTGTTTCTGTCCGTTCTGGCACCAGCTTTTCCTGTGCTTTGCAAAGCAAAGAAATCATAGAATCTCAGGGTTGGAAGGGACCTCAGGAGGTCATCTAGTCCAACTCCCTGCTCAGAGCAGGACCAATCCCCAATTTTTGCCCCAGATCCCTAAATGGCCCCCTCAAGGATTGAACTCGCAACCCTGGGTTTAGCAGGCCAATGCTCAAACCAGTGAGCTCTCCCTCCCCCAATCCAGGGAAGCATAGTCCCTTTGGCTCCAGACCATACATTCTTGGTTTCTGTTCCTTCCTTGTTGGGGAAGGAAGGGAAACTCCTTTCACTCCTTAGTATTTCCAGGAGCCTGAGGTGTCCCAGGGCCTTCATCTCTGACTAGTGAATATACAAGGCAGGAAGCTGCATACATGAGTATCTGGATCCCTGCCTCCAACACACAACCCAAAGCAGTTCTGAATCCCTGGAAGGATTCCTGGCAGTCACATGCTGTTGTTATAATATGATTAGCACTGCAGCAGATGCTCAGGCAGTCTCGCTCCCAGCAGTTGGGACCTGCTATGGAGATTTGATGATTTATTTAGTGCCAAATGTTGTGTTTTTGTTTAGCAGGGGGAAGGAGAAGATGCCCTGTGCATTCAGACAGAGTGTAAAGCAGAGCTGTTCCCCTTGGTGGGGATGCCAGGATGGTGGCACTGTGGCATCGAGAAACAAACCTGACTCCACAGAAGACCCTGGTCTCCAATGTTGCTGGCATCAGAATGGGACGAGACGTGAACACAGGACATTGCCAGTCTGTTCCCATGGAAAATGCTGACCAGATCAACTTGCTCCCCAGCAGAGGTGGGAGCACATCTTGTTGTGCATACAGGGTGTGTCTGTAGTGTACTGTCCCCCCTGCTGGGGAGGTCTCTCTCAGCAGAGCCCCAGATCTCTCCTCCCACCATGAGCTCTTTCACATTATTTTGTCTAACTGGGCTTGCCCTGTGGGCAGATTGAATCTCATTTTCCTATTTCATATGGTGATCTCTCCTTGCAGCAAGTCTCCTCTGAAAATGGCGCTGGTGTGCACCTGAAGCCCTGCCCTTCCAAAGCAGCACTGAAGAAGTTAGACATGAGTGGATGTAAAATCAGTTCCTGCAGGGCCTTATCAGGCCTGTCCCTCAACTCTAGGACTAGCATAGCCCATTGTTTGAGTCCTTACAGCCAGTTTGCACCCTGCATAACAATGCTTAAGATTGGGTAAATATGATAATAATGGCACACCGAATAGGCTGCCGGCGAGCACCATGCATTGTGAAGAGCTGGTGACATCAACTACAAGACTAAATTGGCCAATCAGAATATAGCTTGGAAGGGACAATGATTGTCCCCAGCCAGACTCTAGTCGGAGTGAATGTTGCAGTAAACATTGTGAGACACTGTGTCAAACACTTTATTAAACTCAGAATCTGTGGGGCTTGAATCTGACCTCCCCATGTTGTAAATCAGGAATAACTGAAGTCAAAGGAGTCACCCCAGAGTGAGAGAAGAACCCAGCCCCCATGAGAAGAGGAGTCACCCCACTTGCCAACCAAGTGAGGAGGGCTTTAAACTAGGTTCAATGGGGACAAGTGACAAAAGCCCACAGGTAAGTACAAAACAGATGACTTTAATGGGGTTAGATTTTGGGGGAGGACAAGGAAAATTACAATAGGGTCAAAGAAGTAACAAGAAGAAAATCAGTGGGGGAATCCAATCAATATATTAGATGTCTGTACAAAAATGCAAGGAGTATAGGAAGTAAACTAACACTTGCAGTTATTTGTACATAAGCAAAATTATTATTTAATTGGCATCACAGAGACTTGTTGCAATACTGATAGAGAGAGGTATAGCTTCTAATCCTGGTAGAGGGCGGTATAGCTTGTTCAGAAAGTATGGGCGGGGGGAAAGGGAAGAGGTCTTGCGTTATACATAAAGGGTATGTCTACACTACGAAATTAGGTCGAATTTATAAAAGTTGGTTTTGTAGATAGCGTTTTTATACAGTTGAGTGTGCGTGTCCCCACACAAATGCTCTAAGTGCATGTAGTCGGCGGACTGTGTCCACAGTACCGAGGCAACAGTCAACTTCTGGAGCTTTGCACTGTGGGTAGTTATCCCACAGTTCCCGCAGTCTCCACCGTCCATTTGAATTCTGGGTAGAAATCCCAGTGCCTGATGGGGCTAAAACATTTTCACAGGTGGTTCTGGGTACATATTGTCAGGCCCCCGTTCCCTCCCTCCCTCCGTAAAAGGAAGGGCAAACAATCGTTTTGCACCTTTTTTCTCGAGTTACCTGTGCAGACGCCATACCACAGCAAGCATGGAGCCCACTCAGCTAACTGTCACCGTATGTCTCCTGGGTGCTGGCGGACATGGTACTGCATTGCTACACAGCAGCAGTTTATTGCCTTTTGGCAGCAGACAGTGCAGTATGACTGGTAGCCGTCGTCGACATAGTCATGGGTGCTCTTTTAACTGGGCGCCTGGGCAAACATGGCAGTGACTCAGCCAGGTCATTTCCCTTGTTTCATCTCATGGCGATTGAGTCCTACCGGCAGTGCACTGTCTTTTAATCTGCAGCCAGCAGAAGACGATGGCCAGTAGTCATACTGCACCATCTTCTGCCGAGCACCCAGGAGGTGACGATGGCTAGTGGTCGTACTGCACAGTCTGCTGCCAGCAAGATGTATAAAGATAGATGAAGTGGCTCAAAACAAGAAATAGACCAGATTTGTTTTGTATTCATTTTCTCTTCCCTCCCTCTGTGAAATCGATGGCCTGCTAAACCCAGTTTTGAGTTCTATCCTTGAAGTTTTGAGTTCTATGCTTGAGGCGGCTATTCAGTTTCTCACAAAGCCACCCCCTTTGTTGATTTTAATTCCCTGTAAGCAACTCTGTAAGCCATGTCGTCAGTCGCCCCTCCCTCCATCAGGGCAACAGCAGACAATCGTTTCGTGCCTTTTTTCTGTGCAGACGCCATACCACGGCAAGCATGGAGCCCGCTCAGATCACTTTGGCAATTAGGAGCACATTAAACACCACATGCATTATCCAGCAGTATATGCAGCACCAGAACCTGGCAAAATGAAACCGGGTGAGAAGGCGACAGCAGCGCAGTGACGAGAGTGATGAGGACATGGACACAGACTTTCTCAAAGCATGGACCCTGCCAATGTGGGCATCATGGTGCTAATGGGGCAGGTTCATGTGGTGGAACGCCGATTCTGGGCTCAGGAAACAAGCACAGACTGGTGGGACCGCATAGCGTTGCAGGTCTGGGATGATTCCCAGTGGCTGCGAAACTTTCACATGAGTAAGGGCACTTTCATGGAACTTTGTGATTTGCTTTCCCCTGCCCTGAGGCCCAAGAGTACCAAGATGAAAGCAGCCCTTACAGTTGAGAAGCGAGTGCCAATAGCCCTGTGGAAGTTTGCAACGCCAGACATCTACTGGTCAGTCGGGAATCAATTAGGAGTGGGCAAATCTACTACGGGGGGCTGCTGTGATGCAAGTAGCCAACACAATCAAAGATCTGCTGATATCAAGGGTAGTGACCCTGGGAAATGTGCAGGTCAGAGTAGATGGCTTTGCGGCAATGGGATTCCCTAACTGTGGTGGGGCCATACATGGAACCCATATCCCTATTTTGGCACCGGAGCACCAAGCCAGCGAGTACATAAACCGCAAGGGATACTTTTCAATAGTGCTGCAAGCACTGGTGGATCACAAGGGACATTTCACCAACATCAACGTGGGATGGTCGGGAAAGGTACATGACGCTCGCATCTTCAGGAACTCTGGTCTGTTTCAAAAGCTGCAGGAAGGGACTTTCTTCCCAGACCAGAAAATAACCGTTGGGGATGTTGAAATGCCTACAGTTATCCTTGGGGACCCAGCCTACCCCTTAATGCCATGGCTCATGAAGGCAGCCTGGAGAGTAGTCAGGAGCTGTTCAACTACAGGCTGAGCAAGTGCAGAATTGTGGTAGAATGTGCATTTGGATGTTTAAAAGCATGCTGGTGCAGTTTACTGACTCGGTTAGATGTCAGCGAAACCAATATTCCCACCGTTATTACTGTTTGCTGTGCGCTCCACAATATCTGTGAGAGTAAGGGGGAGACGTTTATGGTGGGGTGGGAGGTTGAGGCAAATTGCCTGGCTACTGGTTATGCACAGCCAGACACCAGGGCAGTTAGAAGAGCACAGGAGGGTGCGGTGCACATCAGAGAAGCTTTGAAAACCAGTTTCATGACTGGCCAGGCTACGCTGTTACAGTTCTGTTTGTTTCTCCTTGATGAACCCCCTGCCCCTTGGTTCACTCTACTTCCCTGTAAGATAACCACTCTCCCCACCTCCCTTCGATCACCGCTTGCAGAGGCAATAAAGTCATTGTAGTTTCACATTCATGCATTTTTTATTAATTCATCACACAAATAGGGGGATAATTACCAAGGTAGCCCAGGAGGGGTGGCGGAGGAGGGAAAGACAAGGCCACACAGCACTTTAAAAGTTTAAAACCTTATTGAATGCCAGCCTTCTGTTACTTGGGCAATCCTCTGGGGTGGAGTGGCTGGGTGGCCGGAGGCCCCCGCAACGCGTTCTTGGGCGTCTGGGTGAGGAGGCTATGGAACTTGGGGAGAAGGGCGGTTGGTTACACAGAGGCTGTAGCTGCGGTCTGTGCTTCTGCTGCCTTTCCTGCAGCTCAACCATACGCTGGAGCGTATTAGTTTGATCCTCCAGCAGCCTCAGCATTGAATCCTGCCTCCTCTCATCACGCTGCTGCCACCTTTCAGCTTCAGCCCTCCACTTACTCTCTTCAGCCCACCACCTCTCCTCCCGGTGATTTTGTGCTTTCCTGCACTCTGCCTCCATGCATTCGTCTGTGCTCTGTCAGTGTGGGAGGACAATATGAGCTCAGAGAACATTTCATCGTGAGTGTGGTTTTTTTGCCTTCTAATCTTCGCTAGCCTCTGGGAAGGAGAAGATCCTGTGATCCTTGAAACACATGCAGCTGGTGGAGGAGAAAAAGAAAGGGACAGTGGTATTTAAAAAGACACATTTTATAGAACAATGGGTACATTCTTTCACAGTAAACCTGGCTGTTAATGTTACATACATAGCACATGTGCTTTCATTACAAGGTCGCATTTTGCCTCCCCCCACCGCGTGGCTAACAGCGGGGAACATTTCTGTTCAGCCATAGGCAAACAGCCCAGCAGGAACGGGCACCTCTGAATGTCCCCTTAAGAAAAGCACCCTATTTCAACCAGGTGACCATGAATGATATCACTCTCCTGAGGATAATACAGAGAGATAAAGAACGGATGTTGTTTGAACGCCAGCAAACATACACTGCAATGCTTTGTTCTACAATGATTCCCGAGTACGTACTACTGGCCTGGTGCGGTAAAGTGTCCTACCATGGTGGATGGAATAAGGCTGCCCTCCCCAGAAACCTTTTGCAAATGCTTTGGGAGTATATCCAGGAGAGCCATGAATGCCAGGGCAAATTAATCATTAAACATGCTGGCTTTTAAACCTTTTATAGTATTTTAAAAGGTACACTCACCAGAGGTCCCTTCTCTTCCTGGTGGGTCCGGGAGGCAGCTTTGGGTGGGTTCAGGGGGTATTGGCTCCAGGTCCAGGGTGAGAAACAGTTCCTGGCTGTTGGGAAAACCGGTTTCTTCGCTTGTTTGCTGTGAGCTATCTATAGCCTCCTCATCATTGTCTTCCTCGTCCCCAAAATCTGCTTCCGTGTTGCCTCCATCTCCATTGAAGGAGTCAAACAACACAGCTGGGATAGTGGTGGCTGAACCCCCTAAAATGGCATGCAGCTCATCATAGAAGCGGCATGTTTGGGGCTCTGACCCGGAGCGGCCGTTCGCCTCTCTGGTTTTCTGGTAGGCTTGCCTCAGCTCCTTAAGTTTCACGCGGCACTGCTTCGGGTCCCTGTTATGTCCTCTGTCCTTCATGCCCTGGGAGATTTTGACAAATGTTCTGGCATTTTGAAAATTGGAATGTAGTTCTGTTAGCACGGATTCCTCTCCCCATACAGCGATCAGATCCCGTACCTCCTGTTCGGTCCATGCTGGAACTCTTTTGCGATTTTGGGACTCCATCATGGTCACCTCTGCTGATGAGCTCTGCATGGTCACCTCTGCTGATGAGCTCTGCATGGTCACCTGCAGCTTGCCACACTGGCCAAACAAGAAATTGAAATTCAAAAGTTCGCAGGCCTTTTCCTGTCTACCTGTTCAGTGCATCTGAGTTGAGAGTGCTGTCCAGAGCGGTCACAATGGAGCACTCTGGGATAGCTCCTGGAGGCCAATACCATCTAATTGCGTCCACAGTACCCCAAATTCGACCCAGCAAAACCGATTTCAGAGCTAATCCCCTTGTCAGGGGTGGAGTAAGGAAATTGATTTTAAGAGCCCTTTAAGTCGAAAAAAAGGGCTTCATCATGTGGACGGGTGCAGGGTTACATCGATTTAACGCTGCTAAATTCAACCTCAACGCCTAGTGTAGACCAGGGCAAAGGAGATATACACTTGTTCTGAGGTCCAGAAGAATGTGGGAGGCAGACCAGTTGAGAGTCTTTGGATAAAGATTAAAGGGTTAAAAATAGGGGTGATGTCATAGTGGGGGGTCTCCTATATACCTCCAAATTAAGAGGAGGTGGTGGATGAGGCATGTCTAAAACAACAGAAATATCCAAAACCTAGGACCTGGTAGTAATGACAGACTTCAGACCCAGAGATCTGTTGGGAAAGTAATACAGCAAAACACAAAATCTCCAGTAAGTTATTGGAATGCATCAGGGATAACTTTTTGTTCCAGAAAATGGAGGAAATATCCAGGGGGATAGACATTTTAGACGTGATTCTGACCAATGGGCAGGAATTGGAAGCAAATCTGAAGGTGAAAGGCAATTTGGGTGACAGTGATCATGAAGTGATAGATTTTACGATTCTAAGGAAAGGAAGGAGTGAGAGCAGCAGAATAAGGATAATGGACTTCAAAAAAGCCGACTTTCACAAACTCAGAGAAGTGGGAGCTGAGGTCCCAAGGGAAGAAAATCTAAGGGAAAAAGGTTCAGGAGAGTTTGTCTCAAGGAGATGATATTAAAGGAACAACTGCAAACTATTCCAATGCAAAGGAAAGATAGGAAGAATATTAAGAGGCCAATATGTTTCCATCAGGAACCCTTTAATGACCTGGAAATCAAAACAAATCCTACAAAAAAATGAAAACATGGTCAAATTGATAAGGAGGAGCACAAAAGAACAGCAGAATTATGTAGGGACAAAATCAGAATGGCTAAGGCACAAAATGAGCTACATCTGATGAGGAATATAGAAGGTAATAAGAAGTTCTTTAAATACATTAGGAGCAAAAGAAAGATGAAGGAAAGTGTAGGCCCTCTATTTAGCAGGGAAGGAGAGTTAATAATGGAAGATATCAAGAAAGCTGAGATGTTTCATGCCTATTTTGCTTCAGTCTTCACTAATAAGTTTAATGATGACCAGATGCTCAACACAATTAATATTGACAACCAGGGAGAAGGAATATATGTCAAAATAGGGAAAGAACAGGTTAAAGAATAGTTAGATAAGTTAGATGTATTCAAGTCAGCAGAGCCTGACAAAACTAATCCTTGCGTACTTAAGGAACTAGCTGAAGCAGTCTTGGAGCTGTTAGCAATTATTTTTAAGAATTCTTGGAGGATGGGAGAGGTCCCAGAAGACTGGAGAAGGGCAAACCTAATACCTATCGGTAAAAAGAGGAACAAGAAGGACGCAGGGAATTACAGACCAGTCAGCCTAACTTCAGTACTTGAAAAGATACTGGAGCAAATTATTGAACAATGAATTTGTAAGCACCTGGAGAACTGTAAAGTTATAAGGAATAGTCATTATGGATTTGTTAAGAACAAATCATGGCACACCAATGTAACTTCCTTCTTTGTTAGAATTACTGACCTAGTGGATGGGGGAAGCCATAGATGTGATATACCTTGATTTTTTGTAAGGCTTTTGGCACAGCTCCGCATGATATTTTTTTTGTTCAATATCTTCATAAATGATCTGGAGGATGGTGTGGATTGCACTCTCAGCAAATTTGCGGATGATACTAAACTGGGAGGAGTGGTAGATACGCTGGAGGGGAGGGATAGGATACAGAAGGACCTAGACAAATTGGAGGATTGGGCCAAAAGAAATCTAATGAGGTTCAATAAGGATAAGTGCAGGGTCCTGCACTTAGGATGGAAGAATCCAATGCACCGCTACAGACTAGGGACCGAATGGCTCGGCAGCAGTTCTGCGGAAAAGGACCTAGGGGTGACAGTGGACGAGAAGCTGGATATGAGTCAGCAGTGTGCCCTTGTTGCCAAGAAGGCCAATGGCATTTTGGGATGTATAAGTAGGGGCATAGCGAGCAGATCGAGGGACGTGATCGTTCCCCTCTATTCGACACTGGTGAGGCCTCATCTGGAGTACTGTGTCCAGTTTTGGGCCCCACACTACAGGAAGGATGTGGATAAATTGGAAAGAGTACAGCGAAGGGCAACAAAAATGATTAGGGGTCTAGAGCACATGACTTATGAGGAGAGGCTGAGGGAGCTGGGATTGTTTAGTCTGCAGAAGAGAAGAATGAGGGGGATTTGATAGCTGCTTTCAACTACCTGAAAGGGGGTTTCAAAGAGGATGGCTCTAGACTGTTCTCAATGGTAGCAGATGACAGAACGAGGAGTAATGGTCTCAAGTTGCAATGGGGGAGGTTTAGATTGGATATTAGGAAAAACTTTTTCACTAAGAGGGTGGTGAAACACTGGAATGCGTTACCTAGGGAGGCGGTAGAATCTCCTTCCTTAGAGGTTTTTAAGGTCAGGCTTGACAAAGCCCTGGCTAGGATGATTTAACTGGGACTTGGTCCTGCTTTGAGCAGGGGGTTGGACTAGATGACCTTCGGGGGTCCCTTCCAACCCTGATATTCTATGATTCTATGATTCTATGATATTCTCATAAGCAACTAGGGAAATGTGTTCTAGATGAATTTACTATAAGATGGGTGCACAACTGCTTGAAATTCCATACTCCAAGTGTAGTTATCAATACTTTGCTGTCAAGTTGGGAGGGCTGATCTACAGGGGTGTTGCAGGGGTCAGTCCTGGGTCCAGTAGTAGTCAATATTTTCATTAATAACTTGGATAATGGAGAAGAGTATATTTATAAAAATTTGCAAATGACACCAAGCTGGGAAGGGTTGCAAGCACTTTGGAGGATAGGTTTAAAATTCAAAATGACCTTGACAAATTGGAGAATTGGCCTGAAATCAGCAAGATGAAATTCAGTAAAGACAAGTGCAAAGTACTTCACTTAGGAAGGAAAAATGAAATGCACAACTACAAAATGGGGAATTACCACCTAGATAGTTGTACTGCTGAAAAGGATCTGAGGGTTATAGTGGATGACAAACTGAATAGAGGTTGTCAATGTGATGCAGCTGCAAAAAAAGGCTAATATGCTTCTGAGGTGTATTCACAGGAATTCTGTATGTAAGGCATAGGAGGTAATTATCCCACTCTACTTGACCCTAGTGAGGCCCCAGTTCTGGGCACCACAATTTTGGAAGAAATGTGAGGGGCAACCTGATAAGTCTTCCAATATGTGAAGAACTGTTATAAAGTGGATGGTGATCAATTGTTGTCCATGTCCCCTGAAGGTAGGACACGAAATAACAGGATAAATCTTTAGCAAGTGATATTTAGGTTAGATCTTAGGGAAACCTTTTTAACTCAGGGTAGTTAAGCTCTGGAGTAGACTTCCAAGGGAGGTTGTGGAGTCCCCACCTTTGGAAGCTTTTAAAAACACTGTTTTGGAGAAACACTTGTCAGGGATGGTCTAGGTTTACTTGATCCTGCCTCAGTGCAGGGGGCTGGACTTGAGGTCCTTTCCTGACCTACTTTTCTATGATTATTGCTTTCCCTTGATTTATTTAAAATGAGATCCTGTTTGTCTGCCAGGAATTGTGCTTTGTAGACCTCATGCTGCCAATTGCTCCTGCCTCCATGGCCTTGCAGATGTCTGAGTTTGGGGGCAATGATTTCTCTTTTCCCAGGTTTCAGAGTAGCAGCCATGTTAGTCTGTATTTGCAAAAAGAAAAGGAGTACTTGTGGCACCTTAGAGACTAACAAATTTATTTGAGCATAACAAATTTAGCTTATGCTCAAATAAATTTGTTAGTCTCTAAGGTGCCACAAGTACTCCTTTTCTTTTTTCTCTTTTCCCAGGCACATATAATGCTACAGAACTGGAAATGTGGGTGAGAGCAGGGGTTATTTATTTGTTTTACTAGTGACTGAAGTTAGACTCAATGCACAGCAGCTGCCAGGATCATTGCTTAAAATCATCATGGTTTGGAAAACTGGGCCCGCGTTTGCCACTTTCCAGCCTCCTACCACATCCTCAGTCCTCCTGGAGTCTGAGAACCAGTGTCCACGGCATAGTGTGTTCACTTGCTGTTTCTGTTAATGCTCTGGCTGAATTTCTTCTGGACCTGCCAACTTGTGGTAAATCAAGATCTCCAAAAGTTCCCTGACTTGTTTTGTATCAATATTTGTTAAAGGCAGGTTTTAAAAGCAATTTGGTTTCTAAGACATTCTATAGAGATAACTGCTTCTATACTAGTTCAGGTTTCAGAGTAGCAGCTGTGTTAGTCTGTATTCGCAAAAAGAAAAGGAGTACTTGTGGCACCTTAGAGACTAACAAATTTATTAGAGCATAAGCTTTCGTGAGCTACAGCTCACTTCATTGGATGCATTTGGTGGAAAATACAGAGGGGAGATTGATATATACAGACACAGAGAACATGAAACAATGGGTTTATTATACACACTGTAAGGAGAGTGATCACTTAAGATAAGCCATCACCAGCAGCAGGGTGGGGGGAAAGGAGGAAAACCTTTCATGGTGACAAGCAAGGTAGGCTATTTCCAGCAGTTAACAAGAATATCTGAGGAACAGTGGGGGGTGGGGTGGGGGGGAGAAATAACATGGGGAAATAGTTTTACTTTGTGTAATGGCTCCTCCTGAAGGTCGAAACAGCAGACTGGACTTCTACATAGAGTGCTTCCGCCGATGTGCACGAGCTGAAATTGTGGAAAAGCAGCATCACTTGCCCCATAACCTCAACCGTGTAGAACACAGTGCCATCCACAGCCTCAGAAACAACTCTGACATCATAATCAAAAAGGCTGACAAAGGAGGTGCTGTCGTCATCATGAATAGGTCGGAGTATGAACAAGAGGCTACTAGGCAGCTCTCCAACACCACTTTCCACAAGCCATTACCCTCTGGTCCCACTGAGAGTTACCAAAAGAAACTACAGCATTTGTTCAAGAAACTCCCTGAAAAAGCACAAGAACAAATCTGCACAGACACACCCCTAGAACCCCGACCTGGGGTATTCTATCTGCTACCCAAGATCCATAAACCTGGAAATCCTGGACGCCCCATCATCTCAGGCATTGGCACCCTGACAGCAGGATTGTCTGGCAATGTAGACTCCTTCCTCAGGCCCTACGTTACCAGCACTCCCAGCTATCTTCGAGACACCACTGACTTCCTGAGGAAACTACAGTCCATTGGTGATCTTCCTAAAAACACCATCCTAGCCACTATGGATGTAGAAGCCTCTACACCAACATTCCACACAAAGGTGGGCTACAAGCCGTCAGGAACAGTATCCCCAATAATGTCACGGCTAACCTGGTGGCTGAACTTTGTGACTTTGTCCTCACCCATAACTATTTCACATTTGGGGACAATGTATACCTTCAAATCAGCAGCACTGCGATGGGTACCTGCATGGCCCCACAGTATGCCAACATTTTTATGGCTGACTTAGAACAACATTTCCTCAGCTCTCGTCTCCTAATGCCCCTACTCTACTTGCGCTACATTGATGACATCTTCAATATCTGGACCCATGGAAAAGAAGCCCTTGAGGAATTCCACCATGATTTCAATAATTTCCATCCCACCATCAACCTCAGCCTGGACCAGTCCACACAAGAGATCCACTTCCTGGACACTACAGTGCTAATAAGCGATGGTCACATAAACACCACCCTATATCGGAAACCTACTGACCGCTGTTCCTACCTACATGCCTCCAGCTTTCATTCAGATCATACCACACGATCCATTGTCTAAAGCCAAGCTCTACGCTATAACCGCATTTGCTCCAACCCCTCAGACAGAGACAAACACCTACAAGATCTCTATCATGCATTCCTACAACTACAATACCCACCTACTGAAGTGAAGAAAAAGACTGACAGAGCCAGAAGAGTACCCAGAAGTCACCTACTACAGGACAGGCCCAACAAAGAAAATAACAGAACGCCACTAGCCATCACCTTCAGCCCCCAACTAAAACCTCTCCAACGCATCATCAAGGATCTACAACCTATCCTGAAGGATGACCCATCATTCTCATAGATCTTGGGAGACAGGCCAGTCCTTGCTCACAGACAGCCCCCCAATCTGAAGCAAATACTCATCAGCAACCACACACCACACAACAGAACCACTAACCCAGGAACCTATCCTTGCAACAAAGCCCGTTGCCAACTCTGTCCACATATCTATTCAGGGGACACCATCATAGGGCCTAATCACATCAACCACACTATCAGAGGCTCATTCACCTGCGCATCTACCAATGTGATATATGCCATCATGTGCCAGCAATGCCCCTCTGCCATGTACATTGGTCAAACTGGACAGTCTCTACGTAAAAGAATAAATGGACACAAATCAGACGTCAAGAATTATAACATTCAAAAAGCAGTTGGAGAACACTTCAATCTCTCCGGTCACTCGATTACAGATCTGAGGGTGGCTATTCTTCAACAAAAAAACTTCAAAAACAGACTCCAACGAGAGACTGCTGAATTGGAATTAATTTGCAAACTGGATACAATTAACTTAGGCTTGAATAGAAACTGGGAATGGATGAGTCATTACACAAAGTAAAACTATTTCCCCATGTTATTTCTCCCCCCCACCCCGCCCCCCCCGTTCCTCAGATATTCTTGTTAACTGCTGGAAATAGCCTACCTTGCTTGTCACCATGAAAGGTTTTCCTCCTCCCCGCCCCCCCCGCTGCAGGTGATGGCTTATCTTAAGTGATCACTCTCCTTACAGTGTGTATGATAAACCCATTGTTTCATGTTCTCTGTGTGTGTATATCAATCTCCCCTCTGTATTTTCCACCAAATGCATCCGATGAAGTGAGCTGTAGCTCACGAAAGCTTATGCTCAAATAAATTTGTTAGTCTCTTAGGTGCCACAAGTACTTCTTTTCTATACTAGTTCAGTATAGTATAGACATTGTATGGTCATCACTGCTTCAGTGCTAGCATAGTGTAGACATAGGAAATAAATACAATGAAAAATAGCACCTAGACAGAGCCATGCTGTTGAGTTTAAGACTTAGTATCACTTGGAGTCGAGGAATTACTAAAGCATAAATTTAACTTCAGTGCCTGGTAAATCTCTAGAACAATTCATGGAGCAATCAGTTGTGTTGTCAGGAGAGAGAGAGATGGCACACAGAGCAGGTCAAATAGGCTGGGTGTCTTTAGTGGATGAGAGAGATGTAGGACATCATTGAGCTCCAAATTCAGCTGCTCTCCCTCTTGTGGTCACTGTGACATTGTACTCCATATGTTTTATGGAAATATGCTTATGAGTGTGCATATGATATAACTGGAATATGCTTTATGCAAAAGGTCTCTTGTCAGGTATCCTAACAAAGGTTATAACCTACTGAATATATCCCTCCTATTTGTACTGTATCATTGTTGTATCTGATGCTAGAAATATGAAGTATAAATCTGAGGTCCTATTATAATTATGCGTGGGCCATTAATGGTGGTTTAAAATCTTGATGGCTCCCATTGACTAAGACAATTGGTTGTAAATGGTTTATTTACCTGCAAACCTTCCTGTGTACGTGTGGGCCAGCGCATGGGGAATGGAGACTAGGGGTCTTACAGTGACATGAGACCATATCACCTGATAATGAAATCCATCTTAAATCTGGTACTTTTCCATTTAGAAGGAGGTGTGCGGACCCAGAGAGACAAAAGATTCCCGCCTAGTTCCAAAGCTATGAAAGTGGGTGGAGCAAGACAAAAGGGGTGGCTAGTCATGAGAAAACCCCTGCTTACCACCTGAGATGTCTGTTGGAACTAAGGACTGTACCAGGGGAAAGGATTGGGCCCAGACTAGGAAGGACTCTAGTCTGTGAAAGAAGCTTATTGGAACTTCTGTGAGGGTGAGATATTGCCTGAAATCAGCTTCTTAATGTATTAGGCTCAGACTTGCATGTTTTTGCTTTATTTTGCTTCGTAACTTACTTTGTTCTGTCTGTTATTACTTGAAATCACTTAAATCCTACTTTTTATACTTAATAAATTCACCTTTGTTTATCAATAAATCCAGAGTAAGTGATTAATACCTGGGGGAGCAAACAGCTCATAGATTCATAGATTCATAGATACTAAGGTCAGAAGGGACCATTCTGATCATCTAGTCCGACCTCCTGCACAGCGCAGGCCACAGAATCTCACCCACCCACTCCTATGAAAAACCTCACCCATGTCTGAGCTATTGAAGTCCTTAAATCATGGTTCAAAGACTTCAAGGAGCAGAGAAGCCTCCCTCAAGTCAACCATGCCCCATGCTACAGAGGAAGGCGAAAAACCTCCAGGGCCTCTCCAATCTGCCCTGGAGGAAAATTCCTTCCCGACCCCAAATATGGCAATCAGCTAAACCCATAGCATATGGGCAAGATTCACCAGCCAGATACCCAGGAAAGAATTTTCTATAGTAACTCAGATCCCATCCATCTAATATCCCATCTCAGGGGATTTGGCCTATTTACCCTGAATATTTAAAGATCAATTACTTACCAAAATCCCATTATCCCATCATACCATCTCCTCCATAAACTTATCGAGTAGAATCTTAAAGCCAGATAGATCTTTTGCCCCCACTGCTTCCCTTGGAAGGCTATTCCAAAACTTCACTCCTCTGACGGTTAAAAACCTTCGTCTGATTTCAAGTCTAAACTTCCTGGTGGCCAGTTTATACCCATTTGTTCTTGTGTCCACATTGGTGCTGAGCTGAAATAATTCCTCTCCCTCTCCTGTATTTATCCCTCTGATATATTTATAGAGAGCAATCATATCTCCCCTCAACCTTCTTTTAGTTAGGCTAAACAAGCCAAGCTCCTTAAGTCTCCTTTCATAAGACAAGTTTTCCATTCCTCGGATCATCCTAGAAGCCCTTCTCTGTACCTGCTCCAGTTTGAATTCATCCTTTTTAAACATGGGAGACCAGAACTGCACACAGTATTCTAGGTGAGGTCTCACCAGTGCCTTGTATAACGGTACTAAAACCTCCTTATCCCTACCGGAAATGCCTCTCCTGATGCATCCCAAAACCGCATTAGCTTTTTTCACAGCCATATCACATTGGCAGCTCATAGTCATCCTATGATCAACCAATACTCCAAGGTCCTTCTCCTCTTCCGTTACTTCTAATTGATGCGTCCCCAACTTATAGCTAAAATTCTTGTTATTAATCCCTAAATGTATAACCTTACACTTCTCACTATTAAATTTCATCCTATTACTATTACTCCAGTTTACAAGGTCATCCAGATCCTCCTGTATAATATCCCGATCCTTCTCCAAATTGGCAATACCTCCCAGCTTTGTATCATCTGCAAACTTTATTAGCACACTCCCACTTTTTGTGCCAAGGTCAGTAATAAAAAGATTAAATAAGATTGGTCCCAAAACCGATCCCTGAGGAACTCCACTGGTAACCTCCCTCCAACCTGACAGTTCGCCTTTCAGTAGGACCCGTTGCAGTCTCCCCTTTAACCAATTCCTTATCCACCTTTTGATGTTCATATTGATCCCCATCTTCTCCAATTTAACTAATAATTCCCCATGTGGCACGGTATCAAATGCCTTACTGAAATCTAGGTAAATTAGATCCACTGCATTTCCTTTATCTAAAAAATCTGTTACTTTTTCAAAAAAGGAGATTAGGTTGGTTTGGCACGATCTACCTTTTGTAAAACCATGTTGTATTTTGTCCCATTTACCATTGACTTCAATGTCCTTAACTAATTTCTCCTTCAAAATTTTTTCCAGGACCTTGCATACTACAGATGTCAAACTAACTGGCCTGTAGTTACCTGGATCACTTTTTTTTCCTTTCTTAAAAATAGGAACTATATTAGCAATTCTCCAATCATTTGGTACTATTCCTGAGTTTACAGATTCATTAAAAATTCTTGCTAATGGGCTTGCAATTTCAGGTAGCAATTCCTTTAATATTCTTGGATGAAGATTATCTGGGCCCCCCGATTTAGTCCCATTAAGCTGTTTCAGTTTCACTTCTACCTCTGATATGGTAATATCTACCTCTATATCCTCCTTCCCATTTGTCATGCTACCATTATCCCCAAGATCCTCTTTAGCCTTATTAAAGACTGAGGCAAAGTATTTGTTTAGGTATTGGGCCATGCCTAGATTATCTTTAACCTCCACTCCATCCTTAGTGTTAAGCGGCCCCACTTCTTCCTTTTTAGTTTTCTTCTTATTTATATGGCTATAGAACCTTTTACTATTGGTTTTAATTCCCTTTGCAAGGTCCAACTCTACTCGACTTTTAGCCTGTCTCACTTGATCCCTACATGTTCTGACCTCAATTAGGTAGCTTTCCTTGCTGATCCCTCCCATCTTCCACTCCCTGTATGCTCTCTGCTTCTTCTTAATCACCTCTCTAAGATGCTTGCTCATCCTGCTTGGTCTACAACTCCTTCCTATGAATTTTTTCCCCTTTCTTGGGATACAGGCTTCCGATAGCTTCTGCAGTTTTGATTTAAAGTAATCCCAGGCCTCCTCTACCTTTAGATCCATAAGTTCTTCAGTCCAATCCATTTCCCTAACTAATTTCCTTAATTTTTGAAAGTCAGCCCTTTTGAAATCAAAAACCCTAGTTGCAGATTTATTTTTGTTAATCCTTCCATTTAGTTTGAACTGAATTAGCTCATGATCACTTGAGCCAAGATTGTCCCCTACAACCATTTCTTCTATGAGGTCCTCGCTACTCACCAAAATTAAATCTAAAATGGCATCCCCTCTAGTCGGTTCAGCAACTACTTGATGAAGGAATCCATCAGCTATCACATCTAGGAAAATCTGAGCCCTATTATTATTACTAGCACTGGTCCTCCAGTCTATATCTGGGAAGTTAAAGTCTCCCATGATCATGCAGTTTCCATTAGTATTTACTTTATTAAAGACATTAAAAAGGGCTTTATCCATATCCAGATTAGATCCCGGAGGTCTATAGCACACCCCAAGCACTATCGTAGGAGAGGCTTTACTAGTTTTTTTCCCCAATGTAATTTTTGCCCAGACAGACTCTGTCTTATCCATTGCATCGTTTCTTATTTCTTTACATTCTACCTCATCATTGATATACAATGCTACTCCACCCCCTTTACCTTTGTTTCTGTCTTTCCTAAAGAGCACATACCCTTCAATACCTGTAGTCCAGTCATGACTACTATTCCACCATGTTTCTGTTATCCCTATAATATCTGGTTTCACTTCCTGCACCAGTAGCTCTAGTTCCTCCATTTTGTTACCTAGGCTCCTCGCATTGGTGTATAAACATCTTAATTTTTGCTGTTTGGCCTCACTCACATTTTGTACCCTATTAGGCACAGTCATTCTACATCCAATATAACCTATTAGACTAGTATCCACACCGCCCTCACTCCTTATATACATTCTCCTACCCACGGCTGTATCCATTCTTACTTCATCTTCTTCCCTCTCAATGCTAAAATCTGGCGTGGAGATTTTCTGGATATCTCCCATCCATCTCCCCCCAATTCCTAGTTTAAAGCTCTCTTTATCAGTTGTGCCAGCCTCGATCCTAGAAGTCTATTTCCTTCCCTACTCAGATGAAGTCCATCCCGAGAGAACTGACCTCTGTCCGTGAATGCCTCCCAGTGGCCATACATCCCAAAGCCCTCCTTATAGCACCACTGCCTAAGCCATCTGTTGACAGTCATAATCTTGTCAGACCTTTGTTGCCCTTCTCTAGGAACAGGAAGGATCCCGCTAAAGATCACCTGAGCCTCAATTTCCTTAAGCGTCTTCCCCAGCCTAGCATAGTCTCCCTTAATACTTTCCAGCGAGAATCTAGCCGTATCATTTGTTCCCACATGAAGGATAATTAGGGGATTCTTTCCCGCTCCCTTTAGGATCCTTTTCAACCTCAGGTCTACATCCCGTATCTTAGCACCCGGAAGACAGCACACCCTTCTATTCTCAGGATCAGCTCTAGTTACAGGCCTGTCTATTCTTCTCAATAAAGAGTCCCCGATCACATAGACCTGCCTTTTCCTGGTGACAGTGCTATTCTCCAGTCTCTCCCCTGTTCCCTCTGGCTGCAAGTTCTTTCCATTCCTATTTTCCCTTACAATCTTCTTCAACCCATCCTGTATCCTCCTGGGGCTCATATTTGGTGTAGTCTCCCTTGACTCTTCCCCTTTTTCTATAGGACTAGCCTCTCTTCTCTTCTTCCTTACCCTTCCACCTTCAACAAGTACCTGCTGAGCCCCTTCTTCATTTTCCAACTCTGCAAACCTGTTCCTAAGCTCTATTTCTCCTTCACTAGCCCGTCTTTTTCTCTGCCTGGTTCTTTGAGTCACATGTTTCCACTGACCACTTTCCTCATCCAATCTCTCCTCAAAATTCCCCAGCCCTGGTTCCATCTGTGAGTCTGAGCTTTTCCCTTCAGATACCTCATATCTTTGCTCCATCATCTGCTCAAACCCCTTCCTAAACTCAACCAGACTTTCCACCTGCATCTCCAAACCTCGGATCTTTTCCTCCATCAGCTATATCAGACGGCATTTCATGCAGAAAAAACTCTTACCGGTTCCCCCCTCCAGGATCATGTACATACCACAGCTTCCACATCCAGTCATCCTCAATGTGTCTTTCACTACAGGAGTCACTCCCACAGCTGCCTCTGTATCTGTCATCTCCTTCTCACCTAAATCCTGTTAATCTGGGAAACACAAGCCACACCAAAAAGACCACAACCCCCCAGCAAAAGCAAACCCCAAACAAGCACCACAATCCAAACCCCCCTTTCAAACTCCCACTCAAACTCCCCTGTTTAGAGCTCTGTTTGCTAGCTCCTGTGCCGCTGCAGCTGTCTGTGCCGCTGCCTGACTGTGCATATCTCTCTCAGTGTTATAGAGGGTGGACAATTTATGAATTTACTCTGTATAAGCTTTAGACAAAGTAAAATGGATTTATTTGGAGGTTGGATCCCATTGGGAAGTGGGTGTCTGGGTGCTGGAGATAGATAATCTGCTGAGCTGTTTAAACCTGCAGATTTGAGCGGGGGGGGGGAGCACCAGACCCTGGGTCTGTGTTGCAGCAGACTAGCATGTCTGGCTCAACAAGGCAGGGTTCTGGAGTCCCAAGTTGGCAAGGAAAACGGGCTCAGAGGTAGTTTCAGCACATCAGATGACAGTCCCAAGGGGGTCTCTGTGACCGAACCCATCACAGTTGCATCTAGCAATGCCCAGTTTTGTGAACACAGCTTGGGCAGATGCATATTTACCAGTTCTCATGTGCCATTCCCCTTTTAGCCCCACTGGCCTGGCCACATTCTAACACCCATGCTCTAGCACCCCAGGTATTCTGTAGTGTAGCATTTCTTCATGTGTGCTCCATGGAGCAGTTGCTGTTTGTCAGTGGAGAGAGGGCTAGTCAAATGGTGCTTGGTTCCTCCTCCTTTTCATCTGGTAATCGGCTTTCAGAATGTTAATCTGCCACATTAAACACTCTCCTAATGTCACAGCCCCATGTAAGTGATTTTCTGTGCTTCCTCCAGGGATATTAGGTGATCTTATATGGGAGAGGAGATGGATGGAGGATGATAAAGAGGATGGAGCTCAGCTGTTCTCAGTGGTGGCAGATGACAGAACAAGGAGCAATGGTCTCAACTTGCAGTGGGGAAGGTTTAGGTTGGATATTAGGGGAAAACTATTTCACTAGGAGGGTGATGAGAGCACTGGAATGGGCTACCTAGGGAGGTGGTGGAATCTCCACCCTTAGATATTTTTAAGGCCCATCTTGAGAAAGCCCTGGCTTGGATTATTTAGTTGGGGTTGGTCGTGCTTTGAGCAGGGGGTTAGACAAGATGACTTCTTGAGGTCTCTTCCAACCCTAATCAAATGATTCTATGGTCCAGGCACTGGTGAATAAGAAAAGAGGTGAATTGGAGACATGTCTACTTAATGTTGTATTTGCTTTGCAAAGCTGCAGAAGCCCTGCTAGAGAGTCCTGCTCCTTGTCACTTTGTGAAATCTGAAGAGATTGCAGCCTGAGGCAGTGTGTCTCTAGGAAAGGGCTTGAGTATCCAGGCAAAGGGCACTGAAGAATGGGAATCAACCTTTGGGTATTATAGTATTTTGCCTGATCTATTGATTGTGTATTAATTATATTGATTACTTAAGAATTCCCAAGTAACATGCTGAGGTTTGGTGAGCTCTTGTCCCAAGATCAGGCCCTGTATTAGATTTACTGTTCAGTTGGGAATCCTGATGCACATGGCTGCAACATTCACATTTAAGAAAAAACCTTCTGAATTTGCAATAGTTTTATTAAGACAAGTAGTAAAGTCACAAACACTCCAACCCAGCAAGGTAGAGAGAATACAGGCTGTGCATCTGAGCATCCATATACACGCACCATCACTCGCAAAAGGGCCTGAAGTGTTAGACATCATCTTCCTCATCATCATTCTCATCATCACCAGTGGTCGTCAGCCTGGCATCACCCAAGAGCTAGATCTCCCCAGGGACACAGGCTGGGATGCAGCTTTGATAGTGTGTTATACTGACTCCACTACACCTAATGCATATTCAGGAGGGGGTTCAGCCCCTTTTCTTTGTTTGTATTTCCTCCCTCTATTGATGTTGGGGTGCCCTTCTTCCATAGGTAACTAATCTATTTACCACAAGCTTATTAGTATATACATCAATCAGTTACCATGACATGCTTGTGGTCAGACATCTGCTGATGTTCCTAACTTTAAAGTACCCCAAGCTGGTATAAACTAGCATGTTGTGGTTACCGGTCAGCATTTTAGCCCCTACAGCATTCTGCCTTGTGCTGCCTTCTGATCTAGGGTTACTCCTGGTTAGTAAGTCATGGGACAGGACACAGGCAATAAACAATAAATCATGGAAGCCGAAGCCCGGCCCCCCAGGGCTGCCAGCCTGAGCCCTACCACCTGGGGCTGAAGTAGTGGAGGTCACATAAAATCATGGAATCTGTGACCTTTGTAACTGACTCAGCATTAGTTATCAACCCTTCGAGGCCATCCCCTGGGGAGATTTGCATATACCAGTTCAGACTGGATTCTTCAGGGACCAACAGACAAAGGAAGGATTTTTGGATAAATAGCCTGGTTTTAAACCTTCTTTCTGACCCAACAACTGGACAGGACCCCTGGCCCATGGAGGGTTCCAATCCTTAGGGTAGATTTGGAAAGACTGGACCTACTGAGGCCCCATGAAACTGGGTGCTTGTTCTTTGTTCCTGAAGATGGACTTGTGACCACAAGGAAGCCCCTTGGATTGGGGTTTAAGGACTGCTCCTGCCAGAACCTATGTTAGGGTGAACTCTGTTAGGCTTATTAGCCTGCGAGTAGGTTCTTTTATTTTTAATATGTTTTCTCTGTAGTGCATTAACCTTATGGATAAAGTAGGCTGCATGGTACCTTATAACTCTAGCAATTACACCTGTTAACCATTTCTGAAGAGAAAGCGAGCAGGTGTCCTTGGGCAGCTCTCTGTGCTGGGAATAACACAGTGAAGGTAGGGAACTGTGCAGCCTGGAAACACCTTGATCAGAAGGGAAGGAAGCATGGGCCTCTACCTGAAAGGCAACGGCTGGGGTGCCAGAAGCTGGCGAGTGGATGCCCTTGCTCGACCAGTGAGGGGAGATACAGGTGCAATTGCCCTGACCAGTGACAGAGATTTTAAAGGGAAATATTGTATGCTTAAATACCACAGATTTAAAAAAAATCAGAATTGTTATCAAAGAAGCAAGTGATTTAAAAGCGTGGAAGCAAGTCATTAACTAACTGCCACAGCAGGTAATAAATCAATGAACTGCACTTCCTCTTGAAGCTAAATTGCAGGAACAATGGGACTGGTGACAGCACAAAACCCAAGCTGCTCACGCAGAAAGAGATGCCAAAGTTTTCCTCTCCTGCCAATAACTGCAGAAGGCACCGCTGAAAAGGCTGCCGCACTCAAGGGGCATCATCCAAGCTTGAAAGGATTTGCAGTGTCATCTCTCTGAGCACAATGGGGAATTACGTGAATAGGTTTGACTGAGTTTTAAAAGTAATAGCTTTGCTACAAGCAGTTAGGATCAATGGCTATTCATCAGCGCCAGGAGGTCTCTCAACGGTTGCTAACAAGGAATTGCTGTTTCATTTTCGAGGGGACCCAGGCAATCAACGCAATTATTTTCCTTCTAAACTAAATGAAAATAAATAAAAGTAGAAATTAAAGCAATCCAGCATGCCTGTTTGTATGAATTGTGCTGGTTGCCTAATGCTCCCAAGCAGTGATGATCTTCATGGGCTGGGAATGAGCTGTCCTCTCTTGATCTTTTGCATTGAAAGGCCATAGAGAATGGTGATAGGTGCTCGGCATGTGAATTCATTACCTGGAGGACAGCTGCACAAGAGGGAGCTGGGCGGACTGGAACTGCACGTCGCTTTTTGTGAGCAGGATTTGCTTCCTGCCTGCAGTGCTGGACAGACAGCTTCTCAGAGTGGTGATTAGCTGCAGCCCGCAGGGAGCTGAAGAGGCCCTAAGAATAGCTTGAGCGGAAAATGTCAATAAAGCAACTGAAAGGCGTCCCTCTGCTAAGAGATATTATCATTCTTGTTTGGGGCAAAATCCTGCCCTGGCTTGCTTGGGTCTGCTGAGGGAAAAGACAGCCAGGAGCTGCTTCTCACTCTAGAACAGGGAAGGGAAGGTTCTCAGTGTTCTCCTGTGTGCTCAGCTGGGGGACTGGGATCAGCTTTTCAAAGGTCAGAGAGCAAGTAAGAGTCAATGATTCTCTAGCCCCGTGGTTAGAGTTCTCCCTGGCATGTAGGAGAGTCCGGATCAAGTCCCTGCTCAAATGAGTGTTTACAAAGCTGGATTCGCTCCAGCAGGAGAGATTGCGAGGCCCAGCCCAAAATACCCCAAAGCCTGGTGGTTAGGGCATTGGTGAGAGAGGCCTAGGTAGTCTTTGCTCTAAATCAGACAGCAGGGATGTGAAAACAACTCTCCCAGGTCCCAAGGGGTGCCCCAACAACTGGGCTATAGGGTATTCTGGAGACATACTTTGCTTCCTTCCCCCAGCTGGCTTTTATGTGAATTAAGTATATTCTGCACAGGCAGATAGTAGTGGGAATGCCTAGGGTGAGAATTTCACCAGGACTTAAGGGTGAGCTAGGGCTCTAAGCAGCCCGTTAACTGTGGAGAGGCATCAGGACTTGGGTGCCTTTCTGTGCCAGTGGGGGAAACTGAGGTACCTAGAGGACTTTAGGTGCCTGCAAGGTTAAGCACCAGCTGAACAGGGGTTTTGAGAATGTCATTGATGCCTCACTGTTGGATTTAGGAGGCAGCCTAAGTACATTTGTGAAATCAGCTCATTGAACGGAACAGGAATTCAGTGCTTTGGTGTTTTGAAAATCCCACTACCTGCCTATCTGCAACTTTAAATGCCTAAATCTCTTTGAAGATCTGGCCCGTAGTGACCATGCCTAGTGCTCCAATGCCCCAAGGGGACACGGCCAATGGCCTTGAGGGTGTGATTAGGGCCACCACCCCTCTGTACAACATGAAAACAGGAATACGAACAGTAACATGAACTCAGCTGAAAAGCACATTGCTCTGCGCGCCTCCTCCCCCCTGGGCAGGCAGGGCTGCTCATGGGCCCTCCCCCACAGTTGCTAGGGTGAAATCCTGGCCCCACTGGAGTCATTTGAATGGGGCCCAGATTTCCCCCTTAGTGTGCATGGCTATCATAAGGACAGGAATTGCCCTGACTTTTCTGTTGATGCAGTTATGGGGTGATACAGAATAGCGCATGCCAGTAAAGATGGAGATGCAAAGAGGTAGGGTGGCATGTGATGCACTTAAATGTTTGCAGCTCCTTACCTCTGATTGATTAAACTGTACGGACTCATGTAATTACAGACTGTATCATAATGCACACATGTACAGGGGCCTGAATTAAGGTTGCCAGAGTAACCTTAAATCTGGCATTTCCTAATTTTCAAGGGATTGAATCTGCAACCTTAATACTATTTTTGACATAGGTTTTTTTTGTCTATATAATATAAACTTCTCCAGAATTAAGATTCCAGGAAGATTCCATTCCAGCCCTATTTTTAACTTCGCCCCTAATTGGCTTGGCCTGAAGATTGTTGGTGTACTCTGGAGGCTAATTAGAATATTCCTGCAAAGTATGACTAAAACTGGTCAAATTGTTTTTGAGTTCTAGGTCAGAAAAATTATCTCGATTTGAAATTGCCACTTCTCATGTTTCTTTGTGTCCCTCTCGCTGAAAAATGGCTTGTTGCTAACCGTTCACATTTTCCCCAAAGCTAAATCCCTTTGACAGCCCATGCCTAGGCTGTATTTGCGGAAGAGAGATGGTAATTAAGCACAGTTATTAATGATAATTTCATCTAATTGGTATAGTGTGTGCATGAGAAGTTTCCCACTGGGGGCTGTTGGCAGTTTAGAGAAAATAACACTTATGAAAAGCTCCTAATCTGCTCACTGTCCCCATATTTTTTTAAGAAGATTAAGAAACAAAAATACTGCTAATTTTAAATTAAAATTGCTACCATGGATGTACATCAAGGACCACTGGAGTTTAAAAAATGTAAGCAAGGTCTGTAGATGGAGGGTTAGAGTCAAAGTGCTGGTGACTCAGGGTGATAATGGATGTGCTTTTTGTGAGTAGTGGAATAGGCCAGTCTAGGGGTCCCCCCAAACTAGGGGCCCACCCCCTCAACTGAGGGGGGAGGAGCCATTTGACCCAGGCTGCGAGTGAGTACTGGGGACAACTAATGGAAAAAGAGGGATGGAAGTGAAGGTTAAAAGTCAGGGATCCAGAGGAGGATGGAGCAGTGAATGCCCTAATTATGGCTGTATGAATTGAAAGCTGGTCTGTGGCTGGGTGTTCTGGCAGTAGGAGATGGGTGTTGGTGTTGTGTGACAGTTGGTATCCCTGTTGGAAAAGGGGTTGATTTGGGGGCAGGGGGTGTAAGAGTTTCCAGACTATGGGTTGTTCAGTTAGCGGTATGCATCTTAGCAAAGATTGCCCATGATCACTGCACCTTTTGACCCCTCCATGGTCTCGCTCTGCAAGCTCCCCCACAGTTGACAGGTCCTGTGCCTTCACTCCTCCCAGGGTGGAATCCTGTGATTCTCCAGCTCCTAGGTCATGTCCAGGCTGCAGCACCTTGGCTACCACCCAGGATTGCTCAGGTTTGTCAGGCTGGGTTTGTCTCCTGTCAGTTCTTCCTTCAGGAGCTGTGACCCAAACTGTTCCCTTTCCTGTGTACCTCTTGTTATCCTATAGCAAACCACTACAACAACCAAACAAACAAATGGACAGATACTAGTCACACATTACAAGCAACTCCCATATCCTTCACACCAGTTATAAGGGGAAGGGTCCCATGGCCAGACTCTCCAGCCATGCTCCCCATCGGGGTGGGCCCACAGCTGGGCCATCCAGCCACATTTACCATGGGGCCAGGCCCATGTCTGGGCTATCCAGCCATGCTCCCCATGTGAACAGACCCAGATGTGGGCCATCCAGTCATGTTCCCCCTGTGGGACAGGCCATACTCAGGCCCTCCAATCGCACTCCCTGTGGAGACGGGGCTCAGTCTAGCCACACTCTGCAGAGCATAAGAGAAAACTGAGGAAAGTCTTCTCGGATGAGCAGTCTTCATATCAGACATGCCTTGTTTTGTTCTGTGTTTACTGTTCATTGTGGCCAATGATAATGCTATGTACACATCTCCAGGGGTCTCCTACACATCTTCCCTTATAGATTTTTCCCTTTGGTATTACCTTTGGTGTCCCAGATACATGGTCATTAGACTCCACTACCTGGGCTTATTTATCATTGTGACAGAGTGCTGGGATTAAGCACTCTGGTCACTGTGTAACCAGTTAGGGTCCAGGGGGGCCTGGTAAAGGAGAGGAGTGCCTGATTACCAGCTCAGATGGGGGCTGCAGAGCTATGAGCCCATTAATTAGATAAAAGAGCACAGGAAGGAAGTGCTGAAGGGGAGAAGCAGAAGGGAGAGAGAGGCTAGTAGGGCTGGCAAAAGGAGTTTTCTTTCTTCCCCCTCCTTTGGAGAAGCGATAGTAAAACTGGAGGCCATTGTAAATACTGTGATTGCACTAGTATGTAGAAAGTGGTGAAGTGAAGCAGTGTCAATAAACTGCATGGTGACCTACCTACATGAGAGAAGGTCTCTGAGCAGTCTGTGCAAAGTACAGAGGAAGGGAGCTGGGGATGCCCATCACAATCACCAAAGCCATTCTGCTACCAGAGCACTGCATTTTCACACAAAGCACAATCAACCTGTGGAACTCCTTTCCAGAGGATGTTGTGAAGGCCAAGACTATAACAGGGTTCAAAAAAGAACAAAATAAATTCATGGAGGATCAGTCCATCAATGGTTATTAGCCAGGATGGGCAGGGATGGTGTCTCTAGCCTCTGTTTGCCAAAAGCTGGGAATGAGCGACAGGGGACGGATCACTTGATGATTACCTGTTCTGTTCATTCCCTCTGGGGCACCTGGCAATGGCCACTGTCAGAAGACAGGATACTGGGCTAGATGAACCTTTGGTCTGACCCAGTATGGTCGTTCTTATGTACTGCTTTACTCCTAATGGTTCTGCTCTGGTGTGTTGGGTGGGGACTGGAGACTGAGCAATCTGTGGTGTCAAGTTCCAAATCTTCCCACAGAGATGCTGGAGTAGAACATAATCTCATTTTAGAGCTGGAGATTCTTTTTGCAAAAGGTGCAGGTCAGGTTTGCAGTGACACCCAGTGCTGCTTGGATTTGGATAAAAAGATTTTGGCATTAGAATCTTTGCCTTTTTGCTGCATTTCTGATAACAGGGGATGTCATTTCTGAGCAGCTAATTAATATGAATTCAATGGTCATGTGGAAATTCCCTCCGTTCATTTGAAGAATTTGGATTCAGGCTAAAAGAGGGTTGGTTCCCAATTGCTAAGCCCAGTGCAGTCAGTTCTGCTGTCCTTTGCCAGCTCTCTCCAGGCAGGGATACTGGGGTATTCTTTTACTATTTTACAGAAAAAGATGGAGCCTTGAAAAATTTATGTGAAGCACTTGGACAAAAAATACAAACTTCATTTGTATTTTGATGACATGTGAGCCCTCTATTAGTGTTTGTAAGCTCTTTTTGACACTAGCACTTCATGAAAACTTTGATTTGAGTGGTTGAATGAAGTTCAGATCTTTCTCTACCTGCTAGCTCTGTCTCCTCTTGCTTAAAAAAACATCTTGGATTTGTCTTTGCTGGCACCTTTCAAATGTCAGCAGTTACTAGACTAACATGGAATGCAAAGCTTTGTGCAAACTGTCTTTTAAAGAGCTGGGGCACATACATTTAAAGGCATGATATAATCTAGGATGAATCCATCAGCCATGGGAGCCTCTTGCTTGAAGTGTATTGAGAACTAAACACAATATGAGAAGAAGGAAAATTGCTTTTTCCTTTTTGAATTTTTATTCACTTACCAGCAATATTTACCAGTCGCAGGCAGAATCTATTTTTCATTTCCAGGAGAGACTGGGACCACTCATCTTGTTACCAAATGAAATGTTGAGAGCTGCCAGGTCATTGTGATATTAATGATACACTTGTAATCCATTTCACTGGGGAGGGAGGCATACGGGGAAGTCAGACACTTGCCCATTATTCACACATTGTAATAGAAGGGAAGTAGCACTTCCAATATCCCAGGAAATTGCAGCTCCCTCAGTCTGTCATTTACTCCTTTATGTTACCATCTCAGGGCTGCAATCAGCTTCTGTCCTCGGCATGTTCAGCCTTTATTTGGTATGATATAATTAGTAAATGGAAAGACGGGGCAATCAATGCATTTTCACATTGTCATCGCTTCCTTCTTTTAATAAGCAAAGTGAGCAGCTGCCACAACTTCCCTCTGTCACACACACTGTGGCCCTCACCCATGTCTTTGACTGGCTGGATATAAACAGCCCTGGGAGTCCTGGAACATAGAGGATCCTCCCAACACCTGCACTGGGAATGAGCAGTGACCAGAGACAGGTGCCACCTGGCTGCAAAACAGAAAAAAGAAGCCCCTGCAGATATTTTCTGGACCAACTAATAAACCTTCCCCCACAGCAAAACATCCCCCAATGGCAAAAAGGGACCCAGTTCTCAGTGCAGAGAAATGGGGGCCAAATAGAGGTGAGGGATTTCCAGGAGGTGCAATTCACCCTCAGCTTGTAAGCCACACCCACTCAGACTCAGCCCTTCTCGCTGTGAGTAGGAAGGCTTCTCTGGGAGCTGGGCTGGAGAAAGGGGTGAAACACTGTTCTTTTTCCCCCCATGGTCATCATTCTGGCCTGTATCTGAGTGATTGCACTTTGGAGCAAGACAGCCTGATGGAGAAATTACAGTCCCGGCAACTTGGTGTCTAATGCACTTCCATGTTGCAGGGAAGCAGGGGAGCTGTCCCAGAGCAGAGCTGATTGCTTTCAATGGTGCAAAAAGGCCTACAAGGGAAAAAAGATGCACTCACAAATTGGTGCTGTTCCCACTGAGCTGTCCCAAGGCAGCTTGTCCATCTCGTGAAGACATTGCTGCAAGCTGGGGTTTTACCCTCAACGCCTCGGTTTTGCCACCTGTAAAGGGAGCAGTGGGCCTCGGGGAGGAGATGCACCCTGTGCCCAAACAAGGGCCCAAGGCTGAGACAGAAAAGGTGTCACACCCTGCCAGTCCCACTAGCTGTTGCTTGACATGAGCTAGTGCGCAGCCTGTGATGGACAAGAGCAATTCCGTGGGTGGCCGGGGAGGTTGGCAGAGGGGACTGAATGCTCTGGTGCTTGTCCCAGTGTTGGAACACAAGCTAGCTGTACATTCCTGAGGGGGCTGCACTTGGACAGCTTTGACAATGGACCCTGCTGCAAGGACCCCGAGAGGCACCCACAAGAGCACAGACCAGCACTTGGCTTCTTGGGACAGAGCCACAGAGGGGCAGTAGCACTCGCCCAGGGCTGTTGTGCCCATGAAATATACAGCATTACCCAGAGGCTGGTAAGGCCCATGGGACAAGTACTGAGACTGGGAGATACTGGGGGGAACAAGAGCAGAGAGTATGGGACATGGGTACTCAGGGGCATACAGCACCCACTCACCCAGCTCTATGACTAGTCGCCATCAGCTCAGTGGGGTAGGCCCTCCCACAGTCCTCATCCTGATACATTCACTAGGCCAGTAGTTGCTTCCTCCTTTCTTTCCTAGTTTGCCTTGGGGCACTGCAACCCACTGCATGGCTTCCATTCCTAGTCATTTGGCGTGCGGAGACTCCGCACTCACCACTTCCCTTCTTGGTGTGTTCTGGGGAAAGCAAACTTCCAATTTGAGTGCCGGTGTCCCCATCAGCCCCCAAGCTGTTCCCTCCCCCCTCTGAACTCTGGGGTACAGATGTGGGAACTGCATGAAAGACCCCCCTAAGCTTATTTCTACCAGCTTAGGTTAAAAACTTCCCCAAGGCACAAATCCTTCCTTGTCCTTGGATGAGTACAGCTGCCACCACCAAGTGAGTTAGACAAAGATTCAAGGAAAGAACCACTTGGAGTTTCTGTTCCCCAAAAATATCCCCCCAAGCCCCTTCACCCCCTTTCCTGGGGAGGCTTGAGAATAATATACCAACCAAATAGGTTAACAAGATGCACACAGACCAGCCTCTTGGGTTTTTAGGACACTAAAAACCAATTAGGTTCTTAAAAGCAGAACTTTATTATAAAGAAAAAGTAAAAGAAGCCCCTCTGTAAAATCAGCATGGAAGATAATTTTACAGGGTAATCAGATTCAAAACACAGAGGATTCCCCTCTAGGCAAAACTTTAAAGTTACAAAAAAACCAGGAATAATCTTCCCTCTTAGCATAGGGAAAATTCACAAGCTAAAACAAAAGATAATCTAACGCATTTCCTTGCTATTATTTACTATTTCTGTAATATTAGATGTATTATTTCAGTAGGAGCTGGATTACTTGCTTGGTCTCTCCCTTTGTCTCCCAAGAGAGCACCCACAGAGCACAAAACAAAGCCTTTCCCCACCCCCAGATTTGAAAGTATCTTCTTTCCCCATTGGTCCTTCTGGTCAGGTGCCAGCTAGGTTAATTGAACTGATTAACCCCTTATAGGTAAGGGGATTCTTTATCTCTGGCCAAGAGGGGTTTTATATTACTGCATACATAAAGGTTGTTACCCTTCCCTTTAAATTTATGACACCCCCAGTGACCCTTAGAGAGTCTGGCTGTGCAATTGTTTTTGGTTGTGTGGCACAGCGACTCCTGCTTGTGCATTTCTCCTTGGTGTCATGAGCTGCCTTGAATTAGGCCCATCCTGGTTTCCTTGGGAGGACTAGTTTCAGAGTAGCAGCCGTGTTAGCCTGTATTCGCAAAAAGAAAAGGAGTACTTTAGTCTCTAAGGTGCCACAAGTACTCCTTTTCTTCTTGGAAGGACTGGCTCTGATCTCACATAGATTTTACACTGGTGTCACTCCACTGGCTTCAGGGATTAATGAAATGTCCTGAGTTACATGGATGTGAGATGAGAGCAAGGCTCCTGGACTCTGCTTATTTGGCTCAGTGTGCATGGTGGATCTGGACTGCACTTTCCATCCATGGACTCAATTGACTGGAGGCACTAGGCTCTACAAATCATTTTTGCTCCTGCTAGAATATCTGCCTGGAGAGGCCAGCTCTGCTGCAAGGGACTAGTGCCATCCAGAGTAGCTGGTCCCCTAGGCCTGCCCCCAACCCCTGCAGATTCCTGTCTGCACTGTGTGCCACTAGAGAGGCTCCAATCCAGTTCCAGGCATGGTGCTACAGAGGCAGCTTACCCCATTCTGTGCTGGCCAGCAGGACTCACCGTGCAGGCTCCTTGAGACTGTACATGGAGGGGAGGCTCCAGTTCTTTTTTCTAACCAGCTAAATTCCGTATCATTTCAGCTGGCAACAACATCCTCCTATTGCCCTAAACTGCCTGCAGCACTCCTGTGTGCTATTAAACACTTGCTCAGTTCCATGCCAGAGCTGGCTGCATTTCTATGGTGGGGAAAGCAATTCCTGAAGATACTTTGGCCAGAGACTTGACCATATCTGCAGAACAAGGTTCTTTGTCCCAGTCGGCCCCTTGTGGGCAGTGTACAGCACAGCAGAGCCAGCCTCTGCACTTGCTCCAGTGCTGTCTTTGTCCCATGATATTCTGGTTCTCGTTTGTGTTGTTATAAATTGCTGCTGTCAGCAGTTAGAAGTAATGGAGCCTCTAACTGAGGGGCTTCCCTAAACTCAGCCTTCCTTTATCCACATGGGGAGGTTGTCTGGCCAAAAGCCAGTGAATCATGTGGGCACAATTGTGATGTAGGCAGGCTGAGAATGAGAAACAGAGACAGTGAGAGGACTCAGTTACGGATTTTAGGGCCTCAAGTTTTGGATGCCCAACTTGAGACATCTTGGTCCAATTTTCATAGGTGCTGAGCACACATAAGTGCCACTGACTCCTGTTGGAGTTATGGATAGGGCCTTACCAAATTCATGGCTGTAAAAAATGCATCACAGACTGTGAAATGTCTCCCCCATGAAATCTGGTCTTTTGTGTACTTTTACCCTATACGAAAGGGTACTATGGGGTAAAACTATACAAAAGTACACAATGTTTCTCAAACTGTGTGTCTCGACCCAAAAGGGGATCACAAGCCTATTGTAGGGGGGTTGTGGTATTGCCATGCTAACTTTTGCACTGCTTCAGAGCTGGGTGGCCTGAGAGCAGCGGCTGCTGGCCAGGTGCCCAGATCTGAAGGCAGCGCTGCTGCCAGCAGCAGTGCAGAAATAAGGTTAGCAGTACTGCACCCGCACCATAGAGCAATGCTGACTAAGAGCTTTACATGTGTATATTTTGCCCTTTTTAAATACATATTCCTGCTTTGTTACAACACCATGAAATTTAAGAGTAAAATATCTGAAACTGAAATTCCAGATTCTTAACATGCTATGACCATGAAATTTACCAAAATGGAACATGAATTTAGTAGGGCACTAGTTATGGGCATCAGCACCTCTGGAAATCACTAAAGTCAATGGGATGAATCATGTGAGTTAGTCAGCAAGCAAAGGCTGGAAGTTATGCCCTCAGCAAAGAACTCCACTTGGTCTGTGCATGCCCCTCATGGTGTCTTACTGACCATGAATAAAACACACATGCAGGTGCGCACAGTCACATGCACAAATACTATACGCACATATGCACGCAACAGACCCGGGTGTACACAATACACATGCATACACACCTACTCACAGACACATGCATACAGAAAGACAAGCTTAAACACACACACAGAGTATTGTGCAGTGTTCTGTGAACAAATCTCTCAGATATAAGATATTTTGGAGATAACCCAAAGGCTCCTCATCAAGCAATAGATGCTGCGGGTCTCAGAGGCCATAGTGTGATTCATCTGCTTAGAATTCTCCGAGCAGAGTTCTTAGTATGTATGAAGTGTCTGATTTATTGAATATGTGGGGCCTCAGCTGAGTCAAAACAGGAAATTCTGCCTCTTACAATCACTATTTTTCAAAAGTGAATTTCATGTTGGTGGATAGTACCAGTAATTTACTGGCCTTCAGCACCAGGACCTTGTGCCCATGGCAGGGACAGCATGGCTGTGAGCTTCCCTGCCATCCTCTGGGGCCATCCTCTCGGGACTGGAGGGCTCTGCAAAGCATGCCATGTTTTTCTCAAAGATCTGCTCTAGTTCAAACTGGAATTAACTTAGGGAAGTTCTGGCCGATATTATGCAGGAGGTAAGACTGGATGATCACAGTGGTCCCTGCTGACCTTGGAATCTATGAATCTGGGAACCTGCTTCCCGTCCCCTAGCAGGGCGATGGCCCAGGAGAAGAGCTCCCCCAGAGCAGAGGAGCCTGGTCCCCAGCGCCATTGCTTCCTGTGATGGCCTGGTGTGTGCTGGATGCTGGAAGACAAGCTAGCATTATTCACCTCATTTATGTTTAATGAGGCTTCAGCTATCAAATTCTCATTAACAGGTAAAGCTCAGCAAAGACCTCATCTAATGAGAAACAGCATCACCTGGAAATATGATCGGGGCTGGTGCCTCTTGCTGAGCATCTGAGCTGCTTGGGCCTCCATACCACAGTGAGCAGAGCCTGCTGATGCTAATGCTCAGGCTGGTCTAGTTGTTAATATTAAGAGGACCCCTTAGATATCTGAGCCTGTCTCCTTTTGCTGCTGACAACACAGAGCAGAAGGGTTATACCAGAAATTAGCAATTCCCCATTGTGCTTCTCAGCTTTGGCTAGCAGGGCTCTAATCACCACATACCTGGGCAGCTCTGCCCCTGCAATGGACATTTTCATAGTACTAGAGAGGGACTCTTTTCCACCACCGCACAGAGCATTGCCTGGCACACTGCTCAGCCACACTGTGGGGGTGGGGAGGGTGTTTGACACCCAAGGCCTGAGCGCCTGCCCTGACGCTGCACTACCAGGAACTGATTGGCTTGCTGGGGCTTGCCATTTGCATGTGTATTGTGGGGGTGGGCCCACTGCTGCATGCTGGGAGGTGACTTGCTGCATGGGCCGTCTTTCAACATCTGCCATGAGTGCTTTTTCCCATGCTGTCCCCCACTCTGGGAATAACCCACTCTTCTAGCCCACCAAGCCCCCACCCACCTCCCACCATTCTAGATGCTGCCTTGTCCACTCCCACTCCTTTGGGTGCCACACTCCATTCCCAGATAGGTGGTCTCGCCAGCATCCACCCCTCTCTGGCACTAACTATTCCTTGGCCTGTCCTTGTTGTCAGAGTTTTCTTCAAGATGAACTACAAGCGTCTGAGAAAACACAACCCATTCTCTTCCATTCTTGCTATTCCTGGTAGCAGTCACCCCTGCCTCCATCCTTTTCTCTCCTTTCATTGTTTGTGTTTGTCTCACAGAGACTGAGAGCTCCCCAGCACAGGGACCATGTCTTTTTGTTTCTGTGAAGCATGCTGCAGACATATGGCTGTATAGAAGAGCTAGGCTTTATCACCATATCAGTATTCTACTATCATCAGGAAACCCAGGGCAGGAAGCAGATGGCTCATGGAATAAAGCATGCCAGACACACCTGATCCCTTTTGTACTACATTTTTTGACAAGATCACAAAATCTACTTTGAGGTGTTGCAGCACCTATACTTCCACAAAAAGGAAAACCAAGGGAGAAAAAGATATGACTTGATGGCCACACTGGATAATCATAATGGCAGATCTGACAATGATACTTATTGTGTATTTTAAAGTCTTATACCTGAGTCCCATCATTTATAACCAATATATTTCATAGGCAGTTTCCCCAAGATCACCCACTTTCTGTCTATTATTATTGTGTTCTGTCTATTATCCTACAATATGATGCCTCTTCCAAGGGAACGATGGCCTTCTGAAGTCCTAGCATAACCCTCCTCACCATCATTCAATCACCCATAGACATGTCGGGCTGGAACCAACCTCAAGAGATGATCGAGTCCAGCCCCCCGCACTGAGGCAGAACCAGTTACACCTAGACCATCCCTGACAGGTGTTTGTCTAACCTGTCCTTAACAAGCTCCAGTGATGGGGATTCCAAAACCTCCATTGGAAACCAATTCCACAGCTTGACTACCCTTAGAGTTTGTAAAAGAGGCCTGTTGGACTAGAAGTGTTTACTAAATCTCTCTGTTTCAGCGGGAGGGGGCCCTGGCCAGATTCTTCCAGTTCCCGAAGATCTAGAGGAGTGAAGTTTTGGAATAGCCTTCCAAGGGAACCAGTGGGGGCAAAAGTTCTATCTGGTTTTAAGATTCTACTCAATAAGTTTATGGAGGAGATGGTATGATGGGATAATGTGATTTTGGTAAGTAATTGATCTTTAAATATTCAGGGTAAATAGGCCTAATCCCCTGAGATGGGATATTAGATGGATGGGATCTGAGTTACCCAGGAAAGAATTTTCTGTAGTATCTGGCTGGTGAATCTTGCCCATATGCTCAGGGTTTAGCTGATTGCCATATTTGGGGTCGGGAAGGAATTTTCTTCCAGGGCAGATTGGAGAGGCCCTGGAGGTTTTTCACCTTCCTCTGTAGCATGGGGCACGGGTTACTTGCTGGAGGATTCTCTGCTCCTTGAAGTCTTTAAACCACGATTTGAGGACTTCAATAGCTCAGACATAGGTGAGGTTTTTCGTAAGACTGGGTGGGTGAGATTCTGTGGCCTGCGTTGTGCAGGAGGTCGGACTAGATGATCAGAATGGTCCCTTCTGACCTTAGTATCTATGAATCCAATTTACCTAAGAGAGGGAAGCCAACTGGATTTGATATGTGGCCCATAACCCTACCACAATGACTGATGAATAGTGCCGGCCCTGAAATGATGAAGAACTGTGGCTAAAATAATGAAAAATGGAAAAAGAGAATAATTTCAAAATACTTTTGAAGAGACTTGTTAAGGAAAAATGGGTGTTTATAGATCCAAATATTAGCACATCCTCCAATGTGTTTTCCCCATGAATAATTGGAGAGAAGATTGTAAGAGACCTGCTATTATAATGACATCTTATTGTAATCTGTGTAAGTTACATGTTTTTATTAAATATTTGTTGTTGGAAAGCAAATATTAGACATTTTATTTAAAGATAAATGGAACTGATGATACCCCTAACTATTAAAAGAGAGAGAACAAATACAAAGGGGTGGGGTGGGGGGGGGAGAAACAGCAGAACTAAACATTATAGTTATGTGCTCCAGTGTATATTCATGTTGTCTAGAAATTTTATCTCTGCATCACATCCTGAGGTGACATGTATCCAGTCAGTAGGGGGACAGTTGAAATCCCCCATAATTACTGAGTTTTCTATTTTTGTAGCCTCTCTAACCTCCCTTAGCATTTCACAGCCAACATCTCCATCCTGGTCAGGTGGTCAGTAGTATATTCACACTGCTATTCTCTGATTATTCAAGAATGGAATTTCTATTCATAGAGAGTCTATGGTACAGTTTGATTCAGTTAAGATTTTTACTATATTTGACTTAGTGCTTTCTTTCACATATAGTGCCACTCACCCATCAGCATAACCTACTCTGTCATTCGTGTATATTTTGTACCCAAGTATTGCCTTGTCCCATTGTTTATCATCATTCCACTAAGTTTTTGTGATGACTGTTATATCAATATCTTCATTTAATACCAGGCACTCAAATTCATCCTTCTTAGTATTTAGATTTCTAGTATCTGTTTACAAGCACTTTTAAAATTTGTCACTTTTTAGTTGTCTGCCTTCATGTGATGTAGTTGAATGGGACTTTTTCATTTGACTGTTTCTCTTCAGTTCCTACGTGTACTTTATCAACTTCCATCCTCTCCTCTTTACCAGGATATAGAGAATCTCCATTAATAGAGCCTCCCCTAAGGAATATCTCTGTCTGAATCATGTGCTCATTTGCACCTGTCAGCTTTCGATTAACCCTTAGCTTAAAAACTCCTCTGCAACATTTTTAATATTACACGTCAGCAATCTGGTTCCATTTTGGTTTAGATGGAGCCCATCATAGAATATCAGGATTAGAAGGGACCTCCAGAGGTCATCTAGTCCAATCCCTGGCTCAAAGCAGGGCCAATCCCCAATTTTTGCCCCACATCCCTAAATGGCCCTCTCACAGATTGAACTCACAACCGGGTTTAAGCAGGCCAATGCTCAAACCACTGAGCTATCCCAATCCCCTGCTCAAAGCAGAATCATCCCTCCAGTATAGTCTCCTCCTTTTCCAAAAGGTTCCCCAGTTCCTAATAAACCTCCTCCCTACACCTTTGTCTCATTCACGCATTAAGACCCTGCAGTTCTGCTTGTCTAACTGACCCTGTGTGTGGAACTGGAAGCATTTCAGTAGTTATGCCAGCTTTTAAAACCAAAGCAAAAATGCTTATTTTGTCACCATATATAAGCTTTTTTATATTCATAATAGGCCTTTATATAATAGTGAATTGAAGAAAATCCACTTGTAATATATTTAAAACTTAAATAATTAAAATTAAATGATGCAAGCAGCAAAATTATTAAAATTCTTAAAGGTGAAAATATCATGAATGGATTATACGTACAGAGGTTTGAGAAAAATGGGACGACTTATTGCATTAATATACCAAAAATTAGGAAGAGAACAAAATGGAAGGAAATTTTCTAATATTAGAGGTATTTCTCTCTGAAACACATACAAAAAGGAAACATTTGATACCTTTGCCAATGACCTTGGCTCAGAGCTCAGTCATGGTATTATGATGAATATTTTGCATATTGGAGTGTAATCATAGAATTAGAGAACCATAGAACTGGAAGGGACCTCAAGAGGTCATCTAGTCTAGTTCCCTGCACTCATGGCAGGACTGAGAATTATCTAGACCATCCCTGACAGGTGTCTGTCTAATCTGCTCTTAAAAATCTCCAATGATGGAGAATCCACAACCTCCCTAAGCAATTTATTCCAGTGCTTAACTATACTCACAGTGAGGAATTTTTTCCTAATGTCCAGCCTAAACTGACCTTGCTTCAAATTAAGCCCATTGCTTCTTGTCCTATCCTCAGAGGTTAAGAAGAACAATTTTTCTCCCTCATCCTTGTAACAACCTTTTATGTTCTTGAAAACTGTCATCGTGTCCCCTCTCAGTCTTCTCTTCTCCAGGCTAAACATACCCAAATTTTTCAATCTTCCCTCATAGGTCATGTTTTCTAGACCTTGAATAATTTTTGTTGCTCTTTTTTGGGTTTTCTCCAATTTGTCCCCATCTTTCCTGAAATGTGGCTCCCAGAACTGGACACAATTCTCCAGTTGAGATCTAAGCAGCAAGGAGTAGAGCAGAAGAATTACTTCTCGTGTCTTGCTTACAATACTCCTGCTAATATGTCCCAGAATGTTTGCTTTTTTTGCAACAGGGTTACACTGTTGACTCATATTTAGCTTGTGATCCAGTATGACCCCCAAATCCCTTTCCGCAGTACTCCTCCATTGGCAGTCATTTCCCATTTTGTATGTGTGCAACTGATCATTCCTTCCTAAGTGGAGTACTTTGCATTTGTCCTTATTGAATTTCATCCTATTTACTTCAGACCATTTCTCCAGTTTGTCCAGATCATTTTGAATTTTAATCCTATCTTCCAAA
Organism: Dermochelys coriacea; assembly: GCF_009764565.3. Taxonomy (NCBI): domain Eukaryota; kingdom Metazoa; phylum Chordata; order Testudines; family Dermochelyidae; genus Dermochelys; species Dermochelys coriacea. The sequence continues at coordinate 5,247,361 of NC_050082.1, read as the reverse complement.
GCACTTGCAACCCCTCCAAGCTTGGTATCATCCGGAAACTTTATAAATGTACTCTTTATGCCATTATCTAAATAATTGATGAAGATATTGAACAGAACCGGACCCAGAACCGATCCCTGTGGGACCCCACTCATTATGCCCTTCCAACGTGGCTGTGAATCACTGATAACTACTCTTTGGGAATGATTTTCCAACCAGTTATTCACCCACCTTATATTAGCTCCATCTAGGTTGTATTTCCCTAGTTTGTTTATGAGAAGGTCATACTAGACAGTAACAAAAGCCTTACTAAAGTCAATATATACTACATCTACTGCTTCCCCCCATCCACAAGGCTTGTTATCCTGTCAAAGAAAGCTATCAGGTTGGTTTGACACGATTTGTTCTTGACAAATCCATGCTGACTCTTATTGAACACCTTATTATCTGCTAGGTATTTGCAAATTGATTGCTTAATTATTTGCTCCATTATCTTTCCAGGTACAGAAGTTAAGCTGACTGGTCTGTAATTCCCCGGGTTGTCCTTATTTTCCTTTTTATAGGTGGGCACTATATTTCCCTTTTCCAGTCTTCTGGAATGTCTCCTGTCTTCCATGACTTTTCAAAGATAATCGTGAATGGCTCAGATATCTCCTCAGTCAGCTCCTTGAGTATTCTAGGGTGCATTTCTTCAAGTCCTGGTGATTTGAAGACATTTAACTAGTCTAAGTAATTTTTGACTTGTTCTTTCTGTATTTTAGACTCTGATCCTACCTCATTTTCACCGGCATTTACTATTTTAGACATCCCATCACCACCAACCTTCTTGGTGAAAACTGAAATAAAGAAGTCATTAAGCACATCTAAAACAACAAGGAGTCCAGTGGCACCTTAAAAACTAACAGATTTATTTGGGCATAAGCTTTCGTGGGTAAAAAACCCACTTCTTCAGATGTGTGGAGTGAAAATTACAGATGCAAGCATTATTATACTGACACATGAAGAGAAAGGAGTTATCTCATAAGGGGGGAACCAGTGCTGACAGGGCCAATTCGATCAGGGTGGATGTAGGCCACTCCCAATAATTGATGAGGAGGTGTCAATTCCAGGAGAGGCAAAGTTGCTTTTATAGTGAGCCAGCCATTCCCAGTCCCTATTCAAGCCCAAATTAATGGTGTTAAATTTGCAAATGAATTTTAGTTCTGCAGTTTCTCTTCGAAGTCTGTTTCTGAAGGTTTTTTTTCCCCAAGAATGGCTATTTTTAAATCTGTTATAGAATGTCCAGGGAGATTGAAGTGTTCTCCTACTGTTTTTTTTATGTTACCACTCCTGATGTCTGATTTGTGTCCATTTATTCTTTTATATAGAGAAAAGCACCTCTGCCATTTCCACATTTTCTGTTATTGTCTTTCCCCCCTCATTGAGTAACAAGCCCACTCTGTCCTTGGTCTTCCTCTTGCTTCTAATCATCTTCCCTTTCCCTTCATTTGGTTGAGTCTTTAGATTACTAGTGCTTCAGGGCAGGCCTTGTTTCTCTTTTATATTTGTACAGAGCTCAGTACAATGGAGCCCCAATCCCAAACAGAGACTTTGGATGCCACAATAATATTTATTAATAATAGTCACAACCAAGAAGCCTCCATAATACATGTCTGTAATAATTCCAACTATAGTTTGATGGGCATTTTAATAGACCAGAGCACCGAATGAAGGCTAGAATTGCATAATAAATTTATTATGTGTGCACTTTACTGGATATTTAAATCCAATATGTAAGAGGTTAATTATGTTCCATGCAATCCCAAATGTCAAGATGACTCCCTCACAACTCCTCTTGCATGTTCTGCTGGTAGATTAAACTAAGCACGGCTAAAGCTGATCTCTCTCCCAAGCCTGCAGCCTTCTCCCTATTCTCAGTCATGGATTCCAACACCTCCATCCTCCTGTAGCCCAGATCTCAATTCATTAATGACGTGGGTATCTCTGTTACCCCTTGTATTGAGACTGCATCCAGATCTTACCATTTTTCCTTTATAGCATCTGCAGGTAATAGTGTTGAGGTACTGTAGTACACTTAGATTTCTGTAAGGCATTCGGCTTGGTACCACATGGTATTTTGATGAAAAAAGTAGAAAGATGTATAATTAGCATGGCACATATTAAATGGATGAAAACTGGCAAACTGATAGGTCTCAAAATGTAACTGTAAACAGGGAATCATCATTGAGTGGGTGTATTACTAGTGGGGTCCCATTGCGGTTAGTTCTTGGCTATATGCTGTTTAACATTTTTATCAATGACCTGGAAGAAAACACACAATCATCACGGATAAAGTTTGCAGATGATAAAAAGGTTGGGGGAGTGGTAAATAATGAATACAGCCTGATCTGGATAGCTTGGTAAACTGGGAATTTTAATAGCGCTAAATGTAAATGTACACATCAGGGAACAAAGAGTGCAGACCATGCTTACAAGCTGAGGGACTATTCCTAGGAAGCAGTGACTCTGAAAAAGGTTTGAGGGTCATGGTGGATAATCAGCTAAACATAAGATCCCTATATGACGCTGTGACCAAAAGGGCTAATGCAATCCTTGGGTGCATAAACATGGGAATCTTGAATAGGAGTAGAGAGGTTATTTTTCCTCTCTATTTGACACTGGTGTGACTGCTCCTGGAATACTGTGTCCAGTTCTGGTGTGCACAATTCAAGAAGGATGTTGATAAATTGGAGGGGGTGCAGTGAAGAGCTGTGAGAATGATTAGAAAATGTGCCTTATTGTGATAGACTCAAGATGCTCTATCTGTTTAGCATAACAAAGAAAAGCTTAAGGGGTGACTTGACCACCATCTATAAGTACCTACACAGGGAAAATATTTGATAATGGACTCTTTAGTCCAGTAGACAAAGGTCTAACATGATCTAATGGCTGGAAGTTGAAGCTAGACAAATTCAGACTAGAAATAAGGTGTATGTTTTTAACAGTGAAGGTAATTAACCACTTCAACAATTTACAAAGGGTTGCGGTGGATTCTCCATTTCTGGCAATTTTTAAAATCAAGATCGGATGTCTTTCTAAAAGTTTATGTTGTAATTCAAAAGCAATTATATTGGAGACTTCTCTGGTCTATGTTATATAGGAGATCAGACTAAGCGATCACAATAGTCTCTTCTACCATTAGAATATATGAATATTTCCTCTCTTCCCCCATTAGCAGATCTCTGGTCAAGGCCCTCACAGTCCCATGTCTTGACTACTGTAATCTCTCTCCAACCTTTATCGCTGCAACCTTGCCCCCTCCAGGAAGTTCAGAACACTGCTGTCAAAATAATCTTTACTGCCACTGGTTTGATCATGTCACACCCTCTTTGAGTCCCTCCACGGGCTCCTTTTTATGGCATTTCATGATTTAGCTTCACCACACCCATCAGATGTGGTACCCTAGTGTGTTCTCAGCCCCAGCCTTCCCCCTGCCAACATCCCCAGACTTCACTGTCTATTAATCCACCTCTGCCAGAAGCACATCCTTTTCTTTTCTATGCAGCCTCTTATGTAAGGGGAAAACTCCCTGAGAAAATCCACACTGCCTTCAGATCTCTCTTTAACACTCCTGCTGTGTGATGTCTGCAGAACTTGGCCAGCCAATAACTACTAAATGGGTGGGCAGTTCCATTGTGTCCAGTTAGTCTATGTGAACATGTGTTGGCACTACCGTTATCCATCCTCCCTCTCCGCTAGCTTCACGTAGGCATTTGTTTCACCCACTTTCTGCGTCTTGTCATTGTTACAGGCATGCTCTGTACATGAGAGGTCTGTACAGAAATGAATAGTTGGTGGATAATGTGGTGTTCAAGAATATGTAGCATAGTTCCTCGGGTTTGTAGAAACAATCAAACTCGTTGTGCAGTGCAAATGATTTCCTTTGTGCAGAACCTTATATGGAGCTTTTAGCAACCGTTAAACTAGACTGTAAACTTCTGGGGGCAGAGGTTGTCTCTTTACTATATATTTGTCCAGTACCCAGCACAATGGGGCCTTGACTGGGGATTCTAGGCCTTACTGTAATAAAATGCTAATAATTTCTCAGTTTACTGCACACAGATAGATCAGGACACTGGGTGTCTGGTGTGTTGTTATAGAGAAAAGGACATGTGGTTGTAGTTTGTGATGTTGCATGCACCAGTATTGCAGTCTAAAGAGCACTGTGATTGCTGCTAGTAAGAAGATGCTGGCTTTTAAATGAGTTTTCTTGCTGTTCTGCTTTGTCATCCTTGGAATCTCTGTTCTATATATAATAAAAATGACGATTTTGTTAAGGAAAATCAAAGTGGGAGCTTTACAATTCTCCAGGGCACAGGTTCGTCCTTGTGATATATTGCTGCAGTGCTTGTTTTTATGTTATCTTGTTTTTCTGATATGAAGTTCAGATGTTGCTATTTGAAATGTCTCTTCATCTGCAGCATTAAAAACTCCTGCTATGGCAGTAAAGAGCCTGTACCGTGGCACTGAGATGAGATACCATCAGGGCTTTGCATGCAGTTTGCTGCTGCTCTGTGAATTCAGAATCCTGCCATGAGGAGAGCAGTCATTCACTTGGAGTGTTGGAAGCACTTGTGCTCCAAAGGCTCCCAGGCGTGTGGGCTGCTGCCTGTTGTGTGTCTAATTACTATGTGCTGCAGACTACGTAACCCTGAAGTAACCCACCAGGGGAGAAATGAAATCACTAACTGTTTTTCCCTGCTTAGCGGCCTGATCCTGATCTCACTTGAAATCAATAAGATCTCTGCCATTGTCTTCAGTGGGCAGGAGCAGCCCCTTCAATTGTGCCTGGAGCAGGACGGACCTGCTGGCAGGGATGTTGCTATATTATGATCAGCGGAACTGGAGTCAGAGGGCCCATGTTCTCCGGAGGGGCTGTTATTGCCAGGAAACCAGGGGGACAGGGAGGGTAGGGAGTTGGGCTGGAACTCCACATGGACACAGCACTGCGCAGTGTTTAGTAAAGCTCCACTTGTTCAACCTACCTTTGGCATCGCACTTTTCTAACGAAACGCGGGGACAGCATCTGAGCTGCAAGTTCTCTGCCTTGCAGCAGCAGGCAGCATAAGCCATGGAATTCAGTCGGAAGCTCCCCAAAGCCCTGGATTTTGCAGACACAAACCAATGGATACAGTGGAAGGTGGAGTTTGAGCTGCATGCAGACTTGGCCATGCAGAAGGACGACAACAGCAGGAAAAAGAAAAGGAGTACTTGTGGCACCTTATAGACTAACAAATTTATTAGAGCATAAGCTTTCGTGAGCTACAGCTCTCACGAAAGCTTATGCTCTAATAAATTTGTTAGTCTATAAGGTGCCACAAGTACTCCTTTTCTTTTTGCGAATACAGACTAACACGGCTGCTACTCTGAAACAGCAGGAAAGTAAAACTGATTTTTACCTTATTGGGGAATATTGTAACTAACCCAAACAATAAGAGATGGTGCCAAATGAAGCACTGGGGGTGGATGGTAAGCACTTCAGACCCTCTGGGGGAGTATGCCATACAAGCTATGGTTGTGATAACTGTGCAGGGTCAGAATTTCATAGCTGCCCGTGCAAGAAGCAAAAGGGGAAGCCCTCAGATTATACCTCTGCATAGACCCAAAGCCACTGAACTGGGCATTGAAAAGATGCCATTATCCAGTGCCCATTGTTGACAACATCTTGCCACGACTTTCCAGATGCAGCATCATTGTGGTCTGTGATGTGAGGAATGGGTTTTGGCACATAAATCTGGATAAAATGTCTAGCATGCTGACTACCTTTGCAACACCATTTGGTTGAAACAGATGGCTGTGTATGCCAGTGGATGTAAGCCCAGAACCTGTAGTGTTTCAGAAAGACTCACCCAAGAGCTGAAAAGACTGCCTGGGGTGAAAATAACTGCAGATGATATCCTCATTGTAGGTGAAGGGTGCAATGATACAGAATCTTAATGAGATCATGACTGAAAACAACACACTTTTTTTCTACAATGATGCAGGGACAAGAACATAAAATTCAGTCCAGAAAAATGTGATTGTAATAGAAAGAGGTGACGTATATTGCACAGTGAAGGGACAGAAAACAGTTCCCAACAAAATCGAAGAAGTCAGACATGCCAGCTCCAAAGGATGTGGAAGGGGTACAGCGTTTCATAGGAATGAGGCATGTTCTGTCCACACCTGGCTGCAGTAGTAGAACCCATACATCAGCTAGCAAGGCAGGGTGTTGAATGGGATGGGGCAGGTCCCCAGCAGTGAGCATTTGACACGCTGAAACAAATTATAACAGATGCTCTGGTCCTGAAGGGGACATCTACCAGCCAGAAGAGCTACTGATACTCCAGTGTGACGCGTTGAAGAACTGATTGGGTGTAACTCTTGTATAGGAGCAGGCAGTCACTTATGCTGGCAGAGCCCTGTCAGAGACTGAACAGGGGTACGCTCAAGTAGAAACAGAGCTTCTGGCTGTGGTATTTGGAGTGGAGCGATTCCATCTGTACACCTATGGTCACCCAGTAATTGTGCAACCAGACCACAAACCCCTAGAGATAGTCATCACAAAGCCTTTCTTAGTGGTCCAAAGAGATTCCAGCACAGGTCAATGATGGTTGCCCTTAGGATGGTTGAAAAATCTCTGTTGATAGCTGCTTGTTTCATATCACAAGGACACCCATCAAGTATCTCCCCTGTAGCTTTCTCTTCTGTTCCTCCAGAGATCAATTCTTCAGTAGGTGACTTGCAGAATAGCTGGTAATGATTCAATTCTTCTAGCCAAGTGGAATACCTCCTGACTCTCTTTCCCCTCTTGATCACAAATCACAAGCCCGCTTCTTCAGTTTCTACCCTCTCCAGTTCCCTCATCGCTGATCCTTTCCCCAGTATTGTTGTAGGCCATTGCATCTTCGCATCTCGTCGTCCAACCAGACTTTGTTTTCTCAGATTCTGTGGCAAAGGCTGGATTCTGGGGTCAATTCCATGACCACGGAACCCTGGCATCCTGACTACAGCTGCCACATTATGGTGCGAGGGATTGACTGAGAGCCCATGCGGCCATGAAAGTTGTTTTGTCTCTGTGCGTTAGTATTGGCGTCTGTGTGTGAGGGGGTGTGGCAGGTGCAATGTTCAATGGTCAAAGTGGGAAAGAGGAATAAGCCTGAGTAAAGAGTAAAAAATGAGTGCAAGAAGCCCTAAGGAAAGCAAAAGGAGCCAGCACCACTCTGCAGTCACCATCTGAGCACTGGCCAGGCTGTCTGGGCTCAGGAGGGCTGCCCGCTGCGCTGGGGAAAATGCTGGCTTCCTCCAAGGGGAAGAGATGCCAGCGAAATCTGCTTGAATCCTGTGGGAATCAATAGTTTGCACCACTCTGGACAGGGCATGTTTTCATTAGACTCCCCAGGCTGTTTGATAGGGGAACCCTCTGCCATGTGCTACAGTGTTTGTGCAACGACCTGGCTGTGGGCTCAGTGGAGGGGGTAGAGGGGTGCTGCTTTCTCTCCCCCAGGGGAAATCTAAATGATGGGTGGGGTAGATCACAGGCTAACTGGGGCACCGTGGTATTTTCTTTTCAGAAACTGTTCTGAGAACCCGGCTCAGGACAGTGAATTTCTTGGTACTTTATGGCACCAGGTTTATCATTTGATTTTGCAATACGTTTCAATTATTGTTTAACATTGATTCTGGTGTTTAGCCCTGAAACCTCAGGATTAGTGGATTAGTGTTGAGCGTAGTCTCATGGGCTCAGATGGCTCAGAGGGAACGGCTCGGTGCAACTCTGCAGAACTGCCCATCTGGAATTCGCGTTATTACCAGAGTGTAAAAGATCCACCCCCCACAAAATGCTCTATAGCCCAGGGGAAGGTGCACAGAGGTGGGAGCCAGGAATTCTGGTCTCACTTCTAATGGGTGTTTGTATTTCTGTGCAGGGGTTGGGGCGTGAGGCCTTGGTTCATAAGGACGGGTGTGACATGCACAGAAATACAAACACCCAGTCTCTCCCATTTCACAGAGTTACTTGAAGAAGTGCTGGGAGTAGAATCCAACATGGCAGACCAAAGGCTCATCTTTACAGAATGACTGTGCCAAATGTATGAACTTTGGTTAGCTTATCGCTAACCCCTGTTCTAACCACTCCACTGCACTTTCCTCTCAGAGCAACGGGCAGAGCCCAGAATTCCTGATCTCCACTGTTCTTCTGGTGTCTAGCAAATAGTTGTGTAATGCACTGGCAAAGTGTGTGTCATGTCCCCCTCTAGTGGCTGGTGCAGAGAGGACTCAGGAATCACCCTTGTAGCTCAGGCTTTTGAAGTCTGTGATGGCATTTGAGGGAAGAGACTGCTTCAGGCTGGGGCTTGATTACAGTTGTGGATGGAAGATTTTATTTTTCAAGTTTTCTTTTAAAAAAATCTGCTTTATTTAATTCACAGAGTGAGAAAATGTCCTTTAACCCAGGGTTCCTAGGTAACAACCAGTCTAATCTATCACCTGTAAAGCAGCACACATCAAACACACAAAAAGAAAAGGAGTACTTGTGGCACCTTAGAGACTAACAAATTTATTTGAGCATAAGCTTTCGTGATCTTATGCTCAAATAAATTTGTTAGTCTCTAAGGTGCCACAAGTACTCCTTTTCTTTTTGCGAATACAGACTAACACGGCTACTACTCTGAAACCTATCAAACACACAGGTGTTCCACATTTGGGCCACTTGTTCCATCTTTTGATGGCTGATATCGCACTCTGGTGAGTGCAAAGGTGGAGAGTTAGCCACAGGGCGATGGGGAGCTGTGTGTGAATCCAGCACACAGACTTGGAAGGTATGTGTTTCCCCATGCCTTTGGGTCCCTGAGCCCCTCTTACTGCCCAGATCCTGTCACCTAATCACCCACTCAACTGCCGCTAGCTGTGTCTGGGATCCCCTACCACAAGCCTGGTGTCCCAGCTCTGCCCCTAACAGATTCAGGGTTGCTAGTGCCCATGTTCCTTAGTGCTTTGGCTCAAAGGTTGGGTGTGGAAGGAGGCAGGGGAGTGCTTTTGTACAGCTCTTCCATGCTGGCTGCACCATTGCACAGAGACAACAGGTCCCATTAACAGTGATGGAGCACTCTCAGCTCAGTAGGCATTTACAACCCAGCTCCCTCCTTCCCTGTCTGCTGGCTGAGCTCTCTATCTGCTCTGCAGCCTGGTTCCTAGCGCCGGGCCATCCCTTTTATGCCTATTTCCGAGGTGTTGCATCATAACGTTTATAGACTGAGGCTCTCTCTCACGCTAAACTGTGCCCGGAATCTCGGCCTTTAAGACAATGGAGATCTGGGAGCTTTCCATTAAGGCACTCTCAGCCATTCTCCTACTGCAGAGCTCTCTGTGTGAGGGCCAGCACTGCACCCAGGGCGAGGAGAGCAGAACGGGAACAGTTAACTGGGTCTTTATTCTGTGCATATCTTTTCTGTAACAGGCCCATTATTTCATAGCAACTTATTCCTTTCATTGAAACCTTCTCATAATTCTCCGATATAATCAAACTTTTCATACCCCTAAATCATTTTTATAAGCACCTTGTTATACCTTGAAACTCAAAATGAAAAATTTCCCTTATAAATAATTGGGCTGTGCGATGAATACTAACTGTGTCCATGTATTTCATAGCAAAGGGTAATGGGAAAGCTCTCAGCAGCTTGTCCTAGTAAAAAACAGACAATCCTGACCCTCTTATATCAATCTGATTTCATGGCTCTCTTCTAGAGTCTCAATCTCATAAGTGTATCAGGGAAGTGGTGCTCCGGAAAACCTCCATTACTTGGGGTCTCTGAGATGCTGTAGATCTTCTGGCCTCCCTCTTGAAATGGCCCCCATGAGCCTTTTCCATTAGTGTGAAGATGCACAGAGCATTTCTAAGAGTTGCCCTCCCCTGGGAAGCACATGGAAATAGGCAGCCTTGTTCGGCCAGGGAGCACAGAGAGGAGCCGTGGCGCCAGTAATGCTGGGAGTAAATTCCTTCACAGGCCGTACTCACCCCACATCTCCTGGGATTCCTGACTTTGTACAGAACCAGCCCTATGCCCCTTTCAGATACAATGTGGCACTGGGGCATGTCAAGAAGGAAATATACATGGGAATAGCATGAGCGTGTAGCAACAAAATCAGGAAAGCCAAGGCAAAGAATGAGTTACAGCTGGCAAGGAATGTTAGAGACAACAAGTAGAGGTTCTTCAGATACATCAGACAAAAAGGAAAGATCTGGGATGGTGTGGGTCCATTGCTCAATGGAGAAGGTGAGCTGGTAACAGACAATAATAGGAAAGCAGAGTGACTAGTGAAGTTACCACAGACAATAAAGGGGAAGGGCAATGAAGATGATCAAAGGGATGGAAAAGTCATGGGAACAAAGGCTGAAAGACCTGGATATGTTTAGTGTAGAAAAGAGATTACTGCTGACATGATAGTGGTCTTCAAATGCTGAAAGGCTGTTATAAAAATGATGGAGAAAAGTTGTCCTTTCTTGCCACAGAGGGCAGAACAAGAGGCAATGGGTTCAAACTACAGCAGAGCAGATTTAGATTAAATCTCAGGAAAAACTTCCTAACTGTAAGAATAGTGGGACAATGGAACAGACGCCTAGGGAGGTTGTGGAAGCTCCTTCACTGGAAGTTTTCAAGAGGAGGGTGGGTAGCCACCTGTCTTAGAGGGTTTAAATACAACAAATCCTGGATCTTTCAGGGGGTTAGACTAGGTCAGTGGTTCTCAACCTTTTTGGGCTCAGGACCCATTTGTAAATGTTTATGGCCCATCGCTACCTAGTCAAGTCTGGGGGTGGAGGCCCTGGAGTGGTGTTGGTTGGGTCCTGCCCCCCAGAGGGTTTGGGTGCTGCCCGGCACTCATCCCAGTAGCAGCTTCTGCAGCTCTGCTGTGGGGCTGGCTGGGCTTGGCTCTCTGCTCTGGGCATCATAACCTCCAGGCATTGCAACCTTGTGTGAGTGGAGTTGTGACCTGGCTCAGGGGGTTGCAGAACCACTCACTGAGATTTGGCCTCCCTGGACTCCTGTCATCATGATGACTGGGCCAAATCTGAGTGGTTCTGGGACCCCAGAGGTTGCAGTGCTTAGAGCAGGGAAGCGAGCCCAGCCAGTCCTGTGAGACAAGAGTGTGGCCAATCTCTCATTCCTGGAATATGGGACATTTTGTTACTTCTGGGAACAGTTTGTTTCTCTCAGTCTTCAGGCAGCTGGGTTTTGAGATGCAGTCTCTCCCACTCCAGCCTCTCTTGCTGTCAATATGTCCATGATCCTTGTTGCAGTGGTGCATTCAGTCTGGATGGAATATTGTTGCCTCTGTCAGCCTGTTCCTGCTTCCCTCCAGGGAGTTGTGTCAAAGATTCCCACACCTGCTGGACCCTCTGCCAGTGGGATGGATGTTCTCTGCGATTGTGGACCATCATTCCTTTTCTGGTCCTCCAAGTATAGCAGGTCGACCAGCTGTGCCTTTGTTGCTCCTGGGTTGAGCTGCCTTTCTCTGCACAAAACAACCAGCTCTGATTTTTTTAAGCTGTTCAGAACTCATTTTCCTGTCTCTCATTTCACCATTCCTTTCCTGAAAAGACTATGAGACTTCTCTCTGTGCTTTTCACATCTACAGTACTTGCTTTTACTGCTGTCGGCCCTCTACTGGCAATTCCCCACTGTTATAGATCCCACACACGCTGCCACCATATTATCACAGTTTCAAGCTAATTGGATCTCTATCCCCCACTCTGTGGCCTGTTCCAGGAGTGCCTGGTCAGGTCTCCAGCCATCACCTGTCTTAGGCAGGGACCCTTATTCCACTCCTTTCTGACAAGGGGTTTTAAAGCTGTATAGCTCCCTGCCTTATACTGTGGTGTCCCCAGCAAGCCAGTCTGCTTATCCACCAGCGCCAGGACTTGGCTTTCTTTCCAAGAGCCAGCAGCTCCAAGTTACCACACAGCTCTTTCTAAGCAAGTACATTTATTCTTAAGGTAAAAGCATTATAAAGAAAACATAACGAACACAATAAAAAGCTTTAAACACACACTAAACATAGCAGGAGTCACCCATTAGTCTTATGGCCAAAGTATTTCCACTCTTCTGCAAGGGTTGTGGCCCCCATTGGGCAGAAAGTCCTGCCCATTAGCTGGATCAGAAGGAAGGCCCTGAATCAGTTTAAATGCAGCCCTTTTATACCAATTGCCCTTTCTTGGTCTCCTAGTCCCTAGAAAACCCAACTTCAATGAAAAAAGAAAAAGAATACTTGTGGCACCTTAGAGACTAACAAATTTATTTGAGCATAAGCTTTCGTGAGCTACAGATCACTTCATGAAGTGAGCTGTAGCTCACGAAAGCTTATGCTCAAATAAATTTGTTAGTCTCTAAGGTGTCACAAGTACTCCTTTTCTTTTTGCGAATACAGACTAACACGGCTGCTACTCTGCAACTTAAATGAGTATATGCAAACCATTCCAGGGGGTGGTACCTCTCTGGAGTTGTTAGTTTCAGTGACTCAGGTTAATCACCCCCCTCCGTTTTTAGTTCCTGGATGAACTGCGGGACCTCTTTCCCCCCACGGAGTGCAACACAATCATACATAAACCATTCATAAAGTTAATACACTGCCCCTCCAAGTTACTGCATGGAGTTGCAATGTCTGTCACAGAAGTTACTTATACACTGTAATCAATCACCTTTTCTTTTCTTTTCTTTTCTTTTCTTTTCTTTTCTTTTCTTTTCTTTTCTTTTCTTTTCTTTTCTTTTCACTAAACAGATTGAACTCATTATGTCTCTCACTGCATGGCATTTTCTTCATCCCTCAAATAATTTTTGTGGCTCTTTTCTACATTCTCTTAAATTTTACAACATTCTTCATTTTCATGAGGGCCTACACAAATGCTATTATTTAACCGAGAATACTGTTAAACTGAGTATAAAATAACAGACGGGTCTTAAATCTGAGAGAATGGCCCATCTGTCTGTCATCCAAACAAACAACTATAGACCTGTAAACAAAGTACAGACAGTTCATTTATCTCTCTGCTACCTAATCGGTCTTGGTTGGCAAGAGACTGGGAACAGTGCAAAGGCCAGAGGAATGTATTGGGTGAAATAACCATCCGTGCTCAGAGCTTTTGGGTTCTATGTTCCCATGTTCTCACTGATTTGTGTCTGGGCAATGGAAGTGTGTGTGTCAGAGGGTGGAGAGGGGGAGGTTCAGAAATGTCATGTTCCCTTTGTGATTCCTCTGGTATAATATTCCTGGCAACAAACCACTGAACCACACTCTGCCCTGGGTCAGATGCAGACTGAAATATACAGTGTGCTTATGTTTAAACGCTGTTATTTAGACTCTGCTTTTCCATTGCTTGATGTATTATATGGACTATATTGTCATAAAATAACGAAACAAAGATGTGATCTCAGTCAGGCGATTTTTCTGTGTATTAAATAAAACCATTTCAACCAACCAGCAAACTTGCCCAGCCACCAATCTATACATGCGGGCCACAGGCCACTTTCACACACTCTGAGGTCAGACATCATTTTGGACCCTGTCTTGCAGTCCCCACAGCTCACTCATGCACACTAGGCCTGGAGTCATAGCTTCACTCACTTCTACCATAGCCAATCCCTTCTGCGGGGCTGTGCACATTAACATTTGGATCCAAATGTCACCCAGGTTAACTATGTGGGTGTTCTATTCCCAGCTAGTGACTGGACCACAGAGAGGTCCGTGAGTTGGCTACTGGCAGCGAGCTTATGGCACTGGGTCTTTCAGCTCAGGCAGCAGATGCTAATGGCTTTAGATCCTGAAGTCATAGGTTCAGTCCCTGCTGCCAATGTTGTGCAAACACTACAGAATAGCATCCTGTCTCCTCAGACAGATGGATCAGTCTGTCAAATGCTGAAGTCAGCGGAGTTTGGAGCTGGTTGAAATTCTCCTAAGTAGGTTTGCTTTGGTTCTTGGGGTTGTTTTATCTGGGAGAATTTGCTGACAATGGTCATGAATTTCGAGCATTTTACAGATCCGATACTTCCCCTGGAAATCTGCTGGGGGAGCCATGTTCTTTGTTATTCATTAGAGTCTTGCTGAAAGTGGTTCGAGACTCCTCCAATCAGGGAGCAGAAACAATGCTGACTCAATCAATCCAGTATGAACTGGGAGAGGGCAGTGGAGGAGATGTGGCCAATACAGAGGCATCCTGCTCAACCCTACACTGGATGGAGCATGCCCGTTTTACACAGCATGTGAGTGCCAGGGACAGGTGTGGACAGGAGTAAGTTGGGTGTAGAGGCCACCCCTGTTCACCCTGTGCGGTCAGGGAATCTCGTGCTCTGCATGCTCCCTCAGTGACCAGGGGAACCAGATCCCCTCTCTGGCTGGCCAGATGCTCTGTTGAAAGCGTGGCTGGATTTTGCAGCCCCTAGCCATTGACACTGCGGTTTCTTGGTGCTCATTCTGTAGAATATATCTGTAGGTAGTTGGTAGGTGAGGCATTGATATAAGCCAGGGGTGGCCAACCTGAGCCTGAGAAGGAGCCAGAATTTACCAATGTACATTGCCAAAGAGCCACAGTAATAAGTCAGCAGCCCCCCATGAGCTCCCCCACGAGCTCCCAGCACCTCCAACCCACTGGCAGCCCCTCCTCCCAGTGCCTCCCAGCACCTCCCAATCAGCTGTTCTGTGGCATACAGGAGGCTCTGGGTGGCACAGCAGGTTTGGGGAAGGGGCGGCAAGGGTGGAGTGGGGGCAGGGTTTGTGGCAGAGCCAGGGGTTGAGCAGTGAGCACCCCCCCGGCACATTTGAAAGTTGGCACCTGTAGCTCCAGCCCCGGAGTCGGTGCCTATACAAGGAGCCACATATTAACTTCTGAAGAGCCGCATGTGGCTACGGAGCCCCAGGTTGGCCACCCCTGGGATAAGCTAAGGCAGTAACGCGATGAGCCTGCAAGCCTCAAAGCTTGTAAGGCAGTAGCTTAGCTAAACTAATCAAGGCATATTGCCTAAAAAGTCTTAACATGAGTAGCTAACCAGTAGTAACCGTAGATCAAAAGACAGCACAGGGCAGAATGCTGTAGGGACTAAACTGCTGACAGATAATCATGACATGCTAGTTTATACCAGCTTGGGATATTGTAAGTCAGCAGATGTCTGACCACAAGAGAGCCGTGGTAACTAGTGGAATGTTTCTGCTAATGAACTTGAGATAAAAGGATGAACAACCTATGGGAGAAGGGCACCTCAACTTCAGTAGGAGGAGGAACTACAAAGAAGGAAAAGGAGCTGAAACCTCTCCGGAATATGCATTAGGCCTAGTGGTGTTGGTGGAACACATTATAACAGCTCTATCCCAGCCTGCGTGCCTGGCGAGATGCCAGGATGATGACTACTGAGGATGGTGAGGATGGTGAGGGGGGAGATGAACTAACTCTTTGTGTTGTTCTGCAGGGGCTGTGTAGGTCTCGGGATGCTCAGCTCAGTCTGTGCCATCTCTAGCTGCCTGGCTGGGTTGGAATGTTGGTGACTTTGCAAACTGGGTTATTAAACCTGTTACAATTACAAAAGGCTTTTTTGTGTGCATGAGCTTTGTCATTGCTTTGCGTGTTGGTCCCCCCTGAACAGGAATTCCGATAATCCTGGGCTTGATCTCAGGACAAGAACCTAACACATTTCAGAGTGCTTACCGGGAAAACTAAATCGGTAATATAATCAATGTACAATCAGTAGATCAGGCAGCAGTTCCTCATTCAGCCCTCTGGCCAGTCAGCCCCCAGCCCTTTATCCCCCCCACACTGATCCCTCAGCTTCTCTACACTGTGTGACTCTCCCCTCCCCTTGGAGCCCCCAGAGAGATCAGGGAGCAAGTATCTGTGATGTTGTCCCCACCTCTGGGCTCAGAGCAGGGAGAGGAGCCAGTCAGCAAGGGGCAGGCAGCTGAGTTGGAGCCACCTGCTCTGCTGCGGACCCTGCCCAGAGCGGCACCTGCTCCTGGTGCAGGGGAGGGGAGTGTGTGGGGATGTTGTGAGAGAGTGAGCCAGGGAGAGGGTGCCCCGGTGCCCCCCATAGCAGTGGGCCTGGCTGTCTTCTCAGGCAGAGACCCTCTCTCAGTGATCCAGGCCATCACCCCCAGAGGGTGGTGCTGCCATGGGAGGTGATGGGGCAGCATTCATCCTGGCAGCTAGAGCGATTCTCCCCAAGGCGTGTTTCCTGCTAATGTCTTTCCGCCAGGCCGGATTATCATTTGTGCCTATGACTTCTGTGACACCCCTGAGACTGCCCTACAAGGGGCAAATGAATGTCTAGAACCAAACCAACCAAGCCTACTGGGGAGGGTGATGCCAGGAGAGCTCCTCAAGCCCCTTTCCCCACCCACTCTCAGGAGGCTGAATCAAACCCAGCCCTGTCTGCGTGTCACCAAACCCAAACCTGGCTGTGTCCGTTAAAGCCCTGCAGGCTAGGTAAAAACCAGGCACCGTTCCAAGAGGTCTCCCATACTGAAGAGTTCGGGTTAGTGTTAGCACCTTCCAGATACATTATTCAGGCTGTACGGTGGGGTCTGGGAAGAGAGTTAGGGCTACATGCAGCTACTCTGCTTATAATGGAAATAGTGCCCAACCTGTCCGCGTCCTGGAGGCATCACCAATCGTTTCACCCTGGATGCTCAGTGCAGCGGTGTGATCCCTTCCGTATTAGAATCTCTGTGACGCTGCTTTTCCAACATTGGCATTAATGAGATGAGAGCCGAGACAGGAAATCTGTCCCATGTCTTTCCAGCTCTATCAGGCAGTTATCGGTGATGTGCAGGTCCCAAGAGCCAGTGCTAATGGTTCCTAATGGCCCAAGGTAAAGCCCCGGTTGTCATGAACTCTGCAGCAACAAGGATGATTTCCAGCGACATTATCACTGTCTTCTCATTCAGCTGGTGTTTCTCTGCTGAGATTTCTCCTTCCAGTTATAATTAGCAGGGTGCTGCTGGGGTATTTGTCATGACTTCACAGATCATTGCTGCAGTTGCTCTTTTCCATAATTACTCCTTGAAGGCGTGACCGTTAAATCTGTTTCCTTACTAAATGTTTCACCTCTCCATTAAGCATTATTTTAGGGAGGCAGGCTGCATGGCTAGGTTTGTTATTGTTCAAAAGCTCTGTGTCAGACAGCATTCATTCATTTACATTTGCTTTGCACTAAACTGAAACAGAGCTTCCATTAAAAGAAAAGGAGGACTTGTGGCACCTTAGAGACTAACAAATTTATTTGAGCATAAGCTTTCATGAGCTACAGCTCACTTCATCGGATGCTTCCATTGCAAGGTTAGGGGCCATGACTCACAGCCCAGGGCAGAAGAGTCTCTATGGGCTGGGAGGTGCAGGTGCCTGGAAGGACAGTCATGGCTAACATGAAAGAATGGCCTTCTGCTCCTTTTCTCTTTTTTTAAAACCTTGTCATTAAGGCACAGTGACAATAAAATATTACCACACTTCACTGCTTATTTCGGATCGGGTTCATCTTCAAAGAACCCGGCTAAAGATTCCGGCTTGTTGGCTAGAGCGCCCTCCTCTGAGGATTCTAAAAAAGGGTGCCCACATTTCTTAATGCCTGTCCTCTTTTTCACCCCTCTCTTGTGGACGCACTTGGTGTGAAAGCTTTTCCAGTACAAGGCCAATCCATACTTTACTATACTCACAATTGCATAGGAAGAGGGAGCCGGAAGGGTCACGTTTTTCTAATAAAGTGCAACACAGCCCAGCTGCTAATAATAAAAAAAAAATTAATTTGTTCTGTTTAAAATCAAGATCCTTTACTGGAACATTAAGTAAGCAGGTCTGGGGATCTCTAAGACGTCAGCATTTTGTCACAAGACAAATCTCTTTAATAATTTCCTCCCCAAACTGTGTAATTCCTGGACAAAGCACATGTGCAAGTATTCCCCCCATCACCCCCCCCCGTCCCTGAAACCCTTCCATCAGAGCACGCCCCCAGTAGAAAAAATATGATAGATCTTAACTGGACTCAAATCCCATCTACACAGTGATTTATAAAAATGTCTTTATGAGCTATACAAATTGAAGCTGTATATCCCTTTTCCCATATAGAGACCCAATCATCCAGATCAATTTCTTTGTCCAAATCCCTCTGCCATCTTTTCATCTAGGTTATTTTCTTATCAACGTCTCTTTCAAACAGCATTATATAGATCTTACAAAATAACCCTTTTTACTCCAGCTTGCTCCTGGGTCAAATCCTCAAATGCGGTTGGAGCTGGGGTCAGATTGGCAGCTCATTTTGCCAGCAGAGATGTCAGAGTATAAATCAGAGTAGTGATCCTCAAGCTGTGCTCTGTTGTGACCTGATGGTCTGCCAAGAGCATGGGCATATGGGGACGAGTCCCACCAGGTGCTGAGCAGCTCCTTTAAGATATCCAGCCCCACCAATGACCAATAACTTGAATGGGTGCTAAGAGGGCTAGGCTGGATCTCCTCCTTCTACCAGAGTCCAGACAGCTTCCTGCCAGTAAAAGCAACTGGAAAGAATGAAGAGGAGCCAGCCCAGCTGTCTCAACTGTGGCTTGATGCTGCAAAGGGAAAAACAGGAACTCCCCTAGGGACCTGACCCACCAGTGAAACCAGAGTTGCCAGCCATGAGTGGGAGAGAATGATCCTAGGGAGTAAGGAGCACATGGCAAGGGGAAGGGGCCAGGTAGTGTGGGGAGCATGAGCAGGAAGTGGAGAAGGTGACCAGGTGGTGGAGGGAGGTGGATGGAATCTCCATCCTTAGAGGTTTTTAAGGCCTGGCTTGACAAAGCCCTGGCTGGGATGATTTAGTTGGGGTTGGTCCTGCTTTGAGCAGGGGGTTGGACTAGATGACCTCCTGAGGTCCCTTCCAACCCTGATATTCTATGAGTCTGTGATTCTAGGTGGCAGGGAGGCGGGAAGCAATGGGAAAGAGATGCAGAGGAGACGGGAGGGGAATGAAGTGGACAACAAGAGGAGAGCATGAGATCATCGTTGTCACAAAGGGCCACACTCAAGCGTGTTTAGGAGAGTCCCAAACCCATCATGATGTCTCTGTGGGCATACTGAGGGAGCTGCCACAAACAGGGATGTTCTGCAACCCTGAATGGGCGGGGAGATGGGTCCAGAAGGAGAGTGGAGGCTAGGAGCCAGGGAGAGCTAGGACTGGGTGATAGGGAAGAGGAGAGGAGGCAGGGCCAGTTGAGGTTGGAAAGGGAGGGGAGGAGGGCTGAGGGGAGGGAGAAGAGGAGACACAGTGGGTGCAGGTGATGGGAGATGGGAGGGGAGATGTACATGAGACAAGCTCTATTAAATGTTGTTTCAATAGCCCTTTGCAGCACATTTTCACCATAGCTGTGACCATCCACTAGACAAGAGCTGCCTCGCTCTAGCTCATCTGCATGGGCTGGGATCTGCATGCACATCCTGGCCCCTCTGGGTAGGGAGGGCCTTGGTGATAATTTTATTTTCCTGTATTTTTCCTTCTCCAAGTTGTGAAACAATCCTGGGAGTCGCAGGCATGCCTGTTACATTTGGGTGACCTCCCCTGCTCATCCATAGTGTCTCTAGGTAAGGTGAGTGTTAAACTGTTGGAGGGAGTGTTTTAACCCTTCTTGCCAGGTTTCTTCTCCCTTCTTGGGGTTTGAGTTGGCCAAGGTTCGTTGTGTTTCACACACTAGGGCCCACTGGTGTGTAGGGAATAAATGGGGCCGTGGAGGGAGGTGTTGGATGTCACATATTGGGGCATTGTAAAAGTGTTGGAATGAAGCAAATGCTGAGATTTATGCTGGTGATCTACAGAATAAATAAAAGCCGGTGACATATTCTAATTGGGATATTGGAAACATCTCTGCAGTTTGGAGACAGATCTGCAGTTTTCTGTAAATGCCTCATCAAGGAGGTAATGTATTCTAATTATTAATATCAGGGCTCCGGCTGCTGCTGAACCCTTTCTATTCTGTGGCATGTGACATTACGATGGAAATGTATGAATAACAATTTTTCATTTAAATTACAAAGCGTGTGATCAGTTTTGTAGTATTATGTTTTTTTATGTAAATAGTCCATAAATATGTAAATAGCGGATGGCATTGTTGCATTAGGTAACTGCTGAGGAACGAGGAGTGGTGGTTCAGGTTCTATATCCGCTGGCCGGTGCTTTGGATCAGCTGGCTGTGTCAGGAATGCATGCCCGCTGCACAATGGCTCAGCTCTCCCACTCAGCTCACAAGCAGCTTGAACTTCCTCCCCAAGAACCCCTGCTTCCCTTTGACACACCCAGATTCCTGTGCTTCTGGGAGCTTGTCCTCCTTCCAGCCTGCTCAGAGCCATCTGCACTACACAGTACAAGGCACTCACTAGCACCCAAAACCTCACTGCTTTAGGCTGCTACATTGCTGTGGGCACTGGGAAATCCACTGCTGTGCTTTCACCTTCCTTCCACTTACTGCTCACAGGACAGGAATCGTCCTGGTGGGGTCTGTCCTCCAAGCCCCCTTTCACCCACACTGTCCTTCAGGCATTGGGGGTTGGCATCACCATGCCATATGCCCCTCTCTTGTTCTAACCTGCCACAAACTCTTCTTCAGCCTCTGGTCTCCCATGATTTCCTCACAGGCTGGGCTGTAGGGTGACCAAATCGTAGGTTTGAAAAATCGGGACAGGGTGGGGGTGGCAATAGGCAACTATATAAGACAAAGTCTGAATATTGGGACTGTCCCTTTAAAATCGGGACATCTGATCACTCTAGCTGCCAGCTAGCAAGCCCCACGGTCCTTGCAAATGGACTTTCAGACAACAGCATGCTCTGTTCCCATGCCAGGGTCACCAGTCACCCTCCTGGCCACTCCATCCTCCCTCCACAAGAAGACAAAGCCTGACACTTTTCATTAGCTTGCTGTGCACTAGTGATTTCCCAGATCACCTCCTTTGTGCAGGTGAATACTTTGTTATTTACCCCCAGCAAAATAATTTCTCATTCTTTGCTTCTGATCACTGGGTCAGTTATTCAGTCCGTGTCTCTAGGAATTCATGCACCACCGAATGCTCAGACTAGTTATGCAGTGCTGTGCTCAGGCTGTGACCAGTAGTGATCCCTGGGAGGTGGAGTGCCCTCTGGGGGCACAAAGGGGAAGTTCTGCCCCCTCTGAAACCCTCCTTCTCATGGGGATACCACACAGCCCCCTGTGACGGGTTAGATCACAGAACCCCCCTGGGAGCCTGCCACCTCATGTGCCAAGACTACTTCTGCTTCTGCTTTTCTGGGCTGTCAGCTTAGGACTTCAGTGCCCTGCCTGGTTTGAGCCAGACCCACTAGCCTGCTGCAAACACAGATCCAGGTCTGAACCACATCCCCTAACAGCTGTAGGCTTAATTGAAAGCAACTTAGGAAGTGTTCCTGCCCTTGACACTCAGATGCCCAACTCCCAATGGGGTCCAAACCCTAAATAAATCCGTTTTACCCTGTATAAAGGTTATGCAGGGGACTGGACTAGTTGTCCTCTTGAGATCCCTTCTGGCCCTACATTTCTATGTTTCTGTGGTGGGGGAGGTGGGGAGGAGACACCAGGACATACAATCTGCCATTAGTGGATACATGCTGCTATCTGGGGCTTGTCATAAATTTTGCATTGGTTCATGAATGGAAATCCCTCCCATTCCAAAACTGGCCAGGCTCTGGGGCAGCTTCTTCCTCTTCCATTTCTGCTGCCAGTTCCACAGCAGGCTGTCCTTTGGAGGGCATCAAACAGCTCCTCTGTGTTTGGCCCCAGGATGTTCTGCAGCTGCTCCTGCGGCAAAGCTTCCTCTGGGACCAGTGTCAGCAGCAGCATCACTTTGCTGAACTCATTTGGCGCCCGCTGCTGGCTCCCATTATTTCCCATGCTGGATTCTGGGGTCAGCAGGTCGTCAGGTCATTGTGCACCACCGTGGACTCCATGCTCAGTGCAGTGCCCAGCATCCAGTCAAATTCACCATAAAATGGGCACATTGTCAATGAGTTGCCCAAGGTGCGGTTCTGGTCCCTGGTTTTCCAGTATTCAGTCTTGAGCCACTTAAACCGCTCCTTGCATTGGTCCAGTACATCTCCTACACTGCCCGTTTCTTTGCTCTTT
This sequence comes from Dermochelys coriacea, assembly GCF_009764565.3. Lineage (NCBI taxonomy): Eukaryota > Metazoa > Chordata > Testudines > Dermochelyidae > Dermochelys > Dermochelys coriacea. The sequence goes on along the minus strand of NC_050082.1, from coordinate 5,225,236 downwards.
GATGATATACATGGTAATTCCTGATACTCTACTAAAATCCACTGTTTGCTGACTTGTAAGAAAGATTCACCAAAAGCAGGAACTATATCTGCCGAGCTGTGGCACGGTCACTGAGCCGGCATAACGCTGTCGCATACATGCAGCCTAAACTGCCGGAAGAATTTGTCCCCAATTGTAGGAACACCACCTTCCAAAATGATGGTAGATAGGTTGAGGGAGGCATTCTTCCATCGACCTAGCTGTGGCTACACTGTGGAATAGGTCCGCATAGTTACATCAGCCGGGGTGTGTGTGGATTTTTCACACCCTTGACCAACGTAATTATGGCAACCTCAATTTTAAGTCTATACCAGGCCTAAGACAATACGCCAGGCAACTGACAGGGCCGAGCAATGCCTCACACCAGCAAAGAGGCCAGGACGATGGTAGGCATGTTATTATACCCTATTTGTCAGACGAGAGGATCACAATGGTCATCTCGGACCTTGGAATCTATGAATCACTTCTAGTTTTTGCTTTTTTCTTAACCCAATATGTTGACATGTGAAAAGTGGGCAGGGAGATACCACCCAGATCGTACCCTATCAATACACATTTTTGACTAGTTTCTATAGACCTCTTTATATACAGTGCCCCAATTTGTCCATGGTCCCAGTCCTGGAAGGTGCCATGGACGAGAGCGGGGGGGCTTTATGGATTGGTGTAGGGAATGCTCCATGTTCAAGGGCAGCATGGGGGAGGGTTGTGGCTGAGGCTATTCCTTTGGCTCATTCTTGGCCATTTATCACGGACGACAGGAAGCACCTGGCCCTGAAGACACTTTCTCATGGGAGTAAATGCACTTGTGAGCAGTTCCATTAGGCTCAATGCAGTTACTCATGTGAGTAAAGTTCTTTGTGTGCACAAGGGTCTTCAAGGTCAGCAGGGTGGTAATGGCTGCATTCAGGGTCAGGGCTAGATTGTGGCACAGGGGCAGAGGGGCACAGGCCTGCACTGGGGGGGGGGTGTGGAGCTGCAAGACAGGGGGGAGCACCAGAAGGCAGCCTGCATCAGAGACACAGGGCATCCTAGAAGCATCCTGCTGCATGAGGGATGACCAAAAACCATACTTCCTGCCACATGGTCAGCCAGCTCAGCTGGTTGTTGCATGGACTGTGGGGCCATGGATCCATGTATTTCCCAATCCTTCTCGCCTTTTTGAGGGCACTGTGAGGATCCTCTCACAATCAGCCAGGGGCAAAGACTGCAGTTCTGGCTGGTTCTATGCAGCTTACACAATGTTGAATGATGCTTCTTATCCTCTCACCCCACACTGGGCAACCATGCAGTGAGAGAGGAGGCACAATCCTACCTATGCACAAAATAATGCCAAACAATTCCCTCCCTGAGTGCTGAGTGTATCGCTAGAGAGCACTAGTAGTCAGATGCTGCTGATTGCGCCTAAAAAATGAAATCCCTAATCGGAAGTACCTGTAAGTCATCTGTGCACACTGATTATCTCTGCATGGGCTTGCCCAACATCTGCAAAAACACATATAATTGGAGCAACCCCCACTGTGTATGTTGTCACCTTTTACCCACCGAGTGCTGGGCTTTTGTTGAAGAATGGTCACTTTTAAATCTGTTATTGAGTGTCCAGGGAGATTGAAGTGCTCTCCTACTGGTTTTTGAATGTTACAATTCTTGATGTCTAATTTGTGTCCATTTATTCTTTTGAAGACTGTCTGGTTTGAGACTGTCCGGTTTGGCCAATGTACATGTCAGAGGGATATTGCTGGAACATGATGGCATATATCACATTGGTAGATGTGCAGGTGAATGAGCCCCTGATGGTGTGGCTGATGTGGTTAGGTCCTATGATGGTGGCCCTTGAATAGATATGCTGACAGAGCTGGCAACAGAGTTTGTTGCAGGGATAGGTTCCTGGGTTAGTGTTTTTGTTGTGTGGTGTGTGGTTGCTGATGAGTATTTGCTTCAGGTTGGAGGGCTTTCTGTAAGCAAGGACTGGCCTGTCTCCCAAGATCTGTGAGAGTGAGGAATCATCCTTCAGGATAGGTTGTAGATCCTTGATGATGCGATGGAGAGGTTTTAGTTGGGGGCTGTGGGTGATGGCTAGTGGCGTTCTGTTACTTTCTTTGTCGGGTCTGTCCTGTAGTAGGTAACTTCTGGGTACTCTTCTGGCTCTGTCAATCTGTTTCTTCACTTCCCCAGGTGGGTATTGTAGTTTTAAGAAAGCTTGATAAGAGCCTGGTGTTTGCCTCTGTCTGAGGGATTGGAGCAAACACAGTTGTAGCTTAGGGCTTGGCTGTAGACTATAGATCATGTGATGTGGTCTGGGTGAAAGCTGGAGGCATGTAGGTAAGTATAGCGGTCAGTAGGTTTCCAGTATAGGGTGGTGTTTATGAGACCATCGCTTATTTTCACTGTAGTGTCCAGGAAGTTGATCTCAATGGCGGAAAAGCCAGGGAACACCTGGAAAATGGAACCTGAGAGGAACAGGAATGAGGTGGGACCAGAGCCCATGCTTAAAGATCTAGGATGGCTCAGTGAACCGTGATTCCTCTGCATGGGTAATATCAGTAGGATGAGAGCTTGACAGAGAGCTCCAAGCCAGCAGGAGCATTTCAGAGTCATTAGGACTGATGGGACTCCAGTCAAGCTGTTGCCATACACATGCTGCCCATCACAAGAGACAGCAGGGACAAGGGGCACAGTTTCTTGGCTTTTGCAGAATCACATCCAGCCCATGTCCTGAGGCACAGGGCAGGATTGTTCCTATAGGGCATTTTCTAGAGTTTGATCCAACCTAGTTTTAAAAGTCCACAGCAATGCAGCTGCCACCCTACCCCCTACTCCAGAGAGACTGCCACCGGTTTCACACTTCTCACTGATGGAAGACTTTATTGATATTCTTTGTAAAGTTTCCTTTTCTTAATTTCATACTTGTGATGGGGTGTAGTAGGCCCTTTGAGGCCCCCTTCTGGAGACCTCAGGGTCCTATCACACCCTGTCCCAGAAAGGAGCAGTAGAGAAGTCCTCCAGGCTGCCTAGAGTGGCTGTGGGGACGCAGCCAATCAGGACCCAGGAGGGCCATATAAAAGGAGGTGCAGTACTAAAGACAGTTAGTTGTTGCCTGGAGCTAGAGGAATGAGTATGGTCTTCCTGGCTGGCTGAAGGGACTGCAGTATCTCAGACAGAGCAGTTGTTGGCAGGGATTGAGGAAGCAGAGAAGAAGCTCTTGGCTGCCTGCTGGGATTGAGCCCAAGACTTCAGCCCTACAGTAAGGATTCATGAAGGTGTTGGTGTTGTGCAGAAGTGGCCCAGGGAATGGTAGCAGCAAAGTAGTGGGCAGTAAAGGGTTGCAGCAAGTGGCTGATATTTGTAGGGTCCCTGGGTTGGGACCCTGAGGTGTGGGTGGGCCTAGTTTCCCACCTCCCCTATTAGTCATTGGGGAAATTGTCTGAATATTGAACTGGGATATCCTCCCCCGCTGAAGGGGAACTGAACTGTTCAGTTACCCAGCTGAGCCTAGAAAAAGAATGGGTCTCCAGGGATGAAACCCTGTAGGCATGGTCTCATATCAGGGTCAAGGGACTATTTGAAGCCCAGAAGGGGCTGAGGGACTAACTGAGAACCTGAGCCCAGGGAGGGCTTCATGCTGACACCAACCAAGGAGTACTGGGATAGGCCTCTGTTGGACTTGTTCCCCCAAAGAGGTCCGTTTGTGTTGTTTCACATACGGACTGTGTGAGACTTGGCTGGAGGGCTGAGTCACTGAAGATCGACTACAAGCAGAAAGTGCAGGCACATGCACTCAGCCAGGAGGCGCTCACGAGAGGAGGGTGCCACCCCATTATAATCCCATTGCTCCCTGTCTATCCCACACACTAAGTATCCCTTCTCTCTCCATTGTGTAAATGCCCCACAGGCATTGTTAGCATGCCCCCGCTTGAACCATCACGAAGACAGACAGATTTAGCTTGAGAGGATGGACAAGAAAACCAACCATCAAACAAGCAGCAATGCTTCGAGCTCACTGTGCCACATTGCGCCGGTGGGGGGGCTGAGTGAGGATTTCATCCTGACACCTACAGTGATCAATATCTGAGCTGAAACATGAGATTTGATTAGCTTGGTCACCCTACACCTGCCTTTAACGTATGAGGTGCTCTTCCCTTGATGGGATCTCAGTGGCAGGTTTGAAACATGATGGTCTGTGAAGCTAAAATGCAGGTGTCCTCTGTCTTTCTGCTGCTGAACTCTTACCTAAGTTGCTTCTGACCTGGTGAGCAGCTGTGATCCTTAGTTCATGTGCAGCGGGGCACATTCAAGGAGGCAGGTAACTGTCAGAAGCTCCTAGAGGTGGGGGAATTCCAATGGGGGCTTCCTTCCTCCTCCCTGCTCAGAGGGGGAAACCATCCCAGTGTGGGTTTGGGGTGTGGTTGCAGGGGAAACATATGTTTCAGAAACAAGCTTTTCTTTCTCCAAAGTCCTTCAGGTGGTTGAGACAATTAAAACATGAGCTGTGAACGTAATGTGTTTGCACCAAGGAGAGCTGAGCATGGTACTGCTTTCTTGTGAAAATAATTGTGACAGGAAATCACCTGCTCTAAACTAATCTCCCTGGCAGAGCTGGGGTCAGTGCCGGGGTGGGCAGAGAAGCATTCTGAGAGCAGTTCTAGCCAGAGTATTAACAGCAGTCTATCACAAGGGCACGATGAACAGACCCTAGGCTCAGCTCAGCTCCAGGCTGTGCCTACAACTTTCTTTGTGATGAGTGGGAGAGAGCGCCCCAGAGGCTGTGTTTATGGAATCCATTTTAGAATATAGAACCATCACTGAGAATTGGGGCAGAACCATGCCTCATGCCAAACCCTTGATAAAGGAGCAAGCTTGTATTGTCAGTGTGGTGCTAGTTCGAACTACTAGTTGAGGTGGCCACTAGCAGACATAGAGCAAATGAAGATAATTTTGCATTTACCTCCTACTACAGTGTCCTGGGTCTTTGCAATCTCTCCATGGGTTCAAACAAAGACCCAACAGTTCACAACACCATGGGGGAAGGCGAAACAGACAAACAAGCCCTCCAGCCTAGCCAGAATAGCCAAAAAGCTGCGCAGAGCCAGCAGCAAAACAGACAGGAGCCTGAAAACAGAGGTCCCAGAGAGGACTGCTAAGAGGAGTCCAGGCTGCAACATAGAGTGAGGAAGGGATGTAAGAGACTTTGAAGCTAAGGCTAAGTGCACAGCAACACCAGTTTGTTTCCTTAAAGGGAAGCACACCACCTTACACTCCACCCAGAGAGAACAAAAGGGGAAAAAAGTGTGTGTTTTGGGGAATCTATCATCTGTAGCTGAGAAGGATCTGAAAGTGAGGTTATGATCCACCATGAATGTGGGTCAGCAATGCAATACTGTTGCAAATAAAAGCAAATGCAATTTTAGGCTACATTAGCAGAGGTATAGTATGAAAGGTGATAGTACAACTCAACTCAGCTGGAGTACTGTATCCAACTTCGGTCACCAATGTCTAGAAAGGATGTAGAGAAACTGGAAAGGATCCAGAGTGACAAAGATGATCAAAGGGATGGAATGCAAGCCGTAAGAGCAAAGGTTGAAGGAACTGGGTATGTTTAGTTTTGGAAAAGAGGAGATTAAGGAGGGATATGATAGTGGTCTACAAATACTTGAGAGGCTGCTATAAGAAAGATGGAGAAACATTGCTCTATCTTCCCAGAGAGGGCAAGGCAAGAGGCAGGGTTCAATCTACACCACAGCAGACTTAGATTAAATCTCAAGAAAAACTTACTAACTGCAAGAGCAGTGGGACAATAGAACAGACTGAATAGGGAGGTTGTGGAAGCTCCTTCACTGGAGGCTTTCAAAAGGAGGCTGAAGCAATCTGTCTTGGATGATTTAGCCACAACAAATCCTGCATCTCAGCAGGGGGCTAGACGAGATGACCCTTGTGGTCCCATCTAATGCTATGGTTCTGATTCATGCTCTATTGAGGGCTGCAGCATGTTGCCAATGGCTTCCGCTCATCTAGTGTAGGAACCTCAGACTACTGGCCTGGCCCATGTAGCAAAGATGAAGAAGCCACACAAAGGTATCTAAGATATTCCATTCAAACCAAGAATGTCCCTGCTTGGCCCAAGCTCTTTTTCTACTCTCATTAACAGAGGGATTTACATACAGAGACACAAGTATTGGTCCCCCGGTTTGTCAAGGAAACGCAGAGCAATGGCTTCCTGGGTGACTGTAGAGCTACACTGTGAACAGCCTTTCTCTAATTTTACTAGCCACATTATATGATCGGATTATCCTGACGGAGAAAGGATGCCCCAGTGGAAACTGTAGCAGAGTCATTTAATGGTATGATGTCCACAGGGCCATGCGGGAGGAGGGTTGGTGGGGCAATTGACCCTTTGCCTCTACTGCCCGGTGTTCAGCCTGATCTTGATCACAAATGAAGGTGAATTAGCCGGTCTCACCCCATCACCAGTAAGTGCAGGTTTCAGAGTAGCAGCCGTGTTAGTCTCTATTTGCAAAAAGAAAAGGAGTACTTGTGGCACCTTAGAGACTAAGAAATTTATTTGAGCATAAGCTTTTGTGAGCTACAGCTCACTTCATCGGATGCATTTGGTGGAAAATACAGTGGGGAGATTAGGAGATGCACGTAGGTCAGGACAGAGTTCATGGGGCATGTGCTTAAGACTGGCCAACAGAGGGTGCTCCAGGGCAGGACTGAGGTGCCCTGGCAGAGCTGTGCAGAGTGTGGCATGGCACCCGCTGTGCTTGGCCACTATTTTCAGTCCATCACTCAGGAGAGCACAAGGCTCACTGGCAACATTCTATAAAAAAAGAAAACAGATTTTTTTTGGGGGGGGGAGGGATAGCTCAGTGGTTTGAGCATTGGCTTGCTAAACCTAGGGTTGTGAGTTTAATCCTTGAGGGGGCCATTTATGGATCTGGGGCAAAAATTGGGGATTGGCCCTGCTTTGAGCAGGAGGTTGGACTAGATGACCTCCTGAGGTCCCTTCCAACACTGATATTCTATGATTTAGATTTGCATAATTCCTCTAAAGAGGTTCAAAATATGCCCAGCAACCAGGGATATGCAGACTGGATCTGTCAGTCAGCAGGTAGTGTCACCATGGCCCCCTCTGGCTTGAGACCCAGGATTCCAGTCGCATTTGGCACAAGTTCAGACCCTTCCAGATGAGGGCACAGGCTCAGGATGGAGCTATGCCACCATCAAAAGGTTTCTTTCGAACTGAGTGTAAGAATAGAGCAGAATAACGTAGCTCTTCTTTGCCCAGGTTTTCTAATCACGCTCACAAGCATTTAGAGATGTAATGGAGCCAAGGCAGGGAATCCACAGTCTAACAGCACAGCCTTAAAAGAGAGAATATTTGATGAGGCTGAATTCTGTGAAGAGAGAACAAGGGCTGTTACCATAGCAGATATTTCAGTGCAGATGCTGCAGAATAAAGACGTCAAGATCTGTAAAGAGCCTTTGTATTATTTCCAGCCTCTCCAGTTTCATTGAACTGAAAATGAAGCTTTAAAAAAAAATGAGGTGGAAGAAGACAGAAAGAGAGCAACTTTTTTCTTCTTGCTGAAAGCGGGTTGCTGAGCTTTTAGCTTTGCTCGGACCTCAGATGCCTACTCAAGGCTCTTTGTGGGCTCTCCAGATTTCAGTACAGAATGTTTTCTGTACCAGACCCCAGTAAGCTACTTTCTTTCCCCAGATGTATCCTCTGTGCAAGCAGGAAGGGAAGGCTCTGTTCTCAGCCCTTATGGAAAGAGCAGGAAGTGACTCCAGACAAACATGTTGCTGGGCTCTGACTTTATCCTCATGCACAATTATTTCAAATTTGGTGACAATATATACCTCCAGACCAGTGGCACTGCTATGGGCACCCACATGGCCCCACAATATGCTAACATTTTTATGGCTGACCTGGAACAACACTTCCTCAGCTCTCGTCCTCTCCTGCCCCTTCTCTACCTATGCTACATTGATGACATCATCATCTGGACCCATGGGAAGGAAACCCTGGAAGAATTCCACAATGATTTCAATAGCTTCCACCCCACCATCAACCGCAGCCTGGACCAATCTACATGGGAGGTCCACTTCCTAGACACCATGGGGAAAATAAGTGATGATCATGTTAACACCACCCTATACCAAAAATCCACCATCCGCTATGCCTACCTTCAAGCCTCCAGCTTCCATCCCAAACACACCACACGATCCATTGTCTACAGCCAAGTGCTGAAGTACAGCCGCATTTGCTCCAACCCCTCATGCAGAGACCAACACCTACAAGATCTTCACCAAACATTCTCAAAACTACGATACCTACACGAGGAAAAAAGGAAACGGATCAACAGAGTACCCAATGTACCCAGAAGCCTTCTGCTGCAAGACAAGCCCAAGAAAGAAACCAACAGAACTCCACTGGCCATCACATGCAGTCCTCAGCTAAAACCTCTCCAACACATCATCGGTGATCTATAACCCATCCTGGACAATGATCCCTTGGGAGGCAGACCAGTCCTCACCCACAGACAACCTGCCAATCTGAAGCATATTCTCACCAGCATCTACACACTGCACCATAGTAACTCTAACTCAGGAACCAATCCATGCAACAAACCTCAATGCCAACTCTGCCCATATATCTACACTAGCGACACCATCACAAGACCTAATCAGATCAGCCACACCATCACCGGTTCATTCACCTGCACGTCCCCCAATGTAATATACGCCATCATGTGCCAGCAGTGCCTCTCTGCTATGTACATCGGCCAAACTGGACAGTCCCTACATAAAAGGATAAATGGACACAAATCAGATATTGGCAATTGAAGTATACAAAAACCTGTAGAAGAACACTGCAACCTCCCTGGACACACAATAGCAGATTTAAAGGTAGCCATCCTGCAGCAAAAAAACTTCAGGACCAGACTTCAAAGAGAAATTGCTGAGTTCCAGTTCATTTGCAAATTTGACGCCATCAGCTCAGGATTAAACAAAGACTGTGACTGGCTAGCCAACTACTAAAGCAGTTTCTCCTCCCTTGGGTTTCACACCTCAACTGCTAGAAGAGGGCCTCATCCTCTCTGATTGAACTAACCTTGTTATCCCTAGCCTGATTCTTGCTTGCATATTTATACCTGCCTCTGGAAATTTCCACTACGGGTATCCAACAAAGTGGGTATTCACCCACGAAAGCTTATGCTCAAATACATCTGTTTAGCCTATAAGGTGCCACAGGACTCTTTGCCAATATATTGAAAGTCATTGGGCACTCACTCTGGGTGAGGGCCACAGAGCCAAGGCCTACTTCCAGCTGACCCACTACTTTTTACAGGCTGGCTCCCTGCAACTGTTTGTTCTTCTTCTTATTGATTCCTGTCTCTAGAATCTCTGCTGTGGTAGTGGCTCTCCTAGGAGCTCAGGAATCTCCTGCATGGCAAATTTTTCCTAATTTGCCCCAGATGTTTCATTTCCCAATGTCAAGACCTTCCTCTCTGTTTTAGCAGCACATGAGAAGGAGGCATTCCCATCCCTCATTTGCTATTGTTACATAGAGGCCTGGGGAGGAAAAGCAAGGCCACGCCATCCAGGTGTTGAAATCCACACTGTTCACTGCCCCCCTCAAGCCCTCCAAATGAGCTGCTGACTTTTATCTTATGGAGAACCTTGATCTTCCCCAGAAATCCTCCACTGATCTGCTGATGGATCCCACCAAACACCTGATGTAATTATGGAAGCCACCATATGACCTACAGACTCATCCTATTGAGAACGTGCCTCTGCTAGTGAGAGCCACCGTGATGTGCCTGGCTCATCCCGTGGAGTGCCAGGGTGTGCCTGGAGGAACTACCAGATATGCTGACTCATCCCACTGGGTTTCTGCATGTGCCCCTTGGAGTCCCCCTGTCTCACCATTCATCACCCAGACTCCTACTGTCTTTTGGGAGGGACAAATCTCTCCTTCAGCAGCAGGGACTAGCTTTTCCTGTTTGGTGCTGCAGTAAGAAATACTCCAGATTGTGACACATGCCTTTGAACCATCTTGCTCAGATAGGATTGCGCAGTGACTCTACTTAGCCAATGTTTCTCTGCACTCCACCTCCACTGTCCTCAAACCTGCACACAAAAGTAGGCCCAGAATGTGACCTGAGCTTTGGACTGGCAAGTAGTCAAATGCTTGGTGTACCTGAAAGTCTCTGCCAACCCATGGTGGTGGCATGTCCAAGGAAGGTGTTGGAAAGCGGGCACTACTTACAGCTGCTTGAACAGTAAATTGATTTGCAAATCATTTGGGGAATCATAGCACTAAGCTGGGCTCAGTACAATTTGTGGGGTCACATATCGATGGATATTCAGGCAGCAAGAGATGGTTTGTAGAAATGCTAGTGCATCCTGTAGGTCCCATGCATCTGTCTCTTCACCCCAAATATTGCACTGGAGATTCATTGGCCACTGTTTTCTACTCATTAGGCTCCTTTTGAGAAGTTTCTCTGGCATGCAGGAAGCAGTAACAATGTCTGGGGGAGGGGGTTCAGCCATGGCACACCAATAATGCTCAGCAAACAGCAGAGAACAGATATGAACAGAATGCAGTAACATATGGGCTGACAATGACTTGGACCCAAGCTGTGTCAAATCTTTATAGATAATGATTCTGTTGTCAGGAACCAGGATGGTGCACGAACGATTCAAACTCTCTCCTGTATTGTCCCTACTGAGAACATCCTGTTCAGGAGGCAGCCGGGCAAGCCCATTCTCTGCCTTGCCTGTGTCTTGCCTTACCTCACCTTGTTCTCAGCCTACATGGGTCTTCAGAGAGAAAGGTGGAGCCCAGGCCAGACTGAACACCTCCAGTGAGCCATATCTGAATCCATCACTTTCCCATCAATTTTTCTGTATCAAAAATAATAGGTACGCAAATTCCATTGTCCTGAAGACACATGCAGAATGCAAATAGAAATTGATAGACAGGTAACCTCCTGGCTCACCAGTTCATCAGAAAGAGAAACAGATATTGCCTTCTAGGCATCCAGAGAGAACAAAGTTACCAAAACCATTAAGAGCTTTGAAAAATATCCATCCTTCTCTACATTACTGCAGCTCATCTCTGTGGAGCTTCTTTCCCAAAGCTACATGTCAAGCACCCGGGCAAGAACAACAGTATTGATGGAGGGATAGCTGACTCCATGATTACCCTGTGCTGACACCTATTTTCAATTCCTGCCAACTTTCACAAAAGCCTCCTTTTGGAGCTGAAATTTCTTATGGCCTGTTTTCACTTAAGGAGATTTTTGGGAAAGTTTTACAAGGATCTGTCCAGCAATTTTTGGCTTATGCAACAATGAACCAACTGGCTTTTTCTGTTTTTCACAGTAGATTGTGACCTTCTGCTATGTCACAACTCAAATCCTGTGTTTCCAGACTTTAAACCTACACTTAGTCTTCAAACAGGATAAGAATCTCTGACAAGTTGGGAGAAAGTCATGTCATAAACAACAGTTATGACCTTTTGAAAATATTGCACCAAGCATGCTCAGCTGTGCACCAGTCTCTATAATGCTGCTTTATCATTTTTTATTGCAGTTTAACAATAGGGCCATCAGGATGAAGGAATTGTCAGACAGCTACATTTAACCAGAAATGATTAAACCTCTTCCTAAAAGAGGTTTCTGGGGTGGAAAGGTGAGAGGTTTGGCTGGCTGATCCCTTTATTACTGAGTTCTCATCAGGATGATTGATGGAGAGTAACCAATTATTTCAGTCAGATTCTTGTCACATGTGAACCTACTCTGTTACCATTGTGACTACTCGGGCTACATCTACACTACTGCTGGGATCTGAGCTCGATCCACCAGCAGTTGATTTAGCAGGTCTACTGAAGACCCACCAAATCGACAGCAGAGCACTCTTCAGTTGATCTCTACTCTATTTCTCCCCCCCCCCCCCCCCACCAAGAAGAGTAAGGTAAGTCGACAGGAGAGTTTCTCCCACTGACCCCCACCACCACCCCTGGCAGTGCAGACTCCACAGTAACTCAACCTAAGGTACGTCTACTCCAGCTATTCATGACTTACCGTTGACTTACCCAGTGTAGGCATAGCCTCAGACTCAAACACTCTTGAGCTTTCATTATGTAATGTAGTTAAACAACAGATACAGGTTTAGACTCTTAGGCCTTGTCTACACTAACAAGGTAAGTCCATCAAGTTACTCTAGTTAAGTTACGTAACTAAGTTGACATAGCTTAGATCAACTTAGCGCAGTGTAGCCACATCTGTATGTCAACAAGAGACCCTATCCTGTCAACATAGCTTTCACCTCTTGTTGAGATGGAGTACTGAAGGCAGGAGGAGAGTGCTGTCCCATCGACTTCTTGTCTTCACCAGACCCACTAAACTGATGATTCTGCATCAATGGCAGTGGTGCCAATTTAGCCTGTAGTGAAGACAAGCCCTTTGATACTATTGTTCTTTGTGTGTAATAGTGTAAAGGGTACAAAAGTCAAGCACTCGGAAGTTAGGAAAAGCTAGCATTAAGTTTCCCCATGAAAGGTTTCTCTGCCCCCTCCTCCCCTCTCCCACACGTGCGCGCGTGCACACACACAGGATCCTGCCTCATTCACTTCACAGACTAGGCCTGCTCTGGGGATTTTGCAACCTTAAGATTGTTGTAATGTAGACTTTTATGCCGTAACTTTCTAAGTTTTTAAAAAAGCAAACTTTATCATGTGGAACCATATCATGGTCAATCAGCAGCATTGAAACCTTTAGCTCCACTGCACATACCTCTACCACTTGAGCTAACAGAGTAACTGATAGCAGTAGTAGGTTGTCATCCTCTGTGGAGCAGCACTAGAGGGAGATTCAGCACATGATTTTTCCAGTGGGTTTCAGAGATAATTGCAGACAGCAGAGCAATGGTGAGACTTGGGCATCTGGAGTTCCATTCTAGGCTCTGAGGGAAGCGTGCTTCAGTGGGCACAGACCCTTGTTCTCCCCCTCCACCACCTAATTCTTTCAACCCTGTGCTCTCCAGCTCCTCCTTATCCCAATACCAGTTTCTCTCCACCCCCTTATTTTGTCCCATTCCCAATTTCCCACCCATGCAAGCTCCCCCTCCCCATGGGCTTGTAATCCTGGCCCCCCATCTCCCTGTTCCAGTCTTCCCTCTCATCACCCTGCCCCCTGCATTAGTCAGGCAGCTTTCTCCTTCTCAGCAGCACTTGGGCACCAGCAGAAGCACTGAGAGCATGGAGCCTCTCCCCTGTGCTTTCAGCTCTGGTGCCTGGAGCAGCAGTTGCAAGGCAAGTCTTGCTCAACTGCTGCAACCCTGGGCTGGAACATGCTCCATCACTCTGTGAGGATGGCACATGTGCAATTTAGTCATAGGTAGGAGCTGTGAGGGCATGAAGCATGCTCAGTGCAGATGGACTCTTTGGAGAATTTAATAGACAATCTGTAACACATCTCTACTGAGCATGTGCAAATATTGCCAAAAAAAATAACCATTGGGGCAGCTTTTCATAAGATCTGCAAAAGGCACATCTCTAATCTCAGGGTGCCCCCCTCCCCACCTACACACACCAATTTCAAGTCCTTGCTACAAAGCCTGGATGTGCTACAGCTTCTCAGCAAAAGTATTAAGAATTTTTTTTAACCTGGGTGCAGAACAATGTATTTTTCCTAGTTACATCTTGAGAAACAACTGAACTGTCTTTGCTAAAACTTTCCAAAAAACATTCAGCCTGAAGCAGATACCTGGGATGAAAAATCTCCATCTGTGTGGCTAAAGAATAGCAAACTGAACACAGGATCTTATAATGGGAAGTGTCAGGCAAACATAACTATAGGCAGTTCTACCTTCCCCACCTATAAAACCCACTGCTAATTTCTACACATTAATTACACTGGAGCGTCATGACAGATGCTATGTTTTACAGCAGCATGAATGGAATGTCAATAAAAGCATGGCATGGGGGGGAATGACATTTTGAGCCAAGCCCCGCCCAGTGTAACCCAGTGTCAGTGTAACTGAGAGCAGGATGTGTCACCGTCTGTAGCGACTTGTGCAATCGTGTTACGATGGCCTGGCTATTCGCTCAGTAGCCAAATGAGGAGCAGGGACAGCACTGACCCTGAATGGATCCAGTGTTGAAAACCTTAATTCTCTGCTGTACCCTAAGGGGCTCTGTCTTAGACTACATTGCAGTGAGCAGACTGCCCACAGAGGCAATCCAGTTTTACCCCTCAACAGCTGGGCATGGGCGGTGAAACTAGCTGCTGGCACCAGGGTTGGGTCAGGAACCTAAATGAGACATTAAGATGGAGTTAAGCTGAGAGTCTGTATCACTAATTTAGAGTAAAAATCCATGACATGGATGCTGTGATTATCCCCAAAGCAGGTACTGTAAACGCAGAAACTCTGCCTAAAGGTTAAAGAGTGAGCTCCACGTGTGCTAAGGTCTGGAAATGCACAGTTCTGGCACCCAGACAGCCTTACATCTACCCTGTCACAGATTCCTCTGACAGCCACTAGAGTGAAACCTCCCTGAAACCATGAGCAGGGGCTATTGTGTAGGCTTAATACTCACTTCTCCCATTGTTATTCCAAACGGAAAATTTTGCCTTCAACAGAAACCTTAACGCTGCCCTGCTGTGACACCAGGAAGGGAACCAATGAACAAATCAGCTGGATGCAGCTTTAAATGTCACTTTAATCTAATCTGGAGCCCCAAATCCTAGAATGCCTTCATAAGAACGTGGTCCATGGTGTCTATGGGACCGGGATGCAGGAGTGAAGGTTCCCGCAGCTAGTGTCCGGCCTTGCATCTCCCCTGCACTGATGGCTGTTTGCAGGGCCACCTTCTCTCCATCTGCCAGGAAGCTGCCTTGGAAGCACAGCAGAGCTGCCCCTCTCCCTTCCCAGCCTGCATCCTACTCTCTGGGCGAGGCCAGTTTGCCCTACGCTGGGGGCACAAGCATGGGGTTGGCCCACTCTACCAGCCTTCAAAGGTGCTGCTGTCTAATATCTGTACCATTTTTACCCAGACCCCAACAATGGACCCGGGGGACAGCTCAGACCATGCTCCTGGGATTCTGATATGATTTAGTTATAAGCTGACTGGCTGACTTACCAATGTGTTGTACACATGACACTTAACCTGTGTAATGCCCCCGATGCTAAACACAGCATCATACTGATTGCAAGTGGTCTCAGCTGACAGGGCAAAGACTCCTGTATCACTCAATCCCCCCATACCTTCCTTCCATCCATCCATCCATCCATGAACTGGTGACTGCCCATAGTCACGTAAAGGCTTGAGCCAAAGGTATGTCTCAGTTCAGCACCTTGCCCTCTGGCCAGCTGCCCAGTGGCATCAGTGTTACCGCCAGGGGGCTTCGCTTTTTGTAATTTCAGCCCCACATTTATTTATTTTATAACAATTCTCCAATGTATGGGCAAAATTACTTGTAGATTTAGCACCTGCAGCACGGAGCCACCTTTCAGCTGTGTGGGACCACGTCCATGATTACAGAAGTTGACGCTGAGTGACAACATGAGGTGAACCCAGAAATGTTGAAAAAATCTGTTTTAGTTGTAGTTTGATAAAAGCAAGCGAGTGATCACACACGGAAATGTCAAGAGGGAGTTTCTGCAGCAGGCCAGGACTCTTCTGAGTGATTAGTGATCACAATCCCCCAGTCCATTCCTCCATGCCTTTGTTTTGCTTCAGTGTTAATGGCTTAAATGCTTTGAGCGTGGGTGGCCAGCTGAATCTTGGTCTGAGACAGCAAACAGTCAGATAATACACTGCTGTGTCAGACAGTCGTTTGCATGTGCCTCATCTCATATTAATCCTCACTATTACTGTCCATGGGCCAAGCGAACAGAGTACATATATGAAACATACTTGAACCTTCAATAACCCAGTATTAACTGCAGACCGAGACAGGGGTTTTACAATTAAATTGCAACATCAAATTCTGTTAATAACTGTCACCATCAGCTGTGCTTCATCACTACGTCTTTCTGTTACATACCTTAGCGCTGTTTAATATAGGAACACAGTATAAGGAAACGTACAATTTTATATCTCTTTATGGAAAATTCCAGTTTCCAATTTGCACGTACTTGTCTACTTAGAAATTTTATTATGAGCAATATTTACTACAGTAGCCACACTTTCTTTCTTGAGAGGATTATTTATGGCATTATATTTTATGCAGTTTGCTTTAGTAGTATATGCATTTACAAGAATAGCATTTTAAATTCTATTCCTTTCACCATGATGCACAAAATGCACAGGACAAACTCCATCTTTTTCCACTGTCAGTTACAGCACGATAACCAGTTTTCAATTATGATGGTACAAACTTTGACAGCTTTGAGACAACAAAAGTAACAAATGAGCAGAATGCAGGCCTGGGGCAGTGAAGGGAGTGGGTGACACAGAAAAAGAGCAAAGCAAGGATTAAGGATGAGTAATGTAGGAAAGTAGCTGTTCTGTTCTTCTCCCCGCCTGCCCCCATTCCCAGCACCTGTGAAGGGAAATGAAAGCTCAGACCCCTGGGGACGATGACAGATTTCTGTCACTTTGAAGTGAGCTGTAGCTCACGAAAGCTTATGCTCAAATAAATTTGTTAGTCTCTAAGGTGCCACAAGTACTCCTTTTCTTTTTGCGAATACAGACTAACACGGCTGCTACTCTGAAATTTGGCTGAAGTAACGTACAAAGAGGTGCCAGTTTGCTGAGAACTTTGCCAGAAGTTGCCTGAGACAATTTGCCCTGCAGCCTGCTTGGCAGATCCGTTTTAGAATGTGCTTCTATGCTGAAAAGCAATTCTGTAGAAATTGCATCTTCTCACTCAATAGATCTGTTCATTGGGGCCTTTCCATTGACTTCCATGGGCTCTGCGTCAGGCCCTATGGGTAGGATAGACAGATTTGTTACTCTGGTGACAAACAAAATGTTACTGACTTTTCCTCCTGTTAATCCTGCAGAAACAGCCTACTGAAATGTACCAGAGAAAACCTATGGGCCAGGAGTCTAGTGTGTATGCAAATACATCTAATTTGCATGTGTGAATATGCATTATCTTATTTACATAAATACCCTGTGCTATATATATCCATTCTTATCAGTGCACATCTCCCTGCTTCCAAACCAGTAGCTGTGGGCTAACATCAGTTAGGCTCATCACTCGGTGTAGGGCTGCCCTGGTCACAGCCCTGCTCCAACAGCCAGGATGGGGGTAGTGCAGAAAAGTCCATGCCACTGCTACACCCCCAAGGATCCCTATAAGTAGGGTACACTCAAGGGTCTGATTAAACTAGTTTTATGGCTTCTTTGCCCTACCAGAGTAGCTCATAGCAGGCTCAGCATTTCACAGAGTCTGACTCTATTCATCTGCAGTCGCCTCTCCTGCTCAACGTGTGGGATCTCCTGAGCAGAAGGATGTTTGTGGTATGTATTACATGAGTGCAAGAAATAAACCACTGCAACATGCTCCTTGCTGTACAAAGTGCAGAGACGTTGCTCTTACACAGGGGCTGCACAGTCTTGGACAATAGCTGGTAAAAGTGTCCTTTCCCCGGACACCACCTCTGGTCTGTAAGGTCGCTTGCTGCAGAGTGAATTCTGGGGCATGGGCCAGATTGCCTCATTGCCAATGCTCTGAGAGCATGCCAAATGGCCAGCTAAGTTTCTATTTCCTCCAAAACCAAGGTAGCCATGGCTTTGTGCTCTGTGTGGAGAAGGGTAATGTATTCCCTCCTGTACCGCCTGCAGTATATGAATATTCATCAGTGAGTTCTTAGCTGAATAGCGATCATGCGTTAATGATGATGAAGTGAGACATGCAGATATATTTGTTAAAATGCTTTCACCATAATGCCAGCAGGGCACAGGCCACAGTGAGCCTTGCAGGCTGTTGTAAGGGAGATGGTAATTAAGCAATAATATGCAACTGGGGCTGTCAAAGACTGAGACAGAAGCAAGGGCAGGCAGGTGCTGAGTGGAGAGGAGTCTGTGCAAAGGAGCAGGAATGGCTAATTTAGTGGCCTTCATAGCAGTGATTTGGGTAGAACTGTTAATGATGGGGCAGCCTAGTCAGTCTGTTTTTGAAATTAATGTCTGCAGCCCCCCACCGCGAACCTCTGTAAAGAGATAAAGGCTGAAAAAACAGGAAACCAGTGATGGTGAAATCTACTGCCAACTCTGGGGACATAGGGGAGCAGAGGGTCTTAGCCCGACTGGGAGCAGTTACGGGTCTGAGCAGCGACCGAGGAGCCAATGGGATTGAGGGGGAAAGTCTCATGCACTGGGAGCTAACGGGAGGTTGGCTTAGGCATGCAGTTAAAGCAGTGACCATGACATCAGGATTTCGGGAGCTCGGTGGCTGGTGAAACTCTGAGAAGAGCAGCCTGGTCAAGGTCCATTACAAATACCAGTATGGGCCTGCGCAGACAGGCAGCAATGGGGGCAGCTCGGATTCCCCAGAACTGAATACAAAGATCATGGCGTGGGCCCATCTCTGCCGAGGAGGAGAGACAGTGGCAAGCTCTCGGCTCTAGAGTAATGAGAAGGGCATTCTGGGGTTTTTGGTGTAGTTTCACTGGGTTTGTCATGGTCTCTGTAAGAACAAGCATGCTCCCTTGGGTTTATTTGTCCCAGGTTTGAAATTCAATAAACAAAAATCTAAGGGCAAAATGTTCAAACTCATGTGACTAATTTCAGGCTCCCCAATTGACCGTTTGGCTCCTAAATCTATGATTTAGGGGTAAAATTTTCAAAAGCATCTAAGTGGCTTAGATGTGTATCTCCCATTTTTCCAAAGGACATGGGCACTTAAGTCACTTAAAAATGGGACTTAAGGCTCCTAAATCATTTAGGTCTCTTACCCTGAGTACCTGATGTTAGCCATGGGGGAGGATCAGACAATTTGGGAGGTCAGACAATTCTTTAATGACAGTAGCCCTTGAGATTCAAAAAGTGGATGCTTTAAACCATTAACACACACACAGTCAACATCCCATGCCAAAATATACAAAGTAAACTTACTTTAATCAATCTCTAATGTCATGAACGGGATGTGAGCGGTCTGACCTAGTGGTAAAAGTAGGCATCAAGCAGGATCCGCTTACTAGGAGGTCAGAGTCCGAGAGAGGCCAGAAGGCAAACCAAGAGTCAGGTGCCAGGAGGCAGGAAGGGTCAGGTTACCAGGAAAGCAGAAGCAGGAGACAAATTTGAGAGCAGAACCACAGGTCAGCATCCTGGGGAGCAGAAGCAGGCAGCACAAGGCACACAGTTCAGAGCCAGGTGGATCCCAGCTGCATGGACAACTTCCTGTTCCTGTACTGGGTTTAAACAGCGGCTATCGACCAATCAAGGCCCCCAGCATTTAGCCAATCAGCTTCTGATAAGAGTTAGCAGATCCCTGAGTGGCAGGTTGGAGCCTGTTAGCTTCAAAGAGCCCTGTGCACCAGGGCTAGAGAGCCATGCTCCACGAGAAACAAGTTCTCAAGCAGCGCTTTGCTTTCTTTGCCGGTCTGTAAATTTCAGGAGTACTTGTGGCACCTTAGAGACTAACAAATTTATTTGAGCATAAGCTTTCGTGAGCTACAGCTCACTTCATCGGATGCATCCATGCTCAAATAAATTTGTTAGTCTCTAAGGTGCCACAAGTACTCCTTTTCTTTTGGCGAATACAGACTAACACGGCTGCTACTCTGACATCTGTAAATTTCAGTTATTATAGATGGAAATGCTTTTCCATCGGTTTGTCTGTATAAGGTGACACCAACATTTACTGACATTTACCAATAAAAATCGAATCCTTCCAAGCCTAAACATGACTAATCAGGGAATTCATTATGCAAACTGCATCACATTCCTTAGTTCTCCTTCCTAGGCCATTTTAGGCTATGCTTACACGACTAGCTAGGGCGGCAATTCCCAGCTTATGTACTCATACTTGTGGCAGCTCCATGAGAGTCTGCGTGAGCATAAGCACTAGTGTAGCTGCCCATAGCACAGGCAGGAGCAGCAGCGGCTTGACTTAGTTTTGTGAACTATATAGCCAAGGGTGCAGGCAGGTTTCTGGTGGCTACCCCACTGTTTCTGGGTGCACAGGCTGGGACTCAGCCCCATCTTGTAGTGTAGACATAGCCTGAGCGGATCCTGCCACTTCAGTGTTGGTTGATACATCTGTGGATGTTTGTCCTTTCATGCAACAGACGTTAATAATTGTTCTCTCCCCCCCCACACATTTCCATAGTATCTTTCCCATAATGCTACCCACACTCATTCTTGCATCAGTTCCTCCTTCACCACTTCTCCCCCCGAGCATCTTCATTTCCCCTTCCCTTCTCGACTGGTCTCACCAACACTATTGTCTTCACTCATCCTCTCATCCCTGCTCCCCACCTTCACCAATCCCCACCCCACCTCTGCAATGTTTTGGTACCATGTAATGTTAGCTGTTTACATGGGCAAAGAGTAGGCGGCAGCTAGATCTAATAAAATGATTTGGAGTCACAGAAGAACCCAAGAGATATTCCAGCAGAACAAACTTTATTGTTGATAAATTCAGCCTCAAGAATGTCATCATTTCAACTGGCACCTTTTCAAGTCTCATCTCTAAGATCCAAGACGTTTGGATAAACAAAACCGGCATGATCATCTGCAATTGCGCCATCTGTAATTTCCAGTAGTGTTACACTCCCCTTTCCCCCTCTATATAAACAGAAACTTCTCAAAGGGACCATTAACAAAGAGTCAAAGGCCAATATTCTCACACCTCATGCTTGAAGTTAGGTACCTAAATACACATGACCTGAGAAAACAATCTGTGTAAAGTGTCAGCATCCGGCATCTTCTTCTGGTCTGGGTTTAATAACAATATCATATTTCTATAGATGCAACACTATTCCTTGCAGCATTGGCTCTGCAGTAACAAGAAGCTTTCCTAGCTGCCACTGTCGGGTGATGGTCAGGTTCCACTGTACATTTCTTCCCATGGGCATGTTGATGAAAGTGTTCACTGGCAAAGTCTACCCCAGACACTTCCCCTTCATCTGTGCATAGTTCAGTTCTGTGGCTGTTTTAGAGGGTGATGAATAAAACATGGTCTTCCCTGCCTGCACTAGTACAGGCCAGGTCTGTCTGGAGGCATGCCTCTGCCCTGCTATCTGTGTATTCATAGCTCAGTATGCTGCGTGCATGCACTGCTGCAGGCAGAATCTTGCAGGATTCCAAACATCTGGCAGGTGTGATATGAACCTGGCAGCTATATCACTAACCCAGGTTTCCTAGTGCAACATGATTTTTCCGATGGTCTCATTGATAGATTAATACATAGAGTTCAAGACAAGGACCCATTATATCACATAATCTGAGCTATATAGCACAGGCTGTAGACTTTCATCCAGTTACCCCTGTACAGAGCCTGCATTTGGCTAAAGCATCTTCCAGAAAGGTGTCCAGTGCTGTGTACAGAAATAAAATCACCTCCCTGCTCCTGCTTCTCTGTTTAAACATCCAGGGATCACATTAGTCCTTTTTGCCACAGCATCACACTGGGAGCTCATGTTCTGTTGCTTGTTCACTATGACCCCTAAATCTTTTCTGGAGTCAGTGCTGTCCAGGATACAGGCCCCCAGTCTGTAAGTGTGGCTAGCATTCCTGGTTCCTATGTGTATAACTTTGTATTTGGCTGTATTAAAATGCATTTGTTTGAATGGGCCCAACCTTCCAAATGATCCAGTTGGCTCTGTCTGACTCCCTGTCCTTATCATACTTTACCACTCTGCCAATCTTTGTGCCATCCACAGATTTTATCGGCAGTGATTTTATATTTACTTCCAGATCACTAATGAAAATGATGAACATCTAGCCTAGCACCAGTCCCTGCAGAGCCCCATTAGGAACACTCCCATTCAATGCTGATTCCTGTTGAAAACTGCTTTTGGAGACCTGACATTTAACTAGTTCTTAATCCATTTAATGTATCCTCTTTTTTGGTACTGAACAGTAGCAATATTTTAATCAGAATGTCAGGCGGTACTAAATCAAATGCCTTACAAAAGTCTAAATCTGTTACAACAACACAGTTACCTTTATCCACCAAACTTGTAATCTCATCAAAGAATGAAATCCGCTTTGTTTGACAAGAGATTTTCCCATAAAGCCACGTTGGCTGGCATTAATTATATTCCTATCCTTTAGTTAATTTTCAACTGTATCCCTCATAAGCTTTTCCATTATGCATTGCTCAGGACTGATCAGTGTTGGGTTTGATACCATGACTTAACTAAAAAAAGACCCTAATATTTTACTTCCATTGCTCTGGTGATGCATTTAACTTGACTCTGTTTTCCCTGGATCTTTGCATCGTGGGACAGAGACTGGCATCATGTTCTTCCTTGGTAGCTCCAGTATGACCCAAGCAAGCCTGGCATAGGCATCATCCTCTTTCTCATGATATACTTAATGGGCTGAATGAATAGCAAAAGGGAAGCAGCTGGATCTGTCTTTCCTTGGTGGGGTATTACATGTGGTTAGCACTGAACTGTGTTCGGTCAGTTTTATCCAACAGTAACTGGTTATGGTATCCAAGACACCCGTTTACTTCTCTCATTGTCAAATGCAGGCATGCTCATTCCAGATTGCCTCCCAGGTCCTATGGGGTCTCGCCCCCATCTCAGCTCTGCTGTATGTGGTTTCTCCTACTCCACAGTGGAAGTTACACCCACTCCCTAGGATGATCAGCCTGGATAGTTACCCCAAGTTTTCCAATATTAAAATCTCTGAGATTGATCAGTCTCATGGTGAAGTAAGGATTTTATTTGTGTTTAGGGTCTATCATGGTATCCATTTTAATATTGTATTTCCCAGGCAGCTGCCTGGCCTGTGTAACCTCTTTGAATTGCAGTTGTCATTGTCTTTGCCATCATTCTTTGCAGAATCCTAATGTCGCTTCTTGCTGTTTTCCTGGCATCGTCCCCACAAGAGTGCTCGGGAAAGTGGGCTGTAATTTGAAGCAAGACCACAGTGAGGATGCTGGCTGCTAACTGAGTAATTCAAGAGGATCGTCTGCATCACTGCTCACCACCTAGAATAACACTGTGAACGCTCTTGGCAGATTCTATTCTTAAATATTTAATGTTGTATGGGGGAAAGCCCTGAATGTAAATTTCATGAGGAATGTTTTGGTCACCTTTGGATGTGCTAAGAGCTTCCATTCACCCTCTAGACACAAGGTCCATGAATATTCATTCATATTCCTTCAGGGATCTTTTCATTTGTAACGTTGCCAAGAACTACAAACAGGGAACACAGGAGAAGCCGGATCAGCTGAGAGGCTAATGGGAAGTTCAAATGGGATCAGGGGAGTGTTCTGAGATGTGAAGATACCTGGGGGCACAGGGTGTTCATGGCTGAAGGACATGATACATCCAGGGGATGATGGGGGGGGTGGTGGTGCCTAGGTCTGCTCTTGGCATTGCACAGCTCTGGTGTAGCTTTCCCCCTTGTAGAACCGGCTGGCCCTGGCTGGCGCCGACTGCAGAATGCCAGTTCAATTTTACAGCAATGTGCCAGATCTGGACATTTTTCTTTCAATATTGGAACTAATTACCCCCCCCCCACGGCCCGCCACCCCCAAAAGCTAAACAAAACAACCCCTCCCCACCACTTCCTGTCATTTTTGTGAAAATAGGTGTGTTTGAACAGAGCTGGCGCTAGGCATAAGCAGACTAAGCAATTACTTGGGGGCCCCATAATCACTATTTATTATAAGAACTTGCCTGTTTCTGTATGGAGGGGCATCAGAATATTCCTGCATAGGGCCCCCAGTGGGCTAGAACCTACGCTGGTGTTGAATTGCCATTTTGGGATCGAAACCTGAGCTGAGCAGGAAGCAGGGCACTGGTCTGGCTGTGGAAAACCCAGGTTCAAGCCTCTGCTGTAGGGCTGGCATGTCTACTGGGGCAGAGCTAAGGCCGTGGTGCACTTTTCATGGTGTGTACGCTCCATTTGAGCAGTGGGTGTGTGTCTCTGGATGGGGGGGAGGGCAGAAGATATTGTGGGCAGGCTTCCCCTTCCATTTCCTTGCTTTGTAGGGTTTCTGTTAGGTATGTAATACACAGAGCAACTTCTACAGACACAGTGCAGTGGTTGTGTGTGAATTATCTGGACATTCAGTGAAGGAGTTTGAGGCATTCCGATCCCAAATTCACATGCAGCCCAGGGGATTTGTGGCCTAAGAGGCCAACTCGCCAGTCGCTATTCATCATTTGTTAGTTGTTGTTCTCCTGCTTTAAAAGTCTCAGATATCCAATCAGGGAGGCAGAAAATTCCATGTGACTTAAATGACCATTCATATGGTTTTCAGCTAAAAAATGGGTTTTCCGGTTTTCTGTTTCGTGATGGGAAAACTGGAAATTCTCAAGGAAAGCAGCCACTTCCTATCACCACATCTTGTCAAAACCTCAACTTTCCATACCAAAGAGTTTTGACAGAACGTTTCGAATCAGTCCTAACCCATCCCAGCTTTATGCCTGTTCTAGCAGGGCTGCCAGTGGAGGTACAGTATGAACAGAGCAACCTTCACTGATACACAACGCAGAAAGTTTGTGTGCAACTTCTTAAAACCGTGCAATATACACTAGCCTCAAAGCAGTTGTGGAACAGTCACCTTTGTCACCCTTCATATGTGGGTTCAATAATTAGTCCAACACTGCCCATACCCACCCTGGCACCCTAGGCACTATCATTTATCGGGTACTTGTGTGCAAAGCATGTCTCACTAACCAATCAGGCAGCAATTGGACAGATAGAGGAATATAAAAGGTAAGCAAAGAGGTTTATTATGCTCCTGATCCAGTGGGTGTCCGGAAACTCTTCAGCTGCCACCATCTGTCAGCTTTTGGGAGAGCTGGTGCTGCAGCTGGAGATTCAGCCCATGCTGGTGTTTGTCTTGGCTCAGATTAACATCTGCAAGTTCTGGCTGGTGTGGGTGTGCCTGTCTGTGACTGGTCTTTAGGGCTGTTGGGTCTCCTCTCCCTCAGGTGCTGGCTGGCTCACAGCAAGATTCTCACCAAATATGCTATTTCCTCAAAACTGGTACATTTAATGTGGTAGGGTCACATGCAGTGGAGTTACGGGGGTCATGTGGAGTTGGATTACCTGAGTGGGGTTGCAGAGGGGAATCTCATGCAGTGGAGTTGCGCTGAAGGTCTCACACAGCCTCTGGGCCCATGTTCTCTGTGTGTGTATATCAATCTCCTCTCTGTATTTTCCACCAAATGCATCCGATTAAGTGAGCTGTAGCTCACGAAAGCTTATGCTCAAATAAATTTGTTAGTCTCTAAGGTGCCACAAGTACTCCTTTTCTTTTTGCGAATACAGACTAACACGGCTGCTACTCTGAAATCTTCAAGGGGTGCGTCTCTCCAGGGAGAAGGTCATCTCAGCACAAGGACAGCTTGGGGAAGCTCTTCCCAGCTCCTCTCAACACAGCTGTCAAGCACCTACAATGTCTGGGGTGAGCGCTGTGAGGGGAGGGGGTCAGTGGGGGTGTCCAGGAGCCATTAAAACAAGGATCACTTTGGCTGGATACCAGTGGACAGCATGACTCGGTGACAGCATGATATGCTGGACTGGGGATGAATTTCAACACTTTTCTAGATTCAACCCAGAGCCCTCTCCTGACAAAAGTAATGTTTCACCTCTCTGTGATTCAGCTGTGCCCTGAGCCCAGGCTGGCAGGGCCTTCTGCCCATGCCCACTCACCTGCTTGGGACACAAGACAACACACAAAGAGAAGCTGGGCTGGTGATTGTTGTCCCTCTGGGAATTAGAAGGGGAGCAATCCCCCTAGAAAACCTGAAACTTGTGATAACGGCTGGGTCGCATGGGCCCACACGCCCCCCCACCCATGCAGTGGAGGTCACGCTAAGCTGCCTTGTAGAGTGTGGGAGCTGAAGATGAGCATATCCGATGAAACAAGGGGAAGGCGGCAGAGATTACATTCAGACTCCAAGTTAGGTTTGATTTAGTATCCCCAGGAATCTTCAGCCTAGCAAAACTTTCACCTTCCCTGCCACAAGTGCTCACCACTTTATGGCTTTTATAAATCACAGTGGTGCGCAGGAATGTAGGAATAGAAAATGTTAGTATAAAATAAAGACTCACTAACCAGCAAGACAAAATAATCCATATTCATAAGACAAAGTGCCAGCGTAAAAAGAGCAGTGATAACAACAATGAGGGGAAACAAATCAAAAGCCAGAGCTTCTAAAAATCTTACTGGAAAAATTGGCTTGGGTACAAGCTCCATCTGTGGGAAACGGAGCAAACATTGCAGCCTGTGGATGAAATGTGCCCATGGGCCTGGGCTGGAGGGAGGTGGGGGGGGGCTGAGAACCTGCAGAACACAGGAGTGATACAAAGGGACCCAGAGAGCTAGGAATGGAGGCAGAAAATAACTAGATGAGGTTGGGCCTGGAAAGATACCTCTGGGGGAAGTATTCCATGGGATGGAGACAGCTATGAAGCAAAGGGACAGCTGGACATGGTAGCAGACCACATCCCAGATACAGGAGAAGCTGAGGTTACTTGGTGCTCAGTGTCTCATGGAACTGGGTGCAGAGGGCTTGATCCTGCAAGGTGCTGAGTGCTTTCAGCTCCCACAGAAGCCAAAGAAACTATGGCTGCACATCACATCATGGAATGAAGCCCTTTGTTAACATGCACAGAAGCAGCACGTTCCATAACAGGGAGTGAGGGTACATCTACACTGCAAAAACCCCTCATGGCAGCAAGGCTCCAAGCCCAGGTCTGCAGACTCTGGCTCACACTATGGCACTAAAATAGCCATGTAGACCTTCCTGCTCAGGCTGGAGCTCAAGCTGTGGGACCCAACTCCCTCATTAGGTTTCAGAGCATGAGCTCCAGCCTGAGAAAAAAAGACCTCCATGGCTATTTATAGTGCTGTCCTGTGAGCCCTGAAAGCCTGAGTCTGTAGACCTGGGCTCTGAGACTAGCTGCTGTGGGTGGGTTTTTTTGCAGTGTAGACATGCTGTGCAAGGTTTTTGACAAGATGGGTTGGAAGAAAGTGGCTGCTTTCCTTGAATTTCTAGTTTTCCATCACGAAACAGAGAACCTGAAAAACCATTTTTTTAAGCTGAAAACTATGAATTGTCATTCAAATCTCATGGAATTTTCTGCTTCCCTGATTGGATATCTGAGACTTTTAAAACAGGAGAATAACAACAAATAAATGATGAATAGTGATTAGTGAGTTGGCCTGCTAGCATGCAAATCTCCTGGGCAGCTTATGAATTTGGGGTCGGAATGCCTCAAACTCCTTCACTGAATGTTCAGATAATTAATGCACAAAACCACTGCACTGTGTGTCCCTAAAGGTTGCTCTGTACATAACATACCCAACAGAAACCCTACAAGGCCTCAACTGAAGTCCAGTTCTGGGCACCACACTTTAAGAAAGATGTGGACAAATTGGAGAAAGTCCAGAGGAGAGCAACAAAATGACTAAAGGTCTAGAAAACATGTCCTATGAGGAAAGATTGAAGAAACTGGGTTTGTTTAGCCTGGAGAAGAGAAGACTGAGGATGGACATGATAATAGTCTTCAAGTAAGTAAAAGGTTGCTATAAAGAGGATGGTGATAAATTGTTCTCCTTAGCCACTGAGGACAGGACAAAAAATAATGGGCTTAAATTTCAGCAAGGGAGGTTTAGGTTGGACATTAGGAAAAAACTTCCTAAATGCCCAGGTAGTTAAGCAGTGAAACACATTACCAAGGGAAGTTGTGGAATCTCCGTCACTGGAAGTTTTTAAGAACAGGTTAGACAAAAATCTGTCAGAGACTGTCTAGATCACTGGTTCTCAACCTTTTTTCATTGGCCAATCCCTAAAATATTTCAGATGGAGGAGTGGACCCCCTTTAGAAATCTATTGAGTATATGTATAGTTGAAGTCTGTTCAGTCAGTTTTCAGTCTGTCTTTCATGGACCCCTTAGACCAGCGGTCACCAACTGGTTGATCGCGATCATCTGGTCAATCCTAGAGGATCTCCCAGTCAATCACGAGCTCTGATGGCGCAGTGTGGCTGCTGCTAAGGCAGACTCCCAACTCTGGCCCCACGCCGCTCCTGGAAGCAGCTAGCATGGTGCAGGGGCAGGGGTCTCCCTCTGCGCGCTGCTCCTGCCTGCAAGCACCACCCCTGCAGCTCCCATTGGCCCCCGCCCCATCCCAGGGGCCGCAGCAGCACATTGGCTCCTTCTGGGAGCCGTGTGGGGCTGGGGTAGGCAGGGAGCCTGCCTTAGCCTCGCTGTGCCCACCACTGACCGGGAGCTGCTGGAGGTAAGTGCTGCCCAGTGGGAGGCTGCACTCCAAGCCCCCTCCTGCACCCCAACACTCTGCCCCAGCCTGGAGCCCCCTTCTACACCCAAACTCCCTCCTAAAGCTTGGAGCCCAATCCCCTGCCCCAGGCTCAGCCCAGAGCCTTCACCCCCTCCCAAACCCCTAACCCCAGCCCCGTGAAAGTGAGTGAGGGTGGGGGAGAGTGAGCGATGGAGGGGGGGATGGAGTGAGCAGGGCGGGGCCTCAAGGAAGGGGAAGGGTAGATCCTGGGTTGCCCTTAGATTCAAAAAGTGATCTTGGGTGTAAAAAGGTTGGAGACCACTGCCTTAGACATACTAGAGATTTTCTCACTACATTTACTACCTGGGTATCAAGGATTAGCTATAACTCCAGTGAGATTCCATCATTTCATTTTCCCTGGCTGACTGGAGAGCAGATGCCCGCAGAGGGGAGAGAGGGCTATTTTTTTTGCCTAGCTCCACAAAGGACACTGCTGCATCATTTCACTCTTGCCTGGGTTAATTTTGAGCCAATTGCTCTTCGCCCTGGTGTCGATCTCTTGCAGGCACCTAGGCACTCCCTACAGCCCTGGCTTTGGGAAGAAGATGTAGGCTTGGGGGCAGCACTGCGCTATGGTTGGCAGTGGCCCCATCTGGCGGAAAGTAAATCCAGGTCCACACACAGGCCCAGGTTTATCCCTGTTGTTAGCACAGCTCCTAGAGCTGGTGCACTGAATGCCAGGCTGGGGCTCGTGAGTTACAACACTATGGTGGCCTTTAAGGGACATGCCATTAGCTCAATGTGCCATCTCTCCAGGGATCTCATGTAGATGCCAAAGAGGAGGGTAGACTGTGCTGATCCTCGCGGAAGTCTGCTGTGGGGGCCTAGGGAGATAAGGAGCTGATGCCAATTCATCCTTCCTGGGTTCTGTCAGAGAGGGATGGTGGAAGTCCCTTGTTGCTCACCCTCGTACAGCCTAGTCTGGATGCTCCAAGTGGCATGGCAAGGCCAGGGAAGGGGTGGGAGGGGGGTTCCCTGTGAGGGGTGATGGCAGTGGTGCCATTGGTGCAGGTGGCACTTCACAGATCAGTATAGCACAGGCCCTTCCCCGAGCAGAGACTTGCCATCCTGCTGAGTGAAGTGTGCTGGTTTTGCCATGGGGATGACCGTTCACGGGTGCCCGGGTTAAGTCTTTTAGGCTGTCAAGATGATACACCCCATGCCAAGAGTGGCAAGACAGCAGCTTCTTCCCTGGTGTCTTTGCTATCATGCGTGATGCTATCAGTTCCTCACTAGGGCCAGAGCCTGCCTCCCTTCCTCAGGCCCTAGGGTACTACCCAGTGTTTGCTGGTGCCCTAAAGTACTGGACCATGTGTGTGCTGTGGTCAGGATCAGACCTTAAGGAGGCCATAAAGGTATCTGCGGCCTGAAAAATGCACTAATTAAAATGGCATCATTGTGAGCTACCTTCCAACCCTGCGTGGCCAGCTGTTCATCGGCAGCACTTAGCTTTCTCAGGCCAGTCGCATTGGGCTGGTACCATTGGTGCACACCAGTCCCATCTCCAAATGCAAGCACTGAGCCAGGGCTGTATTTACAGCCAGATTGCCAACTATTTCACTGCTCATCAGTTTAGCAGAAGCATCCAGCTAACCTGCTTATCCCATAATCCCAAACCAGCTCTCAGGTGCCAAGAGTCCCAGCTGCCCCCGTGCCAGCTGCCAAAGCCCTTCCCCTTCTTGGGCCTCTCCACAGAATTCTACAGCACATCAAACTTTCCAAAGTAATTCACTTTGCACAGCCACTGCATGTAATTCCAAATACCAGGGACACTGCAGTGATTGTGATTCATTTTCCTATTTCATCGAAAAAACCTTCCAATGTTAAATGTATCCAAAGCTGCTGCCTCTCCATTCCGCTGTAGCCCAGAGCCAGGGACCTTGGCCAGAATTTAGGCTGATCCTACAGCAGGGTATAGGAACTTAATCAAGTTTTGGTAGTTACCAAGGGCTGAAACTTTTGATGGTCTCTCGATTTCATGCCAGTTCTCCGCCTACCTCCTTGTGTATCTATCCCCCAGACCAATTAAGGATTTTCCAGGGGAAGCTTGAACCTTGATCATTGCAATTAGTGGCTATAAATGCAGCATCAGCCTGTGTGACTGCCCCATGGCATTTTATGGAGCAGGCTCTTTGGTTTGAATTATGTTCACAGAGCCTCTTCTAATGTTTCACTCTGCCATTCCCAGTAGAGTGCTTCTGCCTATGTGAATCAAATTGCATTAAACTCTTGTCATTCACTCTTCTCCCTACTTTAACTCTGGAGTTTAATGATGGCAGATAACGTTTCTATTCCTCACAGCCTGGCCTGATTTCACTGACACTCCCAGTCAGAACAATTATTCTCCTCTCTGTGCCTCCTCTTTGCAGATAAGGGGAGGATTTGGTGTTATAGCTGCTAAGAATTATACAAACCCACTTCTGATCTAGCTTTTTAGATCCCAGATCCAGACAAAGGGCCCAATGGCAATGTGCAGCATTGTGGATGCTTTTGTTTATCATGTGCCTAACATGTTTCTATAGTTGGTTTTCCATGGGGTTAGATTGTATTCACCATTTAAAACTCACAATTCTCCACAATAGATATAGCTGTACTCACTGCTGTGTCTTTCTATATTTAGAATTCACGCAGAAAACTGCATACTGTTCCATACAACGGGCAACTTACAGTTGCAAATTCATACACTCAAAAATTAGTAAATGACAAATGTAAGTTTGTCCAGGTCATCACTGCTCTGCACCCATGAGCATGTGTGTTACCATGTACTGTTTAATCTGTATAATAGGCTTCCAGGAATGTCATTCTGTGTGTCACTCTGAAATGCAGAATGTCTGCTGAGTCAGCATGAAACAACAAAAGCAGCTACAGGCAGGTTTGAGAGCTCTCTTTGTTCAGAATACCACCAGGCTCAGTCTTCACTGGGATTCGTGGTCTGTTAACTTACAAATTGGACAGTTTCAGTCATTTTTGGCTGGCTCTTTTATACATATGGCTTTATGAATGACATGTACGCAACAGCATGGGCTTTCAGGCACTGACACTATAATTGATCTGGTGGGTGTCAGCAGGCGGCACTGTTACACAAGTTCCTAGAATGGGACAAATGTTCATTCTTGGGAGACGTGTTGTTGGTTTTGGGTCATGCAGGGTTCTGTGCAGAGGCAACTTCTGGAGAAGGTACCATGCTGTGAGCAGGAGAGTTTGCTCTTTACCTTGGTCTCTGACAGGAGTAATTTCTGAAGGCAGAGTTACTTCCTAGGAGCTGGGCATCTGTGCTGGGCTGAGTTCCCTGGCAGAAGAGATTGCCTTGTATGCTACTTGACCACCATTGTTCCAGTACTGTAGATAAAACCAGTTATTCTAAGACTATACCCGGACTCTGGTTTCTCCTGCAAGGTACCAGAAATCTGCTATTGCTTAGCAGGGGGCAACATTCTTCTTTATTTGTACTAGGGCAGTGTCTTGGGCCCTAGTCCCATTGTGTTAGGCACTATACAAACATGTAACAGAGACAGTCTTGCTCTGCAGAGCTTACAACCTAAAGGACATTACTCCATAGTAGTTTACTGCATGACCCTGCCTCATTTGGTGTCCAGCATGGACAATGAATGAGGCATGGTTGTGCTGTGAATTGGTCTGAGGTACAGAGCACATCTGCCTCATTCACAGTAGAAGCTGGCTGGCGTGGTGGTGAATGAGGTAGGGATCCACTGATGGAAAATGAACAGTCAAGGAGTTAGGGCTGGGACCCAGGAGATCAGAGTTCCTGTATCTGCTACATATGTCCAATGTAAACTCGGGCAAGTCACTTTAGTGCTAGATCCACAGAGAGACTCAAGTTTGGCAATGCTGAGCAATACCACATCTAACTACTAGATTCCCTGCTACCTGGTGGAATTATATCATCTGTTTCTTCCCCAGACACAGAACAGAAATATTTATTGAACGCTTCTGCCTTTTCTGCATTATTATTCATAATTCTATCATTTCCATCTAGTAATGGATCAGTACCATTGTCAGGATTCTTTTTGTTCCTAATATATTTTAAAAACTGCTTTTTATTGTCATTAACTCTGCAAGCCATAGATGTCTCCTTGTATCCCTTGGCTTCCCTTATCATTTTTCTACAATTCCTAACTTCTGATTTACATTTATTACTGTCAACTTTCTCTTTCCCTTTCTTCCATTTGTTGTCTTTTTTTTTTTTACAGAGGTCTTCACTTCCCCTCTAAATCAGGTTGTTTTTTAACCAGCATGGATTCTTTCTCAATTGTTTCAGAGTAGCAGCCGTGTTAGTCTGTATTCGCAAAAAGAAAAGGAGTACTTGTGGCACCTTAGAGACAAAGAAATTTATTTGAGCATAAGCTTTCGTGAGCTACAGCTCACTTCATTGGATGCATCCGATGAAGTGAGCTGTAGCTCATGAAAGCTTATGCTCAAATAATTTTTTTAGTCTCTAAGGTGCCACAAGCACGCCTTTTCTTTTTTCTCAATTGTAGGATTGTGGCTTTTGGGGCATCTAGCAAGGTGCTCTGTGATCATTTCCTCTTTATCAGTTAGGACAAAGTTTATTATAGAATTCCCCTGTGTAGGTTGCAACACTTTTGGAGTTAGGAAATTGTCATCTTAATGTTTAGAAAATCCAGTGATGTTTTAGAACTTGCAGCATGAGATTTCCAGCATATGTTGCTCAAACGGAAATCCCCCATGGGCACACATTTTTCCCCCTGTACATGACAGATAGGTGCATAAAGAGGTGATCATCCTGTTTGCTAGTGTGATTTGGTGGCCTGTAGCAGCTACCAACTAATACCCCCATCTTGTGCTTTATCTGTTAGGACATTGATCCATGAGTATTCAAGATCATTTTTTTCTGAGTTATCAGAATGTTATGTAGCATATGTTAGCTGCTCATTCGGTGAGCCCCATCCATCCTGTGCACTGAATGAGACAAGGAAAAAATAGCATGTGATCATGCAACTGAAGACCGTATCATAATGTATACACCCAAGAGGGCTGAATTAAGGTGGCACAGGCAACCTTAATACAATATGTATTGATTCCAAGGCCAGAAGAGACCATTGTGATTACCTAGTCTGACCTCCTGAATAGCACAGGCCACAGAACTTTCCAGAAATTTCTTTTTGAACTATAGCATGTCTTTTTTAAAAAAAAATCCAGCATTTCTGAAGGAGGCAGAGGATTATTCCTTTTACCAGGCTACAGGGCTCCCTGCCCAGTTTGGATATGGCCCTGCTGTGCTTCAAGAAGATTACTCAGGCCCTGGTTACTTCCTGAGCTCTGTGTGACTGGAACTCTGCATCCATGTGGAGCCATGGAGTTAGTTTTGCAGGCCAGAGCACCGCAGCTGTCCCTACATGCTCACATTATGAGCTCAGCAAACATCAATGACTGCACATGCTGCAGGTTTGAGTCTCAAGCATGGACAAATTGCAAAGGATAAGTACAAAACCACAAGCCCTAGGGACAGAATCAGAAAGCTAAAGCACAAAATTAGTTACACCTAGCAAGGGACATAAAAGGCAATAAGAAGAGTTTCTATAAAAAACAGTAGGAACAGTAGAAGATGAAGGAAAGTGTTGGTCTTCTGCTAAACAGAGAAGGAAAACTAATAATAGGTGACATCAAGCAGACTAAGGTGTTTAATGCTCATTTTGCTTCAGTCTTCACTAAAAAATCTTCTTTAATTTTGACCCGATACATAACCCAATTAATATTAACAATAAGGGGAAGGAACACAAACCAAAATAGGGAAAGAACAGGTTAATGAACATTTTGAGAACTTAGATGTATTCAAGTCACAGGGCCTGATTAAATTCATCTTCATGAACTAGCTGAAGTAATCTCAGAACCATTAGTAATTATTTTTGAGAACTCATGAAGGGGGGTGAGATCTCTGAAGACTAGAGAAGGACAAACATAGTACCTATCTTTAGAAGAACAAAGAGGCCCAGGGAATTATAGACCAATCTGTGGAAAGATACTGTAACAATCAGTTAGTTAGCTCCTAGAGGATAGGTAATGAGGAATACCAATATGGATTTATCAAGAACAAATTATGCTAAACCAACCTAATTTCCATCTGTGACTGGGTTACTGAACTAGTGCATGGGGGGACGAAGTAAATGTGATTTATCTTGGATTTAGTAAGGCTTTTGTCACAGTCCCATGTGACATTCTCATAAGCATACTAAGGAAATGTTGTCTAGATGAAATTACTATAAAAGGGCTGCAAACCAGTTGAAAGACCGTAATGTATAAATGGTTCACTATCAAACTGGGTCGGGGGATCTATTAGGATCTCACAGCGGTCAGTCCTGAGTCTGGTACTATTCAATATTTTTATTGATGACTTGGACAATGGAGTGGAGAATATGCTTATACAATTTGCAAATGACTCCAAGCTGGATGGGGTTGCAAGCACTTTGGAGGACAGGTTGTGAATTTTAAATGACCTTGATAAATTGGAGCATTATTCTGAAATCAGCTAATTGAAAATCAATAAAGATGAGTGCAATAGAAAAATCAAATGCACAGCCACAAAATAGGGAACAACTGGCTAGGTGGTCATACTGCTGAAATGGATCTTGAGGTTATAGTGGATCACAAATTGAATGAGTAAATGATGTGATGTGGTTGTGAAAAAGGCTAATATCATTGCCGGATGTAGTAACAGGAGTGTCTTATGTAAGACATGGGAGATAATCATCCAGCTCTACTTGGCACTTAGGCCTCAGCTGGAGTCCTGTGTCCAGTTCTGGGTGCCACACTTTATGAAAGATGTGGAGAAACTGAAGGAAGTCTGGAAGAGAGCAACAAAAATTACCAATGTTTAGAAAATTTGTCCTTTATAGTTAACTGGCTAAGTGGCAGTTCTGCAGAAAAGAACCTGGGGATTACAGTGGACGAGAAGCTGGATATGAGTCAACAATGTGCCCTTGTTGCTAGGAAGGCTAACGGCATGTTGGCTGCATTAGTAGGAGTATTGCCAGCAGATCGAGGGAAGTGATTTTTCCCTCTATTTGGCACTGGTGAGGCCACATCTGGATTATTGTGTCCAGTTTTGGGGCCCCCACTACAGAAAGGATGTGGACAAATTGCAGAGTCCAGCAGAGGGCAACGAAAATGATTAGGGGCCTGGAGCATATGACTTAAGAGGAGCGGCTGAGGGAACTGGGGTTATTTAGTCTGCTGAAGAGAAGAGTGAGGGGGAATTTGATAGCATCCTTCAACGACCTGAACGGGGGTGGGGGGTTCCAAAGAGGATGGAGCTCGGATGTTCTCAGTGGTGGCAAATGACAGAACAAGGAGCAATGGTCTCAAGTTGCAGTGGGGGAGGTCTAAGTTCGATATGAGGAAACACTATTTCACTAGGAGGGTGGTGAAGCACTGGAATGGGTTCCCTAGGGAGGGGGTGGAATCTCCATCTGTAGAGGTTTTTAAGGCCCGGCTTGACAAAGCCCTGGCTGGAATGATTTAGTTGGTGTTGGTCCTGCTTTGAGCAGGAGGTGGGACTAGATGACCTCCTGAGGTCTCCTCCAACCTTAACCTTCTATGATTCTATGAAAAACTGGGCAAGTTTAGTTTTGAGAAAAGAACACTGAGCGGGATATGACCTGATAATAGTCTTCAAATATATTAAGGGCTGCTCAAAAAAGAGTATTTTGATCAGTTGTTCTCCACATCCTCTGAAGTTAGGACAAGACGTGATTGGCTTAATCTGCAGCAAAGAAGATTTAGGTTAGATGTTAGGAAAAACTTTGTAACTATAAAGATAGTTAAGCTCTGGAACAGGCTTCCAAGGGAGGTTGTGGAATCACCACCATTGGAGGTTTTTAAGAACAGATTAGACAAACACCTGTCAAGGATGGTCTAGGTTTTCATGGTCCTGTCTCAGTGCAGGAAGCTGGGATAGATGACCTCTCGAGTTCCCTAGCCTTACCTTTCTATGATTCTATGAAGAAAGTCATGAGATCGGGGCCAACTTCGCCATGATAATGCAGCAAACTAACTCCAAGAGCATATCAGCCTTCTTCCCCAGACATTTTGGCTGAACAGCTCAACCAAAAAGATCACAAGCAATTTTTTTTTACTAGACTAGTTGTCCTTTTTCACTCCCTCACAACCAGCTAAACCCATTTTTGCTCAAAACAACCCACCTTCAAGCTGAGATCAAGAATCAAATGTTTCATCCCCAAACAGGAACATTTCAGAAAGTTCCAAGTGGCTGAGATCAGGGGATTGGGATGAACTCTGCAGTGCAGTCATGACTGTGAAGAGCACTCTGCTGGGAACACATGGTATAAAGCAGCAGAATCATCTGGTTATATGAAGTCGCCACAAATCAACAAGATTGAATTTTGAAAGAACATTTGACACTGTAGGCCCCTTGTGGACCCAACTGAGGGAGGAGGCATCATCACAGAGAGAGCGCAAGACCTGGGTATATTGCTCTGTGGGATAAGGTTATTGCCCCTGCTAAAGAAACATACTTTTTTTATACAGCTGAATTAGGGTTTATTTTGTGGCTGTTTTTGCACAAGAATTGCAGAATGGACATTTGGATGGTTTCAGAGTTATGGAAATCCACACTGGCTAATGGGGCAGGTGGTAACCTTCCCTTCCGAAGTCTCTATGAAGTGCTGTCGTTCAATATAAAAGACAACGTGACATAAAATCAATAAGAGGTTCTATAACTACATTAGAAGTAAGAGAAAAATGAAGGAAAGTTCAGGTCTCTTACTTGTTGGGAAAAGAGAGCAAATAGCGGATGATGGGAAGATTGAAGTGTTTAATTTCTTTTTTGCTTCAGTGTTCATTATGCTTAACACAATTATATTAACACCATGGGGGAGGATCTTGGGCTAGAATAGGGAAAGAACAGGTTACTTAAATAAGTTAGATGTACTTAAGTCTGCAGGGCCTGATGGATTCACCCTAGAGTACTTGAGGAACTAGCCAAAGTAATCTCTGAACCATTAGTGATTATCTCAAAGAAGTCATGTGTGACAGCTTGACAATATCCTGTAATATTCTGGACAAACCTTAGGGAACTAAGGTAAATTTTACCCAATTAAGTGAAACCTTACTGAATTAGGGTTAATACCAGTGGAGGTTGTATTAAAATGCAATTGTGTAGGCATGGTGGTGGCACTGTATGGAGCTTTCTCTGGTATCCACTTTAGAAGTCTCCCCCTCAACCCCTGGAGAGGTGCCCATATACCGGGTCAAACTGGATTCTGTGGGGACCAACAGGCACAGGCAGGATTTTTGCAAAAAAAAGGCAAATGTTATTCTCAGGTGTATTAACCAGACTGTCAGTATAAGACATGGGAGGTAATTCTTCTGCTCCACTCAGCACTGGTGTGGCCTCCGCTGGAGTACGGTGTACAGTTTTGAGCAGCACATTTTAAGGAAGATGTGGACAAATTAGCGAGAGTCCAGAGGAGAGCAACAAAAATGATGAGGATTAGAAAACATGACCTATGAGGAAAAGTTGAACGAATCAGGCATGTTTTGTTTTGAGAAGAGGAGAAGGCTGGGGGGACCTGAAAACCATCTTCAAATACATAAAAGATTATTACAACAAGGCCGGTGATCAGTTGTTCTCCGTGTCCACCACAGGTAAGAAACGAAGGAATCTGCTTAGTTTGCAGCATGGGAGATTTAGGTTAGATGTTAGGAAACAGGTAACCTATGGAGACTGTGGAACCCCTGTCATTGGAGGTGTTTAAGAACAGGTTGGACAAACACCTCTTAGGGATGGTGCAGGTTTATTGGGTCTTGCCTCTGCATAGGGCAGATGGACCAGATGAGATCCCTTCCACCCCACGTGACTATGATTGTGTGTTTGCATATCCCTGTCATTCTGTACTTCTGCTTTCCTGTACACAGACTAACATTACCAGAGAAGAGTGCAAGGAATCAAGTGCACTGTGATTATGATGCCGTTGTAGCTGACTCAAGATGGCTCCTTTGCTGTTCAGTAAGATGGCAGCTCTCTGTGCTCTGTGGATGCTGAGTCTGACTGGTGAATCGCATGGAGTCTGGATGGCATGGGATTGTGCCTTGGCAGTGAGGTTTATTTTGGATGCATCCACCAATAGTCAGGGTTATAGGAGCACAATAATCTGCCATTGTTCCACTGATGCATCTTCACCATGTGAGGGAGCCAGTGCTGGAGGAAATAGGAACTGTCGTGGGAAAATTAACCACGCGTTGTGTTTGGATCAGAACAAACCTGAGATCCCTTTATTCAAGCATGCACATACAGGGAGAGTCAGCCAGAGCTGCTCTGCCGTAAACAGAAATACACGAGCTTTCTTGCTGAAAACCACAATTTGCCAAACCCACTTCCTTCAATAGCATTTTCCTTATTTGGCATATAGC
The DNA here is from genome assembly GCF_009764565.3 of Dermochelys coriacea. Taxonomy (NCBI): domain Eukaryota; kingdom Metazoa; phylum Chordata; order Testudines; family Dermochelyidae; genus Dermochelys; species Dermochelys coriacea. The sequence continues at coordinate 5,186,326 of NC_050082.1, read as the reverse complement.
TTTGCCTTACTTGGAGTTTAGCAAAAACAAGCTTTTCCTGTTATTGACAGGTGTTTTCTTTGCAGTTAATGGTTTTTTTTTAACTTCTAGCGGTTATGGTTACATTTCTTAAGCTGTGCTGTTTTGCAATTGCCCCTCAATGGAATTTTTCACACTCTCCTCTTATGCTTCATATACACTGTTTGCTTTACCAAAGTTTTAGGCCTACTTGGGAAGTTTAGGCCTACGTGGGTCCACTGAATTTTTCCTCCACATTCCCTCCTTTTGGTGCTTTTTTGGCACCACTAATTGGGCCTAAACTTTTATAGCCATGAGCTTGTTAATTTCCTTCTTTTTTTCCTTCTGTCCTTTTGCCCAAACTGTATTATATGTTGTATTTACAGTCATTAGTGCCACCTGCTTTCTTGCGCCGAGGTTGGCAGGTCTAGGGCTGGATAGGCAATGATAAATACATTTTTTACAGCAACAATAACATAACCCTATGCTGAACAGCAGTAAAAGCAACAGCATTCCCATGGTGATAATATGATGCAGTTGAGGTTGTTGTATAGCTTAAGTTACAAAACACAAAACACTAGTCTGGGTACATAAAGTAGACATTCTAAAGGCAGTATAAAAGGCATTCTTTTTGGCTTGATATATATTTTGGAGCATGTAAATTTGTCCCTATAATTCGGAAATTTTCTGAACCTCTGGTAGGATTGAAAACAAATTTTGGAATCGGTCAGGTACTAAAGCAGTCCAGTTAAAGGGTATTTGGAACCTAAGGCTAATTGTAGAGTTTTATTCACAGGCCAATAAATAATATGTTTGCCTGCGGCTGTGGTGAGATTAAAATGTACGTCATTTAAGGTAGTGGTCTTAACATGCACACAGCTATTATTAGCTTGGAATAGTAGATGTCCTGTCAGGGTAGTACCGTGTCCCATACCCTCCCAACAAATATTGTCATGAACAGTGACAACCTCTCCTGGTTTTAGTTTATGTACACACTGAAGTTGAGGGGGTTCTAAAGGCCAGAGTGTCCATTGGCTTCCAATCCCTATGCAAATGTCGGGTGTTACTCCAGGAGCACTGACTACGAATCGGTTTGGCATACCAGGTAGTTTAAGTTCCCAAATGTCTTGGTGAATTATCCAATCCCACATGTATCCTCCCGACAGACCTGGCAGGATTCAGTAGGTGGGAGCCCATACCCCTCCGACCGGCCTGTATGCTTGGAAGGAACACTGTGCATGTCTGCATTTCCATTCAGAAAATCTTCAAGTATGTCTCCACGGCCACAGACTAGATGGAACTTCTGAGGTATTTGTAAGGGCAGTAGGCCACGCCTGATGTTCAAGATTCCTCTGAATGGCCGTGAACTGGTTATTTAGAAAATCCTGAACCTCCAAACAAACCAGATCCCACTGCAATACCTTTCCAGCATTGGTGATACCCAGTACCATCTCTGTTAACAGCTTTTGGGTCATTGAACTAAGGGCGGAGATAACGTATAATTCACCAACACCAGCCTGAACCTGGGCTAGCTGTGCTCCAGTAATAAGGCCCGTGGCTTTTTTCAACTGTCCCAATTTTTTCTCATGTTGCTGACCTTTATAGATATACCAGATTGCAGCTACGCTATTTGCACCATGCCATAGGTGTTCAGCCAAGTCTCTCTTCTTTTTAGGGGAAACCCAGGTCTATTGCTGTGCCAACCTAATGAAAGCTCCCTTTGAACAATTAGGATATATAGAGGTAATCTGAAAACTAGATAAGGGTAGTGTAAATTTTACAGTTCCTAGTGTAGCTTTAATTAGAGTCCATTGAAACTTCAACCCATCTTTTTTTTGATGAAGTATTACATCACACTTGATGGCTGAACAACCTTATATACTCCTGAGAGGCCTCAACATCAATATCATAGGACGGGGTGTACTGCAATATGGTACAGTTTAAATTATTAGTTATTGGGACGTTTTCAGTACAGGTAATTTTTTCAGCAGCAGAACAAACCTTTTGGATATTTGTTTGATTATTTACCAGTTGGGTGACCAAATAACAATAAGGTCCCTTTTTATTTATCATGCTACCAACTTTGGGAATGGCCATTAAATCTATCCTGCTATGGGCCCCATCAATTTCAATTTCTGACTTTTGGGGCTCAGTAGCAGTGATATCATATATTTTTATTTTCACCAACCCATTTGTTTTTTACTTTATCATTTGCTTATATGAACAGTCCTGAACCTTAAAAAATAATTTTTTTTGAGCAAAATTTTCATAAATCACTTAAGTGCGAAGGTTTTGGCCATTGGGTTTCATTTGAATATAGAGTATTGTCTATATTTGGGTAGATTGTGGTGGGGGGGTGGTGAGGTTAATGGAGGAAGGGATGGTGGGGTAAATGGTTGTGGTAGCAAGGCATTTTGGATATTCATTGTCTGGAAGCCAATTAGGGAGAGCAATACATCCCCAGGGTACTTGCCCAACGGCGCATTCAAGCAACTGTTGATTACACAGAGCCACCTTAAAACTTAATGTGGGGCACTGACTACAGCTTTTATCTGCTATTTGTTACCAAAACAGATTTAAAATCTTTTTTTTTATTTTCCTGGTTTTGACTGCCCTGCTGCAGCCACAACTTTGGTCTTTATTTAAAAACATTTTAAATCTTATAAAGCATTAAGTCACCTTAAGGATTAAATGCTAATACCAAAATTAAACAACACTAGTTTCTTTTGTTTGGCAAAAGTATTTTTTTTGGTTTTACAATTTTAAAACAACACCAATTTATTTTAAACTTATAAAACAAAGATTTTACACACCAGGAGTGTTTTTTAGCTAATTTGCCTAACTAAATGTTAAATGATTTTACTTAAATAACCTTTTGCCTGGGTTATTTACAGAAATTCTTCCAGAGAAATGCGCCCTTTCTCCAAAGGAATGGCTGCAAAGAAACCAAGCATTTTTTTTTTCATAACACTTTCTTTTAACATTTGTATAAAGTTTTACTGCTTAATTTTCTCCAGTAACTACAGAGTTAACCTCTCACTTTCTTTCTTTTAACTTCCTCTACTGTGGTTGCCTGCTTGTCTGGGCCTGATCCTTTTTTGTTGTTGTTGTTGCATTATTTCTGTCCATGGGCACAGGCATTGTTTCACTACCAATTTAGCAAGGAGGGTGGGCTTTTTGACTAACCCCCCTTTTATTTATTTATACACACCTATTTACATACACACATATTTATTCCTCATATCTAGATGCATCTTATTTAACAATAACCTTAATCCTTTTATGTCCGGACTTAATACAACCTTTCCCTTACTTGAGGCGGTAACAACCCCTCAGTACCGGTGCTTTGTAGGAAAGAACAGCAGCAGGGGTAGGGACAACGGGAAAGGTAGGGAGTACAGCAGCATTAACAGCATCATAAAATGGGCGAGTTACACTCACTGACCATAGGAATAATGACTCCTGGCTGAATGCAGAAGGTAAGAACAGGCTGGATTTTAACTTGGCCTGTTTTGATAGAGGGTACTATTGCACCTCGGGAAGGGGTCTTGCTGGGTTTAGGCGAATCTTAACGTGTTGGGCAGACCCAATGCACCCAACCTGGTTGGCATGATCGGCTCACAAGGCTTACAAGGAGGGAGAGACCTTAGCCAGCTGTTCCTGTTGTAACGAAGAAGGGCTGGGGTCAGTTTTCTCCTGTAAACTGCCAGGACCTCATTGTGAGTGGGATTAGACACATCCAGATACACACCATTTGGGGTACAGCAGATTATACAATGTAATTTACACAGCAAGTCTCTTCCCAAAAGGTTAGCAGGTGAACAAGGGCTTAGGAGGAAAGCATGATGGTCAAACAAAGGATGGATAGAAACGGACAGAGGTGAAGAGATAGGGTGGGGAATAAGAGTATTGCCCACCCCTACTGCTTTTAGATTGACCAGGGCAGTAGGGACATTTATTATATCCAATGGCCCATTTGCTTGCAATAGTAACATGTGCTATCATTGGGTCCCTAGGGGAGGTGGACAGTGGGGACCTTGGTTTAGCCTTCCCCTTCTCCCTCTGCAATGGGCGGCTATTACGGGGTCCCTGTATGTTCTAGAGCTGGAAGGTCATTAACATAGTTTTAATATGGCGATGAGAGTATTTGGGTTTTATTTAAATTCTTATTTTTACCTTGTTTATAGGTGCTAATTTTTTCTCCAGTCAGCTTTCTTTGGGCAGACTGTGAGAATTTTATCTAACAGCTTCCTCCTGATTTTATTTAATTTTTTCTGGTTATGGCCTGGATTTTGCTTGGGCCACTGAGCTTCTTCACAAAGGTGACTCAGTGTTTCCCTAGGCATGACCCCTCCTAGAAGCTGGTTTAAATCTGCCCATGTAGGGTTATAACAGTTTATAACAATTTGCAATTCCTCTTTGAATTTATCAGGATCCTTTCTTATTTTTTGGAAAATTTTTAAGTAAATTATACAATTCCGTAGGAGACCAAGGTGCATGTGCAGACACCGAGATCTCATGACCCGAAGCACCAATGCCCGGGAATTTGCGCAAGGGGAACATTTCCTCAGTACGGGGAGACACTGTCTGAGGGGTGAACGTAAGGGGCTTCTGTTACTTAATATTTCTTGCCGGCTTAGTTGGATTTAAATTCTTTGCCAATTTTCTTTTTATCTCTTTTAATTGTGTTGTAAGTTTCTCCTGGGAGTCCTTGAGACTCCTCATTTGAGATTCACGGTGCCTTTTTTCTCTTTTTCTGCATGGCAATAGAAATATGTCTCATACTGACATTGGTCAGAAGCGCACTTTTGAGGTGCACAATCTTGTCAAGGTCGAAGCTTTCCCTTTAAGGAAACTATAACTTTAAATTATCCCTATTCCTGGTATACCAATTTCAATTTTTTTTAGAAACTTGCAAGTGAACTAGTATGTGCCTTTTGGCAGGACGGTGATCCTTCTTGACTTCTTGATTCCCCATCTGTACCTGGTAAGAGGGGAATCCTCTTGGATCCTTCAGCCCCCAGTACTGTATCTGGCGAGAGGGGAATCCCTTTGGATCCCCCAGCCCCCAGTACTTAACTCAGTTCACTTGTCACACTCATACAGGGACCTGGCAAGGCGGGGATCCTCTTGGACCCTCCGGCCCCCGTACCCTGGGCCTTTTCCTGGTGAGGTGGGGATGCTCTTGGACCCTCTGGCCCCCAGTGCCCAACTCAATTCACTTGTCACACTCACACCGGCCTACCGACCTTCACTTTCACACTGGCACACGGAACGAGGTCTATCCACGACCTGTCCAGCCACCCTCAGTGGCTTTTCCCGGGGAAACCAAACCTGGATGGGACTCTGACCCACCCCAAGGGCATCAGGGTGTCTCTCAGCAAAAGTCTGAATACAGCGTGCAACTCACCTGAACCCAGAGCCTATGGGCGGTCCTCCACCAGAAACCCAATATAGAGATTTCAAAAAGTCTCTTACCTTTTCGCATGGGCCCAGGGTCTGGTGGGGAACAGCTCACGGTCCTCCGGCTCTCGGTGGTCACCATCTATCCTAGCCACGGCACCAAGATTGTCGTGGAAAAATTAACCCTGCATTGTGTTTGGATCAGAACAAACCTGAGGTCCCTTTATTCAAGCATGCGCATATAGGAGAGTCAGCCAGAGATGCTCTGCTGTAACCAGAAATACAGGAGTTTATATTGCTGAAAACCACAATTTGCCAAACCCACTTCCTTCAACAGTGTTTTCCTTATTTGCCATATAGTGCAAGCTTTAACAGTAGCTTTGCCTTACTTGGAGTTTAGCAAAAATAAGCTTTTTCTGTTATTGACAGGTGTTTTCATAGAATGATAGAATATCAGGGTTGGAAGGGACATCAGGAGGTCATCTAGTCCAACCCCCTGCTCAAAGCTGGACCAATCCCCAATTTCTGCCCCAGATCCCTAAATGGCCCCCTTAGGGATTGAACTCACAACCCTGGGTTTAGGAGGCCAATGCTCAAACTACTGAGCTACTCTTCCCCTGCTTTTTTTCCTTTGTGGTTAATGGTTTTTTTTAACTTCTAGCAGTTATGGTTACCTTTCTTAAGCTCTGCTGTTTTGCAATTGCCCCTCAATGGAATTTTTCATACTCTCTTCTTATGCTTCATACACAATTAGCTTGACCAAAGTTTTAGGCCTACTTGGGAAGTTTAGGCCTACTTGGGTCAACTGAATTTTTTCTCCACAGGACTGATGTCAGGCATGCACTGGACACCACGTTGGTATGCATTTTGGGGAGATTCGGAATTGGGAAGCAGGTTTCCTGGGGTCTTTGCCCAACTGTGTGTCTGACTTGTGTTATGAACTTGGGCGAGTCATTTAAATGTTCTGTACCTTAGTTTCCCCATTTGTAAATAGTGGCAATCGTTACTAACCTACCTCACAGCAGAGAAGGAAGGTTATGTAGGTTTATTAGTGCTGGCAGTTTATTACTATTGCCACTATTTGGAATTATAGACTGTAACTCACCTGTACATATATTTTACCTGCTTTAAACTCTCAAAACTCTCTTTTCCTTTTCTTAGCTAATAAACCTTTAGTTTGTTTATTATAGAATTGGCTACCAGTGTTGTCTTTGGTATGAGATCTAGAATGCAACTCGACCTGGGTGAGTGACTCATCTCTTGGGACTGGGAATATCCTGGAATATTTGTGATTTTTGGTCCAGTTTTGTCTGGGTGGCAAGATAAACTGACAAGTCTAAGGGGACAGTGGTGAGACTGTTATAGTGGTCCAGGAATTCACTTGTTACTGGCTTGGTGAAATCTAATTACTGAACATACCATCAGTTGGGGTGTCTGCCCCAAGGTAGACACTCCATGGTCATGAGCTACTCCAAACTGCGTGACAGTAGCATTCCCACGTTGGCCTCAACCAGAGTTTTATTTCGAACCTAAGAATTCTTTTGCCTGTCCTTTTTGTTTTTGAAAGACAAGGTGGGTGAGGTAATATCTTTTAATGGACCAATTTCTGTTGGTGAGAGAGACAAGCTTTTGAGTCACACAGAGGGGTGTGTGTGTGAGAAAAAATATAATTTATTCTTCCTTTCATCTTGAGGACGCTTTACCTGGATGAAGATTCATAGTTTTAGGACCAGAAGGGACCATTATTATCTGGCATCATGTATAACAAGTCCTCAAGGAATCAATTCTGAAGCACTTAGAGGAGAGGAAAGTGATCAGGAACAGTTAGCATGGATTCACCAAGGACAAGTCATGCCTGACTAATCTAATTGCCTTCTATGATGAGATAACTTGCTCTGTGGATGAGGGGAAAGCAATGGACTTGTTATTCCTTGATTTAGCAAAGCTTTTGACATGGTCTCCCACAGTATTCTTGCCAGCAAGTTAAAGAAGTATGGGCTGGATGAATGGACTATAAGGTGGATAGAAAGCTGGCTAGATCATCGGGCTCAACGGGTAGTGATCAATGGCTCCATGTCTAGTTGGCAGCCGGTATCAAGTGGAGTGCCCCAAGGGTCGGTCCTGGGGCCGGTTGTGTTCAATATCTTCATTAATGATCTGGAGGATGGTGTGGACTGCACCCTCAGCAAGTTTTCAGATGACACTAAACTGGGAGGAGAGGTAGATATGCTGGAGGGTAGGGATAGGATACAGAGGGCCTAGACAAATTAGAGGATTGGGCCAAAAGAAATCTGATGAGGTTTAACAAGGACAAGTGCAGAGTCCTGCACTAAGGATGGAAGAATCCCATGCACCGCTACAGACTAGGGATCGAATGATTAGGCAACAGTTCTGCAGAAAAGGACCTAGGGGTTACAGTGGACGAGAAGCTGGATATGAGTCAACAGTGTGCCCTTGTTGCCAAGAAGGCCAATGGCATTTTGGGATGTATAAGTAGGGGCATTGCCAGCAGATCGAGGGATGTGATCATTCCCCTCTATTCGACATTGGCGAGGCCTCATCTGGAGTACTGTCTCCAGTTTTGGGCCCCACACTACAAGGAGGATGTGGAAAAATTGGAAAACGTCCAGCAGAGGGCAACAAAAATGATTAGGGGACTGGAACACATGACTTATGAAGAGTGTCTGAGGGAACTGGGATTGTTTAGTCTGCGGAAGAGAAGAATGAGGGGGATTTGATAGCTGCTTTCAACTACCTGAAAGGGGGGGTTCCAAAGAGGATGGATCTAGACTGTTCTCAGTGGTAACAGATGACAGAATGAGGAGTATTGATCTCAAGTTGCTTTGGGGGAGGTTTAGGTTGGATATTAGGAAAAACTTTTTCACTAGGAGGGTGGTGAAGCACTGGAATGTGTTACCTAGGGAGGTGGTGGAATCTCCTTCCTTTGAAGTTTTTAAGGTCAGGCTTGACAAAGCTCTGGCTGGGATGATTTAGTTGGCGATTGGTCCTGCTTTGAGCAGGGGGTTGGACTAGATGACCTCCTGAGGTCCCTTCCACCCCTGAGATTTTATGATTCTATGATAACATGGGCTAGAGAACCTCCCCAGATAATTCCTAGAGCAGATCGTTTAGAAAAAGAAGCTTGATTTAAAAATTGTCAGTGAAGGAAAGTCCACCATGACCCTTGGGACAATGTTCCACTAGTTAATTGCTCTCATTGTTCAAAAATGTATACCTGATTTCCTGTCTGAATTTGTCTAGCTTCATCTTCCTGCCATTGGATCATGTTCAACCTTTCTGCTAGACTAAAGATCACTTTATTAAATATTTGTTCCCCATGTAGGTACTCCTAGACTGTCATCAAGTCACCCATTAACCTTCTCTTTGTTAAGAAAACAGATTGAGCTCCTTGAGTCTATCGCTAGAAGGCAGGTTTTCTAATCTTTTAATCATTCCCATGGATCTTTTCTGAACCCTCTCCAATTTATCAAAATCCTTTGGACATCAGAACCGGACACTATTCCAGCAGTGGTCACTGAAGAGCCAAATACAGAGGTAAAATAACTTCTCTGCTCCTTCTCGAGATTCCCCTGTTGATGCATGGCAGGACGGCATCCGCCTTTTGGCCACAGCACGCACTGGGAGTTCATGTTCAGCTGATTTTTCACCATGACCCCAATATCTCTTTCGGAATCACTGCTTCCCAGGACAGAGTCCCCCATTCTGTAGGTAAGGCCTCCCTTCTTTGTTTCCACATGTACATGTTTACATCTAGCCACATTAAAATGCCTATTGTTTGCTTGCACCCAGTTTGCCAAGTGATCCAGATCGCTCTGAATCAGTGACCTGAGAGAGATGAAGATTTAGCAGACAGAGCATGCTGCAAGCAGCCAGCAGGATTGGGGCTTGCTTCAGACATTAAGCACAATGTCGGACATGGAAAACAGGAACTGTTATTAGAGCTAATTGGATCCAAGCTGCATGTAGTGGAGGGCTAGTATGCCCCTCAGCTCCTGTTCAAGCTCTCTTGCCTGTGTTAATTTGGTTTCCCTGTATTCTTAGTCTCAGCAAATGAAGTTACACTCAACAAATCTTTGCACATCAATTGCCAAAGCGGTTCTCTCTTAATGTCTGCAGAGCTGCTCCTAATGGCATAGTCCCCTTAATTGGCAGCCAGGGCTTTCAAATTGGGGGGAAAAATTGAGCCTCAAATACAGTATAAAAAGCCTATTGCAGACACATGGCTGCAGCCAAACCTGTCAAACTGCAGACTACAGCCCCTGTCTAATGGCCTCGCAGGGAGTGCAGTGAGCAGGCTCCAGAGGTCTTGAGCTCACCATGCAGGGGGCTTTGTATCTATCTCTGGGCTAGCTGGGGCTGAAACCTGTCTCCAGCTGACACTGCCTCCAGTGGTCAAACCTTTGCACCACTCCAGAATCCTGGGCTTCAGGCAGCTCTCAAAGGCCACCAGGTGTTTTTATCACAGTTGATACAGCAAGCAGGAGAGACAGGCCGAGAAGGGAGGAAAGGTTGCCCTGACTGAATGGGGAGATGAAAGAAATAGAAATGCCATTTCATCGACTGCCTGTTTGGCTCTGTGTCGCTGCCTGAGGAAGAAAAGGCTTCAACTGCTTAGCCGGTAGGGCAGGAGAGGAACCACACATGATGTCTGGAGCCATCCCTGGTCAGAGCAGAATGGAGGAATATGTGGGGAGTGATGGAGTGACCCAATGTGTTCTTTCCTTTCCTTGCAGACGGGGCACAGGGCAGCGTTGGCTGCAATGGAGAGGCAGCAGTGGTACTGGATGCAACGTCTCAACATCTTCCTTGTTGGCTCATCCAGTTTCTGGGCCTGTACCTGAAAACAATTCCTAAATTTCAGCGGACATGGCATGTGGCTGTCTATTTGTTAGGGGCCACTTCTAGCTCCCATCATGCCTCTGATCTGTGAATAGCACTGGCTTCCTTTGTGTTTACTGGGGTAGTTTGTAGTGACTGCACTAACTTATAAAGTGTTCTCTAGGCTGGATCCCAGTTACCCAGAGACCTGTCTTGCCCTCAGTGCATCGGAGGACAAGTGAGGAGCTCGGGCTGACGGCTCTGCATTTAAATGGAAGGGACCTGAGGCAGAAAGTTCTCCAGCGGCAGGAGAGGGGAGTTGGAGGCAGGAACTTTTCAGGGATGGGGCCCGAGGCGGGAAGTTCTCCAGGGGACTCTCCACTGTGGAATGCATTTCCCTTGCTGGTTTGCCAAGGGCTGAATGAATGGCCCAGTATGCGGGTCACCTGGCAAGGCCCATGTGTTCTCCCACATTTCTCTGGCTAAGTGGGGTAGCAGTGGGGAAGGAGCGAGGGAGTGTTGGCCATTGGCCCTGGCCGCTATTTGTGTGAAGAGCGTAGGGATCCCAGAGCTCCAACTGGGCAGGTTTTAAGGGCCTGAAATAGTAACAAACACTCCAAGCTGTGGGAGCTGCAGAGCCCTCTCCCCACTGCGACCAGCCAGGGGGCAGCTCCTCCCGTAGGGTCACTGTGTGTGAAGCTGCAGGGCAATTTGGGGCTCGTCTGCCCTGGAGCTGGCTACAGACCTGCGTTCGCTCTGATTGAGCAGCACATTAAAACCAGATGCACTGCCGTGGTGGTGTGAGCGGTGGGAGGGGCCAGCTGCCCCAAGGACGTGCCTACTGTCTCAGATGGGATCACACTTGGGCAGCAAGTTCCTCCTGCTGCTTGCGCCACTGTGGCTACACTTCTGGAGCGTTCGCTTGATCAGTGAGACCGTAGGTATGTTTCCTTGAGCTGTAAATGACTCTTCTGCCTCCAGTGCAGACTTACCTTCAGTGCAAGCCCACGGCACTGTCACAGCATGGGGCTGGCTTTGGATCCGAGGCTTGGCTGGTTGGTTAATTGGCATATCAGAAAGCGGGAGCTGTGTTCCATCGCCCCATGTAGTGCAGCTCTCCCTGCCTCCCCTCCAGAGATGCTGTTTCTCAGGCTCTCAGATCTCAGCTGTGTCAAGCTTCCATTTGCTTGGAAGCTCTCAAGCAGGCGGTGAGCCCAGATCCCGCTCTGCCTCTCCACGATGAGTTGCGCTGAGCTAGGCTGCCATTCGTCTCCATATTGTTTTCCGTATTACACCTAGAGTAGTATTTTCACTCCTGACCGATACTGAGTACGTCAAGCTCCTCATTAAATCCACCTGGGAGAACAAAATCAAGACAAATACCAACAGCCAGCCTTGGCTATACCATTGCTCTGTTAAACTGGAGGCAGGCAGAGCTGTGCCCCTTGCAAAGTCGCTCAGTCAGGCACTGCCCAAGAGCATGCTGATGCTCTCAACAGCTTTGCGGTCATGCCTCGCTTCTGCTGGAGGCAGCACTTGAGTCTTCTTCAATGTAACAGTTTCTCAGCTCATTCCCAAAGGCCTGTTGCAGACAGGGTGCCTGGCCATTCATCATTCTGCCCGATAAAGAGTGCAGACAGGGGAAGGCCATTAGCCCTTTAGATTCCATGTCCTTCAGTGTCAAGAACCCCCCTATTTGCCCAGCTTTATCCCTTCCCTTTGTATTCTGGGGCTCCTGCAGAAATGCAGGGTTTCATACATTTTAAGGCTACAAGGAACAATTATGATCACCTCGTCTGACCTCCTGCAGCACCCAGGCCACGAGAATCTCACCTAGCAATTCCTGCATCAAGCCCATATCCTGTGTCTGAGCTAGAGAGGCTCTTTTTGAAAGATATCCAAACTCAATGTAAAGACTGCAAGTGATGGAGACTCACCAGATTCCTGGGTAACCTGCTCCAATGGTTAATTACCCTCACTGTTAAAAAGGTGTGACTTAGTTCCAGACTGACTTCCACTTCCAGCCATTAGATCTTGTTCTGCCTTTGTCTGCTAGATTAAAGCACCCTCATCTATCAGAAACCTTCTTGCTGTGTGGGGATTTATCAACCATAAGCTCTTAACCCTCTCTTTGTTAAGATAAATAGATTGAACTCCTTTAGTCTCTGTTTTCTAGACCTCTTCGATCATACTTAGCTCTTTTTCTGAACCCTTTCCAACCTTTCAACATCATTTTGAAAGTGTGGCCATCACAACTGGACAGAGTATCCAGTAGTGGTCTCACTAGTGCAGAATACTAGGTAATCTATTCAGTGATCACCTGTTATACATCCAAAATTGCATTAGCCCTCTTAGCTACAGCATGGCACTGGACTTTCATGGTCAGTTGGTTGTCACTGTCCCTACAAAGTCCTTTTCAGAGTCACTGGTTTCCAGGATTTAGTCCCCCATCCTGGAAGGGTGACTTCATATTTAGTTTCATTAAAATATGTTTTGGCTTCGAAGGATTGGATTTTTATCAATAAATGTTGATAAACATTGATTTCACCAAACACACAAACCAACAAAAATAAAAAAAATCCATTATAGAATTTCAGGGTTGGAAGGGACCTCAGGAGGTCATCTAGTCCAACCCCCTGCTCAAAACAGGACCAATCCCCAATTTTTGCCCCAGACTCCTAAACAGTCTCCTGAAGGATTGAACGCACCACCGTGGGTTTAGCAGGCCAATGCTCAAATCACTGAGCTATCCCTCCCCCATGTTGGTAAGAGCAATTTACAGACTGGCAAAGTGAGAAAAATGCTGCTTAAGAACTTATTAATATATATATTTTGACATATTATGTTGCCAATTTGTGCTTTAAGGGTTATAGAGCTTTAACTTTTTCAATCTCAGCATCTATTGTCAATGTCTGCCCCTCCATTTTCTGAACCACTCCGATAATTTCCCACAACTGTGAATGTATAAATCAATAAAACACATGAAAATTTAAATTCATAAACATAATAAAAAAGCTTTAAAATAAACATCATCTGTCAAAGTTATAAAAAAAAATATCAAATTCTGCCAAGTCTAAATATTTTGTCTGATTGTGCCATACATACAGTGTGATCCAGATCACTGTGTATCAGTGACTATCCTCATTTTATTTACCACTCCATCAATCTTTGTTTTAGATGCAAACTTTTACAAGGAAGTATTTTGTATTTATGTCCAGTTCTTTGATAAAGACACCAAATAGCATTGGACCCCACCAGAAACACCTCCATTGGGTGATGATTCCCCATTAACAATTATATTTTGAGGCTTGTCACCTAGTTTTTAATCCATTTCTCTCCCCTGGGTACTCCAACTAAGATGGTCCAACAAGCTCTGTAGATGATGCTCCTTCTCCATCTCCTAGCTAATCTCTGTGATCTTGGTGACCACAGAGCCCAGAGATGGGAAGGCCCTGTTAGATCAATCCAGTCTTTCTCCGGGGGTTGATGTGGGGTTCTTCCCTACAGCATGTCTCCTAGGGCTTTGATCAGCCTGGTTTTCAATGTCTCAAGCAATGGCACTTCCCCCATTTCCCCTTGGAGAGCTGCCCGCCATCGGCAAGGGAGGAGGCTTCCTGTTCCTGTTCCCAAAAGGCTGGGGCAAGGAGGCAAGATGGCTGCTGCCTCTGAAGGAGGTGCAGCAGCAGGTGCTGTCATCTCTGGGGGTCTGGCAGCCTTTCGTCCCACGTGGATGCAGGAACTGCCAGACTGGGCTCCTTTCCCATACAAAGGGGCAGCATTTCCCAATGTGGCCCATTCTAGAATCACCTGCCATAGGGAGATTCTTCCTTTCTCCAGCTATAGGGATTTCCCCCAACAGTAAGGTCCATACCCTCCAAATGGTCTGATCCTGCCTAATTCTGTAACACGGGCTCTGAGATAGACAGGACAGTGACTGACATGGAGATTACTCACTGTGCCACAGGACCCCAGTGTAACGATGCTGGTTCTGGTGGAACCCAACTGAGAGTGCCAATTCAGGACAAATTGCTTCAATCAGGGCAGTTACAGCCCAAGGCTGGGGTTTTTCCATCTCTAAGGCAAATCAAACCAGCCAAACAGAGCAGACTTTGGTCTCACCCACTGGCTAACCACAAGTCACATAAGCAATTCCCTTAGATACTCCAGTTTCCCAGTATCTCCACCAGTGCCACTCGTTATGGGGATGAATTGTTATGAAAACCAATACCCCAGTAAAAGAAAAAAGGTTCTCTCAATCCCAAAGGACCAAGCCCCAGACCCAAGTCAATATACAAATCAGATCTTACCCACAAATCACACTGTTGCCAATCCTTTAGAATCTAAAATCTAAAGGTTTATTCATAAAAGGAAAAGATATAGAGGAGAGCAAGAATTGGTTAAATTGAATCAATTACATACAGTAATGGCAAAGTTCTTGGTTCAGGCTTGTAGCAGTGATGGAATAAACTGCAGGTTCAAATCAAGTCTCTGGAGTACATCTACAGCTGGGATGGGTCATCAGTCCTTTTTGTAGAGCTTCTGTTTGTAGCAAAGTCCTTCCAGCGGTATGGAGCAGGATTGAAGACAAGATGGAGGAGCCACAGCAGCTTTTTATATTCTCTTGCCTTGTGGTCTTTCTTTCTTTGTTCCAAAGACAAGCTGTCCATCACCTGGCCTGGAGACACCTCAGAGTTCTGTCCATAGGCATGTCCCTGCATACCTTGCTGAGTCACAAGGCGTGTCTGCCTTCTCTCAATGGGTCAGTTGTATATCCAATGGTCCTTAATGGGCCATCCAGCAGGCTAGGCAGAGCGGACACCAACTTGTCTGGAGTGTTCCCCAGAAGCATAGCACAAGTTTGAAATACAGACAGTATAGAGCCAATATTCATAACTTTAACTACAAAAATGATACACACATATAGACAGCATAATCATAATCAGCAAACCATAACCTTGTCTTAGACACTTCATTTGACCCCCCTTTATATAAGATTTGATGCCACTGCAGGACCTTGGTTACAACAATGATTTATACAGTCCCAGTTTATGTCAATAACGTCACACCCAGCCAAGGCTGATATTCAGTTCTCTAGTGAAACTGAATGAAAGTATGATTGGGAAGGATGATTGTGACATGAATGGGAAAGCACATCTCAAGCTCATCAGGGTAGTCAGTGAGGAGGATAAATCCTGAGTCGGGGAATTTTCCTGTGATGGTGTGTATTTTGAAGCATGTTACTGGATCAGTACACAGCTGGTCTCACTAGCCTGCCATAACTCCCAAAGGGGCCCCCCGACTCTTCTGGGATAAGGGAGGGCCAGTTACATTAAGTGTTTCCACTTAAGTAGCTTCCCAGGTTCCAATGGGCCTGGGCTACTTAGGTGGGTTTCCATGAAGGAAGGGAATTTTTCAGTCTAGCTCCCATAATCTGCCATGTATTCCCGACATGGAATACAGGGCAGGAAATGGGGCTGTCCATGTTCTGCCACAGAAGATAAACTATAAATACGAAGTGGCTATAGACTAGTGAGGGCCACAGTCTGAAAGCCCTGAGCTCAAACCGTGGAGATGAACAAATAATCTAAATTTGAACTACAGAAATATCCCTTATCTCCATAATGGGCTGAACCAAAGTCCTAGATCCAAACATCTGCAAACACTGAGCCTTGGGCCCATCTCTGCCATAAACAAATGCAAGGAGTATGGGAAATAAGACAGAAGAATTAATGATGTTGCTGAAAGATGGAGTGGGCAGAACAGAACTCTGGTGGGATGAGTCTCTTCACTGGGATGTCCACACACTGAAGCTGGTTACAGGCTGTGGAGGAGTGGCAGAAAGGGAAGGTGAGCTGAGCAGATGCACCATATGGATATCAGAATGCTAGTGACGTACATTGTGTCAGTGAAGTGTGGGAAGTATAAGCTCTGGATAAATAAGGAACGACAATCATATAGGGAAGAAACCACCTTGGGTTTCTGCTGGATGTCATGCAGACTTGTGGAAAGGGAGAAGAGACATCTCCTATGTTGGGGCATTTCCTCTTTCGTGTGCACTCTCTCCTTTACTATTGTCAAGGCTGATTTCCCTCTCTGGCATTTCAAGTGCAGAAGGTGGGGGCCCGCAAGGATTCTAAAAATTAATACTGGTCACTCCAGGCTTGTATTAAACTCCCAAGATTACAACTTTTCTCTGACCTTGGATGGGTAGATGCTGCCACCACCCAAGTGCAAAACCCCTTTGAGAACACAGGAAGGCACACTTGGGAATTCCTTCCTGTCGGGTACCCTCAAGCCCTTCCATGGATTTGAGGGTACTCTGAGTTCTCTTCCAACCCTAATAGTCTCTGATTCCATGAGAAGAGATAAACCTAATCGCTTCTTCCTTGACATTTCCTGATCTACTTACATATTTGGGGTTTTAAATGAGTAGTTTCTAGGTATGATACAGATGATTTTTCATACCTGACCCAAAGCTTCTTACAACATCGCTGCTCTGTCCCCTCTCCCCGAGAACAACAACAGACTGACAAAGGGGAAGTTTTTTCCCAATTTTTAAAAGTTCTAGCCTTCCCATTGACTCTTTTGGTCAGGTGACCACTCCATTCCTTTTACCTATGCATTGCAGGGAGACTTTTTAACCCTTTACAGGTAAAGTAAGTAGAGAACAGCTACTAAGACGGATTTTATAGCTAACTAGCTGGCTGGGTGTTCATAAAAGGGAGCTACCTCCCCCTCCCCCTGCTTCATTTATCACAACTATAGTACCTGATTGCCTCACAATCACTAATGGATTTATGCATACACACTCCTGCGCGGCAGGGCACTTCTGTTTTCCCCTTTACAGATGGGAATTGCATTAAAAAGAACAGCGAATCGTGCATCATCAAAGAGGTTCCAAAAAGCTACAAAGAAGACAATATCATGGCCCAGAAACTTAGGACTTCCCCTCAAGGAAGAGGTCACCCAGGAGCCACCATACAGGGAAGAGCTAGTGTTAGGATACTGCTCAGGTTCAGCCTGCAGATGTCAGTTCAGCCACTTGAATTCCATGAGTGAGGAGCAGGTTCATGGTACGCAGCGGCGCTAGGGTGCTCGTGGAGATCCAGAAGGCAGATCAGAAATTATGTGAACATGGTACGATGAAAGGGAGTAATCACATCACCAGGGCAGAGGGAGATGGGATGCTTTGAAGATGAGTAGAATCGCGGTGAGCCAAACTCAGCCCTGGCTCAACTTCATGGAAGTCAGCGGACTTATACCAGGCCCAAAGGCAAAGGAGACTGTAAACCCTCAGAGAAACAAGAACACAAGACAAGAGAGTGAGGTAACCTAAGACAGAACAGTGCAAAAAGTCCTGGAAATTGAAAAGGGAGGAAAGGACTAAACTAGATTGTACATCCTCAGCTGAGGGCTATAGGGAAGGGATGAGGGTTGTCGAACCATAAAATAACTCTAGAAGGCACCACCTCCAACCAAATAATAAACCCCAGAAAGAGTTAATACAGAGAGGGGAATAAACTGGGTTTTCTCAAACATGTTGAGGGAAAAATACTAGAAAAAAAAGTAGTTTTTTTTACAGTCTGGGGGGGCTAATGAAATTAATGATGATGCTAATGAGCTGAAATAGTGGCTGGTTTTTGAAATCTCTCCTTAACAAGAAAAACAAAGAAAATAAGTTTGGATAATTAGGAATGAATGCAAACCTTGAAAAAGCAGCTCTTTAGAACAGGCAGGTCTAGGGAGCGTGGGCAAGTGGGAGTAGTCAGAACTGAGCGGGTTTGCGGGGGAATTAATAGATGAACTAACTGAACCACCTGCAATTAATTTTGATAAAAAATCCAACACATTATTTTGGGCAAAAATTTATTCTTGACAAAAATTGACCTTGTATGGGTAGGTAGTTGCTTGGTGAGGCATTGGTATAAATTAAGACAGTAACGCAATGAGCCTGCAAGCCTCAAGGCCTGTAAGACAATAGCTTAGCTACACTAATCGAAGCACGTTGCCCCAAAAGCCTTAGCATAAGTAGCTAACCAGGAGTAACCCTAGATCATAAGACAGCACAAGGTGGAATGCTGTAGGGACTAAACTGCTGAGAGGTAACTACAAGATGCTAGTTTATACCAGCTTGGGGTATCTTAAAGTTAGGAACATCAGCAGATATCAGACCACAAACATGCCATGGTAACTGACTGATGTATATGCTAATAAGCTTGATATAAATAGACTAGTAACCTGTGGAAGAAGGGCACCCCAATATTAGAAGGGGGAGGAACTACAAATAATGAAAAGGCCTCCTTAATATGCATTAGGCAGAGTGGTTTCAGGATAACACATTATAACAGCTGTGTCCTGGCCTGTGTGCTTTGGAGATATAGCTCTTGGGAGACGCCAGGATGAAAACCATTGGTGATGAAGATGGGGATGACGAGGAAAATAATGACTAACACTTCCCATCATTCTGCAAGGGATGGTGTGAGTATATGGGATGCTCAGATGCACCTTCTGTGTTCTTTCTCTCCACCTTGCTGGGCAGGAATGTTGGTGACTTTGCTAACTGCATTCATAAAGCTGTTACAAACACTGACAGGTTTTCCTAAGTGTGAGTGTTGCAACCATGCACAATTCAGGGTTCCCACTGAACAGTAATTCTAATAATACTGGGCTTGAGCTTGGGACATGAACCTCAAAGTGTTAACTGGGAAGTCTTAAGTAATCAATATAATTAATACACGATGCATAAATCAGGCAACAACCTGAACAGTGAATCCCCAATGATGACCCCGTCACAGGACCTGGAATGGCCTGTGGGATCTAAACACAGGGCAGAGGCAGATAGCTCTGGCGCATGCTGTTGGGTAGGTTCTAATGGCAGGGCCCAGAGATCGGAGCTAGAAAGGGCCTGGTCTCGTGCGACATCTTCACTGTTTGTTAGACATTCCCATCACACCATCAGTGTGCACAGTGGGAGGTGCGTGAAGTGTTTCAGTGAGTGAGGCACTGCGGAAGCAAGGTGCTGGGTGCCCTCAAGCTAGCGGGCCTAGCTGTGGCTACACACAGAAGTTACATAAGGATAATTAAAGTGGTACAATGCCCCTAATGTGGATGCAGTTATACTGGGTTATTACCATATAGGAAAGGGAAAACTATACCAAAGTAGGACATTTTTATACCAGTATAACCATGTCTACACTAGGGACATTGTACCCCTGTATAACTATATTGGTAGAAAAATTATACCACCAACCAACAACTCAGTACAAAATCGGAGTGTAGCGCATGTCTAAGGAGCACAGGCCTAGGTCCACAAAGGGTCTTTGGCATTGCAATGTGAAGTGTCATGGCATCTGTTTTAGGCACCTAGAAAATCACAGGAACTTACTGTGATTCACAAAGCCTGAGCTAGGTGCCTGGGCTCCCTGTAGCATGAAAGTGGGGAGATAGACACCTTAGACTGTGATCCACAAAAGCCAGTGCTCTAGGTGGGGTGCCAACTAAGCTCGCCAATGGGAGATGTTGACCAGAGGGGTGTGTGCCAAGCCCTATTCCTCTCACAGAGATCGGTGCTTAAGTCCAGGCTACAGGAAGGCATCTACCTCTGCTTAGTGATCCAACAATGGGAACCGCTCTCCTAGAAGTAGACGGTCTTGGTGGCTAAGGTGTTTCTTTCAACAATGAGTTAGGCGCCTGCTTCACTTCCCACAAAGCAGCCTGAGGAAGTGGTGGTACCCACCTTCTGACTTTTAGCCCAGCGGTCAGAGCATTCACTTGTTACTTCGGACACCAGGGTTCAATTTTCCCCTCTCAGACTGACTAAGGGGGAGAAGAGATTCAAACAGGGGTCCCCCACCTCTTAGGAGAGTGCTCTAATCACTGAACTATGGAACATTGTGATATGGGGCAACCTCAGTCTCTCCTGTTGAAGCTGTTCCACTGTGGATCAATAATAAAAGGAGAATTGGAGCAGGGAGCCTGGACCCTGGGTCTCCTGTGTAGGTGTCCTGACCACTGGACTATAGAGTCATTCCCTCTTTTCCCCGACCCAGTGGGGATAGGCACCTATGTAACCTTTGTGACTCTGGGCCACACAGTATGTCCTGGGCCACACAGTAAAGGAACAGCAGATACAACACGGTATGTCACTAGAGAAAACAAAGCAATGATGAAAAATGTAAAAGCAGCTAGAAATGAAAGCAGAAAATGAAATGAGTTTCATGTCAGACTAATGCAAGTTAATACACTAGGGAAAGTGAATTGAAACACAAATATCTCTGGGGAGAAGGGTAACATTGATCGAGACAGTGGCAGTGATAAGGAAGAAGGAATGAGACAAGTTTTGGAAGAGGAGCCTCTAAAAGGTGAATTATCAGTGCAGACAGGATTAAAGAAAACATGTCAACATAAGCACACTTTACATTGTAGCTGCGAACCAAAGAGATATCTGAGATATTGAAACAATTCACTGCTATCTTTCTTAGCCAAGGTAGAAAGCATCTCTCAGATGAGAACTGCTGATGGCTGAAGGTTTATACTCATCATGAAGTTTCCAAAAAAAGAGAAATTGGATGTGAAGTCCAGACAGCTAGGGCAAGTATTGTAAAGTTCTGGGAAGGCTTTGGAGTATAGTACTAAACTCCAGGTAACCTGGCTCCTGGGCACAACAACTGTCCTGTTAATCTAATGGACTCTTTAAAATTCACACGTGAAGTGAACCTACTGTGATGATTAACCAAGGATCATCCATGGGAAGGAATGTAGCAATGGGGAGCACCACCCAGTGCTGGGCAAAAGGGTGTCACACCCTTCACGTCCTTGCTTTGAGCTGAGAATGGTCTGTGCAGACTAGGTGACTGTGGACAACCAGACCACCAAGACCTGAAGGGAAACAGGGATACTCTGCTAGTGTCTGATCCCTCAGTCTGAGTGAAGACTGCAGCCTTGGTAACAACAGGAACAGATCTAAATAGTCCACCTATTTCTTAAGACCCTAGGGAAATGTGAACAGACAACTTAGCTGGAGAATTCACATCTACCATCACTTTAACTCAACAAGTATGAGAGACTTTAACTCAACAAGTATGTCGTGGGGTCTGGTCTGTGTCCCCTGCCTATGTCCAGACCCTTGGGAGTAATCCCTTTAGTGTGACAGGCCCCAAAGGACCCATCCGGGTCCACAGTGACAGGCCCTTGACTTCCAGGACTCTGAGACTGGGCCTTTGGTACCAGTGACCCCTGTCTCTCTCTGTGGCCCCCTGCAGCAAATCCACATTACACTATAGTTCATCCTGGCCAACACAGTGCCATCAGCCAATCTGTGATGGACTCCATCCTGGGCTCTGTCTTCCTGCTACCTGTGTCTGCCCAGGTCAGAGCTCCTGAGGCCTTACAAAGGGCAGCGCTTGTTCATCTTCCATTCACAGACCCTGCCTGCCAGGGATTCCAGTTTTTAGTTGTTGATTGTTCAGTCATTGTGTGTGTGTGTGTGGTGGGGGGGGGGGACTCATTATCTTGCTGGATCCTTTGTTGACCTGGGCTGGTTTTAGCCAGTTCCATAATGACCCATTTCAGAGTAGCAGCCGTGTTAGTCTGTATTCGCAAAAAGAAAAGGAGTACTTGTGGCACCTTAGAGACTAACAAATTTATTAGAGCATAAGCTTTCGTGAGCTACAGCTCACTTCATCGGACCCAGTCATTCCACCCAGACACTTCTCCTGGAACAGTGTAGGTGTGTTAACCCTTTTGCACCTGGTGGGTAGCAATACAATGCTCAGCGATGAAATGAAGCATGCCTGGGATTTGTAAAAATATTACAGGAAATTCCCATTTTGTCACACTTGTGTACAGGCAAAAGCCTGGCTAAAAGCTAAGGAGAAAGTGCATCTGCAATGGCAAGTGTGCATGACAGCCCCCACCTCTGAATTTACTTGTGAATGAATCACAGGTTTCCCATGAGGCATGTACAGAATGAGAACTATTCCTCAGCAATTGTTAAGAGAGCTGAGACCTAGAAAATTATTGCATGCAATGTGGTAAAAAGCTTGCTAGCTGTATAAACAGGAAACTGTAGCCTACACACACAGTAAGAGTTAAGGGTCGTGATTTTCCAGGTAATGCCTCCTGCAAACCCTTCTTCCTGTGAGTAATCCTCATTCATGCCAGTAGCACCACTCATGTCAAGTAAGGCCCACTATCCACAAGGCCTGCTCCCCTGCATAAGAGATTGCAGGATGTGGGAGAAGGTTGGAGTTAGCGGATGGGGAGTGCATCCCACACTGGGACTGATCCCTGTCAATATGTTACTAATAACTCAGGGTGCCTCTGCACAGAAGCCGGGAGGAGTGATTCCCAGCTCAGACAGACATAGGTGTGCCAGCTCTGCTCGTGCTGGTACCTACTGGCCATGGCAGCTCAGGCCAGTCGCCTGAGTATGTACCCAGAGGGCCAGGCTGGATTGCACTCAGGTGGCTAGCCCGAGTCTCTGGTGTTTTGTTGCAGGTACACTGCTGCTGTGTAGACATGCTCTTAGTGAAAACTGGAACTTGCAGGCCCATCACATTGACAGTTATCCCAAAATTGGGGGCGTGGGGAGAGTTGTGCTTAAGACTCAGAAGGAGATAGTTGTGTTGCAGCATATTCCTGATAGCCCAGAGACAGAATATTAAAAGGTTTCAGAGTAGCAGCCGTGTTAGTCTGTATTCGCAAAAAGAAAAGGAGTACCTGTGGCACCTTAGAGACTAACACATTTATTTGAGCATAAGCTTTAGTGAGCTACAGCTCACTTCATCGGATGCATCCGATGAAGTGAGCTGTAGCTCATGAAAGCTTATGCTCAAATAAATTTGTTAATCTCTAAGGTGCCACAAGTACTCCTTTTCTTTTTGCAAATATTAAAAGGGTTTTCCCTGGTGCATTGATTTGAGTGGAGTTTCGCTGGGACTGAATTTGCCCAATGTCCTAAAGTGACACCATGGGGCAGAAAAAGTGCCGAAGCTAAGAATAGCTTAAATGGCACTGAATTAATTAACAGGATCACATTTCCTGGTGCACTGGCAGACCTTGCATGTCTGGGCTCAGCAGGAAACAAGGATAAGAGGTTGCTGACACATTTCACAATGGGCTGTGTTATTGAAGTCCAAGGATACCGCACTATCATCTGATAACCCCTGCTGAAGCATTCCTTTGGAGTCCAGCCTCCAGGTTTATTACCTTCTCTGAAAACATATAGCTAAGCCGGAGAGTGTAGAGTGTAAGGCAGCACAAATGTTACCTATTATCTTATAACATCTGTAGCCCATATTGTAAGTGAGATTAATGCCTGCAGCAACTCACAAGCATTTAATAACGTCTAAGCACTAGGCACATTATTATAATTCTCATACCTATTTTAAGAAGACTAACATACAGGTGAGCCAGCCAAATTCCAACTGTGTGTTTGTCAGTGTTCAAATGAGGCATGCAGATAAGCTTGGCATAAGCTGGTACCTGGCTTGCCAGCATCACAGAGGAACCCCCAGTTCTTTGGTTTTTCATGTTTCTGGGTTAGGCAGCTATATCCCACTGGGTAGCTGTACCCCAGCATATACATAGCCCCCTTTGGATCACATTGTATGGTACTTTCTGTGCCATATAAATGTTCTTCCAAGTCATTATTTTTGGCCTCCCTGCTAGAGCCCCACAGAGAGACTGGGATTTCACAGGTCCCACAGCACTCGCTGCCATAATAGTGAGAGCAGGTGAAATGTATGTACTTTGTTGCAGGCATGATTGGGTGGGCAAAAACAAACCAACCTCTGACTGCGGTAATTTGCAAGATAACACGAACACTTTTTCTGTGTCTGCGTTCTGCTTATTTATAGATAACATATTAACCGGCTTGTTTTGTTTTGTGTTTCTGGTAGCAGGGGGGATCTGTCTCTCCGGCGGGATCTAAGGTTTTTGTGGGTGGGAGAGAGGGGATAAAAATGCAAGAAGCAATGCAGGTGCAAGAGTGGGAGTTGCAGGGTGGGAGGGGAGCAGATTAAAGAAATAGTCCCAGGCAGGGTTCTACCCCACTCCACAGGCCCTGGAGGGCTGCCCCCTGACCTCAGCCCACAGATGGACTGTATACCCACTGCTGTTGTTGAGCTGTACAAAGGGAAATATTACTAGGTGATTTTCTGTGTGATGGTGCCCCACCCCCAATCAGGCTTTATGGAAATATGCTTATGAATGTTTTTTTGACATAACTGGAATATGTTTTATGCTACATATGCCAGGTAACATATCTCTGTAAAGGTTATGATCTACTGAATCTATTCAGTCTATTTGTATGCATGTGTCATTCTCATATTCGAAGTTATGAATATTGACTGTGTACTTCTTTGATTTTAAATAATGTTAGTAATGCATTTGGTCAGCTTCTTTAGAAAGGAATTTGCAAGTTATGTGCCCAATCAAGAAGCACTTAGTGCACAATGGATCTTGGAAGGCTCCAATCCACATAAGAAATCTACCTGAGGCCATTCAAGGTAGCATGTAAGCCATGGCTGCTGCCTTAAAAACTGAGTTATGCATGGACATGTGACTTGCCCATGTGACTCCAAAACTCCAGCTTGGAGCTGGACTTTGCATAGGAGAGAGGAGGGGGTCTCCACCCACAAGAGAAAGTCTATTTAAGGCCATGGGAGAGCCCTCCATTTTGTCTTCAGCTGGCTTGAGAGATAGCCTGTCCACCCCCAAGGATACTTGAAAGAAACTGGAACAAGGGACAATAATTACAGGGGGTATGAGTGATTACTGGACCCAGACGATAAGGAGACTAGTCTATAAAAGGAAGCTTACTGGAATTCCTCTGAGGCTGTGGTTTTATCTGTATTCAGTTTTCTTAAACATAGACTTGCATGTTCTATTTTATTTTGCTTGGTAATTCACTTTTTTCTGTCTGCTATTACGTGGACCCACTTAAATCCTACTTTCTATATTTAATAAAATCACTTTTTACTTACTAATTAATCCAGAGTATGTATTAATACTTGAGGGGACAAACAGCTGTGCATATCTCTCCATCAGTGTTATAGAGGGTGAACAACTTATGTGTTTATTCTGTATATGCAAAATGGATTTATTTGGGGTTTGGACCCCATTGGGAGTTGGGCATCTGAGTGTTAAAGACAGGAATACTTCTTAAGCTGGTTTCAGTTTAAGCCTACATCTGTTAGGGGATGTGGTTCAGACCTGGGTCTGGGTTTGCAGCAGGCTAGTGGGTCTGGCTTAAACCAGACAAGGCACTGAAGTCCCAGGCTGGGAAGGCAGGGAAAGCAGGGGCAGAAATAGTCTTGGCGCATCAGTTGGCAGTTCCCAAGCAGGTTTCTGTGATCCAACCCATCACATTCTGTCATATGGCTTTGGAGATGAGCACTGGTTGCAGTGTATTAATGTGGCTGTTTATTTCTCTGTGGCTTTTTACCTGGCTGCCCTGGCAGAGCCTCATCTGCTCCCACTTCAGGGGTCACTCAGGCCTTGAGTGGTGCACAGCACTTACGATGCCCCACTAGCCAGGGGGAATTCCATCCCTCTGAGGGTGTCACTTCTCACGACAGCATGAAAATGCAGACACCCACCTACTGCGTGGACAGATCAGCAGCAAGTGTGCATGTGTGCTGAATCCCAGAGGAGAAAGAGAGGAATTCAGGAGCCCCAGTAACTCCATCCAAAAATAGGGGCACAGCTGAGTTGTTAGTCTCTGGGCCTCTCTCTCCCTCTGTCCAGATCATGTGATATCAGTCCCAACATTCATTAGGCCTTAGGGCCCTAATTCAGCAAAGCAGGGTGACTGGACTGCATTGAGACAAATGTTTCAAAATGTTTGTTAAATGATTGAGGGTGCAGTGAGCTCCAGAGGCTGCTGGGATTTGTAATGGCCCAGTACCAATGCTACGCTGCTGATAAACACTGATGAGGAGTCGTTTGGCACAAGAAACCACTGACACCAAGGGTGCACATTGATGTATACTATCTTGGCAGAGGTCAGAAGCTAGGCATGCTGGGACATGGGAGACCTCCAGGGAACAGCCAGGCAAGGGGAGTCCATGTAAGTCACGCTAATCCTGGTGTTTCTCCCCTGAGCACTTGTGCTCATGGAGGTTCTGTGCGTCTTGCACCCGGGAAACAATGTACATAGGACATGTGGGTGGTTTTAATACAGGTGCATGATTCCAAAAGGCCTGCATGAGATGGGGGTGTGCTGCGGGCTCCCAGACTCAGCTTAATCCACCCAGCCAGGCCCCGTCATACAGGAATGCTGGTTTCACTTTGTCAAGAACAGGAGAGAGGCCTGACCAGCCAGGTCACCCACGGCTTGGTCCTGACACACTAGGCAGCTCCCTATTTGCAGTTTACTTGTGCTTTTCCCCAGTCTAGTTTTAAAAGTAAGCATCCTGTCACCCTGAGAGCCCTCCGCCACCTCCCTTCAGGCAGAAGGAGGTTCTGCAAGGATGCAGTGCTGCACACCTCACCCTTAGAGGGCCTGTGGGCAGTTCTCTGTGCGTTACTGGGACACTGTCACCCAATCCCTCGAGGTCAATTATTAGAAATCTGCCAGGTCTGTAACAGCGGAGGCCAGCAGTATCCCCCGCCGGGAATCTGGGGAGGCAGCTGAAGGAATGGTAGATGTCATGAATAAATGCCATCAGCAGATGGCAGTGTTGCACAAAGCTGAGTGACAGTACTTTGGAGAACAGGGGAAGGGGATGGGGTGAGAGGGTGGAATTTCCTGTCCGGGAAGAAGCTGCAATCTAGCTGACTAATCAGAATGACAGCAAAGACTCAAATCCCACCCTCCTTTGCAAACTTGGAGAGCCCGGATCTGCCTTTGCCGTTCCAGGTACTCAAGGGTCAAGAAGTGCATCAGCAAGGCTAGCCGAGACAGCATCAGCCTTTCACACGTCAGCCTGTGTCTTCAGGTGTAGGGATTTGCTCCAGGATGTAATGTGACCATCTCTCCCACAAGCACTGTGCTCATTCTGGACTCAGAGCATGCCACACATTCACTTAGGAGCACAGGAATTGCTAGACTGGCTCAGACCCCAGGTCTATCGAGTACAGTAGCCTGCCAGCACCATCTGCTTCAGATCAGGGTACAAGAAGCTCTGCAGTAGCAGGTTTCAGAGTAGCAGCCGTATTAGTCTGTCGATGAAGTGAGCTGTAGCTCACGAAAGGTTATGCTCAAATAAATGTGTTAGTCTCTAAGGTGCCACAAGTCCTCCTTTTCTTTCTGCAGTAGCAGATGCGGAAGTGCCTGCCCGCAGGAAATTCTCATCTTGGTTTTTCAGAGAGGTTGGCTTAAGCCAGGAAGCAGAAGGGTTAATGATAATACCTAGTTCTTACCTAGCTCTTACCAGCCTCCTGTGGATCTTGGTGCCCTTCACAAAGCAGGTCAGAGCGCTCGCTCAAAGTTTGTTTTCAGTAACAAGTCAAAGTGGGTGTTTATGTAATCCCAAGGTGTGTCCAATCCCGTTGTGTTCGCACACTCCATTGGTGTTAAGGTGGACCACAAAATTCACTGCTCCACTGTTGTGGGTAGCGCTGGGCGTGGGTTGCATGAGGAGCCAGGGAGGTTGGTGGCTGCTCTGGGCATTGGCCCCAAACAGCTCAGACAATAGCACTTGGAAACGTGGCATCTCTGGGAAAGACTTTCCAGAAAGGCTTTGCCTGAGTGAATATGAAGACAATTTGAGTGTCAGCATCTGGAGAGAGGTGGGGTCTTCCCTGGGAGTTTGTGCGGCTCAGAACGTGTTTTCGGATCCAACCATTTGTTCAGCAGAAGCGACTAGGAAGTCGGGAATCTGGCTGAATGAT
This sequence comes from Dermochelys coriacea, assembly GCF_009764565.3. NCBI lineage: Eukaryota > Metazoa > Chordata > Testudines > Dermochelyidae > Dermochelys > Dermochelys coriacea. The sequence continues at coordinate 5,158,249 of NC_050082.1, read as the reverse complement.
ACGCACCCAAAAGCTGTCATTAACGGAAACCCAGTCACTCCTGAGGATGGGATTCCTGGCACTTGGGAGTTTTCCTCACCAAAAGGGAAAGCCTTCAGCATACTCATGCCAATATTGAGGCTGCTGGAATCGGGGAGGAGCGGGGGGCCACCAGAGCCCGAACCGTGGCCCCATCCCCCATGCTGCCCCTTCCCCTGCGCCCTCAAGCCGCCACTCCCCCCCGAGATCCGACCATCTCACCGTCTATTCCAACTGAGCCTCCACCATCGCGCTGCTCCTTCCCCCTGAGCCCACGCCCTCACCCTGGCCCTTCCCCCTGAGGCCCCGCCCCCATGCTGCCCCTTCCCCTCAAGCCCCCACCTCTGTGTCGCCCCTTCCCCCAGCCCCTGCCCCTGCACCGCCCCTTCCAACTGAGCCCCCACCCTCGTGCTGCTCCTTCCCCCTGAGCCCACTCCCTCACACCGCCTCTTCCCCCTCAGACCCTGCTCCTGTCTCCCCCCCCCTCCTCCGCCGTTGCTCATACTTACGACTGGGGATAGAGCCATGGCCCCTCGACCCTCCCATTCCAGCACCCCGGTTGGAATTTTTCCAAATGTAGATTTTATTTTTTATAAAAGTCATCATCAACATTTTGAATTTGTGGGGAAAGGGGGGGGGGGAAGAAAGAAAAAACCACCACTAAGTATTTCACAATTTCCTGCTCCATTTTTTGACCAGATCTATCAAAATCTTTGCTGAAAGGTTCATGCCGGATTTGTTAGTGCAGTTAGTTTGGAATCCCGGTAATTTCCCTCTCCCGGTTTGTCAAAGCCTCAGGAACAAGATCAGGGAACAAAAACCAATAAAGAGCAGCTCCAGCCAGTTCCCTCATGAATAATGAAGAGTGAACAGTTGAAGTGAATAGTTCCCAACAGAGCTGCATTGCTTGGTATGCCAAGCACAACCAAAGAACTTTCATTTGAATGCAGCAAGGCCAGACATCAAGGAAGGAAGGGTGTAGGTCACCCTGCCAGGATGACCCCTGGAAAGTGATTGTGACAAGGAGTTAAAGTGGCAATCAAGTAACGATGAGCTCCCAGTACTAGGCTGTGGCTAAAAAGGTGAACGCGGCCAGGGGTTTATAACTAGCAGACTGTCGGCTCTAAGCGAGTGGGGTAACTGGGTTTGATGTGTAGTCCAGAGGCTCAGTCACCAACTGTTACCAAAATTAAGCAACCCTTAAAAAGCAAGACAACTCCATAACAACACGAGGAGTGCGTGCCTGGACGCTTCCGGTGGATGAAAGAACTTGGACCTTGGCTGCAGTGTGCCAGGAGCAGGCCAAACCACCCCCTTTGCGACGCCTACGTCACCACCTTCAGGAAAGGCGCAGTTCACTCTGTATGCCCTGCAAAAAGCTGCCGTCATGCAGCCCTGAGTCTGAAAGTGTGTTGTTCCCCCCTCCCTAGTTTGGAACCACAACATCAAAGGTTCTCGGCCCAGTCTGAATTCAAGCACAGAATTCTGGGTGCTATAGATTAAGTGGCTTGTTAAGTATAACCTTAGTCATCAGAACTAAGACCCATGCACAGGGTGGACGACTTCCTGTTGCTATGGAAACCCTAGCTTTTGATGGTTACATGCTCAGCCTTAATGTGGTTTTAGCATCCTTGCTCCTGTTATTGCATTTAACTTCCACAGTTTTCTTTTAAGAGAGAAAAGAAGAGCAGATGCCCCACTGACCTCCACTCACGCTTAATGTACTAATGCCCCCCTTTCTCCTGCTACTCTCCCTCAATCCCTGATCTACTCCCCTGCTGCTCTTTAAGGATTGGCTTACACTATTGCTTCAGTCAATGTAATTTATGTTGCTCAGGGGTATGAAAAAGACACTCCTCTGAGTGACATAAATTACATCAAGAAAAGGAGTACTTGTGGCACCTTAGCGACTAACAAATTTATTAGAGCATAAACTTTCGTGAGCTACAGCTCACTTCATCGGATGCTGTAGCTCACGAAAGCTTATGCTCTAATAAATTTGTTAGTCTCTAAGGTGCCACAAGTACTCCTTTTCTTTTTGCGAATACAGACTAACACGGCTGCTACTCTGAAACCATAAATTACATCGACATAAAATGGTGTCCGGACCGCACTATGTCCATGGGAAAGCATCTCCTGCCACCATAGCTTTCACCTCTCATTGAGGTGGAGTAATTCTGTTGACAGGAAAGCACTCGCCCATTGGCATAGCATGTCTTCACCAGATGCACTGCATCGGTTCAGCTGTGCTGATGTAGCACGGTAGGGTAGACATGCCTTAAAGCGTTCTACCCCTCTGATTCCTTTCCTCCATGCCAGCACCGAGGGAAGCCACAGAGACGACGGCTGAGAGCAAAGCTCTTTAATCTACCAGGCAAAGGCATAACAGGGTCCACTGACTGTAAGTTGAGGTCAGCCAAGTTTAAACTGTAAACAAGGCACAGTTTTATTGCAGCATTGGAACAGATCATCAAGGGCTGTGGTAAAATCTCCATCACTCCTAGAGTTTTGCATTGGCCAGGAATCACATATGAGCATCCTCAGACAGATGATAACTCTGCCACTGAGCCACCAACACTCCTAACAAGTAGCGAGGGACAGTCCCTGCCCTATGGAGCTTTCCCTCTAATCAGTCAAGACAAAGAGCAGACACGAAGACAGAATGAAGCCTTCCCCCTGCTCCAGCTCATCACTAGCTGTTGGGATGGCTCATTCAAACCTTGCTTACCTTGCAAATCTTTGCAACAGCATCAGATTGCTGACTCATGTTGAGGCTGTGATCCACCACAATTCCCAGATCATTCTCAGCAGTGTTGCTGCCAAGCCAGTTATTTTCCATTCTGTATTTGTATATTTATTTTTTCTTCTCTAAGTGTAGCACCTTCCATTTGTCTTTTTGGATTTTAATTTCTTGTTGTCTTTCACCCAGTTCTCCAATTTCTCAAGATCCTTCTGAATTTTAGTTCTATCCTCCAAAATTTTGGCAACTTCCTTAGCTTTGTGTCAGCTGCAAATCTGATCAGCGTGCTCACTGTTCCTATATCCAGGTCATTAATGAAGATGTTAAACAACTGACCCCTGATTAACACCATTTGATACCTCCCTCCAATATGGCATCATTCTATTAATAGTTACTCTTTGTTTGCGGTTGTTTAACCAATTGTGTATCCTCTTAATGGTAATTCCACCAAGTCCAAATTTCTCCAGTTTACTCCAGCTTACAATGTCAGCCGGGACTGTGTCAAAAGCCTTGCTGAAGTGCAGGTATATTATATCCACCACATTCCCCCATCCACCGAACCAATTACCCTGTCAAAGAGAGAAATCAAGCTGTTTTGGCATGATTTGTTCTTGGTAAAATGAAGGCAACACCCAGGAAGCTACTAGAGCAATGTATAAAACATTCAAATTTGAAATACCTGGAGGATAAAGGGGTGATCACTAGCAGTCATCATGGCTTTACCAAGAACAAATCATGCCTACAGAACTCAGCACGTTGGGTTGATGCCTCTCGGTCTTCCTGTGAGATGCAAATTGCACTTGAATTATGAATATCCAACAATCAAGTTTTTGCAGGCCAAATGTATGCAAATCCAGATGTGAAAATAGAGTTGTCCTTTGGACTTCTGACAAGTTGCCAATATAGACCTGTCTACGGTGGGTGGTCCATGCCTCAGTTCAGAAATCATTGAGCCTGGAGAGTTCAGTCTTACAGGTTTGCAGATCAAGGAGCATCTGGCTGGCATAGCCTTTTCTAGCAAACTGGTACATTCTTAATAGCAAGCTAATAAATCAATCAGCAACAATTAGCATATTTCAAGGACCCAACCACCAGAACTCAGTGACATTTTGGAGGGGTGGGGGAGGAATCTCATCTGAGCAAAATGGGGAAAGGTCACAAGGAAAAGCACATCTGAGAGAGTTAAGTCTAGTGTTAATGCTGCACACAGTAGCCTGAACAGACCATGTACCACCATGGAGGGCAAAGAGAGGGAGATACTGGAGAGATTGCATGCCCACATGCTCTTGGACACTCAGATAATTGTTTATATGAAACATCCAAGTTTCTAAAGGGTTAATAGATACTGTATCACCTCAGAGTTACGAATGCCTCAGGAACGGAGGTTGTTCATAAATCTGAAATGCTCCTATCTCTGAACAAAATGTTATGGTCAAAAATTTACAACTGAACAGTGACTTAATACAAGTTTGAAACGTTACTGTGCAGAAGAAAAATGCTGCTTTTAACCATCATAATTTAAATGACACAAGCACAGAAAAAGTTTCCTTACCTTGTCACAGCTTTTTTTTTTAAACTTTCCCATCTGACAAGATTATGGGGCTCAGCTCATGTTTCTCTCAACTAAGGGATTTCACCCTTAATGCTCTTTGCACTGGGACCACTGCAAATGACTGCAGTAAAAAAATACCACTCAGTCTTTGTTGTGGTCTTTGACCTCCAGTTTCAATGAACATTCGGGTTCGATGGCGGTCAGAGAGGGCCATTGTGCCCCATGACTTGAAATGCTGGCAGAGGAGATTCAGGAAGCATATGGATGTGGCAGCATCTCACACAGCTGGGTGCCTCTATTTGCAAATGCCAAAGCTTCACACTGAGGGCTGTAAGATTCAGAGCCAAAAAGCAGCTAAGGTGCAACATATCTTTTTTTATATCAGAGAAAGGAAAACTAGGGCTGTCAAGCAATGGAAAAAATTGATCCTGATTCATCACAGTTTTAATCGCACTGTTAAACAATAGTAGAATACCATTTATTTCAATATTTTGGGATGTTTTCTACATTTTCAAATATATTGATTTCAATCACAGCACAGAATACAACGTGTACACAGCACACTTTATATTATTATTTTTTATTACAAATAGCTGCACTATAAAAAAGATAAACAAAGAAATAGTATTTTTAAGTCACCTCATACAAATACCGTAGTGCAATCTCTTTATCATGAAAGTTGAACTTACGAATGTAAAATTATTGTTTTTAACATAACTGCACTCAAAAATAAAACAACGTAAAACTTTAGAGCCTACAAGAGCATTCAGTCCTACTTCTTGTTCCTCCTTTAGAGGAGTCTTGGCTTATTGAAAGGCTAAGAGTTTTTATCTCAGAAAGGCAGTATTCTGGAGATGGAGGGACGTAAGTTGTGCAGGAGAAGGGTGAATTCTTGATGCTGCTCCTATTGGGATAGGTTTCTGAGGTTGTCAGGCTCGACTCCTGTCCAGAGGGGAAGATAATTTCATTTTAATAATCTGCATTCCGTGTTCAGGGAGGACGATGGGGGCAGAGTTGGAGTGTGAGGGTTGGTTCCCAGAGTGAAGGGAAGGCTGGGGAAAATGGGGCATGGCATGTGGGAGGGTTGGACCCCGCAGAGATGGGCCGGCCAGGAGCTATGGGGCACGATAAGGTCAGGATACCTACTTCTCCTCTGGAGACGGGATGGCAGCCACTTCCTCTTCTCGTCTGCCCTCCGGAGGCAGATTGAGTTATTGCGCCTGACAAAACACTCTCAGGTCCCTCTGCAGCCAACGCCTCCCTCCCACCCAGAGGTAAGCAATTAACGCCATTTTAAAAATTAATATATTAATTTTGTTTTCAGTTAATTGCAGCATTAACTGCAATTAATTGACAGCTCTAAAACCAAAAAAGAACACTAACGTCTCAAGGGAGAACCAAGGAGTGAGAGATTGGGAGCGCAGAGAGTTACTCTGTAATATTCTGCATTTGAACTGAACACACAAGTGCCAGCTCTCTGTAGCAGGGAGTGAGTACCCTGTACAATGAAAGATGCAGGACTGAGCACAAACCAATGCCATCCCCCTACATGCACCGCTCTGTGCTCTTTTCCTTTCCACGCAAACAAGGAGAAGTTTGGCAGAGCTAGTTGGAAAATGGGGGAATCGGGGGGGGGGGGAGGGAGGGGTTATGGTAGAAAACTTTGATTTTTCATCCCAATGCCAAAAACATCCAAACTAAAAGTTTTTGGTCTTCTGCAAACAAACAACTGAAAATGTCACCCAAGATCCGCAAAACCCAGGAAGGGCATTGGGTCCCTGGGCTGCTTCTGGTTCCTCGCCCAAGTCCTGAGATCGGCCCTCTTGAGTGACACTGTCAGTTGCATCTTCCTCAGCCCAGTAAAATGAGGAATCATTTACCAGTTACACTTTCAGTAGTCTCCATGTCTGGACTTGTCTCTTCTCCCCCCGTAACAGCAGCTACATAGGATCCCTCATTATCAACCCTCTTTCTCACCATTCCCAACACCTTCCTGCCCCATGTTTTCCCCAATTTCTTCCTCCCTGTAGTGATTTGGAGCCAAATGTAGTTAAGACATTGGCAGACTGTGAAGATCTACAAAATGATCTCTCCAAACTTAGTGAGTGGTCAACAAAATGGCGGTTAAATTTAATGATAAATGCAAAGTAATGCACATTGGAAAACATAATCCATATACTCAAATAAATGTGTTAGTCTCTAAGGTGCCACAAGTATGCCTTTTCTGTTTGTGAATACAGACTAACACTAACTGCTACTCTGAAAAATAATCCCAACTATACATATAGAGTGATAGGGTCTAAATTAGCTGTTACCACTCAAGAAAGAGATTTTGGAGTCACTGTGTATAGTTCTCTGAAAACATCCACTCAATGTGCAGCAATAATGAAAAAAGCTAACAGAATGTTAGGAGCCATTAGGAAAGGGAGTGATAATGAGACAGAAGATATCATAATGCCACTATATAAATCAATGGTACGCCCACATCTTGAATACTGCATGCAGATGTGGTCGCCCCATCTCAAAAAAGATATATTGGAATTGGAAAATGTTCAGAAAAGGGCAGCAAAAATTATTAGGGATAAGGGACAGCTTCCATATGAGGAGAGTTTAATAAGGTTGGGACTTTTCAGCTTGGAAAAGAGACAACTAAGGGGAGATATGATCGTGATCTGTAAAATCATGACCTGTGTAGAGAAAGTAAAAAAGGAAGTATTGCTTACTACGTCTCATAACACAGGAACTAGGGGTCACCAAATGATATTAATAGGCAGCAGGTTTAAAACAAATAAAAGGAAGAATTTATTCACACAATGCACAGTCAACCTGTGGAACTCCTTGCCAGAGGATATTGTGAAGGCCAAGAGCATAACAGGATTAAAAAAATAACTGGATAAATTCAATGGCTATTAGCCAGGATGGGCAGGGATGGTGTTCCTAGCCTCTGTTTGCCAGAGGCTGGGAATTGGTGACAGGGGATGGATCACTTGATGATTACCTGTTCTGTTCATTCCCTCTGGGGCATCTAGCATTGGCCACTGTGGGAAGACTAGGCTAGATGGACCTTTGGTCTGACTTAGTATGGCTGTTCTTATGTTCTTACAATTGGAAGAGGAGAAATGGAAGGAACATGTCATCAGCCTATCCCACAGCCAGTGGGTAGGACATTCATCTGAGAGGTAGCTGACCCCTTGTCCAATCCCTTCTTCCCCTCAGGCAGAGGGAGACCTGAACTGGGAGGGGAGGATCTCTCACTGCCCAGGTGAGCACCCTGACTGCAGGGCTAATGCTTATGAAAGAAGCTGCTCCTCCCCCAGACACTCCACATGGAGCCAGCGTGGCACCTATCTCATTCTCACTCAGAATGGCTTGGGTGCCTATGCTGCCTAATTCTAGTTCCCATTCCTGGGTCACTAAACAATGCTAGGGCCCCCACTGCATCCTGGACTTAGACCCTCTGGTCAGCATCTCCCACTGGCTAGCCTAGGTGGCTTTCTGCCTAGCGTGCAGGCTTTTGTAGATCGCAGGCTACAGTGCTCATCTCTCCTCATGCATTGTATAGGGCACCTAGCTTAGCTTCGTGGATCACGTCAGACCTGTGAATCACTAGGTACCTAAAAATTTGCCTCTGTTGATGCTCAGCATTACAAGCCTAAACCCCTTTGCAGATTTGGGCCGCAGATGCGCCAGCAATGGAATCCAGAGAAAGAGACTGATTGATTATTATTTCTTTCTCAAATCAATTATTAACAACAAAAAGCCAGAGGCTGGACTCATTTCCTAGCTGGTCTCAGTGGACAACAGCCAATATTCCCAGTTGAGGTTCCACCAGTTTAGAGCCTGGAGAGGTTTTTGCTTCTCCCTTCATTAGCTTGGCACATCCTGAGCCCATGCTGCCCAACATGTCCCGTCTTAGGATGCCCGTCTGTGAGATGGGGCAATGGAAATAGCCTTTATCAGGAATGGAGAGACAGTAACTTACTTGGCCAGACAATGGACGAGTGGCTAAAGTGTCTTAAATGGGCTGGGGAGCATTTCCAGGCTGGAACATGTGTGGAAAGGCGCCTTCCTTTCTGGCGGGAGGAGAGGCGGCTCCATTGCTGCAGCAGGGAAGCGCGCGCACGCACACACACACACACAGCTGACACTCTCTATAACAATGGCTTCTCCTGCAGGTTAACTGTCCTCTGAACAGATGTTCACTGCAACCACTAATACTGATTCTGGGCTTTTCGATGGTGGCTTGATTGAACTACATGTGTTGCCACTTTGCTTAATAATAAAATGACTAGCGAAGCAATCACACTCGAGACAATTAAGACAGGAGTGTCTTCTTTGCAGCCATCCAGGACCTGTTTATGGTTTGGAGATATGCCACCCATTATGTCTGGATTAATGTGTTGCTAATTAGACATGTAGTAAACTGGCCAAAAATTATTCCTATAAGCAGGTGCTCAGAGATTCAAGCGCATTGCATGGACATTTAGTCTATTCCCTTCATTATTTCACAGGGGCGCTGGAGTTCAGGACCTGTTTCAGCCATTGACAAGCTATTCCTCTCTAAGCAAAATATTAATTCAATTTTCTGATGCTCGGATTGTTGACTAAAGGAGCAATTTGATATTCAGCTATAACACTGGTTATTGCACAATGCTGAAGAAACGCCAATAAAACACACGCGCTGTCATGTGACCTTCCATCTCACTTGGCTTCATGTGCTGTGATGGGCCAATTCAGACAATGATCAGACACATTTCAGCCACGTTATTATTTTAAAAAATACAATATGGACTGACATCTCGCCTACAAATTTGTAGCTGGTAACTGTTCCCCCTATCAGAACTACTACTTATGGGTAACACGCTACAGTTCCCAAGGCAATTGCACCTCGGACCCCCTTGTGGCCTCATTGAGGGCACCCCACTTAAATCTCAGGCCTCTCCTTCTACAGTGGGGATTTAGACTCCAGTGCCTCTTCACGATGACAATTTTAGCAAGTCCAGCTTTATTTCAGAACCTGCTGTGCTCTGCGGGGCAATTACTGAGCTAACCAGGAACCAGCCAGCCTGCATACAACAAGGCATTATTTATTCAGAACAAATGCATTACAGAGATGCTATACCTTAATAAGCAGGTTAGGTGCAGGTCTTGCCTTTCCACTTTCCATTTGCAATACCTTGCAGCTTTCCAAGTACTACAGGTCCTCTTGGAGGGCCTGGCCTTCTGGTGACAGTCTCCTGTCAATCAGTCCTTTGGTTGAGTGATCATGAACCTTCCCTCTAGGCCAGGCTAGTCTATACAGGTCTCAGTTCTTTGTCTGCCAGGCATCTCCAGCCAGGTCACACTGGTTCCCTCTGTGACTGATAATTGGCCTAAGGCTCTATATTTACCATCCCCATTCCTGTGATTTAAGTTTCTATTGGAAACTCCTGTTACTCCCCTGGAAACTAGAGTACACCCCCGCCCCTCACCCAGACAGACACCTATAATATTTCTACAGCTGCTACAATATTCCTTAGTTATTTCATGCGTCTGCAACATCTGTCACAAAAGAGAGGTTTATTTTTATACAGGCTAATGACCAGTGTCCATTACTCTAGCTTATACATTTAAGGTACTGTTGAGCTAGTTAATGGTCTATTTAAACATCTAGATTTAACGAAATAAGAAATCTGAAAATAGAAGAACGGGTGAGTTCAACAAGAACCGAACAAGCAATTTACTCATATTCAGGTTACTTCTTTATGCTTCAACACAAACCGTAGCACTGCAAGGCAATCCAGCTTTGAGAGAGGTATTTAGAGGACCTCTTAGAGATAAGCATAACGGTATTTGAGCAATCACCGCAGGCCTTATACACTCTGGTTATTACAAGGTTTTCCAGTCTGTTCATTAGCATCCTTAACCATCTGCATCTTTTGCTGAATGTGGAGAGCTGAACAAACAATGGAAAGGAATGCCCAGGGATACATGTTGCAGTAAGGCAGGAGATTTTTGTTCATCACTCTTTTACATACACTCTCCGGAAACAGCCAGTACGAACTAGTGACACTCCTGATTCACAAATATATTCCTGAGCCCAAACCCTGAGTATGACTCACGACTATTCAGGGAGTCCTGCTAGTCACTATGAGAATGGACAAATACCAGGGGGTTGTGAAAATGGCCGGACAGTTACAGGAAGTTTAACGTGGATGGTTATCCCCCCAACAGGACTACACACCACATGCTTGCTTTGTTTGCTGACTGTGCAACACCTGCTTACAGAGTTTCAATCACCCAAGTGAAGAAAAGAAACGATAACGTAGGAGTTGTTTAACCAACCTCACAACACGGACAGCAGGTAGATAAATGAGCAGTTGCCCACAATGTAAAGTTTGTACATTGTCTAGATTATGCAGCCAATACTTAAGAATAAGAAATAAATTTGAAGGAATCAGGCTCGATTTACAAACAAAAAGAAGTACTGAATTCTTAATGAATATTATTTTCAATATGTCCACCACCAATATTTCTAAAAGCACATTTTTTAGCTCTAATATTCACCAAAGTGAATCCAAACTGTACTTTTAACTATTAAATCGGCAGTTTGCATTGTAATTGCAAGACCTTCAATAGCAATATAGAGCTGAACATTCATTTGATAAGACATATAATTGATAAATAATTTATGCACCACAAAATAAATGACTTATAATACTAATTGAAGTGGTTAGAAGATGAAGCTAGAAAATTCAAACTGGAAAAGGATGATTAACCAATAGAACAATTTACTTAAGGCTGTGATAGATTCTATGGTGCTTGAGGACTTTAAACTGAAGGTTGAAAATCTGTTTTGAAAAGATTTTCTCTGCCTTATCTAGAAATTATGGGCTTGTTTCTGGAATCACTGTATGAAACTCTATAGCCTGCCGGAGGCAGGAGATGAGATCAGATGATTCATAGGCCAGAAGGGATATAGGCATAAATATATAGTATGTAGTATAGTATATATAGTATACATAGGCATCTTGTATACTACAAGCCACAGAATTCCACTCCTGTATTGAGCCCTATAACTTGTGCTTGACTAAAGCATTTTCCAGAAAGGCATCCAGTCTTGGTATGAAGACACCAAAAGGTTGTTGTTGTTAATTTGTTGTTCACTATGACGCCTAGATCACTTTCAGAGATCTCCAGCTCTCACTCATAGGGATGATTGGTCTGCCTTGTACCTACATGCACGACCTTGACCTTGGTTGTCTTCAAATACACTATTTATTATTATTACTTATTAGTTTAACCATAGTACCTAGATGCCCCAGCCACGGCCAAGGGCCCCTTTCTTCTACGCTGTACAGACACAGAATAGAAGGACGGTCGGTGCCCCAACGAGCTCACTCTCGAAGTATGAGACCAAAGGTGGGAGCACAAGGAAACAATCAGATAGTATTGGTCTGCATGACATGCACTAGTGTTAGAACAGCAGCAACATAACCATAGTCAAGTTTGAATCGGCATCATGGCAAAGCAGAGTGTTACGGATGGATGTGAAGGAGCCTAAGGACGTGGCTTTTGGGATCTTCACGGGGAGCTGCGCCCAAGTCTCAGGGGCAGCAAGGGAGAAAGTAAAGAGACGGGCTTATTTGAAAATGTAACAGGTGGGCGATGGACGATGTCAATGATGAATCAGTGACACTAGCCATGGTGGCGCCGGATAGTGAAGGGCCTTGCGAGTGAAGGGGACCATCAGGAATGGGCAATGTAACAATCACCAGCAGGTTTTTACCTATGAGCAATTTGGGGGATATTTTCAATGACACAAAGGACAGGCAGGCACCTCAGGGGCTGGGTCTTTCCCTGCCCTTTGTGCCTTACAAATCCCCTCATCAGTCATATGAAATTATTAAGACATTTCCTACAATATCAAGCAGTTCTGACTAATCACTGTCAGTAGTTCATTATAGCACCTTATAGCAATAATTCAGCATTACTAATTACTAACCAAACTGGAGTCAAGCCTGGCAATTCCCTGTAATCGCTCATCATTATTTATCACCAGGCATTATTTTATTTTCATTTTGTAGCTAAAAATGATGAATTTTCTCTCTTTGCTTGTACCGAAAGAGAAGGAGTTCCCTGGCTCCACGTGGAGTGGGCTGAAGGGACCTGTTGAGAGAATCCGGGTCAGGAGGGGGTAAGACGAACAGGGCACGAGCTGGGGGATAGCATTTGGGATGGAGCTGGAAGGCCAGGGTTTTGGATACATTCTAGAGAAAGACTTGGCAGAATTTAACCAAATGCAGCAGATTAGGTGGATGGAGAGTTAATAATAACATCCAGAGTGGCTCCTTGCTACAGACTGAGATTCGCCTCCAGCTCTTTATTTATTCACTAATCCTACAGCGCATGTAGGGATGTGTATATCTGTGTGCAGGACTGCATGTGTGTGCATACATGTGTTTGCACACTGAGTGTATGTGAATATGCATGCACACCTGCATGTACAGGTAGTGTCAGCAGAAAGAAAGGTACTTCAATATCTGGCTAGATTTCCTCAACCAGAAATGTGGGGAAGATGCATACCACTCCTGTCCAGTTCACCTCTCATAGGCATTACCTCCCCCTTCATAAGCGCTGAGTTCTTAGTAATTTCAGCTCTGAGGGATTTTACTAGGTAGTGTATTGGGGAAACCTCACTGCCACTGGCCCTTCTGTATTGTCTTTCACCACAACACTGTCCCCACACCACATCTCAGGCTCAGCTCCCTAAAACAGCTTATCAGCGGCTTCAGATCTAGTGGTAACTCAGAAGAAAAGAGGGCTCTCAGTAGAGGCTATTCATCTTGGTCTTTAAACACTGGTCGGGGGAACTCAAAAGGCACCCATCCTGGGGAGCAGTGACTTTGAAAAAAAATTGCTGATCATGGTGGAGAATCAGCTGAACATGAGCTCCCAATGTGATACTGTGGCCAAAACAGCTAATGCAACCCTGGGATGCATAACCTGGAGAATGTCAAGCAGGAGTAGAGACGTTATTTTACTTCTGTATTTGGAACTGGTGCGACCACTGCTGGGTCCATTCTGGTGCCCACCATTCAAGAAGGATGTTGATAAACTGGAGAGATTTCAGAGGAGAGCCACAAGAATGATAAAAGGATTAATAAACATCACTTAGACTGATAAACTCAAGGAACTCAATCTGTTTTGTTTACCAGAAAGAAGACTAAGAGGTGACTTCATTAGAGTCTACATGGGCAATAACTATATAACAGTGGGCTCTTCAGGCTTACCGAGAAATATCTAACATGCTCCAAGGGCGGGAAGTGGAAGGTAGATAAACTCAGACTGGAAATAAGGCATAGATTTTTATCTAGTGAGAGCAATTAACAGTTGGGACAATTTAGCAATGGTTGTGATGGTTCATCACTGGGAATTTTAAAATCAAGATTGGATATGTTTCTAAAAGATCTGCTCTAGGAATTACTGTGGGGAGGTTCTCTGCACTGTGTTAGACAGATAATCAGATTAGAGGATCACAATGGTCCTCTGACAGATTCGGTCACAGAGCCCCCTCCCCCCCCCCGTACTTGGCACTGTGACCTGATGTGCTGAAATTACATCTGAGCCCATTTTCCCTGCCAGCTGGGGACTTCCAGAACCCTGTCTCGTTGAACCAAAGACACGAGCCTGTTGCATCAGAGACCCAGGGTCTGGACTACAGACGCAAAGCAGCAGCCATAAGCTGAAAAACTACTCAGCAGGTCACCTATCTTCAGCATGCAGACACCCAGCTCCCAGTGGGATCAAAGTCCCCCCAAAATTCGTTTTCCTCTGTATAAAGCTTACATAGAGTAGATTCATAAATTGTCCGCCCACTGGTAGAGAGATATGCACAGCTCTTTGCACCCCTAGGTATTAATCACTTACTCTGGGTTTATTAACAAACAAAAGTGATTTTAATAAATATAAAAAGTAATATTTCAAGTAATAACAGACAGAACAAAGTAAGTCACCAAGGAAAATAAAACAAAACACACAAGTCAAAGCCTAATCCATTAAGAAGCTAATTACAGGTAATATCTCATCCTCAGAGATGGTCCAATCAGCTTCTTTCACAGACTAGACTCTTTCCTAGTCTGGGCCCAATCCTTTCCTCTGGTACAGTTCTTCTTAGTTCCAGCAGACATCTCAGATGGTAAGCAGGGGTTTTCTTATGATTGGCCTCCTCTCGTCCTGCTCCACCCACTTTTATAGGTTTGGCACTAGGCGGGAATCTTGTCTCTCTGGGCCCGCACCCCTCCTTCTAAATGGAAAAGTTTCAGATTTTAGATGGATTCCAGTATCAGGTGACATGATCACATGTCCTGTGAGACCCTAGTCTCCATTCTTCCAGGGCTGGCCCACACATACACAGGAAGGTTTGCAAGTAAACAGAGCCAGTTACAGTTCATTGATCCTGAAGCACAGTTAATGGCTTCCACATCACATGATTTACATCAGTAATACAAGTTTGTATCTTAGTCTCCTAACTCCAGACATAGAAATAATATATGCAAACAAATAGGATGAACACACTCAGTAGATTATAAAATATTCAATGATACCTCACGAGATACCTTTTGCATAGAGTATATTCCTCTAACTTCATATTCACATTTATAAGCACATTTTCATAAAGCTTTTGGAGTGCAACATCACAGGTCCCTTCTGGCCTTTACTCTATGAAAATCCTTTAAACAAAGTCATCACCATCAGGTGATCCCATCTGGGCCCATGCTCACTCCCCACTCTCCTTCACTTGGCTGTGGCTCAGACCCCACACTTAGCAACTGATCTTAAAATTATGGTAACCCTTCAAGCTGGACATGTTATGTACAGTTCTGCTGCCCTTTAGTCACACAATAAGGTTATGAACATTACCCCTACATTGAAGACTACATTAAATGTTAACCCCCAAAATAGCAACGATTGATCACCTTGATAAAGCTGTTTTTTCTATGCATGTAATATCTGCTCATGAGACCTATTCCTCTAGTTTGTCAATAGATGTCAGGGGAGAGCTTATTCAGATCACTCACTGCCTGATGCTCGCGCGTGCATCTCTGTCCCGCCTGCGCAAACATTTGGAGGGGTGTCAGTCCTCTCTTTCTTCAGCAAATGGATAAATAAATTGCAGCAAGGTGTCCCATACCTTCTCTGAATAATGCCTAGAAGCAAGGTCACTTTGGTGAGGACAGGACAGAGGACAGCCATGACAGAGAGGAACTGAAGGGGAGGAGTCCTGTCCTTCCTGGCCAAGTGATGTGGGGTAGTTTGTAGGAGAGAACGTCCACCTGATATATTCATGATCTGGAGAACACCTCTGCTAGCTAACTCAATGACTGTGATATACCAGGGCACAATCCAGACTAGTGGGAGGCTGTGTCACCCCTGCCTTGCAGTCTTGGGTGCCCTACAATGCCTTGCTGAAGTAGCTCCCACCTGGGCTGTTCACAAACAGCCTTCCAGCATGCAAGCCACACCCTGAGTATATCCTGCCAGCTATATAGTGGCTCTGACCAGCCTTGGTTTTACTGCAGAGTGACCCCCAATACCCCTCCCCCACCAGCCCTGGCTCTTCCCACAGAAGTTTATATCTCGGACTGCTCGGCCCTCTCCTGGACAGTAGCAATCTATTAAGTCCATTATTTCTTTAAGGGAATAATGTACCAGTTCATTACCTTAAATAGTTACCCAAACACTTGAACTTAAACCCACTGGAATAGGTAAAACAGTAAAAACAAGTTTATTGACAAGGAAGAGAGAGATTTTTAAGTAAAGAAAAGTCATGAGGCATAAAAGTCAGAAACTGCTACGAGAAAAATAACGTTTCCTAGTAGCTACTTAAGAAACTATTAGTTGCAAAGCAAGCTTTCTTATCACATATTATCCATAAGATAAGTGACCTCCCCAAGAGTCCAAGAGCTAATTCCTTTTGTCTTCTCAGGTTCAGAGAAAGAGGTGGACAAGGAGAGCGAGACCTGGGGGGGTGCCTTTGCGTCTGTTCCTTTCTTTTTATAGTTTCAGGTCCCCTCTTGAAGAACATTTCCAGTTTAGAAGCAGAAGATCAAGACTCTATATGGAAGAATGTTTCCTCCTTGTTTTCTTTTTTGACCTATTTGAACTTCCTTTTCTTCCCCTTCCCACTTTGTGACTTCGTTTACTGCTTAAATAAAAATTTAAGCAAGCACATTTTATTTAGGACAGACCTATTTATCGAAGTCTGCTTGTCCAGGGCTGTGGTATTTGGGACACATGTTAAAAACATCAAGAGGGAAATCTTATAAATTCACATACAAACTTGCCACACATATTTTATCAGGACAGTACTGACCAGCAAATTATGAGTTTTCAAATGATACCTTACTAAGGCATATCGTGTACAGAGCTTATTATGTTAGGCTGTAGGAATACATCCCAGTAATCACGCCCACCACAATGACCCACTGGGCTAGGAAGCCTGTCTGTGCTGATGGCCTGTAGATGGATTTGTTTAGGCAGGGAAAGCAGGTTTTCTCGACTTTGAATAATATTTGAAGCTCTTACGTAAGGGTGCTGTACTTCCAGAAGTGCTGTCTCTCAGATAAAATATAAATCTGAGACGCTTGAGCTCTTGTGGTCATTAAAAAAATTCACCTGTTATTTTGCAAGATCAGGTCTGTTAGCCACAATATATCATCCAAATTCCAGAGAGGAAATCTATCTTCGATCTTCCTCTTCCCAACAGTTTTGTTAGAGAAATCTATGTTTACCTCCCAATTTGTAATGTTCTGCTGTGGAAGATGAAGTGCTTCTGTTCTGAGCATAAACTATTGCTATTTACGTTAAAATACCATCCAAAATGTGTGAGGTTCTGTACAAACACACATGAAGGGACAATTTCTGCCATGAAAGACCTTATGCTCTAAAAAGACAGTCTATCTACCAGTCGATGGCGCCTTATGGAAGACAAGTGCTAAAGAAATGTAACATTTCTAGTACAGTCTGCAAACACTGTGCAGTGGAGGTGTGGTTATGCTGTTGGCAGCAGTGTTTGGCAAACATAATAACTCTTGTCCCCCTCTCAGTTCCTCAGGGCTGAGCCAAAGGAGCCAGAGAGACAGCTGTTGGCCTTACCACGCACCACACAGTGGAGAGGAGAGAGGAGCAGACAGAAAGGATAAGTGAGCTGTGAGCTTGTGACCCCGAGCTCAGACTAACCCCTCCAGCAATATGACAGACAATCAATGGGCCTGATTAATTAACTCCTAATGAGTCAATCTGAGCATCGGGGCACAGAGAACGTATCCTGGTGAAAGCAGCCCCTGGCCATCTCACAGGCACAGGGAGGAAATCGATTCCTTGCCAGCGCCAGGCACAGGGTTTCAAAGAGTTTCTCTGAGCAGTGGCGCTGTATAGATGGATTGTCACAGCAGCCATGTCACACCCCGGCCGTCAGGAGAGAGCAGGTGTTATGTGAGGGAGAAAATTTCCTGGAGTATTTTCAGCAGAGAGCCGAGTGGACTGGATTCTTCTCTCCTCACATGGGGTGAATCTAGGCAACTCCAGAGAAGCCTTGGAGATGTACAGAGTGAGTGAGAGGGGAATGAGGCTCAATGTTCTCCTCTCCTTCTTGGATACAGCCTGTCCGCAATGCTCCAGGTCTCATGGCCCTAGAAGTACCTTCTGTGCAGTGCTTGTGTTTCCCTCCCCTCCAGGAGCTACCACATATCCATCTCTGAACTGCTGTCTGAAAAGCCCCATATGCTGCACTGTTGAGCTCTGGGATCAGACCCCAGGGGGTGGGGTGGGGGGTCTCCAATAAGACTTCCCGCTCTGCTGGAGCCAAACTGCGTATTTCAATTTGGTTTGAAGATCCAGAAGCTGCTTCTAGCTTTTTGTGATCCATTCAAATGCTCTTGAACTCAGCTGACCATCCATCAGGTAGGCAACATTCATAGGGCATGCCCTGAAACGGAATTCCCACATTTTATTTGGTACACCAGGCAGGCACGACACTCAGGGTATTGGGAAGGTTCCCCTCTCCAGACCCTGGTAACAGATTTACTACTGTGTGAAGAGTTTGCCAGGTTACCCGGGTCTGCCAGGAGTCCCTGCCTGCAGTGATTCCTCTTCTGTGAGCACAACTGCGTGTGGTTAGCGTCAGTGTATGGCTGGTACATGCAGCTTGTTGATGTGTCTGATAGGTTATACACTCAGCTCATTATATTTGTGCCAGGATTCCGTCCCCACTCTGAATTCTAGGGTAAAAATGTGGGATCCACACGAAACCACTAAACTTATTTCTACCAGTTTAGGTTAAAACGTACCCAAGGCACAAAGTCTTTGCCCTTGGATTAGGTAAACGCTGCCACCACCAAGTGATATAACAAACAATCAGGGGAAGGAACACTTGGAGTTCCTATTTCCCCAAAATATCGCCGAAATCCTTACACGCCCCCTTTCTTGGGGAGGTTTGAGATTAAATAAGATTATCACAGACCAGCCTTTTATTTTGAAGATCCAAAAAACCCAATCAGATTCTTAAAAACAGAATTTTATTACAAGAACAAAAAAAATAAGAGAATAACTCTGTAAGATCAGAAAGAAAGCTAAGATTACAGGCAGTCAGATTCAAAACATAGAGAATCCCTCAAGGCAAAACCTTAAGTTACAAAAAGACACAAAAAGAGGAATTCACATTTCCTCCAGCACAGCTAATTTCACAGAACTCAAAACAAAGAAAACCTAACGAGTTTCTAGCTTGATTACGTCCTAACTTTACAGGACTTGGATGGCTTGCATCCTTGATCTGTTGCTGGCAAAATCCTGGCCCCTTCTCTCGATTTGAAACTATCCCAGCCAGGTTGCCTGACCTCCTTAACCCTTTACAGGTAAAAGGACTTTGCCTTTGGCCAGGAGGGGTTTTATAATACTGCATACAGAAATATGGCTACCCTTTCCTTTATATTCATGACAATCTGCAATCAGCTTTACTGATAAGCCCTGGACACTGTAGGTCCTGGAGTCAGGAGTCTTAGGAATTTCTAACCCCTTTAATATTATTCAACTGTCTCCTGGCAAAGCCTATAATGGCCATTTTGATGAAGGATGGTCAAGACCCTGAGGGGCACCATCCATCTTCAGCTCTCACAATGTAAATGAGCTCCATGGAACAATTTCATCCATACCCCCTTCTCCAGACTTGGAGCCCTGATTCCCAGAACCTGGGTTCCGCCCCCCCCCTGGTTGGAGGAAACAGGCTCCTCACTGAACTTGGAAGGCGGAGTCTTTATATCCTGACCTTAGCATGCCCAGCAGCCCCAGAGCACAGTCTACCCATGGTGGTGCTATCCACAGCTTGAGGATTGAAAGAACCACAAGCCTATACAGAGCTGGGCCCCCCGTATGTACCAATGGCCCATCTTGATACCTTGGGGCTTCCCTCCACAAACCCAAACCTTTCCGATGCTTTTCTGCAATTCTACATCAGCCAGGTCCGGGAGCATCTGCAGGAATGTCACCACCTTACGTCCCCAAGTACTGCCATCATTACGGTGCAGGCGGAGCCATGTGCTCAGAACTTCCTTAAAGAGAAACTGGAGTTGGGATCTCCTCAGCCACCTTTAGCGTATTCTTCTTAATCATTTGCTGTGGCACTAGTGGCTGAATCTACATCTTAACCCTACTGATGATTTTAGAGCTCATCACGACTTGTTGAGGAGGGTGGCTGCAGCTCAAGGTGTCCAGCCAGAAAATATACAAGAAAGGTCACACAGGCTTGTGGACGTTTTGCGCTCACAGGACACTCTAGGACAGCTCTCCCTACTAAGAAGACTACTGGAGCCTGTCAAGACTTTACGGCAGATCCCCTTCTTCTCTGCGTCACACTTCCAAAAGGCCCGAGAAGCGACATCATGGTCCTTCATAGAAATTAGAACACTTTGATGATCACCATCCTAGAGGCTCCCTGGTACTCTGCTCTGAAGGGAAAGGAAACAAAAAACCTAGATCTGTTTGTCAGGAAACTTTATTCCACTGGGGGTTTACAGCTCAGGGTCACGAACCAGCAAGCTCTGTTGGGTCAATATGATTTCAGGCTGTGGGATAATATCCTGAAGTTCAAAGACAAGGTTCCTGATGTGGCAAAGCAGGAGTTCTCTGTTTTCGTAAAGGAAGGCAAATTAATTACCAGAACATGGCATCTGTGGCAACAAGAAAGCCGTTTCAGCCACAACGTTCTCAGTGGTTTCAGCCCTGGATCATCGAAGCTCTCATTTGATCTGTTGATCATGAACAGTATAGCACTCCCCTGGGTGTCATTTTGCCGACCCTGTTTTCTGCCAACAGCCTATCCCACATCCTAATTGCTTGGACCCAGATCATCACAGATCAGTGGTCTTAAGCATGGTGGAAGTGGGGAACAGCCTTCAATTTATTTCTAGCTTCTCTTCCAATCGCCTTCCCCATCTCTCTTCAGGGACTACTCTCACAAGAGTGTGCTGCTTCAGGAAGTCCAGTCTCTCTTTCTCATGAGGCCATAGAGGAAGTTCCCATGTTGTTCCCAGGGAAGGGCTTTTATTGCCATTCGTTCCGAAGGAAAAAGGCAGAGGGGGCTCCGGGCTATTTTAGATCTAAGGCAGATAAACAAGAAGTTAATGAAAACAAAATTCCAGATAGTTGCTCTAATGCCTATTATTCCTTCCTTAAATCCCAGCGGCTGGCATGCTGTCTCTAGATTTAAAGATGTTTATTTTCACATGGCAATTGAGCAGAGCCACTGAAAATTTCTCATGTTCACGGCCAATGGCTGCCACTATCAGTTTGCAGTGCTACCTTTTAGACTATGAACAACCCAAGCCTTTTCTCGAAATGCACGGATGCAGTAGCACAATTCCTGTGAAAGTCAGGAGTTCACAGAGTACTCTTCAGAGTAGCCAATATTTGATGCATTTTCAACATGCTGGGGCTACTAATCAATATACAGACATCCATCCAGTCTACCATGCAAAGAATAGAAGTCATTGGAACAAATCTGTATTCTACAAAATCTAGGGCTTTCCTGCCATAGCAGAGGTGCCAAGTGATGCGGCTCATTGCACTCGATCTGAAGGCCCACTCTGTCACCACGGTTCGGAACTGCTTCAAACTTCTAGGACACATGGCACCTACCTAATGCCTACATGCCAGGCTGCCCCTCAGAAATCTATGAGGTCAGCTTGCCTTGGTGTACCCACTGGCCTGTCAACATATAGCCCTGGTGGTTCAAATACTGATTTCGTTCTTATCCTCCCTTGTTGCCTGTGTCTCAAGCCTCACAGCAGTCCTGGGAGCACTGGGGAATTTTTGCTCCCCCAAGCAGAAAAAAACTGTGGCGCAACACGTTTTTCATGAGAGACCAATCCTAGAGACCTGAAGGGAGAGAGTCCCCATATTAAAGCCTTAGACACACTACATATAATAGACAGGCAGGAGCGACGGCTCCGTGAAAGCGAGCTCACATTAAATGATGCTTAGACATACGTTTTACATCAGAAGCCTCAAGACAAAAGATGAGAGGCACAACAACCCCTGAGGCACCTGCAGTAAGAGAGGAGCAAAGGCTCTGGTGACCAGGATTTCACACCCACAGCAAGATAGCAGTAGCGAGTAAAGAAGTGCTCTGCTCCAGGACATCATTGCCGGGAATGTGGAAAATTGTACCATTTTAGCAGTGTGCTCGAGAGCAGTGGTTCAGTCAGACTTGGTCAAGCGTGTGAGAGCAATTCAGGCAGTGGTGATGACATCATGACTCTGTCCTCCAGCTCGCAAGCATATCAGGTTCAGGCTGTCAGGACAGGAAAACACCAAGGGACAATACCAACCTCTGTGCATGAAACAATGGTAATAGGCAAACAACTTGTGCACTTTAAGCTGGATAATGAGATTTCCTGCTATGTGATTCCTGGGTGTGAATTGCACTCTAACACACCCATAACAGAGAGCAGTCCCACCCAACACACCAGAGCAGAACCATTACGAGTAAATCAGAACATAAAAACGGCCATACGGGGTCAGACCAAAGGTCAGTCGAGCCCAGTATCCTGTCTTCTGACGGTGGCCAATGACAGGTGCCCCAGAGGGAATAAACAGAACAGGTAATCATCAAGTGATCCATCCCCTGTCGCTCATTCCCAGATTTTGGCAAACAGAGGCTAAGAACACCATCCCTGCCCATAAACACTGACCCCTCTTGGGGAACTCAACCACACAAGGGGAATGGAGCCATACAAGCCATGGATCTGACAATAAAACGGCATCAGGGAACATTTGACATGTTGAAACAAATCATAATGCATTCCCCGTCTCAGGGCAGAGGTATAAAATTTTGGGTGCCTTGCTAAAGAACTGGCTTCCCCCTGCTTCCTTTTAGGGTTTCGGGGTGTATGGGCTAGTATCAATATCAGGGAGCCCAGCTGCAGGCCCTAATGAGGGCAGGATCAATGTGATTTGCAAAGCCAAGTGGAAGCAGCTGGGCTGATGACTGGGAAGGCATATAAACCCGGGAAATAGCTCTGGAATGGTGCGAGACAGGCATGAAGATAGGAGGGTTGAGGCTCTGTCTCTGCTGGCTGACACAAGCCTGAAAGGCCAGAGGACCCAGTGAAGAGTCGGAGCGGGGACTGGTATTGGGGGAATTGGGACAGCACAGCCACTGTAAATAAAAGGACATGGGTTAAACACCTGCAAGGGGCTTCTGAGACCCTTTCTTTGGCCAGCCTAAGCGCAGGGCACAGGGACAATGGGAAGGAAACCTGTTCCACCCTGTAAGTACGTTTCCTGAAGTACGACCAGCCAGGAAAGTCACTGACACTTTAATCTGATGCATTGACGATAAGACTCGGTGAAGTATTGGTATAGGAGCAGCCAGTCGCTTATGCTGGCAGAGCCCTGTCAGAGACTGAACCGAGGTACGACCAAGAAGAAACTGAGATTTTGGCTTCGGTATTTCTAGTGGTGTGATTCCATCTACACAGCTCTGGCCACCCAATAATTGTGCAACCAGATCAAAAAACCCTAGAGACAATCGTGGCAAAAGCCTCTTCATGGTGCTCCAAAGGAATATCAGCTCATGTTGCTGCACCTCCAGAGCTACCAGGTAGAGATTAAATATTGTTCAAGCAGACAAGTGGTGTTAGCCGACACTCTGAGCAGTGCCCAAACACCCACCATTGGGCTAGCACTGGAGGAGGAGAATAGGGGATGAGAACATGGAATCTATTAACAAGTTGCTCTTTCTCCAAGTTTCAGCAGCGAATCTGATGGAAGTCAACAAGGCTATAAAAAAGCACATCCAACTGCTGCCGTGAAGACAGTGATCCTACAGTGTGGCCAGAAGAAAAAAAGCCAAGTTCTGTTATGCACAGAACCATATTGTCAAACAAAAGATGACCTGAGTCATCGCACAGGATGGCATGATATTCTGAAGATAGAGAGCTGTTGTTCACACGTCATGACATCGGGCTGTTATTCAAAAAACACACGCCTCACACTTGCACATTTACAACTGTCTTAGGTGGCCTGAAGAGTGCGATTACAGACCGGGAATGACTGCACAGGTTCTCTTCTTGATATAAGGGTGTGATAGCGACCAGTTACGTGGCAGCTGCAAAAGAGACTCTGTTACTACATAAGCTGCCCACTTGACCATGGAAAAGGTGTGAGAGGACTTATTTTACCTCAAGTACTTGATTTGCTATTCAAATATTTGGAAGGTCAGTGCCCTGCCTGATCCATGAAGCAAGTCAGCAACTGGCAAACGGAAGGCCCACTTTCAGATATATGAAACTTTGAATATTGTATTCACTGACAACAGACCTATAAGAATGGTCCATCTAGCCCTTTATCCTGTCTTCTGACAATGGCCAATGTCTGATACTCAGAGGCAGTGAACAGAACAGAATAATTTATTGAGTGACCCTGTTGGCAGTCAGTGGATTAGGGATACCCAAGCATGGAGTTGCTTTACTGATCATCTTGGCTAAGAGCCATTGATGGACTTATCCTCCATAATATTATTATGTAATTCGTCTGTTAACTCAATTATACTTTTCCCCTTCACAGAATACCCTATGAGTTCCACAGGTTGACTATGCGGTTTGTGAACAACTTTCTTATATCTGGTTTAAATCTGCTGCTTATTAATTTCATTGGGCGACCACGATTTGCTTGTTATGTGAAGGGGTAAATAACATGTCTCCATACCGGTCATGATTTTATAACCTCTAGAATATTCCACGTTAGTCGTCTCTTTTCATGCTGAACAGACTCAGTCCTTTTCGTCTCTGCTAATATTGAAGCTGTTCCGTACTTTAAATAATTTTGTTGCTCTTCTCTATACTTTTCCCAACTCTAATATATCTTTTTGAGATGGGGCAACCAGAATTTGAGATATGGACATATGATGGATTTCTAGAGTAGCATTCTGATATTTTATTTTATTATCTATCCCGTCCTTAATGGTGACCCCAATTTCCATTGGAGCAATTAAAGAAATTTAAATACAGATGGGAGCTTTACCACCAGACCTCTTCCCCAACGAACCCACAGAGTACTGGTACGGTGGAATCACCTGTGGAAATATCTAAGACATTGTTATACAAAGCTGTTTTTAGTGGTTCAGACCCCATATTAGCATTTTTGACACATAGGATTGCCGCATCATAGAGACAACACTCCAACACAGGCTCTGATGCGGGGAAGGCCCAAAGCCCTGCTACTAATAAGGAGAGACCCGTGACTATGTAACCGGTCAAGTCTGCAGTAAAGCAAAGACTCTAACTCAGCTATGTGCTAGGAGCATCAGCTTGAAGAGACACGGGGTGGAGGTTGGGGGGGTCAATCCTTTGTTTGTAATATTTATATTAAAATGTTTGTACACTACGGAAGATGTATCATGATCAATGGAACTGGGCCCCTGTTCCCGTGAGGGACTTTTATTAAAGGAACCCCTGGACAACAGAGTATGTGAAAAATTGGGCTTTAGGAAACACAGACATATGGACAGAGTACTGCACAGGGTTAAACAAATTTCTGTTTGTGCAACAAAACCTGCATCCAGTTTCTGTCTTTGCTAATGAAATGGTAGAGAGGATTTTGCTTGGTTCATTTTGCCGTGAATGTCCTATTTACCAAGGAAATAGAATTGAAATGCAATCCACAGGAGGAATGCAGAGTTGATGGAAGGACTTTGCTCCAGCCACTGCTAATCAAATAGACTATTGTTTGCAGCAGGAAGATGGTGAGGGGGACTACAAGCCTGGGGATAAAGAACAAGGTACAAAATGCCGTGAACATTGTGTTTGAAATAAGGAAAGGGGCTAGGAACATCCACTGCTTGGCCTGCGCACTGAGATGCAGACCACTCTGCTGTCACACAGTGTGCTGTGTAGGTCTGACTGTAAAATGTTTTTTTTTCTTCAGGAATATTTTGTTTTCACTGAAAAATTGAAAACCAAAATATTTTGATTCTGAAATGCTGCCATGGTGCCCCATGCTATCATTCTCCTCTATAAACCAATCTTCCTGGTTGGACTATATCTCCCATGATGAACCACAGCCTCTCCTTCTAATAAGGAAAAGTAGCTGCATCATGGGAGTCCCGTCTGTGGTGCATCGTACGAAATATAGTATGACTGAGGAGCCTGTCTGGTAGAGGATATGGGGATATGAAGTAACTGAACTATAATTCCCATGATGCACTGTAGCAGGATATCCAAATCTAAATATTTTGGTTTTTAGCCATGTGGTGTCTCTGCTGAAACTAGAACGTTTCCATGGAGAGCAGAGCCTTTCTGAAAAAACAATCGTCGTGTTGCCAACCCAAATTTTGTTTAAAAACAGTTTTGATGAAAAATTTCCGATGACCCTTAGTTTGCAGGAATAGGATGGTCATAGGGGAACAATTTTTCACTTTTGTAAGCACTCTAGGAATTATTTTGGGGCAGTTCTCTGTCTGATACACGAGGTCAGATTAGATGATCAAGACAGTCCTTTCTGGGCTTGGAATCTATGAATAAGAGTGACATTTCAAAAAGGTAACGCTGACACTCTTCTTTCCTTTGGCGGCATTCTTGGAGTTGAACAAGCAACCACCTCCCTGTCCAGGGTAGCAACATTCTCACCACACGCATTGTTAAAATTCTTGCTTAGCACGGCAGAAGTAGCAATAGTGGATGTGTATACATACAGTGGTCATTTCTGGAGCTTCTAGCCAGGTGGTCCAATATGCCTAAAACCACAGCTTGATAAGAAAGACATCCAGGCAGGCGAAATTGTTTTCTGAGCAGTCCAGGAAGCAATACTGTCATCAACATAAAAAAAAAAAACAACCTCCAAACCCGACACACTGCAAAGGAAACCAAGAAGTCATGACCTTTACTAAGAGATACCAGCCCAGTGACAGGAGTATGGGAAACTTACCTGTACAGAGCACTGGCCCTCATCCAGCAAAGCAATTATGCATGCGCATAGTTGCCCTGAGTATGTCTAGTGAGATCCTCGGGATACAAAGGAATTACAGCTTCTCTGCAGGGGGGGATTTTGTGCCCGTTTATTACGCTCAAGCAGGACAAGACACTAATGTGGACCTGCTGCACTGACGGAAAGTGGGGCTTGAGCCAGTACAACTCAGTGTCACTGCGGTAATATCTGCATTTCATCAATGCAGGGAAATCACACCTTGCAGTGGTACAGCAACTAGGGGATACCAGACAGATGTGGAGGACTACACGGTTCAGACAAAGACATCCCATGGGGTAGGATTTATTAAAGGGGATACTCCGAATCCTAATAAAAAGGCGAGGATAGGTGTTGATAAAGTAAAGGTAGAAACTTAGGAGAAACAGTCAAAAAACCCGAGTCCCATTCACTTACATGAGATTAAGGTAAACAATTAAATATTGACACATTTTATAAGTATAACATTCTCGGGTCATGGAGGGAATACCAAAAAATCCACCAGAGTACCAGCAAGTTAAATAGAAATTAGAATGAGCAGTCACAAGGGTGAAATGCCTGCAAGTTACATGTAAACAATTCAAAAACATCACAATAGATGCTGAAACTGAATGAATATCCCAAATAAATAAAATTTTAGAAAAATTAAGAGGACCAATAAAATGCCACGAGCGCTATACAGCAGAATAAAGGAGGTGGATAGAGGCAAAAAAGCATCCTCTAATAATTGGATCTCAAATCCTTCTGTGGAAAACAGAAATGAATGTAAATCCTAGCAAGTGAAGTGTAAAAGTATAATTAGGTATCCCAAAAAGAATCTGAAGAGCAACTACCAAAAGACTCACAAATTAACAGCAACATTTTCTTATACACAAGAGAAACACAAAGTCTGATGAAACATCAAAGGATCCACTACCTAATAAAGGTGCTAAAGGAGCAGTCAAGGAAGACAAAACTGCAGGAGATGTGAGGGAGATTCCCACATCGCAGTCATTCTTTTTAGGTGAAAAATCTGAGGAACTATCCCAGACTGAGATATCAATAGATGAAAGCCTGGAACAAATTGATATATTTAACAGTAATAACTCACCAGGACCTGTACTATTCACACAAGAGTTGTATAGGTAACCAAATATGAAATTGCAGAACTAACAATTGTGGTATGCAGCCTATCATTTAAATAATCCTTTCTATCTGACTGCAGGATAGCTAATTTAAAAAAAAACATAAAAAAAGAAAAAAGCTCCACAAGTGATCCTGGCAATTGCAGGCGAGTAAGCCTAAATTTAATACCAGGCACATTAATTGAAATTATAGTAAAGAACAGAATTATCTGACACATAGATGAACACAACATATTTGGGGAAAGTCAACCTGGATTTCTAAAGGGTAATCATGCCTCACCAGTCTGTAAGAATTCTTCCAGGGTTGCACTAGGCATATGGAGAAGGTTATACAGTGGATATCATGGACTTTCTGAAAGTCTTTGACAGGGTTCCTCACCAAAGGTAAAGTGAGCTGTCATGCTACAAGAGGCAAGCTTTTAGCATGGATCAGTAACGAAACAAACGGTAGAAATAAATGGTCAGTTTTCACACTGGAGAGAGGTGAATAGCAGTGACCCTGAAGATCTGTGCTGGGACCAGTGCTTTTCAACATATAGATGAATATTCTGTAGGCCCTCCTCCAAAGTGGGTAAACAGTGGCGTGGCAAGTTTTACAGATAATACAAAACCACTAAATATAATTGTCTAAAACAGACTGTGAAATGTTAGAGAGGGATCTCACAATGAAATTGGGCAAAAAAATGGGAGATGAAATTGAATGTTGATGAGTGCAAAATCATACATTTTGGAAAAAAATCCTAACTATATATGCAAATAATGAGTTCTAGACCTGAAGAAGAGCACTGTGTAAGCTCAAAGGCATGTCGCTATTACCAACAATAATAAGTATTGTCGTTAATTCCCAAAAGATATTACATCACAGACATGGGTTCTAAGTTCGCTGCTCAATGCAGGGGCAATCAAAAAAATTAAATGAATATTAGGAACAATTAGGAAAAGTCTAGATAGTAAGGTAAGAAATACCATAGAGCCACTATTTAAATCCATTGTATGGCCACACTTTCAGTACTGCATGCAGTTCCAGTCACCCTATCTCAAAAAAGCTATAACAGAAAGAGAATGGAAACAAAAATTATTATGATTTTGGAACAGCTTCCATGTGAGACGAGAAAAAAGACTGGAACAATTTAGAAAAAAGACGACTAAGGGGGACACATGGAGGGTAAAATCATGAGTAGTGTGAAGAAAGTGACTAGGATTTTCTATTTACATTTATCGTTTCATATAACCCAATGAAATTAGTAGGCAGCAAGTTTAAAAATAACATAAGGCAGATCTTCACAGAACACATAGTGAACATCTGGAACTCATTGTCAGTAGCTATTGTGAAGGGGAAACGTATGATTGGGTTAAAAAACGAATTAGCTAAGTTAACGGCATATAGGTCCGTCAATGGTTATTAGACAATATGGTCAAGGATGCAACTCCATGCTCGGGTGTTGCTAAACCTCAAAATGCCTAAAGTTGGGAGTGGACGACAGGCGATGGGTCACTTAATAATTGCCATGTTCTGATCATTCCCTCTTAAGCATCTGGCCTGGCCACTGTTGAAAAGCAGGCTACTGGCTAGAAGGACAAGTATCACCATTCTTATGGAAGATTTAAGCATCTCCAGTGTAAACGTACCCTTGCAGCAGTGCAGAATCTGTACTAGGAGTTTGCATTGGTGTAACTATATCCATGAAGTTACGCCAGGTGACGTTCAATCTCTGTCTCTCATGCACCTAAGAGTTGGGACTCCCTTCCAAATTACTCTGTGCTTTTGTGAGCATCTAGGGCCTGTCTTACCCTTAGTAGAAAGACCTCATTTCTAGGCACTACTTAGAGAAAATGAGAGCCCTCTGCTGCAGTTTATTTAGCCAATGATCCACCACACATAATCCACTCACAAAACGCACACATACATACACGCACACTCAGTAATAATGAATCAAGAAGGAAGTAGAGGTTATCCTGAAGCTGTATATATCTGTGTATATATCAATAAAGGTTGTGTGTACGCAGAGGTCTCACAGGAGGTACATCAACTTATCTAGATATTTGCCTAGTTTTACAACAGGCTACATAAAAAGCACTAGCGCAGTCAGTACAAACTAAAATTTCATACACGTTTCCCAGCTTTATATACTATATTATACAATAATGTAACATGCGTAAACGCACTCTATTAGACGTGTTTAATGTCATTTACTGATGCATGCATACAGAATAATGAGGTTGAAGTTGTCATGGTGTGTATGCAGTTGCGATGTAAAAAAATGTATAGATTATTAAAAGTAGGAGCTGGAAGCAGCGGTATTAGCGACAGCTAAAATGATAAGAAATTGAAAATGACTGAAAAAACTCCCATCTTCAGTTCTACAAGTAATATTTTGCTTTTGGATACCCATCTACAAAGAACAATCCACCTCAAGCTTTGTGTATTTTTTGAGCAGAAACTCTATCAAATAACAGTATGAAGTCAGTTCATTTTTAGCAACATTGGAAGAGTAAACACCCTGTGCATGTGGGTTAACCAGTAGAATGTTTTCAGAGAAAGCTCTGAGTTGCCAGCTTTAAATGAAAAGAAGCTTTTGTAAGCACTATGCAATCTTCAAGTAATGTAAGTAGCTTTTCTGTGAGGTAGAACGTGGAGTACAGAAGACATATCCGACTCCGGAAAAGGGTCCAGTAGTTTGGGAAGGTTGAGAGCCACTGGTATAGATGACCACTCCCTCTATAATACAATGCTTCCTTTGATCACAGGCCTTTGCTCTGTTCATCAGTGACACTAGCAATCATGACACTGCCACAGTCTTCAGTAAAATTGTGGAGGCGTGCACAGATGTATGCACCAAAAACCTGACATGATTGGCAAGCCAAATGGAGTGTTGCCACGGAATGGCGTTAGGGGCTAGCAAGCAGTGGATTTGCTTGCGGGTTCCAGCAGTAGGTCTTGGGATTTGCCTCCTTCTACCCCACACAACTTTTCAATGTTATCTGGAAAAATCAGAACAAACGACATTCTGACAGTACGTTAATCTGGTATCGGTACAAAGCCGCTAATGTCGGGATGATCCCAATATTATCGGAAGTCTGAACCTAGATGTAGTCAGTTCAGCTAAGTGAAATTGTTCCCATCTGCTCTGCACATTACAGATTGACATATCTGTAACTAGATCTTCCCATGGTGCATGTGTACAGTGTAGTGCTCGAACAAAACCCTGAATATAGAGTACATGACATATCCTGGAGATTCACATTTAGTGTCTTCTCAGTGCACTCCAGAACAAGGCACATCTTTTTCTGAGGCTAAAGGTGTTTTTTCTAACTGCCAAGTCCTCTTATATTCCTGAAGCTCATGCTTCAGGGTTTCAGCTGACCACTGAGCATCTTGATTGTAACTTTCACTCCTACCTCGATCACACTTTACATTTATTCCCCACTTTTGCCACGATGGCTGCCATTTATACAGTGTGACCCGCGAAGGCCTAGCGCCACGGTTTGAGCTGCTCTTGCCCCCTAAAAATCCATTGTAAACACTAGCAGCAGAACATCAGTCTGTACAGTGCAAGGCGGCCTCCCGTGCACCTTCAGTTACCTCCCTGTAATCAGTGTGCACGGAATGGCAGGTTCCGGGCTAATCCCCCATCACTCTGTGTAAAGAGCAGAGAGAGAGATAGCAAGAGAGAGAGAGAGAGAGAGGTGGATGCAACCCTGCTGCGTTCTAGGGAGTTGGACTGCCCCTCTCCTGGATACCATGGTGATGGGTGCCACAGCTAGATAGAACAGACTCATGGAGCTTTCTCAGGGAAGTTGCAGTATGCAGTCTGCACGATGTTACACTGTGGTACTACTAACCATAAATCTGCAGCACACAGCTTATTGTGACTCCTTGACAATGAGAAGACAGGGAGTTGTTACCGTGAGAGATGGCCCGACGAATCTATTCCCAAAGAAAAAGGTTTGTTAAACTACAGTTAAGGCTGTAAATATATAAGTCCTACACAACAGGACTGCAAGTTCAAGAATTGCACACAGCTCCTGGCAGGGAACTCCCTGACCCCACTGGCCATGCTTTCAGCCTGTGTAGGCCTAACTCTCTCTGCAGGCCAGCCGCTCACCAGGCCAGTCCCCGGGCAGGTTCCCTGAACACCTGCACGGTGCTAAGAAGGCTGCTCTGCGGCACAGTGCTACGCAGCTTACAGGGAACTTAGCTCTTGCTTACTTCTCTTATCTCCAAGGCTATGAGAACATAATTTCCAGTATAAACGCCTTAAATTTCATCCATACGTATACTTGGAAATGACTATGACAACCACTGAGCTAATATCTTACATACCACCGTTTGGTTAACTTAATATGCATATATCTGACCCAGGAGATCCCTGAGAACCCCTATGGGCCTCCTGTGCCCTCTGCCTGTTGGCAGCACTTCGGCCCTTGGTCACCCTTTCCCACACGCGGCACTGGCTTGGTCTGGAAGAATAACCCCTACTGGGCAGTTGGCATCAGCTTATGCTGCTCACAAATGTCCCATCGAAATAGATTTTCAAAAGACAATTGGGTTGTGGATCGGACACCAGTATTTTTGGCTGTGTCTGTATTTTCCTCAAAAATTTGAGATTGTCATTAGAAAATGGACACTTTCCGCCTAAAACTAGGTGGGGATGGTCACTCTACTGTCAAGCAGAGAACAGCTTCTGGATCAGGCTTAATCCTCACAATGGAGTGGATCAGGTCATTGGAGGAGCCAGCCTATTTTGGCAGTTCTTTGCAGGCTCAGGGCACTACCAACCCGCCCCCCACTTCTGAATAATTGATATTGTTAACTATGTTGCTGAACAATGTCCAGGCTGACAGGTTGTTACGGCTGCTGAGTGCTTCTGTTCTTAGAGCACCAGTGTTATTAGCACCTGCAGATAGCACAGCCTGCTAATTCAGCAGACCTCAGTATTATTTATAAAAAGACCACAGGAACGAAAAGCACATAGCCAGGTTATTGCCCTCCAGGCACAGTATTAGCATCGCATAGGAGCTACAGGGACACTAACCCACTAGTGCTCAGTGGTAAGGAATGACTCAGTCACTAGCAATGCCTTTGCCAAGGTCATATATACATGGCCTGACTTTGCTTCATGGCCTGGCCTGACTGATTATTGTTCAGGCCTCAGGTCTTACATTAAGCCCAGTGCTCCAGACTTTCTCTCTCCTACACCTCACAGCACGTGTGGCCAGAACCCCTCCCCTCATTTTTGGCTAATCATGGCACTAACCTGTGGCTAATCCTGAAATCCATCCATAAACTACAGATGATACAGGCTGCAAACCCATGGAGGAGGGCAGACCAAGAGCCCATCTACCTAAGCTTCAGGCTCTGTACTGGCTGCCAGTTCTCCTCTGGTTTCAGAGTAGCAGCCGTGTTAGTCTGTATTCGCAAAAAGAAAAGGAGTACTTGTGGCACCTTAGAGACTAACAAATTTATTAGAGCATAAGCTTTCGTGAGCTACAGCTCACGAAAGCTTATGCTCTAATAAATTTGTTAGTCTCTAAGGTGCCACAAGTTCTCCTCTGAGTGCCATTCAAAATATTGCTCACTGTCCATAAAACCCTAATTGGGGTAGGCCCCCATTAGCGCTGGGTGACAGTTGTGTTTAGCGAGTCCTCTCCAAGGACGTGGTGGAAGGACATAAAGAAAGATAGGTTCTGTTCCTTGTCCTCTGCCTCCTTGGACAAGTCCTGCCCCTTTGTGTGCCTCAGTTGCCCCTTCTGAGTAGTACCTCCCCTGAGGTGTGGCTCATCCCTCCTCCCTGGTACTTGCTAATTGCAATGGCTTCTTCCCTGACCCCAACCCTACCCCTTTGCATTTTTTGGATCCTGTGATTGCTGGACCCAGACTGGAATGATGCTAGTCTGTCAAAGAAGCTTAATGTATTAGGCTTAAACTTGCTTGTTTTAATTTTCTTTGGCCTGGTAATTGACTTTGTTTTGTCTGTCATTTCTTGGAACCACTTAAAACCACTTTTTACTTATTAATTAGTCCAGAGCAAGTATTAATTCCTGGGGGAGTAACAGCAGTGCTTCTCTCTTATCAGTGTTATAGAGGGCCAATTTATGAGTTTCCCCTGTTTAACCTTTATACAGAGTAAAACGGATTTATTTGGGATTTGGATCTCATTTGGCTGAGAGGTAGTCCCAGCACATAATGTGGCATTTTCCAAGCGGGTTTCTGTGACCCAACCCATCACAGGGGTTGGGTCAGCTGAACGTGAGTTCCCAATGTGATGCTGTGGCCAAAAAAAGCTAATGCGAACCTGGGGTATATAAAGAGTGAAATCTCGGATAGGAGTAGACAGCTTATTTTATCTCTGTATTGGCAGGGATGGAACCAATGATGAAATAGTGTCCAGTTCTAGTGACCACAGTTCAAGAAGGATGTTGATAAATTGGAGAAGGTTTAGAGAAAACCGAGAGAATTATAAAAGGTTAAAAAACATGCCTTCTAGTGATCGACTCAAGGCCCTCAATTTATTTAGCTTTACAAAGAGAAGATTAAGGCGTGTATCAGTATCTACATGGGAACAAATATTTCATTATAGGCTCTTCATTTCAGCAGAGAAAGGTCTATCATGATCCAATGGCTGGAAGTTGAAGCTAGACAAACTCAGTCTGGAAATAGGATGTGAACTTTTTAGTCATATTGTAACCACTGGAACAATTTACCAAGCGACGTGATGGATTCTCCATTACTGACAATATTTAAGTCAAGATGGACTATTTCTCTAAAAGCTCTGCTCTAGTAATCATTTTGGGACAGTTATGTGGGCTGTGCTCATCATCAGCCTAGATGATCACAATGATCCACTCCGGTCTTACAATCTGTGAAGGGTTGATAGCAGCTGCATGGTTGCTGCTCTTGCATTCCACGTGGTTCAAAGGTAGCTCTTAGACATGCTGTCTCTGTTCAGAATAAGCTTCCCGATCAGCTTTTCAGACTCCCAGACAACTGGCTTGACCTATTCTCCCTGTCAGTGCAAAGACAACAAAATCTGGCAAAATAGCTGCCTGAGCTCCCCAAGTTACTGCATTTTACATTTTAAAATGCAGCTTGCTTGGGGTTTGACTCGTAGCTCATGTCAGGAGGAGCAGAAAATATTTTATTTTCAAATCATTTCTGTTACAGATACTTGTCTCCAAGTAACACACATATTTGCAACCCACAAGTCAGCAAGCCATCAGTCTGAACCTTCTATGCTGTATCACTGAAGCAAAGGCTCTCAAGCGGCTGCAGTGGGAGTATACTGGGACTTAGCCCTTATGGGACATCAGTTTTCATGTTTGCTCTTGGAAAAGGATGAATTTCATCCTGTCCGGCCATAAAGAGGGAAGGGAGAGGTTCTGAGGGCACTTAACTCCATGGTTACAATGACTCGAGAAGCACTGAAAACAGACTGACAAACATGCAGCGGAGAAACTAGGCCAAGAACAGTGCAGGAAGGGTGTTTAGTCATAGATTTGAAGGCCAGAAGCAGCCACTGTGATCATCCAGTCTGACTCCTGCATCAAGCCCATGATGTCTGGCAGGTTGAAGCCTGATGTTTAGAAAGCGCTCCAATTTTGATTTTTTTTAAAATCTGTTTGTTTATTTAGGAAGTATTAATTGGTTTACAAATCATTGCAGTGTAAATATCTGAGACATAACTTTTTTTTTCCCCTTTCCTATTTGACCAGATATCATTTCTATTGACCTTAGTTCCCATATAAAATAACTTTCAAAACTTCGGAAATATAATGCCTAACCAGTCGTCATTTAAGACTCCAAGTGATGGACAATGCATCACATCCATAGGTAAACTGATCCAATTATTAATTATCCTGGTTATTAAAAATTTGAACCTAATTTCTAGTCTGAATTTCTCTTGCTTTAGCTTTCAACCACTGTCAGTAATCTCTTTCCCACATAGGTACTTGTAGATAAAGGTAAAATATTCTCTTGGATAAAGAGAGTAGATTGAGCTTCTTTAGTCTCTCACTATAAAGCAGGTCTTCCAGTCCTCAAATCATTCCTGGTGCTCTTCTCTGAACCCTTTCCAGTTTTTCCAATATCCTTTCTGAAGTGTGTACATCAGAACTGGACTCAGTGTCCAGTAATGGTCTCATTAATGCCATAGTCCGAGGCAATACTGCCTCTCTGCTCCTACTTGGTATTCCCTTGTTTATACATCCAAGAATTGCATCAGCCCCCTTAGCCACAGCATTGCATTGGGATCTCAGGTACTGCTAGTTCCTACCAGGAGCCCTAACTCCCTTTCAGAGTCACTGCTTTCTAGGCTACAATACCTAATCTAGTAATGTGACCTACAGTTTTGGTTCCTAGATATAAGACCCTTTTTTAAAGCGCCTGTTGTTCAAATGAGCCCACATATGAAGTGTTCAGAAGACTCCACCATTTTTCTGTCATATTCAAAGTGGGAATGCAATCATTTTATATTTTCCTCAGGACCATTGATAAAATATATTGAATAGTACTGGGCTGACAACAGATCATTGCGGGACCCCCACGAGGAACATGCATCCCTACTGCATGTGGCTTTCCCACTTCCATTTTCAGATCTGTTGGTACAGGCCTGATAATCTCAGATGCTGTACCCGTTGACGACCAGCTTTCAGAGAATGTGTGGGGGACAGCAGCCACACGAGCAGGCCTCCTTAAAGTCAGATGATACAGGGTGTAGTCAGCCAGCATATCCATTAAGGCGGGGGGCAGGGGGTACCTGACCTCAGATGTCAGAATGAGCCAGGGACTCTGGTCCCTGCACAAATAAAGCTGTTGGGGCAACCTCGTCATACACAGCAAGTTCAGTCAGGGCTGAAAATTACTCATCCAGCGTGAATTTCTCAGCCAAAGTCGGGGCAACCCTCACTGAATAATCCATAATACTTTGCTCTTTCTGCTCCTTTACTCCAGAAAGCTTACTGCAGACTGCAGACCACTTCCCTGCAACCCCCAGCTGCTCTCAGCTCCTGAGCTCTATACAACCCACTCCCCTCATGCAGCTGAGCCAGGTCTAATTAGTCCCTGCTCCCTGGCTTCTTCTCCAGGTGCAGCCTGGGCTGTTAATTGACCTATCTGCTCCCCCCCACCCCAGTCCCCTTCAGGAGTCTACTCCCTAGCACAGGCACATGGAGAAAATGGGCAGGTCAGTGCAAAAGGTACCAGCACCTCAGAAAGGACTACCAGTAGATTTCAGCTTAATCATTTTACAGATGCCAACGTGGAGTCCAATCAAAATGTTTTAGCGTCTGTACCACTGTCTAGTTTAGAAGACAATACATTCAGTGTTATTTGCATTTCTTTACAAGTGGAAGAAGACTGAAAACAGAGCTTGCTACAGTCTCTTCTATAGCTGTAATTTCATAGCAAGATTATCAGAGAGTTGAAAAGATGAGGTTATAGCAAACCTCAGTGCCAGTTAAACATCTACAGAGGAAATCCTCGTTCCCCTGGGTGTTATGACAATGTAAACATCATC
This sequence comes from Dermochelys coriacea, assembly GCF_009764565.3. Taxonomy (NCBI): domain Eukaryota; kingdom Metazoa; phylum Chordata; order Testudines; family Dermochelyidae; genus Dermochelys; species Dermochelys coriacea. The sequence goes on along the minus strand of NC_050082.1, from coordinate 5,120,803 downwards.
TGCTAAACCTCTGTATTGTGTTGCGAGGGAGTTCTGCATTATTTGGTAGAGAGACTTGGAGAGATTCACCTGGACTGGGAAAGCATACAATGCCTACAGGTTTAAAAAAAACAAATTTTGAATTCTGGCCCCAAATAAAAGTCCGCTGAACTTTTGACACCTTTAAGTCTGATATCGGAGCCTCCAACTACATGAAAGTAAAAACTGTGCTTGAACACAGAGCAGCTCTTAAATGTGATAAAGTTCATTCCCTGCTTTTTGCATTGGGTCGAAAGGCAGGGCAGAACTTCTGCACTTACAAGATTCTGGAATTCTATCAAGGAATGAAGGACCCCGTGTGCACCAATAAGGAAAACGTCTGAGATCATCTGTATTTGTGTTGATTTCAGGGTTACCATTGATACAACCCAGTACTGCAGACATAGCACTATTCTTTACCTGGAATTGAGGATATATTTGCCTTATTCACTGTGGAAGATTTTTGTCCCAAATTAACCTGAACTGACCTTATCTGCAAATGAAGATTGAAAACAGTACCTCACGTTTAACGCACATATTGTAAATGTATACCACAGCGAGGAGGTGGGATTCCCAGTTGGGGCAGACACACGCATGCTAGTTCTGTTTGAGTTAGTGGGCTAGAAATCGCCACGTGGCCCTGGCGGCCTGGGCAGTGTCTCAGGCTATCTGCGATCTTAGGAATTAGCCCTTCGCAATTAGCCCTTCGCAACATGTTATTTTTACCATGTGTGCTTGCGCACTTAGTATATGAAGATCTGGCTGACCAGGAAATAACACCCCCTACCTCCAGTGTAGACAAACTCATATGGGCACATTCCAATAGAATAGGATGGTGTTTGGAGTAGTGTCCCTACCTGCTATTTGACAGGGAGGGATAGCCCAAGTAGTACAGTGCATTCCTGGCTCCCAGTGTTACCTTGACGATGTACTTGTCATGAAAGCTGGTAATGAGTGTGGTCTAGATTAAACAAGGATAAATGTGAATTTCCAGTTACGTATTGCTGCCTTTCCATTGCCATGTTGTGTACACATAGTGAACATAGTTGTCCACACCGTGCCGATGGGGTTCCCCCATATTCTGTGTGCAGTTTAAAAAGCCCATCCAATCCCTTTTCTAGGAAGACAGTCACTATTCCACCAGCTCCGGGTGTGACCCTACCAACAGCAAACCCAGCCTCAGCAGAGCAGACACCCTGGCAGTTAGAGTCACCAACACTCTTTCCTTATCCAGCGCAGAGGGTAGCTATGGCTCAGCCGCAGAGATCGCAAGCACATCTTTCATTTCTGCAGCTGGCAGCTCCTAGGACCAGCCGCTCCAGCGTAATAGTTCTGGATTCCTAGGCTCACTCTGCAGATCCTACCTAGCAGATCCCAGCTGCTTCGGTTCGGTGCTGCAGAGCCCACCCACTGTGATTCCAGCCATCTGGTTCCGATACTACCTGCTGGCCTGGTTTGAGTCCATTCATCTGGACTCTGCATCACTGGGCCTACCTGAGTCAGCGACATCCATGCATGTCACAGTTCTCCCAGCTTCCCCAGCTCAGAATAGCTCAAGTGCCTGCAAGTGCCATGAAAGAGGAGCAACGATGGGTTAACAAGACATGAAAAGCTGGGATGAAAGGACGCTCCCCGAGTTCCCAGTCGCCCAGCTCTTGGAGCCAGCTCTGAGCAATAAAATGAAGCCCTCTGGTTCTGCTGCTCCTGGGTCAGCCCTCGATGGTCTTCTTCTCACGCCCTGGGACTTTCGAGGCGTGACTCTAAACACAACGCTTTGCCTCTGCTGTGCATTCCTGAGACCTGCTGCAGACCTGAAAGCACCAGGCCTGCAGGAGCCCTCACTCTATCAGCCACATGGCACTGATGTTCCTGCCCCAGCTCTGAGAGTCAACTCGGTCCCCCAGCATCCTTTAAGACTTTGATGCACCCAGGCACAGCCCCACATATGGCTAACAGAGCGGCTGTATGAAAACCTTAGGCACCAAAATGGGAAACAGATGGGAGCCTCTGAAGCTGGGCGCTGTTTTACAATAATACCGTCCAGTAACATTGTTATAATAACTGTGATAATTCTGTCTATAGGTAACATGAACACTTCCAGCATGTTGCTTGCCTTCTTTCTTACATAGGGCAAGCTGTACATGCAGCTAGGCTCCTTGCTTCACTCCAGCCCACCCCCCCAGAGCCCCTTTGGTCACTCAAGATACAGTGGTGGTAGGTGAGGGGCGTGACGGGGGGGGCAGGGAGGGCTGGCCAGAGCTAAAGTGAGAGGCCCGACTGGAGGAGCTGGAGGGGGCAGGGAGCTGCCCGGAGTGGGGATGAGGGGGACTGGCTGGAGTTGGGGCGGGGGGGGTCTAACTGGGGAGGCGATAGGGGGTGAGGCTGGAATGCGGGTGAGAGGTCCCTTGGCAAGAGGGCTAGCTGGAGGGGGCAGGGGCAAGAGGCTTCCAGGCTCCTGATCTCTACTAAAATCAGGCAGAGGAAGCTCTCAGTCACAGAGCATGGCTCTATGTGCTTGGTGTTGTACAAACACAGAACAAAAGGACCATCCTTACCCCAAGAAGCTTACCAAGGTAACAGTGTGCTTCGGCTCTGTGTCTATGGTGCATGAGCAACCATAAGTGTGGCGCTTTCCTAATTTTTGAGCACTTGATTTTGCCACCTTAATGTTATTTTCATGTCATTTTATTAATGGAGTTGCTTAGATGTTTGTTACCCGGCCCTACAGCATCTGAGCACCCTTCAACAGTGCATTTAGCGAGGCGGCTGTCACGTGTGGTTCTTTCTCACTTAACTTCTTGCTGCACTAGACTTGGATGCACAGTGGACCAGAAGGGATCATTGTGATCATCTTGTCTGGCCTCCTGCATGACACAGGCCAAAGAACTGCCCCCAAAATGATTCTTAGAGCAGAATGTTAAACAGCAACTCCCAGGACATATCACAACTATCATGAGAGCAGAATCCCTGTCGCCATGATGGTTTTTCTCATTCCTCCAGCCCTCGCAGTCTATGTCAGGGTCTTGTGGAGGGTCCCCTGTATTTGGGAATTCATTGTCTACTTCCCCTCTTCTCACTACATCACAAACGGCCACTAGCTGGTTCTGATAAATGACAGCATATCCCATTGAGCGGAAACAGCTAGCAAGGCACCACGGGGATCAGCTTTCTGCTTTATTGAACACCTTTATTAATGATCCAGAAGTGCCGTACAAACCAGACAATTAATTAAATAAGCCCATGACATTATACTGGCAGGTGCTGCGAACACCATGAAGCCGGAGAATCAAACCAAGGGGCTGAGAACTGTTAGAAAGAGGGGCAAGAAATAATGGAATGCACTTCAGCCTGGGAAATGCAGCCATTGGACCCTGGAAAAAGCCATTGCCTCCCCTAGGCAGCGTGAGCCTGTTGCTTCTGGCCTTTACACGGGAATCAGATACAACATTAGAGAATACACTACAGGGCATAACCATGCTCTGGATAGGATTAGATCAAATCCAGCTCCTCCAAGTCAGCTCCCTCTGATCCTATGAACAGAGGTTGAGACACTATTAATTATTCGGTATTAATTATTAGTTTTAAGGTACCTGCTGGTTAGACGATGGGGAACTATTTTTTTCAAGTATTGAGACAATGAAGCAAAGCAGGTAAATTAAGATATAATTCTATAGCAGTCCAAAATGTTGCGCAATGACTGTACTTGTGAACCCTGCTGCTGTGCAGGGAACTTTTAGTGTGCAGCAGCAGGGTCCATGTGGACATCTAGTGGGCAACACATTAGAGCGATTTGCACTCCAGCTTGCAGGGCAGTAAGTCTTCATGTAGACATACCCAAAGAACCAGATAACAGCTGGCTGCCAGCTTGCTTATGGTGCCCTGACACAGAGGACATGGGTGCTGTACCTTGATCAGTGGAACTGGAGTCAGAGGGCCCATGTTCTCTGGAAGGAAAATAGGCATGGAGGAGCTGGGCTGGAACCAAGGAAGACACATTGACAGAGCCATGAACACGAATTAATAAATCTCCCCTTGTTCAGTTTAACATGCCCTCAGTTTCACTCCTGGCAACTGCATCTGCGCTTGTGAGGTCTCTGCCATGCAGCAGCCAGCCACATGAGCCATGGAGCTAGGTGTCCTTTCAGCAGAAGGACTGAAATCAGATCCCAACACGTCAATGCAGGCGGAGTCATGCCGGGTCCAATGGACAGGTGAATATTACAGTGCTTCAGAGAAATGATACATTTTTCTCTCCAAAAGTTTTGTCCACCTCTGGCTGCAGTAGTGGATTCATACATCAATTAACAAAGTACGGTGTTGAGTTTGACTGGAGAGGTCTTCAACAGCAAGCATTTGATGCACTGAAACACATGATAAACAGTTCTACCAGCCAGAAGAGCTACTGGTGTGATTCCAGTGTGATGCCTTGGAGAACTGATTGGGTGTAGCTCTTGTAGGTAGTCGCTCATGCCGGCAGAACCCTGTTAGAGACTTAATAAGGGTATGTCCAAGTGTAAACAGAGTTTCTGTCTGCGGTATTGGGAGTGGAGCGATTCCATCTGTACACCTATGGCTACCCAGTCATTGTGCAACCAGACCATACACCCCTTGACACAATTGTGGCAAAAGTATCCTCATAGTGCTCCAAAGAGTTTCCAGGACATGTAGATGCACCTCCAGAGTTACCAGGTAGAGTTTAACTATTGTCCAGGATGATTAATGCTGCTAGACAACACTCTGAACAGACCGTAAACACCCACCATCAGCCAGGTGAGGAAGGGGGTCAGGACACTGAGTCCATTAACATGCTGCTCTGCCTCTAGTTTAAACAGTGTAGCTGATGGAAATCAATGAGGCTACAGAAAAGGACATCCTCCTGCAGGCAGAGAAGACAGCGATCCTATCATGGTGGCCAGAAGACAAAATCCAAGTTCCAATGGGAGCACACTGATGTTTTCAAAAGAAAGATGAGCTGAGTGCTCATGACAGAATAATATTTTGAGGACAGAGAGCTGTTGTCTGCACCTCATTGTTTTGGGATGTCATGCAAAAAGTCCATGCATCACACCAGGCTATTTGTATCTGTCTTAGAAGTGCTCAAAAGTGTGTTTACTGTCCAGGAATGTATACACCACTCTGCACCTTAATAGAAAGGTGTAATACCTGACAGTCCTGTGACAACTGCCAGCATGAACTGCCCACCAGGGGAAAGGTGGGACAGCACTTCTTTATCTTCAGTGAAAAGCAGTATTTGATTACAGTAAACATCTACTCCAATTTTTGGGACATTGATGCCCTACCTGAAACAAGAAGCAAGTCAGTCACTGGCAAAATGAAGGCGCACTTTGCAAGATATGTCAAGACCATGTCATGGAGTTTGAAAGGAAAAATATCATGTTCATTGTAATATGCGGTTCTCTACTGCATGCAGCATGGCTGTAGATTACGTTTGAAGGCAGACAATTTTAGAATACATGGAAAGCACTAAACAAAGGGAATGAAAAGAAATGAAACAAAGAGGCTGAAACAGCAGGGCCATCAATGACAGTAAAGGAACTGGATCATTCCAGTGTTTTACATGCGCCAAAGAACAGCGTTAAACTGTCAATTCATAGTGTCTTCAACTGTGTGTAAAAGCAGACCTTCCTCTCCATAAAATGGATTTGCCCGATGTCAGAGGTTCATTCTCTACTTCCCCACATTTAAAGGTTTAAGGGGTGTCTGGGGATCCTATTTGAAGACAGAAAATATGAGACAGAGTGACTCAGGAAGTCAGGGCAAGGAAGTAGCAGCATAAAGATGGAACTAAACGCCACGGAGGGCTCTCGCAGAGAGGAGTGGACTGAGTAACAGAGCAAAGAAACAATGGAAGAGCCAAGAGAAACATGGATTGTTGTGAAGATTGTAAAGACCCTCAGAACAGGGTACCATGCTCTGTCATGCAGAGAGAAATGGTTTGTTAATCGACACACTGCAGCACACTGCATGAACTGAGGGCAGCAGTCGAGATGCAGCGTAGCACACTGCACTGGCTGAGGGAAGCAGTGAATTGTGCTCAATGTACTTCCCGTTACAGTACTGCAGAACAACACGTCCAGTTGGAATCAGCACCATGACGGAAGGCAGCTTGCTGAAAAGTTAAGTTAGGCAGTGCAACAGAGTATAGGTTCCAGTGAATTGGCTGGAAATCGGAATGCAGGTTGTACACATGTGCAGCGACAGAGCATGGCTTGGTGGCAGCAGGGCAGCAGTGTAAACGGATGTAGAATGATATAGCCAGAAACGACATTCCGAAATAGAGCGGGTTCCTGTGCCAGTTTGATGCTCCTACCACAGCTGGAGAGCGTGCATTGAGCTTCTGTTGCACAGTGCAGTGCAGGCAGAGGGCAGGAGGTGCTGCCATGGGGAACGTGGGGGGGAAAGAATGCTGGTCTTGAAAATGTGGGCAACTGTGCGAAAGGAAACATTTTACTGTGGCTGTGGGTGAGGAGCAGGACATCTGGGTTCTAGTGCTGGCTCTGCACTGACTCAGGGAGATGGCAGACCATCCCGTCCCCTCTCTGGCCCCATCTCCCGTTCTGTGAAGAGGGGATAGTGACCATGTACCAGCATTGGGCTTCATGGATGATACATGCTGAGCAATCTGGGAGTTATTACTCAGGTATGAGGATGATTGTTGCAAGTGCAGATGGCTCTGTGATGTAACTAATGAATCTAATGAACCTAATATTTCAGAGCCCGGTATCCTTTGCATGGTCTCCAGCCATTTCTCCTAGATGGCTCCCAGCCTCACTCTCCACCCACAGCATGTCCAGTTCTCACCCTCTCTGCAGAGAGTAGCCCAGTTAGGGCTCAGGCGTGGACTCTGAGCTGCTCTCTTTAGCTGAAACAGAAGCACGTCAGAGACTGGGGAGAGAGTTCAGGCTGGAGAAAAAGCCCAGGAACAATGAGGCTAAATCGTAAAATGTGTGAACTTTCCTGCTCACGTCCATTGCCTAAAATCGCTCCTGTCACTCTGACAGTGTCTACTGGGCTGAGGGAGACGGGGAGCCAGGTTTTATCAAAACAACTCCTGGGTCAAAGTGAAGGAGCAGAGTGTGGGCAATTCTGTGTGGGCAGCCGCTCTGTTCATGCCCCTTCATGCCTGCAAATGCTCGGGCCGTTCCAGGCTGCTGGGATCTCTGAGGAACAGGAGGCAGCAGCCATATTATTCCAGGAAGAGAAAAGAGAGGTTCAGAGTTTTTCCATCGTGTGTCCAACGAGCACCTGGCTTTGTGGGTCTGGGTTCTTAACGAGGCAGAGATGGAGGTTTTCAAGAGTCATTTAGTTTCCTTGTTTATGTTTAAGAGAGCGAAGGGGAAAGGCAAGCGTGAGCATGGGGAATTCTCAGTGATTCTGTGCGTCGTCAACACAGCACTGTACAAACCACTGCCAGGGGACTGTGGATCCTTTGCTACTCGCTCTGTTTCCTCGGACCAGTGCTGGGCCTCTCGTGGGCATCCACGGGAATCCCTGAGTCACAGAGGTAAGCTGAACATCACCGCAGTAGCTTTTCCTGGACTTGGCATGTGTTTGGATTGGCCCTCCCTTCCAACGCCGGGCTCCACAGTGAGCTGCAGCTTTGTGGCCATCCCTGGGACCACACAGTTATTGGCGAGGGGAGCACCCTGCCTGGTGATGTCACCTGTTGCTGGCACACCCAATCCTGAGGCTGATACACTCACTCCTTCCCCCAAGCCCATTTCTTCGCCGTCCTGTCTGCCCACGGCTCTGCATGTGGTCTGAGCGTCACCAGGCAGGGATGGAGCTAACTAAAGAGACTCCTGCCATGTGTAATAGAGAGCCAAGGGCCACAGCGACCCTGCAGAAATCTCTGTTCAAATAGTTTGACGAGTGGGAATGCCAGGCCCTCCCTTCGTGTAGCTGCATCCTCTCAGAGGATGGACAGCCAGCCAACTGGACAGCCAGCCACTCTTTGTGCTTCCATCCACCACAGGCAGCTCATATTCACAGACACCTTTCCCCGTCCTAGTTGTTTCTTTCCTAGGCACCTACTTTGCTCCATGGTGATTTCTATAGCCATTGTCTGGCTCAGCTCTTGGTGTGTCCCGGAATCTCCTCTCTGTCTGGATGCTTTACCCCAGCGGTTACCATGTGTGGCTCACATCCCTGGTTTAAAAATCACCCTTTAAGGATACACCTGTTTGCTGTTGCTTTTGCTGCGTAATTGTAACTGTGTGTGAATTAAATATATCTTTAAAATATGTCATTCTTTTTTTCCCGTGCAGTGTTGCGATAAGCTGTGAAAGGTGTGCTATAAAAATGCATAATTGCACTGTATTCCCCGCTCCCCCTCATTACACATGGCGAAAATGTACTTTATCCAGGGAAATATGGAACATGTGTGTGTGTGGTGGGGCAGTGACAACAGTCGGGTAAAGATTAACTGTAGAGTCTGCCTGTGCATTTACGCCAGGATATTAAGAAAGGAGAAATCTTAGACACTGGTGCCTTTGTTGCTAGGCTTTGCCTGTGAAGAAGGGGCCATTTCTTCTGGAGAAAGTTCTGTTTAGTTGCAGGTAGCAAGGAAGCAAGAGTTAAGGAACAGAGTGTCTGTTTCTACGTGTTACGTTCCTAGTCTCTCCTACTTGTTCCCTAGGAAGTCAGGTTTCAGAGTAGCAGCCGTGTTAGTCTGTATTCGCAAAAAGAAAAGGAGTACTTGTGGCACCTTAGAGACTAACAAATTTATTAGAGCATAAGCTTTCGTGAGCTACAGCTCACTTCATCGGATGCATTTGGTGGAAAAAACAGAGGAGAGATTTATATACACACACAGAGAATATGAAACAATGGGTTTATCATACACACTGTAAGGAGAGTGATAACTTAAGATAAGCCATCACCAGCAGCAGGGGCGGGAAAGGAGGAAAACCTTTCATGGTGACAAGCAAGGTAGGCTAATTCCAGCAGTTAACAAGAATATCAGAGGAACAGTGGGGGGTGGGGTAGGGGGGAGAAATACCATGGGGAAATAGTTTTACTTTGTGTAATGACTCATCCATTCCCAGTCTCTGTTCAAGCCTAAGTTAATTGTATCCAGTTTGCAAATTAATTCCAATTCAGCAGTCTCTCGTTGGAGTCTGTTTTTGAAGCTTTTTTGTTGAAGGATAGCCACTCTTAGGCCTGTAATCGAGTGACCAGAGAGATTGGTCCACATGGCCCCACAGTATGCCAACATTTTTATGGCTGACTTAGAACAACGCTTCCTCAGCTCTCGTCCCGTAATGCCCCTACTCTACTTGCGCTACATAGATGACATCTTCATCATCTGGACCCATGGAAAAGAAGCTCTTGAGGAATTCCACCATGATTTCAACAATTTCCATCCCACCATCAACCTCAGCCTGGACCAGTCCACACAAGAGATCCACTTCCTGGACACTACGGTGCTAATAAGCGATGGTCACATAAACACCACCCTATATCGGAAACCTACTGACTGCTATTCCTACCTACATGCCTCCAGCTTTCATTCAAATCATACCACACGATCCATTGTCTACAGCCAAGCTCTACGCTATAACCGCATTTGCTCCAACCCCTCAGACAGAGACAAACACCTACAAGATCTCTATCATGCATTCCTACAACTACAATACCCACCTGCTGAAGTGAAGAAACAGATTGACAGAGCCAGAAGAGTACCCAGAAGTCACCTACTACAGGACAGGCCCAACAAAGAAAATAACAGAACGCCACTAGCCATCACCTTCAGCCCCCAACTAAAACCTCTCCAACGCATCATCAAGGATCTACAACCTATCCTGAAGGACGACCCATCACTCTCACAGATCTTGGGAGACAGGCCAGTCCTTGCTTACAGACAGCCCCCCAAACTGAAGCAAATACTCACCAGCAACCACACACCACACAACAGAACCACTAACCCAGGAACCTATCCTTGCAACAAAGCCCGTTGCCAACTCTGTCCACATATCTATTCAGGGGATACCATCATAGGGCCTAATCACATCAGCCACACTATCAGAGGCTCCTTCACCTGCGCATCTACCAATGTGATATATGCCATCATGTGCCAGCAATGCCCCTCTGCCATGTACATTGGCCAAACTGGACAGTCTCTACGTAAAAGAATGAATAGACACAAATCAGACGTCAAGAATTATAACATTCAAAAACCAGTTGGAGAACACTAATATCTCTCTGGTCACTTGATCACAGACCTAAGAGTGGCTATCCTTCAACAAAAAAGCTTCAAAAACAGACTCCAACGAGAGACTGCTGAATTGGAATTAATTTGCAAACTGGATACAATTAACTTAGGCTTGAATAGAGACTGGGAATGGATGAGTCATTACACAAAGTAAAACTATTTCCCCATGGTATTTCTCCCCCCCACCCCACCCCCCACTGTTCCTCTGATATTCTTGTTAACTGCTGGAATTAGCCTACCTTGCTTGTCACCATGAAAGGTTTTCCTCCTTTCCCCCCCTGCTGCTGGTGATGGCTTATCTTAAGTGATCACTCTCCTTTCAGTGTGTATGATAAACCCATTGTTTCATGTTCTCTGTGTGTGTATATAAATCTCTCCTCTGTTTTTTCCACCAAATGCATCCGATGACGTGAGCTGTAGCTCACGAAAGCTTATGCTCTAATAAATTTGTTAGTCTCTAAGGTGCCACAAGTACTCCTTTTCTTCCTAGGAAGTCAGTCAGTCATGCACATCTTTGTCCTAATGAGTACAGAAAAAAGTTTAGTTCAGATGTTAATTGTACTACAAGGCAGGAGCCCCAGACTCCATGATTTCTTAACCAGGGTGGTGAGTCTGAGTTCTCAGCTTCGGCTGCACTGGGCTAGTGTGTGACTGTGAATTAGGTTAGCTAGAGCGATCACACTCCTAAAGTCTTGGCCTGTGTGTGCTGTGCAGATGGTAAGAGAGGGAGGCTGGTGGAGTGGGGGGGCTAGGCTCTGGATTGCAGGGCAAATGAGCAAATGAGGTATCACTGTTTGTCCCACGTAAATGCCTGACTAGGAGAATCTCACATGCAGACGTCTGTGGAGATATTTTGTTTGATGTAAAAGACCTCTGGACTTGACTCCAATGAGGCCCTTGTTTAGGAACAAGTTACAGAACAGGGAACCAAGTGGGCAGATCTGTCATCAGACTAAGCCTACTGTGTGCTCCTGCCTTGTCGATGGGAAGACCATAATCTCCATGAACTTGGTTTTCAGCCTGTGGTTCACCTCCAGGTGGATCAAGTTGAGCATATAACAGTCAGAATTCAGAATTCAAGCTGTGAGACTGATCACACCAGCGGTAATGATCCAGGAAACTGGTATGTACAATCTGACATTGGGGATCTTTATATGTATCTTTGTCAGACCACAGACTCCATTTGGGAAACGACACTCTTCCCCTGCTCAGTTCTCCTGTTACCTCCATGTTCAGCTGTCATTCACAATGCCAGTGTCAAAGCCCTGACTATAGAGGGCTGTTGGTGCACAAAATAATGAGGGAATAAGCTACTCCACCAGTCAATCCCTTTTCAGGTGTCCCTAAAGAAAGAGACTTTTGTAAGAAAAATTGGCTACTGGGGTGAGCTTCATTATCAGCGCTGCCACTCCTAAATCACCTGGATCCCTGCATCTTCTTCGTCCTAACCCTGAGAGATGCCCTGGCCAGAGTGACCAGAGTGAGAGAGACTCAGATGACATCACCACCAAAATTGGCTTCGGTTAAATCCCAAGCGCTACCTGGGATAGAATCATAGAAGATTTTTTCTCTTTCCCATCACCCCAGTGTGTCGTTTTCCTTCTATTTCCTGTAATAGCACCATAGAATCATAGAGTGTCAGGGTTGGAAGGGACCTCAGGAAGTCACCTAGTCCCATCTCCGGCTCAAAGCAGGACCAATCCCCAACTAAATCATCCCAGCCAGGGCTTTGTCAAGCCTGACCTTAAAAACCTCATAGGAGGGAGATTCCACCACCTCCCTACGTAACCCATTCCAGTGCTTCACCACCCTCCTAGTGAAAAAGTTTTTCCTAATATCCAATCTAAACCGCCCCCAAAGCAATTTGAGACCATTACTTCTCATTCTGTCATCTGCTACCACTGAAAACAGTCTAGATCCATCCTTTTTGGAACCCCCTTTCAGGTAGTTGAAAGCAGCTATCAAACCCCCCCTCATTTTTCTCTTCCGCAGACTAAACAATTCCAGTTCCCTCAGCCTTTCCTCATAAGTCATGTGTTCCAGTTCCCTAATCATTTTTGTTGCCCTCCGCTGGACGTTTTCCAATTTTTCCACATCCCTCTTGTAGTGTGGGGCCCAAAACTGGACACAGTACTCCAGATGAGGCCTCGCCAATGTTGAATAGAGGGGAACGATCATGTTCTTCGATCTGCTGGCAATGCCCCTATTTCTACATTCCAAAATGTCATTGGCCTTCTTGGCAACAAGGGCACACTGTTGACTCATATCCAGCGTCTCGTGCATTGTAACCCCTAGGTCATTTTCTGCAGAACTGCTGCCTAGCCATTCAGTCCTTAGTCTGTAGCGGTGCATGGGATTCTTCCGTCCTAAGTGCAGGACTCTGCACTTGTCCTTGTTGAACCTCATCAGATTTCTTTTGGCCCAATGCTCTAATTTGTCTAGGTCACTCTGGACCCTATCCCTACCCTCCAGCATATCTACCTCTCCTCCCAGTTTAGTGTCATCTGCTAACTTGCTGAGGGTGCAAGCCACACCATCCTCCAGATTATGAATGAAAATATTGAACAAAACCGGCCCCAGGACCGACCCTTGGGACACTCCGCATGATACCAGCTGCCAACTAGACATGGAGCCATTGATCACTAGCCGTTGAGCCCAACAATCTAGCCAGCTTTCTATCCACCTAATAGTCCATTAATCCAGCCCCTACTTCTTTAACTTGCTGGCAAGAATACTGTGGGAGACCGTGCCTAAAGCTTTGCTAAAGTCAACCACTGTTTTCCCCTCATCCACAGAGACTATCTCGTCATAGGAGGCACGTAGATAAATCAGGCATGACTTGCCCTTGGCGAATCCATGCTGACTGTTCCTGATCACTTTTTCCTCCTCTAAGTGCATCAGAATTGATTCCTTGAGGACCTGCTCCATGATTTTTCCAGGGACTGAGGTGAGGCTGACTGGATCCTCCTTCTTCCCTTTTTTAAAGATGGGCATCCGTCCCCATGGACTTGTGCTTGTCCAGCTTTTCTAAATAGTCCCGAACCACTTCTTTCTTCACAGAGGGCTGGTCACCTCCTTCCCATGCTGTGCTGCCCAGTGCAGCAGTCTGCGAGCTGACCTTGTTCGTGAAAACAGAGGCAAAAAAAGCATTGAGTACATTAGATTTTTCCACATCCACTGTCACTAAGTTGCCTCCCTCATTCAATAAGGGAGGCACTTTCCTTGACTTTCCTCTTGTTGCTATCATATGTGATGAAATCCTTCTTGTTACTCTTAACATCTCTTGCTAGCTGCAACTCCAAGCGTGATTTGGCCTTCCTGATGTCACTCCTGCATGCCTGGGCAATATTTTTATACTCCTCCCTGGTCATTTGTGCAATCTTCCATTTCTTGTAAGCTTCTTTTTTGTCTTTAAGAGCAGCAAGGATTTCAGTGTTAAACCAAGCTGGTCGCCTGCCATATTTATTATTCTTTCTACACATCCGCATGGTTTGTCCCTGTAACCTCAGTAAGGATTCTTTAAAATACAGCCAGCTCTCCTGGACTCCTTTCCCCATCATGTTATTCTCCCAGGGGATCCTGCCCATCAGTTCCCTGAGGGAGTCAAATTCTGCTTTTCTGAAGTCCAGGGTCCGTTTTCTCCTGCTCTCCTTTCTTCCTTGTGTCAGGATCCTGAACTCGACTATCTCATGGTCACTGCCTCCCAGGTTCCCATCCACTTTTGCTTCCCCTACTAGTTCTTCCTGGTTTGTGAGCAGCAGGTCAAGAAATGCTCTGCCCGTAGTTGGTTCCTCCAGCACTTGGAACAGGAAATTGTCCCCTACACTTTCCAAAAACTTCCTGGATTGACTATGCACCGCTGTATTGCTCTTCCAGCAGCTTTCAGGGTGATTGAAGTCGCCAGGGCCTGCGATCTAGTAACTTCCATTGGTTGATGGAAGAAAGCCACATCCACCTCATCCCCCTGGTCCGGTGGTCTATAGCAGACTCCCACCACAACATCACCCTTGTAGCTCACACTTCTAAATTTAATGCAGAGACTCTTTTTCTGCAGTTTCATACCAGAGCTCTGAGCAGTCATACTGCTCCCTTACATACAATGAAACTCCCCCACCTTTTCTGCCCTGCCTGTCCTTCCTGAACAGTTTATATCCATCCATGACAGTACTCCAGTCATGTGAGTTATCCCACCAAGTCTCTGTAATTTCCAATCACATCATAATTTCTTGACTGTGCCAGGACTTCCAGTTCTCCCTGCTTGTTTCCCAGGCTTCTTGCTTTGATGTATAGGCACTTGAGATAACTCGCTGATTGTACCTCTTTCTCAGTATGAGGCAGAAGCCCTCCCCTCTCGTGCTCTCCTGCTCATGCTTTCTCCAGGTATCCCATGTCCCAAATTACCTCAGAGCTTTGGTTTCCTTCCCCCGGTGAACCTAGTTTAAAGCCTTCCTCATTAGGTTAGCCAGCCTGCTTGCAAAGATGCTCTTCCCTAGCACTCCTCCTTCTTGGAACATCATCCCATGGTCAAAGAATCCAAAGCCTCCTCTCTGATACCACCTGCATTGTAGCCATTCACTGACTTCCACGATTCGATGGTCTTTACCCCGACCCTTTCCTTCCACGGGGAGGATGGACGAGAACATCACTTGCTCCTCAAACTCCTTTATCCTTCTTCCCAGAGCCACGTAGTCTGCAGTGATCTGCTCAATGTTATTCTTGACAGTATCATTGGTGCCCACGTGGAGAAGCAGGAAGGGGTATCAGTCTGAGGGCTTGAGGTGTCTCGGCAGACTCTCCATCACATAGTGAATCCTATCTCCTGGCAAGCAGCAGACATCTCGGTTTTCCCAGTCGGGGCAGCAGAGAGATGACTCAGTCCTCCTGAGGAGGGAGTCCCCGACCAGCACCACCCACCTCCTTCTCTTGGGAGCAGTGGTCGTGGAGCTCCCATCTCTAGGACAGTGCATATCATACCTTCAAATTGGCAGAGTCTGCTTCTGCTTCCTTCCCTCAGATAAAAAGAAAAGGAGTACTTGTGGCACCTTAGAGACTAACAAATTTATTAGAGCATAAGCTTTCGTGAGATGCATCCGATGAAGTGAGCTGTAGCTCACGAAAGCTTATGCTCTAATAAATTTGTTAGTCTCTAAGGTGCCACAAGTACTCCTTTTCTTTTTGCGAATACAGACTAACACGGCTGCTACTCTGAAACTTCCCTCAGATGTATCATCTAATCCACTATCCCCATTAGTACCTGTGGAGAGAACATGAAAATGGTTCCTTACCTGTATATGCATTGCTGGTACATGGATGCTCCCCTTTCTTCTTCTAGAGGTCACATGCTGCCAACTTTCTTCACCGTCCTTCTGTCAGCCTGCTCTGAATCTTCAGACTGTTAGCCTGGTCTGAATCTTCCCTCTCCTTTTGTCTTCTGTCTAATTCAGGACTGGTAGGGATGCACTACTCCTTATCTGACATTATGCTGTTGATTTTGCAGTGGTTTCTGACTATACAGGGTGAGCTCCACTGTGCAGTAAAGCCCAGCCCCAAACTGGGGGCAGAGGGCAGGTGCATCAGTTCTGCTGGGGCTACTTCAGAGAGCAGGGTCACTGTGCCAATCTGTAACAGGGGCAACCTGCCTTCCCCAGCATAGAGCCTTCCCCAGCCCCTACTCCCTCTGGGAGGCTAGAAGCTCTAGTTTGGTGCCAGTGACTTTGGGCTGTTCTATGCTCTAGGAATTTGTATGTGTGTGTGTGTGTGGTGGGGAGCGGGGAAGAATTTCTCTGGCCTCTGTTATACAGGAAATCTGACTGGATGAGCCCAATGGTCCCTTCTGCCCTTCCAGTCTATGAGATGGGGAGGACTCTTCCTGTATCCCTTCCCCTGTCACACACAGGGCAGGCCATGGCCAAGCCCAGTATTTCCTACACAATAAACAACCAACTGTACTTGATTCCCCCCCGGGTGATCCCTGCTTTGCTTGCGCCACTGCATGATGAACTCTGTGTTCCAAAATACGTCAGCAGAGTGTCAAGACAGACACTTCCTGTCTCACCCTGACACACCCGGCAATTATAAGAGCTTTGCCCTCTTTTGCAGGGATGCGAAGTAATTAATGACCATAAGCAGGAAAGCTCTTAGAATCTCTAGGGTCATCTACTCTAACCCCCAGCCAAGATGCAGGATTTGTTGGGTCTAAACCATCCAAGACAGGTGGCCATCCTTTTGAAAACCTCCAGTGAAGAAGTTTCCACAATCTCCCAAGGCAGAGTTCTGTGCAAATTTCCTTGAGGTGTTGCGAGAACCCTATCAAGGACATGGGGCTATTTATTCTCCTCTTATACTGCATTACCTAGGAAGAATTCCTTGTTCCTAAGGCATGTGCTTCATTCTGCTAGTTCCTACAAGAACTTTGCCTGGTGCGACACATTGTGGTTGATTGTTTATGGGGACGGTTAGTGTGTTGTTCGTTTCTGCAGTTTATGAGATGTGTCGTGGCTATTTGCAGGATAAATACAACTCAATGACAAACGCTATAGAAGCAGAAATCCCCCCACCCCACGTAATAACAGCTACACAATGAATAATAATATGCATTAAAAAGTTTGAAGCTATTAGTCAATTTTAGCTGCATGAAATTTTGGTCATACAGTATTTCGCTTCTGGTTAATATCCTCTTCTAAGTTCAAGAGAGCCGTGATTTCCTCCCCCCGTCTCGGGGTGCAGAGAATTGCTTCTCCGGGAAGGCTGTAATGGGCATTTTAATACCTATTGTGTGGCAGAGGCAAATAATTTGTGAAAGTTTGAACTGTCTTGACAGCTACAACGGGCAATAAAAGGAAAAGCACCTCTATGACCAATACGTGCATTGTTGCTTCTAACAGCTTTGTCAGGCAAAGTCCTTTCTGTGGATTTATCTCCTTCCAGCTTGTGGTCTCCATGAGCCAGACCATGGCTTCCCACTCACGTGCTCACAAACAGCACTCATTCACTTGCCCAGATGGAAGCAGCACCCTCTATTCTTTAAATATCTCCCAGGCGCCCATTGCCACTCAACACTGTGAGTAGGACAGCTGTGAACAGGCCAGTGTCTGCCTGTCCATCTGTTATGAAATGGGAATTTTCCATAATATTTGTATTATTCCTATGCCTGCCTCAGTTTCCTCTCTATTTTGCAATGGTGCAAAAGGGCTAAAATGCTGCTCTTGGGGCAGAGCAGGAAGCATGAGGTGCTGTGTCATGTTCCTGTCTAGGGTGGAATGAATTGGTTGGTAAAGGAATGGCTGAAACCAACCCATATCAATGGAGCCTCAAAGATAACAGGAGCAACTGAATGACTGACATTTATCCCTGGGACTCTCCAGCGGGCTGAACGTGTGAACTCAGCATGGGTCGGCAGGAGTCGGACAATGTACCAAAAAGTGGCATGGGGCTGGGCTAAGAGTTAGTGTTTGCAGAAGCAGTGAAAGCACGAGGAGGGCAACAGAAACACCAGGTGGGACAGCAGAAAAACTAGAAAAAGGAGCAGGAGCAAGACCTGGATATGGAGAATCAGAGGAACAGAGAGGTAAGTGGGGAGAGACCACAGGAGGACAGTTGCACATGGACTCAAGTGTTGCCCCAGTTTAAGGAGGGTGCGGGGGAATATGGATACCCACCTCTCTGCCTTTGAGAAAGGCACTGTGAGCCCAGGTTGATCTTGCAGATTGGCTTTGCTGTCTCACCCCCTTACTTGGCCCCAAAGTCATAGAGCTAAATTGCCAGGTGGACAGAGTGGATACTGGGGACTGCGAACAGTTCAAAAAGGCTCTACTGCTTTAAGTTTGAGTTGACATATGAGATGCTCTGGGGCTGGGGGCGCTGGGGCCATGTACCATCTGCCCGGGGTTGGGGAGCTGGCAGCTATGGTGGGCGTGGGCTCTGGTGGAGGAAGGAGGGGCGGGACCTCAGGCAGAAGGGGTGGGCTAGGCTGGGAGCTAGCCTCCCTGAGCCTGTGGTTCACCCCTGGGCCTTGCCTTCAGGTGCAGTCAGAACCCTTGAGAATCTGGCACACTAAAGAGATTCCTCCCAAGAACTTTTCAAAAGCTTGAAGTATAGGACAGATCCTGTGGATCCATGATGCCATCTCTCACATGGCTGTCGTTATTTCTGCCAGTGGTCCTGGAGGGGGAGATTAAAAGGGCTGTTTGAGATCCTGCATCAGCTCCAGAGGAGCTGAGATGCTCCTGTGAGGCCATTGTTTGGCCCTAAATATCTCCAGAGTGTAAACTTAGATCCTCCCCCCATAGCTTGATGCACACACATATGTTGTCTGTCTGGCCTGCCTCTCCAGAAACTGCCACAGAATCCGGGGCCCCAGGGACCAGAGTGCCATGGCCCCAGCAAGGCAGGTCAGTCTGGTTATCCCACAGTACAGGAGTTGGGGCGGGGTGGGAGGGGAAGAGACACGGAGTGGTAGAGTAACTCCCTCACAGGCCCAGAGCACTGGGGATTGAACCCACAACTCCTGATCCAGGGCCCTAACCAGGCCAAATGCTTGTGTGTTTTGCACGCAGCTGAATGCCCAGGTGTCTCTTCCTCTCCTCCCCCCCACTCCTCTACTGTGGGATAACCAGACTGACCAGCCTTGCTGGGGCTATGGAACATCTTTAGTGTGCCAGAGCCTCAAGGGTTCTGACTGCCCCTCAAGGCAAGACCCACCAGTTGAGCTGTCCATGGTGCTGCAGTCCTTAAGCCCACTACAAACACCAGGTACATCCCTCAAGCTCCAAGAACCAAGTAACTCTGATCTGCACTGCAGCTCCTTTCATACTAGCCTTCAACCCTCTGATTGGATAGCGTGTGCAGCCTCCCCCTGATTGGCTGCATCCCACACAGACTCTCTATGCAGCTTGGAGGACTCCTCTACTATTTTTTTCCAGGGCTGAGTGTGACAGGACCCTGAGACCTCCAGCAGGGGACCCCCTGGGGCTAGTCCATCCCATCACAGGATGGCTTTTCCCTCTGTCCCAGGTGAGGTTCTTCCTTCATTCATGTACTGCCACATCTAAACTGTTACTATTCATCCTGTGTTCTCTTAGGACTTGTGGCTGTGGTGTTATCCTGGAAGGGGCTAATGACCATCAGAGACTCTTGGATCCAAAAAGAATGACAGATCTGATTAAAGCCAATATATGTGACCAAGCCCCCCTCCTTGAGGCTCACCAGTGGGTGCCCAGAGCCGTCTCCTTCTTAAGCCCTAGAGCAATTCACAACCTAGGGGAAGACAGGCATCTGGCCCCTAAGTCATGTGCAGGGCCCAATCCAGTCAGTGTGTTCAGAAGGTGCCTACTGGATCAGGCCTCTCAGGTGTGTTAAAAAATGGGGGCAGGAAGGAAGGCAAAGGTGGGGAATCTTCCTTATGACTTTTAGCCCTGTGGTCAGGGCACTCACCTGGGCTTGTGGGAAACTCCTGGTTCAAGTCCTGCCTCCAGCTGATTGGGAGAAGGGGTTTGACCAGGTGAGTATCCTAACCACTAAGCTAAAAGTTATAAGGAATGTCCTTCCACTCATCCCCAGCTTCTTGCAAAAAATTTCTTCAGTGCTTAAGTCCAAAGAGCTGAGTCCAAAGAGCAAAGTTTTGGTTGTGGATTGCAAGCAGAGCTACGTACCTCCCTGTAGCCTGGACTTAGGCACCTTTCTCTGTGAAGGGGTGGGGCTTAGCTCTGGGCAGCATATCCCATTGGCTAGCTATGATAGCTTGCCATCTAGTATGCTGGCTTTTGTGGATCATGGTCTAAGGCTGCAATTTTCAATCAGGTTCCACAACCCAATGTGGGGCTGGAAGCAGGTTTCACGGGGTCTGCCAAAATAAACCACAGAGCATACAAAAAATAAAAGCCATTTCACCTTGTGCTATTCATATGCATTGCTTTTTTTTTTTTTTGCTTACCAGACAGCATGTTAATTTTCCTACGTGATGTGCCGAAACCTATGGCCTTCAGCATGTCTAAGCATGTGCAGAAACGAACACATTCACATTCTCAGTTTACCTTGCACATGCTCTGTTTATGTAAGGTGTAAAGGAGCTATTTCAGCAAAAGCACAACAAGCTATAGCACAGGGAAAATACTTGTAAACACAAACAATAAATATCAGGTATGGATAAAGTTTTAAATCAACCATCAACTTCAAAACACTAAAACCCACAAAGTGATGATACTGAACTTCCTTCCACAAGTTCAGCTGCCGTAAGGGCTGACGAGCACTGAGGAGGTGGTGTGGGTAAGAAACATAAAGCCATTATTAACCTGGCCACATTTAGGAAATAGAAAGACAGCTATTTGAATTTTGGTTTTATTTGTTCTGGAAGTGGACATATACCTCAACCGCAGTGTCTTATTTGTGCACAAGGACTGGCCAATGAATGTGTGAAATCCTCCAAATTACAGAGACATTTAATTACAAAGCATGAAATCTATAAGGACAAACAATGTTCATTTTTTGAAGAAAAGGATAAGGAACTGCTTGGAACTAAAGCAGTGATGAAATCCACAACTCAGTGAATAAAAAGCTTGTAAGGTCATTCTGCATAGTGGTGCAGAAAACTACTAAAGCAAAAAAATTGCACAGATTGCCAAGACTTTGATAATGCCGTGTGCTATTGAAATTTCAAAGGAAATATTTGGAGAGGAGAAGGCCAAGGTACTGGCAAAAATACTGATGTCAGATGACCATGTCAAACAACAGATCACTTCTAAGTCAGAAGGCACAGTTTCAAGGTCTATCAATTGGCTAGGTGACAATGATTTTGCCATACAACTAGACTAATCCAGAGACATTTCAAAAATATCCTAAATGTCCCAAAAATGTCCTTGCCCATATTTGGTATGTGTGAAATAAGGAAGACTTGTTGTTTTGCCAAGAGATCAAGATGACAACAAAGTCAGATGACATTTTCAAACTGTTCGATGATTTATGATTTCAGCAGAAATCAGCTGAATTAATTGCATCGGGGTCTGCACTGATGGAGCTGCAGCAATGAGCAGAAAGCATTCTGGTGTTGTGCAAAAAATAAAAGCCATTGTACCTTACACTGTTTGGGCACACTTCTTTTTACACTGCTGCAAAAGATGTTGAAAGAGGTCTTCACAATGTTCTGAACACAACAGTAACACTCGTTAATTGTATTAAATCCAGAGCAACAAACTCTAGGTGTTTGCTGGACTTTGTGAGGAACTGGGTGCAGAACACCATTTCTTGCTCATGCATACAGAGGTGAGATGGATATCTCGAGGCAGAATACTTATCCATATATTTAATCTTAAGGAAGAATTATGTACTTTCTTAGCCGGTAAGAAACCTGAACTTGCCAAAGTGCTGAAAGATGATGTGTGGCTGGCAACACTGGGTTACCTTGCAGACATATTCAGTGAAATGAATAAGCTGAATAAAGCTGTGCAAAGTGGGAACACTAATTTTACTGCTCAGTGTGAAAGAATTGAAGCTTTCAAAAGAAAACTACAATGCTGGAAAGTTCGTGTCTGTGGGGGCACTACTGATATGTTTGAGTTCTTATATTCTTCCATTCACAAGCAAAACGTTGACTTTGATGTAATTAAACCTCAGGTAGCAGCATATCTGGCTTGTCTGCTTAACAAATTGAATGCTTATTTTCCCAAACTCACAATGGAACAAGCCACTACACGCAAGTGGACTACAAACCCCTTTAGTGAGATCACTAAAGCTCAACTTCTATCCACTGTCCCATCAAAACTGTTAGAAGAGCTCATGGACGTTTCGTCAGACTGCTCCCTCAGAAGCAGGTTCAATGGGATGCTGTGGGAGACATTTTGGTGTGAGTGTTCTGATGAATACATCACTGCTTCTTCCGCAGCACTGAACATTTTGATCCCCTTTGGTACCACCTACTTATGAGAAGCTGAATTTTCAGCCATTTATTTAGCATGTGCAGTCGTCTAGCCAAGCGATGGCATCTTCAGTGGAGTGATGCAGTTCTTCTAGGCCATCGCTGAACCTAGTCAGCAGGCATTCCTCGACAATGCGCATCATCGTCTGTGTCGCACCGCAGCTGCACAAAGGGCTGCCACAAGGGCCCCAGCGATACTGGTTGGGTGCACAGAGACCGTGCCCGGTCTGGAACCTGTTCAACAGGGATCACTGGCAATGGGGCAGGTCAAAACCAGGCGGGCAAATTGTGGGGCTGGCGACAAGGGACTTGTAGGGGATTATAATGGATATCCATTCCTCTTGCCAGAGTGTTTTGTCCCTAACATCCTGGTGTGGTGGATGAGACCATGATGGGTGATGTGACAGCAAAGGTGCAGCTGGTGGTTTAAAAAGATCATTGTGCAGCGGCAGGCTTGGGTTGGCACGTACTTTCTCCAGTAACCTGCCAATGGTATCCTCTTGTCTGATATGAGGAGAAGTGACATTGCTCAGAACTGGGAGCCAAGGGAGTGCGGTTGGATGCAGGGTGCCGGAGATGATATTGAGTATCCACCAGTTTGGTGTGTGATGATCGACTCCACACTGGTGCAAAGTACTCCGCACGAATACAAGGTGGCAAGAGCTGATGTCCACAGAGTTTGAGCATGAGCACCTCATGATGAACCTGCCAGTTTCCTAAGAAGATTGTCGCGCGTCTTAACTTTAGCTGCTGTCTTCTTCAGGTGGGCATGGTAACTCAGTGTGCAGTCTAAGGTCACACCTAGATAGACTGGTTCTACTTCATGCTTCACCTTCTGATCATTCAGATAAATGTTCATTTCACGGGTTGTGCTGGCATGCTGAAGTTGGAACAAACTGGTGACTGTTTTTATGACGCTTGACTGGAGGCACCAAGTCTTACAGTAGTCAGCTAACTTTGTCATGTCCTGGCTTAAGGTGGCATCAGGCTCATGAAACGTCCAGGCCTGGGTACCGCAAGAGATGTCGTCTGTGTAAATGAACTTTTGTGACTCCATTGTTGGCAGGTCACTGATGTAAAGGTTGAGGTTGGTGAAAGCACAGAGCCTGGGGGTAACCCATTGCTCTGTCGTCTTCAAGCATTCATCTTGTCCCCCATATGGACTCAGAACTGCCTATCGTGGAGGAACAGTTCAATGATGTCTGTGACCCAAGGTAGCAGGATCCATGATACCTTCGCGAGCAGGCCAGGGTGCTGTACCATATCATATGCAGCTGTTAGATAGATGAAAACATCTCCTGTTTTCAAGTTTCTCTTGAAGCCATTTTTAACAAATGTGGTCGGTGTGAGAACTTGGTGGTATGTGCTACAGCCATGACATCAATGAAAACAAAATACCCAGCCACGATAAGCAGTGACCGTGAGATGTGTATGTGCTTCTCAAGGACACCCCCACATCTGGACAGAATTGTTGATCAGCACCAGCAACAAGTTTTACACAAAGGGTAGGTCTTCACTATGGGGGTAAGCCAACCTAAGTTACTCTACTCCAGCTATGTGAATAATGTAGCTGGAGTCGACATAGCTTAGGTTAATTTACCCTGGTGTCGTCACTGCGCTTTGTTGACAGGAGACGTGCTCTGGTCAACTTCCCTTACTCTTCTGGGAGAGCTGGAGTACTGGGGTTGTCCGGAGAACACCCTGCAGTTGATTTAGCGGGACTTCACTAGACCCGCTAAATCCATCTCTGCTGCATCAGTTGCGTTAGGATATAGATATTCAGGCCTGTCTGTAAAGGCCTAGACTCTAAGAATTTAGGTGTATTCTTATCACTTGGCTAGTTAGAGGTATAAAAGAAAGAATCAAAATCACTGTCTGCCGGTGTAAGGTCCTTCTCTTACCGTGACAGTCTGAGGCCCTGTTCTCAGGCGAAGGCTTTTGGCTAAGCAACAGAGGCAGCCATGAGCTGGGAAGCGACCGGTCACCTCCTCACATTCCAGACTAGTCCCATTGAAAGCAGGTGCTACTGGGCTGTTAGGATACAATCCTGTCCTGATAATGCTCATCACCTCCAGAGAAAGGGAAGTGCCTAGAAGATGTAAAAGGAAACTTAGTTTGATAGCATCCTGTCTGGCAAGAACTCACTTATCAATAGCTGGGATGTGAAATCCTCACTTCTGTATTGTTTTGTCATTATAGTTCCCACTTTGCTATTGTTTGTCTGTATAATCTCTGGTTCTGTGATTGTTTCTGTCTGCTTATAATTAATTTTGCTGGGTGTAAACTAATGAAGGTGGTGGGATATAATTGGTTACATAATCATGTTACAATATGTTAGGATAGGTTAGTTAAATTTCAGGAAAACGATTGGTTAAGGTATAGCTAAGCAGAACTCGTTTTACTATATAGTCTGCAGTCAATCAGGAAGTGGGTGGGTGTGTGGGTGGGAAATGGGAACAGGGAATGGGGGTGGGCAAATTGGAATCATGTTTGGCTAAGGGCAGGAATGGGAACAGGGACACAGGAGTAAGGCTCTGTGGTGTCAGAGCTGAGAAGGGGGACACTAAGGAAGGAAACTGGAATCATGCTTGCTGGAAGTTCACCCCAATAAACATCGAATTGTTTGCACCTTTGGACTTCGGGTATTGTTGCTCTCTGTTCATGCGAGAAGGACCAGGGAAGTAAGTGGGTGAAGGAATAAGCCCCCTAACAAATTGCAGCAGTGTCGATTTCCCTGTAGTGAAGATCAGCCCTTAGTAAGTAAAATAAAGATAATATTTTAATTTTTATACTATATTATTCTTTTCTTTTTTATATTATATATGTGTGTGTGTGTTTAACTGTATAATTATCCATTTAATACAACTTTTAATCTACTGGATATGCAGAAAAACTGTTTTTGTGGCACAGGTAGGTCGTGGAGTTTTTACAGCATGTGGGGGGGGGGGAAGGTTGAGAACCCCTGGTCTAAGGTGCCCATCTTGCTGAATTCATTGTGCATGATGTCAGATGCCTGACTCAGGCTTTCTGAATCACAGTGGGCTCCTGTGATTTTCTAGGCCATTGAAAGTTAGGTGTAGTAACACCGAGTATTGCAATTCCTAAGTCCCTTCATGAATCTAGGCCTTTTGAAATGTGTGCCCCATGTCTACTAGGAAATACCAATACCTTGTATTGACATCAACAGATCCATAACATCAGTAGCCTTCAAACAGCAGTGTTCTATGTTGAGCGTATTTATTAGACAAACTGTAACTAATGTGAACAAAGAGAAGTGATTTCCCATGTATATTGTGACCACAATGCAACTGGAGTATAGTCAAAATACAGGCCTGGCACGCTGTAAATGTAACTGTAACCCTTGTCTCAGTGTGTCCTCCTTCTCTCCATCTGGTCTGATGCACACAGGATAGGAGTATGTTACAGCCCTCAGCTACAGAGACTCCGACCTTTAGCTCTGCAGGTCCCCAGCTCAGTCGCTGGTGTGTCAGCCCAGGTGTGGCCATCATGTAGCAAAGTGCAGTTAATGCACTTTGAGAAGGGCTGTGGACTCCAGTGGTTTCAGGCCCAAAGGGACAGCTCAAGAGGCCTGGAAAACCATCTTCCTGAGCCTGCCTAGCACTGATGAGGGCAGGTAATTATACCTTCCATGGGAGGGCTCACCAGCTGGGAGCAACAGGAGGAGAAAGATCTGGGGGTGTGGGTCGATCACAGGATGCCTGTGAGCCACCAAGGGTTTGCCCCCTCATCCAGTAACAAGGGGACAGTGCCCCAAGAGAAGAGATACCCCGTTGGGCCCACATGGGCTCCAACAGAGTCCTGCACTGCTGACTTCCCCGGCAGTGGGCGGGAACAGAAGGGGGACGTGACCAGCCCAATCACTCTGGCAAGCTTTCTCCCTCAACCAACAGGAGACAACAGCAGTTCCCAGCAGCCAGTCAGAGGGCAGGAGGCAGCCTGCAACCAGTCTCTGACCCTAGGAGAGCCCCGTATGCTGGGAAAACAGAGGGAGCTGTGAATAGACTGGCCTTCCCTCCCTATGCAGAGCCCAGCTGTGGAGTGGACATCTCCCTGCAGCCAGCCACCAAAGCACTGCCAGGCCCTGCACCTGGCCTGTCTCTAACTCCCGCCTGCAGACAGGCCTCAGGCAGGGACAATCCACTTCTCCTCCCTCTCCTGCCTGCAACAAGAGAAGACCACCTGTCCCTCCTGCCACCACCTGCAGCCAGCCCACACCAGACACAAGAACAAGGGGATGTTCAGTCACACTGAAAGGGGGGAAATTAAAAACTAACAGAGGAAATATTTTTTCCACCCAAAGCACAATTAGCCTGTGGAATGCACTGCCACTGTGACTCATTGAGGCCAAGAATTTAACAAGATTAAAAAAAGGGACTGGACATTTCTAACAAGAATATCCAAAGCTGTCATAATTAATGACACCATTTTTGGAAGGTATATTTAAGCCCTGTCTTAAGCCAATCTCTCATAGCAGAGACCAAGATGAAACCTACCAGGGAAGGGGGCAAATTATCCCACATCTGCTATGGCAGAGTTCTTACACCTTCCTATGCAGCATGTGGCACTGCCACTGTTGGAGACTGGAGACTGGGTCGGTTCGACCCCAGCTCTGGCCCAGACGGGCAGTTCCTGTCACTGTTCCCACCTGTCGTGCCCCTCTTTTTCCCTCTGCAGAAAAGGACACAAAATGAGGGGGATTACTTGCTGTTTGGAATGATTCACTCAGCTCTAGTCTCACTTGTTTGAAGCTCCTCTTGGCCCCTTTCTAGCATCCTCCTGTAACCCTGCAGCCTGCCCGCAGTTATGGGGGGGCCTGTAGCTGCACTGCCCTAGAGCACAGTCAGAGCCACAGCTCCCCACTTTGCTCTGGGGGGCAGTAAGTTACCTCACCTCTCTTTGTGGAACAGCTTACTCCCCGCTGTGTGCCTGGAGGGGAGGGGCAGAGCCAGGGCTACTCCCTCTGCCCTCTCCCACCCACCCACCCACAGTAGGGGACTTGGGTGAATAGCCCTTGTTCTCCCCAGCTTTGCCAGTCCACATATGAGTAGGGGAGAGCAGAGCATGACCAGGAGGGGCTGGAACAGCCTAGCCCCATCCCCAGCTGGCTCTGGGGGTGGGATGGGGAAGCTTTCCAGCCCCTTTGGCCTTTGGAAGTTGCTTTGCCATCACATGTGAAGGTCACACTCAAGGGGAGACTCCAAACAAGAGGTGTCCACCCCCTCCAAGACTGTCTGGCTGTTGTGCCTGGCCGCTTACTGCATTGGGCTGTCTGGGGCAGGCAGGCATGTGAGCTCACAGGAGCATGCTCTGCTCCCTGCCAGCAGCACCACGCACGCCCAGCATCCTAATTTAGTCAGTGTGCTGTGCTGTCAGCTGGTGTGTGATTCAGGGCACCTCCTGGCAGCCCTGCATTCCCCCCCATCCCCTCCCTGTGCACTGCCAGTGACTGACAGGCACCCTCCCGTCTCCCAGAGACAGTTCAACACCTCATGTCTGGCTGTCTTATTTTTCTCCCTTCCCAATTGACATTCAGGGAGCTCTTCCATCTTCCCAGGCTCCAAGTATGCTGGGAAACACTCCCTCTGTTCCTCAGTGGGGCCCAGTCATTTCCCTTGATCTCAGTTCATTATCAGAGCATAGGTAAACCAGCCATGACAGGACCTTGACTACATGTCAACATCACGAGGGACGGGCAAACGATTGGCCCCTAACTACACAGACAAAGCCAAGGTCCTTTCCTTTGGCTCTATGATAACAACTTAAACCAGTTCTTTTTCTTCTTTATAATTTGTATTTACCACAGCACCTCGGACCCTAGTCATTGACCAGGACTCTGCTGGATAGTAGAGATTCAAGATGGGGGAGGGTAATATCTTTTCTTGGTGAGAAAGCCAAGCCTTCGCGTTCACACAGAGCTCTTCTTCAGGTCAGCAAGCTCGAAAGCTCGTCTCTCTCACCAACAGCGATTAGTCCAATAGAAGATATTCCCTCTCCTGCTTGTTTTCTCTGTTCCTAACAGGTGGACGGGTGGCCCACAACATTTTGGCACCTGAGGCAGTGAGCTCAAATGATGCCCGCATGCCCACTTGCTTGGGTCAAAACTTTGAAACTCTGGGTCCTAGTGGTGCCCCCCCCCAAGTCTGGCACCCGAGGCAGCCGCCTCAGTTTGCCTCATGGTAAGGCCAGCCCTGAGTAGGTGTCCTGCACAGAGCTAAGGGTGTTGCCCAGACCTGCACAGTGACCTTCACCCTAGCCTCACTGGCTGCCACCACTTGTTTGTGCACCGCAGCCGCACTTTAGACCTTTGCATGGTCACCCCAGCACCTGCCTGTCTGCAGCTACCCTGCCCTGTGCGCATAGGGGGTTGACAGCCACCCCATAGGAATGGACCTTGCCTCTGGGGTTCTGCTGCAAGCCAGCCAGCCCATCAGAGAGCTGGGCTCCAGACCCAGATTCCTTTCCCAGCTCATTGTCTGGCTGCAGCAGCTTGGGTAGATTTAAGGGGATGGGATCCTCATCTCAAACCTTCCCACGATAAACAGATTTTATTTTGTTCCAGCTTTTCAGCTCTGCTTTAAAGCAGCAGATAAAACAAAAGAAGAAAAGCAAAGGGCTCTTTTGATTGCACGCCTCTTCCATCACAGCACGGCTCCTTTTTGGCTCACAGGACAGTCACATGGGGCCTGCTTCCCTGCCTTCTCTCAGCCCCTACCCCATTCTCTGAGCACGGGTCCCAGTTAGTCAGCAGCTATCTTGTGCTAATTGACTTTAGCCAGTTTTCTCCCACCCTTTTCTGTCCGTGCTCTGCAGAGAAGCGAAGGCAAATCTGACTGAAACTGACAAGATTTCTTTTCATAAAAGAAAAGAGAGAGAGAGCCAACACTGGCGCCATCAAAGACTTTTATTAAAGCCACACCGGGAAAAAGCTGCTCTATCAGACAGCTCTCAGCATTGAGGAAACATGAAAGAAGCCATCAGCTATAATCAGCTCAAGAAATTTATTGCATGTTTGACCCTGATGTGGTTGTGTGCTGCTCAAGGAAGATTTCTTTGAAGGTGTTGCAGGTTTATTGATTGTGAAAAATGTCAATGTGTCACATGCCCAATTAACTTGGCACTTCTTGCAATCAATACACTAATTGCCTTCTCTTTAGAGAGGCCTTTAATGTAATTAACCTCCCCCCCACTTGTTTTGCCCACTATCATGTTTTAATAAATAGTTGATCTAGTCTCTGTATTCAGTGTGCTTGTCAGAGCGGAGGGAATGGATTTCATAAAGGAGACTGGCTTTCTCATAGAGACCTAGCATCCATTTTTAGGAGCCTATAAAGCTGTATATCAACTTAGCAGCAATGCCTAGCCCAAGCAAGCAGGAGCCAAAGGTACCATTATTCTTATTCAGTGAGTGGCTTGTCTGTGCCTCTCCTCAGACACAGAGGGACAAAATCCCTTTAGTGGTGAAGAACATGAGGGTCTGGAAAGGGCCTGACCTCTCTGGGTACTGAATGGGGTGGCTGTTCGTTTGCTGCCACAGGAAGGTCATGTCTGAAATGAAATGTTAGGAGATACACTAAAGGTTTTCCCAGCTGATGGCAGCCTTGGGTTTGCTGGAAGCCCCAATACCACAGTTGATTTGCATATATATTTGCAGCTGCAAAATTGATATCACAGAGATAAACTGGGGTTACAAAATAACTAACTGATAGATCTCAAAATGTAAGTGTTAATGGGGGATCAGCATCTAATGGGGGTGTTTCTGGTGCATTCCCACATGGAACTGTTCTGGGTCCAGTGTTATTCAATATATTTCTCAATGATCTGGAATAAACTATAACATCATTGCAGTTGATATAAAAAGATTGGCAGGGGTTAAATAATGATGAAGGCAGATTGGTGACAGACAGCAATCTGGATCCCTTGGTGTGCTGGGTGTGATCAAACATGTGTTTTAATGCAGCTAGCTCCAAGGTCACCAGTCTGGAACCAAACATGTAGGTCACACTGACAGGATGTGGGACTATGTCCTGGAAAGCAGGGACTCCTGCAATGACTTAGGGTCAGAGCAGAAACCAGCTGAACATGAGCACACAGTGCAATGCTGGGGCTAAGAGGATCTATCTGATGCTTAGTGTAGAACTGGATGAATTTTTAAAGTTTAAAAATGTTGCTGAAATTAAAAAATTTGAAATTTCAATAAAAAATTGGCAAAATTTTCAGCATTTTTTCCACTAATTTTTCTGTTTCCTAGAAATGGTCAAAATCTTCTGAAAGTTTTGATTTTTTTTTTTTAAATGGTGAAACAATTATCAAACCTTGGCTGTGAGACTTTGCCCCTGGTTTTGATGATCTTTGTTTGGATGCAAGAGCAGAAACGTTGAGTAGAAGCCCGCACAGCGGCTGCAGAAGCAGCTTAAGCAGGGATTGCTGTGCTGGGAAGGAGGGGGCAAAATGGAGTCCAGCTAGAGCTAGCCCTCCCCCAGCAGCCCCAGATCCCAAACTGTACAGAGGAAACTGCCCTCCCCCCCCGAGATACAAGGACGATGCAACGACTCCCTCCCACCAGCCATGTGGCCTTTGGTAAAGAAGCTGCAGGGAGGAGCCAGCCAGAACCTAATGACGTAGGAAATTACTTAGAAAAAACTTGGGGGCCATTGTGGATGATCAGCTGAGCTTGAGCTCAGTGCAATCCTGTAGCCAAAGGGGATAAATGGATCCTTCCATAAACAGGAGAATATGAAAGAGGAATAAGGAGGTTATTTTACTTCTGTATTTGGCATCTTTGGACCATCAAGCCCTTGGGGCCACACAGGAATAGACCAAATGGTGAAGGATCATTACGCTGACTATTCAGATTAGTGTTAAAGAAGAAAAAGAATTTGGCACTGGTGTGACCACTGCTGGAATGCTTTTTCCAGTTCCAGTGCCCACAATTCAAGAAGGATGTTGATAAATTGGAGAGGGGTCAGAGAAGAGCCTGAGAATGATGAAAGAGTTAGAAAACTTGCCTCCTAGTGAAAGACTCAAGGGGCTCAAAATATTTAGCTCAGCAAAGAGAAGATTAAGGGGTGACTTGATTACAGCTTGTAAGTATCTACATGTGGAACAAATATTTGATAATGGGCTCTTCAGTCTAGCAGAGGAAGGTGTAACAACATCCAGTGGTGGAAGTTGAAGCTAGACAAATTCCGACTGGAAATAAGACATACATTTTTAATGATAAGAGAAATTAACTGTTGGAACAAGTTGCCCAGAGGTGGGGGTGGGGGTGGGGATGGGGTGAATTCTCCATCACTGACAATGTCTAAATCAAGACTGGATTTTTTTTCTAAAAGATCTGCTCTAGTTCACAGAGGAGTTAATTCTGGACATGTCTCTGGCCTGTGCTATTCAGGAGGTCAGACTAGATGCTCACAGTGGTCCCTTCTGGCCTTGTAGCTGATGACTCTAAGGGAGAACTGCTAATGGTGGCCTGCTACTTGGAGCAAGAACTGAATGCCAGGGTCTGGAGGCTGTAACCCGTGCTGCCCAGGTCCAGGCAGAACTTCTGGCTGTGCCCATGGCAGAGGTGCTGGTCCCACAAGCGCCTTCTCCTCATGGGCTCCTGCTGCTGCAGCTCTGCTCTCATTTCCTGCCAGTCCCCTTCCCTGCTGCCCCCTCCATCATCTGCTTTTCTCATTCTCCTTCCAGGCACCTCCCTTGTGTGGAGCTGCCTCTCCTCTGTCCTCCTTCAGACACCCCTCTGCTAGGCAGAGAGCTCCCAGGAGCTGGGATCGGGTCTCCTCATGTGCTCAGGGAAGCCCTATTATATTTATGTCCCCATAATAACAGTGTCTTAGGAAGGGTAATGCAGGCACAGATCTACAGGGAACTGTGATGTCAGAACAGGCAAGCTCTGCCCAGCCTCTCTAGCCTGCTCTCAGGCCACAAGCTTGGCTTCCATGTCTGACTGCCCTTCTCACAGCTTGGGCCCTGCTCTAGGCATCCTGTGACCCCCCTGGAACAGCCTCCCACCCTTCCTCCACACCCTCCTCACTTCTGTGTGTCCTTTTCCGCCCTGGACCTGCCCTCCAGAGCCACACACACTCAGACCCTGTCTCTCCTGAAGCCGAAGTACAAAACATTGAGGAGCAGGTAACACACCAGCTCTGTGATCTGGGTCTGGTGGGGGAAAAGCCCTCAACCAGCAGCCTCTTTCCCCTTATTTCCTATTGTCTCTTCTCCTCCCCTGCCTCTCTTAGCATTGCTGGAGCACCTCCAACTCCCATTGACCCTACAGAGAGCTTAGGGTGTAAATGCTTTGGGGCAGGGAGCCTCAGCCTGATTCTGATCTCCCTTCCATTGGTATCACCCTATTGACTGGAGGAACTTACTCCTGATTTACACCACTGAGATCCGAATCTGGTTCCTCTGACATATCACATTGCACCTCTGTGGTGCGCAACGCTTGATCGTGACAGCCCCAACCGCTCTTCCTTTTACTGGTGACAGCACCGGCATTGCACAGAGCCCAGAGCAACCCCCTTGGGGTCATTTCACCTCTGCATCAATGACCAGGCATATTGCTTGGGCTGCTTGTACTGAGGATGAGGAGTGCTGCAAGTGAGACAGGTTATTTCTCCTCCCTGCTGGCATCTGCTGCCCCCGTCCGCTCTCATTCCCCCATTGCAGATTAGAATTCCGGGCTATCTCCTCTTCATTGTCAAGACATCAGTTTAATAAAACACCAGGGGAAGTCCTGGCTAGCACTCACTTATTGACTGGAGGAACAATGCTAAGTGGAGACAATGGCGATTTACTTTACAGGCCTCACAGTTAGAATCAATACAAATGACTTGTAAATCCCTGTTGTTATCACTGTGATCATCTGTCATCGGAGCAGTGCCTGAGGATCTGATCAGGACTGGGGGTCCCACTGTGCCAGGTAGGGCCCCAGCACACAGGCAGACACCGCGCCTGCCCCAAGGAGCACTCTGTCTAATTTCACAAAGTGTTCCAGAGTAGCAGCCGTGTTAGTCTGTATTCGCAAAAAGAAAAGGAGTACCGGTGGCACCTTAGAGACTAACAAATTTATTAGAGCATAAGCTTTCGTGAGCTACAGCTCACTTCATCGGATGCATCCGATGAAGTGAGCTGTAGCTCACGAAAGCTTATGCTCTAATAAATTTGTTAGTCTCTAAGGTGCCACCGGTACTCCTTTTCTTTTCACAAAGTGTGCGACCAAGCCGAGGAGGCAGTGGGAGAGAGCGGGAGCCATGTGTGATAAGATCACATGCCTCCCCTGGCAGACAAGGGGCACTGCACGAGGGCTCAGACTCTTAGAGGAGAGTTTCAGAGTAGCAGCCGTTTTAGTCTGTATTCGCAAAAAGAAAAAGAAAAAATTTGTTAGTCTCTAAGGTGCCACAAGTACTCCTTTTCTTTTAGAGGAGAGTGTTGGTTCTAAGTGTGAGTTTGTTAATTTGTTTCTGGCTCAGGCACTGCTGGGTGGCTGGTTTCTTGCAAGCTTCTCCTCATCAGGGTCTTGATTATGGATCTGAAGCAGTTGGGTAATAGATGTCCGGACAAGTTCAGGGAGGGCAGCCCTTGTAGAAGGGGCGGCATGGAAGAAAGTCTGGAGATGGCTGTGGGAGAAGAAAACTCAGAGGTGGCTGGCATCACTGGCAGGATGGAAAGGGCGGATACGAGACAAGAACAGATGAGCTGACAAGTCATTAACGTGAATTTCCTCCCCGTGGAAGGAAAAGGCCTGGGTAGGGACCGTCGAATCGTGGAGGTCAACGAATGGCTACGCAGGTGGTGTCGGAGAGAAGGCTTTGGATTCTTTGACCATGGGATGGTGTTCCATGAAGGAGGAGTGCTGGGCAGAGACGGGCTCCATCTTACGAAGAGAGGGAAGAACATCTTTGCCAGCAGGCTGGCTAACCTAGTGAGGAGGGCTTTAAACTAGGTTCACCGGGGGAAGGAGACCAAAGCCCTGAGGTAAGTGGGAAAGCGGGATACCGGGAGGAAGCACAGGCAGGAATGTCTGTGAGGGGAGGGCTCCTGCCTCATACTGGGAATGAGGGGCGATCAACAGGTTATCTCAAGTGCTTATATACAAATGCACAAAGCCTTGGAAACAAGCAGGGAGAACTGGAGGTCCTGGTGATGTCAAGGAATTATGACGTGATTGGAATAACAGAGACTTGGTGGGATAACTCACATGACTGGAGTACAGTCATGGATGGTTATAAACTGTTCAGGAAGGACAGGCAGGGCAGAAAAGGTGGGGGAGTAGCACTGTATGTAAGGGAGCAGTATGACTGCTCAGAGCTCCGGTACGAAACTGTGGAAAAACCTGAGTGTCTCTGGATTAAGTTTAGAAGTGTGTGCAACAAGAGTGATGTCATGGTGGGAGTCTGCTATAGACCACCGGACCAGGGGGATGAGGTGGATGAGGCTTTCTTCCGGCAACTCACGGAAGCTACTAGATCGCATGCCCTGATTCTCATGGGTGACTTTAATTTTCCTGATATCTGCTGGGAGAGCAATACAGCGATGCATAGACAATCCAGGAAGTTTTTGGAAAGCGTAGGGGACAATTTCCTGGTGCAAGTGCTAGGGGAGCCAACTAGGGGGAGCGCTTTTCTTGACCTGCTGCTCACAAACCGGGTAGAATTAGTGGGGGAAGCAAAAATGGATGGGAATCTGGGAGGCAGTGACCATGAGTTGGTTGAGTTCAGGATCCTGACGCAGGGAAGAAAGGTAAGCAGCAGGATACGGACCCTGGACTTCAGGAAAGCAGACTTTGACTCCCTCAGGGAACAGATGGCCAGGATCCCCTGGGGGACTAACATGAAAGGGAAGGGAGTCCAGGAGAGCTGGCTGTATTTCAAGGAATCCCTGTTGAGGTTACAGGGACAAACCATCCCGATGAGTCGAAAGAATAGTAAATATGGCAGGCGACCAGCTTGGCTTAATGGTGAAATCCTAGCGGATCTTAAACATAAAAAAGAAGCTTACAAGAAGTGGAAGGTTGGACATATGACCAGGGAAGAGTATAAAAATATTGCTCGGGCATGTAGGAAAGATATCAGGAGGGCCAAATCGCACCTGGAGCTGCAGCTAGCAAGAGATGTCAAGAGTAACAAGAAGGGTTTCTTCAGGTATGTTGGCAACAAGAAGAAAGCCAAGGAAAGTGTGGGCCCCTTACTGAATGAGGGAGGCAAGCTAGTGACAGAGGATGTGGAAAAAGCTAATGTACTCAATGCTTTTTTTGCCTCTGTTTTCACTAACAAGGTCAGCTCCCAGACTGCTGTGCTGGGCATCACAAAATGGGGAAGAGATGGCCAGCCCTCTGTAGAGATAGAGGTGGTTAGGGACTATTTAGAAAAGCTGGACGTGCACAAGTCCATGGGGCCGGACGAATTGCATCCGAGAGTGCTGAGGGAATTGGCGGCTGTGATTGCAGAGCCCTTGGCCATTATCTTTGAAAACTCGTGGCGAACAGGGGAAGTCCCGGATGACTGGAAAAAGGCTAATGTAGTGCCCATCTTTAAAAAAGGGAAGAAGGAGGATCCTGGGAACTACAGGCCGGTCAGCCTCACCTCAGTCCCTGGAAAAATCATGGATCAGGTCCTCAAAGAATCAATCCTGAAGCACTTAGAGGAGAGGAAAGTGATCAGGAACAGTCAGCATGGATTCACCAAGGGAAGGTCATGCCTGACTAATCTAATCGCCTTTTATGATGAGATTACTGGTTCTGTGGATGAAGGGAAAGCAGTGGATGTATTGTTTCTTGACTTTAGCAAAGCTTTTGACACGGTCTCCCACAGCATTCTTGTCAGCAAGTTAAGGAAGTATGGGCTGGATGAATGCACTATAAGGTGGGTAGAAAGCTGGCTAGATTGTCGGGCTCAACGGGTAGTGATCAATGGCTCCATGTCTAGTTGGCAGCCGGTGTCAAGTGGAGTGCCCCAGGGGTCGGTCCTGGGGCCCGTTTTGTTCAATATCTTCATAAATGATCTGGAGGATGGTGTGGATTGCACTCAGCAAATTTGCGGATGATACTAAACTGGGAGGAGTGGTAGATACGCTGGAGGGGAGGGATAGGATACAGAAGGACCTAGACAAATTGGAAGATTGGGCCAAAAGAAATCTAATGAGGTTCAATAAGGATAAGTGCAGGGTCCTGCACTTAGGATGGAAGAATCCAATGCACCGCTACAGACTAGGGACCGAATGGCTCGGCAGCAGTTCTGCGGAAAAGGACCTAGGGGTGACAGTGGACGAGAAGCTGGATATGAGTCAGCAGTGTGCCCTTGTTGCCAAGAAGGCCAATGGCATTTTGGGATGTATAAGTAGGGGCATAGCGAGCAGATCGAGGGACGTGATCGTTCCCCTCTATTCGACACTGGTGAGGCCTCATCTGGAGTACTGTGTCCAGTTTTGGGCCCCACACTACAAGAAGGATGTGGATAAATTGGAAAGAGTACAGCGAAGGGCAACAAAATGATTAGGGGTCTAGAGCACATGACTTATGAGGAGAGGCTGAGGGAGCTGGGATTGTTTAGTCTGCAGAAGAGAAGAATGAGGGGGGATTTGATAGCTGCTTTCAACTACCTGAAGGGGGTTTCAAAGAGGATGGCTCTAGACTGTTCTCAATGGTAGCAGATGACAGAACGAGGAGTAATGGTCTCAAGTTGCAATGGGGGAGGTTTAGATTGGATATTAGGAAAAACTTTTTCACTAAGAGGGTGGTGAAACACTGGAATGCGTTACCTAGGGAGGTGGTAGAATCTCCTTCCTTAGAGGTTTTTAAGGTCAGGCTTGACAAAGCCCTGGCTAGGATGATTTAACTGGGACTTGGTCCTGCTTTGAGCAGGGGGTTGGACTAGATGACCTTCTGGGGTCCCTTCCAACCCTGATATTCTATGATTCTATGATTCTATGAATGTGGCCATCCCTAGACATTCCCTGAAATAACAGTGTGACATTGGCAGACCAGATGCCATCTCATGCCAAGGCCCCAGGCCTCACTGAACACTTACAAATGCATAGCTGAGAACCAGTCTGCCTAGCGTGCGTGTCAGCATTACAAAAATCAATATTTGATGTTATGTTAATAAGAATGTGTTTAGTGTTTTACAAATTGCTTGTAGGATGCTTCCTCTGTTATACCCCATGTTATAAAGTGAGAGCAAGCGTTTGCATTGTAAACCCCGCACAACTCTGTAACTCACGAAACAGGAAAAAAACTTTGTATACTGCAAGTGATGGTATCTAACAAGAAGATGTTGAATCCTGTTCATTAAACACAAATGAGTCATTGTGTGAGATCAAGGGTCAAAGACTTTGTTGAGTGCATTCTCTCCTGCTCACCATATGAAGAAGGGACCTGCATGAAAATCATTGCTGTCAGCTTGGTTTCAGAGGAAAAGAAAATACAAAAATGCCTCACAAGAACACAGGATCTTCTGTTGGCTATTTGGACTCTCCCAGAGCTAGAGATTCTAAACTGAAGGGACAGATCCCCCTGGTTTTCTGTGTGCCCTGAAAGACATTTTGAATTGAGAGATCACTACAACTCTGTCACTCACAGGATTTAGATTGCAACTCATTTGTGTATATATCTTTGCTTGCTTTAACCCTCTCATTTCTTTCTCCTACCAGTCGGGGTATCTGCCTGCTTTTTGACACCATGCCCCAAGGTTGGCACTCAGGGTTGGGAGCCCCTCCAGGCAGTGTGACAAACAGAGCATGAATGGAAGGAACTGAGAATAAACCCGTGTGAGAGACTGTCCTTCATAGGCAACCTTTTGCCTTTAGAGATCATCCCAAAGTATCTCCAAATGCTGAGTACTGTTCTGTTCCATCTTGAAGAGAAGCAATGATTTTTATTGGTCCCTTGATTGGTCTCTTTGGAAAGGTTGCACTGATTGGCAAAGGCAAAATGGTAAAGATTTTACTGTCAGTCCCTGTCATAGAATCATAGAAGATCAGAGCAGGAAGGGACCTCAGGAGGACATCTAGTCCAACCCCCTGCTCAAAGCAGAACCAATCCCCAACTAAATCATCCCAGCCAGGGCTTTGTCAAGCCTGACCTTAAAAACCTCAAAGGAAGGAGATTCCACCACCTCCCTAGGTAACACATTCCAGTGTTTCACCACCCTCCTAGTGAAAAAGTGAAAAGATATTTTTCCTAATATCCAACCTAAACCTCCCCCACTGCAACTTGAGATCATTACTCCTCATTCTGTCATCTGCTACAACTGAAAACAGTCTAGATCCATCCTCTTTGGTACCCCCTTTCAGGTAGTTGAAAGCAGCTATCAAATCTCCCTCATTTTTCTCTTCCGCAGACTAAACAATCCCAGTTCCCTCAGCCTCTCCTCATAAGTCATGTGTTCCAGTCCCCTAATCATTTTGTTGCCCTCTGCTGGACGTTTTCCAATTTTTCCACATCCTTCTTGTAGTGTTGGGCCCAAAACTGGACACAGTACTCCAGATGAGGCCTCACCAATGTCGAATAGAGGGGAATGATCATGTCCCTCGATCTGCTGGCAATGCCCCTACTTCTACATCCCAAAATGCCATTGGCCTTCTTGGCAACAAGGGCACACTGTTGACTCATATCCAGCGTCTCGTCCACTGTGACCCCTAGGTCCTTTTCTGCAGACCTGCTGCCTAGCCATTCGGTCCTTAGTCTGTAGCGGTGCATGGGATTATTCCGCCCTAAGTGCAGGACTCTGCACTTGTCCTTGTTGAACCTCATCAGATTTCTTTTGGCCCAATCCTCTAATTTGTCTAGGCCCTCTGTATCCTATCCCTACCCTCCAGTGTATCTACCTCTCCTCCCAGTTTAGTGTCATCTGCTAACTTGCTGAGGGGGCAATCCACACCGTCCTCCAGATCACTTATGAAGATATTGAACAAAACCGGCCCTAGGACTGACCCTTGGGGCACTCCGCTTGATACCAGCTGCCAACTAGACATGGAGCCATTGATCACTAGCCGTTGAGCCCAACAATCTAGCCAGCTTTCTATCCACCTTATAGTCCATTAATCCAGCCCCTACTTCTTTAACTTGCTGGCAAGAATACTGTGGGAGACCATG
Organism: Dermochelys coriacea; assembly: GCF_009764565.3. Taxonomy (NCBI): domain Eukaryota; kingdom Metazoa; phylum Chordata; order Testudines; family Dermochelyidae; genus Dermochelys; species Dermochelys coriacea. The sequence continues at coordinate 5,081,530 of NC_050082.1, read as the reverse complement.
TCAAAAGCTTTGCTAAAGTCAAGGAATAACACGTCCACTGCTTTCCCTTCATCCACAGAGCCAGTTATCTCGTCATAGAAGGCAATTAGATTAATCAGGCATGACTTGCCCTTGGTGAATTCATGCTGACTGTTCCTGATCACTTTCCTCTCCTCTAAGTGCTTCAGAATTGATTCCTTGAGGACCTGCTCCATGATTTTTCCAGGGACTGAGGTGAGGCTGACTGGCCTGTAGTTCCGCGGATCCTCCTTCTTCCCTTTTTTAAAGATGGGCACTACATTAGCCTTTTTCCAGTCATCCAGGACCTCCCCCGATCACCATGAGTTTTCAAAGATAATGGCCAATGGCTCTGCAATCACATCCGCCAATTCCTTTAGCACTCTTGGATGCAGCACATCCGGCCCCAGTGTTCCAAGTCGATCTATCTGCATATTGATAAGAGGTCTGCAGCACATCTAAACTAATCTCCAATTTCTTTCCTGCTCTCCCAGCGGCTCCTTTTCCTTAAGTCAATATTTGTGTGTGTGGAAGGGCAGGAAGGGTTCATGTGCATGAGCAGACTTATGCCATGGAACCAATTCTTAAAATGCGCCATGGGGGATAGACATAGCTGCAGCAATAGCCTGGCTAGCATCAGCTTCAGCACCGCGCACATCGACTCAGTGGGAACACTAGTGGGGGGAGGATAGAATCCTAGTATCAACATGAAATGACTCCTGTCCTGCAACTGCCCTCCTCAGGCAAAGATCTGAGGGGCAGAGGAGTCTTCCATTATGACCTAGCGGTCAGTGGAATCTGGCTCAGGTGAACCAATGGGAACAACAATTTCCTGCGTCAAAGGCCTACAGCTGAGAATATCTCCCTCCAGCCCCCTGGTTACAGTTAGCAACTGGAGCATAGAAGCCTTAGATGCCCTAAACTCTCATTGTAGCACACAGGAGGTGGTGTGTGTCCCACCCACACCAGGAGAGAGAGAGTGTGTCACCCCGTCCCCAACGGGAGAGATGCATTGTGTGTGTGTGTGTCTCTCTCTGTCTCTCTCTCACACACAGGGAGGCAGTGTGTGTCACACCTTCCTGTTAGTATCTAGGTCTGTTTGTTAGCCTGGGATAGAATTTTGGGTTTGACTTTTTGATACTCTCATACTAAAATGTGTAAACAAGGGACAAAGATACTGTGATGTTGCTTCTGGGATTTGTTAGTACAATGGGAACAGAGCAGTTAAAGTGTTACTCTAGAGCACACTTTAAGATTGCCTCAACCCCTATCTCAAGGCAAAGTCAAGCAACGAATCGGGAGGAGCAAAGGGGCTGGGGGGGGGGTAGGTATAAAACGCTAAAAGACCAAGCAGCACAACCTCACTCCTTACCCCTCCCATGGGATACAAAAGAGGTAGGATGAAGACCCCAGACCCAAAATGGAACATGACCCTAAGTTGTAAGGGGTGGGACTGTGGGCGTGCATTGCAGGTATATTTCAGCCTGCTAAGAAGGAGGAGATGGGAATAGGGAAAATGGAAAATGGGGAATAGGGAATGGGAAATGAGAATGGGGACACAGGCAAGGCTCTGAGGCGTCAGAGCTGGGAAGGGGGACATGGGGTAAAGGCTCTGCGATGTCAGAACTGGGAATGGAACACTGGGAAACAGACTCTGCTGGTGTGTAGAGCTCTGGATATGCTTGTTTGGAACTAACCCCAATAAACATCGCATTGTCTGCACTTCGGACTTCTGGTCTTTTGCTGCTTGCTGTCTGCGTGACAAAAACCAGGGAAGTGGGACGGTGAAGGGAAAGCCCTCTAGCACTTCCCACACACAGGGACAGATGCATGGTGTATGTCTCTCTCTCTCACACACACACAGTCATACACAGAGGGAGAGAGGCAGTGTTTCACACACATAAGTGTGGGGCACTCTCTGAGTCTCCCCAGTGGAAGCTGCTCCACTATGTATAAAATCCTTGACTAATCATGGGACCAGAGAGTGCGAATGACTATTGGGGACACTGCTAAAAGAGGGCAGAGTAAAGGTTACACAGGCAACTTTAAATGTGCATTTCCTGGTTTTCAGAAGTTTTTTACTCAACTCAGAGTGTTGCAAGGGGACAGCTTCCCAACAAGCAAACTTAACTCTGTGTTAACATATTTTTTGGCCACTGAATTCTTATTCTTTGCTTCATCATCTAGGAAAGGCAAGAAGAGAAGGTGAACATAGGGGAGTCATTAATGGGCTTAGGAGAGGGGCATAGATGAGAAGCCTCATCCCAGACATAGTTAACGTTAAAGGTATGGAGGCAGGATGGCTGTGAAGGGGTAAGTACAAATGACTGATAAAGAGCAGTAGGCCACGGATTTATCATGAGCAGAAGGCTAAAGGGATGAGAGTGGCCCTGTCAAGGGCCTTCCCCATTCTGAACTCTAGGGTACAGATGTGGGGACCTGCATGAAAGCCCCTAAGCTTACTCTTACCAGCTTAGGTTAAAACTTCCCCAAGGTACAAACTATTTTACCTTTGCCCTTGGACTTCCACTGCTACCACCAAATGTTGGGCTGGTTTTACTGGGAAAACATTGTTTGGGAACATCTTTCCCCCCAAAATCTTCACCAAAACCTTGCATCCCCCTGCCTGGGGAAGGCTTGATAAAAATCCTCACCAATTTGCATAGGTGACCACAGACCCAAACCCTTGGATCTTAAGAACAATGAAAAAAGCATTCAATTTCTTACAAGAAGAATTTTAATATAAGAAAAGGTAAAAAGAATCACCTCTGTAAAATCAGGACGGTAAATACCTTACAGGGTAATTAGATTCAAAACATAGAGAATCCCTCTAGGCAAAACCTTAAGTTACAAGAAAGACAGGAATATTCATTCTATTGAGCACAACCTATTTCCTCAGCCATTTAAAGAAATCATAATCTAACGCATCTCTAGCTAGATGACTTACTAAGTTCTAAGACTCCATTCCTGTTCTGTCCCAGGCAAAAGCATCACACAGACAGACAGACCCTTTGTTTCTCCCTCCCTCCTGCTTTGAAAGTATCTTGTCTCCTCATTGGTCATTGTGCTCAGGTGCCATGGAGGTTATCCTAGCTTCTTAACCCTTTACAGGTGAAAGGATTTTTCCTCTGTCCAGGAGGGATTTTAAAGGTGTTTACCCTTCCCTTTATTTTTGTGACAGCCCGGAGACAGAAAGTGAGCTGGGAGAAGGGAAACAGAGCTGTCTGAATAGCTACAGCATGCAGGTATCTAAGGCTGACAGCATCATGAAAGAGAACCGTAGAGAGGCAGATTTCATGGGCCATGGAGACTGAATTTCACTCCTTGAGGTGCTTCCTGCTAGCTCAGGCAATGGGACATTGACGGGATGATGTGGGAAGCCCCTGTAATGTCTGTTCTTTGAATGGGGCTTAGTTCTCAGGGCCTCTCTATTGGACACCTTCTCCAGTACAAGAGTCACTAGTTCTCTTAGAGACTAACAAATTTATTTGAGCATAAGCTTTCGTGAGCTACAGCTCACTTCATCGGATGCATTTGGTGGAAAAAACAGAGGAGAGATTTATATACACACACACAGAGAACATGAAACAATGGGTTTATCATACACACTGTAAGGAGAGTGATCACTTAAGATAAGCCATCACCAACAGCAGGGGGGGGAAGGAGGAAAACCTTTCATGGTGACAAGCAGGTAGGCTAATTCCAGCAGTTAACAAGAATATCAGAGGAACAGTGGGGGGTGGGGTGGGAGGGAGAAATACCATGGGGAAATAGTTTTACTTTGTGTAATGACTCATCCATTCCCAGTCTCTATTCAAGCCTAAGTTAATTGTATCCAGTTTGCAAATTAATTCCAATTCAGCAGTCTCTCGTTGGAGTCTGTTTTTGAAGCTTTTTTGTTGAAGTATAGCCACTCTTAGGTCTGTGATCGAGTGACCAGAGAGATTGAAGTGTTCTCCAACTGGTTTTTGAATGTTATAATTCTTGACGTCTGATTTGTGTCCATTCATTCTTTTACGTAGAGACTGTCCAGTTTGGCCAATGTACATGGCAGAGGGGCATTGCTGGCACATGATGGCATATATCACATTGGTAGATGCGCAGGTGAACGAGCCTCTGATAGTGTGGCTGATGTGATTAGGCCCTATGATGGTATCCCCTGAATAGATATGTGGACAGAGTTGGCAACGGGCTTTGTTGCAAGGATAGGTTCCTGGGTTAGTGGTTCTGTTGTGTGGTGTGTGGTTGCTGGTGAGTATTTGCTTCAGATTGGGGGGCTGTCTGTAAGCAAGGACTGGTCTGTCTCCCAAGATCTGAGAGAGCGATGGCTCGTCCTTCAGGATAGGTTGTAGATCCTTGATGATGCGTTGGAGAGGTTTTAGTTGGGGGCTGAAGGTGATGGCTAGTGGCGTTCTGTTGTTTTCTTTGTTGGGCCTGTCCTGTAGTAGGTGACTTCTGGGTACTCTTCTGGCTCTGTCAATCTGTTTCTTCACTTCAGCAGGTGGGTATTGTAGTTGTAGGAATGCATGATAGAGATCTTGTAGGTGTTTGTCTCTGTCTGAGGGGTTGGAGCAAATGCGGTTATATCGTAGCGCTTGGCTGTAGACAATGGATCGAGTGGTATGATCTGGATGAAAGCTAGAGGCATGTAGGTAGGAATAGCGGTCAGTAGGTTTCCGATATAGGGTGGTGTTTATGTGACCATCGCTTATTAGCACCGTAGTGTCCAGGAAGTGGATCTCTTGTGTGGACTGGTCCAGGCTGAGGTTGATGGTGGGATGGAAATTGTTGAAATCATGGTGGAATTCCTCAAGAGCTTCTTTTCCATGGGTCCAGATGATGAAGATGTCATCAATGTAGCGCAAGTAGAGTAGGGGCATTAGGGAACGAGAGCTGAGGAAGCGTTGTTCTAAGTCAGCCATAAAAATGTTGGCATACTGTGGGGCCATGCGGGTACCCATCGCAGTGCCGCTGATTTGAAGGTATACATTGTCACCAAATGTGAAATAGTTATGGGTCAGGACAAAGTTTATGGCTGACTTAGAACAACGCTTCCTCAGCTCTCGAGACAACGAGACAAACACCTACAAGATCTCTATCATGCATTCCTACAACTACAGTACCCACCTGCTGAAGTGAAGAAACAGATTGACAGAGCCAGAAGAGTACCCAGAAGTCACCTACTACAGGACAGGCCCAACAAAGAAAACAACAGAACGCCACTAGCCATCACCTTCAGCCCCCAACTAAAACCTCTCCAACGCATCATCAAGGATCTACAACCTATCCTGAAGGACGAGCCATCGCTCTCTCAGATCTTGGGAGACAGACCAGTCCTTGCTTACAGACAGCCCCCCAATCTGAAGCAAATACTCACCAGCAACCACACACCACACAACAGAACCACTAACCCAGGAACCTATCCTTGCAACAAAGCCCGTTGCCAACTCTGTCCACATATCTATTCAGGGGATACCATCATAGGGCCTAATCACATCAGCCACACTATCAGAGGCTCGTTCACCTGCGCATCTACCAATGTGATATATGCCATCATGTGCCAGCAATGCCCCTCTGCCATGTACATTGGCCAAACTGGACAGTCTCTACGTAAAAGAATGAATGGACACAAATCAGACGTCAAGAATTATAACATTCAAAAACCAGTTGGAGAACACTTCAATCTCTCTGGTCACTCGATCACAGACCTAAGAGTGGCTATACTTCAACAAAAAAGCTTCAAAAACAGACTCCAACGAGAGACTGCTGAATTGGAATTAATTTGCAAACTGGATACAATTAACTTAGGCTTGAATAGAGACTGGGAATGGATGAGTCATTACACAAAGTAAAACTATTTCCCCATGGTATTTCTCCCTCCCACCCCACCCCCCACTGTTCCTCTGATATTCTTGTTAACTGCTGGAATTAGCCTACCTGCTTGTCACCATGAAAGGTTTTCCTCCTTCCCCCCCCTGCTGTTGGTGATGGCTTATCTTAAGTGATCACTCTCCTTACAGTGTGTATGATAAACCCATTGTTTCATGTTCTCTGTGTGTGTGTATATAAATCTCTCCTCTGTTTTTTCCACCAAATGCATCCGATGAAGTGAGCTGTAGCTCACGAAAGCTTATGCTCAAATAAATTTGTTAGTCTCTAAGGTGCCACAAGTACTCCTTTTCTTTTTGCGAATACAGACTAACACGGCTGCTACTCTGAAACTAGTTCTCTTATTTCTGAGGATTACAAATAGTAAAGGAAGCCAGAGATAGTCTGTGTTCATCGCACATTCTTTTTCCAGTCCTGCTCCCCAGCTGTGACTCATCACCCTCTGCCCACTGGGGCCTGGTGGAACGTCTTCACAGAAAGGTCACGGGCTGCCTCGCAGACTCCAAAGTTAGCTCTGCGTGTGTGTGTGCATATGGAGGAGCATCCCTCTGGGCATATGGTGGGGTAGAGCTGCTGAGTGGCTGTACCCACCACTTTTCTCACCACTTCCTGATGGCAAGAGGAGGAGAATGCCAGCCAAGGCAGTAGATCCCTCCAGAAATCCTTGCAGGTCAATAGGACCTGGGGCATGGTTTGTCATGCTGTGACTCTCACGTCGTCCTTCCTCTGATGGAGGGGGGGATTTGGACCAGTCCATTTAGAGGTGGTTTTGTGACCATGATGACAGAAAAGGCCAATGTGTTGTGAGCTTGGAGTGAAGCTGAGAAAATGCCTGACAGGGGGGCTCTCCTCCAGCTCTGCTTATTTGGTGAACTGCTGCCAGCAGTGTTACTATTGCTCGTGTAGGATAACAGAGACAGGTACCACATAGCCACTGCAGAGTATTGTGGGCCTCCTAGCAAGGGGGCCCTGGCTTTGTGCTTAAAGCACAGGCCTGGCTATTTTGGGCGTTAGACGATCTCTGCCACATGCTTTCTGTGTGGCTTTGGGCCAGCCACCTGTGCTCATTGTGCCTCAGTTTCCCATCTATACAGGGGGATTGAGGGGCTTCACCACTAGCATTTGCAAAGGGTCCTGTATAGAAGATGTGCAAGGAGGGCAGCTTAGCCCACTGGATTTATGAGGGAGATGATGTTATACCCCCTAGGGATTCTGAGGGGCTGGGACATATCCAGGACCGACTACACATATACATGCATCTCAGACAGAGGCTGTAGCTAGCATCTGGGTATGATGGGCCCAGTTCACAGATTTTAATGCAAGCAGAGACCATTGTGATCACCTTGTCCTGACTTCCTGCATAGCACAGGTCACAGGGCTTCCCTGAATCAAGTTCTGCTTCAGAGCCAATAGCTGTGCATGAACTAGAGCACAGCTATTAGAAAAAAAAATCCAATCTTGATTTTAAAATGGTCAGTGATGGAGAATCCTCCACGACCTGTGGTAAGTTGTTCCAATGCTTTGTTTCCCTCAATGTTAACAATTTGCATCGTATTTCCCATTTGAATTTGCCCAGCTTCAACTCCTAGCCATTGGATCGTGTTACACCTTCCTCTGCTCAGCTGAATAGCCCATTATCAGGATTTTATTCCCCATATAGGTACATACAGACTGTGATCAAGTCACCCCTTCACCTGCTCTGGCCTAAGCTAAACAGTGTGAGCTCCTTGTCTCTCTCTCACTTTAGGGCAGGTTTTCCAATCTCTTAATCATTCCCGTGGCTCTTCTGTGAACCCTCTCCAATTGATCAACCTCCTTCTTGAGCTGTACACTCCAGAACTGGACACAATGTCCCAGCAATGGTTGCACCAGTGCCAATTACAGAGGTAAAAGAGCCTCTTTACTCCTACTCAAGATTCCCCCATTTATACATTCAAGGATCACATTAGTCCTTTTTGCCATAATATTTCCTGGGAGCTCATGTTTGGCTGATTATCCACCGTGACACTCATGTTTTCTTCTGAGTCACTGCTTCCCAGGGTAGAGTCCCCCACCCTGTAAATAAGACCTATATTCTTTGTTCCTAGAAGCATACATTTACACCTGGCTATACTGAATCACTGCTTGCTTGTGCCCAGTTTACCAAGCGTCACAGAGTTTGGAGGAGTCCAGGCCCAGCACCCCTCTTTTTGTGATTCACTATGACTCTCAGCCAGCCAGTAAAATGGAAGGTTTATTGGACATCAGGAACCCAGTCTAAAACAGAGCTTTTGGGTGCAACCAGGAACCCTCAGTCAAGTCCTTCTGGGGGGCAGGGAGCTTAGACCCCAGCTTTGGGGTTCCCTGCATTCCACCACCCAACCCAAAACTGAAACCAAAAACCCTCCAGCAGGCTATCTCTTGCAGCCTTTGTCCAGTTTCCTGGGCAGAGGTGTTACCTCCCACATCCCCCTCCTGGCTCAGGTTAGGGGCTCTCAGGTATCCCATCCCTGTCACATTCCCGGGTCAACACTCCCCACTCCCTACTGCGTCACATCTCTCCCCCTTCGAGACTAAACTGAGCGGGGTCACTCTGACCAGTGACCTGGGGAAGTTCAGGGCCCCCTTTCTGGGACAACGCATCTGCTATCATGTTGGCACTTCCCTTCACATGGACCACGTCCATGTCATAATCCTGCAGGAGCAGGCTCCACCTCAGGAGCTTGGCATTGGCTCCTTTCATCTGGTGTAGCCAGGTCAGGGGAGTGTGGTTGGTGTACACAGTGAAGTGTCACCCGAAGACATATGGCTCTAGTTTCTTAAGGCACACCATGGCCAGGCACTCCTTCTTGATGGCCGCATAGTGTTGCTCTCTGGGTGGCAACTTCTTGCTTAGGAACACGATGGGGTGTCTCTCCCCCTTTTCATCATCCTGCATTAACACTGCCCCCAGCCCAGTGTCTGAGGCATCGGTGAACACCATAAAGGGCTTGTCAAAGTCTGGGTTTGCCAGAACTTGGCCACTGATCAGAGCCTCCTTCAGCGCCCAGAAAGCCTCCTGGCACTCCTCGGTCCAGACCACCTCGTCTGGCTTCCCCTTCTTGCATAGTCCAGTGATGGGGGCGGTTATGGTGCTAAAGTGGGGCATGAATCTCCGATAGTACCCTGCCATCCCAATAAAGGCTTAGACCTGCTTTTTGGTTTTGGGGCTGGGCTGGTCCCTGATCACCTCCACCTTCACTGGTTCTGGCTTTAGGCAGCTGCTCCCCACCCGGTGGCCCAGGCAAGATACTTCAGCCATCCCCACTTTGCACTTCTCAGCTTTTACGGTCAGCCCCACCTCCTGGAATTGGTCCAGCACTTGTCTAATTTGGGACACATGGTCCTTCCAGGTCTGGCTAAAGACACAGATGTCATCAATATACGCCATGGTAAAACTCTCCATCCCCCTTAGTAGCTGATCCACCAGGTGCTGGAAGGTAGCTGGTGCTCCCTTGAGGTCGAAAGGCAGGGTCAGAAACTCATAGAGCCCCAGAGAGGTGATAAAGGCCGATTTCAGCCTGGCATCTGCATCCAGCGGCACTTGACAGTAGCCCTTTGTAAGATCCATGTGGTAAGGTACCGAGCTCTTCCCAATTTGTCTAGGAGCTCATCAGGCCTGGGCATGAGGTAGGCATCAGACAGTGATGGCATTGAGCTTCCGATAGTCCACACAGAACCGGATTGACGTGTCCTTTTTGGGGACCAGCAGCACCGGCGAGGCCCAAGGGCTGGAAGATGGCTGGATCATCCCCAAAGCCAACATGTCCCTGACGTCTCTTTCTAGGTCCTGAGCAGTTTTCCCTGTGACATGGAAGGGGGACCATCTTTCTGGGGAATGTGATCCTGTCTGCACCCGGTGGACAGTCATATTAGTGCATCCAGGCTGGTTGGAAAACAGCAGTCGGTACAGATGCAGCACCCTTCTGATCTCAGCTTGCTGGGCAGGGGTTAACTGATTCGAGAGGGGAATTGTTTCCAGGGGGGAGCCAGGGAATATATTTACCAAAGGGTCATCTCCCTGCGCCTCCCAATGTCCACACATGGCCAACACCACATTCCCCCTGGCATAATATGGCTTCATCATATTCACATGGTACACCCGGTGGTGGTGCGCCCGGTTAGACAGCTCTACCACATAGTTTACCTCATTTAGCTGCTTGACAACCTTGAAAGGGCCTTCCCAGGTGGCCTGTAGTTTGTTTCTTCTCACAGGGATGAGAACCATCACCTGATCCCTGGTGGCATAGGCGCGGGCCCATGCCATGCGGTCATACCAGACCTTCTGCTTCTTCTGGGCTCTGGTCAGATTCTCCCTGGCCAGGCCCATGAGTTCAGCAAGTCTCTCAGAAGATCAGGACATACTCCACCACTGACTCTCCATCAGGAGTGGCCTTCCCCTCCCATTTGTCTCTCATCAGGTCCAGGGGGCTCCTTATCCCCCTTCCATATAACAGTTCGAAAAGCAAAATCTGATAGACTCCTGGGTTACCTCCCTGTACGTGAACAGCAGGTGAGGTAAGTACTTGTCCCAATCCTGCAGGTGCTGGTTCATAAAGGTTTTCAGCATCATTTTTAGAGTTCCATTGAACCTCTCCATCAGCCCATTGGACTGGGGGTGATATGCTGAGGCCCAGTTGTGCCGGACCCCACATTTCTCCCACAGCACCGGAGCAGGGCTGACATAAAGTTGGACTCTTTGTCTGTCAAGATTTCCTTGGGGAACCCCACTCTGCTGAAAATGGTCAGGAGCGCATCTGCCATGGTGTCTGCTTCAATGGAAACTAAGGGCACTGCCTCGGGCTAGCGGGTGGCGAAATCTATCACCGCCAGAATGTATTTCTTCCCTGACTGGGTCATCTTGCTGAGAAGCCCCACTATGTCCATGGCCACCTTCTGGAAAGGTTCGTCTATGATGGGCAAAGGTCTCAAAGCTGCTTTCCCCTTGCCCCAGGCCTTCCCCACCCTCTGACAGGCGTCACAGGATTGGTAATACTGCTGGACAGTGGTAAAGACCCCAGGCCAGTAAAAGTTCTGCAGCAGCCTCTGCCTGGTGCGCCGGATTCCCTAGTGCCCTGCGAGAGGGATGTCAGGGCCAGGTACAGTAACTTGCAGCGATACTTCCGGGGTACCACCAGCTGCCTCCTGATCCCCCAGGGCTCCATGACTCCTGGGGGAGCCCATTCTTGGTACAGGAACCCCTTCTCCCACAGGAACCTCTCCTGGCAAAATTTCCTCATGGTCTGTACTGCACTGAGGTTGGCCAGTTCCCTTAGCTTCCGCAAGGAGGGATCTTTCTGCAACTTGGCCTGGAACTCAGCGGCTGAGGAAGGGATGGGGCCTGGTTCCCTCTCACGGGCTGGGTCTGAGGCCACAGCCTCTCGGAGCCGTGCCCCTCGGCGCTCCCTCCCCACCAGGGTAGGGTCCTGCGCCTCCCGTGTGGTACCCTCCCCGAGGTCGGGGTGCAGTGCCCCTCGCCAGCTCTAGCTATGGATCACGACCAGGGCATTCTGGGGGTTGCTTGGCCAGTCCTCTAGGTCCCCCCATCAACATCTCAGTGGGCAAATGGTGGTGCACCCCCACATCCTGGGGGCTCCCCATTTCAGGTGTACCCTCACCATAGGCACCTTGAATGGGGTCCTGCCGATCCCCGTCAGGGTCAGGTAGGTGTCGGGCACCACCCGATCTGGGGCCACCACCTTGGGCAGGGCCAGCGTCACCTCTGCACCCACATCCCAGTATCCATTGATCTTCCTCCCATCCACCTCCAGGGGAACCAGGCACTCTCTCTGTAGGGACAGCCCCATGCCCACCCTGTAAACCGAGAACCCTGAGTCTGGAGCATCCAGCCCTCCAGAGGAGCTGCCCTGGGGTACTCTTCTCTCCTGAGCAGGTGGTAAGCTGTTAGCTCTCCTTTCCTGGGTCATCTGCCCCTCGTCCAGCTGGGTCCCTATCTAGTTAACCCTGGATAGATTGGGTCTGCTCAGTCTGTCCCTGAGCCTGGGGCACTGGCTCTGTATGTGGCCTCTCTGGCCACAGTGATGGCAGCTCATGTCCCGTTGGTTCCCTCGAGCAGGTCAGACGGTCCTGACGCCAGGCGTTCCCCTTTGGAGGGGGTTCTCCCTATTTCCCTGCTGGGAGGTCCCATGGTGACTCTCTCTCTGCATTGTGGGGGGCCTGTTTTTTTGGGACTCCTCTGTGCTACCCCCTGTCCAACTGTTCACAAACTCATCGGCCAGCTACCCTGCGTGCTTCAGGTTCTCTAGCTTTTTGTCCACCAACCATATCCTCAGGTTGGATGAGCACTGTTCATACAGTTTTTCCAGTATGAATAGGTCAAGCAGGTCCTCTTTAGCTTGGGCCCCAGATGTCCACTTGCGGGCATATCCCTGCATCCAGTTGACCAGTTGTAGGTATGTGACCTCAGGGGTTTTACGCTAACTCCAGAACCTTTTCCGTTACATCTCAGAAATCAGCCCAAACTCACAGAGCAGGGCCTTTTTGAGTCCACAGTTTGTAGTCCACTGCCTCCGCCCCTTTCATTAGGCTGTACACCTCCACGGCTTTAGGGTCCAGTAAGGGGATGAGAAACTGGAGCCTATCTGCAGGGTCAACCCTGTGCATCTCACAGGCATTTTTGAAGGCTGTCAGAAAGCTATCTATGTTCTCCCCCTCCTTATGCTGGGCCCAGAAGCACTTATCAAAGCTCTTTGCAGTCTTGGGTCCCCCATCACTTAGTGCAGCTGGGGCCCCACTGCTCCTCAGCCTGGCCAGCTCCAGCTCATGCTGACGTTGCTTCTCTGTCTCCTCCAGCTCACGTTGCCACAACTTCTCCTCATTCTGATGCTGCTTTTCACGATCCTCCAACTCCCTCATTTTCATCTCTCTCTCCCATTCCAGCCACCTCTGCTCCAGGGATGGGGTGCTCCACCTGGAGGATCCCCTTCTGGCTGCTGGGATCAGGGTGCTCTCGGTGTTTGCTGGGCTTCCCCCAGCCCCTCCCCTAGGCATAGGTAGGAAGGGTCTTGGGATGTCATCAGCATCAATCTGACCCCTCCAAACCCGGTCAGGCTCCAGAGCCCACACTGTGTCCACCGGGCGGCTTCCCTCAGGGATAGAGATTGGGTCATCCAAATGATCCTTCTCCTCCAACTGGGCAATCAGCTGTTCCTTGGTGGACCTCCCAATGTGCAGCCCACTCTGCCTGCACAGCTCCACCAGGTCGCTCTTAAGGCGTTTAGCATACATCTTCCTGCTGGCCACTCACAGGCCTGTGCAGCTTTCCACATTTTTCCAGGAAGAACCCCGAGGGTGCCTGTCCTTCTTGAGGTCACCACCTCTTTGCCAGGGTGAAGCTGCAGACTCCTCTGCCCCTGGGACCACTCGCTGCAATCCTAAGGGGGACCCTGTTACTGCAAAAGTCCTTCTCACTGGTCACACACTCCCGGGTTTAATTGCCCCCTGAAACTCTCTCTCTGAATCTTCAGCACGCCTAGTCCCTGTCAATCCCCCTTCGTTTTACTGTTCCCCAGTCACTTACTGCAGGAAGCGCCGTCCACAGGGTACAGTAGATCCCACTGCTACGACCAGCTGTCACGGAGTGTGGGGGAGTCCGGGTCCTGCACTCCTCTTCCTGGGATTCACTGTGACTCTCAGCCAGCTAGTAAAATGGAAGGTTTATTGGACAACAGGAACACAGTCTAAAACAGAGTTTGTGGATACCACCAGGACACCTCAGTCAAGTCCTTCTGGGGGGCAGGGAGCTTAGACCCCAGCCTTGGGGTTCCCTGCGTTCCACCACCCAGCCCAAAACTGAAACCAAAAACCCTTCAGCAGGCTCTCTCCTGCAGCCTTTTTCCAGTTTCCCGGGCAGAGGTGTTACCTCCCCCATCCCACTCCTGGCTCAGGTTACAGGCTCTCAAGTATCCCATCCCCAATGAAACTCCCCTGTCACATTCCCAGGTCAACACTCCCCCTTCCCTGCTGTTTCACACCACCCCACTCCCTACTGCATCACACCAAGCAAAATCTCTCTATTCACTAGGAGGGTGGTGAAGGGCTGGAAAGAGTTACCTAGGGAGGTGGTGGAATCTCTATCCTTAAAGGTTTTAAGGCCAGGCTTGACAAAGCCCTGGCTGGGATGATTTAGTTGGGGTTGGTCCTGCTTTGAGCAGGGGGTTGAACTATATGACCTCCTGAGGTCTCTTCCAACCCTAATCTTCTATGATTCTATATCAGTGACCCATCCTCTTCATTATTTACCACTCCTCCAATCTTTGTGTCATCTGCAAACTTTATGGGTGATGATTTCATGTTTTTTTTCAAGGTCATTACTAAAATTGTTAAATAGCATAGAGACCCCACTAGAAACACACCCATTCAGTGATGATTCCCATGTACATGTTGAGACCAGCCAGTCGGTCAGTTGTTAATCCATTAAAGTGTGTCGTATTGATTCTCTACAGCTTCATTCACTAACAAAGGGGAACGGAGCATGGTGGCTCTAAACACACCATCCTGCATTCTTGGCCTTGTTGGGGGCCTCCCTGGCACCAGACCGTGCTTCAGCTGCCCTGAGGTTCCTGTAACTTATACTGCACTGCACAGGGTCCTTGTGTATCACTGCAGCAGATGAGCATAACTGAAGAACAATGATTTCTGACCCCTTCCACCCCAGCACAAACCCTCTCACCCCAGAGGAGCCACCTGCAATGATCAGGGCCTGGGCAATCACATCTAGTGGTCAGAGCCAAAAGTCAAGACCAAAGCCAACATCAGTGTCAAGGCAAAGGTCAGAGCCAGAAACAATGTCAGGGGTAAGGCAGAGGAGCAAGGACTGGGAATAGGTGGGGGTCTGGGATGGGTGGACAGGAACAGGCAGGTAAGCAGGAAGAGTCCATAGTAGCAGCCAGTCAGGAGTTCCTCTAGCTGCTCAGACAACTTCCTGTTGTTACTTCCTGCTTTATATAGCACTCCTCAGCCAATCAGGGGGCTGGATATTCCCCCCAATCAGGAGATTTGGAGGTGGGGCCCTCTGTGAGATAACCCTTCCCTAGACCCTTTCCTGCTTACTCAGGTGAGCAGCTGGGAGATGATTGTGGTCTGAGCACAGCCCAGGGACCTTGAGGCCTAGGTTTGAGGCCTGTGATCCCTCACACCACATCCTATTGAGGGTCTGGGGCAGAGCATGAGCCAGTGACACAGCCTTAGCCAGGCTCTGTCTCAGCACAGCTTCTGTCTAAGAATGTGACTCAAGACACAGCGCAGAATGAGAAGCTCTTTGGGAAAGCATCAAACAATGCTGATCCCAGTGCTTAATTTGTGCCACGTCTGAGCCCCGGCACCTCTAGGCTTGGCAGTTCATAGCCCCAGCACCTTTGGGCTTGCTGCATAAGTTAGGAATGTAAAAAATTTACTTGAGCCCCAACACTTCTTTCATTACAAATTGAGCACTGTCTGAGGACGGGAAAGCTCCAGTTGTCTGTTCCTCCGAGGAGCCCTCCATCAAACACAAGACAGAACTGTGTATAGCAGGGAAACAATAAAGGTCACAAGCATTGTTTCATACTCTGTTGATTCCAAACCCTGGTGGTTTTGTTCTAACTTAGGATCCTATTGGGATCCGCAGGATTGGCACTGAGTACAAGCCTATTGGTCAATTCGACAAGAAGATGGGTTTTGAAGATTAAGCAATTGAACTTGTCCTCAGTGGAAGGGTCAAAACATCTGCTTCTCCCACACACAGCAGTAGGAACCTCCCGCTTCTCCAGCACCAAACCCAGCCTTCCTGCTTCCTGACTGGCTGATGTAAACCCAAGGTGCCAAATGAAAGGTGGTAATTACTCCCCGCCTGGCAGCATGCGGATGCACGCATACAGGTAATTCAGAGCTTCTGGGGAGAAAGTGCACTGAAGCCCCTTAAAAGATTTGTTGGAGCCCTTGGAAAGGGAAGCAGGAGTTGTTTCTGGCTTCCATAATGGTTTGTGCGCTAGCACCAGTTGCACAATGGCGCGGGCTCCTTTGTCAACTGCATCCATTCTGCTCCACTCCACAGGCAATTGGCAGCTTTAGACAGCTCTGTGCCTGCTGCCATACCCATGGGCCAGGTCCTCTCCAAGCATCATGGGAGGTGCACAGCCTGTGCAGGAGCAGAGGGATTTTGCACGCCTTCCAGGGGGGCCTGCTGCTGCGGAGGCAGCCCCCACAGCAGAGTTTCTGAAAGCCTCCACACCAACAAATATCCGGGGCTGAAGCAGAAAGCCCGAGTCCCGCAGAGGAATTCTACCTGTCCAGACTGTTGCCTTGTGACTTAAGCGAGTTCTCAGTGGCTGGGGATTATTGCTCTCCCTGTGGAGGCTGAAATTGAGGGAAGGGCACTTAGGTCTTGGAAGCAGTAGCTGCAGTAAGTGGTGCTAAGATGGCTGTGTGGCCTTGCCTGCTGTTCCCTGTCACTTCGCACAGGAGGGGAGAATGGAATGTGCCTGGTATTGGAATTGGGAAACAATCTCTCTGAGGAGGAGAATGAATTGCCCATTGGAGTAGGGGCTGAATGGATGAAGTGGAGTGGCCTCTGGGCAGCGCAGGGCTCAAACCCTTAGCCATCCCTCCTGTCAAGGTTCCTTCCCCACTCTGAACTCTAGGGTGCAGATGTGGGGACCTGCATGAAAACCTCCTAAGCTTACTTTTACCAGCTTAGGTTAAATCTTCCCCAAGGTACAAACTATTTTACCCTTTGCCCTTGGACTTCCACTGCCACCACCAAACGTTTGACTGGGTTTACTGAGAAAGTGTTGTTTGGAAACGTCTTTCCCCAAAAAATCCTCACCAAAACCTTGCAGCCCCCTGCCTGGGGAAGGCTTGATAAAAATCCTCACCAATTTGCATAGGTGACCACAGACCCAAACCCTTGGATCTTAAGAACAATGAAAAAAGCATTCAATTTCTTACAAGAAGAATTTTAATATAAGAAAAGGTAAAAAATCAGGATGGTAAATACCTTACAGGGTAATTAGATTCAAAACATAGAGAATCCCTCTAGGCAAAACCTTAAGTTACAAAAAAGACACAAAGACAGGAATATTCATTCTATTGAGCACAGCCTATTTCCTCAGCCATTTAAAGAAATCATAATCTAACGCATCTCTAGCTAGATGACTTACTAAGTTCTAAGACTTCATTCCTGTTCTGTCCCCGGCAAAAGCATCACACAGACAGACTCAGCCCCTTTGTTTCTCCCTCCCTCCAGCTTTGAAAGTATCTTGTCTCCTCATTGGTCATTGTGGTCAGGTGCCATCGAGGTTATCCTAGCTTCTTAACCCTTTATAGGTGAAAGGGTTTTTCCTCTGGCCAGGAGAGATTTTAAAGGTGTTTACCCTTCCCTTTATTTTTATGACACCTCCCTTCAGAGCTAAGGCACTCGGCCTCTCTGAAACAAGTGCTGCCTTGGGAAGTGTCTCCTCCCAGCCATCCTCCCACCAGAGTCACAGCCTCCCATGGGAACACAAATGCTTAGGGCTCTAGGAATTAAAGCCTACACTGACCAAAGGCTAAAGGGGAGCCCGGATACACAATGACCAGACTGTCAGCTTCCTTGGCGACACTCGACTGGAAGAACGGCGCCCTGGAATGAGATTTTGCTTCTACAGTAGCATCCCAGCAGGCTGTGCCGGCCGCTCCACGCCGATTCCCCGCAGCTTTAGACAGCAGCACTATTTTTACCTAAGCCGTGGGAAATTTCTCAGTGAACTAAAAAATAAGAGAAGAGAGAAGCAAGTGCGGTGGGTGACAGCTCAGGAGTTCCCATCTGGCACTGCAGTCTGGTCGGGCTGCCCCTCCCCATGTGCTGAACTCAGTTCAGACCGCACTTGGAGCCGATAAGCCCAGGATATTGATAGAGACGATTCTAGAGCTCCCAGTGCTCCTGGCCACATTCATAGCAAAAGTCAGTGATACAGCTGAGGGCCCTGGCCTGCCCCACTCCTACCCAAAGCCAGGGCCAAGGGTCTGCTGGAGCGATGGGAGCAGCCTTCGGCCCTTACATTTCCCTTCTAATCTCATTTTTTCACCACCATCTTTGGCATTGACTGGGCCCTGCTGAGTGCCCCCTGCCCCATCTAACCCCTGGTGCTGCCGCTCCCAGCTGTCCCCACACCTCTGCCCCTGCCCTGCCTGCCTTTCCTCCCCACTTCCCTCATCCTAGCCTCTGCTCTTCCCCTCCCACTCCCTCCGCCTCTGCCCTGCTCCCTCTTGTCTCCCTCCTCCCCTGGCAGTGATTTCCAGGGTAGTGCCTCCGGAGCACCCCTGTCTCTGCCAGCCTGGGTGTTCAAGCACCTAGCTCTGCATGCACTCTCCCACAGCGTCTGCACCTCTTCCTGCCTATCCTCAGGAGAGGCAATTCAAGCATGTTCCCCTACAAATAGTGGCATAGCCTTGAATTCACAATGGCTGAGCTCGCCACCTGCCTCTTGTCATTCCTTTGTTCCCTTCAAGGCCAAGCAGACATCCGCCTGCATGACGCTCTGGAAGGATTCCTGAAAATACGGGGCACAATGCAGCAGGTCAGATGGTTTGGCTTTTGTGCTACATGCTCAGGCTAATGGGACACTTCTTCTCTGCATTTCAGAGCTGTGCATGCTGGGTCAGGTTCAGAGTGGTGGTGCATGTCCATGGGAGAGCTCGCACCATGAGATGGGACACAATTCCCTTTCCTAGCACCAGCCCCTTCCAAGCATCGCAGATAAATCCTCAGCCATCGAATGCATAGGCACACATACCCAGATACGCGGGCCTATGCTTTCACAAGCTGCCTCTGCACCGAGCTATGCACCAGGCACCACCACCTGCCAGCAGATACAATCCCACAGACCAGCACACCCTCCGAATGCTTTGATTCCCCGCTGGGGTCTCTCTGGCTCTGTCAGGACAGAAATGTCACTCATCTGGTGCTTGGCTGGCTCTGTGTGTGAGTCCTGGTGCGTGTGTCACACAGATCCCTCAGAAAAAGCTAGTCAGTCTTATGGGGCGAATGCTCCCATTTCCTGGTTGCGGGTGGGCCCCTGCATAGCGGCTCTTTGTTTCCAAGGCCTTTTGCATTGCTCTTCTTCCTGCTGCCTCAGCAGATCCAAAGAGAGGGGGGTCTCTCATGGCCACACTTCGGAGCACTGACCAGGAGAGTTCTGACACGAGTGCAGATGAGCCTGAAGGAGCTGAGGCTAGCGGTGCCAGAGAGGCTCTGAAGTGGATTCCCTTCACCAGCCTGGAGACTGACAGTATCTCCTTGGCAAATAGCAGGAGACCAGCTCTTTTCCAGTGGCTGGGTTTGAAGATTAGGGTCAGACTGAAAAGCAGCAAACCCCCAAGCCAAACTAAACGGAGCACTGGCCTCGGTGCGGAGCAGGGGAAGAAATCAAACTCAACCAGGGAGTCCCAAACTTAACAAGCAGCAGAGAAGTTTGAGCCTGGCTGCAAGAGGAGGAGGTTCCAGGAAGGTGTGAAGAGAAAATGAGATAATAACATTTGGATTTATTTATAAACCAAACCCTGCATCTGCTGGACCCAAGTTTGGTTCAGTCTTCAGCATTAAACATTTCATTAGCCCACAGCCCCGCTGGCGCTACTCGCACCCTCCTGCTGCCAGCCAAGCAGCCAATCCATCTAGGCAGCTCTAATTAAACTTCAGAGGTAATGAATTTTTCAATGGTTAAATGATTAAAACCGTTAAAGTAGAATATGGCCGGATGGTGTGACTTGTTCGCTCATCTAAACTGATTGCAGCGGGGGCGCATGGGAGCGCCTGGGCCAGTTTGCTGGGCGAACAGGTCTCTTGTGGGGGAGGTTCTCTGGAAATACCAACCCTTCCAGAATCAGGCGGAGGCTTTGATCCGAGGACGTGGGAACAGTCGGCCCCACCACCAGACAGGCACGATGAAGGGGTTAGGGAGTCTTTAAAGGGCCAGCTTTCCTTTTCCAAGTCACTATTTGTGGCTTTTGTTGGGACAATTATGTGAAAGATAAATAGTCACCACCCACCTTTCATGCTGCCGACAGCTCCTCAGCTTATGAACAGCTGCTATCAGCCTAATCATCTGAAAAATTATCTCTAAATGAGAGAATCCCAGGCAGAAGAGTGATTTATGTCTGTGCATCAAAAAAAAAAAAGGGCTTCCATTAGCACTTGCTGTATGGTGCTTGGAATGAAGAACATTAGATGCCACGTTCTGTAATGGGTCAGTGATCATGGGAGGAACCTATCATCTGAGGCTCTCAGAGAGCAAGTGTAACCCACACACCTTCTGGGTATGGTTTCTGTCCCATCTAGTGGCACCAAGACCACTTAGAGAGAGATTAATGAGTTTGCTCTACAGCTTTAGGTAAAAGCCAGTTGGCTTTTAGCTCATGCGGTAGAGGCTCATGCACTAAGCTCCAGAGGTCCCCAGTTCGATCCCGCCCACCGACGACCGGAGTGTATCAGCGTTACACGAGGCCAGGGCATTAGTGAGAAAGGGAATGTCTGGGAGCTCATATCACATCAACCCTCCGTCATGGAGATGCTTAGCAGAATTTAGTGAGGTGTGTACATTGGGCTGGGAACCCTATAAGGAAGAGCACTCTCATAAATTGAAGGGTCTGGAGAGCGATGCACTGTACTTACTCCCAGAACATAGCGCCACCATGCCAACAATCCTCAGTCCTTGCCTGGGGTGACAGGACAGTTCGGTCTCCAGGCACTGCCCAGTTTTTGATCTCTCTGCTAAGACGGATAACGAGAGGGCCAGTGCGGTGATGCTGATTTTGTGATATAGGCCTTTGTCTGCTAGCAACTGAGCCGAGACCTACCAACTCAAAGATCTAAATGTGGAGGACGCTTGGAATGACTTTAAATCAAAGCTGCAGATACTGTCTGAAACCGGCATCCCAAGCCAAGAGGGAAAAATCATAGGGAAGAGCTTCAGACCAAACTGGATGAACGAGCATCTCAAACAGGTTATTAAGAGAAAGCAGAAAGCCTACAAGGAATGGGCGATGAGATGGATCAGCAAGGGAAGCTGTACACGTTAATGGCGGATCTCTGTTATGAAATCGCTATTGCAGACTGCTGTTCCCTTTCAGTGTTTGTCTTTCATTAGACATGTATGTGAATAGGAATTGTGCCTGAAGTTATAATAGCTGAGAAAGAGTGCAGAGAAAACCCAAGTTAACAAGCTTCAAGCTTCAGGGCATAGACGCATCCATGATAAACTGGGGCAAGATAAAAACTGCCCTCGTGGTAGAGATATACACAGTAAGATGCATGTGGGGGGGGTTAAACCGTCCTATGAACCATCCAGTATGAGTCACTTCTGGAGACAGGATGCTGGAAAATGGGATTGATCCAACACAACAATTCCCACATCTCTAATTTGTCGTTGTTATTATATTGCTAGCATTAATATATTCTACTCTTTAATATTTTTTTCTATGTAGGCGACAGGCTATATTGACACCAGCAGCAGCATTTGCCTCCCTGTGGGAGAGTTTGTATCTGGGAAAAGAATGTGGTGCCCCAAAGCCAACATATGACTGTGTGCCCAGCCCATGGCTGCTCTCCAGCACTGCCACTTTGATAATGTACAAAAGCACAGATCTTCCTTCCTATAAGCAAAGAGACTAATCAATCAGTCCTTCAGTAGAGATCGGCAAGAAATGAATTATCCAGCGACTCCAAATAAGCCATTGTTAATCAAATAAAGGCCCTTGTCTGTCCTCAGCTATGCCAGCTGAGTGCCGCTTTCTGTGGGAGTCTGTGCCAGTGAGATGTTTCAATGGACTCTCCTGCATCAATTAACATGCTTGAGACCAGGAAGGCCCTGGCATGCAGAAGAAAGGAACATCAAACAGACACTCTGACACATGCTTAACATTTTATATTTCTTGTAAAAATGCAAAAGGGTTGAGTTTTAAATATTCATCTCCTGGGAAGCCAACTGGGGTGGATGAAAGGCTTCAGGTCTCCAGGGCGGGGCGAAGTGGTTGATGCGTGATTCGTTAGAAGGGTTAAGAGGATGTCAGGCAGTTCCTTGAGGGGATGGAGAGGTGTCGTACCATTACTCGGGCGAAGGGGTGGTTGGTGTCATAACAGTGCCGTGCTGAGCTCTTCACACCACTTGCTGTGACTGAGAGCATGAACACAGAGCCAGTGTCGTTACGCTCTTGAGTATATCTCAAGTCTCATGATATTTGGTGGTTTTCTGAAGGTCCCACTCCCAGAGGCTGGCGATTAGGGGAAATCACAGCTTTCATTTTTTTAAAAAAGCACGTTCCTAGCCTTACAGTTGTGGGGAGAAGCTTGAAAACATGACCTAAGACTTGAAAACCAGGAGGCAAATAAAAATAATATATATTTTTTTAAATCTTGTGTTTTTTAAGCCAGTCTCATGATTTTGGAGGGTCTGGCTCATGATCTTTAACATATGGGTCAGCAATGTGCATACACAGAAGCAAGAGTCACCTGTTCAGCTCCCAGCCTGGAACAATCTAATCCCCAGACAGCGTATGCTCGCAACACCTCCACTCTCCTATGAACCAGCCCCAGGGAATGTCACTCTTCTCTGTGTGGCGAAATCAGATGACAGTGCTATTATGCTCAGTGAGAGCAGGGGGGAAAGTCTTCTAAAATCCCAAACCCGGCTTTTAAGGTCCTTCCGTAATTGTATAAGCCCCTCTGTGGCAGTTATAATTAGGAGAGCTCATTGAATTCCTTTCTCAAGGCCAGACAAATGCCTGTTACAGCAGCTTCCTCTAACAAGGGAGCAGAGTGAGCCGGCTGAGCCACGTCAGTCAGGAAAGGTTCTGATTAACTGTTCCCTCTTCCCCAGCTCTCCCAAACGTGGCTCTTTGACTAAAGTCAGACATTGAGACCCACATGAACAACACCCAACTCACGGCCCCACACGACAGGCCTAGGTCCTGCCAAGGTCCCTGCAGTGTCTGGGATTCCCTAGGGCAATGGGTAAAGTCAAGGGGAACATGGAGCAAAGCTTCCCTCCTCTGCTAACTCAGAGGGACAGCTCCCCTCCCCCACCTTGGCTGGACAGTGCCCCTTCCTCCTCTCCCTCCCTATGCTTTGGTTGGGCTGGGCCCACCACAACTCCCCCCTCCTGCTGTCTTGGTTGGGTAGTGCCCCCCAGAGCTCCCCCTCCCTCTGCCTTGGCTTGGCAGCACTCCCCCCCCGACAGCTCACCGGCCCCCCTTAGTTGGTGCAGTGAGAACCGCCTCCCCCCACCGCATCCTGTTTCCACTGGCTGTGACCATGGGTCTGGATGCGGATAGGAGGGTGTCCTGGTATTTCTCAGGCTTTGTCTGGGCAGACTCAGGGAGCTGCTGGGCTCCTTAGGAATCGGGGACACTCAGGCCATGTCTACACTACAAACTTTGGTTGAGGCAAGTTCCATCGCATAGCTGCCAACGTTTTTGTAGTGCTCAGGTGTGTGCTGCTTGCATCGTTACAGCACGTACTCACCAGAAGTGCGTGTACCATTGCAAAGTGTATCATTGCCAGAGGGATAGCTCAGTGGTTTGAGCATTGGCCCCTAAACCCAGGGTTGTGAATTAACCCTTGAGGGGGCCATTTAGGGATCTGGGGCAAAAATTGGGGATTGGTCCTGCTTTGAGCAGGGGGTCAGACTACGTGACCTCCTGAGGTCCCTTCCAACCCTGAGATTCTATGATTCTAAAGTGCCATGCACCCTGGTTCATGGTGCCTTTGGGGATCTTGTTGTTATGGGGTACACATGAGCTGCCTGAAGATCTTTGGGAGCTAGTGGCTAAGTTCCCAGCATGCAACTTTCTCCACCCCATAATGCCATCCTTATCCCATAACTTTTGTGCTTTTTTTTAAAATCCCACAAACCCGTGGCTGCTTTTCTTTTGGAAAGGATTTGGGGGTCCTGGTGGAAACTGTTGTGAAGTGCGGGGTAAAGGAGTAGATGTTATGCCTGGATGGATAAACAGAAATATTGAATCAGAGTAGGCATGTGATATTCCCTCTGTGTATGGCTTTAAAGAGACTATTTGTATTACTGGACACCATGTCCAGGTTTGGGGTCCACACTACAAACAGCTCCAAGAACCATGAGAGGTCTGGAAAACCTGCCTTATCACAAGGAACTAAAGGGGATCAATCTATTGGAGAGAATGTTGAGACACCACTTGGTATCTTTGGTAAACACCCACACAGGGAGAAGATCTCTGATATGAGAAACCAGACGAAGGCAGAACAAGAGCCACTGGCTGGAAGCTGAAGTCAAAGAAATGTGAGCTGGAAAGGAGACACAAATTTTTAACATTGAGGGTAACTGGCCACTGGAGCAGATTGCAGAGGGCTGTTGTCATTTCTCCCTCACTGGGGGTTTTAAAATTAGGATTGCGTGTTTCATTCAAAAAGATGTGCTCTAACTCAAGCAAAATGACCGGACTTAGCACCAGAATCCCTGGATGAGATTCTCTGCTGTGTGCTATGCAGGCGCTCAGGCTGGATGACCCCTTGGGCCTGACTATATGAATCTATGCTCTGCACCCTCGGCTGGCTCCAGGTTACATCTAGTGCCAGTTGAAGACCTGGGACTTAATCTTTAAAACTTTCTATCCCTCCACTATCCCTCTACCCACTCCATTGATATGGCAGGTTGTGGGTGTCAAGTTGTCTGGAGTGACTCATGACTGTGAGTGCCGACCTCAGGGCAGACTGTCAGAAAACAGGGTAGACATCCCAAGTTGGTGAATGTGCTATAATTGGATTTTATGAAGTCAGTAACAAATGTGAACTCCTTGATCACTATACCAGTCATACTATGCAGCCACAGACTGAGACTCTCCAGTCTATCTTGCCACTCAGACAAACTGGACTTTGTGATAAAAGGTCACTTAAAACAAAAATCACACCACATCAAGTTGCTCCCAGTCCCAAGAGATCAGCCACTTGCCCCAGATCAATTGGTACTCTAGATTTTACACCAAAGACAACACTGGTAGCCAATTCTATAGTAAGCTAACTAAAGGTTTAGTAGCTAGAAAAGGAAATGAGAGGTTAAAGCAGGCAAAATATATGCACAGGTGAGTCACAGTTTGTAATTCCAAATGGTGGCAGTTATGGAATAAACTGCCAATTTTCCCAAAAGTCTTTTCAGGGTACCCAGATTGTCTCTGGGGATCTCTGCTTTGCATCTGGTACCCTTCCCTGTCATAGTCCAAACACTCCAGAGATGAAGGATCTTTCTCTGCACCCATACTTATAGCTTCTTCTCCCGGAACAAGCTGACAGAGTCACTACCGACATGGGCTTTTCCTTTGATGGCGGAGAGTGAGGAACGCATTTTGAGTCTTTGACCTCCAAACATAACACATAATGACCACTTGCTTTGGAATTGGCACTTTTCTGTTAAAGTTCTTTCTCGTTTGATGGGCTATTTAGTTACAGGGGCATACACAATATAAATCTTTGCTATTACATTATAATGGGATACAGCTAAGTGAAAACAATGCAAATAACATCCCCCTAGTTTTCATGAAGTTTAAACACCAAATATACTCTTATACATGTAACAATCACGTTGATCTACACTAATACACAAGTGAATTGGCCTGGGGCTCTGGCATGAGCTGGCATCTAGTCTACCAGCGTCACGGGGGGCAGACTCCAGTGAACAAGAGAGGGGCTGCTGGAAGAGGTGTTATTATATCTCAAGAGAAAACCTGCACTACCCTCTGGGTCTGTTCATATTGGTTGTGCGGGGAACCTACCCCACCTCCAGCTCTAGAGGCTGGTCTTTCTAATTAGCCATAAGCTTCCTTGTCATTTGCTCTTTTCTTCTGCCATGAAAAGACTTCCCTGGCAATGCAAGCGTTGGGCATGCAGGGGAGAATAAGCTCCATCCTGTCCATTTCGATCAGAACAAGCAAGACATGCCATATAAAGCATGTGGGGGGGGGGTGTTGTGGCAGAGTGTGTGGAGGTGGGATTGAGTTGCTGGTGTCTCTGGATGCATACCCCAGAATATGGGCTCTGATGGTATTCCTGAAGGAGCTGTTGTAATGTTAGGGGAGTGGACAGTGTCAGAATCCTCCACCACTACCACAAGGCCTGTGATTGTCAGGCTTTGAAGCTGAGTGGGTCTAGCTGCTAAAGAGCAGAACAACCATCGCTGGGCATTGACTTGGACGGATTGGCTGGTCAACCGGGGAAAACCAGAGTGACACCATAATGGCTGTAAGAGAGGCCCGTGGGATATGTGGCAACTGGGCTTCAGGCCTACACAGAGAAGGCAAGGCTTTGGGAAAGAGGAGTTTCCCTGCATGGGGGGTGGGCAGGCAGACTGGGACACACTCTCTGGAAGGTAGGTTGGGTCCCATGAGCTTGGGGGTGCGCTAAGAGATTGTAAGATGGGTGGGTTCTGCTCCGGTAACTCCACCTAACTTATCTCACCGAGGAGTGTTGGATCGGAGGAGTTCAGACTGGAGTTCAGACTGTTTGTGGCTGCATCATCCTTCTTTTCTCTAGTGCTTTGTTCTCTTTGCTGAGTACATCTACTCGTGAGATTGCTGTTGGACATGCTCCCAAAGGGAAGAGACACCAGTGTCCAGTTGCACCTGCATGGTAACAAGCGCTTGGCTTGGGTGGGTTGCGGTACCCAGATCCCAGACAAGGTGTAGGAGAATTGCACAATTGCTCTCCAGACAGGTAAGGGCCTCGAGGCCTACCATCTAAGGGAGTGCATGCTGCAGGGACTGCAGGCCATGCTGCAGAATGGGGGCTGTATGCTGGAAAAAAGGGGCTCTGAAAAGGAGTTAGGGGTTAGAACAGGCAAGCGACACAATAGGAGTGATAGGAGGGAGGTGGTTTCACCCCTAGATGTGACAGTGGTGAGCCCAATACTGAAATTCTGTGTCCAATTCTGGTCTCTACATTTTTAAAGAATGCAGAAAAAAGCCGCACAAACGACTTGTGGGCTGGAGAAACTGAGGTAGAGTGAGAGACTTAAAGAGCGCGACCTGTTTAGCTGATCAGAAAGAAGACTGAGAAATGACTTGATTGCAGTGTATAGATACCTTCATGAGGAGAAAACACGGGGTACTGAAGGGCTGACAGGCAGAACAAGACCCAAAGGCTGGAAACTGAAGCCAGGCAAATTCCAATGAGCAATCAAGCCCCCATTTTTAACAGTGATTAACCATTGGAACAAACACCCAAGGAATGTGGTGGATCCTCCATCTCTTGATGTCTTCAGATCCAGCCCGGCTGCCTTTCTGGAAGATGCTGTAGCCAAACACAATTTATTGGGCTCACTAGAGGGGTAAATGGATGAGATTCTCTGGCGTGTGATGTAGACGTTGTCAGACTGGATGAGTTATGACTCATTCAGAGAGACCGGAAAGGGAAAAGAGGTGCAAGCAACACCATCACCATAACAAAAACCAGCCAGCCAGCTAGTGTCAAGCTCCACCTACCACATTGCTTTACAGACTAAAGGGATCGGAGGCTCCTACACGCATCGCCCAGGGCAGTGTTTTCCCCAGGAATTGAAATTGGGGGGGGCATTCAAATTTACAGGGGGGCGAAGGCCGAGGTTGTGCCAAGAACACAAAATTATATTAATTCCTTTTCTATAGGCATAAACTTTCATTAAATTTCAATAAAAAAGAGGAGTTAAACTTCCTGTCGCTGCCCCAGTTGCTGTAAGCAAATTTTGGACATTTTTGTCGGCAAGGCGATTCGGTGCTAACTCTCGGCAGCACATTTTAACATCAGAAACCATCATCAAACACCAGCAATTGAATTTATGATGAGGTACTGTTGTTTACAAATCATCATTAGAAATTATCAAAACAAATGCGCCAACATTGTCATCAAAAACAACAGCTGTGAGAGGCAGATTGGCTTTGTTCATAGTTTTCAAACCTATTGTGCGTTTTCAGGTAGGAGGGTTTTTTAATCATATATATGCTTTTAAATTAATATTACACTAATGTATTAATGTTTCAATTTCAATTCAAATTTCCAACCAACAACTAAGAGGAATTTTTGTCTAACTAGAAAATTTTAAAAACAACTAGATCTAGTTGTCAAGTATCAGAGGGGTAGCCGTGTTCGTCTGGATCTGTAAAAGCGGCAAAGAGTCCTGTGGCACCTTATAGACTAACAGACGTATTGGAGCATAAGCTTTTATGGGTGAATACCCACTTCGTCAGATGTATGTAGTGGAAATTTCCAGAGGCAGGTATAAATATGCAAGCAAGAATCAGGCTAGGGATAACGAGGCTAGTTCAATCAGGGAGGATGAGGCCCTCTTCTAGCAGTTGAGGTGTGAACACCAAGGGAGGAGAAACTGCTTTTGTAGTTGGCTAGCCATTTACAGTCTTTGTTTAATTCTGAGCTGATGGTGTCAAATTTGCAAATGAACTGAAGCTCAGCAGTTTCTCTTTGAAGTCTGGTCCTGAAGTTTTTTTGCTGCAGGATGGCTACCTTTAAATCTGCTATTGTGTGTCCAGGGAGGTTGCAGTGTTCTCCTACAGGTTTTTGTATATTGCCATTCCTAATATCTGATTTGTGTCTATTTATCCTTTTATGTAGGGACTGTCCAGTTTGGCCGATGTACATAGCAGAGGGACATTGCTGGCACATGATGGCGTATATTATGTATATTGGTGGACGTGCAGGTGAATGAACCGGTGATGGTGTGGCTGATCTGGTTAGGTCCTGTGATGGTGTCACTGGTGTAGATATGTGGGCAGAGTTGGCATTGAGGTTTGTTGCATGGATTGGTTCCTGAGTTAGAGTTACTATGGTGTGGTGTGTCGTTGTCGGTGAGAATATGCTTAAGGTAGTTGGTTTGTCAGTGGGTGAGGACTGGCCCTCAGACCCTATGCAAAAGGATAAATGGACACAAATCAGATATTAGGAATGGCCCAGGGAATTACTTTACAGATAGGAAAGGAGTATGTTCCTCTTGCTCAGGAGCATGGGCCCCCAGAGTGCAGTGCTGGAAGTGGGAGCAGGTACCTCAGTACTGATCCTAGTGACAGGCTGCAGATCCTAGAGTGGCTAAATAAGGCAACATTCCTCACTTAAGGCTTCCCTGTATGAGGAGGCACCATGTACTGAGATGCTGATGGCTAGTGGGGCTGTCTGCTGCAAGCCCAAGACAGGGACAGGGGGCATGCACCTGTGGGCAAGAAGGGTACCTGGCCCAGTATGTGCACCTCGTGGTGCACTGATCTCCTCCCTTGTGAGGTTGCCTCGGCTGCTCTGTGCAATGAATGAAGAAAGACAGCCAGGCCCAGGGTCCATGTTTACATTGGAACTGCGCTGGGAGGCCCAGCCAGAACGGGAGCTAGGTCCAGAGGGCACCTCCTGCCCAGGGGCTACTCCTTGCCTTCTGAGCAGCCAGCCGGGCAGGAACAAAGTGATGGAAGCTTCACTCCACAGCGTACAAGGGGTGTATGAGCAGGACGGGGCGCATGCAGAGAACCTGGGGGGAAGGGTGATCGTGATGAGCTGGGGAGGGCCTGAAAGGCCTCATAGTCCTCTGGGGATGACTCTGAAGTCTGGAGGGAGAGAGTAGATGCTCTTTGGGGGGCTCCTCCCCTTCCCTGGGCCTTGCTGGCTCTCAACATCGCTCCTCTCCATGTGCCCTCTCTGCATCCATGGCCAGGATCCAGCAGCCTGTCCCAGTGCATGTGGGGGGCCAAGAGAACACAACCGACCAGCCTGCTGGCTGGTCCCAGATGAGTCTCAACACCAACTCGGTGACCCTCAGGACAGCCCAGGTTATGTGGAGCTGCACTCAGCTCGCTGGAAAATATGGGAAGAGCCACAGCTAGGGACATTTTCACCGACAGGCTAAATGTTCACGGAGAAGCACATCAGTTATCCTCCCCACAAAGGTGCCTGAGCTTCTCAGCTTGAAGGTCAGCCGGGGAGCAGGAGGGGGAGCCTCCGCCAGCTGGGGTGGCTGCACAGTGGGTCTGGATCAAGCTTCCAAGGGCTGGTGAGGAGAGAAGTCAGATGGGGCTCCCCAGCCATGCATGGCAGAGGAGCGAGAGGCATGGTGGACTGTCTTCAGGATGTTTGTTTGTGAACATGGGACTCTGGGCTGCTCCCTGGAGAGGACTCCTCTTTCACTGATCTCATAAACAGACTGTCTGTGCTGCCCATGTAAGCTTGCAACTAGATTCCACACTGCAGCCTTAACAACCCTGTCCTTGCTCCACTCAGCAGTCCCTCCTGGCTCTGATGGGTCACCGTGACTCACCTGGGCCTGCCTGTGTTTACGGCGGGGGGCTAGGTGCACAGGCTCAGATAAGGTTACACTGTTCAAGTGAACAGTGTTGTTGCCCATCTCCGTAGCCTCTGGCTCCCACTCGGAGCTGGCTGAGGGTGCTCTGCTACCTTTTGGCATCCCTGTTCAATGTGCTTTTAAATCAGCACCCACCAGCCCCTTGGTCAGTTTTGCTCTTTTGCCTTTTCCCTGCAGTTTATGGCCAATCTTCCTGATGAACTCAGTGTCCCCCTTGACTTGATGCTTCCAGATATTGGGCACAAACCTGTGCAGACTTTTTTGCTGTCATATTGAACTGTGAGCCTCCAGTTTGCTACTCCCCAACATGGCCAGTGCAGCGGCAGCCCAGTTTGCCAGCTTCCCCTTCCCATTGGCTGGCGGTATTCTGGATTAGTCCCCCCGACATATCACCTTATATTTTCCTATGTCCAGTTTCATCTTGTTATGTCGAGAATGTTGACACCGTGGAGACAGCATATGGCAGCAAAACCTTGTAGGCTAGACACAGCTTATACTGGCAGAAGGGGTTGGTCCATCGGTGTAGGAACATCACCTCACCAGACAACAGTTGCTATGGCATCAATGGAAGCATTCTTCCATCGACATAGCTGTGTGTACGCTGGAGGTTAGGACGGCATAGCTGCATCGGTTCACATGTGGATTTTTTAATCTATGAAGCCCAGTTTTAAAGTGTGGTCCAGGTCTTCCCACCCATGCTCCAGATCCCTTTGCATCATCAGCATCCCTCTGTGTAATGTTGGCTGCAAGTCTGCAGTGCCGCTCAGCCCCTTGCTCGCTCCTGCCTGTGGAGGGGTGCTGCTTTTCTGAAAGCTGCCCACCGTCACGGACCCTGTCAGATGCCACCTGAGAAGTCAGTGCATTGGGAGACACCCACAACAGCTGATATCATCTGTTAATCAAAACAAGGTCCCCCTTCAGATTGTCACTAGTGCATCGAGCAGCTCTGGTCTCAGCACTAACCCCCAGCCTCTC
The DNA here is from genome assembly GCF_009764565.3 of Dermochelys coriacea. NCBI lineage: Eukaryota > Metazoa > Chordata > Testudines > Dermochelyidae > Dermochelys > Dermochelys coriacea. The sequence goes on along the minus strand of NC_050082.1, from coordinate 5,050,322 downwards.
CACCCACTTGTAGCATCTGTTGACCCATAGGAACAACCATTCCCAATGAGCTTGTGAGTCCCATTCCATCCATGACAGGGCTTTGCTCCCATTGATTTTCCCAGATCCTCTTATCAGGGTATCACCAGCCATTTTTGGAAATCGAATCTTCTTCAGGGTCCCCTTTACTGCAGTTTCCTTATGATTGGTGGACAGTGAGGGGCCACCCTGCTCTCTGCTCCATGTTTGTGGGAAGAGTGGGACCCCTCATCCCATCCTAGCCCAAGGGCTGGCCTATTTCATCCTTAAATTCCCAGTCCATCCCTCTGCTCCTCACCAACATGCAATTATCAGCCCTTTCCTCCTGCTCTGTGGGAGTACGCACCCACACACACCAGGGGGCTGGTTACAGGGGATGGGCAACGGTGGTTTCCCTGACACTGGGCCCAGAGCAGGTAGGTGACAAAGGGGTGGGGAAAGGATCTTGCCAGGTGCTGAGTAGGTGGGACGGCAAAGTAAGCTGCGCCTGATGAAGGCCTGTAGTTACATACTTTCCCTGGAGCAAGGAGTAGCAGGGGACAAAACAACCCCTTTCTGTGCCCTGGTCTGTCCCCAGGACACTTTCTGGGTGAAGAATTCTCCCACTGAGAAATGAACTTTTGTCAATAACAAAAATGTTCATGGGAAAATCTGGTTTGGATGGAATTTCTGGCTGTTTATATATATATATATATATATATATATATATATATATATATATATATATATATATATATAAAAAAACAAAACTTTTTTTTCCCATTTACATCTAAATAGAAAATTTTTGTTTCATGTTTAAAATCTGAGAAATGTCAGCTTCTACTTTTTGGATTTGGGGCTTTATTTCTCCCTTTCTCGCCTTTTTCTTACGTTCTCTCTTTTTTCCCCACTGAGGAAGGAAGGTAAAAAACGTGAAAATGGGGAAAAAAGTCACTTTCTCCCACTTTTTAACTTTTTTCCCCACTTGATCAAGCAGGTGAAGGTTCATCCTGGGGAGTGCGAGGGAGAGGAAGGGTCTTCTCCTCTTTCTCAGTCAACCCAATGTCAATCCAATGGAGTAATGGAGCATCTTAGCAATTAGCCAGAATATTCAGCAACACACATACATATTTTAAAATCAGTAATATAAAAAAGCACAGATTCTCCCTTCACTTAGATTCAATTTATACTTTTGAAACAGCCCGTAAAACAATACACAAAAATAAAATTACAAAATTTAGGAATAAACGGATCCATTTAGGCCTTAAAGAGCATTAGTTTCACACAATTCTTTTTACTTTTGCTGCTGACATGCAAATAGGGAACTTCCCATAAACCCAAAGCATTATCTCTGCTTAACCGATATTCCAGTTTTTGAGTCAATGAGGCAGTAAGGTTCTAGCTACTTAGTTTCCAATGGCAATAGAAATAGGTAATGTGGCAAATCTTCAACCCAGCTCTACCTACATGGGCAAAACCTGTAGTGGGTCAGTGCTAGCAACCCTCCATTCTCGATGAACCAACTGCATTGTTTGAAAACAGAGAGTTGGACGGGTCCTCCTCTGCTTGTTATTATTATTTACAATTTCCAAATATTTCTTGAGCCTATGGGCTCCAAGAAGACATATCCGTTGTGTTAACCTCCACCATATGTATCCAATTGTTTGCAAACATCTTCAGCTCAGAGGGAGTTTCCACATTGTCACAGCCCTAGCAACCAGATCCTGGCTCAAATCTCTTCTGCTCATGAGGCAGAGGGGAAATGTGAACCAGGAGACTTCCACATGCTGGGTGAGTGCTTTAACCACTGGGCTGAAGGTTATAAGGGAGATGCTTCTGGCCTGCTTCTCTGCCTCTCCATCCCAGGTATCTTGTGTGGATCTAGTCATCCTCTGAGCATACCAGATTGGGCCCATACAAGAGTAAGGCCGAGACACACCTGTTTTCCCATGATTAGTGAATTGCAAGCAGAGATCCATGACTTAGGGACCTATCTCTCAGAGAGGGGTGGGGTTTACCACATATCCTATAATTAGCATCCTCCCCCTCTCACTATTCAATGGGTAGGGAGGCAAGGCATCTAACTTGGGATCACAGCATTTCTGCGATTTTTCTTAAAGTTACATGTTGCAAAACTCAGCATTGCAATGCCCAAGTCCCTTTGTGATTTAGGGTCAGTTAGCTCAGCTTTCCATTTTATCTTGACCCTGGCCACTGTTTGGCCAAGCAGGGCTCTTAAAGAGAGCTGAGTGAACAACTGGTTTTTCTGTTTGGTGGCTGAACTGAAAAATAATTAAAAAAAATAAGTTCATTTCAAACGGAAACTTTTTTTCCTGACTGAAACAGGAAATTGGAAACATTTCAGGTGAGTTAAACACAATGTTTCCCATGTCATTTCAAAATGACATTTGCTAAATTAAATGTTGAAACGGTTCCTATAGAAAATGTGAAAAACAAAAGTTTTCAACATTTGAGGGATTATTTTCCCTCAGGGTTTTTTGTTTGTTTGTTTGTTTGTTTGTTTTGGCTGAAACAATTTGCCACCTTTGACTTAAATTCACAAATCATTTTAGTGCTGTGAAAAATCCAGTCTGGGGGTGAGTTTACTATTCCCCAGATAAACTTTGCAGGTCTACTCTCCAAAGACAAAGTGACTTAAGCTCTATTCCAGCCCTCAGATGTTTTTTTCAAAAGACAAGCTCTGTCAACAGAACCAAAACCAGATTTCAAATCAACAAAGACCACATACAATTTCCACCCTTGGAGGAACCATATTTATAAATCAGATGTGAGATCATAAAGCAATTATCCATGGTTGAGGGACCATTCCTTAAGCTGGCTTGTTCCTCTATGAAAAGGTTTCAGTTCAGAGCCCAGTCCTCTAAACTCCACAGAAGTATTTGGTATGGATTATAAAGACCATATCTAAAAGGCTGATTGGTTAATAATTCCCTGGGTCATTTCTATCATCTTTTGTATGAAGAGGGAAAATAATACCCAGAGACCATCCTGCAGATAAAACCCTGGTGTTGTTCACATTAGTAAATAACTTTGCTAAAACAGCAGCCCACCAATTAATATTGTCCTTGTAGACTTGTGCTGGGATAAAATCTTTACTCAGAGCTTTATTATTGAAACATTTATACTTCCTTCCTGAAAAATGTTGACCATTCTGGAAGACTACCCCAGGAAAAGACTATTGGGACAGACCAGGCCAGAGGGTTAGTAGTTGGGAAATAATTTAAAGAGCATGTTTAGGGATACAAACTTCGATATTTACACTGACCCTATCATGGCCCATTGCCACCAACTTCCAAAATAAAAATGAATTTCTCTCTAGGGCAGCAAGTTCAGATTCCTTCCAAAAGGCCCATTTGATGATCAATCTTTTTCTCATTTGACAATTGTCTAGACTCTCCTCCCTAAAGATCTCACTTTTGAGTGGAATCTGTTGAATGATTATTTCTAACAGACCTTGCCATAATCTGAAGCTGTTTCTTATGAGTGAAGCATACCATGTTGTATCAGATACTTTTATTTTGTACAGGGCAAAAGGCTCCCTTCTTAGCGGCCAGCTCATCCTACAGTTTTGTTAATGTCAGGGACAGGATACAGACCTGCAATGCAGCCTTAAGTTCAAGTAGCTGGCTCTTCAAAACAAACAGGTCATTGGATGCAAGTTTCTCTTTGATTTTGAGCTTCACTAAGGGATTCTATTTAATTCACCTCAAACTTACAACTGCAAATTCAGGAATGCCTGAACCTATTTCCCCCATAAAGAGGTGGCAGACAAGCCAAAATTCACCTGAAGAGGTGGATGATCGCTATCTGGTTTAAAAGCTTTACAAGCAGTATTTGTTACTTTACAAATAAAAATGGATTGTCATATAACCTACCCAGCGACCCAAGAGATGCATTGAATGTAAAGGTTTCAGAGTAGCAGCCGTGTTAGTCTGTATTCGCAAAAAGAAAAAGAGTACTTGTGGCACCTTAGAGACTAACAAATTTATTAGAGCATAAGCTTTCGTGAGCTACAGCATCCGATGAAGTGAGCTGTAGCTCACGAAAGCTTATGCTCTAATAAATTTGTTAGTCTCTAAGGTGCCACAAGTACTCCTTTTCTTTTTATTGAATGTAAACTGGCTCTCCCCAGAATTGCAGCCTCTGGCATTCAACACTTCCAATCAGAATCTACTGACAATTACAGAAAATTCACAACCCTGGTGTGCTGGGGTGTCCACCCCCAACAAAACCTGAATGGATTAAGGGGGAGGCAAATAGGCCAATTAACTGCCTAGGCTGCACCTGGAGGAGGAGCTAGGGAACAGGGATTAATTAGAGACCAGGCTTAGGTGGACAGGAACAGCAGGGAGCTGTATAAAGTCCAGGAGCTGAGAGCAGCTAGGGGCTGTAGGGAAGCAGTCTGTACTTACTATGTAGGGGGTGGGAGGTGTGTTTGGGACTATAGAGGGAAGTAGCCTACAATTACTCTGTGAAAGGAGGGAGTTTGGACTTGCAAACCCAGAGAGGGGGAGCTGGAGAGGTAGGAAAGGCTTAGGGGACAAGCAGCAAGGAATAGGATGGTGCAGACCTTGGCTGCTGATCAGAGGGTTCCTGAGCTTGGCACCTGAGTAGAGGGCAGGCCTGGGTTCCCTTACCAGCCCCTGGGGATGTGGTGTGTACAGCTGGGGACACTGATACCCTGGAAAGGGAGGAACTATAATGACCTGGCTGGAGGGCCAAGTCACAAAGAGGAAGCAGCAGCTCCTGGAGCAAAAGGGGCTGCAGAGTGAAGATAATGGGTGTAGAGACTACCAGAGGAGGAGGCAGCAGTAGCAGCTCAAGAGAGCGGTGAATGGACCCTGTGATACCTGGGTATTTCTCAGCTTATCCAAAGATTAAAGGAAAAGCTCCTTTCTCTAACTCAAAGAGAGAGTAAGATAATCCTTGTCCCCAGGACTCATCAGGCTTTAAACTCTTCCCCAAAGAACAAATTCAGCTCCCTAAGCAAGTCAATGGGAGATTAAAGCTCTGCCCAGATGGACTCTCCTTTTTTAAAATGAGTCCAAGAAGGACAAACAAACATTCAGGGCTAATAACGCTTACTTGGAAAAGTAAAAACTAAAGGCCTTAAAATAGGAGTTCTCCTGATATTAACTTGGTCTCCACAATGTTAAATGTGATAACTAAAAGAGCTAGACCACTTGGCAATCTATCCTAGTGAGCACACGCAACACTCTCGGCTACTAAGAAGATTAAGTCAAACTGAAATAAAATTCCTACAAATCAAATCCTGAGATTTAAGTACAAGCTCAGCAATATTCCATGAGACAATCTTGATCCAAGATTTATGTAATCTTGAGCAAGCCCATCTACTCATTTCCCCCTTCTGCTGTAGGACCTCTATTGGAAGATTGTCTTGGCAAACAATTCCCTTAGCTTTGTAATCCAGTCTTATTTCTCCCAGAATTCTGAGCTCTAGCCCTATGATTAACCTGTAGGTCTTAAGCCATAAGGCCTAAAACTGGGCTATTTGGTTGCACCTGAATACCAGGATATAGGCTGGCTGATTATTTTATGTGGAGCAGAAATTCTCCCTGAATGAATATTTTTAGGCTATTTCCCTATAATCTTTACCCCTGTTTGGTTTAGCAGGTTCACAGAGGGGGCCTGAGCAGTAATGTATTTCTTGAGCTGTTTAGATGTTTTGCCAAATGTGCCACACCTCCTCTCTTCTCTTCCCACCCCAATACAACCTTGAAATAAAGTTTATTCAGATTTCTGAATGCGATCCTAGGTGACTATCAAATAGAAGTTGAGAAGTGACTGTGCCTCTGTATGGAGCATTGGCAAGATCACTCCTAGAATAGTGTACCCAGTTCTGGGGTTCACACTTCAAGAAAGATGTGGAAATACTGGAGCGTGTTCAAAGGAGAGGCCACAAAAACTGCAGGGACTGGAAAACAACCTCTTCAGCTTAGTGAATAGAAGATGGAGAGGTAATTCAGTCATTGTGTCTACGCATTTACACATGGAATAAAAGATCTGAGAGTGGGAGAGCTTCTCAATCCTACAGACAAAGACACAAAAAGATCCAATGGTGGGGAGTTGAAGCTAGATAAAACCATCCTTGAAATAATTTCCTAGCAGTGAGACTGGTTAAACATTGGAACAGCCCACTGTAGTGGTGATGGACTCACCATTGCTTAGAGATTAGGTATCTTTCTAAAGGATACACTTTAATTCAGGTTCTGGGAGGAAATCTGTGGCCTGAGTGGGGAGGCAGGGGAGAAAAGAGCTGGATGGTCCCTTCTGGCCTTGAAGTCTGTGAATCAATGAATCCCACTGTGTATTCCATTCCTTCATGGGCCATGGGGAGCACAGGAAGTTCTGCAGTGCCCTCAGCATGCTCATAACCTTTGCAGCTCTGGATTAAGACAAAAACTATAATCAGATCTCATGTTTCAGGGCTTTAGCTGGTTACCTGCAGGGGTCAGGAAGGATTTTTTCCTCTGATGCACAACTGGCCAGATGTATTCTGGGGATTATTTTCCACTTTCCTCTGATGCATCAGGGATTGGCCACAGCTGGAGACAGGACATCAAATGGGGTGGGCCAGTGCTCGGAGGTGGTATAGAGAACACTTTCTTAGATGCCTGGCTGTTGAGACTTGCTCAGGGTCCAACTGATCTCCAGATTTGGGGTCAGGAAGGAATTTCTGCCCCAGCTCAGATTGGCAGGGACCCTGGAATTTTTTTCAACTTCCTCTGCAGCCTGGGATGTGGATCACCTTGCTAGGACTGTCTGGGCAAGTACCCTGTCACTGCAGCAGCCTTAAGCACTGGTGGCACTTGGATCTCCACAGTGTCTGCCTGTGGCACACAATAGTGTAGTCTTTTGTGGACTGAAATGCTTTAGTTTAACCCAAGTTATCTGGGTCAACATGGGGGTAACTGGGTGAAATTTAATGACCTGTGATGTACAGGGGGTCAGACTGGATGATCTAATGGTCCCGTCTGGCCTTAAATTCTATGAAACTATTATATGCCTTTAAATATCATTTCCTTTAACATCCCTATAATCAAACAGTGATCAGCATATGGCCAAGCTCTGCTGATATGCTTGGAGGATAGGCAATGCTATTTCCCTGTGCAGAACCCGGGGCAGCAAACAATCTTGAGATGAATACAGAAAGGGAGGGCTGGCTGCCTGCCTATTAGGCATGTTATTGTGAGAGGGTCGTGCAGCCCTCATCTTACAGGGAGCAGTACCCAACCCTTGCTCACTCCTGGGAGCCCCCCGTTGAACCAGAGAACTCCAAGTGGGGGTGAGGCAAGTGCCAGGGAGCAAGACTGGTGGATCAGAAAGTCCGTCAGATAAAACATTCTCCGTAAGCCCCTCACTCAAAAGCAGCTGAGAGGGAGTTGGCATACAACGAAATTCTCCAGCCTAGACGAAGCAAAGGAGGAAATCAAAAGCATATGAACGCTTTGTTTTGATTTAGAATTTTCCAGTCAACAACTGAAAAATGTGCAATGAAAATTACTCCTTTGAAAATGTTCATAGGAAAGAAAGAGGTTATTTTTTACCAGCTCTGCTCTAAACACGACTTCCAGCTAAGGTTCAATCTGGCCCTGTTAGCAACTTTTCAGTCTTTGGAAACAGCTGCTCTTTCTAGGGTATATGACACACCCCTGCCAAGATCTCCATTATTTCAGTTTCATACTATCCAGCTCAGGTCATTTACTGCGCTTGGTTCTCTCTGACTGCTCCATACCTTCCTCCTTAGAGCTGGCAGCCTCTGCAAGGCAATACAGACTACAGCTGGGTGGGAAGTGGTTTTCCAGCATGCAAGAATTTTCATGATTTCAAGCAAATTTTCCCATCCTGAATCAGGACAAAAAATTGAAATCTCAAAAACATTTGCAAACTGGTTATCTGAAAAGATTCAGGCTGGGACCGTCAAAATGTTTCGTAGTCATAATTTCAGAATGTTTCATTTTGATTGCAATCTTTTTAATTTATTTGACTGTAAATAAATTAAAATTTTGAAATGAAAAGTAATTCTGAACCGAAATGGGAGGTTATTTTTTTCAGTTGGTTTCCTATCGGGAGATTCGGCAAAACTGACCCTTACCAGTGAACAGTTCTGGTTTTGTCAGCATTTTTAGATGAAAAGATGTTTTTTTTCAAAAAATTCCTGACCAGTTCTATCTACCACTGACTTCCCAGAGAACCAGCTCAGGGACCAGCAGTCACCCAGTCCCATCTACCTTAAAAGTAGATGGAAAACATTTAGCTTTCCCACCCCCTTGATTGTCTGTCTCCCTCTCGTCACTTCCATCAGCCAGGGGACTACAATCCCTTGCAGAACTCTTGCTTCCAGTATGGGCAAACACTTTGTGCTATCTACCTAGACACTTGCCTGGTCTCTATAACATTGCCTTGTCCTTCTGATTTTCAAATTCTAGCTTAACCAGCAAAGTTGTGCCATTACCTTCTACTTTTCAAGTTCTTGATACCGTAATAAACCCATTAGATCAAATCCTGCTCTTACTTACATTGGTATAGATGGGGAGTAAATCCATTGACATCACTGGGGTGGCTGGATTTATACCTGCATGTCAGAGAGCAGGATCTGGCCCTTGATACTTTCAGCTTAGCTGGGCAGGGTTTTTACTTTTTTGGTTTTGCTCATAGGTTCCCAGCCATTGGCCTCACTTCTCCAGTGCTGTCTGCCATCTGTCCTAGGGAGTAAGACCGCTGTCAGCTCCCAGTGCTTGTAGATGGCCGAGTTAACAGCTGAGATGACACTGAAGCAAAGACAGAGGCTACAGATGATTCATTTGCTTTGTTAGTCATTTGCTTATTTATTTGCACTGACTAGAAACTAACCGCAAATACTGTGGAGAATGGGTGTAAATAATTAAAGGTTTAAAGTGCTACACAACATCCTCTTCTCCTGGCAGCCAGGAGTCACTGACCAGGGTCGGAGCCTTTGACCTTGTTCCCTCTCACCTGGGCCTGGACTGGGGGGTGTCGTGTGTTCAGCTTTACTCAGCTCAGGCCAGTGGGTGTGGGACACTGTCCATGCTATGGTAATATCCCTGCAGGATGCAGGGTAAAACCCAGCACTCCGTGTGTATCCAAAATGAACACTAACCCTGGACTCCATCTGAGTCAGGCTGTCCCTTCACCCTGAGGTGCTGCTCAGCCCTGGCTCATCAGCACCCAGCAAACTGCCCGTCTGCATCACCCATGCAAAATCCTCCCGACTGGCTTCAGCAGGCATTTCTAGTCACTTCGGCTCCACCCCAATGCCAAGCATGCTGGGAAATGGGGTCAGAGAGCCCTGGGAGCCAGTAGTGCTGTAGCCCATTGGGTAGGACCCCCGAGAGGCTCAGTCTGGCACCCTAGGAGCTGGCAGCCTCCACAGGCCGGTTACATCATTAATAGTGCAGTAGCCCTAATAGTCAGAGGAATAGCCTAACAGCCAGTGAGCAGCCATGATCAGGTCAAGCCAGAACTTCTGAGGCCTGGTCCACACCACAGAGTTAGGTCGATGCAAGGCAGCTTACGTCAACCTAACTATTGAAGCATCTACACTCAAATTTTGCTCCTACTTATGTAACTGCCCCACTACACTGATTTAATAACTCCACCTCCAGGAGCAGCGCAGAGCCTAGGCCGATGCAGTTAGTTCAACACAGTGTCAGTGTAGGCACGGTGTTGGTTACGTCGACTGTTACTGGCTTTCAGGAGCCTTCCCATACTGACAGTACAATTGGTGAAAGTGCTCCTGGGGAGGCTGTGCACCGCTGACACAAGGAGCAAGCGTGAAGACACACAAGCGATGTAATTAATTTTGTGGCTGTATGCCGACAGAGCTTAGGTCAACTTCATTTTGTAGTGTAGCCGTGGCCTGAGTGATCCTCAAGGGATGCTCCATATAAGGCACATTGGACTACTCAAATCTGGAGGACACAGAAGGGTGAGGTGTATCTGGCAAGGTCTGCATCAGGGAGGAAAGGTCATGACCTTGAGTCAAATGCAGCTGTGTAGAGGGCACTGCCACTGAATACCTGGGAAATGTTGGGGCTGAGGATCAATTCCTTGCTTAGAAGCTTCACTGGCAACAATGGGATGTCTCTCCAGAGAGAAGGATGGCACCTTTCCTGCTACATCTGCTCATGCTACCAGGGAGGTGACCAATTCATGCCAAATGTGACAGTAGCTATGAGATGTGAATAACTGATCACCAGGGACAGGCCTCACGCCCACAGCTGGAAAACCAGGCAGGAAGAAAGGGGAGCTGGATGCCCACAGGCCATGTAGGGCTTGAAGGAGCCAGGCTCAGTGGGCTCCTACAGTAGTGTCTGCGGCAACAGACAGGCAAAGAGACAGTTTGTCCACTCGGTGAGGAACTGACTCTCCAGCCAGAGATGCCACTCCTCAGGCCCTGGCGCCCCATGGCCCTGGATAAAAGAGGCCAAGGGAAACACAGCCAGCCTTTCTCCAGTCAGGAGAATTCTTCCTGCTGTGATTTTTATGCTTTACAGAGGAGAGAAAGGGCCCAAGGGCGGGCTGAGTCAGAGCCCAAGCAGGGCATCTCCGTCTGCACCGTAGCCTGACTCAGGCCACAGGAGAGAGAGGCCAGCTGCTACATCTGGCTCAGGCCCAAGAGGCCTCTGGGTTAAAACTGAGCATAAAACTGCTGCCTTCGGGCCTGATGAGACTCACTCATGGGCAGTCAATGTCCTTGGAACCATGTTCTCTAACTCCCGTCTTGTTGCCTGTGCCAGCTGTTTTGTCTCAGCTCAGCTGCCTCCCTCAGCAGGGGACCCTGAGCCCTGCTCAGCCTGCCCAGCGGCAGAACCAGACTGGGTCACAGTGTTCGAGGGGATTCTGTGAAAAATGTCCAAAGGAAACACACGGGTTTTCTTTCATTTCGGAGGTCTCGCTTTCCCCAGGTTTTTCATCATGATTTGAAACTTTTCCATCAAGAACCTTAAACTCTGCTCTGTCCAGCCTGGGTCAAGTGGGACATTAGCTGACAGGCACGTAGGGTCTGAAAAAGTGAAAACATATTTTATGCTTTCCCCTCTCACATCAAACAGCCCTGTACACTGACACAAACATGCCATCTGAACCTACGGATTGCTTAAACCTTATGGACCAGCCAGCTCACATTAGAGCTATACAGCCCATAGCCAAAGAAACAGGATGCCTGGCTGAGCTAGAGAGACAAAGCAGTGTTTAGCAAACACTTCTATACAACTTGGTTGGACAGTAGTCCGTAGCAGTGCAAGAGCCCAGAGGGAAGATTTTTCTGGGTAAGTTTCACCAAGATTTTTTTTTATTATTACCTAAACTTCCAATGTCCAGGTTTTTCAACATTTGTTTTTTAAAAGTTTTGTTGTTCTTTGTAGGTCATTTTGTGTATAGGTCTGATCCAAAACCTATTGAAATCAAAAGGGCTCTAAATAATTGCTATGTCGTTACAATCATATCTGCTTCTTAATCAAGTTGTGTGGGTTTTGGTCAATAAGCATATGCTGACAATTCTTTCACTTTTTATTACAGAACTAATTTATATACAGCAGTAGTATCCATCTATGTGGCAGCTATTTACCAAATAACTGAAATGACAAAAAGGAGAGAAGCTGAAAAGCAGAGATGAATTGATGTGTTTTTGATTGAAGTTTGCTGTTGTTGATCATCTCACCAGTTAAAAGACTGAGACTCATAATATAATCTCTATGCTGAACATTGATACACTGCATTCCACCTTCCTTATAGATCTGAGGTAAATAAGCAAAAATATTTAGCATCTCATCACAAAAAAGTCAATAATGAAATCATATTGTACAATCCAAGATACAACTGTGGCACTTTTATTAAGATATGTAGCATATTGTCACCACAAGAAAGGAATTCATAACAGGGAATTCTCAGATGTGCCATCAATCTGTGGCATAAATATATGTATATTAAAATTAAAACAGTAACTGCTACACTGAAATGATATTATACTAGGCAAGAGAGATTTTATATTAAAATCTGTTGCAGTGTTTTTAAAACATGTAACATTCTCCCCATGAAATTGCTGTAACTCATATGATGGAGGATTTTATATCACACCATATGCCTTAATTCCACATATATTTAAAAACCGTGAGCACATTTGTGCAATAAAATTAACACAAGTCATTGCTATGTCACCGCAACACCTTAGTGGTGTAGATTCAGTTCTGGGATTCGCAATGGGATGATGGGTGCCATTGATTGATAAGTTTCAAGGTGATTACAGCACAGCTGAGGGAGTGTTCTGCATGCAGAGCTCCTCCCAAAGCCTATGGGAGTTGAGTGCATGGAATTGGCCACTCGCCCAGACATGTGGAGGTGATAAGGGGGAAGACAAGATAATTGACTGGACAACAGGAACTATGAACGTATATTCACTGGAGTTAGCAATGCCCACAACATCTTCCTTGCTGCTACAATCCTGCTATTCCCCTTACTTCTTCAGAGGGAATGGAGCCTTTCTTTGTCTGAGGGCTTCCTGGTTTTCTTTGTATTGCAATATCCTGGGTGTCCCACTGATAGATCTAGTGCAGCATGCTGAAAACAGCTCCTCACCTTTCCTTCTATAGCTTTCATCCTAGAGGTGGGTGAAATTTTTCATCTGAAACTTTTTTCAAGAAAAAAAGGCAGATTCAGCAGCACTGCAGTGTTTCATGAACTTGCGTCAGTTTCATCAAATTATTTGATTAAAAAAAATCTGAAAAATACCAAAACATTTGGCGTCAACATTTTTATTTTTTAGTTTGAAACAACTTTTCAGGTCAACTTTTTTTTTTAATTTTAAACAATTCCAAAGCATTAAAAATTGTTAATGAAAAGTTTGTCAAAATGTTTAGTTTGACCTTAAATGAACCTTTTTCAAACTTTTTGTTTTCACTCTAACATGAAACTAAACAGTTTTTCAACTTTTTGAAATTGTCAGTAAACCAAAAACCTGTTGTTTGCACAGCTATACTCCCTCCCATTCCATATTCACAATTGTCCAATGCCTAAGCTCATAAGCTTGTTCTTTTTACATCTTATTTGTGGAGTGCTGCCCTGCCCTGTAGTAACCTCCATCTCCACTTCTGACTTCTGTGGGTCCTTGTGGGGCTGGTCCTGCTTTGAGAAGGGGGTTGGACTAGATGACCTCCTGAGGTCTCTTTCAACCCTAATCTTCTGTGATTCTAAAAATGTCTAAATTCTCCATGGGCTCTTTCAAGCCATTTTCCCCCCATGGCTTCTACTTCAGTCTTTGTACACAGCTTCATCTATGCAATTCATATATTAACCAGCAACATTTTAAGAGCAAGAGATGGCTGTTGACTGTATACAATTGTCCTTCAGCCACTTCAGCTCCCCTGGAGAGATTTGGGTCTGGATCACAAAAGGACGTAGGTGTTGTCATGACTCTGAGAGTCACCAGGTCTAACTTTGAGATGCCTAGAAAATCACAGGAGCATACTGTGGTTCACAAGGCTGGAGGCAAGCGCCTAGGCTCAAAATACAATGAATGGGGAGAGACAGGAACCTTAGATGGTGATTCGCAAAACCCAGTACACCAGGTGGGCAGCCACCTAAGCTAGCTAATTGGCAGTGCCAACCAGTGTGTGTGTGTGTGTGTGTTTGTTGGTGTTACACCCCACCCCTCTCTTGGAGACAGGCCACTGAGTTAGAAGTTTTGAGGGAGTGCCTCCTCCCGCTGTTTTGCATGAACTTGCCTGAGGGGCCTGATGCAGTAGGTGTGCTCAGAGGCTGTCTAGTAGATCAGGTCTGTACACAACTTAGGCAGCCAAATGCCTCTTTTCCCTGGTTTGTGAATTGCTCCAGGGCTTAGGCACCAGGTGCCTGGACAGAGGCAGCAGGGCATACGCTCAGAGGCCAAGACTTAGGCACCAAGGGAACTTTTTATTACCAAACCATAGGTGCCCAGTGAGTTTAGTCACCCACAGGGTTCAGCGGGAGTTTTGTGAAAGGCAGGGGAGCCTAAAACTGGCATGTAGGTGGCTAAACTCCTGACTTAGGTGCCTAAGTACTTTTGTGAAGGTAAGCCTCGATGATTTCCATTATTAACAGCAGAAGGGTCTTCCTCAGTCGACAGAAAGGTCAGTGGTGCTGGGTAACAGTGTCTCCCACCTGAATTCTGAGTCACTTCCACCCTGAGTCAAGCACTTTGAATTCTTCCTCAGCCATTTTGACTTGAATGGTACAAAGCTCTAGCTGTAACTCTCGCAGATGCCTTGGTGACTATGAGAGCAGCTTGTTTCCAAAGAGAATTATCCCTGATTTCTACTCATTTTTGGCCAGTATATTTAGTGAATAAAGCTACTAAATATACTGAAGGTTATTGTCTTACCTGTAAACAAAATGTAGCTTCAAAACATGCTATCTATCTATCTATCTATCTATCTATCTATCTATCTATCTATCTATCTATCTATCTATCTATCTATCTATCTATCTATCTAATCATAGTAACTAAACACTTCCCAGGTAAATTAGATTGGTATGGATATATAGACTCATTCATTGACAATAGCTGAGTCCACTAAAAGAACATTCTTGCCAGGAAAGCCCTTTGATGTGGTGGGTGAATTACTAATCCATGTGATCACTGCTTCTAGATGTGATTTATACTAATTTAGCTCTTGCTATTGTCTTGAGTATTGTCTTGGAATAAGGCAATCTTGAAAATGCACCTCAGACACACTAATGCCTGTTGAATGCTGACCACAGAATTATGGAGCGAAACTTAATTAAGAAATTAAGGCAGCTCCTCTTTTTATGCCTGACGCCTTTTCAGAAGGATTTTTTTTTTCAGCTGGTTGCATTTTTTAGAATTTTCTTTTAACTCCTATGGCCTTTTTTTCAAAAATGAAACTGTTAGCAAAAAATTGTCAGCATTAGCCACATTTTTCATTAAATCTTTTAGAGTAAACTTTAATGAAATTTTCAGTTGACTGAAAACTTTTTTTTTAAACTGAAAAACACATTTGGGGTATGTCTACACAGCCAATGTAAAAGTGCTGCCGCTTTAACTCAGAGCTCTCCCAGCACTGTAAGAAACCCACTTCCGCGAAGGGAGTAGCTATCAGCTCTGGGAGCGCGCTGTAGCACTGTCTACACTGGCACTTTACAGCGGTGAAACTTCCATCGCTCAGGGGGGTGTTTTTTCATAGCCCTGAGTGAGGAAAGTTTCAGTGCTGTAAGTGGCAGTGTAGACAAGCCTTTTCTGTAAAGAAAGAGTTTCAAAAGTGATTTTAATAAATTTTTGATGCAAATTTCAGCAAAAAAAAATCCATTAAAATATTGTGGAAAAGTTTACAAAACATGGATCTATTTTGAGCCCTGCAAAGTGGAAACAGTTTGGAAATGTTTCTAAAAATCCATTTTTCAGCTAGTTCCAGAACTGTTGCAGCCACGGGTATGTTCAGAGGCCCCTGTGCAGACACTGTGAATCGTCAGTTATTGATGTGATGCATTTCCCTGCAGTCACTTCCATAGTAGATGCACCATTCCCTGATGGTAATATCTCAGTTTGTATCTTCAATCAGTTAACTACTATCTATGTACAGTTACTTTCTCCTACAAAGCCATAATCTCACAGACACTACCTCATTAGCCATTGCTTATCCTGGTAGAGTATGTCCTCATTCAAACTTCAGGTCCCCCAGATCATGGGCAGAGCACTAAGACTAGGACTACCCTAGTATAATAACAGAATAACATCCCCTCTCTCTGGGACCCAACCATGTGAAAGGAGGGGAGGAGGCAGGGAGCTATGGTAACGAATAAAGTCCCTGTTGGAATCCAGGATACCAACATGACTCTATTATTAGTCACTGTCTCCCACAGGACTCATGTGGCCCAACTGGAATCAGCTCCTGGCAGGGACTTTACTAAGAGACGGGTCACCAGCTCTCTGCCTCAGCTGGTCAGAGGATGGAGCCTGAAGTTGCAGCAGGGACTCTAGAGATGCTCACAGGACAGAAAAATAGACTCTAGAGATGCCACAGGGCAGACAAATAAACAGTGATAAGTTTTTAAAGTGCTTGTACACAAATGCTAGAAGTCTAATTAATAAGATGGGTGAACTAGAGTCCCTTGTGTTAAAGGAGGATATTGATATAATAGGCATCACAGAAACCTGGTGGAGTGAGGACAATCAATGGGACACAATCATTCCAGGGTACAAAATATATCAGAAGGACTGAACAGGTCATGCGGGGGGAGTGGCACTATATGTGAAAGAAAATGTAGATTCAAATGAAATAAAAATCTTAAATGAATCCACATGTTCCATAGAATCTCTATGGATAGTAATTCCAGGCTCTAATAAGAATATAACAGTAGGGATCTATTATTGAGCACCTGACCAGGACAGTGATAATGATGATGAAATGCTAAGGGAGAATAGTGTGGTGGAAAGTTAACCATGAGTTGTGTTTGGATCAAAATAAGCCTGAGGCTCCTTTATTGATTACAAGCGCAGGGGGGTAACAGCTCTAAGTAGCTGCTCTCACCGTATACAGAAAATACAGGAGCTTATATAGCTGAAAACCACAATTTGTTAAGCACATTTCCTTGAACAGCATTTTCCTTTATTTGGCATATAGTGCAAGTATTAACAGCAGCATTCCTTATTTGGAATATAGCAAAACAAGTTTTTCCTGTTATTGACAGGTTGTTCTTTGTTGTTAATGGGTCTTTCCTAATTTCTAGCTGTTAGGGTTACATTTCTTAAGCTGTGCTGTTGCAATTGCCTTACAATAGAATTTTCCTGACTCTCTTCTTAGCTCGACCAAAGTTTTAGGCCTACTTGGGTCCAGTGGATTTTTCCTCCACAGTAGAGAGGCTATCAAAATAGAAACTTCAATAATAGCGGGGGATTTCAATTATCCCCATATTGACTGGCTACATGACACCTCAGGACGAAATGCAGAGACAAAATGTCTCGATACTTTAAATGACTGCTTCTTGGGGCAGCTGGTACAGGAACCCACAAGGGGGGAGGCAAC
Organism: Dermochelys coriacea; assembly: GCF_009764565.3. Classification (NCBI taxonomy): domain Eukaryota; kingdom Metazoa; phylum Chordata; order Testudines; family Dermochelyidae; genus Dermochelys; species Dermochelys coriacea. The sequence goes on along the minus strand of NC_050082.1, from coordinate 5,033,244 downwards.
TCTTGATGTAGTCCTGAGTGGAGTGCAGGATCTGATCCAAGAGATAACTATAACAGGACCACTTGGAAATTGTGCCCATAATATAATAACATTTAACATTCCTGTGGTGGGAAGAACATCTCAACAACCTGATGTTGTGGCATTTAATTTCAGAAAGGGGGATTATGCAAAAATGAGGAGGTTAGTTAAGCAGAAATTAAAAGGTACAGTGACTAGAGTGAAATCCCTGCAAGCTGCATGGGCACTTTTCAAAGACACCATAATAGAGGCTCAACTTAAATGTATACCCCAAATTAAAAGCACAGTAAAAGAACTAAAAAAGAGCCAATGTGGCTTAACAACCATGTAAAAGAAGCAGCGAGAGATAAAAAGGCATCTTTTAAAAAGTGGAAGTCAAATCCTAGTGAGGTAAATAGAAAGGAGCATAAATACTGCCAAATTAAATGTAAAAATGTAATATGAAAAGCCTAAAAGGAGATTGAAGAACAGCTAGCCAAAAACTCAAAAGATAATAACAAAATGTTTTTTAAGTACATCAGAAGCAGGAAGCCTGCTAAACAGCCAGTGGGGCCCCTGGATGATCGAGATACAAAAGGAGCACTTAAAGACGATAAAGTCATCACAGAGAAACTAAATGAATTCTTTGCTTCAGTCTTCATGGCTGAGGATGTTAGGGAGATTCCCAAACCTGAGCCGTCTTTTGTAGGTGACAAATCTGAGGAATTGTCAGATTGAAATGTCACTAGAGGAGGTTTTTGGAATTCATTGAGAAACTTAATAGTAACAAGTCACCGGGATCAGATGGCATTCACCCAAGAGTTCTGAAGGAACTCAAATGTGAAATTGCGGAACTATTAACTATGGTTTGTAACCTGTCCTTTAAATCAGCTAATGTACCCAATGACTGGAAGATAGCTAATGTAACACCAATATTTAAGAAGGGCTCTAGAGGTGATCCTGGCAATTACAGACCGGTAAGTCTAATGTCAGTACCAGGCAAATTAGTTGAAACAATAGTAAAGAATAAAATTCAGACACATAGAAGAACATCAATTGTTGCGCAAAAGCCAACATGGTTTCTATAAAGGGAGATCATGTCTTAATAATCTATTAGTTCTTTGACGGGGTCAACAAACATATAGACAAGGGGGATCCAGTGGACATAGTGTACTTAGATTTCCAGAAAGCCTTTGACAAGGTCCCTCACCAAAGGCTCTTACGTAAATTAAGTTGTCATGGGATAAGAGTGAAGATCCTTTCATGGACTGAGAACTGGTTAAAAGACAGGGAACAAAGAGTAGGAATAAATGGTAAATGTTCAGAATGGAGAGGGCTGGTGTTCCCCAAAGGTTAGTCCTAGGACCAATCCTATTCAACTTATTCATAAATGATCTGGAGAAAGGGGTAAACAGTGAGGTGGCAAAGTTTGCAGACGATACTAAATTGCTCAAGATAGTTAAGACCAAAGCAGACTGTGAAGAACTTCAAAAAGATCTCACAAAACTAAGTGATTGGGCCACAAAATGGCAAATGAAATTTAATGTGGATAAATGTAAAGTAATTTACATTGGAAAAATAACTGTACATACAATATGATGGGGGCTAATTTAGCTACAACTAATCAGGAGAAAGATCTTGGTGTCATCTTGGATAGTTCTCTGAAGACATCCACGCAGTGTGTGGCAGCAGTCAAAAAAGCAAATGGGATGTTAGGAATCATTAAAAAAGGGATAGAGAATAAGACGGAGAATATCTTATTGCCCTTGTATAAATCCATAGTACGTCCACATCTTGAATACTGTGTACATATGTGGTCCCCTCATCTCAAAAAAGATATTCTGGCATTAGAAAAGGTTCAGAAAAGGGCAACTAAAATGATTAGGGGTTTGGAATGGGTCCCATATGAGGAGAGATTAAAGAGGCTAGGACTTTTCAGCTTGGAAAAGAGGAGACTAAGGGGGGATATGATAGAGGTATATAAAATTATGAGTGGTGTAGAGAAAGTGAATAAGAAAAAGTTATTTACTTGTTCCCTTAATATAAGAACTAGGGGCCACCAAATGAAATTAATGGGTAGCAGGTTTAAAATAAATAAAAGGAAGTTCTTCTTCACTCAGCGCACAGTCAACCTGTGGAACTCCTTGCCTGAGGAGGTTGTGAAGGCTAGGACTATAACAGGGTTTAAAAGAGAACTGGATAAATTCATGGAGGTTAAGTCCATTAATGGCTATTAGCCAGGATGGGTAAGGAATGGTGTCCCTAACCTCTGTTTGTCAGAGGGTGGAGATGGATGGCAGGAGAGAGATCACTTGATCTGAGTCATGGTGATCCTCCAGTCACTCTGGGCCCAGCTCTTCCCCCTCACTCACGATGCAAGGGATCCCCCTGCGTTCCGATGGGGCTGATCAGGAAGCCTGGCACACTCATAGAAGATGAAGGTTGGAAGAGACCTCAGGAGATCACCTAGCCCAACCCCCTGCTCAAAGCAGGACCAACCCCAGCTAAATCATCCCAGCCAGGGCTTTGTCAAGCCGGGCCTTAAAAACCTCTCAGCATGAGGGGCAGGGCTGGCTGGGAAATGAGGGTTTTCCCCCTAACAATGTCAATGTTTTTTCTCAGCGTTTTTCTTCATAATGTTTTGTGTTCTCAACAAAAGGCAAAAACTGAACATTTTCATTTTTTGTCAAAAACTAAACTAATAACAAAATTGTGGAAAAAGGACATTTTCTGTGGAAATTTTCTGACAAAAAAAAAGAGCCAGTGTTTGTCAAAAAATATTTTGAACAAAACATTTTGAGCAGCTCCAGTAACAGGGCCAGGACTGGGCTCTTCATCTAGGAAGGAAGACACTGTTCAAAAGCACCAGTTGGTACAAAATGCAGCAGCCCTGTTTTCAGAGTCACCAAGATAGCCAGGAACACATCACTAAGTGCTCATCTCTGCATGGGCTCCCCAGGGAATGCAGAGTCCAGCTCAAGGGGCTCTGAACTGGACAGGTTCTGTGGAGTAAATAGATGTGTGACTGAGGCCTAACTCTCCTGAATCTCATGGAGTAAAAGCAACACTCGGCAGAGGGGAGTTGGCTTGGAGTTTTATCTGTGCTGCACTTTAAAATGCAGAGGAGGTTCCCCGACTGTTGCAGGAGCAACTGCTGTTTTGCATTTCAGATGTAGTGCAGAATGTTAGTGAATCAACACACTGTGCGCTCTCTCTCAGAGACTTTATATTTGGTCTTTCTTTTGTTGTTTTCCTTAATCTGTGATACCTCACTCAGACTGAATGTGCATATTTTGCTCGTAAGCAAATCCTGTGGCGCTCCTACCCGCCCTGAAGAGGAGCTGGGAATGCCTCCGTTTCCAAAAAACCCCTGGTGCTTTTCAATTTCTTTGGCTCATTTCTCGTAACTAGCACATTGTAACTCTGCTCCAATTGACCTCACTTAACTGGCACTTAACAACAATTTACACTTGGCAATTTGGAGCTGGTATTGCTCTATTTATTTACATCTGTGGATTTCTGGAACTAACCCCTGCTGCTCCTGTTTTAGAAGCCAGCAGAAGTGCAGCAATTAGTTTGTTCACATGTACCTCCAGTATAATCAGGGGTGTAAGACACGGGGGCGGGGGAGAGCCGAGGCATGGCTCCAGTCTGGAAAGTTCAGGTGTGCTCTTGGCTTTTGCTGACCTTGGCACATCCTGGCTGGAGTCTGTCACATGGTCAACTCTTTTAGGAATTGCTGCCCGGGCTTGTGTGTGGGACTATACCAGGGGAGAGAACTGAGGGGGAGAGCTATTTCCAGCACTTTCACACTGCTCCTGTTGCTAAGGAAACAAGGTCCTTTGACTGTCAGCTCTGAGGCAGGGCTGTGGTAGGACCGGGCTGTTGCGGATCATTAGAAAGCAGGCACTATTCTGGGAGAGTGCCTGGGTGAGGAATAAGAAAAGGAGGACTTGTGGCACCTTAGAGACTAACACATTTATTTGAGCATAAGCTTTCATGAGCTACAGCATGAGGCCCCACCAGGACCCGGGGATTTGGTCCAGGGGATGCATCAAACAGGATGCCAACAACAACTGCATGTGGTCTCAGATGTGTTAGCTGGAACTTGTGTGCATTTCACGAGGCAGCACTTTATTTCTCCTTCTTTCCACGAATAGGTCGGGGTTCCCACACTGTGGCACGTGTACCTGGGGGTTCGTTAATGTGTTGGAAATGGCACACCACAGCCAGGAAATGTTTGAGAAGCAAAGTGCACTCTTCTGGCTTTTGCACACACACAAACACACTCTCTTCTGGCTTTATCAACCCACCCAGTCACCCACGACACACACACTTAATGCTGATTAATGACATGTTGTTAATATTCTCCAATGTTTGGTATTTTCTTGATTTCCATTGTATAAAAGGCATGCAGAGCAAGCTTCAGCTCACGTTCACCAACAATCCAGATGCAAATTAGCAGGAACGTCAAACTTAAATTCAACAAATTACATTGTCAAGCCGCTGGCTGCAGTTCAGCTGCACTCACCAAAACACATCACATCATTTATGACAGGTTTCAGAGTGGCAGCCAAGTTAGTCTGTATTCGCAAAAAGAAAAGGAAGACTTGTGGCACCTTAGAGACTAACAAATTTATTTGAGCATAAGCTTTCATGAGCTACAGCTGTAAGTTCTAAGGTGCCACAAGTACTCCTTCTCTTTTCACATCATTTATGACATCTTCAATTGTATCTTGCCATTTGAATGACATCAAAGACAAACCATAATAATGGTGGTTTCATGGCTGTTTCTCTTTGATGCACTGTCTAAAACCCTAAATGTTTGTAAAGGATGCTGTACTCCAACATTTTAGGCCTCTTTAGGCATTTATTTTACTACAGAGTCTGAAAATATTTAAGTCAAGCCTACTAAGGCCTAAAATAGATGGGCATGAAAAGGAGACATTTGCATATGGTATTTCAAACATCCATTATTTACAAAGATAGAATGTGAACAACTGGAACAGAACATTGTTCTAGAATAGAACATCTGCCCCATCTCATTTTGTGACCATCTCTGACCATGCCAGAGGAGGAGGCTGGTTTGACTTTTGTCTTTTACATTACAGTACCATCTTTTCCTCAAAGCTACACAATCCTAACCTCTGTTCGTGTGAGAGGCTTTCAGTGATGAAGGGTTGACACTGCTTTCTTATGAAGAGAGAATGTTTATGTTAGAAAGGAGATGAATGACAGGAGATTTGGTAAAAGTCTATAAAATAATGACGTCTACAAGAGGTAGATTGGGAGCATTTGTTCTCCCTATCTCATAACACAAGGGACATTCAATGACATTCAAAGGTGAGAAATTCAAAATGGATCAAAGGAAATACTCCTTAAGAAGAAGCATAATTAGCCTGTGGAACTCACTGCAACAGGAAATTATTGAGGCCAATAATTTAGCAAGATTCAAAAAGGGATTGAACATTTCTATGGATCACACGAATATCATAGTTAATGTGCACAAATTTCAGGAAGGAGATAAAATCTCACACACCAGGTTTTAAGTTGATCTCTAACAAAAGGGTTTAAAAGGAGACATAATGTGCATGTTACGATGGGGGTGCAAATTATCCAATGTCTGTGTACTGCAGCATCTGGTGCTGGGGCCACTGCTGAAGGCAGGCGAGTGGCCTAGATAGATTTCAGGTCTGATCCAGTTTGGCAATGTCTATGTTCCTATGTTTCAATTTGTGTAAAGCCTGATGCTTTCATCTGAGCCATCCTCCCTCACTCATCTACCCACTCTGCCCTTTGTTACTTCCCATCATCCTGACTTGGTTTCTTTCAGCTGTTACTGAACTCAAGAATTCAGCATGTCAAGCTGCCTGAATATACGGGCAATGAGCGTGGCATTTTTTTTAATCAGGGTTGCTCAACAATCTTCCATCAAAACTTTTTTGATAGGACATTGGGTTTTCAGCAAATATTTTCAGTTTCTGCTTTTCTGGGCATTTTTAAATTTGTCACCCAAACTGAAAATGTGATACCCAGAACTTTCTGGCCAAAAGCTGTTTTTTGTTTTGTTTTGTTTTCAGTTGTTGGTGGAACATTTGGAAACTCATTCCTCTAAGGAATGGTAGAGCCAGATAAGTACAGCAGGGGAGAAAGTGGCTTGAAGCCACCTTTCTGCTCCCACTGTCTTGGGTAAGTGTCTTTAAAAGCAGCCTTGAGGCGGATCCCATAGGATGGATGAAGGATCCTGCATGGAGGCGGATGGCGAATGGGTGGTGCAGAGCTGGCTAGGCTGGCTTTGTGCATCCCTCCCCCACCCACACTTCTGTAAGGGGAATCCTGACAGGTTATTGGCTGAGGGAGCACCAAGCAGCCAGAGCCAGCTATGGATCTGCCCCTCCCCTTCTTTTACCAGGTGAGGGCAGCCTGGATTCATCAACCTCTGCAATGCTCCAGCCCTACTGGAGGAGACTCTGCAGATCCCTGAAGAGAAGAGGAGGAGCCTCCTGGGGCAGGGGTTTAAAATAGTCTCTCCTCTGCAGTCCACCATGCTCAGAGTCAGATGAAAGTCACCATTACTCTAACCTCTCTCTGATAGCTGTTGCAGGATAATGTACTTCTTCACACAATGCACAATTACTCTGTGGAACTCACTGCCAGGGGATGCTGGAAAGGCCAAAAGTGTAACTGGGTTCAGAAAAGAATTATATAAGTTTATGGAGGACAGGTCCATGAATGGCTATTAGCCAAAATGATCAGGGACACAACCCCATGCTCTGGGTGTCCTTAAATCTCCAGCTGCCAGAAGCATTTGGCACTGACCACTGTCAGACAGGATACTGAGCTAGATGGATCATTGGTCTAACCCAGTATAGCTGTTATTATTTTCTTAATGTAAATGTCCTCCCCATCCTGTCTACTGTAACTTGCTGCCTGCTGCACCCTCTGCCCCCCTCCCATCTACATCTGGATTCTGTCATATCCCCATCATGGGAGAGCTGTAGTTTGCATTATTTCTCCCTCCCTGGGCTAGGCTGCAGTTCTCCGATCTGAACTTCATTCTCTTATTTCTTGCCCATATTTTGAACCTATCTAGTTTCCTATGTATTCTGTTCCTGTCCTTGTTAATGTTAACAACACCTTCTAATTTAGCATTAGCTGTGAATTTCATTAACATGGTGCTAAACCCAGCTCCTTATCAAGGATTAAATAAAACCAGACTGAGCCCTGGTCTACACTAGGCTTTGAGGTCGAATTTAGCAGTGTTAAATCGGTGTAACCCAGCACCCGTCCACATGACGAAGCCCTTTTTTTCGACTTAAAGGGCTCTTAAAATTGATTTCCTTACTCCACCCCCGACAAGGGGATAAGCGCTGAAATTGGTTTTGCTGGGTCGAATTTGGGGTACTGTGGATGCAATTAGATGGTATTGGCCTCCAGGAGCTATCCCAGAGTGCTCCATTGTGACTGCTCTGGACAGCACTCTCAACTCAGATGCACTGACCAGGTAGACAGGAAAAGGCCCGCAAACTTTTGAATTTTAATTTCCTGTTTGGCCAGTGTGGCAAGCTGCAGGTGACCATGCAGAGCTCATCAGCAGAGGTGACCATGCAGAGCTCATCAGCAGAGGTGACCATGATGGAGTCCCAAAATCGCAAAAGAGCTCCAGCATGGACCAAACGGGAGGTATGGGATCTGATCGCTGTATGGGGAGAGGAATCCATGCTATCAGAACTACGTTCCAGTTTTTGAAATGCTAAAACATTTGTGCAAATCTCCCAGGGCATGAAGGACAGAGGCCATAACAGGGACCCGAAGCAGTGCCGTGTGAAACTTAAGGAGCTGAGGCAAGCATACCAGAAAACCAGAGAGGCGAACGGCCGCTCCGGGTCAGAGCCCCAAACATGCTGCTTCTATGATGAGCTGCATGCTATTTTAGGCAGTTCAGCTACCACTACCCCAGCTGTGTTGTTTGACTCCTTCAATGGAGATGGAGGCAACACGGACGCAGGTTTTGGGGACGAGGAAGACGATGATGAGGAGGCTGTAGATAGCTCACAGCAAACAAGCAGAGAAACCAGTTTTCCCAACAGCCAGGAACTGTTTCTCACCCTGGACCTGGAGCCAGTACCCACTGAACCCACCCAAGGCTGCCTCCTGGACCCACCAGGTGGAGAAGGAACCTCTGGTGAGTGTACCTTTTAAAATACTATAAAAGGTTTAAAAGCCAGAATGTTTAATGATTAATTTGCCCTGGCATTCGTGGCTCTCCTGGATATACTCCCAAAGCCTTTGCAAAAGGTTTCTGGGGAGGGCAGCCTTATTCCATCCACCATGCTAGGACACTTTACCACTCCAGGCTAGTAGCACGTACTCATGAATCATTGTAGAACAAAGCATTGCAATGTATGTTTGCTGGCGTTCAAACAACATCCGTTCTTTATCTCTCTGTATTATCCTCAGGAGAGTGATATCATTCATGGTCACCTGGTTGAAATAGAGTGCTTTTCTTAAGGGGACATTCAGAGGTGCCCGTTCCTGCTGGGCTGTTTGCCTATGGCTGAACAGAAATGTCCTCCGGTGTTAGCCATGCGGGGGGGGGGAGGCAAAATGCGACCTTGTAACGAAAGCACGTGTGCTATGTATGTAATGTTAACAGCAAGGTTTACCGTGAAAGAATGTACCCATTGTTCTATAAAATGTGTCTTTTCAAATACCACTGTCCCTTTTTTTTTCTCCACCAGCTGCATGTGTTTCAAGGATCACAGGATCTTTTCCTTCCCAGAGGCTAGCAAAGATTAGAAGGCAAAAAAAATGCACTTGCGATGAAATGTTCTCTGAGCTCATGCTGTCCTCCCACACTGACAGAGCACAGACGAATGCATGGAGGCAGACAATGTCAGAGTGCAGGAAAGCACAAAATGACAGGAGGAGAGGTGGCGGGCTGAAGAGAGTAAGTGGCGGGCTGAAGAGAGGGCTGAAGCTGAAAGGTAGTGGCAGTGTGATGAGAGGTGGCAGGATTCAATGCTGAGGCTGCTGGAGGATCAGACTAATACGCTCCAGCGTATGGTTGAGCTGCAGGAAAGGCAGCAGGAGCACAGACCGCGGCTACAGCCCCTGTGTAACCAACTGCCCTCCTTCCCAAGTTCCATAGCCTCCTCACCCAGATGCCCAAGAACGCGTTGTGGGGGACTCCGGCCACCCAGCCACTCTACCCCAGAGGATTGCCCAAGTAACAGAAGGCAGGCATTCAATAAGATTTAAACTTTTAAAGTGCCGTGTGGCCTTGTCCTTCCTCCTCCACCACACCTCCTGGGCTACCTTAGTAATTATCCCCCTATTTGTGTGATGAATTAATAAAGAATGCATGAATGGGAAGCAACAATGACTTTATTGCGTCTGCAAGTGGTGATCGAAGGGAGGTGGGGAGGGTGGTTAGCTTACAGGGAAGTAGAGTGAACCAAGGGGCGGGGGATTTCATCAAGGAGAAACAAACAGAACTTTCACACCGTAGCCTGGCCAGTCATGAAACTGGTTTTCAAAGCTTCTCTGGTGCGCACCACACCCTCCTGTGCTCTTCTAACTGCCCGTGTCTGGCTGTGTGTAACCAGCAGCCAGGCGATTTGCCTCAACCTCCCACCCTGCCATAAACATCTCACCCTTACTCTCACAGATATTGTGGAGTGCACAGCAAACAGTAATAACAGTGGGAATATTGGTTTCGCTGAGGTCTAACCGAGTCAGTAAACTGCGCCAGCGAGCTTTTAAACATCCAAATGCACATTCTACCACCATTCTGCACTTGCTCAGCCTGTAGCTGAACAGCTCCTGACTACTCTCCAGGCTGCCTATGTATGGCCTCATGAGCCATGGCATTAAGGGGTAGGCTGGGTCCCCAAGGATAACTATAAGTATTTCAACATCCCCAATGGTTATTTTCTGGTCTGGGAAGAAAGTCCCTTCCTGCAGCTTTTGAAACAGACCAGAGTTCCTGAAGATGCGAGCGTCATGTACCTTTCCCGGCCATCCCACGTTGATGTTGGTGAAATGTCCCTTGTGATCCACCAGTGCTTGCAGCACTATTGAAAAGTACCCCTTGCGGTTTATGTACTCGCTGGCTTGGTGCTCCGGTGCCAAGATAGGGATATACATTCCGTCTATGGCCCCACCACAATTAGGGAATCCCATTGCAACAAAGCCATCTACTCTGACCTGCACATTTCCCAGGGTCACTACCCTTGATATCAGCAGATCTTTGATTGCGTTGGCTACTTGCATCACAGCAGCCCACACAGTAGATTTGCCCACTCCAAATTGATTCCCGACTGACCGGTAGCTGTCTGGTGTTGCAAGCTTCCACAGGACAATTGCCACTTGCTTCTCAATTGTTAGGGCTGCTCTCATCTTGGTATTCTTGGGCCTCAGGGCAGGGGAAAGCAAGTCACAATGTTCCATGAAAGTGCCCTTACGCATGCGAAAGTTTCGCAGCCACTGGGAATCCTCCCAGACCTGCAACACTATGCGGTCCCATCAGTCTGTGCTTGTTTCCCGAGCCCAGAATCGGCGTTCCACCACATGAACCTGCCCCATTAGCACCATGATGCCCACATTGGCAGGGCCCGTGCTTTGAGAGAAGTCTGTGTCCATGTCCTCATCACTCTCATCATCGCGCTGATGTCGCCTACTCACCCGGTTTCGCTTTGCCAGATTCTGGTGCTGCATATACTGCTGGATAATGCATGTGGTGTTTAATGTGCTCCTGATTGCCAAAGTGATCTGAGCGGGCTCCATGCTTGCCGTGGTATGGTGTCTGCACAGAAAAAAGGCGCAGAACGATTGTCGTCTGTTGCCCTGACGGAGGGAGGGGCGACTGACGACATGGCTTACAGGGTTGGCTTACAGGGAATTAAAATCAACAAAGGGGGTGGCTTTGCAAGAAACTGAATGGCCGCCTCAAGGATAGAACTCAAAACCTCAAGGATAGAACTCAAAACTGGGTTTAGCAGGCCGTCGATTTCACAGAAGGAGGGAGGAGAAAATGAATACAAAACAAATCTGGTCTATTTCTTGTCTTGAGCCACTTCATCTATCTTTATACATCTTGCTGGCAGCAGACTGTGCAGTACGACTGCTAGCCATCGTCACCTCCTGGGTGCTCGGCAGAAGACGGTGCAGTATGACTACTGGCCATTGTCTTCTGCTGGCTGCAAATTAAAAGACAGTGCACAGCCGGTACGATTCAATCACCATGAGACAAAACAAGGGAAATGACCTAGATTCATAGATTCATAGATACTAAGGTCATAAGGGACCATTCTGATCATCTAGTCCGACCTCCTGCACAGTGCAGGCCACAGAATCTCACCCACCCACTCCTATGAAAAACCTCACCCATGTCTGAGCTATTGAAGTCCTTAAATCATGGTTCAAAGACTTCAAGGAGCAGAGAAGCCTCCCTCAAGTCAACCATGCCCCATGCTACAGAGGAAGGCGAAAAACCTCCAGGGCCTCTCCAATCTGCCCTGGAGGAAAATTCCTTCACGACCCCAAATATGGTGATCAGCTAAACCCTGAGCATATGGGCAAGATTCACCAGCCAGATACTACAGAAAATTCTTTCCTGGGTAACTCAGATCCCACCCATCTAATATCCCATCTCAGGGGATTTGGCCTATTTACCCTGAATATTTAAAGATCAAAAGACCTGGCTGAGTCACTCCCATATTTGCCCAGGCACCCGGTTAAAAGAGCACCCAGGACTACGTCGACGACGGCTACCAATCATAGTGCACTGTCTGCTGCCAAAAGGCAATAAACCGCTGCTGTGTAGCAATGCAGTACCATGTCTGCCAGCACCCAGGAGACATATGGTGACGGTTAGCTGAGCGGGCTCCATGCTTGCCGTGGTATGGCATCTGCACAGGTAACTCAAGAAAAAACGATTGTTTGCACTTGCTTTTACGGAGGGAGGGAGGGAACGGGGGCCTGATGATACGTACCCAGAACCACCTGCGACAATGTTTTAACCTCATCAGGCACTGGGATTTCTACCCAGAATTCAAATGGGTGGTGGAGACTGCGGGAACTGTGGGATAGCTACCCACAGTGCAATGCTCCGGAAGTCGACTGTTGCCTCGGTACTGTGGACACAGTCCGCCGACTACATGTACTTAGAGCATTTGTGTGGGGACACACACACTCGACTGTATAAAAACACTTTCTACAAAACAGACTTCTATAAATTTGACCTAATTTCATAGTGTAGACATACCCTGAACAAGGATCCTCGTGACACCTGGTAGGCCTCCCCCAGCAAGAATTAGCAACAATGAACAGACTCCTCAGAGAGTTCTCAAACAATTAACCATGGGGGCTAAAATCTGAGTCTTCCAGGAATCAGAATAATTTTCACTAATACCCTAAGAATAACGAGCATAGTGACCTCACCAAGCCTATCAAATCAAAGTGGTCACTCCTTCTCCTTCAGTGGAGCCACACTGTCTTCATGAGAGCTACCCCCCATTAGCTAAGTGGGAGGAAAGTTGAGTCCTGTGCTTCAGCAGAGCCACGTACATGGGCTACAAAAATGATTCGCAATAATAAAATTAATGGTATTGTAGATCTGTGGATCATTTGTAGACCTAAAAAAGTCTATACTGTGTCAGACCAAAGGTCCATCTAACCCAGTATCCTGTCTTCCAACAATGGCCAATGTCAGGGGCCCCAGAGGGAATGAACAGAACAGGTAATCATCAAGTGATCCATCCCCTGCCACCCATTCCCAGCTTCTGACAAAGAGAGGCTAGGGACACCATCTCTGACCATCCTATCTAATAGCCATTGATGGACCTATCCTCCATAAATTTATCTAGTTCTTTATTGAACTCTGTTATAGTCTTGGCCTTCACAACATCCTCTGGCAAAGAGTTCCACAGATTGAGTGGGCATTGTTTGAAGAAATATTTCCTTTTGTTTGTTTTAAATCTGCTGCTTATTAATTTCATTTGGTGACCCCTAGTTTTTGTATTACGAGAAGGAGTAAATAACACTTCCCTATTTACTTTCTCCACACCAGTCATGATTTTATAGACCTATCATATCCCCCCCGTACTTGTCTCTTTTCTAAGCTGAAAAGTCCCAGTCTTGTTCTCTCCTCGCATGGACGCTGTTCTAGACACCTACTGTAATAATTTTTGTTGCCTTTTTCTGAACCTTTTCCAATTCTGATGCATCTTTTTTGAGATGGGGTGACCAGAAGTGCACACAGTATTCAAGATGTGGGTCTACTGTGGATTTAAGTAGAGGAAATACAATATTTTCTGTTTTATTACCAGTCCCTTTCTTAAAGATTCCCAAAAAGAAAAGGAGTACTTGTGGCACCTTAGAGACTAACAAATTTATTTGAGCATAAGCTTTCGTGAGCTACAGCTCACTTCATCGGAACCCATTGTTTCATGTTCTCTGTGTTTGTATATCAATCTTCCCTCTGTATTTTCCACCAAATGCATCCGATGAAGTGAGCTGTAGCTCACGAAAGCTTATGCTCAAATAAATTTGTTAGTCTCTTAGGTGCCACAAGTCCTCCTTTTCTTTTTGTGAATACAGACTAACACGGCTGCTACTCTGAGACCTGTCATTAAAGATTCCCAACATTCTGTTCGCTTTTTTGACTGCCGCTGCACATTGAGTGGGTGTTTTCGGAGAACTATCCACAATGACTCCAGGATCTTTTTCTTGAGTGGTAACAGCTAATTTAGACCCCATTATTTTAAATGTATAACTGGGATTATGTTTTCCAATGTGCATTACTCTGCATTTATCAACATTGAATTTCATCTGCCATTTTGTTGCCCAGTCACCCAGTTTTGTGAGATCCCTTTGTAATTATTCAGTCTGCTTTGCACTTAACTATCTTGAGTAGTTTTGTATCATTTCTGCAAATTTTGTCACCTCACTGTTTACCCTTTTTTCCAGATTGTTTATGAATATGTTGAATGGAACTGGTCCCAGTACAGACCCCCTGAGGACACCTTTATTCTCCTCTCTCCATTCTGAAAATGGATCATTTATTACTACTCTTTGTTTCCTATATTTTAACCACTCACTGATCCATGAGAGGACCTTCCCTCTTATCCTATGACAGCTTACTTAGATTTTCAGAAAGCCTTTGACAAGGTCCCTCACCAAAGACTCTTAAGCAAAGTACACTATACCTATTGGATCAGCCCATATGACTATGTCTTATGAGGAGAGGCTTATGTCTTATGTCTTATGTCTTATGAGGAGAGGCTGAGGGAGCTGGGATTGTTTAGTCTGCAGAAGAGAAGAATGAGGGGGGATTTGATAGCTGCTTTCAACTACCTGAAAGGGGGTTTCAAAGAGGATGGCTCTAGACTGTTCTCAATGGTAGCAGATGACAGAACGAGGAGTAATGGTCTCAAGTTGCAATGGGGGAGGTTTAGATTGGATATTAGGAAAAACTTTTTCACTAAGAGGGTGGTGAAACACTGGAATGCGTTACCTAGGGAGGTGGTAGAATCTCCTTCCTTAGAGGTTTTTAAGGTCAGGCTTGACAAAGCCCTGGCTGGGATGATTTAACTGGGACTTGGTCCTGCTTTGAGCAGGGGGTTGGACTAGATGACCTTCTGGGGTCCCTTCCAACCCTGATATTCTATGATTCTATGATTCTATGACTATGGCCATAGTCAGATCAGTTTGAATTAATTTTTGGTGTGCAGTTTCATAAGACGCTATATCAAATGCTCTAATAAAATCCAGATCTACTGCAGCTACTGAGTTTCCTTCATCCACTAATTAGGGGATTCTATTTTAACAAAGCAATCAAGTTTTCCCGGAATGACCTTTTATGATCCTAACGCTCCTTATTGCTCATGGTTGTATTTTCCTCCCGATGTTTATAAATTATTTCGTGCAAGGTATAATGTGTGGTATGTTGTTTTGCCAGGGATTGAACAGCTAGTTACAGCATGGTCGTTGCCAGGATTGCACAGCTTTGTTTTGTTAAAGATGGGTTTCCCATTTGCTTTGCTGCTGTCTCTCTTGCCTTCCCACTGCTCCCTGACTGCACAGAAATAATTGTCAGTGTCCTAGGCCAGTCAGTGACTAATTCTTGTAGTGTCCCAGGGTATGGCTGAGTGAGATTTTTCAAATAGTTTATTTGCCAAAAAAATGCAGTTGCAGGTCAGCCAACACTGTTTGTGAATTTGGCATGAATTCACAATAGTTTTGGGCAATTTTTCCCCACAGGGACACTTAGATGCCATCCACAAAACCACTGGAGGAGGAGTCCCCCCACCTCCTCATAGCTGATAGACCAGTAGCTAGAACATTTATCTGTGATTTGGGATGCCCAGGTTCAAATGGCTGTGCTGCATTTTGTGGAACAGGGACTTGAACACAGGTGCCCCTTATCCCACATGAATACCCTAACCACTTCACTATTGGCAGTGCACTACTCACTCCTCCTCTAGCTGCTCTATGATTAAGTCCATCTTGTGACTCCTTCACCCAGTCTGCTGGCACCAAGTGGCCTTAAAGTTGCTCTTCACAAGAAGAGTTGAGCAGGGGGGAGAGAGTAAGACTGAGAAATGGTAGAAAGAGGAAAGTGGGTCAGTAGCAGCATGGCTTTCTGAGGGGATGGCTCCCTTGGGCTGTGGTCTGAGCTGTCTGTGGAGGCTCCCAGGAGGAAAGGCATTCACCCAGGCTGCTGTTCCTTGAAAGGATCTTCAACTTCCTTCCCCTTGGTAAGTGCTACAGACACCCCAGAGACTGGAAGTGGGAGTTATGTCTACACTGCAATTAAACACCCGGGGCTGGCCCATGTTAGCAACTCAGGTTCATGGGGCACAGGCTATGGGGCGTAAAATTGCAGTGTAGACACTGGGGCTCAGGCTGGAGGCTGGGCTTGCGGACCCTCCCCACTCTCAGGGTTACAGAGCTCAGGCTCCAACCCACAATAATTCAGCCCCATTGCCTGAGGCCTGTGAGCCCGAGTCAGCTGAGATAGGCCAGCCACAGGTGTTTAGTTGCAGTGTAGAGGTACCCTTGCAGGGAAGGACCTGGATCTTTTTAATAGCAAAGGAGAGTCCCTGTACAAACAGCGCTCACGGCCAAGGATGATTCCCCAAGGCAGATTGGGGAAGAGGTACTAGCCAGGCCTGCTAGGCACAGCTTGGCTCGTCCACCCAGCTCTGCAGGGATCCTGCCTGTACTGGTTTCCAGGAGGTGCCTCTTAGCACCTTTTGGGTGCTTGACAAACGATCAGTGAGAACGAGGCTGGAGCGGGTTTACAGCAGAGCAGCAAAGTGCTCATCCAGCCGGGGGCAGTTCTGTCACAGGACCAGGGAGCACTGGAGAAAGGCCTATCAGTCTGACTGAACAGTCTTGCTGGGTCCCACAGGATCTATTGCAGATGTCGTTTTGGAGTGAGGGATGAGGATGCTAGCCTGGCACTTTGCCATTTCCTGGGCCTATTCCCATCTGGCAGGGGGAGGATAAGTTCATAGATTCATAAATTCCAGGGCCAGAAGGGACCATTGTGATCAACTAGTCTGGCCTCCTGTACAACGCAGGCCGGAGAACTGCTCCAAAATAATTCCTAGAGCAGATCTGTGACACAGAGGCTCCTTGGCAAAAGGTTCTTTGTTCTTTGCAAACAACTCACCTCAGACCTGACAAACTCACTACACCAAACATGTGTCTTGAAGGATATTTATCCATAAAGAATAGCTGGTAAGGTATCTACAGAAAGCTGGTAACTTCTCAAGATTCATTATAATTGAGATGTGTGTTTGGGTAATATTTAAGGAATAATGTATTTTTATTGAAAATACGCTTTATGGACTTGGAGTAAAAATTAGTCACAGGGGAAAATGTGTTCCACTGATGGCTTACTCAGGCAGGAGGGAAATGTCCCCCTGACCTGGTTAATGGTGATGCAATGCAAGGGTCAATTGTCCAACCTTGCTCTATCCCAAGACTTGCAGTGGAAAACTACCAGAGACAGCTGCAAACAATTGAGACCACTTGGAAGTAAAAAAGAACGCTACAAAAGACAGATTTACTGTACCTCTGAATAAAGACAAAAGACTGTTTCAGTATAACTCAGGGTGGGGAAAGGCACTCTGGATCCTTTTACTCAGGGGACATCTTGAGGAGCGGGGGGGGTGTACTCATGAAAAATTGGATCCTGGTTCCTGTGAAGCTAGACGGCTTTGCAGCAGATTGCCCCCTTGGGGGAACCTGCTTGATTAGATAGGAAAGGAAACTATTAATAAGTGTGCACCCAGGTTTGCTTTGTATGATTTTGTTTTGGATTTTGTTTACCCCACACTCACTTGTTTCTAGTAGAATCTCTGTCCTTTCTTAAATAAATAAATCTCTATCCTTTCTTTTGGTTTATGACAAGTTCAACGGTAAATTGGGGTACACTGCACCTTTGGGGGCAGAGGATCTGAGATTTCTGTGAATATCCAGTGTCAAGGTCTGGATATTAGAGTAGAATGCATCAAAGGAACGTGGAGATTGGGTTGCACCAATTGTTATCTTGCAAGGCGCAAACAGGTCTGCTATAGCCCAGATGAGAAGGCTTGAGTGGCTGACAAGCTGGTGGTGTTAGAAAGCATACAACCAGCCATCACGAGTAAGGCTACCTCTCATTAGAGGCAGGGAGTAACAAGATGACTCACAGTCCTGGCTACCCCGAGAACCATCACAAGATCTTTTGAAAAATATCCAACCTTGATTTAAAAATTTCCAGTGATGGAAAATCCACCATGACCCTTGGTCAATTGCTCCAATGGTTAATTACTGTTGTCATTAAAAATGTATGTCTTATTTCCAGTCTGAAAATCTCTAGCTTCAACTTCCAGCCTTGGGTCAAGTTAGGCCTTTCTCTGCTAGACTGAAGAGCCCATTCTTAAATATTTGTTTCCCATGTAAGTACTTACAGATTGTGATCAAGTCACCTGTTAACCTTCTCTTTTGTGAAGCTAAACAGATTGAGCTCCATGAGGCATATTTTCTAATCCTTTAGTCATTCTTATGGCTCTTCTCTGAAGCTCTTCCAATTTAACATCTTTCTTGAACTGTGGGCACCAAAACTGGACACATTATTCCAGCAGTGGTGGCACCAGTGCCAAATACAGAAGTAAAATAACCTCTCTGCTCCTACTTTAGATTCCTGTTTATGCTTCTCCTGGTTGCATTAGCTCGTTTGTCCACGGTGTCACACTAGGAGCTCATATTCAGCTGATTATCCAGCATGACCCCCAAAACTTTTTCAGAGACACTGCTTCCCAGGATAGAATCCTCCATCCTGCATGTATGGCCTGCATTCTTTGTTTACAGATGTATACATTTACATTTAGCCATATTAAAACACATGTTGTTTGCTTGTGTCCAGCTTACCAAGCAATCCAGATCTCTCTGAATCAGTGATCTATCCTTTTCATTATATAAGTCTCCCCTGGTTTGTATCATATCCAGGCTTTATCAGCCATAATTTTAAGTTTTCCTTCCAGGACATTGATCAAAATAATAGTGTCAGGCCAAGAACTTACCCCTGCAGGACCTCAGTAGATACATATGCACTTGATGACAATTCCCCATTTACAGTTACATTTTGAGACCTATGAATTTGCCATTTTTTAATCCATTTAATGTGTGCCATGATAACTGTATATTGTTCTAGTTCTTAATCAAAATGCCATTCAGCACCGAGTCAAACGCCTTACAGATGTCTAAGTAGATGACATCAGCACTTTATGTGTATTGACCAAACTGTAATCTTATTTAAAAAAAAAAATCCAGTTAGTTTGACAGGATCTATTTTCTATGACTCATGTACACCCTGGGGAGCCTTTCATCATCCCAGCCCTGAATATCAACTCTGGGGCAATTCCTGCAGCTCAGACTAGCTTTGCTGAGAAACATCCTGCCGGGGAAAGAGAACGCAAGGAGAAGCAGTAGACCTAGCCCTGCGAAGCACTTCAGAGAGATGGCTTCTGCATGTCAGAGCCTTCACGGCTCATTGGAGCTAGAGCATTAGCCGCTCACTCCCTCCTCGGTCATTTCGAGCAGAAATGAAGTCATTCTCTGTAATTGCCAATTAGTGTTATGCCACTATTTTACCTGCTTTCCATAATTAAAAAGGACTGCACGCTTGTTTTCCCTGACTCTGGTTCCCCTCGTTTTGAAACCCAGACCAAGTCTGCTCGAAGCAGATCCTGGGTGAGTGCGTAGTGCTGGCTATGCTGCCGGCTACACCCCAATGGGTCTGACGGTCACAGAATGGGGGAGAAGGCAACTCAGTGAAACGTCGGCCCATTTTACCTGCAGTGGGGCCCAAGCTGAGCCCCAGTATAAGAGGGCAGAACTCCTGTGCCAATTGAAGGAGTTGGGCCCACTGAGCCAGAGGAGATGTGTGGAGGGCACGTGGGGTCACGTTAGGGTAACCAAACAGCAAATGTGAAAAATCGGGATGGGGACTTGGGGGTAATAGGAGTCTATATAAGAAAAAGACCCACAAATCGGGACTGTCCCTATAAAATAGGGACATCTGGTCACCCTAGGTCACGGGCCCACTCCAGATTAGCTACTTTGCTTATACTAAGCATGCTCACATTGACTGAGCATGCTCAGTAACGTCTGCTGAAGCCAGCTGCCCTCACTTTGCTCCCCCCCCCACTATCGGCAGACTCAGGTCATCTCTGCCTTCAGCCCATGGTGACTTTGGCCTGCTGGGTTCTACTAACAGTGTATTCAGGGAATAGCTCCGAATGAGCCCACTCCCCTCAGCCATCGCCACCTCCTGTTTGGCTGCTGGTTTGCATTGCGTCTTCATAGAAATCACAGTCTGATTGCAGGGGCAGAGGTTGGATTCCCCATCACCGGGAGGTGCGGAAGGAAGACCAGGCATCTCTTAGTGCAGGATCAGCTCTAACTCCATCGGAAGCTGTAGGCTTGATGTGGGAGTCACAGAATGAAGTCTTATGGCCGGTGCGGTGAAGGGGGTCAGTCTAGCTGATCACACTGGTCCCTTCTGGCCTTGGAATCTGGGACTGTGTGAAGTAAGTGTCAAGGGAATAACACACTATTTCTGCTACAGCTGGCAGTATTTCTAGTTTACCAGCATCTCTTCACGTGAGAAAGGAGGGTGCTCTGGGGGCAGGGTCCCCTCCATTGTTCCATGAAGGGGTAGGCTGCCCCCAAACCTAGAAGATGTCCAAGGATCAATGGGAGGTAAAAGCTTCAGGTACTAACCCATGGGCCTTCCTGCCTCCTACGGAATGTTTACAGGAGGTGAGAGCACATCTATGCATGCCAAGGGGCAGTGTGGATGAGTGATGTGAAAGGTCACAGTAATGATCCAGACCTCAAGGCACGTAGGGTCACTTACAGTCATTCAGGGCAACATGCTGGTCTGGTGCATGCCAGGAGAACAGAACCTCGGGGTGAGATGTGTGGGGCTGGCCTGAGAGCAGAATCCGAGCCTGACATGACAATGTAACACACATGGGCTATTGCTTTCTAAGGGGAAAGCAAGCCCCAACAAGCTGAGCGGTGATCGCCCGCCCCAGGTTTGTACCGACCTGCACAGAGGACTTCACGTGCCATCCAAGCTGAAGAATTTCATCCCTTGGAAAGGGGAGAATCAACTGGCTCAGAAAGCAGAGATTGACCCTGAGGTTTCTAACATGAGGCTCCAGTGAGAGGGAGTAAAGCTCCACAATGCCTCCCAGTGAATTGGACCAGATTTTCCCAGTACTCATCAGCCAACAGTATTCGGGGCTGTGGGATCCTCTGTGCTGGTAGCACACAGCCATGTGCATGTTTATTGAACTAGCTCCATAGAGGGGAGGAAAGAGATCCGAGGGTGCATGTTAACTCTTGTTTGGCCAGTGTGGGATCCCCAACATGCCTCGAACCAATCCAGCAGAACTTATAAGTAAAAGCAAACTCTGGCTCAGAGTTTGCTTTTACTTATAAGTTCTGCTTGATTGGTTCGTCATCAAAAGTCTTTTCTCCACCTGGGAGGATTCCAGGCAAGCGCTGAGTCTGTTCCGACTTGGGATGTAGCACAGACAATCTAGCTCAATCTGTCTTTGTCTGTAAGTTGCTGTAAATTGGAAGAAACGAACAATGGGTCAAATTCATCTGTGGTGGAACTACTGGCTTCAGGGGATTTCCCCACAAGCTGCGTTGTGCCCATTATGTTTGGAATAAAACACGCCAGGCCCGGAGTTTCACATTAGAATCTTAATTAGTTTTGCAAGTGTTGCGTTGAGTTGGTGTCCCTTGCTAGATGGCCTGCTGACATGGTCTCCAGCAGGCCTGGCTTGGGGCTCTGGTTTGGGGACTGTGTCTTCATTTGCAGTTGATCTCCCCCCACCCCCTCCCCATTGCTGGAACTCAACACTTTGCTTTTGTGTTTATTCAGGGAAGCAAGTAATTATATGAATTGCATATGGTAATTAAACCCAAAACCACATTAAAACCTGAGGGTTGGCTTCTTTATTCGAGAGGATGCATTCTGAGAAATACGCGTTAGCAAGGGAATTGAGTTTCTCATTCAGAGGAATGATTGTGTTGCTGGCGGTTCAATGCTGGGAATTTGGCTTCTCTTTGATCCACAGCAGAACACTGTGGTCTTGTGGCTGCCATTCCGCAGGTCTTGTAGTTGGCCTGGAAGCTCCAGAATACGATGAAGAACTTTCTCAGCGTGTCGTCTTTATTGCTTCACCTCGGCAAATAACGAGTAGCAAACAATTTATCCAGTGAGTTTGTTCAGCCGGTTCACTTGACTTGCCTGTGAAGATCTTGACACCATACTATGTTGCCTCGTAGTGAGATAAGACACATGGTATTTCTGTCCCTTGATTGAATGAATTTTCTTTCCACAGCAGTATTGTCAACCCTGAGTGTTCAAAAATCATGAGATTTGGCTTGAAAGTCATGAGATTTTTTTAAAATTAATAAAGCTGGGGAACTTCTGGCCTCTGAGCCTTAAGGTCTGATTTAGGTCATGTCTTCGAGCATTTCTCTGCACTCACAAAGGCTTAAACTGTGTGTTTTGGTTTTTTTTGTTTGTTTGTTTGTTTTTGAGAAATGCAAACTGAGATTCTTACAGAATCACAGGATTCCAGGAGCTGGAGATTTAAGAACCACATTTTAATGAGATTTGTAACAAAATCATGTGAGTTGGAAACACCAATTCCATGAGCATAGAGGCATTTTGACCCCAGCGATGGTTGCTGTAGACAGCTCCATAGCATGAGTTCTGGGCAGCCCTGCCCTGGCCAGGTTTCCATCAAATTTGCTGTGTCCATCCTCCCCTGAACAGCACCCTTTGCTACAACGTCCTTGCTGGGAGAGCGAGAATAGTAGCAGGCTGAAGAAAGGGCAGGGGATGCTCCATGTGTTGCGTCATGAATCCACTGAAGCCCTTCGCAGGGCTGGGCAGAGGGTTGATCTTGCTATTGAGGTTGGGGCTGATTGGTATGGCTGTAGGCTCAGCAGCGAAATGAGCAACATAAATGCATCACTGCATGAGGAATACATTAGAGACAATCAACCCAGGATCCATCTTCCATTGTCCAGGCATGGTCAGAACACAGAGCTCATGGACTGCCCTGAGAACAAAACCTATCCTGGGACCCATGCTGCCTTGGTGCGGATACAGGGTCCTCGCCCCACCAGAGTCTGTGGCTGCAATGGCCTATTCTGGGATCCCCCTGGCCTCTGTTGTCCCCCAGAGAGCAGCTGCTTCATACACAGACACCCTGGGCAGCTGCAGTATGTGAGACATCCATCACCATGGGTAGCTTCTAGGAGCCTTGCTCTGTGACCCATCACATGAGTACGTGGTACAGCACACAGGAAAGGACAGCTCTAGCAGGGTTCTCCTTTCCCTTGGGCTGAAGAGTTTGGTGTTAATTCCTTTGCTTTTGGCTCCCACCTAGGAGCCCCCAGCTAACAGACCTGGTCACATCTGACATTCGAATACACAGTGAGGTGCTCCCCGGGCTTTATCTGCAGGGACAGGTGCTCAGCTCCTCAGGACACAAGTGAAATGAATTTTACAGACTCAGAAGATGCTAGTGCACATCCCCAAAGCACCATACAAAGGACCCATCCTGCAGCCCCCTGTGGGCAGAGATGCTTTTCATCACCTGCCAGTCTCACAAGGAGCTGCATACATTGGGGCATACAGGGCTGAGATCATAACTGGTGTAGTAATAGGTAGTTTCTAATATTGGAAGGCCAAAAAAAGAAATAGTGGCAGGCAGCATATTGGGATTAAGGGCACCCGCAGAGGTCTGTGTGGGGAGGGAACCTAGGAAAGGAATAGCTTGGGGGCTGTGTGCTGGGGTTGAGGGGCATTGGCAGAGCCATGGGGTTGGAACTCAGGTTGGAATAACAGGCAGGCTGTGGGTCAAGATTGAGGGGCATCAGAAGAGGGGTGTGTGTGTGTGTATCCCTAGAAAGGAATATTGGGGGTCTGCAGGTTGGGATTGGGGAGCATCAGAAAAGTTATGTTGGAACTGTTCAGGACATGAATTAACAGGAAGATGTATGGTTCAGTAGAACGGGGTACTTGGTGTTGGGTTCCGTGCCTTTCAGGGTTGAACCTCCTGGGCAGGGCACTGTGCAGCTCCCGTTGTGGTAGCGCCCAGACAGATGGAGACAGACACCAGAGTAAAGCAGATTTCTTGCAAGCACCCTAAGTATTGAAGCCCAAAAAGTATTTTGGTGCCTAACTCCCATTGAAATCAAAGTCTAGGTGCCTAAACATCATTGAGGATCTGGACCTGAGGGATCACAGAACAGCAGCTGGTACCAGGAGTAAAGAGGAACTAAGAAAATACCCAGAATGGACAAGAGGAGCCATTAAAAGCCGCACCCGAGTTGAAACTGTCTGTAAATGTGGAAAACAACTGCAGAAGGTTTTAAGAGCCCTTCACTCTGTGTCTGCAAGCACTGGGGGCCAGCAGACAGGAGGACGGTCACAAGGTTGCTTTATCTCTGACAATAGATGGTCCTGAAGCACTTGATGAGTTTAACCGTTTTCAGTTAACAAAAGCACAGGAATGCGAGGAGCTCTGCACTCCACGGAAAAATGACAGAGGAGAGAAATGCTTTTAAACAGAGAGTACAAAAGAAGGTGAAGGTGTAGAAGAGTCTCTGGCTGCTCTAAGGCTGAAGAGCCAATCTTGCAATTTTGGGGGGCTAACAGACTCCCTCATAAGAGCCCAGGTCGTGATTGGAATCTGGGACAAAGAACTCAGAGAGATGCTGAATTCATCCTTGACAAAGCCATTCTAATTTTCCAAGGAGGAACCTTAAGCACTGAGGCCCAGAACAAAATGGGAATTAGATGCCTAAGTATCTTTGAAGAGCTAGGCCCAAGTGATCGCTGAATGGCAGAGGTCTGTGGGAAGCCTGGGGCTGGGACAGCAGGGGAGCAGAGAGTCAAGACTGAGGGGCATCAGAAGAGATTTTTGTCTGTGTCTGGAGGAGCCACAGTCCAGTGCGGAAGTTACAGAAGGAATTGTGGGCTGGGTTGGAAGGACCTCAGAGGAGCTGTGGGGAGCCCAACACTGGAATAGCAGTGAGGAGGGGTGTCCGTGGGTCAGGGTTTATGGGCACTGGCAAAGCTGTGTCTGTGTGAGCCACTGGGCTGGATAACAACAGCAGATGTCTGCAGAATGAGGGACATCAGAATCACTTTCTGTGTGTGGAAACCGAAGCCTGGAAAAGCAGAGGGGCATCAGAACAGCTGTGATGGGAGACGTCTGTAATTCCAGATTGAGGAGAACCAGCAGTGCTGTGTGCATGCAGAGTACAAGGTTGGGAGCTGCAGGTCAGGACTGAGAGGTACCAGCAGAACTGTGTATAGGGGCCTCGGGCCTCAGCTAGCAGGGGGTACAGGACAGGGCATGGTACGTGGAGGAAGCCTGCCTGGGAGCTCCTGGGTACCCCACTCCATCCCTGCTCAGCAAGGGAGGAGAGGTCCACATCCTGCTATTTTTAAAAGAATAACATAAATACATCTGTGCCCTCCAAGGCTGCTCTCATCCACCACTGGCTGGTTCCCAGACACAGAGTCTTGCCAGTTCAAACAAAACATCCTCACCCATTATCCTGTCATCGCATCCTTATCTTATGAGGGGTTGGTGTGGTCCTGTAACATCTCTTGGGAATTTGTTTACATAGTTACTTGAGAACTCTGGTGTTCTTGGACCATCCTCTCCAATGAGGAATGTGTAAATGCATCCGATGAAGTGAGCTGTAGCTCACGAAAGCTTATGCTCTAATAAATTTGTTAGTCTCTAAGGTGCCACAAGTACTCCTTTTCTTTTTGCGAATACAGACTAACACGGCTGCTACTCTGAAACCTGTGCTTACTTGGTTAGCCAATACCTGGTGTGTTCCTATTCTGCCAAGGCCAGGCTACTCCGGTTCACAGCCTGTGGTTCATAGTTAGTTAACTATCCTAGGGCTCCAGCAAGCCCCACAAACCTGATACAAGACTTGATTAATAAAGAATTAAAGGAAGGTAATGTAATTAATGCAAATCAACATGGGTTTTGGAAAATAGATCCTATCAAACTAACTTGATTTTTTTAAATGAGATTACAAGTTTGGTTGCTAAAGGTAGCAGTGTTGATGTAATATACTTAGACTTCTGTATGGTGTCTGATTTGGTAAACAGGCTGGATTCCCTTCCCAGCATGGGACCAATCTCCCCAATTCAAAGTCTTTCAAACAATCTTCTTTCAGTAGAGATGGGGAGGAGAGAGGTGGCCTGATGATGTCACTGTCCCATATTTTATACTCTCCTCCAGGGACTGGAAAAATCCTTCTTGTGTCATGGGGTTCGCAGCTCTGAAGGGTTAGTCTGTGGGAGTTTCCCAGACTCTCAACATGTTTCAGTAACAAACATACAGCAAAATGCCATAACTTCATATACATTGATGATACACACATTAAAACAGGGCAATGAGGTTCAGCAAATCAAGACTTTTCAGATGATACCTCACAAGGCATGCATTGTATAAGTATATCCTAACCACCTATGGTGCAGTGAGTATCAGGGACTGGACAACCAAGCAGAGCCAAAGTCTGGGCAGCTGCTTCCTTGGGAAAGGGCAGGGACAGGCCAGGAGAGCTGACACCTAGGGCCACAGGGAATAGTTGACTCCCCCAGATGGGCTCAGAGTCTGGCCTGGGGCTATATATGTAGAGGCTTAATGCCCCAGAGAAGGGCACGTCCAGCACAGCTGTGACGTGATGGAGCCTCGGAGATGGCAGTCAGCTCTGGGGAGCAGCGCTGTCTCACCACCGTATGGATCCTGTGAAGGGGTGGAGTGGAGAGCAAGGGAAAAGGTGTAGGGAATGTGAGGGGCTTTCTGGGGATGTCTGGCATAGCTAGTGAGTACCAAGGATGGAGATTCAAGGATTCTGGGGAGGGGGGATTAAGCCAGGGCATTTAAGTGTCCATGTCAGG
Organism: Dermochelys coriacea; assembly: GCF_009764565.3. NCBI lineage: Eukaryota > Metazoa > Chordata > Testudines > Dermochelyidae > Dermochelys > Dermochelys coriacea. Next base: position 5,006,720 of record NC_050082.1, on the reverse strand, counting down.
ACAGTCTTCCCATCAGTGACATTTGTAGTGCATGGGGTAGGCCAGCAGCAGCATTACTCAGGATATTTAAAACTAGACCGAGCAAAGTGCTAGGCACTCTAGGCTATGGCCCAGCTCTGCCCTGCCCCAGGGCGGTGGGCTCACAGACCTTCTGGCCTGTTCCCTCCCCCCTGTCTCTTTCTATATAAACACTGTCAAGTGGCGTTTACTTCTCTTTTCATCCTGGAGAGGATTTGTATAATTGATCGGCGTGACAAGCTGCTGCCGGCTTAGCAACTGCAGGGTTACTCTGCCACAGTGCAAGTGGCTATAATGAGCCAAAATAATGAGCTGTGCTAAGGCCACCGCAGTCTGAGCTGCGGCACGGTGACAGATGAACGCTTAGATCTGCCTCGCACATGTGTAGCTGCGAGTGTTGTGGGTACAGTGATAGTGCACTGTATGCATTAATGACCTGGAAATGTGACAATGAAATCAATCCCCAAACACAGACCCTGGGAAAAACTGCAGTTTGGGTGTTGAAATAACAGAGTACTCATTACTGCACAGAGTCTAACCTCATAGGCTCCTCTCCGCTCCTCTGGAATTGTCTCCCCCTTTACTTGTTGCCACAATCAGACAGTAGGGTACTCCCAGGTGCTGTCACTCCGATAATGCCACGGCATGGGGAAACCAATTAAAATAAAACCCGACACTTCACCAAACGCAACTCAGGAAGCAGATGGAAGTAAAATACAGTGGATTTCAACAGCACCAGTAGTTTCTAATTAGCAGCTGCTGGCCAAGGCTTGTGATTTCATCTGGGAAAAAGGAACACTCCCACTGCAGCCTTTTTCAGTGATGCTATCCTGCCAGAAGATGTAGCTCTCCAGCACCTTATCCAGCTCCATGCTGTCTGCAGGAGCTAGGAATCCTCCAGTGTGTCGCTGCACTATTGCAGACTCTGAGAAGCAGCCATTTGAACAGGCTAAAGAGACAATGAAGCCAGAATCGTGAACCTGGTGAAAGTTTCCAGGAGTGTTTTACTCCAGGTTTATACCAATAAACTTTGGGAGTGGTTCTGTGCTGAGCCGTAAGTGGTTTATCTCACTCTCAGGGGGTATTTAAAACAATCACATCAAATTCTCCCATTAACCACTGATGTGATTAATGTTTCCTGTATTATTATAAAGTGATTTTCCATTGTAAATCTTTCTGAATGCTTCCTGAATTTATCATTTCTTTGTCACAGTTGCCATTGGTGACGGCCTTGGTGAAATCCCTAGTAATATACAGAATGCAACCTACATAGAATTTAGTTGAATACTTATCCGTGTTATAGTCATAAAAGGACCTATTTATTACGTATATGGCTAAAGTGACACCTTAACAACCCCGGGGCATTAATTGACAGGGGGACCATTAATTTGTATGTTGGTATATTGGTATGCTATGCCACCACTACAATGAACTTTATTGCCAACATCAAATTAAGATATGTTGTGGGTAACATCATTAGGGTGGATTGGACTGAACTGAATTTAAATAATGTCTTTAAGATGCAAATATTCTGCAGCCTCAAAATGCTGCCTAACTAATCTCACATGGCACAGGAATGCTAGCCAGTGAGCACAAGACTTCACTCAAAGAAGGGCCGTTATACAACTATATCCTTCTGCTGCGATCAGCTTGCCAAACTACCTGCGCTAGGCTTTGCAGAGACCACACTGCTGAATATAGATTCCTAGAGTTTAAGGCCAGAATGCTCCTGCAGGACACAGGCCAGAGAATCCAGCCAGGGACTCCTGCATCCAGCCCAACACCTTGTGGTTGAGTCAGGAATGGTTTTTTAGAAAGAGACAACCGATCAAAACATAAAGTCTGCACGTGATGAAGAATCACCCTTGGAACAGATCGCCAAGGGATCTTGTCGAATTACCCACTCTGGTACAAATGTGTGCCATATCTCCAGTTTGAAGTTTTCTGGCTTCAACCATTGTTGTTTGCTAGGTTGGTGATTCTCGAGGGCTCCTTCATCTTCTCTTGGTGCAGGTACTTTTAGAACATGAACAACTCATGTCTTACCCTTCTCTTCGATTAGTTAAATAGATTGAATTTCTTAAGTCCCAGAGAAGAGATACCCCTAGGGAGGCAGCAAGCATATGGAATTCATACATTCATTGATTCATAGAGTTGAAGGCCAGATGGGACCATGAGATCATCCAATCTGACCTCCTTTGTCACAGAGCAGAGACACAGGTTTCAGAGTGGTAGCCGTGTTAGTCTGTATCAGCAAAAACAACGAGGAGTCCTTGTGGCACTTTAGAGACTAACAAATTTATTTGGGCATAAGCTTTCATGGGCTAGAACCCACTTCATCAGATGCATGGAGTGGAAAATACAGTAGCAGGTGTGTGTGTGTGTGTATATATATACACACACACACATAGTTCATAAAAAGATGGGAGTTGCCTTACCAAATGGGGTCTCATCTTTTCATGAACTATATGTGTGTATATATATACACCCGCTACTGTATTTTCCACTCCATGCATCTGATGAAGTGGGTTCTAGTCTACGAAAGCTTATGCCCAAATAAATTTTTTAGTCTCTAAGGTGCCACAAGGACTCCTCGTTGTTTTTACAGAGCGGAGAGTTTCGCTCAGTTAACCCCGTAACAAGCCCAATAACTTTTGTGTTTGGCTAAAGCATCTTCCAGAGAGGCAGCTGGTCTTGAGCTAAAGCCAGCAAGAGATGGAGACTCCATCACTTCCCTTGGGCACTTGTTCCAGTGGTTAATCACCCTCACTGCTTATTGGTGCCTTGTTTCTAATCTGAATTTGTCTGGCTGCAGCCATAGGTTCTTGCTATACCTTTCTCTGCTAGATTACAGAGCCTTTTAGAACTCTGTATTTTCTCCCCAGAAATGTACTTCTACACTGTAACCAAGTCACCTCTCAATCTTCTTTTCATTAGGCTCGACAGAATCATCAATGTGTGATTCTCCTCGGGCCATGTGATGGGATAGGGCCAGTCAGCTGCTAGATAGCTCCTGACAGAGATCGGGGGCTGCTCTCCTGAGTTGCCACTTAGCCATGGGAGGAAGCAAAAGGCATATTTTTCCCTCAAGAGCTCTGACAAAGGAAAGGGGAAGGCTGTCCCTGTGTGCATGTCTGTCAGTCTGTCCGATGTATACAAAATTGAGCAGGGGCCCGGAAAAGATATTGAAAAGATTGGGATTGTTAGCTTGGAAGGGAGAAAAATAGAGGCAGTTGAGTATGAAAGGGCTTGATAAGCAATCAGATAATCACTGGTCTACAGCAGAGAGCTTGGGAGCTTCAGTTTTCCCTGTCTCATAACTCAAGAACCAAGGGATGTTCAGTGCCAGTGAATGGCGGCAACGTCAAAGCTGACAAGAGTTACAGGGCTGGCAGCCAGTCCGTCCTGGGGTGGCTGTACATGGTGGCTCCATTGCTTCTCTGTAGAATGTCTCAGCGAAGTGCCATTGGCTGAGGCTACGCGCACAGCACCAGGGGGCAACCACACTGCCTACTTCCCTGGCAGCTCTCTGCCCACACAGCCCCAGCTGCTGCCCTTATGAAGGGTCAGCATGTTATAGAGCTACTCTTCTCTGTGCAGACAGGTCTGGGAGCCTCAGATATCCCTCACCTCTCTGCCCCCCGAGCATGCTGGGGGCGGGGGTCACAGCTGACTCTTGCTGCTCCTGCCTCTCTCCTCTTGGCTATAAACCCCAGCTGCAGGCTCATCATTCTGCTGTGGTTATGATTTGTGCCAAGTAGAAAGGACAGTCTCCCGCCCGCCCCCCCCTCCCCCCGACCCTTCAGAGTTTGGATGAGTGCTAATGAGTCCGGAGACCTCTCCGCATTCTGCTAAGCAATTGCTTATTCATGTGTTTCCAGAGCACTCTGAGGTGGGCCAATCCTGCAAGAGACCTGTGCTAAGCCAAGCCCCCAGCCTACAGCATCCCAGAAAGTCTCATGGAGCTTGCATTCCTTTCCAAACAGCAGGGAGGTCATAGCAGGGGAGGGAATCCAGAATAAACTGCAGTGAGCTCAGCAGAATTTGGCACATTCAAAGCCTCCAGGAGAAATACAGCCCCAGTCACTGCTGAACGCCTAATGTTATTGCAATTAGTTCCTCTTCAGAAATGGCACAGATTTACAAAGGGGCTGTGCCTCTGAGATGTTCAAAGCCACTTCTCTTGCTTTATGTGTGGCTAGATTTTCTGCTTTAGCCAGTGCTGTGGTAGCCAAGAACTCTGCAAAGATGATGCTTATTTAGGGTAAGATGACTCTCTGGAATTTCTGCAGAGCAGACTCATGGAAGCAGAGGGTGATTTCACAGTAGCTTCATTCAAAAGGAACTGCTTTGACGTCTCCCTCTAGCACACCAACTGGGATTGTACAAAATCTCGAATCCTGAGAGGCTGAAAACAAGGGTGCCAGCAAAACCCTCCATTTAGAAGTCAGAAATTAAGTTGAGGAAACATTTCCCTCTGATCCAGACTCTGTTATAAGCTCCAATTCAGGAAACAAAAATGTTATGCTTAACTACAAGCACATGCTTGAGTCCCATTGACTTAGTGAGAGTTAAGCACATTGTGAAGCTAAGTATTACATTATTTTTATGGTTTTGGCCAACCCGTAGTGAAGTTGGGCTTAATCCACTAACAGAGCCACTATGGCATTGCATATCAAGATCCTTTATTATATATATTGTTGCCATGACCACAGGCTCCATTGTGCTGGGTGCTGCACAAACACATTGGTAGAAACAGTGCTTGTGCCAAAGAGCTTATGCTCTGCAAGGGTTTGTCTACATGGTCTGTTAGCGCACAGCAAGCTGGGATGTGAATCTACAATGAGCTAGCGTGTCGTGAACTAACTGGGCATATGGACTGTGACAAAGCTCTGTCCTTGCCTCCGTGGGTCCTGCATTTCCTGGCAGATTTTGCTAGCCTCAGAGGCTCACTGTGACCCTCCACATAACCCTTCTTTCTCTAGAGACAAGGGTCACAGTCTACTGAGCCATTTTCATCATAAGCCAGTAAGGGAGGTGAGGAGAAGTTATCCTTCCTTTCACAGTCTCTGTTGTCTCTCAGTCTCAGTGATTAAACAGGGGGCAAAGGTGGGGGGGGGGGGAGCCCGGGCCCACCCTCTACTCCAGGCTCCAGCCCAGGGACCCTAATAGTATCAGCTACGGTAGCTGATCTTTTAGAAACATGACATGTACAATTCCCTGGGCTACTTCCCCCACAGCAGCCCTCACTTCCTCAAGCTCCACTTCACCCTTACCTCAGGACCTCCTTCCTTATACTTGATATGGTGTGTACTACTCAGCCTCTTCAACAGCCCAACTTCCTCCCACAGCTCCTGACATGCCCCCCCACCTGACTAACTGGGAGGCTTTTAACTAGTTTCAGCCAGCCCCTGATTGGCTTCAGGTGTCCCAATCAACCTAGCCTTCTCCCTGCCTTCTGGAAAGTTCTTAATTGGCCCCAGGTGTCTTCATTGACCTGGAGCAGCTTCCATTTCACTTAACCTGGTACCAGGGATTTGTTTAGCCTGGAGCTAATATATCTATCTCCCACTACTTTTCTATAGCCATGTGGCCTTGCCCTGTCAAAGGACCCAGCTACTGCACACTAACGGTTCTCAAGAATGCTTTGTATTTCATGATATTGGGGCCAATCTCATAAGTTTTGCAGGGCTTGACTCATGAGGGTGGCGAAGCTGTGCAATCCAGTGCAGGTGCTGAAAACGTCTTCCTTTGCATGTTGGCTAAACTCATGCTCCCAGCCTTGATTTGCTGCTAAAAGAGAATTGCCTGGGGCAGTCGCACACCCTCAGTGCCGGAGAAGTGTGTTTGAAGTCTGTGTTGTGATTGCATTTCATACTCCTGAGAACTCCGCCCAGTAATCTAATGGGCTGCTTGGTCATAGGTTTTCTAAGAAATTGTTCTGAAAATAACTGTCACTTTCCATCTGTGTATAACCATAAAGTAGCAAGGCCCATACAGTGCACCTCAGCCAGGAGCATGGCTCACCCCTCTGTTTGCAATCATGTTACATGATAATATGATTGGGCTTTCTGTTCCAAGGTGATTATTTGTGTTCCTTATGCTGATCTTGCTGTATTTATTAGATGGCTATTTGCACATTCGGTTAATATGCATTTGAGATGCAAAGAGCATCCCTGCTGAAATTGCAGACACCCAGTACAGCACTCTCAGCAGAGATGTGGCAGGAGGAAGGTAGCTGCAGAGTGTGCACACATGTGCAGTTTGCATTGTCAAGAAGCTGATTTTCATGAGCTCACTCAGGCCCTGAGAAACATCTCTCAGAGCGGAGGGAATACTGGAAAATACCATTCACAAATATTTGTCTGAGATCAAAAGTGAATTTTGATTCAACTTGCATTTACTGTCCCTTCTTGTTTGCTTTCCACAAACAGTTGGGTGCTTGCAAACTCCTGGTGCAAATACTCACAAAGCAAATTTGAGAGCACTTTGGGAAAACTAAATAAATGAGCTATCAAACATCAAAGTTTTTATAGTTGGGTACTGTGAGATTTGCTGCAGAACTGCACCCATTCTAACCCCTGCTCTCCTTTGCTCAGTCTTTCTGAAATGTGCATCTTCCAGGCTAACATTGTCCAGGTGTGGGCTTTGGGCAGTGGTGAGTTTCATTAGCCTGTTTTGTGTTTTTGCAATTTGGGATGAAAATGTTTTCTTCATTTTTGATTTTTTTTAAAGGCATTGCCCATTATCAGATGTGCTTGGAATCATTTTTGAACAGCTCGAGCATTGAAACGGCTGGTGAAGAAAAGCTTAAATTTGCCAGCCATCATAGAGGACAAGTGCTTTTTGGGGTGTTAAATCAGGCCGACACCGGCAGGGGAAATTTCAGCTAGAATGGTAGAAGTTGCAGTAAATTAAATAATTACGTGCTTTGCACCAGGAAACACACACACGTTTTATGTCAAGTTATGGAAGCAGCTGGGGCCGGCTGCCCACTCACATCTTACTCCTTGTGTGGTTATTCACACATCTGCACAGTACCTCTAAATCACTCCCCTGCCAGCACGTAAGTCACTCAGCCTCGGTCTTACTCCTCAGCTTACTCCTATCCAATCTTGTCCTGTTACTCCTGTCCAATCACAGCTGTCTCAGTACCTTGCTGCTTATAGGATAGTACATGGTGCCCAGACATCTGCATTCATTAATGACTAATTTCTCACATTTGCGTTTTTCCACCAAATGCATCCGATGAAGTGAGCTGTAGCTCACGAAAGCTTATGCTCTAATAAATTTGTTAGTCTCTAAGGTGCCACAAGTACTCCTTTACTTAATTTCTCACAGGGAGTCCAGCCGCACAGAGCAATTACCCCAGCAGTTGAGTAAGGCAGAGTGAGGAGAAGTCCCGGGAAGCATTCAGTGTAGTTACGCTACTCCCTGAGAGTCACAGAAACAGGCAGGGCAGTGTGTGCTAGCCATGTCGATTCCTCTGAGAAAGCACTGGTGAGGCAAGCAGCAGGTCCCAGGCTGGTGAGTAACCACTAGCCTGCAGCAGAGCAATGCTGGGCACACCACCCTAAAGGAAGCTCAGAGAGGGATGATCTCACCTCAAGCAGTCCAGCCTGCAGTGGGACTGCGCAGACACCTCCTCCCTGCATCACCTGGGGCACCAAGTCCCTGCTCTCCCCAGTATACAGCAACTGCAGCTGGGATAGGAATGGAGTAGCCCACAATGGTGGGGGAGGGTCCATTTCGTGCTCCCACCCAGCCGCCCAGGCTCCAGTGTGAGGGTCTTTCACAGTCTGGCCCCAAACAAATCTCTGCAAGGACACACCCCCTCCTGCAGGCACAGCATTCTGTGTGTTCAAGGACGCACCCCCTCCTGCAGGACCAGTTCTCCCCCCAAATCTCTCTTTAAGGAGCCCCAAAGGGAGTGATGAGCAAAATAGTCCATCCTCTCATGATTTTGTCCACCAGCTAGGCCTGATCACCAACACACCCATTTTGGTTCCTTGGTTTCTGATTTCCTGCTGCTCTTGTCATGGTTACCATTCAATCTTAGCACAGTCCTGGAGTAGTGCCAGCAAACCCTTTTAGCTTAAATTAAGTCGCTCTTTATGTCTCCTTCTCACACCTTTTCTCAAACCGTTTAAAAGAACAGATCATTGTGACAATTCATGAACCTTCACCTGCTTGCCCGCAGTTGATCTTACAAATGGGGTAAATTAGTAGGCCCAGTTATCACAACAGTTCCCTCCCACCCGTGCCTCCAAGTCAACGGCAGTTCAGCCACAACCCAGCTTTCAGTGTTCATGCTGTCAGCATGGCCTAGTATTTAGAGCAAGGGATTGGGAATTTGGGTTCTTCATTCATGGCTTTGTCACAGGACTTGTACACATACCACTTATGTCAGTATAACTTATGTCTCTCAGGGATGTGAATAAACCCCTGAGCGACATAAGTTACACCAACCTAAGTGCTGATGTGGACAGAGCTTCTCTTGCCAAAATAGCTACCCCCTCTCGCAAAAATGATTTTGTTATGCTGATGGGAAAACTCCTTTATAGGCATAAAGTGTCTTCACCGCCCCACCTTTATAAAGTGCTTTGTTCTGTGCAGAGGGAAGGTGCTATCAGAAGCCCAAAGAAATATTACTATGAGTGCTAGGAGGAGAGGTGTGACTCTTTTCATTCAGAGCCTGGAGCATTTCCCAACAGTAATTAACTAGGAGAAGGTACTAATTAAAAGAGCTGGTGCCTACAAAACATTTGGCAGTGATTGGTGTCATGGTTCCAATTTCAAGGAGCTTGGAGTTAGTACCTAAAACTCTGCGTTGTGGGAAAGGCCTTTGCAACATCTATCTGGCTGGGTCGCTGCTGTGGGAGTAGTGAACTAGTGCTAGTTGTAGCAAGCAATAAATCCAGCATCTGTAGCTCTCTTGTTTGTGAACAGACTGAATTTCAGTCCTGAATTCCATGCCAGCACATTGGACTTATGGGTTGCTCGACAGCTCATCACAGCGAACATTCACTATCTGATTTAACTGGGACTTGGTCCTGCTTTGAGCAGGGGGTTGGACTAGATGACCTTCTGGGGTCCCTTCCAACCCTGATATTCTATGATTCTATGACCTGTGAGATCGATCACTGAAGTCACATGGCATTATTCCTGTTTCCTGATAGGATGACCGAACATCATAGAATCATAGAATATCAGGGTTGGAAGGAACCTCAGGAGGTCATCTAGTCCAACCCCCTGCTCAAAGCAGGACCAATCCCCAATTTTTGCCCCAGATCCCTAAATGGCCCCTCAAGGATTGAACTCGCAACCCTGGGTTTAGCAGGCCAATGCTCAAACCACTGAGCTATCCCTCCTCACATCCATATTTCCAGCACAAGTTTTCGTTTTTGCGATCAACGTTTTCAAAAGTGGCCCCAGATTTTTGGGTGCCCAACCTGAGAGGCGCTGAGCCGAGTCCTCCCAAAGACAGTTGCAGCCGACCTGGTGGCATGGGGGTTTCTAGGTTGTCTGTTCTGTTGTTGACCGTGTCTCCCGGGGAGTTCTGGCTTGCCCCTGTGGTTTGGGTGCCGCTGGGTCCATTGTTTAGCTATATTGTATTGCACTGGCGCAGGGTTTTTGAAATATTTGCTAGGTGGCTTTTGGATTGTTTTTTGTTTTGTTTTGTTTCCTGTGGAAACTCCACATGCTGTGTATGCACACACTCATTCCCATATATGCAAGTGCACACATGCACACACACTCACGCACACACACATACACTCTCCTAAGCAGTGGCTGGCTAATAGATTCTAAGACCAGTCAGGGCCATTCATGCATCTAGTCTGACCTGCTGAATAACACAGGCCAGAGAAGCAACCCACTCACCCTTACATTGTACTCAATAACTTGTGTCTGCCTAAAGCATCTCTTCAAGAGACATCCATCTACACACTGCCTGTCTTATTCTTTTCTCCTGGGCATTTCTCTCTCTTGACCTGCCACAGAGCTCTGGCGGGAGGCTCCAATACAGATTCCTCCTAACCGGTGACTGGGCCCGGTTCTCTGCGCCAGAGCCACCTGCATGGAGAAGTGACATAAGTCAGATGCTGATGGATGGGGCCCTTCCAGGGGAGTATGCACAATGTTTTGAATTGCCCAGTTATCTCCCTCAGAGCCACCGCGTGCATCAGGCATGTTGCCTCCTCTTTATGTTTGAGCTGGGTGCTCTCCAGAGCAGGCATTCCAGACACGCACAGACTGCGAGGGATTGTAATTAGATACTTGTTTTGCACAGCTTTAGTCATCCAGGGTTGGTATTAATGACTTGCTGATAGTCACTGGTCATTAAGGTAATAATTCTTGTCACTATAAGAACAGGACTTGGTGCCAAGGTGCCTCCGGGGGTGCTGCGTTATGCTCTTCTGCCAGCAACTTTGCTATCACACTTTTGACGATTAGAAGCCGGAATACACCGTATGTGCATGGGACGTGAAGTCCTTGTATCACCCCTAACCCCTTTGGAATACCTTGTCAAGGGGGCAGGGCTGACTCAGAGAGAAGAGGGGTTTTAAAAAGTCCGCTTCTAAGCGACCAGAAGAGCTAAGGAACAAGAGCAGCACACAGGAATTTTGCCAGGGCATTCAGAGAGGGAGCATGAGAGCTAGATACAGCTGGGTGCAGCCTCTCAACTTAGGCCAACCCCGCCTCCCCATGCAAACAAAGAACAAACAAACAAAACCCCTGTAAGAGTAAAAATAATGCCAGCAGAGGTCCAGCAGCAGAGTGGGGTGCTATCCAGTTTATTGCATTGAATGCAGCATGTAGGATTACTTGCCTGAGGGCAGGTGGCATATGTGTGCAAGCAGTGCAAGCAGCTCATGGCTGAAAAGTGTTAATGGTTACCCTCAGGAAGGTCTTTGATATGTAGACAATCACAGACTGAATAAAACTGATGCGTTTGACAAGGACCTTTCTTTCAGGCTCAGTGAAAGAAACAACTAAATGCTCCTTTTTATAGTGATAGCTGAGAACCATAAGAAGCCACTGCCCAAGGCAACAGGCTACATGGGTAAAGCCTGAGCAGAAGCTAGGGCCTGGTCTATATCTAAAATGTAGATCTACCTAGCTACATTGCTCAGGGGTGTGAAAAATTCAGTGATTTACAGAAAAAAAGCCCTTCTGTCACTGTAGCAAGGGTCTACACCACAGTGCCACAGTAGCACTTCTAGTGTGGACACAGACTAAATCACATGGGCTGAAGAGTTTTCTTTGGACTGATGGGAAAGCGCAGGGGCAAGGGGATTGATCGGTTGCAGCAGTGGGCACCTGTGTTTGTGAGATGCAGAAGGTGACCAGAAAGTCGCCAGACAGCAGTTGTTGTATGGCCCTGAGTATGAGCAGTGGGATAGAACTCCTTGGGCACAGTAGTGAGTGGAAGGGCAGCCTGGAGATTGTGAGCAAGGAAACTGCCTGCTGCTCTTTGTTCCTCCTAGGTTCCAGACCACAGCACTTGGACCATTCTTTGTAAATAAACAGCACTGTGTTAAAGAACTACCTGACTGACAGCATCAGTTTCTCCTCCTAATGGAAATGACCTAGCAAGGCTCCAAATATTGGCTAATTGCACAGAGTAAAGGGGCAACAACACACATTGGAACTGCATAGTCAGGGGCCCCTGTTCAGCAGTAGAACTGCTATTCTGGTGACTGCACTGTCCAGCCTCTGGGCTTGCCATGTACTGGGAGGCACATCTCCTGAACAAAGGACCACCAGCATGGGAGACAGGAACATCAGGCTGCTTGGCATGAATGGGTGAGAAGGTGGAAAAAATTGTAGACCACCATATATCCATTTACAGCCTTATTTCAAGGGACATACCACTGCTGTTGACCTCTTAGTCTTTGACACACATTTGCTTTCCCTGCTGCCAGCAGTTTAACTGCATGTTCCAGGTTAGAAAGAAATCCAAACTTTAAGGAAAAAGAGATGCAACTGCAATACTGCAGGTCACCATGAAATGGCACTGTTGCATATAGCCGTACCTATTTAACTGAATGTGTGGGCAGTTAGATCTTGAAAGAAATTCTGTGGCTCTGAATCTCCTCTAACTTACACCAGTTTTACCCCAATGTAACGCTGCCTTCATTGGAATTGCTCCTGATTTACATCCACATAAGGGAGGGAAGAGTCAGTTATAATTCTTTTTAGAAGCTACAGCATTCAACAGTAAAAATGTCTACATTGCCTGACGTTCTTTGACCAAATCACCGAACAAGAATGAATAAAGTATGTGGCTATTCCCTGACTGGAAGCCTGCCATGCAAACAAACCTAACTACACACACGTGTGTACAGGCATTGGGCTGCTGGTGCTCAGTCCTACCAGACCCTTCCACACAGCGAGAGTCAGTATGTCTGGTACTTCGGGATGTTCTTTGCAGCATGGCAGGGTCAGTGAGGCAATGCACTGCTGCTGCAGTGGGGGTTGCTGTGGGTGAAAACTGCAGTATGATGGACCTGACTGAGTGCTCATTTGCATTCAGGTGTGAAGGTTTGAACGTTACCTGGTAGGTGCATTCACTTCATCAATTCAAATTCAAACTGGAGCAGGTACAGAGAAGGGCTACTAGGATGATCCGAGGAATGGAAAACTTGTCTTATGAAAGGAGACTCAAGGAGCTTGGCTTGTTTAGCCTAACTAAAAGAAGGTTGAGTGGAGATGTGATTGCTCTCTATAAATATATCAGAGGGATAAATACAGGAGAGGGAGAGGAATTATTTAAGCTCAGCACCAATGTGGACACAAAAACAAATGGGTATAAACTGGCCACCAGGAAGTTTAGACTTGAAATTAGACAAAGGTTTCTAACCATCAGAGGAGTGAAGTTTTGGAATAGCCTTCCAAGGGAAGCAGTGGGGGCAAAAGATCTATCTGGCTTTAAGATTCTACTTGATAAGTTTATGGAGGAGATGGTATGATGGGATAATGGGATTTTGGTAATTAATTGATCTTTAAATATTCACGGTAAATAGGCCTAATCCCCTTAGATGGGATATTAGATGGATGGGATCTGAGTTACCTAGGAAAGAATCTTCTGTAGTATGTGGCTGGTGAATCTTGCCCATATGCTCAGGGTTTAGCTGATCGCCATATTTGGGGTCGGGAAGGAATTTTCCTCCAGGGCAGATTGGAAGAGACCCTGGAGGTTTTTGCCTTCCTCTGTAGCATGGGGCATGGGTGACTTGAGGGAGGCTTCTCTGCTCCTTGAAGTCTTTAAACCATGATTTGAGGACTTCAATAGCTCAGACATGGGTGAGGTTTTTCGTAGGAGTGGGTGGGTGAGATTCTGTGGCCTGCGTTGTGCAGGAAGTTGGACTAGATGATCAGAATGGTCCCTTCTGACCTTAGTATCTATGAATCTATGAATCATGCCCCCAGCCTCCTCTCCCTCATACAATATTTTCAGCTTCAATTCCTGAGGCCCCCAGTGTCCAGCTCCATTGAAAATGTTCAGCAGGGGCAGATATCTCTTGTACTTGTTCTCAAGGATGCAAGAGCACAATTTAGTGAGGCAAAGCCTTTGAAAAGACATAGCCCAGGGTCCCAGTTCTCTTTTGCACTAACAGATTCCAGCTGTTTGTTACCCTGGCTGGGAAATGGCCCGGCCTGAGGCCTCTGATTATTCCTGGTGTTTAGTACAAAGGGCACATGGCAGCAAACCCATGTCTTGGGTTCCCAGATGTTGCACTCCAGCATTAGTCCAGTTGGATTGTTTAATTCTGAGTGGCTATAATCACTTCAGGTCATGTACTAATGAGCTTGAAAATCAGCTGTTGTGCAGAGAATGATAAATGACTGTACGCTGGGTCTAATGAAGGGGATGGATTATTGGGTTATAAATCAGTTAAGTGGTTCAGAAGAAGTTGCAAACCGCGAGAAACAACCACAAAGGGGTAGAACAACATCTGATGTCTGGGGCTGATTGGGAGCCAGCAGGTGCTGTCTGAGCCAACCAATACCTTACCTATAAATAGAAAGCATTTGAAATGAAAACATTGTATTTAAACAAATCACCTCTGACATTAGCCCCTTTGATTCTGTGTTGGTTGCAGATGAGGGGAAAGTGTATTGCTCGGTGATTATTGGAGGGTTACTGGCTGGAGTCTGCCTTTTCCAGGAAATAAATCCTGATTTTCTGATACAGTCTTAAAGTGACCATATGCCCTGGTTTTTCCAGTGCCCCTTGTTTCTTCTGATTTCCTAGGAATTTCTTTTCAGACTCATGAAATGCCATCGTTTTTTCACAGAATCCATCAAAATGTTTTTTTTTTTTTTTCGGAAGCACAAAACGTTTGTTGGAAGTGTGTTGTCGGGCTTAGTGGACTCTGCTCCATTTCCCCTAGACCGGGGGAATGAGAGCTCCACATGAGTTTGGAGTGGAGAACATGAGTGAGGGCAGACATGATCAGAGCGGTTCTTTGCTGCAAGTCAGTGTTAATGACGCTTGCTCAGTGTCTCACGATATGTGTTCAGACACTGAGTTAATGGAAAAACCCTCCGGTCAGAGAACTACATTCACGATGCTGTTTGGTCGGAAGGCGGCAGTAAAGCCACCAGAGAACATTTTATAAAATGGGCCCTTTGTGTCTGTTGTGTGACCACTTTGTGACCCTACAGAAATGTAGCCAGAGAAAAGAATGTTGTGCAAACTGATTCTGACAGCATGGCCACCTTGCATATACTGGGCATGAGAGCTGGAGTCACCTGCTAGACTGGCAGAATCTCTTTGGTTTGGGCAATGGGGCTACAGAAGCACATTCAACAGAGCAGAGAAACCAGTGGAGGAGTTGCTGAGGTTGTCTGTGGGAGAGGGATGTGTCTTCAAGTGATTGTCCACAGGGATTATGTCTCCTGCATGCAGCATTGGACTCATTTGGCCAGCAGTATCTGCTGGCGCCATGCCTGTGTCCTTACCGTCCTCATGGCCTCACAACTCAAGGACATAAAGGGCAGAGCAGGCCCAACCATCTCTCAATTCCTTCTGACACCCGCATGGGAAGTGGAACATGGCTGGGTCCTCTTGTTCCTCTGTGCACTTTGCTGTTCAGTGTTAGACAGTTATTAGTATTGTTCATTAGTGTTAATTAGTAGATAGTCTGTCCCTTGGCACAACCCTCCCAACTTTTAGTCAGATGGTTTATTGGCTCACCTCTGTCCCGCCCCCCGCCACGCATACAGGGGCTCTAGCAACAGGGTAGAAGCCAAATCCCTGGAGTTCAAAACCTTTCCCTCAGGTGCCTCCTTTGTTGAAGAGAGGGACATAATCCTGAGGATGTTCCATATATTGTTCCTTCTCTAAGTGGACTCAAAAACCTACTGAGACCCACCTAAAATATTTCATCCTGGTGCGCTCAATGCAAGCCTCCACAGACACCAAGATTAGGACATGGTAAGACCTCATCCTCCCATTGGTCCCTCTCCATGAGCACCCTGGCAAGTCAGGATTCCACCCCACACTATCATGCGCCATCCACCAAGAGGTCCCAGTCATCGGTGATGACGTCAGATAGGGTAGGGCGGAGCACTGCTCCAGAGACAAGACAAGGCGCAGGTCACCCTCTCCACTGCCTACCCTATCGGGACTCAGGAGTCAGCAGGTGTCTTACTCACCTTGGGCTCAGCAGTTGGAGGCAACCAACGGCCTGACAAAGGTTTCTCTGGAGCCTCAGTACCTACTGTTAAACAGGTGCCTGTAGTGCCCACTAAACCCGTGGACTGCCCTGCCTCTGGCATTGACCCCTTGACACCAGCTGCCTCCATGTCCAGTGCCATCCCCATCAGCATTTAAAGCACATAAGAGTACTGCAAGATCTATATGTGAGCCTGGGACCAGAGCCAGCCCTCCTCAAGAGGGGGAAGATAGTGCTAGTTAAGCTACGGCTTAGCCTGTTGTTGGCATGGCAGACAAAGTAGGTATCTCCACTACTGGTTTCATGCCCTGCACAGTCTGCATCTTCCACAGGCACGAGATGTGATGCTAGCATCAAGAGCTTGGCAAACCCTTCCCTTCCACCCCCCGCCCCCTTGGTAACAACCTTTTATTTTTGGGAAATCAAGCAACTGCTTGTTAGTCCCCAGACCAGAATGATAGAAGAGTAGGGTTGGAAGAGACCTTGGAAAGTCATCTAGTCCAATCCCCTGCTCAAAGCAGGACCAACACCAACTAATTCATCCCAGCCAGGGCTTTGTCAAGCTGGGCCTTAAAAACCTCTAAGGATGGAGATTCCACCACCTCCCTAGGGAACTCATTTCAGTGCTTCACCACCCTCCTGGTGAAATAGTGTTTCCTCGTATCCAACCTAGACCTCCCCCAACTGCAACTTGAGACCATTGCTCCTTGTTCTGTCATCTGCCACCACTGAGAACAGCTGAGCTCCATCCTCTTTGGAACACCCCTTCAGTTAGTGGAAGGCTGCTATCAAATCCCCTCCTCATTCTTCTCTTCTGCAGACTAAACAAGACCAGTTCCCTCAGCCTCTCCTCGTAAGTCACGTGCCCCAGCCCCCTGATTATTTTCATTCCCCTCCGCTGGACTCTCTCCAATTTGTCCACATCCTTTCTGTAGTGGGGGGCCCAAAACTGGATGCAATACTACAGATTTGGCCTCACCAGTGCTGAATAGAGGGGAATAATCACTTCCCTTGATCTGCTGGCAATGCTCCTACTAATACAGCCCAATATGCCATTAGCTTTCTTGGCAACAAGGGCACACTGCTGACTCATTTCCAGCTTTTCATCCACAAGTCCTTTTCTGCAGAACTGCTGCTTACCCAGTCGGTTCCCAGCCTGTAGCAGTGCATGGGATTCTTCCATCTTAAGTGCAAGATTCTGCACTTGTCCTTGTTGAACCTCATCAGATTTCTTTTGGCCCAATCCTCCAATTTGTCTCGGTCCCTCTGGACTCTATCCCTACCCTCCAGCATATCTACCTCTTCCCCCCAGTTTAGTGTTATCCGTGAACTTGCTGAGGGTGCAATCCACACCATCATCCAGATCATTAATAAAGATGTTGAACAAAACCGGCCCCAGGACCGACCCTTGGGGCACTCCATTTGGTACTGGCTGCTATCTAGACATCAGGCCTTTGAACACTACCCATTGAGCCTGACAATCTAGCCAGCTTTCTATCCACCTTATAGTCCATTCATCCAATCCATACTACTTTAACTTGCTCGCAAGAATACTGTGGGAGACCGCGGCTAATCTACATGGCCAATCACTCAAAGTAGGAAGGATGCTTACTGACCCTGCTCAACTAATTCTTCAAGATGGATTGTCCATACAGATTCCATGACCCACTTTCCTTCCCCACTGCTACAGAGTCTACTCCTCTGGGGTTGTCTGCTGGAAAGGAACTGAGGGGTAGTTGAGGCCACTCTACCTGTTATGACTTTAGGTGGGGGCCATGAGGGCACTTGGGGACCTGGCATGCTCCACCAGGCACTGCAATCTATTGCAGGGCCATCACCACCACCACCACCACACAGTACATGGATCTATAACATACACAGGGAACAGGCTATCCAGCAGCTCTGCAGCCATTGCAATGGGCACAGGCAAGTTCTGTGTGATTTGTGAAACTAACATTTTGCCCCATGATTCGTGCCTTCCATCTGAGCTTGGCATGGGATTGAGAATGTTGATAATCCCCTCCCCAAAAATCCACCCTGGAAAGCAACATTCCCCTGGGAGTGCCAGGGTCTGTGGAGTCGGGTTTGGAGATGGACAGAGAGAGCAGCAGGGATCCCAGGAACTGCTCACGCCTGACACTCTTGAGGTTTGGGGATCCTGCAGGCTGGGGGGAGGGGACTGCTCGAGAGGGGAGGGGATCCTGTAGCCAGGGGAGGGTGCTGCTCTGTGAGGAGGGATCCTGAGGGGAAGGGATGAGGATGGGGTTGTTCCCGAAGAGTTGCAGGGTTTCAGTTTATTGTACTGGGCTGGGGAGCTCACTCTTCGCCTTAAAGCACATGAGGCCAAAGGTGTGGGGTGTGTGGCTGCACTACATCATGCATGGTTAGTCTGTTTGCAGGCCTCTACTGCTCCTGCATATAGTGGTCAGTGCCAGACAGAGCGGTGGAACATGCCCTTGCCTATGTAGTGCCAATCACGGGTGTAATGAGAACCACCAAACCCAGAATGACAGGTGGCCCAGACCTGGGGGACTCCACAGACTTGGCCTCCCACATGACAGCAATGAGAAACACCATGCTCAGGGTCCCAGCCTGCCCAGCTTGTGCCTCTGGAGACTCCCTATTGAACTCCGGCAGTTTCTGGCTGCCTGGAAATCAACCCATGGCAGCTGGAGCTAGACTGCTGCAAACTTCTGAGAAGCCCCCCTCCCCCTGGTGCATGGAACATCTGAGGACTTTCAAAAAGACCAGGCATGTCGGAAAGTGCATTTGATGCTCTGGGACTGGACTGGTGAAGGTCCTCAGGCCAGTCAGTCTCCAGGCTTGTGATGTTTCATTTGGGGAAGGCCAGATGAGTTGTGACAAGATAGACACTGCTATGGAAGGGGTTGCCAGGGGCACCATTACACTGAAATGTCTACGTTTTTTCTCTTTGTGTGCAAGGAAGCTTTTTGACCTGGCTGAAAGTGCCGTGTTGTTGCTTTGCTCATGCAGGGGAGCCATGGCCTTTGCTCTCTGTCTTCACCTCTCCAGAGTCAGTTCTGGAGGCAGAGCTGCTTCAGGGAACTAGACAGTGGTTGGGCTGAGATCCCTAGGAGAAGGAATTGCCCTGCATGCCGGTTGCAATGCTTCTGTTCCAGGACTGGTATGTCCGTGGAAATAGAGGAATAGAGTCAGCTTCTGCGTGACTAATTTCTGTCCAATGGGAATAGGTTTGCCAACTTTCTAATCACACAAAACCAAACAGCCCTGCCCTGCCCCTTCTTTGAGGACCTGCTCCTGCTCGCTCCATCCCCGCTCCCTCCATAGCTCACTTTCACTGGGCTGGGGCATGGGTTTGGGGTGTGTGTTAGGTGAGGGCTCTGGTCTTGGGTTGCGGCTCTGGGGTGGGGCCGGGGATGAGGGGTTTGGAGTGCAGGAGGGGGCTCTGGGATGGGCCAGGGGTTTGGGGTGCAGGAGTGAGGCTTGCAGTTCCCAGCCAATGGAAGCTGGCATTGGCACTCGCGGAGGGGGCAGTGCACAGAGCCTCCCTGGCCGCCCGTGTGTCTAGGGGCCACAGGGACCTGGTGGCCACTTCTGGGAGCCGCATGGAGCCAGGGCAGGCAGGGAGCCTGCCTTAGCCCCTCGCCCCTCTGTGCCGCCAACTGGACTTTTAACAGCCTGGTTGATTGTGCCAACTGGCATCACCAGGGTCCCTTTTTGACTGGGCATTCATGTCAAAAACCGGATGCATGGCAACCCTAGATGGGAAGCTGCCCTCCAGAGACAGAAACTGCTATGTGGAAAGAGGGGTGCACTGGGTCCTCCCAGCTTCACCTACAACTGATGTCGGTTGCTGCATCATGATCAGAGTTTGTTGCCAAAATTAACTACATGGCCAGGTGTGCTCTAAGTAAGTGAGATCCCAGGAGACATGTCAGATAGTAACAACTTTGGTCACTGGGCCAGAATCCAAACAGCCATCCGTCCAGCTGGGGAGATGGTTGGAGTTGGGGCCAGCCCTATGCTGTATGGCTCAGGCCTGTCCCTATAATGTCCCTGAACCAGAACTCCAGATCCAAACCTGCCTGAACTTAGGGCAATGTTTAGATTCAAAGTTTGTTCCTTGTGAGGCATTTCCCAGGGGGAACTGTCCCAGCTCTTGGGGGGGCACTTTTTGGTAGGGTTCTGTGAGGGTCCATCTTGCCAGCCTTGTTTTGAGGGTCTGGGGGGACACTAGAAGAGTTGGTGAGGAGGGATTGATTGTGGTGTCTTCAGCATGCTGATGACGTCCATCTTCATATGTCCGCACCATTGGGGCCTGAGTGGCTAATCAAGTGTTTAGCTGACAGTATGGCTGAGAGCCAGCCTGCTCACACACAATCCAGATCAGACTCTGGAGATGGTGATTGGCTAGCAGGGGCTAAGGAAGATATGGCAGGAGCAATTTCTGTCTCTTTGACTGACAGTGCCTCTCTGCTAATGGGGAGGAAGTTTGCAGTCTTGGGGTTTGCTCAGATTCCCAACTGGTTCACGTAGATCCAGTAGCAGCTGTTGACAGTCAGCTGTCTGTCCACCTACAGCCAAAAGACTGCCCTGGTTTCTTTCAGACATGGGACGCTGTAGCCCTGATCTGGGCCCTGGTCACCTTGCGATTAGACACCACAATGCACTCTGCATGGGGCTGCACCCCAAGAAGGGACACTGAATTCAACAGCCTGTTTGTTAGGCGCTGCCTGTGGGCCTCCAGAACCTGCGCTCGCTGCCTATTGGTTCCTGGGTGGAGTTCTGACATATGAAACCCTACACGGTCTGAGACGTGCCTGTCTGAGATGCCTCCTACCCCCCTCCTACACCCTGTGATACTGCTGCAGCCACAGTCAGTGGAAGCATCACCCATAATAAAAGCCCAGGGTTGTGGCCAGGGTGTTCTCCAAGACGGGCTCTGAACTACAGAGCTCATTCGTTTCCTGGGTGCACTGACATATCGGAGCAGACTGCAAGGCCAGTCCCTTCGGCCTGGTTTCGGTAAGTGTGGTGAGAGTTAGGTGAGCATCTGGCAGGGAGCCAAAGAAGATTTGTCATATGTGGTTATTGTTGGTGGAAGGCTGGGGGGAAGGGCTCTGGTTATGGTAGTGGGAAGTTGCCCAGAGGCCTAGTTGTGGGGATGGCACAACCTCTCGACTCTCCAGTGTTAAATCAAATTAGTGACTTTGCACATACTCAGCCCCGGCATCCTCCTGGAGTAACTTTCTCCTCAAGATGAGGTTCTGCCTGACAAGGCTGAAAAACTCTGGGCTGCTCATTTTTCAGTGTGGGGCACATTTGTACAGAGGAACCTAGGAGAAGAGATTCCACTGGCAGAATACCATGGGGAACTCTTTAAGACGCATCTAGATCTTCAGTATTCAGGTGCTGAACTTCCCACCCGGACAAGAGCTCAGGTGATCATTCTCTCCCTTTGATATATTGGGTTTTACGGTGACTCTGGTATGATGATGAGACTGCAGTATCCCATAATATATGGCTCTTTCTAGCAAGAGCAGTGCTATAATTGTATTTATGAGCAGAATACTTATACAGGCCTTAAGGGAACTCCAAGGATAAAAACATTCCTATAACAACATACAGACAGCCAACAGCCAAGCAATTAATTTCTTGATGACAAGCTGTGTTTGGGTCTCTGCGCTGGGTACAGTGCATCCATTAACACTACAAATATTCCACTGAAGGGAGTGATGGGTAAGGGGACTGGTAACTGGACCTGGAGCCTTTCGCCTACACATTACATATTAAACAATAAACTTTTTTGAGGTCCAAATAGCACCAAGGTCATTGCAAGTTATGCATTCTAGGGGGGGAAATCTATTAATCTTAGGTAGTTATGAGACCCCCCTCCCCTCTGTTATCTGATTATCAGATGTCTCACAAAGTATCTGCCCTCCCAACCCATCTGTGGGGCAGGGCAAGGCAAGTCTATTATCCTTCTAATGCAGACAGGCCCAGACTTGTGCAGATCAGCCCTGCATCCAACCACCTTCTCAATGTTTCGCCCTGGGGGGTCGTGTGGGATCTCTGCTGAAAGCGAAAGCTAAGAACTAACTGATTGTCATGGGTATTGCAGGGTGATTGTATGGGAAATAATTGTAGAGCTCTGTAACACATAGGGCATTGTGTTCCAAAACTGCTGGAAGTGAAACTTGTCCCCTGAGGATGGGGAGTCTGAGACCTGACCCAGTCAACAGGAGAACAATGGGCATCCCTGGAGTCAGCCTGTGTTTACTGTCGGGACTAGAAGCAGGCTGGAAATATATAAACAAACCACAGGAGATTTCTAGTACATTGTAGGACCTTGTGACTGTAGGAGCGGAAGAAATGGCCCAAGTTGTTGCTCTTTAGAGAGGAGTGACTGCTAATGGGGAGCAGTCTCATGAATGGTGGATCCCAGGTCTCTGAACTGGACAAGCACAGCAAGAATGGACCAGTGGGTAAGAAATACCTTATTAGACGGGACAGTAACTTGTGAATAAGTATAGGCTAGAGCTTGCTTTTTATGGTTTTGAGTTTCCAAACCCTTCTCTTTGTCTTTTATGTGAATCTGTAACTCGTGCTCTGTTACATAAACTTCAATTTGGTTTTACTCTACACCAGTCCAGGTGCCTTGTGCTAAGTAGAGCGTTGCATGGAGGTGAACCCAGTGATCTCAGGTGCACTGTTTCCATGGAGGCAGGGGATCAGTGTACATTGCGGGTGAACAGAAAAGAGGCCTGGGTGCTCACGTTTAACAAAATGAAGGGTATAACTTGCTATCTTGCAGAGGGAAAAGGAGCAGCTGTGTTGCCAGCAGCTGGTGGCTGGGGAGAGTTTCCTCTGGTGGGCACAGACAGGGCTCCCTCCTGCTGTGTGCAGGTGGTAGTGATTCACCTCAGGTAGCCCCCAAAAGTGTCACATCCCATTTACAGATGGGAAACTGAGGCCCCAAGAGACTGGCCCACTGTTGCACAAGGAGTTTGTGGAGGAACAGGGAATTGAACCCCATCTCCTGAGACCAAGGACAACACCTAAGATACTCATAATTCAAGAAGCCATTTGATAGTGTCCCTGTGACTAACCATTTGCCAGATGGATTCGTGTGTACATGGCTATAGTAACCAGATCTTAAATAGGGAATGCTGCAGATGCACCAAATATGGAGGCTTGTTAATATAGCTTGATCCCTAAAGGGAGCCATGGGGTATGGTCTAGTTGCTAGGCTACTAGGCTGGGAGACAGGAGACATGCCTCCTAATCCTGCTTCTGCCCCTGACCTGCTGTGTGAATTGGAGCAAGGCACATCACATTGGGTTCTCCTGTCACCCTTTGTCCATCTTGTCAATTTGGACAGGAAGCACTTCAAAACAGAGCCTTTTCCCTGCTGTGTGCATGTGCAATCTCAGCTGGGGCCTTTACACATTGTGGGAATTCTGGAGGCTCTGGTCAAAATTTCATAGTATCCGAGTTACTATTAAACACTGGGTTCTTTAGGAAATTCAGCCCCTGTGCCAGTCATTTCTTTGTTCCAAAGGAACTTCATAATAGGATAACACAGACACTTCAAACTTCCCATATAGAAACATTATTTGAATCTTGCCTCTCGGGCATATTTAAGCAATTAAGCTGTAATTAAAGTAAATTATTTACAACTGTTGTTGTAAATTGCTGTGATTATCAGGCTGCAGACTAGCTCAGGTGAAACAGCTCAGGTATCTCCCAAGTGAGCTGTTCTTCTCCCTTGTAACTCCCCCCACAGCCTCTCCATCTCTTGCAAGTGTGATGGGGTGGGGCTGGCTGAGCCCACAGCAACTCCTCAACCCGCTATTGCCCACTGTGAAGTTTGTAAGGGGGTATTCCGGGAAATTAAAAGGTAGCAAATTCAACATTGAAAAATATAAATACTTTTCCACGTCATTAGACTGTGGAACTCATTGCCACAAGAAGTTGTTGAGGCAAAGAACTTAACAAGTCTCCAAAAGGGATTGGACAGCACAGATGGATGAGTTTAAGACTTGTTTTCCAGGACAGGAGTTGTTGAACAGATTTTAAGTGACAATGGACCTCAACTCACAGCCAAAGAGTACCAATTATTTGCGAAATGAAATGTTATCAAATACATCACCTCAGATCATCATCCCATCCTGCCACAGATGGGCTAGTTGAAATGTTGACAAGCAAGCTATCCGTGTTACAGCCCTAAATACAGAGAGTTTACAGCACACGATTAGGGATTTCCCATTGGCCTACAGGAGTGCAGGCAATGCTACTACAAGCCAGACACCAGGGATATTGTTTATGGAATGTAATTGAAGGTCTCATTGGGACTTGTTAAATCCTGATCTACAGAGAGGGATGTTCATAATACACAGTGTGATCAAATGGCCACAAATAATCACATCTGACTGCAGCTTTTCCGCAGGAGAAGGACACCCGGGATAATTCACAGAACCCTCAATGATATGTTACAGACTCGTCCCTCTATCCTGCTGGGGAAAAAGTGGCACCAGACACTGGACCTGCTAGGAGGGATGGCATGAAAGAAAAATAGTATGAAACAATCTAATTGGATTTTTTAAAAAAATTGCATCTAGTCTGGGACCACAATCTTTCATATGCCTTCATCAGAATCAAATTGTTATTGCAAGGCAACACAAGAGGGCAGAGTTAAGGCTGTTTGGGAGTCTTAATTTGACATTTTTCACCTTACTATGTTTAGGGTTCTTTTCAGTGTACACTTAACTCTGAATTTCCTGAGTTGGTAATGCTTGCTTTAGGGATGATTATAACTGTGCTGTCATGTTTTCACCCTTACATTGCTGAATGTCCTCTCAACCTTCACCTTGCTTAGAGAAGTTTTTGTTCTGGGAATATAAATAATGGCAATAATAGTATGGGGTTAATCATGGATTTGTGAATGAAGGGCAGCGCAACCATAAAGTCAACGTAGATGGCGTTAGCAGCCTCCTAGGCATGGGGAGGATTCATTGTGTATATAGACCATAGCTCTTAGTGTACAGATATGAACAGCTTGAATCGCAACTGATGACAACAGTACCAGCTGCTGGTACTGTAGTCTCTAAGGTGCCACAAGTACTCCTTTTCTTTTTTGCGAATACAGACTAACACGGCTGCTACTCTGAAAGCTGCTGGTTGAGACAGTGGGCAGGAGGGGTGAGAGGAATGGGGCTGCATGGCTGGGACCGTCACATTGTGTCAGTGCTTAGAGCAGTGTCAGTTTTACCTAGGCGTTTTTATGGTTTGTCGCTGCCACCGTGCAGGGCACCTGAGAGCAGCCCCTAAGACAGAGGGAATTGCAGCAAGAATTTCGCAGCTTTACCTCACACACCCGGGATTCGGTTCCATCCCATCTGAGGGACATGGAGAAGGGATCTGAACGGGTCTCGCACAATGCAGATGAGTGGCCAGGCCACTGGGTTATGGGATGTTTTGATGTGGGGCTCTCTTAATCTTTTCTCTTGAGGTTGTCTCTAAAAAATTAAATGTGTTTGGGACTAGAGAGAGCATGAGACTGATCCTCCAGCCTGGGACGTGGGAGACTTAAATTCAAATTTCTTCTCTACATCAGGCAGAGGGAAGAACTGAAACTGGGTCTCCCACAGCCAGGGTAAGGGCCCCAACTACTGAGCTAAAGGTTGTAAGGGGCCAACTGCCCCCCCCCCCAGTTATTGTGTATGGGTTTAGGAGTGTTCTTAGCCTGCCTACTGGATTGGGGTCATTATGGTTCTCATTATCTCCTGCCTCCAGTGAAAGGGAGCCTTTCTTTTGGTAGCTGGATGTCACCTCCCTGACACTACCAGCCCTTCAGCCACTCCAGCTCTCTCCTCTTCGCCTTGCAGGTTAAAGATAAGTGCCCCTAATCCCTGTATTACTTTGAATCATTCCCCTCTGATATCCTGGCAACTGGCAACTCAGAATTTCCATATCCTCAGTACCAAAAGGTGCAGCCTGCCTAGTTTCACCTTCAACCACCGCACCTGTAAACCCCACCGCACTTGTGAGAGCTCATGATACAACAAAAGTAGACTTATTTCGGAATGAATAAAGATTTAGCGAGAATCAAGAGAAAGTTGTGGAAACAAGTGGTTGCAATGGAAAACACACTCAGAAAACACAAACCTGGGTCTCCGCTTGTCAATAGTTCCCTTTCTGATCTCATAAACAGGGATCCTAGAAAGCCATTTGCCATGGAAAAACGAGGAATTTGCATTTTTACAGCGAATCTCTAGTTTTTACATTTTGTGAAAAAATAAAAACATATTAAGTAAATTTTATGGAAAGTACTAGCACCACTTATTCAGTGCGCGCAACCTCCCACTCTTGTGGTTGGTTTTGGAATGCGCTGAGAGCCGGATCCCCTGCCGCTATCACTGGTAGACTTCAAACTTGCTTAAAAATTGGAAATCTGTCAATAAAACATTGTGTTCAACTGATACCTGTATATATCTGGCTTAGGAAACTAAAGTTCAGCCTTTCATTTTATTCAAGGAGAAACACACAATTTTTATGTTTTTTTATTGGAGAATTTTGTTTTTTTACACAGAAAACTAGGATCCCTGCTCATAAAGTAGATTTCCTCCCCCAGGTTCAGTCTGTTGCAAAGCTAGGTGGTTCCCAATAATGAGGTTCCAAATGTTCTTGAAAACAAAGTCCTCTGCCAAGGGTTTTTCCTCAGTGAATAAATCCAGAGTGTCTTTTCCTCCAGTCTGTTACACTGAAAACCGTCCTTTGTTTCTATTTGCAGGCAGGGCAAACTGCTGTCTGTCTTAATGGTCCTTTTGCATCTCTAAGAGATTTTGATTGTTCGGTGGTACCGCTGACAGTTTTCCATTGATAGAATTGGGAAGGAGCAAGGCTGGTCAATTGAGCCTTGCATTACTTGGCCGGTTGATTAGGGAGGAGTGACAGCTCCCTCCCGTTTGGACAGGCCACCCCAAAGCCCATCATTGCTTGGCAATTGATTTCTCCTCCAAGTCCATACAACCAATGTGGACACACTGTTCCTTAAATATTACCTGTACATAAGGTGAGAGCTGTTTACAAAGTATAAGTGTCTCTGCTTCACAGCCCTAACAGCAAGCTAGGTGGGGGGAATGCCTGGTTTGTGAATCCTGCTGGGTGGTGGCAGGACTAAGGTGGCCACTTTCCCCGGGGTACCCAGGCTGTGAGGCACCTCGCTGTCACATGAAGAACCCTGCTCTATGCCTGCCATGGGTCAGCTCTCCAACTCCACCTACCATGGTCAATACAAGCCTGTTCTCTAGGCCTTGCAGGCTCTGCTGTTCTCTACAGGCTAGCGACAGGCACAGTCCAACCACCCAGTCACCGATCCCTATTCCCAAAGAAACAGCCTGCCCCAGCCTATCACTGCCATCTCAGCTCAGCACTCCACTAGCACAAAGCACTTAGATTCCAGAGAAATCAAGGATACGTCTATTGAACAAAACTCAGAAATTCAAGTGGCAGCAAGTAGAAGTATTGGAAACAAGTGGTTGCATATAAAATAAAATCATAACCCCCATTTTAGAGCCTAGACTAAATGAACTAGATAGTCTCATGGCTGGTAGAGTTTGGCTAACCCCAAATCCTTGCTCTGCTTTAGAGCCAGGTTTGACTGTGACCTTTCATGATGCAGACATGCTGTCTGCCTCCTTGGTGAAGGATCCTGTGTGTTTCCTTGGACCCCCAGTTAATCCTTTGTCCCCACCCCTGCCCTGGTTGTTTTACCCTGTGAATCTCCTCTTATAGATTTCACAATCTCTTCTTTTGCCTGTGGCTGACTATGCAATAGGCCTACTATGTGAGGCACACAATGTGCAATACACAAATGTGTGGACAGAAAGAGGTGTCTGCTGCCTCCAGAGTGAAAGGAACATTTGCAAGACCTGTTACCTCCTGATGACCTGTCATAATTCCAAGACCTTAAAAACATAATTTCCAGTAGAGATAAATAACTCCTTAAATATTATCCATACAGATATTTCACAATTATTTTGATGACCAGCGGGCTACTAGCTCTCAGTAGAGACCTCACATGCCACCGTTCAGTGAACTATTATATATATATCTATATCAGACCCAGGGGATCCCTGTAAAACTCTATGCATCTGCTGTGTCCTCCGCCAGTTGGCACCAAGCGGTCCCTGGGTCGAACCCCATTGGCACACACCTCTCAGAACTGTGTCAGGCTCTCTGCAGACTCAAGCAAACATCACTGCATTGGTTTGCATCTGGCTTGCATACTGAAGGTTCCAAAGCAACCAAAAGGGCTGGTGACTTAATTTTGTTTTAAATGAAAATGCAGGCTGTGGAACACAAGATGGCAACCTCTACTGCAACTGGATGCGACTCTGAGAGTAGGCCCAGCTCCACCCCACTGCAAGCACATAGTCCCGGGATGCTGGGTTTGTTGCAGGCTTCAGGGGAAATATTTGTAAGCAGAGCCCTTTGCTCAAATATTGATAGTACATCCCTGCATACACACAGGTGCATGCGCACATGGTCCTACACGTCACACGTGTGCACGTACACACCCCTTCTCTTCCTCAGAATACCATTTGCAAACAATAACATGCACCCAGTGCTGTTTTTAGCCCATCTCCAAACTGGTGGGGCAGGCAGGGGACAAGGTCACGTATATGGGCACTCACGCTGGATCCCGTCTTGTAGAGTCCCTAGTCTGAGGGTTTAATGAAGGGTCCAATTCAGTCGCTTTCCCCGTGTGAGGCTGCTGGGAAGGTGCAGAGCTGCCTGCCACTGGAAGTGTCAACTAATTGGACCTTATTAAAAATTTACTTCTGTTTTACAATAAAGCTGGAGCATTTATCATCCCCCAGCAAGTCATTAATTAACAGCATGGCCCGCTGCGCTGCAAGGATTTCAGCACAGCCTGCCTGACTGCCAGTATGTTGACAGGGCAGCAACCTTTCCCACCAGCTCTATGCGGCCAGCAGCCATCCACATACCAGGCATGAGCAGACACAGGCAGATAAATGCCCCCTCCCCCAACTACTCCACACAGCTAAATACCCTTATATCTCCCACCCCACCCGACTATATACCCCATACCCAACCACCCCACATTGCTATATACCTCCTGCCATCCCCAAAGTACACGTACCTGTGTGCATACATGTACACACACAACCACATGCGCTCCCTGGCGTGACTTGCCCTGCAGGCAGCTCCAATGTACAATCTCCTCTCCTGCCTGGGTGCCCATTAAGGCTTCAGCTGCTCAGCCAGCAAACCAGCTTCCCCACTTCACTGAGTTGTCCCTGACACCCATCTATCCCCTGCATTTCCCAGCACAGAACAGCCAGCGGTATGTGAGGATGGATGCTGGGCAACAACCACATTCACTGTGCCTGGGGAGAAGGAGCCCAGTTTCCAGGAGATGCCATCAGTCCATGGGTCACAGCAGCACCCTGGTCAGCAGCTTCTCTGCAGTCATCCTGTGGTCAAGGCCTTAGATATCGAGAGCCATGCAGTCTGCCTCCCAGTTTGCAGGTGGGAGATGGGAGGGGCATGTGCATGGGATGAGATTGGGGCCTTGTGAGCTGCACATATTTAGCCACTGCACTGTCACTCTCCACCAGCAGTCAGTTACTCAGAGCCGTCATATCGGCCCTTGTCCTGCCAGCCTTGCAGTGCTTTGGTGACCCCCGGACTGACTGACTGACTGATGGGCAGGTGATGTTGTGTGCAACAAAGAGGCTGCCATGGTTGGCTGGGCCTGGAGTTTGTCTGTCATGACTTGAGAAGCTGCAGCCCTCTAGCACATCTGAGCCTTGATTGGCCGCCTGCCCCACTTGCCCGCCTCCTGGGGAAGAGCAGCCAGTCAGAGCTGCTGTCAGAAGAGCTCTCTCTCCTCCCTCAGCAGCCCCATACTGTTCTCATGGAGGGGGAGGGAACTCAGAAGCTCAGGGTGGCTTTCCCCCTCCCCCCATGAGTAATGGGGACAGGATGGCATCTCAGCCCCCTTGTCGTAATCCCCCACAGCACCCACCTTGGCAGGGGCAGAGGGGGGTGAAAAGCCCCTGGAACCCCTCCCCCAGCCTAGGAGATGAGGTGAAGAGCCCCAGGAGAAGCAGAGGGGAGACTGGGAACTTGTCTATGGACAGTGGCAGAGCCAGGAATAGACCCCAGGGCTCCTCCTCCAGTGCCACAACCACTAGCCCACACTGCCTCTTCCTGCCTCCATGTACACACCCTGTCTCCTGTCACCTGCATCTCTCACCTGCAAATAATGGCCCCTGAAATCTTGGTTATGCTCCTGGTTCCTACCCTGCACCCGGACTGATAGGAACAATCATTCTGTTGTTATAACAACCCCTGTGAGGAAGTCACGCCTCACACACTCCCGGCCAGTGATGATTCTTCCCCTGGCCTAGATTCTGCCCTTCTCAGATGCCATCCCCCACCCGCAATCCAGATTACCCCATGTTTCCCAAACATCCACCCCCAGAGCACAGCTGAGGCTGGGGCTTGGGGGAGGTTGAGCTGAATTTGGCAATGCAGAGGGGATGCCAGAGAGTTGGGAAGGATCTGTCAGCTAAATGGTACAGCGCTGGCTGCTAGAGACCTATGCTGAATCCTCTGGCCTGGCTGAGTTGCAGAGCTAAGGGAATGAGCCAAGATGCCTTCACAGACCTTGTGTTCTTCCAGTAGGGAGCTGGCTGGGGGCCACTCTGGCGCCCAGCACAATTTCGAGAATACAGGGGCACGTGCAGGGTTTCAGTTCTCATCTTCAAAGCCCCCTGTGGCATTGGCCCAAGCTCCCCCTCTGAGATCATGGCTTCCCATGACAGCTGCCTTCCTTTGGACCACTGGAAGCACCTGCCTTGACGGGGAGATTTGCATGTGCAGGAGATGGAGTATCTGAGTGCTTGGCCTGGGAATCTGGAGCTCATTCCTGGAAGAGATCAGGACATCCCAAACCTCTCCACCTGCAGAACCAGATGCGAATCCACTTCAGCCAGCCTTAAAGGAATGCAACAGATCCTCTCAGTGCCTGAGGCAGGATGTGAGGGAAAGAGAGAGAGATAATGAGAGCTGGTCGGGAAAATGTCAATGGAACTCCTTTTCAGTGGAATTTATCAATATATGAAAATCAAAATGTTTTTCAGAGATGGTTCAATTTCGCCAAAGTCCCTTGGAAACCAGGCAGGTTTCAAAACTTGCCTGGTTTCCAGCCAGCTCATCTGCCGGGGTGATGAGGAGTTGGGAGCCT
The DNA here is from genome assembly GCF_009764565.3 of Dermochelys coriacea. Classification (NCBI taxonomy): domain Eukaryota; kingdom Metazoa; phylum Chordata; order Testudines; family Dermochelyidae; genus Dermochelys; species Dermochelys coriacea. Next base: position 4,975,754 of record NC_050082.1, on the reverse strand, counting down.
GAAAACCCTGGGAGTCCTGGCTTCCAAGCCTCCAAGCTATGGTGGACTGGTCTGGACCAGGCTCCCAGCAGAGCTGGGTTCTGTTTCATGGAGAAATTCAAAATGTGGGGGGTTGTTCTGAACTGGAATGAACCCAAATTGCAAAGTCCTCTGCAAAAGGAAATGATCATTCTCCTCACAGTTCTAAAGATCACCCTGTCTGCATGCACAGCTCTGCAAGGGGCACACACACCATCAGAAAAGAACCTAGATGCACAAAACTTGCTGTTAATCTGTTGACTGCAGCTCCGCGGAGCATCAAGAAAGCATATGACAGAGCAGCTGGGGAGTGGAGAAGCAGCAATGACACAGTTAAATAAAGACCCACATATTGAAATGAAGGGCTTTATGTTCCCAAACTTTACATTTTCTTCAATAAGGAGCAGCTCATCTGGTAATTTCCTTATGTTTATCTGTTGTAACAGTAAATCCTGCCAGTCAAAAACTTTTCATTCTCAGGCCAGCTGAGCTGTCCTGTCTTGCTTTTCAGTCAAAATGAAAGTTTTCCCATATTTTGTTCAGCTAAGTCTCTCAATCCCCAAACAGAAAATCCTCCCTCAAATAGCTTTTCATCCTGCTTTTTGGTGCTGAGTTTTTCATTCTGCAACTGTGTTGTATAGTGCAGCATTTCAAGAATAGTTTATAGATTTTTTCTCAGGGATCCCCTGGATTTATCTGAGCACGCTACTGCATAGTGAAAAGCCTGCTTGATCACATGCCATGCTGACATAACAAGGCAGCTGTGTGTTCCCCTTTTACTAAGTTAAAGGATGGAATCAAAAACTCTGTGCTTAATGTGAGCACCTCAAACCCAGGAGAGAAATAATGCAAAACTCAGGTCTCATCGCCTCCTAACACAGAGGTCTAGTGTACATCAGTACTCTAATTTGATGTAAATTATGCTAGTTAAGTTACATAGATATAGCTTACACTGACTTAGTGCGGTGTAGATACCACTTTATGTCCATGGGGGACAGTGGCCTGTCAACATATCTTCCACCTCTCGTTGAGGTGGACTAATTAAGTCGACAGGCGAGTGCTCTCCCGTCGATTTATCATGTCTTCAGACCTACTCAATCGATGCCACCTCACCAATCACAGTGGCTCCGATTTAGCCTGTAGCGTAGACAAGGCCAGAGGAGGAAAGCAGAGACTTGCCAAGGAGTGGATGGGAGTGGTTCATCACTGAGTCCAGTGATGGCACCTCAGCATATAAGAACATATAGAATCATAGAAGATTAGGGTTGGAAGAGAACTCAGCAGATCATCTAGTCCAACCCCCTGCTCAAAGCAGGACCAACACCAAGTAAATCATCCCAGCCAGGGCTTTGTCAAGCTGGGCCTTAAAAACCTCTAAGGATGGAGATTCCACCACCTCCCTAGGGAACTCATTCCAGTGCTTCACCACCCTCCTAGTGAAATAGTGTTTCCTAATATCCAACCTAGACCTCCCCCACTGCAACTTGAAAACATTGCTCCTTGTTCTGTCATCTGCCACCACTGAGAACAGCTGAGCTTCATCCTCTTTGTAACCCCCCCTTCAGATAGTTGAAGGCTGCTATCAAATCCCCCCTCACTCTTCTCTTCTGCGGACTAAATAACCCCAGTTCCCTTAGCCTCTCCTCATAAGTCATATGCCCAGCCCCCTAATCATTTTTGTTGTCCTCTGCTGGACTCTCTCCAATTTGTCCACATCTCTTCTGTAGTGAGGGGACCAAAACTGGACACGGTATTCCAGGTGTGGCCTCGCCAGTGCTGAATAGAGGGGAATAATCACTTCCCTTGATCTGCTGGCAATGCTCCTACTAATACAGCCCAATATGCCATTAGCCTTCTTGGCAACAAGGGCACAATGCTGACTCATATCCAGCTTCTTGTCCAGTGTCATCCCCAGGTCCTTTTCTGCAGAATTGCTGCTTATCCAGTCAGTCTCCAGCCTTTAGCGATGCATGGGATTCTTCATTCCTAAGTGCAGGACTCTGCACTTGTTCCTGTTGAACCTCATCAGATTTCTTTTGGCCCAATCCTCCAATTTGTCTCGGTCCCTCTGGACCCTATCCCTACCCTCCAGCCTATCTACCTCTCCCCCCAGTTTAGTGTCATCTGCGAACTTGCTGAGGGTGCAATTAATCCCATCAACCAGATCATTAATAAAGATATTGAACAAAACCGGCCCCAGGACTGACCCCTGGGGCACTCTGCTTGATACTGGTTGCCAACTAGACATCAAGCCATTGATCACTACCCATAGAGTAATAATACCATGCACCCATGTCAATGAACCCAGATCACCAAGCAGCGGCAGGGGAATTACTTATCCTGAGACTGTAATGGACTCATGACTGATTCACTAAGTAATTATTGTTCATTGAGCCTGATTAATGTGAAGTGAAGACCAGGTTCAGAAATCTCTACCCGGGATGAAGAGGATCCTGGACTATAGAGCTGGGCAAATGTAACAGAACAGAATTTGTGCATAATCTGCAAATTAATCCTCCTAGATGGCCATCCCCTTTATTCACTTATTTGACACCATTTCGGTCAGTGAAATTTCATCGGCAATAGTATTTTCAGAAAGCAAGGGCACCCTGACCCCTGGAGGGGTGGATGTCTGTGAGAGCCTTCAGGCAGAAAGGGCTGCTGGGGTTATTTTGAAAAGCTCTTTACTATTCACAATAGCTGTGGGAAGTCAGTAAATCCCTCCCTAAATCCTCAGCTGAAGGCAAAGGGAAGAGGCTCTGGGTGGAGTCTCAGGGAAGCAGGGTAGTGGTGGAGGTAAAGGAAAAATCTGGGGTGGCCTGGAGAAAGACCATGAATATGGGAGGCAGGATGGGAGCAGGATGCAATGGGGCTGAGCTGGGGGGCAGGATGGGAGCTGCATGGGAGGGGAGATGAGCTGGGGGGAAGGAGAAGGAGCAGCAATGAGAGAAGCTCCTCTCTAACAAGTCCCAGCCATTCCATCAGAGCTCAGCTTCTCCAACTCCAAGCCAATCACCAACCCCACCTTCCACCCACAGCTGCTGTCCCAGCCCAGCGTAGTCACTGATTTTCCCATAACAGCCAGATGGCTGGCTCCCAGAGTGCTGCAGCAGATGCCTGTCCCTGCCTCCCAACAAGAGATCGGTTCTCCCATGTGGCATCCAGATATCCTACACTGTGTGAACATCACACCCACTAGGCAGTGAAAATACGCACCTCCCCAGTTCCTACTGTTCTCTGTGCATACCAGTGCATTCTTGTTTTTCCTTTTCCTGCTCCAGGTTAGATGCTCCTCAGGACAGGGACCATTCCTGCTCCAGGTTAGACGCTCCTCAGGACAGGGACCAATCTCACATTGGTGCCTGTGTTGTGCATGTTTGTGCTTTCACCACTAATAACAGATCCCTCATGAGATTGCTCAGAGAAGACTTCAGGTCTATAAATAGTGCCAGGACCACATGACACTTCATCTTCAGATACAGTCTCGAAATCGCTCTCCAGCAGACATTATTCCTAGGACTGTTTGAAAATTTTCCATTAAAACTGGTTTTGATGGAAAATTAGGGTTTTGGCTAAAAAGATTTCTTTTATACAGAAAAAAATATCTTTCTGTCAAAATCATAGAAGATTAGGGTTAGAAGAGAACTCAGCAGATCATCTAGTCCAATCCCCTGCTCAAAGCAGGACCAACACCAAGTAAATCATCCCAGCCAGGGCTTTGTCAAGCTGGGCCTTAAAAACCTCTAAGGATGGAGATTCCACCACCTCCCTAGGGAACTCATTCCAGTGCTTCACCACCCTCCTAGTGAAATAGTGTTTCCTAATATCCAACCTAGACCTCCCGCACTGCAACTTGAAAACATTGCTCCTTGTTCTGTCATCTACCACCACTGAGAACAGCTGAGCTTCATCCTCTTTGTAACCCCCCTTCAGGTAGTTGAAGGCTGCTATCAAATCCCCCCTCACTCTTCTCTTCTGCGGACTAAATAACCCCAGTTCCCTTAGCCTCTTAGGTGCATGGGATTCTTCCTTCCTAAGTGCAGGACTCTTTACTTGTTCTTGCTGAACCTCATCAGATTTTTTTTGGCCCAATCCTCCAATTTGTCTCGGTCTCTCTGGATCCTATCCCTACCCTCCGGCCTATCTCCTCTCCCCCCAGTTTAGTGTCATCTGCGAACTTGCTGAGGGTGCAATTAATCCCATCAACCAGATCATTAATAAAGATGTTGAACAAAACTGGCCCCAGGACTGACCCCTGGGCCACTCTTCTTGATACTGGTTGTCAACTAGACATCTAGCTGCTGATCACTACTGTTGAGCCTGACAATCTAGCCAGCTTTCTATCCACCTTGTAGTCCATTCATCCAATCCATACTTCTTTAACTTGCTAGCAAGAATACTGTGGGAGACCATATCAAAAGCTTTGCTAAAGTCAAGATATAGCACATCTACCACTTTCCCCATATCCACAGAGCCAGTTATCTCATCATACAAGGCAATCAGGTTGGTCAGGCATGACTTGCTCTTGGTGAATCCATGTTGACTGTTCCTGATCACCTTCCTCTCCTCCAAGAGCTTTAAAATGGATTCCTTGAGGACCTGCTCTGTGATTTTGCCAGGGACTGAAGTGAGGCTGACCAGTCTGTAGTTCCCCGGGTTCTCTTTCTTCCCTTTTTAAATTATGGGCACTATATTTGCCTTTTCCCAATCGTCCAGGACCTCCCCCGAGCACCATGAATTTTCAAAGATAATGGCCAACGGCTCTGCAATCACATCATCCAACTCCCTCTGCACCCTTGGATGCATTAGATCTGGACCCATGGACTTGTGCACGTCCAGCTTTTCTAAATAGTCCTGAACCTGTTCTTTCTCCACTGAGGGCTGCTCATCTTCTCCCCATACTGTGCTGCCCAGTGCAGTAGTCTGGGAGCTGACCTTGTCTATGAAGACCGAGGCAAAAAAAGGATTGAGTACTTCAGCTTTTTCCACATCATCTGTCACTATGTTGCCTCCCTCATTCAGTAAGGGTCCCAGTAAAATAAAAGAATACCCCAAAACTGAAAAGGTATTGATTTTCAGCCACAACTCAAAAAATGTCAGCGAAATATTTCCATTTGGAAATATTGCTGCAGTGCCGGCCTCATCGGAATCGTAGTTTGAGTGACTCATGCCCCTGTTCTCTTCTTGGGGCTGTGCTCCACAGTCAGACTACATCTCCCATAATGCACTGAGGTCATGGGACTCCCATGATGCCACTTGGCAGCTCCACAAGAGGGGAGATATGGGAGATGTAGTCCGACCTGGGAGCCTGGCTCATAGAGGATAATGGCAGCATGAAATACATGAATTGCAACTCCCATGAGGCACCACAGCAGCATTTCAAAATCAAAATATTTGATTTTTAGCTAAAATGATTTGGTTTCCCATTGAACCCCTTCCCGCGCTGTAACTGTGAGACTGTAGATGAGAGACCCCCGGCTGGCCCATGAGACGTCAGGTAGTCCTTGCTGGAGCTGGAGAACTGTTCTCAGATGCATGAGAACATTTCTCTTGTGCTGCTGGTTCAAAGACGTAAAGTTTGTCCCAAGAGCATGAGTAGGAGGCGAATTAAGTGCACATCCCCACAAGAACATGTAGCCACTTGGACAAACCTACTTTCGAATTCAACCTCCCCTCCTGCTCCCACACCTGAGGAGTTGCAACAAGAAAGCCATCGGGATGAGTCATCCGGTTGTGGTGTCATGTCAGCAACTGCCCCACAGATGGGGCATGGGCTCAGCTCCCAGTGATCAACCCTTTCTCTTCTGTGTCACCTGTCAGTTCTCTCAGCAGAAGTAGGACATTGCTCTGAATCTCCTGCTTCATCATGCAGGCCTCTGTCCCCATTAACACACTAGTGGGAGGGGGTGACTGACGCTCTAACACCCCTCCCTCGGCATCCGGAGCCCGTTGCCTTTGTTGGGTCTGCCCCAGGATGGTATCTAGTTGCTTCCTGCTTTCTGCCAGCCCCTTGAACAGTGACATCGCCACAATGCTGCCTGCTATAGTTCCACAGTTTCCCTCTCCTCTGCAGAAGGCAATGGGCTCCCTGACATCTGTTCTAGGGAGCTGCGGGAAGCCAATTATCCTTGAAGGCAAACTGTCCACAGATAATTGGAAATATAGACTTTTAACTGATAGAGTGTCAACTGAGCACCAGGGTTGCTTTACATGTGTCCTGCTGAATCTCAGAAGCCCCTTAGAATGTTTAGTAGGGGCATTATCATGTCACATCTAGACAGGTGCCAAGGTACCACACCTAATTGGAAGCCTGGCTCTCAACATCACGCTGCTCCCTCCCACAGCTGTTCCGGCACTGGTCGAGCTGGGATATTTCCACCGTAACAGGATGAGACGCAAGCTGGTGGTGCTGGTGATTTGTGCAGAAGGGGAGGCAGTGGTGGTAGCAGCACACAAGGCAGAGGTGACGCATGGGAGGGGGCATATGGGACTGAACGTGCTCAGTAACACTGCTGAAGCCGCTGCCCTCACTTTACCTCCCCCACCCCACTATTGGCAGGCATCAGTCATCTCTGACACCAGGCCCCGTATGGTTCCCTTTAGCCATGGAACAGGGTGTGGCCCATAGGCAGCTGTCGGAGATATGCATGCCGGTTTGCAGGAGTGGAGGGGGGATTCAAACAGGAGTACTAAATCCAAGCCAAATGCTCATCTGAGCTTCTTGCCCAGAATTAGCCTCCCCTCTTTCCACAGCATGACCTACAGTCTGTTCAGGGGGAAAACCCCAGTTTGTCCTTTCCCAGGATGCTTTGCTGTCCCCCAGAGGTGTTGCAGCTTTCTGATGCCAGACTAGGAGTGCTCTTTCGGGAAAAAGAGCAACGGCTTTTGGGTCCTGTCTTGTTCAGAATGGTGTCAGCTCTAGTGGGGAAAGGTTAACCCCCAATATCTCCTGTAGAAGAGGAGTGTGCAATGCACACCCACTCACAGTCCCTGAGTCCCCTCCCTGGGTATCTCTGAATTCAGCCTCTAGAGGATACACCCAACCTGACCCAGCACAAGGAAGTCATCAGCCCACCATCCACCTCCCACATGCTCAGCTCCCCACAGCTGTCTCTGTGCCATACCGGCCTATCACCCAGCCCCAGGGATGCATATCAAATGGCCTCTGATTTCTGTTTCCATCATGCCTAGGGCTTCTGTCACAGCTGTGCTGCTGCTTTCAATGCAGAGGCAGAGGGAGGGATTGACATGCCCCTTTGTGATGTGTGAGGCCCTCAGAGAAGTTAGGATGATGGCCCAGTGGCCCCCAAAATAGCTGGCCTCTGAACCCACAGATAATGAGGGTCACACTCACACTTATGGTTATTGTACTTCAGAGTGACAAGCCCTTCTTCAGCGCTGTGTAAGCACAAACACTTGTCTCTCTCGCCAATAGAAGTTGGTTCAATGAAATATATTATCTCACCTACCCTGTGACTAGCATAGCTACAGCAACACTGCAAACAACAGCACTTCAGTACAAGTCACCAGAATCTCTTGAACTTTTGCAGGGGTCTTTAACAAGAACGAAGTGAGCGTCTTCCAGGAATTAACCTTCTAGCTCAGTGCCGTGTGGGGAGAGCAGGAAGTCTCTGAATAGCTAATACAGACTCTTGATGGCAGAGTCATAAAGAAGAACACGACTGCGATTTACCCAGCATACCATGGGACTCTACAGCATATACAGAGTAAAAAGAAAAGGAGGACTTGTGGCACCTTATAGACTAACAAATTTATTTGAGCATAAGCTTTTGTGAGCTACAGCTCACTTCATTGGAAGCATCCAATGAAGTGAGCTGTAGCTCATGAAAGTTTATGCTCAAATAAATTTGTTAGTCTCTAAGGTGCCACAAGTCCTCCTTTTCTTTTTGTGGATACAGACTAATACGGCTGCTACTCTGAAACAGATACAGAGTGACTCCTATCAACACCTATCCTGGAACGTCAAGTGACAGGAGAGGGAGTGGTCCCTGGATCTCAGGCAAGCAAGGAAAAATCTGAACATGTCCCTGAGAATCACTGGGATAACTGGAGCTTTGATTTTCTCCAACCAGGTAAAGAGTTCTCTGATCCTTGGGTAACTTGCTCCCCTATCTTCAATCAGATGAAAGAACTAACGTCCAGAACACAACAATGATATTGAAAAATGGAATAGGGATCTGAGAAGAGCCATGAGATTATTAATGGGTTAGAAAATGTGCCTATAGTGTGAGACTCAAGGAGCTCAAACTATTTAGTTTAACAAAGAGAAGGTCAAGGGGTGACATGATCACAATTCCAAAGGACCTATATAGGGAACAGAAGTTGGGTAATAGAGGACTCTTCAGTCTGTCAGACAAAGATGTAACAAAGCCCTGGCTGGGGCTTGGGGATTGGTCCTGCTTTGAGCAGGGGGTTGGACTAGATGACCTCCGGAGGTCCCTTCCACCCCTGGTATTCTATGATTCTAACAAGATCCAATGGCTGAAAGTTGAAGCTAGACAATAAATTGCAAAGTTTTAACAGTGAGGGAAATTAAACAAACAACTTACCAAGGTTGTGGTGGATTCTCCATTGCTGGCACTTTTTAAATCAAGATGGGATGTTTTTCTAGCAGATCTGCTCTAAGAATTATTTTAGGGCAGTTCTCTGGCCTGTGCTATGCAGGAGGTCAGACTAGATGATCACAATGGTCTCTTTTGGCCTTAGGATCTATGAACCCTGCACCCCAGCTGCTCCCTGGGAGAAGCAGGAAGTCTCATTCTTTGTGGCTAATGCAGGCTGGATTTCACACACTTAAACCTGTGTTTCCTGTCCTGGAAGCCATGGGAAGAGGTAGAGAAAGTGTTTACTTGGTTATCAGTTGCCGTGACCTCAGCTGAACTGTGGTAATTTATGATGCACCATGTCCACTCAGACTGTAGCCCAGTCAGCCACCTTGCTGGTCACCCCCAGCAGGCATTACACTACATTGAACCATTATCCAGCTGTCCTCAGCTCCTAGGGTTGATCAACCTGGTCTCATTGGTATGAGATTTTGTGTAGGCTAAGAGCATTTAGCTCAACCAGCAGCTCCCTGGGCTGGATGCAGGATTCCCTGGGGAAGGTTCTCTGGCCTCTGTTATGCAGGAGCTCAGGATGGTCATAATGGTCCCTTGTGGCTTTGAAATGTATGACTCTAAACCATTTCAGTGAGGTCCCATGACTAGCGCCCGAGAGAGCTGATGAAGGGATATGTTTAACCTCACAGAGTCCCTGACCCTAGTGCCCTTAGAAACCAAGCATCCAGAACACCTGAGCTCTGCTGGGCAAGGAACTCTTCCTTGGGGTTGGTTGCAGCCAGCCTCTCAAAGTCTGCAAAGACCTGACCTCGATTCCTCCAGTGTCGCTGTATAAACAAATTCTATAGATCTTGGCCATTATGTTTTTATTGCCAAGCAACATCAGACACGAGTTCATAGGAGCTGTAATCCAGACTGGCCCCTTCACCTGTGTGACACAATTGGGGTCACCAGAATTCACCAAGCATCGCCCAGAATTCACCATGCCCTCCCCCTGTGCACACCCTCCTCTACTGATTTACAGAGGGGCTTGCTCTGCAATGGCTGTTGGAGAACAAGGCTCTGTCTGTCACATTTCCAGCAGGAGTCCTACTAGCAGAAGCTGCCTCATGAAAGGTCTTGATTTCGGAAAGTAATTTCTCTGAGATGTAAAGGGGTGAGCCTGGGCTAGGCTTAAGCCGTGAAGAGAGGGAGAGGAGCTATTCGCAGCCTAGGCCAGCAGGCTTTGAGCAGCAACACTGCACCAGTTGGAGCTCCTCACACACAGATCTTTGAACTGTTTTCATGGCTCTCTTTGCTAGGGAGACATTTCCACTGCAGCATTGGTCATGCCCATGTGTGTGGATGTAGCACCCATCTGACACCCACAGACAGTTTGCCAGCCCATCACGAGTTTGGGTTTTGGTACCGCCTCACCCAGCATGAGAAAATCCTTTGTGGGGAGTAAAGGCTGCCCCAGCACTGACACAGAAGGGCAGTTCAGGGGCAGGAGCTACAGCTGACATTGACTCTCAGTATGGAGTCCAGGGCCCGGGATCCTACACAGAGAATTTGTCAATGCGTCTCGCCAGCTGTTTATTGCTAGCAGAGGGTATTGTAGGAGTTGCGTGGGAAAGGATGTGTTCACACTGAGATGAAGGGACCAATAGAGGGTGGCCTGGGGAGTAGAACTGCCCTGCCAGGGGAGAGAGGCCAATGCGTGTCGCCCCAGTGGCAGGGGTACCGCCCAGGGGTCCTATATGCTACCAGTTCCTCTGCACTGAGGATTCCATGCTGCTGGGGGACTCTTTGCTGGGAGATGATGCAGGAGCAGCTCCTTTATGGGGTGCATTGCAGAGAACTGCAGAGGGCACCAGCTGAGTGAACCCCAATGACCATCCTTCCCCTTCCCAGCCTCTAAAAGAAGATGCAATCACTCTCACTGAGTTCCACAATACCGCCTCAGGACAGGCATAGACAGCACTTCCCCTGGGGTGGGAGACAAGCCTGCCCAAATGACCTCAGGACTCTGGGACTGTGCTACCGTGACACCAAACTGCGAGTGGTGTTGCCGTTAGCACCTTTCGGCATAGCAAGGCCTTTTATGTTTGCAGATGTATTTATTCACAAACACGTCAACCTGGCTAACGTAGTGAGGAAGTTAGGAAGGGGTAAAAGCTGGAACAGTGCCTCGCCCCCACAGAAACTCCTCAGCAATCTTACAGGAGAAAAGAGGGATATAAAGCCCAGCAGACAAAACACAGCCAGCTTTTTCCCCATCCTCTGCAGTCCCTCATTTAAATCAAGAGCAAAATGCCGTACTGGGGCAAGGGGATGGAGAAAATAAAGGAGAAATGGGGCCAGATTCAGCCGTGTTACTCCAGATTTCTGCTATTATAGCTCTCTTGATTTCAATGGAGTTGCACTAGCATAAAGCTGGATAGGGCAGTGGAGTATCAGGGCCACAGTACTTAACTGTATAGGGCCAAGAAGAAATCCCCAGAAGACAAAATGGATCATTCAGCAACATTGATAATATTTGTATTGACCTACACATAAAAGCTAATGTTGTTACATAATTCTAATTAGACTTGGAAGGGGACAGCAAGTTTTATTTTTCATGCAGCTGACTGATATTGGCTAAAATGTTTTCACTAGCAGGAAATAAAACAAATCCAGCTCTTAAATGCAGTGATTTTAGAAGTGGAAATTCAGAACTAGAATCAGAGGATGTCATCATTGTATTGATTGCCAAATAGAGGTGATGGCAAATGAGGGCTGTCTGGAGATGCAGTGAAAGGTGTGTTTGGAATTAACTCTCCCTCTCTCCAGGGTGGATTTGTAGCAAAGGTAGAGGGATGAGTGGATCGTTAGAGGTTTAGCTATTAAAATGTAATCATCCCCAGCCTTATAAGATACTTGATGTCAACATCAGCACCTGAGTGAGGGTCCCTGGCTCCTCTTTGGCAGGGGTACTTTTTTTTTTATAATCTAATAAATAGCATTACTTGTGAAGCTCCCACTGGTGATGCAAGAATGTGAGTACCAACCTCAGGGCAGATTGTTAAAAACACCAATTTGGTTGTGAGTTCTAAGCTTAGATTTCACCAACCAACTGTGCCAAGTGCAAATTCTTTGGGTACTTAACAGCCAATCCCCTTGGGTGCTCCAGTCTGTCTTGCCACACAGGTGAGCATATCTCTGTGACAGATGGCCCCGTATGCCAAGAATCACAGCAATATTTAGGTTACCCCTAATCCCAAAGGACCAGTCACTTACCCCAGGTCAATTGTGCTTTAGGTCTCGCACCAAAGATAACACTTGTAGCCAATCCTACAGTCAACTATATGAAGATTTATTAAATTAGAAAAGGAAACTATAGAGTTATTTACAAGATTAAAGCAGGTAAACATAGATACACAAATGAGTTATAGTCTTAGGGCATGTCTACAGTACAAAATTAAGTTGTCCTAATTTATATTGATGTACAGTCACCTCAGGAATTGAATCAGTTTGACATGTCCACAGTATACTCCTTGTGTTGGCGGTGTGTGTCCTCACCAGAAGAGCTTGCACCAATTTAACTGCCAGTGTGGGGCATTGTGGGATGATTTCTGAAAGGCAGTAACAGTTGATATAGGCAACATAGTGTTTACACTGACACTGTGTCAACCCAACTACACTGACCTAAGCACAATGTGTCTTATGGTGGAGGAGTTCAGTCAGTGTAGTGGACAAGTTACATCGATGGGAGTTGCATTTTAGTGTAGAAGCTTACAGAGTTAGGTCAACATAATCTGCCTTTCATCAACCTAATAGTGTAGATCAGGCCTCAGGTTTCTAAAGGTAATATAAGCTTCTAGAATCAGCAAGCTCTATTTGTCCTTTAGGGCTAACCCAGACTACGCAGATGGGGATCTCTTGCTTATGTCTAGAAGCATCTTGCTCCCCCAGAGTCCAAGCAGCACAGAGATTCTTCATTCCTCTGGTGTGGGGTTTTTATTCCCCTCCTGTCATGTGCTTTGAGCTGCAAACTCACTGATGGGAGGCATCCACTTGCATGACACATCTTCAAGGGGTGGAGAGCAGAAAAACAATAAGAGTCATTAGACCTTATGTTGACAGTTTCTCAATCCAGGTGTAGGGAGTTTCTGGTTGTAAGATCCAACCAGAGTCTGTCAGTTATTGATGACTCTCCTCTTTCAGGAGGGGAATGATAATTTATGTAGAAGAGCAGGTCTTCATACTAATGAGTGTCCCTCTTCTGTCTGGCAATTCAGACAGCCACTGAGGCTCACCATACAACCACTCAAATGCTATATTACAGTATGGGATACAGATTTTACAAGTAAGATTAATGCAGGCAGCAACTCATAAGTATTCAATAGTCTAAACACCAAACTCTTTCTAATCATTCTAATACCTATTTTACCAATATTAACCCACAAGTGAGCCAGCCAGATTCCAGTTGTGCATCTGCCAGTGTCCAGTTGAGATGAGGGGACCATGGCACTTGGTCTGCCAGTGTCGCACTACTAACCTTTGATTCCCCATATGGGGGCCTCTTATGCCCAATGCATACCTTAATAGTTGAATCCAATACAAATGAATAGCAGAATACGTACACTTTGTGCATAGATGTTATATTATGAGTGGGACAGGTAGTAACACTTATGCAGTCAGATGTTTGGCTGCGTGTGTGGGTTCTTTCTGCATGCCACACCGGCTCTGACCAGATAGCCCATACAACAGGCTCTGATCAAACTGCCCAGTAAGACCACAAAACTTGGTTTAGTAGCAAAGGCACTTGGCCAGGTTTATTGCCGACAAAGCACAGTGCTAATGCCCCAGCTCAATGATTACAGTTACACTAAGACATGTATGCCTGTGACAATGGACCAGCTCAGCCAGTGGCGGGACTTTCCGCTGCCCCTAGGCTGGATGAAGGGTTTAGGCGAGGGATCCAAACATTTATAGATTGAGACAAACAATCTGGGATAAACAATTTACATATTTCTGTACGCGTTTCGTGACATGTTTGTTACCTTTCCTTGTATCTTCCTCCTGATGTTTCAGACAAAACATTCCTATTCACCACCTGGCTTTGTACTTTCACTCCTGATGTTTCAGACAAAATATCACCATTCATCACTTTTGTCAAACCATTTTATTGTGTGCTAGATTGGGGTGTTCTTGTGCTGGCCTGCTGGAATGTGTTTACGTATTCAGTGTTTTAGCAATGCCAGCAATACTGGTGCCGAGTTCATGTACCAGATACTGGCTTGCAGGGGAGCATCTGCTTTTGACAGGGCCTGACTTGCTCAGAGCGTAACTTCTGCTGATTTTGGTTCAGGCCTTGCACCAGACACATGTTTCAGGCTCTCTCTTTCTACTACAACCTATAGTTAAGGTTGACTGACATTTCCCATCGTAAGATTCTGGTTTTAGTCGATTAGTTTAGTTTAGTTTAGCTGCCAAATTTTAATTGGGCTGAAATTTCCCATGCTGGGTGTCTGCCTGAGGCTGTATCTTTTTTGGAAAGTTTTAGCTAAAATAGTTCAGTTGTTTCTGAGAATAAAATTGGGAGAAAACACATTGTTTTACACATTTTTAAACATTTCTTATGCTTTGTTGAGAACTTACCCCAGCACCTTCATGCTTTGTGCTAGGGGCTTGAAATTTTGGAAGGGGTATCTTTGGTGCCAGGGAAGAGCCTTTGACCATCTCTATGAAAATCCATTCAATCTTGGCCAAGTTATAAACCTCCAAAAAATCTCAGTTCACACATGCTCAGTAGAGAGCCAGTAGAGTTTGATAGCTAAATTCTCTGAAGATCCCATCTGCACCGAGCATGCGCCATCCCCTCACAGCTCCTACATGTGACTGGACTGTGAATGCATCACGTCTACAGAGTGACTCAGCATGCTCCATCCCAGGGTTGCAGGGGCTCATCAGAACTTTATCTGTGATTACTGATTCAGCATCGGGCAGCTGCTGTGGTACCGGGCTGCCAAACTAAGAGTAGGGAGGCTGTCTCTCCTGTGCTGTCAGTGCACCCTGCTGGGCCCAGGCAAGGAGCAGGAGGAGGATGCAGTTTGAGTCAAATTCAGCGGTCTGAGGAACAGGGGGTGGTGGAGAGGCAAGAGCTATAGTGAAGGGGGACAGGGTAGGAGCTCAGGAGGGGAAGGGGGGGTTAGGGACATAGGGGAGGGGTTTAGGAGCAGGAGATAGAAGGGGGAAAGGGCAGAAGCAGTGGGAGGCAGAACATGGGAGGAAATAAGATGGGGTGGAAGGGGCAGAAGTCATTACTGGGGGCAGGATAAGAGCAATGGGGGGAAGGGAAGATGTCACAGAGGGGGGAATAGGAGCAGAGGGAAGCACATGGGCAAAAGTGGGGGTCAGGAGTAAAAGGGGAGGCAGGGGCTGTGATGGGTTCCCCCTGGGGTGCCACTTGGAACTGGGGTATCACTGAGCTCTCCTGACCCACCAGTCTGGGTTCCCTTTACACTGTGTGCTGTGACAGGCTCTCAAGCCCCCTTCCAGCACACACACAGGTAGGGATACATTCAACTGGAGAAACACAGAGACACTGAAACCAGCTCTGCATGGGAAGACTCAGCTATGGAACTGCCCAGTACTCAAGTGCACACCCTCCTCTGGAGTGTAAACCCAAAATTATATCATCTTGTGCTGCACAGAGAACTGCATAGCGTAAGCTCATGACATTTGCTCCCTTCCTCAATGTGGAGGAAGATATACAGTTTATTGCCCCTAGTTATGAAGTCCACAGACTGATTTTAGAGAAAACAAAAACAAGTTTATTAACTACACAAGATAGATTAAGTGATTATAAGGGATAGCCAACAGATCAAAGCAGATTACCCAGAAAATAAAACAAAACCACAACATAAGCTTAAGATACTAAAGAAACTGGTTACAAGTGGTAATTTTGCACCCTAAATGTTGTTTTTAGGCAGATGACAGAGGTTCTAGAAGACAAGCTGCTCTTGCTTGCAGCTTAAACCTCTAGGTATTTCTTTCACAGGCCAGACACCTTACCAGCCTGGGCTCAGTCCTTCTCCCCCACTTTCTCCTTGTTTCTTAGATGTTTCCAGCAGTCATCCTGGGCAGGGATTCAGTGAAGAATGAATCCTGATCATGTCCTTCCCCTGCCTTAAATAAGTTTTACATATGGTGGGAATCCTTTGCTTTCCAGTGTGGTTCCCCACCCTCAGTGGAAAAATACTAGTATTCTATCATGGAGTCCAGTACCAGGTGACTTAATCACATGACCCTGCAGTGTCAAAGCAGTCATGAGCCAGAAGTTGTTTGTAGCATCCCAGGAAAGCTTCTCAGAAAGGTGTGAGATTAGCATCTTCAAAGACCTATTGTTCTCTCTAATGGTCCATTGACTTGTCCCCAGCTAGCCAGCCAGACTGATTGCATTCTGTCTTGTGGGCATTCCCCAGGTGCGAACATTTTTGCAGTAAAGATGTATAGTCAATATTCTTAATTTTAGATACAGGATTGATACATATAAATAGGATAATCATATTCAGTAAATCATAACCTTTCCAATGATACCTCAGATGCCTTATCATGCACAAAATATATCATAGTCACGCTATAATCATATTATAACAATATTTCTATTAAGAATATGGGGTATAGTGTCACAGGGGCAATAGCAGCAGGAGAGGGGACAGAGCAGAATTGTCAGTAACCTCTAGAGCACAGTCCCCTCCAGAATCTGGAATGGAACCCAGGAGTCTTGAGTCTTGGTGTTCCTCTATCTGCAAACAGTTGTGAAAGCCACTGGCAAAGTGTCTCCACCCCTCCAGGGATGGGTCCACACAGAAGATAACTGCCTCCCACTACTGTCAAGTTCTCTGCCAGCTCAAGTGATAGAGGAATGTGCTATGGATCTAAAGATCCCAGCCCTGTTGGGGGGGGAGGGCTAGCTCAGTGGTTTGAGCATTGGCCTGCTAAACCCAGGGTTGTGAGTTCAATCCTTGAGGGGGCCATTTACGGATCTGGGGCAAAAATTGGGGATTGGTCCTGCTTTGAGCAGGGGGCTGGACTAGATGACCTCCTGAGGTCCCTTCCAACCCTCATTCTATGACATATTTGATAAGCCGGTGAGGGGACAGACAACGTGGTGCCACAAGATGAAATTTTCATTTTTTTCAATTTTTAAAAGGTACATCCAAAGAAACGAAGTTAAGATAGTTGAAGAGTTGAAAAGTCAAGCCCTCAGAAATGAGAAAATGCCAAAATTAAGGTTGTCCATACAACTTTAGTTTGACCCCCTTGTGCATACACATTATGATTCAGTCTATAACTATGTGATCACATACTATGTTGTGCAGAGGATCCCTGCTCAGGATGGAGCTGCCCTAGATGTGGACCAGGGTTGTTTAGTATATGAGGCTATTGTCTATAGGCTTCTTGCTCTGTTTGTTGCAGAAGTTGGAGGAGTGTAGTGAAGGAGGCAGGGAACAGCAGGAAGAGAGAAGATAGTCTCATGGTTAAGGCAGTTGCCACAGAGTTCCAGTGTGATGCAGGGCAAGTAGTTTAAAGCAAACTTCAGAGGTGGTCACTAATTGTATGTTCCTTATTTTCTGAGCGCCTGATCTGAGACCCTGGAGACTGGTTTGCAGAAGTGCTCCGCACTTACAACGGTAACTGAAGTCACTGGGGGCTCTGCTTTGACCATAGAAAGTGCTATATAATGCTAAATTCTCTGGAAAACCAGGCCTAAAATTGGGCATCCAACATTAGTAGACACTTATGACAATTTGATTTGAATATGTTTTGCCTCAGTTCCCCATGTGTAAAATGGATATAGTAACCCTACTTCACCTCACCAAGGTGTTAGGAGGATCAATTCATTAATGTTTGTGAAGTGCTCAAATACTGCAGTGATGAGTACAGTGGAAAAGCCCATGAGGAAATTAATAATTCTGTATTCAGAGCAGGGTTTGAATAGTGCACAGTAAATAAGGCCTGGGACAACACAATGCATAATGAATATAAAACAAAATATTAAATATCCACTCCGTGAGAATCAGCCATCCTGTGCACTGATTGAGGCAGGGGTCCTGTGGAAAAAATAGCATACCAATATGTATTTAAAGGCTTTATTCTAATGCGCATACACAAAGTGGGGATTTAGGTTGTATGGGCAACCTTAATTCTGGCATTTCCTAAATTTTGAGTGCTTGACTATGCAACCTTAACATTTTTTCAGCAGAGTCTTTTGTATGTGTGTATACACACACACACACACACCCTCTGCCATAGTTGAGGTTGTGCTACAGATTTTAGTGTCACGTGAGTATTTATCTTTATTACATAGAAATCATACTGAAATGGCAAACACCAAAATATACACTGTAAACTATGTATATTCTGAATTTTTCATGGTGGTTGGATGAAAATTGGATCGATACAGAGAGAATAGTAAGAGTTAAAATATCTCCCCTTTGGACATTTTTCACTGAATTGTTTCATTTTTCTTTTGCAATAACCTAAAGCATTCTGGGATCTGTCCTTTGGCCACATTGTTGTTCCTCATGTGCAGATTTCTAGAATACCAATTATACATAGGTAGTGTTTGTTCAGAGACCATCTTTTAACTGTTTAGTCATAAGCATAATATGTGCACCAGGCCAAATCTTTTGCAATTGATGATGTCTTTGCCATGGCATGAGTGCAATCACTGACTCAGTTCCTACCCCACACCTAAAAGAATGAAATAAGAAGCTATGGGAAAAACTTGTGTTTTCCTTGCAACCTTCATATTGCCCACAATACTGGATAACAAACTCCAACACTCTATAGGGCTTCCACATCCATCTCAACCCATACTGAAAAGCAATGCATAGCCAGTTCTAACAAACTTGTGTTTTAGTGCACAACCTTAACAGTGACCTCAGCAGTGTTAAGACAAAGAAGGGCTCAGAGAAGAACTATGAGAAAGATTAGAAACATGTCTTATAGGGATAGATTCAAATAGCTCAATCTATTTATCTTAACAAAGAGAAAGTCAAAGGGTGACAATTACTGTTTATGAGTATCTACATGGGGAACAAGTATTTCATAATGGTCTCTTCAGCCTAGCAGAGATAGGTATAATATGATCCAATGGCTGGAAGTAGAAGCTAGTTAAATACAGACGGGAAATAAGGCATACATTTTTGACAGTGAAAGTAATTAACCATTGGAAACATTCATGAAGGGTTATAGTGGACTCTTCATCAATGCTAATTTTTAAATATAGATTGGATTTTTTCTGTCTGGGGTGTGGAGGGTAAGCGAAGAATATATGTATTCCTATGCAGCAAGTTATTTTATTCAAAGTTCACTCTATCCCCATACAAACCCATCATCTATCTACTATCTAGCTATCACAGTGCCTTCTGGGGAGTTGGGAGGTTCTCACAGTATTTCCCAATGAGCTGTCCCAAACCATCATTTTCCCAAGAAAGTACGGAGAGCTCCAGAGTGGTTAGAACGGAATATGTGCAGAACTTATACATATAACTTATACAACTTATACAACGTATACATCAGGTAAAAGTGAGTTAATGTAGAGAAGATAGAGCCCACCATTATCCATCACTGCTGCTTGGAATAAAATAAAGGCTCCAATTGATTTTGTGTTGCAAAGTAATTAATTGTTGTGCAAAGCATGGTTTAAAGGCCACATTCCTACAGCTAGAATCTCTGGCTGTGTCAGCAGCATCTGGCAACTGAGAAATGTTAAGAGTGTCACAGAGATTGCCTTGGGTGCTCAGAAAACAGATGTAATTTGCAATAAGATGATAAAAGATGTAGTGAGTGAGGTTTGAGAATTGGGAAGAAGTTGCATACAGCATAAAGCACTAGGAATTGTGGACCTGATTCTAAGAACACAAGAGTTGCCACACTGGGTCAGACCATGGTCCCTCTTGCCCAGTAGCCTGTCTCCAACAGTTGCCCATACCAGAGTTTCAAGGAGACTTTACAGAACAGGGCAGTTGGAGTGATTCACCCTTGTCTTCCACTCCCACCTTCTGGTAGTCAGAGATTTAGGGTTGCCAATGGCATTGTGTTTCTGACCCTCTTGGCCAATAGCCATTGATGGATCTGTCCTCCATGAGCTTATCTAGTTCTTTTTTGAACCCAGTTATATTTTTGGCTATCACAACATCCCATGGCAATGAGTTCCACAGGTTGGCTGGGCATTGTATGAAAAAGTACTTCCTCTTGTTCGTATTAAACCTGCTTCCTATTAATTTCATCAAGTGACCCCTAGCTTTTGTATTGTGTGAAAGGGCAAATAACACTTCTCTATTCACTTTTTCCACACTGTTCATGATTTTATAGACCTGTATCATATCTCCTTTTAATCGTCTCTTTTCTAAGCTGACCCGCCCTAATTTTTTTAGTATCTTCCCGTATGGAAGCCATTCCACACACATGCTCATCTTTGCTCCCCTTCTCTGAACCTTTTCCAGTTCCACCCTGTTCTTTTAAAAATGGGACAGCCAGAACTGCACATAGTACTCAAGGTGTGGGCACACCAGGAATTTATATCGTGGCATTATGATATTTTCTGTCATATTATCTATCCCTTTCCAAATAGCTCCTAACATACAGTTAGTCTTTTTGACAACTGCTGTGCATTAAGCAAAAGTTTCAGAGAACTATCCATGGTGACTCTTTCTTGGTTAGCAGCAGCTAATTTAGAACCCATCGTTGTGTATATGTAGTGGGGATGATGTTTTTCAATGTGCATTACTTTGCACTTATCAACATTGAATTTCATCTGCCATTTTGTTGCCCAGTGACCCAATTTCATGAGATCCCTCTGTAATGCCTCACAGGCTGGTCTAGACTTAACTACCTTGAATAAGTTTGTACCATCTGCACATTTTGTCACTTCACTATTCACCCCCTTTTCTAGATCATTAATAATAAGTTGAACAGCATAAATCCCAGCAGAGATCCATTAGGGACCCTACTGTTCACCTGTCTCCATTGTGAAAACTCACCATTTATTCCTACCCTTTGTTTTCTATCTTTCAACCAGTTACTAACTGTAGCAGAGTGAAGACTCACTGGCGCGGTGCCTCCTGTTGGTTGTTTGGGAATTAGCTCGTCCAGCACTCAGAGTGCCCCCTGGTGACGAGTGTCTCACCTGCTTCAGGCCCCCAGGTTCATCCCAGACCCCAGTGTCCCTTTACCCTGGGGTTCTTCCCCCTGCAGTACTCCCACAGGCTAGGTCTCCCCTCCCAGGGGAACCCCTAACCCTCTACACCCACTTTGCCCCAGTGGCTACTACCAGTTGTCATCTGGCCTCCTCTCCCTGGGGCAGACTGCAGTCTGTAAAGGCAACTCATCACTGGCAAGAGAGCTGGACCAGCTGCCTCTGCCTATTCCTGGGCTGCATCTCCCAGCCCCAGTACCTGCATAGGCCTTTATCAAGGCCTCAGCCTGGGGAGTTTCCAGGCTGGAGCTCCCCCACTCCTCTTGCCCTTTCCCAGCACTGCTTTGCTTCAAGTACCCTACTCCCAGGCAGCTAAGTCCTTCTCCCTCCACAGCTGGAGAGAGACTCTGACCTAGCTCCTTCCTTAGGCCTTCTTATACTCCCAGCCTGGCCCTGATTGGCTCCCCGGGGCAGCCCTTTCCCAGGGCTGTTTTAAACCCCTTCCACACTAGAGCGGGGTGACCGCCTCACTACATTAATCCATGAGAGGACCTTCCTTCTTATCCCATGGCTACTTTGTTTCCTTGTGAGCCTTTAGTAAGGGACCTTGTCAAAGGCTTTCTGAAAATCCAAGTACATTATATTGACTGGATCGCCCTTATCCGCATGCTTGTTGACTCCCTTAAAGAATTGTAAGAGATTGGTAAGGCATGGCTTCCCTTTGCAAAAGTTGTGTTGGCTCCTCCCCAACAAAACATGTACCTCTGTGTGTCTGTTAAATTCTGTTCTTTACTATAATTTCCAACAATCTGCCCAGTACCAAAGTTAGTTTCCTCATTCTACAGTTGCCAGAATGGAGATTCTGGAACACTTTTTAAAAATTGGCATTACATTAGTTACCTTCCAGTCATCTGGTACGGAGGTGGATTGCAGCAATAAGTTACATACCACAGTTCATTCCGAATTCTTGAGCAAATACTGTATTCTTTCATGTGTCCCAGCTGAGGATCTATTTAGTAATTTTGTGATAATGGGGCACTGACTCTGTAAGGGTTACTCTTGAGAGTTGTCCCTAGCTACTCAAATCCTCACAGAACCATGGGCTGCTCTCATAGTTCAGGATCAGTGAGTAAGGTCAGAAAGATTTGTTCCTGTATTTGTCATGGAGGCTAATAAAATGTACGATGAATAGCCAAGCCTAATGAAGGGGGAGAGATAAGGCAGAATTTCCTATTGGTTATAGCTCAACATGTCTTCACAAAGGTTTTATGAAGAATCTTCCCCTTTCCCATTATTTTCTGCTTTTCCCCTGTGGCCTTCACTCAGCCACTACCTGGCCAAGGAATTATTCAGATCTGTATGGAAAGCCAGGCGAGGAAAGCATCACCCAAAATGTGAAAGTGAAGAACAGCCCTTCTGGATAAAGCAGAAGAATTAGTCAGCTATTGCTAGTCCTGTAAATTAAAAGCACAGATGAGAATACAGAAGACGTGAAGTTGGGATCAGGTTTATAATGATATGAAGGATAGCTGGTGTTGTGGACCTCTCATGGAAATGAACTTATGGCTGAATGTCAGAATCTTTACAAGGCAATTTAAAAAGTTGATAGTTTGACTTGTCAGACATCCCTTGATTTCTGGCATTTCTAAACACTACAGTTAATATATTCAAGTGATGGCATAACCCCAAAGAGTGCATAAGAGATGAGAAGATCTTTAGATGAAGTCTCTTTCATCCTACTGTGATTTTTACATTAACCAGACTTTGGCCTAAGAGTATAAATAAGACTTTTTTGAGTTCTCTGTTTTCCATTTATATAATGTCTCTCATTAAAGTACCACCCCTCAAACACATGCTGTGACATGCAGCACCACTTGGAAAGGTTGATTTCAAGTTATCATATGCAAGAGTCATTGTCTGTTGTATGTCCATTAGTGAGTTTCACTTTTAGAACGGATCTAAATGGGCTGTAGACTTCAGTCCAGGTGGTTCACTTATTTTAAAAAAAGGATACTACAAAACTGTATTCTGTATTCCCTGGTTTTGTTGAGATACAGGGCTGACTTCAGGAGAAGACTTTCTCTTTCATACGTTGATGGGAATTAGTTAGTTTATCATTTGATTAAATAATGGAGTATGTGGAGTGAGTAATTCACAAGCATTCTAGCTACCTGAACAAGTTACTTTATAAAACACTGTACTGCTGGAAGAATCTCTCACATTGCAGCGAGGATGTAATACTGATCACCTAGGATCTATAAAGTTCTTAGGACATCCTTTGGAGGACTGAGGTCCTTTGCCAAATTCCAGCTTTGGTCATTACATTTTGCTTGCATAAATTCCTCCCTGCCGTTCAATTGTATAAGTTCTTCTTCATCACCTTCATCTCCCCGAAGAAAAGCTGCTAGGGAGTGGAATGGCTGTCAGGTTTCAGAAGTGGCTGCATTTTGGTGATGAGTGTTGATCCCTAAATACACAAAGTGCATTGGGATCCATCCCCAGAATGAAAGTTCATCCTGTGAGAGTTTTTCCTGAGTGTGGATGTACTGTAGGGCCACAGTTGTAGTCACTATTATTGTTTTTTAGTCTGATTAGTTAAGTAAATTAGTTCATGTTTGGCCATTTCTGAACTGGGACATTTGGACATATGCACAGAACTCAGGAGAAAGGAAATGAATGCAGATACTTCACAGCAAGGAATTAGGGTCAGAGATGCTCAACTGCCCAAAACAATGGTTTCCAAATAGTGAACTTGTTCTATTAACAGGAACTCTAGTCCCTCAAACCATGTTATTTCACTGGCTAGATTAAATTAGGGTATTTCTTATTCATTGTATCTGTTAGGAGAGATCATCTGTTTAATGGGGAGTATTTGAGTAGGGATGACTTACCTTTTTCCTCTGTTGGTCAGCTCCTTCAGTAACCTGATAGGCCTCTTTATGAAGATGATCTCATCAAACCTCCCTTTTTGCACCACTACTAATAATTTTATTTTATAATGTGATTTATTAATGTATTGTTTGTTTGTTCCCACATGAATACTACTCTGCACCTGCAAATCAGATTCTTGGATTTCTAATTTGTATCCATTGCATCCATAAGTAGCTGCAGACATGGAATTGCCTCTTGATGGATGTGTGTCCAATGTTTCAAAGTAGCTGAGGCCCAGTTAGGACTAAGGGTGAAGGGGACATTTCTGCCTTCGGTTTCAGGACACTGGATCCAAGGACTGTGTTCCAGCCCCCCTCCAACAGTTACCAACACAGAAATGGTGGCTGTGCTCCAATCATTCTTCAGTTAGTGATGCTCCCCAGCCTATGGATTTTTTTTTCCCTGCAGCAGGATCTGCAGAGGTCATGTCATGCAGGACAAGGAAACATTATTTGCCAGCAACCATGGACTAGTCTAGACTAGGATAAAAGGTGTATTTGTAAAATGTGTTAGCTTTGTAACCAAGTGTAACAAGTCCCCTAGCGTAGGCAGGGAAAACTGGGTTTTGACATATTTTTACTGTTGGAGGTGAACAGTCGGGTCTACTAGGGTGGCTCTGCCTGGCGAAACGGAGGTAAAAATGGTGTTACCATTGGGAAAAGGTCCAGTTTGCAACATGGCCAACTCCATATGCTCAATAACTAGGAGTCAAGCCTCAAAAATCATGAGGTCAGCTAAAAATCAATACTGAGTTGTTTTAATTTCCCTTCTCCTATCTGAGCTGTTAGGTGAAATGCACTTCAGGTTTTTATGGTTTTCTAGAAACTGGCTTCTTGAAACAAACAGTGAGATTTTTTTGTGAACAGTTAACAGCAGGAGCTGGAGCTGTAAGAAAAATACCAAAGAATGCAAGACTCAAGATAATATCTTGAGAGTCAGGAGCAGCGAGGTTAGGTGGGGCGTGTTATGGGCAACATTGCTGCACAAGGGAAGTCATTCGCAGTAACAACTTTTACTGGTCCTAGACAACCTGGGTACAACACTGTGAATTCTTGGGTGCTGTACACTGGCACCTAGTCTGTTAACTACTTGTTTCCTATTTACAGACTTCTCCTTTGTAGGGCACGCTTGCAACAGGCGGTAGGTAATATGTGTTAGCTAACCCCAAGTTATCCTCAACCACTTTTCTGGTCTAGAGGAACCCTAGGCTTTCTCTTGACCAGTTTATACATGGGAAAATATTAGGGTTTTAAGACATGTTAGTTAAAACCCTGAAGCTATCAGGGTTAGAAAATACCCTTTTATTGTAGTCTAGATAAGTCCTAGTGAAGAACTGGAGGCTGCATGGCAGGGTAAGCAGCTCACCTTATGGTCCCGAGATGAAATTCAAGCACAGCGTTTAAGGCCAGAAGGGACCACCAGATCATCCAGTCTGACCTCCTGTGTATCACAGGCCACCAATACAACCCAGCACCTGCACACTAACCCAATGAGCAAAACGAGATAGGGCACATGAGCACCAGTGCCTGAGGACCCTGCAATGGCAGAGAAATGAGTAAGTGAGAGACACCCAGATAATCCTGGCAAGTGACCTGCACTCCACACTGCAGAGGAAGGTGAAAACCAGCCAAGGTCACTGCCAATCTGACCTAGGGGAAAATTCCTTCCCAACCGCACATATGGTGATGAGTTAGACCCAGAACATGTGAGCAAGAACCACCAATCAAGTATCTGAGTGAGAGAATGCTCGGTGCCACCTCAGAGCTCTGGCCTTCCCCATCCTAAGTCTCATCTCCAGCCATGACCATCCCTGATCTTTCAGAGGAAGGAGATAAAAAACCTTCCAGAATACACTGAGGGAAAATCCCTTTCTGACCTCTGCAGATTGCCGGCTGAAACCCTGAAGCATAAGCTTTGGGAACATAAGACAAATACTAGAAGTGAGCCCCAGAGCTGCTAAGCCCTGTCCCCCACATCACAAGCAACCCCATCATACCATCCAGCTCATAAATTTGTCCAGCTCTCGCTTAAAACTAATTAAGTTGTTTACCCCCACAACTCCGATTGGGAGGCTGCTCCAGAACATCAGCCCTCTGACAGTGAGAAACTGTCTAATTTCCAGCCTGAATTTGTTTCTGGCCAGTTTATCCCCATTTGTTCTTGTGCCAACACTGTCCTTTAGTTTAAATAGCTCTTCACCCTCCTCCTTATTTACTGTTATTTTTATAGAGAGCAATTAAATCCCCTCTCAGCCTTCTTTTTGCAAAATGAAAGAAATCCAGCTCTTCCAGTGTCCTCTCATAAGATGGGCCCTCTATTCCCCTGATCAGCCCAATAACTCTTATCTGCACCTGTTCCAGTTTAAATTAACCATTCTCGAACATGGGGGACCAGAGTGGCACACAGTATTCCAGACGAGATCTTACCAGTGCCTTGTACAATGGTACCAAGACTTCAATAGCTCTACTGGCAATGCGTCACCTGAAACAGCCTAGGATTGCATTTTCTTTTTTCACAGTCACATCATATTGGTGGCTTAGAGTCATTCTGTGATCGTGCTACATGCCCAGATCTCTCTCCTCCTATGTTGTTTCCAGCTGATGAGTCCCCAGCTTGTAGCAGAAATTCTTATGATTAGATTCAAAGTGCATGACCTTGAACTTTGTACTACTGAATTTCATCCCAGTTCTGTGCCTGTGGAGAAGCTGGGGGTGGGCAGGGGGTGGCAGCGGTTTGGGCCTTACACCCCTCCCTAGGAGGAGGGGAATATTCACCCCCTCCCAGTAGCTCCTGGGTGATGAGTGTGCAAGAGAGATGCTGAATATGCCGGCTGGGGGAGGGTCAACTGACAGTTTGTGTGACAGCAGCTTGGTCTCTAGCCTAGGGGGAACCCACAGTAAGAAAGTCAAAGGGAGTGAGGGGGCAGGAGCTGTATTGTGATTAAAATGCTTGGGAGGTGTTAAACTAAAAATAGTCTCAAAAGCCCTGAGGCCTGTTCCATGACAGAAAACATGGTGTCCTTCCTGCAGCTGCAGTGCTGCTCTGCTTCTGACCCCCACCCCCACTGTGCAGCTCTCACACATACCAAGGGATCCATTTCAGATTTGTGTCAGCGGCTGTGTGAGGGCTTGTGGTGTGTGTACAGACATGTTCATTGTGTGTGTGTGTGCGCGCGCATATGCATATGTATGCACTGGCATTTAGGGCTCTGTGTGCATATGTATGTATTGTGACTAGGCAAGGCCAGATGGCTATGGAAGAGTAGTCCTTTTGGGATCCGGGAAGTGGGCGGGCGAAGCCCATCCACTGCTAAAGGATCCCCCCAAGCCTAGAAGGGGGATCCACAGGACCTAGATTCCAAATAATTCCGGGGGACAACTAATGAAATAACAGGAACAGGAGTGTGGTCAAAGGGTCAAACGAAGGGAACCGGATGGGGACACTGAGCAGAGAACCCCGGACAGCGCCCACTGCTCCTCAAAGGCGTCAAGGGAGTCAGAGGACGCCGCCCAGAGGAACTCTGCCCGGATACGTGAATGGACCGAGGATCGGAAATAGGCCCCACAGTCACAGGAGACTCCATCGGCCAACCTCCTCACTATGGTTTTATAGATGGCCATTTTAGCTAGGGCCAGGAGGAGTTTGACCAGGAGATCCCGTGACTTTGTGGGACCACGGATAGAGAGTGCATAAACAAGAAGGTGAGGGGAAAAGTGCAACCAAAAGTGTAATAAAATATTGGTGAGGAGCCGGAATAGGGGCTGCAGCCTGGCACACTCCAGGTATATGTGTACCAGGGTTTCCCTCACACCGCAAAAGGGGCAGGTGTCTGGGATTGGGGTGAACCACGCCAAGTACATGCCCGTGCTCACGGCTCCATGAAGGAGCCGCCAACTGACATCCCCGGCGGGCCTTGGGACTAAGGTGGAATATAGGCTGGCCCACCGGGGCTCCTCACCCTCCAAAGGTAGCAGGAGGTCCCGCCATTTTGTATCGGGGCAGGACACGAGGGTGCGGGCGTGAAGTATGTGGAGCACGAGCGTGTAGAGATGTTTTCTTGGTGCGGTTTGAAAGCAGACCAGCTGCATCTCGTGCAGCCGGCTTACAGTGAAGGGATGAGGGGGTCGGTTAGGTCCACGGGGCAGGGGTCCAATTAAAAGGTCCGGCGGGCCTGGGGTGGAGGGTGGGCGGGGCGTGCCCTTGTGCAGGACCCGGTCGAGATAAACCCGAGCAGAGGGTGGCAAATCGGCCTTCACCTCCTGAAGTGTGCGCCAGGGAGTACAAGGTCTGGAGAGCCCCATGCGCTGAGCGAACGTCAGGGGATCCAGCCAGTCTTCCTGGTCATAGTCCAGGAGGTCTCCGACTCTTGTGACCTCTGCCAGGACCAACCTCTGGTGCACCGAGCAGGACTCCGCCACCTGCACAAGGAGCTGGGAGTTGTGTAGCAGGGGCTCCGCGAGGAGATCTGTCCCCTCGATGGCTGCCATGGACCTGGTCGTTGAAAACAGTTTCCAGGTCTGGAGGAGGTCCTGGTAGAAGACTGGCAGCCCAGAGAGGTCTCGCGGAAGACCTCTCGGATGGAGATAAAGGAGCTGCCGGTCATATCGGAGCCCTCGGAAGTGGCATAGGAAGGCGTGCGCCAGTATGCTCCACGCCGGACTACCTGCACCATAAAGGAGCCTCTGCAGGGCCTGGAGGCGGAAGACATGGACCTGAGTGAGCAGACATTTTAGGCCCTGCCCTCCCTCCTCCAGAGGTAGATGAAGAACCCCTACAGGGACCCAGTGCAGTCCTGACCAAAAGAACTCCAGAATCGATGTCCGGAGGTTGGCCAGGAAACCCGTGGCCGGGACCAGGGTGTACCAGAGCATGGACAGGACTAGTTGATTAAGCACCAGCGCTCTCCTTCGAAGGGAAAGGCACCGAAATAGTCCTGTCCATTTCCGGAACCGCTCTATCACCCCGCCCTCTAAATTCTGCCAGTTCTCTGGCGGAGAGGGATGCGTGGCAGAAAGATAAACGCCGAGATAGAGCAGCGGACCTGCGCTCCACCGGATTGCCTGAAGCGCGGGTGGGAGAGAGCTCGCCTGCCGCCAGTCCCCTACCATCAAGCCAGAGCTCTTGACCCAGTTGATCCGCATGGAGGAGGCTGCCGATAGGGCCTGGCAAGCCTCCACCCGTGCCAAGTCGCCCGGGTCCTGGACCATGAGGAGCACGTCATCAGCGTACGCTGACAGGACCAGCCGCAGCTCCGGCTCCTGCAGCACCAACCCTGTCAACCTCCTTCGGAGGAGACAGAGGAAGGGCTCGATCGCCAGAGCATACAGCTGGCCTGAGAGGGGGCACCCCTGCCGTACTCCTTGCCCGAAGCTGACCAGTTCGGTCAGGGTCCAGTTGAGCCTGACCAGACACTCTGCGGAAGCGTACAGCGCCCGGAGAAAACCCACAAACTAGGGTCCGAAGCCAAATGCCTGCAGAGTGCTCAGGAGATACCCCTGATCCACCCTGTCGAATGCCTTCTCCTGATCTAAGGACAGGAGGGCGAACGACAGACCATCCCTATACCCGAGTTCCAAAAGGTCCCGGACCAGATATAGGTTGTCGAAGATGCTGCGGCCTGGGACAGTTTAGATCTGGTCTGGGTGGACCACGTCCGCCAGCATGGACCATAGCCGCAGCGAGATGGCTTTTGCCAAGACTTTGTAGTCCGTGCTGAGGAGCAAGACGGGACTCCAATTTCGTAAATCGCAGAGGTCCCCCTTCTTCGGCAATAAGACGAGCATGGCTCATCTGCACGAAAGAGGGAGGACCCCACTCTGCAAAGATTTGGTCCAGACGGTGACTAGGTCTGGGCCAAGGACGTCCCAGAACACGCGGTAGAACTCCACGGTCAGCCCGTCCATGCCCGGAGATTTATTGGTGGGCATGAGACAGAGGGCTTCCGAGAACTCGGCCAGAGTGAGAGGCAGCTCTAGCCGGTCTCGGTCGCCCGCGCTGACTGTTGGGAGTCCATCCCGGAGCACTCTGCAAGCATTAGGATCAGTCGGATCTGGGGAGAAAAGGCTTGCGTAGAAGGCTCTCGCCCTCCCGCACATCTCCACAGGATCTGTGAGGGGGTGCCATCTTCTGCCAGAAAGCAGATGACATGTTTCTTGGCCCCCCTCTTTTTCTCCAGGGCGTAGAAGAAGCGAGAGCCGCGATCCATCTCCCGAAGGAGATGGATGCGGGATCGAACAAAGGCACCCCGGGCCTGATGGTCCTCGAGAGTCTGGAGCTTCTCCAGGCACGCTCCGCAGAGAGGTGGATCCTCGGGGCTGGCGGCCAGATGCCTCTCCAGCTCTAAGACCTCCCGTTCCAACTGCTCTATCGCCGCATCCCTCCGTCAGCTGGCGCCCCAGGTGTAGTCACGGCAGAAGAGCCGGGCGCGCACCTTCCCTAGGTCCCACCACCGCCGCACCGAGGGAAAGGCACGCCGCTCCCCTCGCCAGGCCTTTGAGCTGTGATGACTGCTTATGTGACTGCTCATCCCCCTCTCATTGTGTTCGCCACCTCTCTTGGTTGTATTGCCCTGTGGTCTCTGATCTTATCTTAGACTGGAAGCTCTCTGGGGCATGGACTATCCCTTTGAGAACTGGCTTGTCAGCAGCACCGCTGAGAAAAATTTGGGAGTTATGTGAATCATGACCTCAACATGAGTCAACAGTGTGATGCTGTTGCAAAAAAAGGAAATGCAATTTTGGGTTGCATTAACAGAGGCACAGCAAGTCACGGGAGGTGATAGTACCACTCTATTCAGTGCATCTCGGCAGGGGTGATGATCTTTGCAGTCGCTTTTAACCCTAGGGGTTTATGATTCTATGATTGGTTGGAATGATGACAATGATTATTTTGATTATTATTAAAGTGTAACGTGAAGGGGCCAGGGCCCCACTGTGCTAAGTGCTGTACAAACATGAGAAAGGGATAGCCCACGAGAATGCAGCGGGTGTGCTGCACTCTGGGAGCACATGGCTGGACATCTCCGATATGTGAAAGGCTACCTTGTACTGTGCTGGAAACACACGGCAGCATTAGCTTGAAAGGAACGGGTTCTGCATTTCATCTCTTTGTCACTGTGACTGGGCACAAAGGGTTTGCTCCCCTTAAGCCAGAAATCCTGGGAGGAGGGGGCCATCATGGGAGAAGGCAGGCACGTTTCTCCCCTTCAGAGGGTCAGGCCCATGCACCACTCCGGTCATACTGTCAGGGCTGCAGAGGGATTGAGTGGTGCAAAGAGCATGTGCTGGCTCTGCAGAGTTGGGGAATGCTCCTGTAGTGAGGGTGCCGGTGCTGTCCTACATGCTCAGCTGGTTGGAATCCCAATTGTTAATGATCTGCCAAGAATCACTAAGCAGATCCCTTCCCCAAACCTTGCTTGGTGTGTAGCTCACTTGTGAGCAGTTTGTCATGAGTGTTCGATACCAGTAGCATGTGTCCTTCTGCCCATCTCCAGCTTGCTCTGTCTGGTCCTATAGACCATACGTTGTGTTCCTAGATGGGTGTAATTCTTAGAAACAGGATGTGATGTTGCACCCCATAATGCTTTATGGAAATATGCTTATGAATGTAAATATGACATAACTGGAATATGTTTTCATACAATCATAGAATATCAGGGTTGGAAAGGACCTCAGGAGGTCATCTAGTCCAATCCCCAATTTTTGCCCCAGATCCCTAAATGGCCCCCTCAAGGATTGAACTCACAACCCTGGGTTTAGCAGGCCAATGCTCAAACCAGTGAACTATTCCTCCCCCCATATGCCATGTAACATATCTCTGCAAAGGTTATGATCTACTGAATATATTCATCCTATTTGTGTGCATGTATCATTTTTGTATTCTAAGTTATGAATATTGGCTATGTACTTGTTTGTTTTTAAGTAGCCTTAGTAAGGCATTTGAGCAGCTTCTTTAGAAAGGAATTTGCAAGTTGAGCACTCAGTCAAGAAACACTTAACGGAAAATGGATCTTGGAAGGCTCCCATCCACATAAGAAATCTACTTGAGGATGTTCAAGGTAGCATGTGAACAATGGCTACTACCTGTAAGTTCTGAATGATGCATGGACATATGACTTGCCCAAGTGACTCCAAAACTCCATCTTGTAGCTGGGATTCTACACAGGTGGAGGGAGGGAGGGATGTCCACCCACAAGAGAACGTCTATTTAAACCCTTGTACACGGGCATGCAGGGTTGTGTGTGTGCGTGTGTGTACAGGGGTTTAAATAGACTTTCTCCATTTTGTCTTCAGCTTGCTCAAGAGATAGCCTTTCCACCCCCAAAGGATACCTGAAAGAAACTGGAACAAAGGACAGTAACCACGGGGGTGTGAGTGATTGCTGGACTCAGACTAGAAGGAGGCTAGTCTGTAAAAGAAGCTTACTGTGACATCTCTGAGGGGGAGGTTTCATCTGTAATCACTTTTTTACTGTATTCGGCACAGGCTTGCGTGTTTTATTTTATTTTGCTTGATAATTCACTTTGTTCTGCCTGTTATCTCTTGGAACCACTTAAATCCTACTTTTTTGTATTTAATAAAATAACTTTTTATTTATTTATTAACCCAGAGTATGTATTAATACTTGGGGGGGGGGGTGTCAAACAGCTGTGCATCTCTCTCTTTCAGTGTTATAGAGGGCAAACAATTTATGAGTTTACCCTATATAAGCTTTATACAGGGTAAAACAGATTTATTTGGGGTTTGGACCCCATTGGGAGTTGGGCATCTGAGTGTTGGAGACAGGAACACTTCTTAAGGTGTTTTCAGTTAAGCCTGCAGTTTGTGGGACATTGTTCAGACCTGGGTCTGTGTTTGTAGCCGGCAAGTGGGTCTGGCACAGCCAGGCAGGGTTCTGGAGTCTCAAAATGGCAGGGAAAGCAGGAGCAGAAGTAGTCGTGGCACATCAGTTGGCAGCCCCAAGGGGGTTTCTGCGATCCAACCCATCACACAGGCTTTGGGGATTCTTGCATTGATTAATTTCCAATTTCCATTTCCTCACTATTGTGCACCATTCCTCGGTAAGGTACTGCCTGCCAGTACACTTGTTCCTTAGAACATTACTGACAGGTGAACTCCATCCCTCTGCAGGGGCAGGTACAAGGTTTTGGCATCACTTATGTCCACTTCAGCCCTTTTCTGAGGACCTGAGCAGGAGGTAAGCCTTGCCCTGGCTCCTCTGCATGGGGGTGAAGCTCAGCTTGAAAATAAACACCACAGGGGCTCAAACAAACTCACCATCAAAATCCCAATATACATTTAGGGTGATGGTTTTGCAGGATTCTCCTGCTCTCATGAGGCAAAACAGAGGGAGACTCTTAGCCACCGACCCACCTCCCAGACAGGACAATGAGGCCGACTGTTGAGAGATACAGCTCATCAAGTAGAGGTGCTCTCTACAGTTCAGTTCAGCACTCGAAATTTAGGAACAAATAATATGTGATCATGTCATTATAGACTGATTCATCATGCAGGTGGATGGAGGGGTGGGGAAGGTGGGGATTGTGAATTAAGGTTGCACAGACATTCTGGCATTTCCTAACTTAGGATGTTGGACTTTACAATCTTACTAATATTCTTTTAACATAGTTCTTTGTGTGTGATTTCCAAGGTGTTCAAAAAAGCAAATGGGAAAAAAACAGGAATTCTATCTGCATGTGGTTCCCATAACACCCCCACATGGTTCGTCAGCAGGGTTGAACCTGGCACTTGAGCTAATGGAGTAACCGATGAGTTACTGGTAACAGTAGTAGGTTGTCATCCTCTGTGTGAGCCAATGAGTTACTAGAGGGACATGAGGACAACCCTAAGGTGCCTGTCTTCAGGGCTGTCCCAGGGGGACCAGGATGTTGAAATGTCAGGTCTCACATCTAAAAAATAGAAGTGACTCCTATGCAGGGATGAAAGTGGGCCAGTATGGGCTGGTACAGCGTAACGGTAAGAAGCCGGTACCGGCCCATACACAGCCGACGTTAAAGTGCTGCTGTGGCAGCTACCGGAAGGGCCGTTGATGGGGGATGGGGCAAAAGGGGCAGCTGCCCCGGAGCTGGTGATTTAAAAGGGCCTGGGGCTCCCGGCCACTGTTGCTGCTACTGCAGCAATGGCAGGAGCCCCAGGCCCTTTTAAATTGCCTCTGGAGCCCCAGGCAGCGTAGGCCAGGCAGCACAGATGGGTTGACTGGGGGAAGCTGACCCCCCAGCTCTGCCCCCTTCTGCCTGAGGCCCCGCCCCTTACAGGGGCCCAGATTTAGGCCCCCGTACCAGTAAGAATTTAATATTTCTTTCTCCCCTGCTCCTATGAAATTGCTGGCATGTCCTGACTGCAGCACCGCCTGATTCCTAGCCCCTGTGGGACACACCAGTGATGCTGCATGAGTGGGTGATATTTCCTTAGCACTGCAGAACAGAGAAGGAATGAAAGGAAAGCAAACCTGTTCATCTCTTTAGAGGATGAACTTGAGTTCTAGACTCTTATCTTGTCTCTCTTGATGTCATGTTAATACTTCTCTGCTGCAAGACATTGATGAGGCTTTTGAGTCTTTCTAGCACAGTTTAAAGAGCGGAGAACACATGTTTGAGTTGCTAATTAAAGCCTGAACCAAGATCTTTTGTAGAAATCCTGATCATTCTCATGTCACAAGCAATAGAAACCAAAGCAGCCTCCCCCTCTGAATGCTGAGCTCTCACTGCAGAGCAGCCCTTGACTTCTTTGCAGATCTCTGGAGAGATGTTTGTTCTGCTGCAATTATAGTTACTTGGGGAAATCTTTCCCCACAACTGCAGTGAAATGGAATGAGAAAGGCACCACCCCTGGGAATGCAATAAACTGGGAGCAATCACAGGAAGCTGGCTCCCGGATAGGAATGAGTGAGATGGCTGTGGGTTTTGCTGACCCGAGGCAGCTTTTCTGCCCCATGTGCCTCCCTGCTAGGTGGGTTTGGATTTTTGCTGCCAGTCATTAGGTCTCAGCTGGGGGCTGAGGAATCTCAGCTACATTTGGAAGACAAAAATGAGTGAGCTCCCTGGATCAGCATCAACCCTCAATGATGCCCAGGCTGTGCCCCAGGCATCAGTTCCATGACATGGGTGTCCTTGAGGGTGGTCTCGCCACTGGCTTGTTAAAAGAGCAAGCGCCTCCTGGGAGGACCCAGAGCTCACAGCTCTGCAGAGAACTTCTGCTTATTACCATTAGGCTGTAGCTCTCAAGAGCTGGGACTTCTACTGCTCCATATCCAGTGCCCAGCAGAACAGCACCTGATCTCAGCTGGCCCCCCGGCATGGCTGTAACAAGCACAGCTCAGCAGCAGAAGCTGTGACATTTCCTGAAATGTAAAAACCACATGTTCAAATTTAGATCCGAAACCTCTGCCGGACATGTGTCACTCGTCCAGAGAACTGGGCTCACTTCTGACCTCTGCCAGAGACTTCCTGTGTGAACTTGTATGCAGTGTAGTTGTAACCGCTGTGTGGCATGAAAGCTTGTCTCTTGGACCAACTGCAGCTGGTCCAAAAAAGGATAGTATCTCACTCACCTTGTCTGTGTGAACTTGCGCAGGTCACAGCAGCTCCATGCCTCAGTTTCCCCATCTGTACAATGGAGATGGCATCTTTCATCTTTTCAAAACTGGCAGAGAACTGAAAACTCAAGTTATTCACCCAGATCTTGCCCTCAGCAGCAGTCAGCCACCAGAGTCCTTTTACTGGGCCTAGAAAGCGGTTATAACCCCAGGATGTTTTGCAGAGGGAGGAAAAATGCGAGACATGGCAGACAAGGTTGGGAAATACGTGAGCTGTGTCTGTGAGCTTCAGAACAAAGGCAGACACCCCAAGGAGACCAGGCACCAGTCTGACTCATCTGGGCCGCTCCCGCGGAGCTGCAAATAATGCACGTGTGTGGAGGGCAGCGTGAGGCCTCGGCCCCTCAGCCCTATGTGGGCTTGTTCTGGGTAGAATCGCCAACTTTCTATTTGCAGAAAATCGAACAGCCTTGCCCCACCCCTGCCCTGCCCCCTCTCTGAGGCCCTGCTCCTGCTCCCTCTATTCCCTGCTCCCTCCGTCGCTCGCTCTCCCCCACCCTCGCTCGCTCGCTCATTTTCACCGGGCTGGGGCAGGGGGTTGGTGTGTGAGAGGGTGTGAGGCCTTTCAAATGGGGGTGCAGGGTGGGGCCTGGGATGAGGGGTTTGGGATGCAGGAGGGCGCTTCAGGCTGGGGCTGAGGGGTTCAGAGTGTGGGAGGGGGCTCCAGGCTGGGGCAGGGGGTTGGGATGTGGGAGGGGGTGTGAGCTCCAGGAGTGAGTTTGGGTGTGGGAGGGAGTTCAGGGCAGGGGGTTGGGGTGCAGGAGCGGGTTTGGGGTGTGCGCTCCAGGCGATGCTTATCTCAGGCAGCTCCCAGGAAGCTGCCAGCATTTCCTTCTGTCTCCTAGGTGGGGGCACGGCCAGCCACATGGTTTCCGGCCAATGGGAGCTGCGGAGGCAAGCACTGGCGGGGGGCAGGAAAGCAGTGCACGGAGCCCCCATGGCCGTCTCTATGCCTAGAAGCCAGAGGGAGATGACGGCAGCTTTCTGAGAGCTGTGTGAGTCAGGCAGGTATCCTGCCTGTCCCACTGGGTGGCCAACCGGACTTTTAATAGCCCAGTCAGCAGTGCTAACTGGAGCCGCCAGGGGGGCAGGAGTTGGGGAGTGGGAAGGGGTACAGGCTCTGGGGGTGTGGGCTTTTCAACCAGGCATTCCAGTCGAAAACCAGACTCCTGGCAACCCTAATTCCAGGCCTCTGCACATGGCTCACACTCGGTTGCTGCCTTTTTTCTCAAAGCAGGGCTCCCTGTCCCAGGAGAAGAGAACTCAGGGGCCTTTTCCAAGACTCCCAAGAGCTCAGCACCCACAATGGGCTGAAGAGGGACTTGGGCCTACTGCTGGGACAGGGGAGAAATGGAACTGAACTTACCTTGCCCCAGCTTGGAAGAAGGGCAGGGCCCCCTACAAAGTCAGCAGCTGTCAAGAGCCCCACACAGCAGCTTTTTAAACAAAATGGAAGTGTTGGTTTTATTGCTTTTCAAAACCAGAAAACGTCTTGAAGGTTCCTGATTGTCTTTTTTTCCTCTCATTCTCCCAGTCTCATTTTGGGTCCCTGATGCACCAGCATGACTGATGTCAGGGAGAGGAGAGGTTTTTCACTTCTCTCATTTTCTGCTTTTCATTTTTCCTATTGCCATTCCAGCGCTTTTCCAAAATTGCAGATGTCGGAAAGTTACAGAGTGGGAAGGAAGGAAGGAACCCCAGAATCATGCATTCAGTCACATTCAAGCACAAAAAGGAACAAGTATAGGGAAAAACAAAACCGCAAAATTAAAAAAAAAACTGAAATTTTACAAAATGAAACAAAACAAAAATTTGAATCCAAAATGAAGCTAAGCAGGTATTTTACTTTTGTTTCATTTCATAATTTTTGAATGAAACATTTAAAAATAAATTCAAAATGATATTTTTCGATGAAACCTCGTTTTTTGAGGGGAATAGTTTTCATTGAAAAAATGCTGAACGTCTCTTGTCCCTGGCATTAAATGGAATGGTCTCTGACAGGTCCAGCTGGGCAACAAGAGGGGTCTGGGCTGCACAGAGTTCACTGACGGATCCGTACAAGGCAAGGTGGGAAGCCTCAAACACTGTCACCAGTTAATCCCATGGTCCAGATGTCATTGGCCTTGGTCAGGATCCAGCTCCTGCTGCCCTCAAGGGGGGCACTTTTGCTGCACTCGATAGCTCAGATTGTAATGATCAGCACCCACTGTTAGGGCAGATTAGCATGTTGGATCACGATGGGAGCTGCTGGCTGCTGGGCACTTCTGACGGTCCAGCCCCAAGATAAATTAAAGGTGACCTGCAAAGGTGTCTCAAAATATTGGGTTGGTGCCATTTTTCTTCTTCATAATGCATGAGGAAGGCCTGAGGAGGGGGTGGTTCTGCTTGTTTGATTATCTTGGAAGTATCAGGAAGGTCCACCCTGCTCACCCCAGTTTTTGTTACAGGACTCATGGTGGGTTGTAGCGGAAGTGACTTTCCCCTCTTCACCAAAGAGGCAGGGCATAGTTAGTCTTAAACAAAAACTGCTCTTCTTCCAAATATCATTGGTCGTTGCAGTTGTAGGGTGTTAACAGGATACATAAAAATGTGCTTTGAACTGTCCCTAATGAAAGGCCTGGCCAGGTGTGATTTGCATTTTACAGTCTTTGCTGGGTGGTGAATTCTGAGGCACCCTAAGCTGAGGCATCCCCTCAGAGGGGACGGTTTGCAATTCCATCACCACAAAACACCTGATCAACAGTTCCTGGGGGAGGTGAAGTCAGACTTCTGCACAGCTTGTTTGCTCTCTGATTCGATCCCCCAACTCAGCTATTAATGCTAATAGATTAGAGAGAGCTTGAGCTGGATCAGAGAAATATATTAGCACATCATCTGCATATAGCATTAGCGTAATGCCAGGGATATTTTTGTATTGGCACATACCTGACGCCAGCAGTTCAGATGCTAAATCGAACTGTGCAGGGAGCAAGGGCATCCAGCTAATGCTGTTCTGGTGGGGAGGCCATTGGGGCGTGAGGCCACGTGTTGTTACTCCAGAGGAAGTATCTGAAATAAATCCATTTGCAAAGCCATGGAGCAAGCGGCTGCTCATGTAGCTGGGGCCATGCCAGTGTGACTCTGCCAAAAGCACTGCCGGCATCAAAGGGGGATTGTCAGCAAGGAGAAATATTCATCAGGATGCACACTGATGAGTGTCTAGCACAAGGGCAGGGAGGGAAAAGTGAGGACAGCCGAAGGGCTGCCGTGCCCTCTACAGATCTCTATCACAAGGCACATTGATAAGGGAGTGTCTGGCCAGCGCTGTGATGATGCAGCACTCAACATGGTCCAGATTGGCCAAAGTGCTCAGCACCCAGCAGGATACTTGTGGCCAGACTTTTGCTGGGTCTCAGTGTCTCAAAAGCTCGGTTCTTCTGGAAATCTGAACAAAGGCGTGTTATTAGTATCTGCCTTTGCCTGCCTTCACTTCCATCCCCCAGGGCTTATCCTCTCATCTCTCTTCATTATCTAATAGGCTACAGTGGAAACATCATCTTATTGGTAAAGAACTGTTCTGGGATCCAGGACTCCAAGGTTCTATTCCTGCCTCTGCCATCACTCACCATGTGACCCTGGACAAATCTCTGCCCTTTTCTGTGCCCCAACTTCCCCATCTGTAGCGAGGGGTAAGGACCCCAACTGACCTTCCTCCATGGGAAGGCATCATTTCCTGCACTAATCACGTGCTGTCAGAGCCTTGCAGCAGAGCCAGGCACAGCCTCACAAACTGTGCACTATGGGAGCGCTACGGGCCAGGGGTTGGCAGTCAGTAGCAGGGCCTAATGGGATTAGTGTAGCTGGAGGATGACGTCTCCTTCCACTGGGGGAAATGAAATCCTATTTCAAATGTCCCCCTGCCTGAGCTGCATGGACTCCCCTCGTCCATATGCCTGCCCGAGCCCCGAGCACTCTCAGCCTGACTCCTGAATTCCCCCTGGCCCAACCCTCCTCCCACCCTGGCTGTCTGTACAGGGTTGTTCTGAGATATGCTGTTAAAGGAGACAGACCTTTGTGTATTTTTGCACTTCCGTGTGATTTCCAGACTACTTGATATAGCACCTAATTGGATGGGGTGCTGTGATGTCAGAGTTTACTTAGCCAATCAGGATTCTGTACACAGATAATTTAGTTTGTTGAACACAGAAATGGTACTGGTCAGAATAACATGATTGTTCAGACATTTTCCTGTCCTTTACCTGACTGCTGTTCCATTTTGATGAGTTCACAGGCCACAGGTACCACAGGGTCATGTTTCAGAATAGAGGTAAATAATGATGTCCCGCAGGGCTATGTACTGGGACCAATGATGTTCAACAGAAATGCTTTGGAAAAAGGGGTAAACAGTGATGTAGCAAAATTTGCAGATGATACAAAACTACTCAAGATAGTTAAGTCCAAAGCAGACTGTGAAAAGTTACAAAGGGATCTCTCAAAACTGGGTGAGTAGACAACAAAATGGCAGATGAACTTCAATGTTCATAAATGGCACATTGGAAAACATAATTTCAACTATACATATAAAATGATGGGGTCTAAATTAGCTGTTACCACTCAAGAAAGAGATCTTGGAGTCACTGTGGCTAGTTCTCTGAAAACATCCACTCAATGTGCAGCGGCAATCAAAAAAGCCAACAGAATGTTAGGAACCATTAGGAAGGGGGTAGATAATAAGACAGAAAGCACCATAATGCCACTATATAAAGCCAGTATATGCCCACATCTGGAATACTGCATGCAGTTCTGGTCACCCCATTTCAAAAAAGATATGCTGGAATTGGAAAAGGTACAGAGAAGGGCAACAAAAATGATTAGGGTTATGGAACAGCTTCCACATGAGGAGAGATTAAAAACACTGAACTATTCATCTTGTAAAATAAATGACTAAGGGGGGATATGATAGAGGTATATAAATCATGACAGGTGTGGAGACAGTGAATAAGGAAGTGTTTTTTATCCCTTTATATCATACGAGAACCAGGGGTCACCCAATGAAATTAATAGGCAACAGGTTTAAAACAAACATAAGGAAGTACTTCTTCACACAACGCACAATGTGTGGAACTCATTGCCAGATGATGTTGGGAAGGCCAAAAGTAGAACTGGGTTAAAAAAAGAATTAGATAAGTTCCTGGAGGATAGATCCTTCAATGGCTATTAGCCAAAATGGTCAAGGTGTCAACCCCATGCTATGGGTGTCCCTAGTCCTCTGACTGCCAGATACTGGGACTGGATGACAGAGAATGGATAACTTGAAATTGCCCTGTTCTTTTCATTCCCTCTGAAACACCTGGCATTGGCCACTGTTGGAAGACAGGATACTGGGCTAGATGGATCATTGGTCTGACACAGTTTGGCCATTCTTATGTTCTTATGTATGTACCCATCCCCATAATGTCCTAGCCAGGCAATAAACCTGTCTGGGAATGGTCAGGAAACTATGTGCTCCCAACACAGCCTGTGCAGTTCAGTGCTGCTTCTCTAGCACTATCTTAGCACAGGGCAGGCAGGTGTAACTGCGCCAGAATCCTGTGCAATTCTAGGCACCTCCGCATTGGACAAACGGGAACACAGTGGCAACTCAACAGGGAGAAGCAAAGGGCAATTCCATTACCAGGGGGAGGGAGAGCTAAAGCTGGAGAAGGTAACCAGAGGGCGGGGTGTGAGCTTACTCATCACTCCATAGTTGCTAGTTACCGTGTCCTGTTCCCAAAGTGAGCTCAACCAATGAAGAGAGCTCTATGGTATAATGTATCTAGCTTCTCTTTCATTGGCTGAGTTATGATCCAATAGCCTGCTGGGGGAACTGTAGAACTGAAGTTTTGGAATCACCCAGAACAGTCCAGCTCCCCTGCCCAGATGGCTGAACTAAGTCACTGAGATACCCTGGTGATGAATGTGGCATGGATGGGGAGCTAGTTGGGTTGGTAGACATGCTGAACACAGCTGGGCCACTACATTCTAATTCACCTCAGTAGACGTTCATTCTGCTACTCCAAATCCAAGTGGCATATAATTTGGAGTTTAGCAAACAGATTGTAATGAACAACTTATTCAATTTCATTTCACTTCTTCTTCTGTTCATCAGTTGTCCATGAGAGGAAAAGGATTTTCTCTAATTTATTTATAATTCAAAAATATTCATCAAATAGTCTCTGCAAATAATTAATGGCTTTGAGACATATGATGCAAGCAGTTGGTAACCGAAACACCCAGTTCTAGCTGTCTTTATTAGCTTTGATTAGACATGTCAGCCAGATGATATGGTCCCTCTATCCCTAAGAAGGACAAATGTCACTCTTTGAATGTTCTGATGTTCCCCTATGGCTAGTGTGTGTCGCTCTCCTGCACATCTCACAGAGAGCTGCTCAGAGAATAAGGGGGTTCCGTGGAAAATTTGACTTTGCATTTTGCATTTTTGACTTTGAATGGAAAAACAGAAAATGTCCAAGGCAAGTAGGTGCCCCCACAACAATGCTCATTTAGCCAAACTCCCAACTTTCCAGTGGGGAAAAAACGTGTTGACGGAACATTTTGACCACCCCCCACCTCACTGTGGGTGGTGCCATTGATTTATGGAGGGCTCCCGGAATAAGGAGCTAGTGGCAGTGAATGAGGGTGTCACAACCTGACCTTTTCCATTTGCTTTGTCTGCCAGCATTCCCGCCACATACTGCTTTGTTAGACTATCCATGAAGGCGAAGTTGGGAGAGGAAATGGCAACCCTATTCTGCAGAGAGCAGGGGTGGAAAACCAGAGCCTGAGATCCGTACAAAGCAGACTAGACAAGGCACGGGGGGGATGGAAGGGAAAGGGGATGTTCATAGGAGACAATGCTGCCTTGACAATCAGGGCAGGCACCAGAATGGGCTTCATATGCTCCCCACAGAATGAGCGACTGGCTTAGACACCAAACTGTCTGGTCCAGCGCTCTGTTCACTGGTGACATGACGTCCCCGACTCTGAAGTGATCTGTGCACTAGCAGCCCCAGTGGGCTTGCATCTGCCAGACAGGATTGCTCTAAATGAAGTCAGAAGAGTCTGCGGCCTTTCAGGGATTGCTAGTTAATTATTTCTTCTCCTTCCCTTGGATTAATGGTTTTTCTCTGGCTGGAAGCACAGATGAAGTTGTCCTTCTATGTCAGGCTAATCTGATTTGAACTCTGTTGTCACAAGTCAATTACCTGCCATGCTGTATAAAGCCAGTCTGGAGTGTTTATTATGGATGAATCCTCATTTGGGGAGGAAGAAATAAGCTTGTTAGACCTGCCCCACATATGCCTTCTCGTTATTCCCACAACTTAATCCAGTGAGTGAGAAGGACAGAACTGCAGAAAAGCAGAGATTGGCATGTCCAGCATGAACACTGGCTACAGCAGGATCACCCCAAAGCCATGGGGACAAGGGGACTGTTGTAATAAGTGGGACCTAGCCAGCCTCCTCCAATTGTGAGTTTAGCTGGTGCATTGGGTTGCACCTGTTCAATTTTTTCCCAGATGCTCCATTTTTTGAATTATCTGTCCTGGGAAATCCATCAGGATGCTCAGCACAAACTGCCAGCTGCCCAGTTGTAAGGGCTCAGGATCATCTCAGTTGTCCTGTTTTTTTGTACCTCAGAGGTGGTGACCCTATTGGTGGAAAGTGGGTAAAGGTTCATGATTATGCCCTGTTATATAAAGTTGTGTAAGAAAAGATGCCAGAAAAAGTCTGAAAGTCTGAATTAATTTAAACTGAAATGGTCTACTAATGCCACCCAAAGGACTGTGTTCAAATTACGTCTGGTAAACAAAAGGAGTATGGGAACAGAAATCAATGGACCAAAATGGGTGCTTTGGAAATTAGGCCTAAGCAGTGGACAAAATAATGAGACGATAGGCTATTCTACCTAGCACCACTTGGAGGGGGAGGGTTAAAAAGAGATTTGGGGTGCCACTTCTGAAGCTGCTTATTTTTCATCATGATACCCAACCTTGGCAAAAGTCAGAAATGTTCAATAAATATTTCTATTCTGTGTTTGGGGGAAAAAAACCATGATGTAGTCTGATCATACCCTTTCCATTCCACTGATTTCTGAGCAGGATGTTAAACAGCAGCTACTAAAGTAGACATTTTAAAATCAGCAGATCCACATATCTTGCATCCAAGAGTTTTGAAAATGCTGTCCGAGGAACTGACTGGACCATTAATGTTGATTTTCAATACATTTCAGAACACTGGGGAAGTCACAGAAAACTGGAAGAAAACTAATGTTGTGTCAATATTTTAAAAGGATGACCCCCAGTAATTACAGGTCTGTCCTTCTGAAATTGATCTTGGGAAAGATAATGGAGCAACTGATACAGGACTCAATTAGAAAAGAATCAAAGGAGGATAATATAATTAATGACAATCAACATGGGATTATGGAAAATTGATCCTGTCAAATTAACTTGATTCTTTTTATGAGATTACAAATTTGTTCGATAAAGGTAATAGCTGAGATAATATACTTAGTCTTCTTTAAAGTATTTCACTTGGTTCTGCATGAAATTTTGATTAAAAAACTAGAAAAATATAAAATGAACGTGGATTAAAAGCTGGCTAACTGATAGGTCTCAAAATATCATTGTATAATTGAACGGATGTGTTTCTAGAGGAGTCCTACAGGGACCAGGTTTTGGCCCCATGCTATTTAACATTTTTATTAATGTTTAAAATCAATATGATAAAGGGTTTGGATGACACAAAAGTTGGGGGAATAGTAATTAATTAAGAAGACAGATCACTGATACAGAGAGATTTCGATTGCCTGGTAAACTGGGCACAAGTAACTAATATGTGTTTTGATATGGCTTATACATCTAGAAACAAAGAATGTAGGCCATACTTAGAGGCTGTAGGACTCTATCCTGGGAAGCAGTGATTCTGGAAACAAAATGTGGGATGATGGTGGATAATCAGCTGAGCATGAATTCCCAGTACAATGCTGTGGCCAAAAGGGATAATGCAATCCTTGGATGCATATGTGGGGGAATCCTGAGTAGGAGTAGAGAGACTATTTTATCTCCATGTTTGGCACTGGTGCAACAGCTGCTGGAATACTGTGTCCAGTTCTGGTACCCACAATTCAGGAAGGATATAGATAAATTGGAGAGAGTCAGAGAAGAGCCAGAAGAATGATTAAATAATTAGAAAACATGCCTTATAGTGATGGACTCAAGAAACTCAATTTATTTACTTAACAAAGAGGCTAATAGGTGACTTGATTGTAGTCTCTTAATTTATTCCTCTTACAGGGGAACAAATATTAAAAATGGGCTCTTCAGTCTAGCGGAGGAAGCTCTAACATGATCCAATGGTTGGAAGTTGAAGCTACACAAATTCAGACTGGAAATAAGGTGTAAATTTTTAACAATGAGAGTAATCAGCCAT
The DNA here is from genome assembly GCF_009764565.3 of Dermochelys coriacea. NCBI lineage: Eukaryota > Metazoa > Chordata > Testudines > Dermochelyidae > Dermochelys > Dermochelys coriacea. The sequence continues at coordinate 4,930,991 of NC_050082.1, read as the reverse complement.
TGGAGCTGATTGGGTCATGGTGGATTCTTCATCACTGACAATTATTAAATCAAGATTAGATGTTTGGCTAAAAGATCTTCTCTAGGAACTATTTGGGGGAAGTTTAATGACCTGTGTTATACTGAAGGTCAGACTGGATAATCAGAATGGTCCACTGAGGCCTTGAAATTCATGAATCTGAAAAAACTAACCCTGCTATTCTCAGTCCATTCTGTGGTTGTTGTGACTATCTTACAGTAACCAAACACAGTGTACATTGCTGATTGTAAAAAGAAAAGGAGTACCCGTGGCACCTTAGAGACTAACAAATTTATTAGAGCATAAGCTTTCGTGAGCTACAGCTCACTTCATCGGATGCAATGCATCCGATGAAGTGAGCTGTAGCTCACGAAAGCTTATGCTCTAATAAATTTGTTAGTCTCTAAGGTGCCACGGGTACTCCTTTTCTTTTTGCGAATACAGACTAACACGGCTGCTACTCTGATTGCTGATTGTACGTTCCAGTGTAAACTTGCAACACACAATTTGCATGTGTTGGCTGGTGACACCCAATCAAAAAGCAAAACCAATGCCCTCTGGTTTATGTAACCAACCAGCTCTGCACACAGTGTCAATTTTGAAATCAAAAATATTATTTAAAATGAGCTTTAAAGGTAACATTTGTCTTTTCATTTTGGTCACGGCAGCAAGGCCAAAATCTTGAATGTCAGTGTGACGCAAATAGGAAAGACTTATGATCAGGGTCAAAATAACATTGGTTTTTGAATTCCAGTGACTGTTAAAAATCTTTCCCGCCATCCTCTCCACTGTAGTATAATGTCAGAAATGCTGCGTCCACTTTTTCCTGCTCGGGTGCTCAAACCTCAGCCGCAGACTCTCCCCCTCTCCCCCCAAATCACATCTGTTCCGGTCTCTCCATGGCATTATTTGAGCTTGCTCTTTATTGCAAGGAGCTCTCTCTAAGGCATCTGCAAGAGCTGATGTGTGGGGTATCTGTGGGCTAACACGGGAGCTGGACAGACAGATTTTTGCTGACTCAGACCCTTAGTTCCTACAGTTTTACAGGCTATAATGGACAGGCTCGCTTCCACGGAGCTTGAATCTTTGATGAACAGGTGGGCCCCACACTGATACACTGTATCATGCATTGTGGAGCACTCACTATGCCAGCCTCATTTGTGTTGTGCACAACCCTCTCTTGGTTGTAAAGGCACCAAGATTTCCAAAGCCTGAGTCTGGGACCGATTCTGCTTCTTTCAGCAAGAGGCTAATTGTGGGACTCCCCTCCCCAAGCAGGGATCAGCTTTCAGAGAACCAGCTGTATGTTTTGCATATAAAACAGCATCCAAACTCCAGGGCGCTGGATCAAGCTGATAATGTGAAAGGCATCATAGACCCTCATGCCATCTGTCATAAAGGGAAGGGTAACCACCTTTCTGTATACAGTGGTATAAAATCCCTCCTGGCCAAAGGCAATGTCTTGTTACCTGTAAAGGGTTAAGAAGCTCAGCTAACCTGGCTGGCACGTGACCCAAAGGACCAATAAAGGGACAAGATACTTTCAAATCTTGGGGGGGGAAAGGCTTTTGTTTGTGCTCTTTGTTTATGTGGTTGTTCTCTCTTGGGACTGAGAAAGGTCAGACAGAAATCCATCTTCTCCAACCCATCCTAATCCAAGTCTCCAATATTGCAACCAGTATAGGTAAGCCAGGCAAGGTGGATTAGTTTATTTTTTGTTTTATGTGAATTTTCCCTGTTTTAAGAGGGAGATTTATTCCTGTTTTCTGTAACTTTAAGGTTTTGCCCAGAGGGGGATCCTCTGTGTTTTGAATCTGAATACCCTGTAAAGTATTTTCCATCCTGATTTTACAGAGATGATGTTTACCTTTCTTTTTTTTTTTAAATAAAATCCTTCTTTTAAGAACCTGACTGATTTTTTCATTGTTCCAAGATCCAGGGGTTTGGATCTTTGAGGATTTTGTAACCAATTGGTTAGGATACTATTCTCAAGCCTCCCCAGGAAAGGGGGTGTGTAGGGTTTGGGGGGATATTTTGGGGGAAGATGTCTCCAAGTGGTCTCTTTCCTTGTTCTTTGTTTAAAATGCTTGGTGGTGGCAGCATACTGTTCAAGGACAAGGCAAAGTTTGTACCTTGGGGAAGTTTTTAACCTAAGCTGGTAAGAATAAGCTTAGGGGGTCTTTCATGCGGTTCCCCACATCTGTACCCTAGAGTTCAAAGTGGGGAAGGAACTCTGACACCATCCCACAGCCAAGCAAACAGATCTGGAGATGACTGTGAATCAGCTTCCAAGCCAGCTCTTCATGCAGCTTGAAAATATCTCCTCCCAAGAAGAGGCAGGAAGCTAAGGCCACCTGAGATAACCGAGCAATTAGCCTTTCCCTTCTCTGCTCAGACATAATCCAGATCAGCCACTAGGTGGCAGAGGGACAGCCAGTGAAGATAAATTGGGGCAGATGAGGCCACCTGCTTGCAGTGCGATAAATGAATGTGCTAGCGTTGGATCACCTAGCGCAGGAGCTCATGCACAGCCTGGCTCTCCCCAAAGAGCCGGGCCCGTGCTGGGAGGGAGTATCCATATTCAGACACATGGCCCTGAGAGTACTTTGAATAGGTGTCCTGGAAGGAGGCTGCTGATAACTGCCCTCCCTTCTAAGCCTGAGATTGACATCGCTCGGTTTGTGTGGAGGGGACCACTGGGCAGGGGACTTTGTCCATCAGGGGAAAGGACAGCAGCTTAGCGAGCAGTTGGTTAGTGATTTGGGGAGGGGTAAGCCCCCCATTTCCTGATGGGGCCCAGCAGTTTCTGATGGAGCTTTCACTGTTCTTTGCTTAATGATGGAGCATGAAACCCACAGGTCATTGCAGTGATGTTTTCCCCCAGCTCTCCATTCTCTGCAGTCGTAGACCCAGAAGGACACATCCTGCCCTCTTGCCCAGCCCCATTCTGGGTGTGCTCTGAGCAGGACCTGGGACTCAGCGGTTGGCTCCATCACTGCACTGGGCCGTGTAGTCTTTCGGGGGATGTTAATGTCCTTGCTGACCATCTGGGAGCAAGCTGCAAGGCCCATCTGCATTCTCTTTTATCTGTGGGGGACTGGAAGTGAAGGTGTTTGGTTCTCCAGGGGCACTGGGGTGGGTGACTGGCTGGCTGACTATACTGGGTTTGATTGCTCTTGTTGGACTTGCTAGTGTCTGTTTTGCACATTTTAATTTCCAGTGAGCACCAAGAGCTCCAGGAATCAACACTGATTTGTGCTGTATTTATGTTACAGTCGCACCCAAAAGCCTTAACTGGGATTGACCCCATTGTGCTGGGTGTGCTGGACAAATTCATAGGAAGATACTGTCCCGGCTCCTAAGAACCAACCAATTAATTAAATAAAGTGCTGGCCTAGGAAACAGCAATGGTGGGTTCTGCTACCAAAGCCAGCCCCTAGGGGGTGCTCAAAGGCATGGTACCCTGTGTCGTTCTACTAGTCCCTCCATGCTCAGCACCCTGCTAAGCTCTGCCCTGGGGTCTCTCCTAATCCTGTGCCCACCCGAGTGAGAATACGATGTACATCACCAGCAGCCAGGCCAGCATCTCCGCCAGGTCTGTGGCGAAAGCCCTGCTGTTGTTTGTGATCATTAAATGCATTGTGCCAAAGGAGCTGGAGAAGAAAGGAAAGAATAGAGCCCAGGCACTTCCCAGCGCCGACTCTGTGCCTGTGCAGAGAGGCCACCATCTGCTGCTTTGAGGCCAGTTTCATTTACAACATCTGCCTCTCATTCAATCGCAAAAGCTTCAGAATGACACAGAACTCCCATGAAGTGAGCTGTAGCTCACGAAAGCTTATGCTCTAATAAATTTGTTAGTCTCTAAGGTGCCACAAGTACTCCTTTTCTTTTTGCGAATACAGACTAACACGGCTGCTACTCTGAAACCTCTCTAGGGCTGTGATTGAAAGCCCTGAGCAGCGGCGCTCGGCTCTCCCTCCCTTCCACCTTTGAAGCAAAGAGCCCAAGGAAGGATGGTTTGCAAACAGAAGTTGAGAATAACCGCTGGGCCTCTGTGCAGCGATAAGCAGCAGCTGTCCAGTACTGAACCCACTAACTTTTGCCAGGCACTGACTGCTTAGCTTCACTTTTTCAGCAGTGGAAGTGAAGCCCCACCAATGGGGAAAAGCAGGCAGAGAGGTTTGCTGCGAGGAAGCCCATGTGGTCACCATTCACATACTCATCTATGCCTTCCCACTACTGCCGTTAGAAATGAAATCAGATGGAAAAGACTCCCCGCCCCTTTGCAAAGGGCATTTGGACCCTGCATGCTACCAGATACTGGGCAAAGGAGCTGTGGCCAGGAAGATCGGCTGGGCTCCAGCTGGGACACTTTAAGAGCCCAATCCTGCTCGCACTGAGCCAGTGGCAAAACTCCCACAGGGTAATGGGATCATTCAGGATCCAGCCTGCCAAACACAACACAAGAGGTATGTCTGTATCATGGGTGGCCTTTGCTAAGTGTGGCTAATGCAGAACTGTGCACTTGGATCCAGAGACCCTCCCTGGCCCAGAGGGCAGAATTTGGACCCCTAACATTGATGCAGTCTATTTAGGTTTCAGGGGGGAAGCCAGGCCAGGTGAAGGGAAAGGAATGGAGAATCAGGGCCAGGCAAGTGGGAATGGGAGGGGAGGCGGAGCTGGGAGTGGGGGAACTGGAGGGGAGGTGGGTTTGGGAGAGGGGGACTGGGGAAGTGGGTTCAGATGTGGGGGAACAGGAGGGGAGGCGGAGTCAGGCATGGAAAGGGCCAGGAGGCAGGGCCAAGCATGGGGGAACAGGAAGAGAGTTGTGGTTGGACTTGGGGGAATGGGAAGGAAGGCCAAGCTGGGTGTGGGGGAAAGGGAGGGGAGAGGCGGAGCTGGGTGTAGGGGAATAGAAAGGGAGTAGAAATGTTTTGTTTGTACAATATGTAGTGCAGTGGGTCCTGCTCCTTGGCTGGGGTTCCTAGCCACTCCGGCAGTGCACCCAATAGATATTATCCCTCCTAACCCTCTCCATATGAACCTGATTTAGTTGGGGTTGATCCTGCTTTGAGCAGGGGGTGGGATTAGATATCTCCTGAGGTCCCTTCCAACCCTGAGATTCTAGGCTTCTCTGATTCTGGCCCCCTCTGTGATTGGGTCAGGGTACTGCTCTGGGGGTGGCCACTGGCTTTCTCTCCCTCTGTCCCCCATCCCCTGCCCCCAGAGACAGGCGCTCAGCCAGCGCTGCACAGCAGGGTGTAGAAGAATTCCGACTGGCCATGCAAATACCAGGGGAGTGACAGAGCCCATCAGTGGCTTGTGGCCTAGCAACAATTCCCCCAAGAACACCGTGATGCCAGCCGGGACCCGTGCAAGAGTTGCCTGCCCTCAGTGCAATATCCCTTTAAGGGAGCAGTGTGTGAGGACAAGGAAGGATGGCTCCCAGACCTGGCAGTCTGTATCCTGAGCCAGCTATGTTCACTCCCCATGCTCAGCAGCTTAGGGTGAATCAGCTCTTGGGCTTCTGGTGTCTCCAGTGCTTTGGCACTGTGCTGGTGTGAGCTGGGTGTCAATCCTGCTGCCATCTCAGTGAAACCAGCCTTGGGCTTGGCATTCTCAGGGCGTCAGCTCAGGACCTGGAGTATCCCTCTCAACCACCCCCAGCCTCTGGCATGGGCATTGCTCAGAGAGCAGCAGGTGGCTGGTGAAGAACTCCTGGCTAGCAAAGCCGCTCGCCATGGCTCCCTTCCGGTATTAAACGCTGGGACCGTTTTACTCAGAAAATTCTTGAGCTGCTCTCTGCTGTGTGTCTTATTTAACTTTTCCTCTCCTAGTGTGGCTGCAATGATGTGCTGCCCCCTTACCCCACGTCCTGCACCATGGGGCTTTGCCTCTACACTCTCCAGGAAAGCTGGGCTAGGAAAGCGGGGAGCCTCTGGCTGAGCGCAGTGCTACAGGGCGAGGTGTTTGTAGCCTTTAGAGTAACTAAAGGGCAATGATGTCACTTGGTTCTATGTCCTGTGCTTTCAATGCAGAACCAGGGCCCAGTCCATACGTTGCAGGTCAGATGCAGAACCACTGTATGCCCTGTGTCTCTCTCATGGAGAGTTTCTATTGGGCCTTTCTTTAGACCCAGTTCTGTCCCCTTCACACAGATCAGAACTAGCTGGGTCCAGTTCTGGGGTCCATGCCTCACTGAGGAGGCTGACAAATTGAACAGGGTTCAGAAAAGAGGGATGAGGATGATTCAAGGTTTGAAAACCTGCCTTATAGAGAGAGGCTGAAGGAGAATCAACATATGGAGTTTATCCAAGAGAAGGTTAAGAGGTGACTCCACGGGGAGATTTCTGACAGCAGAGGGCTAGATTACAGGCGGAATGAGAATCCAGTGTCTGGAAATGGAAGCTAAACACATTCAAACTAGAAATAAGATGCACGTTTTTAACAGTGGAGGGAATTAACTCTTGGAACAATGTATCGAGGGGTGTGATGGACTCTCCATCACCTGGTGCCTTTACTGCAAGACTGGGTGTTTGTTTCTACTAGATCCGTTCTGGCTCAACCACACACTGTCAGGCCGGGTGCAGGAATTGCTAGGAGAGGGGCTCTGCTGTCCGTTCTGCAGGCCGTCAGACTGGGTGATCAGACCAATCCCTTCTGGCCTGCAGAACCATGAACTGCTCTTAGTTGTCCCTATCTCCTTTGACTCCAGTGGGTAAAATGGCTCCCAAGAGTTCCTGGGCTGGCTGGACCACAGGAGACAGCAGCTTCTCTAACTTCTGCAGTTAGCCCTATAGGTGTGCAGTGAAGGATGCAGGAAGAGAAAAGATGATCTCATGGTTCAGACAGTTGAATGCTACCCTAGAGAACTGGATTCTGCCCCTGCCTCTCCATCAGAGTCCCTGTGTGATGCTGGGCAAATCATTTAAACCAGAACCTGAGCACTGTGGCCACTGATTGCGGGTTTCTCATTTTTTGGGTGCCCAACTTGAGAGATAATTAATTTCCATGTTCCTGTTGAGCTGGAACACTGAGATCCACCCAGTCATTATGGACTGCAAGCACAGTGGAAAAAATCCCGCTGTTGAAATATGACCTATCAGAGGTCACTATGAGGCTACCTCTCTCCCTTTCCAGCAGCTATACATCCTGGGGCCCTTACATGTTGTTGGGGTGATGCTGGATGGTCCAACATGAGTCATGAACCGAAGCTCCCCTCGGGTTTCTGGGTCCATTGATCAGAATTTAACCAAGATCCTTCCATTACAACATTTTGCAGGTACGGGATTCCCCAGTGCATCACTCATTTCTGGCAGTGGGTTTTTTCCCCAACATTTTCCATTTTCCAAGTGTTTTCCATGAGAAAGTTGGCGAGCCCATAGCCTATGGAGCAAACTAATTCTCGTGTCTTGTTTTCTGTTTTCACTTTAATTTCTTCCCTCACCTTTGTTTCTTGCTTCTCTCATGTTGAGTTGTCACCTCTGATTGCCAGCACCATCCTGGTCCTGTTTTGGGTTTGTATCCTATTGAGTGTCTCAGTCTTAGTGACTGAGCTTTGTCTCCAATTGCTGCTACCCCTTTCTCTTGTGTTTGGTTGTTGTGGTTCATATTACAGTCTGGGCTAATGCTGCGGCAATGTGGCCATGAGACCCTAAGAGATCACTTAGTCCATGCGGGACACCTGGCACCATTGTTGTTCTTTACTTATTTATTAGTGCTCATTTGTCACTCTTGTTCTTTGTGTGGCCAACTGGGGAGATGTCCCTTGTTGTTTTCAATGTCCATGTGTTATATGCAAGAGCTAGCTCTCTTGCTACTCTCATCACCATTTACTTCTTGTTTTTCTGGTTTTTGCCTTGCTCATCTGGGCTGTGACTCAGCAAGCCAATGCTTCACATTAGGCGAAAGCTGGAATCCCTTGAAGTCTCTGCTTTCTTGAACAGGGATGGCTGTAAGCGTATGTTTAAAAGCTTTGCTGAATAGGGCCCTTAGATAGCTCAGCTACTCCCGTGGGGGAAGAATGTGCTTTTTGACTTTTGAATCTGACCAACACTGAAATGAAAAATCATCAACAAAAACCCCTCAGGGAATTTCTATATGGGACAAAATCAGCCTGTTTCCAAAATAAAGACAATAAAAACAATGGGGAGAATTTTGAAATGTTTGCAGTGTTTTTATGGGTTTTTTAATCAGCTCTAAATTATAAATGACTAAAATGCCAGAGCTGGGTGAGACTCTTTGTAGTCTATAGGATTAACCTGCTTGCTTGCATATATATATATATTTTTTTCTTATAGTTTAAATATGTTGTTTATTGTAATAGGTTTATAGATTTATATTTAAGTAAGTTTGGCTGTAATGCAAGGGACCTATAGGTCATATCCTGTATGTTAAGCTAAGGCAAAGTTAGTATATCTATATCTGGGATATACCTTTCACCCAGATAATAAAGTTGCCCTACATATTGAGACCTTTTAACTAAATAGTAAGTCACCCACGCATATGTCTAAGACCTTTTATCTAGACAGATAGATTCATAGATACTAGGTCAGAAGGGACCATTATGATCATCTAGTCTGACCTCCTGCACAACGCAGGCCACAGAATCTCACCCACCCACTCCTGCGAAAAACCTCACCTATGTCTGAGCTATTGAAGTCCTCAAATAGTGGTTTAAAGACTTCAAAGAGCAGAGAATCCTCCAGCAAGTGACCCGTGCCCCATGCTACAGAGGAAGGCGAAAAAAGCCTCTTCCAATCTGCCCTGGAGGAAAATTCCTTCCTGACCCCAAATATGGCGATCAGCTAAACCCTGAGCATATGAGCAAGAATCAGCAGCCAGATACTACAGAAAATTCTTTCCTGGGTAACTCAGATCCCACCCATCTAATATCCCATCACAGGCCATTAGGCCTATTTACCATGAATAGACATGAATAGATAGACAATGGAAGAATGGTATAGGGTTTTTTTTTTCAAGTTTGTACCCACAGACTTAACAGGTACACCAGAAGGAAAGAACTGAAATGACTAAAGAACATAAATAACATATGTGTGTATGTACATATCATCAATACGCACAAACATACTAGCCTATGGAGTAAATGTACCAGAACATTTTTGTGGGTGAGGAATGAAATTTGGGCATAGAAGGAAGGATTTCCAGCACTTGTGCCCTATAAAAGAGGTGACCCACCTCGCTAGAGTATTCTTCTATTTATTCAATCTATCTATCTATGCTATCTATCCATGACAACTACTAACTATTAGTAGGCCATACTCATTTTCTTTTCAAACTTATGTTCCAAGGGGACTAGGCTAAGCTTGGTTTCCCTATACTCTTGTTCTTAGTTTTGTTTATTAGGTTTTAATTTTAAGTTTAAGTTAGTTAAGTAAACTCTAAATTAGCTTTGATAGCTCTTAGCATTAGCTTCTTCTAAGCTCTGCAATCTCACTCAAAAATTGAGAAACCTGAACCGGTAGAGGCGAGGCTGGTCTTTCACCACCGGGTTATCAAGGAAGGATGTGAGTTTATTAACCAATGCTTTGTAGCATATAATACTGTATCACCATCTGTATCTTTTGGATAACAGTAATACAACTGTAACTTTGTAACTCTGATTATTTTACCATTTACTTACTATTTCATTGATTTTAATAAAAAGTCTTTACGGCTATATCTGTCTCAGTGTGAGCTTCCTGTCATACCCCTGAGAGTCCTTTGTAAATTCTGTGGAGCCTGATTTGGGACAAGAACTTTTATCTTCTGATCAAACAGATTGGCAAGTCAAAAATCCATATTATCCAAATTAATATTATTAACACCTAAACCAGGCAACATCTTCATCAGTGTGCATGTCAGTCTGGCACCATTCCTAGTGTCATCCTGGATTCTCTTTGGCTCACTTTCAATCCATTTTCCCTGGGCTAGTCCCTTGACGTATTCATTTGGGAGAAGTCAATAATAAGTCCACCGAAATGATGGTGTTTGCCCTCTAAAGTATGATTAAAACCCTTTTGATTCACCCTTCAGTCCCTGAATTCAGTTTCCCACCTTTCCGGTCACTGGTCACCGGATGAGTGAATTTTCTGTCACATTTTCCAGGTCATAATCTCACTCACTTTTCAAGAGCAGATGTTTGAAAACCGCTCAGCTGGAAATGTAGCCCCCATGAATCTCATGTGTGTTTTGCTCCCAAGTAGCAATGATGTTGAGTAATTGGTGACTCTCGGTGTAAGGCTGTGGCCCTGAGATGCACCCATGCTCTGTGAGTTCAAGTCCTGCCCTGGGCAGCTCTCTGGAAATGGCTGTTCTCATCTGCAATGGCTCTTTGGGGCTGCTTTGAAATTCTCTGATCTGTGTTATACAGGAGTAGATGATCCAATGGTTTCTTCTGGTTTTAAAATCTACAGACCTATGATACCACAGTGTGGGTAAGCTCCAGGCCTTTCTGCCTCCTTCCAGCGTCTCCAACACAAGCCACTTCGGCCAGTTCAGTTCCTCAGAAGCAGTTTTCTGGAGCCATTTTGTATTCAGCAGGACGGACGCAGCTCTCAGAGTGTGCCTTGTGATGCTTTCTTGGGGTCCCCAGGATGGAGTTACCTTGTTACCCCCCCTACCTCCAGTGAGAGGAAAACTTGCTGGTGCTTAACTGGGTGCCAGCTCCCTGACACCCCCCAGCCTGCCAACCACCCAAACAATCTCCTCAGGGCTCTAGAAGCTCTTGTAGGAATATAGCTGCATGATTGCTGTAGCTTGGCAAGTCGGATGTTGTGAGCTGAGCTGATTATATTTATGGGTTCACGCTATGGCTCCTTCAGCCCAGAGGCTGGGTCCCGCTGCATGGCGTGAATGCAGGGCCATCCGCAGTATCTGTCCATCAAATGGAGAGCTGCCACTGGCAGCCCTTGTGAGGCTATTTGGCTCAATGGAGCAAGGTCATTCCCTCCCCTTGGCGGCATTGCTCTGGCTGTATGTCAAGTAATTGCTCTTGAACACAGCATCTGATCAGTTCTGAAATGTCAGGGATGGTTCTGGGCAGAACCTGACTGATTTTGGTGACACCCAGATAACCAGAAAAGCCTGATTTGCACTGGTGTGAGAGGCAGATCAGGCCCACACAGTGCCCAGAACACCCTAACACAGACCATCGGCAGCAGCTTAAAATGCTGCTTGCATTGGGGTCCAGCTCAACCCTCCATGCCCGGTTTCATACATTTACAGATTCCAAGGCCAGAAGGGCCGTTGTGATCAGCTAGTCTGAACTCCTGTGTAACACAGGCCAGAAAACATCCCTGAAATAATCCCCAGAGCAGAGCTTTCAGAAAAACATCTGATCTTGATTTAAAAATTGTCAGTAACAGAGAATCCACCACAAACCTTGGTAAGTTGTTCCAATGGTTAATTACTCTCTGTTACAAATATATCCTTATTTCCAGTTGAATTTGTCTAGCTTTGTCTAGTGTGTGCCCCTCTTGCTGTAAGTTACTTTTCCAAAAGCCTGTTTTTTGGCAGGCTAGAAATGTGGCAATTGCTGTATGACCTTCCTGGTGTGCAGCTCCCCCAGAGCCCCCGCACCCCTCAATTTGTCCCCGAGGATCAAGGCTTATCTGGAATGTGTATGAGAGGAGCTCAAACTGTTACCTGTGCAATGAAACCAAGGTGGGTGAATATGTCTTTGATCTTTAAACGGTCAGTTCCAGATACCATATTCTCCTCTCCTGGAATTCAACCAACTGAGAGGTAAATCTGCATCCCCAGGCAGACACAGTGTATTGTGGAGGTCCAAGCAGGGATGGCTGAGAACCTGAGCAACAAACACTGAGCATCTAGCATATTTCAGAAGCCAGCCTCCCAGTGATTTGTGCCTCTTGCAAGTGTTGCTAACTCACGTGATTGTATCATGAGTCCCATGGTATTTGGTGTTTTCCTGGAGTCAGGTGATTATGTAGGAGTTAGCTTGCACTTCAGAAGAAAAGTTCCTAGCCCTCATGTGTCCAAAAAAGAGCTGGAAATCATGACCCTGTGATTGGGTGCCTACCCCCACACAGGTAGTGGAAGGATTAAAGTGACCTGACAGGGCAACTAACCTACCAGGCTGCACCTTAAAGGGGTTACACATAATTGGTGATCAAACCCAGCGAGGGACTGTCTTCAGAAGGGAAGGAGCAAAGGGCTGCTGCAGGAGAGCCCAGGAAGGGGACGCAGCTGGGAGGTAGCTGGGAACTTTCTCTTTTCAGCTGAGAGAAGCCTGGGAGGCTGAGCCCTGAGCTGGAAGCCTAGCTAGGGATTGGGGACATTCAGGGACTGCTGCCTGCCTGAAACCCTCGGGTAGAGGGAGAATGTGACAGCAGCCAGGCAGTTGGAGTGCAATTGGGACTGGCATTGGAACAGTTTGGGCCTAGCCTGCAAAGAAGAAGGCTACCAGCTAAGCCCAGTGGGACTGAAGATTCAGTTGTTTTGCTATTTCTGTTGGGCTCTAAGTGAAGGGCTTTGAGGCCATGCAAAAGGTGGGACTCTGTTACCTGGCTTGGCTGGAGAGCCAGGTCATGCCCACACTGAAATAGGCTAAAGGTGGCATGGGGGAAACTGAGGCAAGCTGTCACAATGCCATATGCCACCACTAGGGGGTGCAGTGCAGTGGCAAGTCTGCCACAGACCCCTACAGGCTCCAGCCAACATTTAGCATTTAAAAACTCCCCTGATGTTTAAGCCAATCGGATGATTTTTCAGGGACTGACATATGGTTTTGCGTGCTTAGGCTTGGCCACGCTGCTCTACTCCTGGCCAAATTGTCTATGGCCATACCACCCTGAACTCACCCGATCTCGTCTGATCTCAGAAATTAAGCAGGGTCAGGCCTGGTTAGTACTTGGATGGGTACTGGGTGCTGTAGGCTTTAGCGGGTAGGGATAGCTCGGTGATTTGAGCATTGGCCTGCTAAACCCAGGGTTGTGAGTTCAATCCTTGAGGGGGCCATTTAGGGATCTGGGGCAAAAATTGGGGATTGATCTCCTGAAGTCCCTTCCAACCCTGACATTATATGATTCTATGAAATAGCCCTGTTCTCCCACAGGCCTCCAGGAGTCACCCTTGTAGGACCGATGAAGTGAGCTGTAGCTCATGAAAGTTTATGCTCAAATAAATTTGTTAGTCTCTAAGTCCTCCTTTTCTCCTTGCAGGACTGTGCTAGAGTACATGACACTTCCCTGGCATGGTGGCCTGTGAATGTTGTAGCAGCCCCCAGCCCTGTTTATGGGGAGCTGCTCTTGCCACCTGATGCTGCCACAAAGGATTGTGGAACGTTAGCATGGCAGCCTAAATGGCCTGTGCCTTTAAATGCCAGAGTCTATAGGCCTAGGTCTGTTCCCTTTGAAATCACTGGCCCACAGAGAGCAGTGCTGTAGGATCAGCCCCTCAGTGCCCGAGGCAGGAAGCCCTTAGCTCTGGGCCGGGCACCTTCCCCTTTGCCTCTGGCCTTGTAGCTTAAGTGTTTCAGTGCCACCCCCTTGCCCCCCACAGCTCTCCGAGTGTGGCACAAGAAGCCCTCGGCTGGGGCAGCCTTCCCTGGGGCTCTGATGCTGCAATTAGCCAGGATAATTAATCTTGGTCCCCCACCTGGATGTTGCATTTTGCCGTGACCTTTCCTTGCGCGGTGCCTCCTGCCAACCTCAAGCCGGAGACGTCGTCGTCAAGCAGCGAGAGCAGCTTGGCAGTCTGTCTGCTGGCTGTGCAGGCACATGGCTGCTCCCCCCCCCCCAACCGGCCACATGCTGATTGCACGGCTTCAAATGAGCCACCCCAGCACCTGGCCCTGCCCTCGTGTCTCTCCCAATCCCCGCAATGCTCCAGCCTCTCATTAATAGGGAACAGAGAAGCACTGGGCTTGCTGGGAACTAAATGCGCTCCATGCCCAGTGGGACAGTGCTGCTAAGCTCAGGGAAGAGAACAGCTCGTGGGGACGCTGGGTGGAGAAATGCCAGGCCAGGAAATGCAGGCAGGTGCTGAGCTGGGCTGCTCCAGTGGCCTACATGGGTGTGAGACAGGCCAAGGCACCTTACCCTGGGGTGAGAGGAGAGCCAGCCATCTCCACACACATGGACCCAGGAAGAGAGAGAGAGATTAGCACACACAGCTGTAGAGACGCACCCAGCGTTGCCAGCCCCAAGACAACACGAATCCTGGGACGGACCCCAAAAATCATGAGATTGCCCCCCCCTCCCAAAAAAAGATATGTAAAAAAACCAGCTCCTGTTTTCATGACTTTTGACTTGCTAAAGTCCCTCTATCCTTGGCCAGCATGTTTGTGAGGACATCAGGGTGGGCGGAGACTCCATTTACCCTCTCTCACCCCACAGCGGGGAACTGCCTTCTGCTTCCTGGATCTGTCCTGACCCAGCAGCGCCATGGTGCTTCCTCCCCCTGGACTTGAGGCCAGCTCCTCCCAAAAATCACAACCCATTCTTAAGAGCTGGTAACATGGCCTTCTCCTGGCTGCTCACAGGGGGCTCGCCTGCCCCGCCACTGCCCTCTGCCTGGGGGAGCTGCCAACTGTCCTGCCATCTCCTACCCCATCACTGTCCTCTGTACCCCACAGCCTCCCTCCTGCACCCCTCAGCCTCCCCCTGCACCCCAGTGTTGCCGAGTGCGTGGACTGCTGCGTTTGGAATCACCGAGGGCTTTATAAACATCAGTGCTTTTATTCCATGTGTAATCCACACACCTCCAGGGTGTGGTGTTCTATCCCAGAGAGAGAGACACACACATACACACCCTTAGCTAAGAGCCAGTTGGCTTTTAGCTCATGCTGTAGAGGCTCGTGCACTAAGCTCCAGCATTCCCCGGTTCAATCCTGCCTGTCGACAACCGGGATCTGCCGGCATTACACATGCACTATAAGGTAGCAAATGTGCTGCTCACCAAAACAAGCCAGAATCCGACATGGCAGAGCACAGCCCCCTCGTTACCAGCAGGATCCTGGCTGGGAGGCTGGAACAATGTGTATAGTGGTGGGGTGCTGAAAGCCATTGAACCAAACTGCAAACCCTGTATATGATGGAAACCACTTCAAGCCAGGGGGTGCTTCTGCTGCACCCCCAGGACTCCTAGTTCCAGCACCCCTGGATATCCAGAGCCATGACCAGCCAGCGAGACTAGGGAAAGGTCAGACCCCATTGCTGACAATTGCTGATCCTATCCTTGAATGAGACAGTAGCCCAAAGTAGCTCAAATATGACTCAGATATGAAATCACAGAATTACTAACCGTGGTCTGTAACCTGTCATTTAAATCAACTTCTGTACCCACAAGTTAAAGAAGCATGAGCTGGATGAATGGACTATAAGGTGAATAGAAAGTTGGCTAGATTGTTGGGCTCAACAGATAGTGATCAATGGCTCCGTGTCTAGTTGGCAGCCGATATCAAGTGGAGTGCCCCAAGGGTCAGTCCTGGTGCCTGTTTTGTTCAATATCTTCATTAATGATCTGGTGGATGGCATGGATTGCACCCTCAGCAAGTTTGCAGATGACACTAAACTGGGAGGAGTGGTAGATATGCTGGAGGGTAGGGATAGGATACAGAGGGATCTAGACAAATTAGAGCAATGGGCCAAAAGAAAGCTGATGAAGTTCAACAGGGACAGGTGCAGAATCCTGCACTTAGGAAGGAAGAATCTCATGCACTGCTATAGACTAGGGGCCGGCAGCAGGTTGGATATTAGGAAAGACTTTTTCACTAGGAGGGTGGTGAAGCACTGGAATGGGTTACCTAGGGAGGTGGTGGAATCTCCTTCCTTAGAGGTTTTTAAGGTCAGTGGCTAGGCATCAGTTCTGCAGAAAAGGACCTAGGGGTTACAGTGGATGAGAAGCTGGATCTGAGTCAACAGTGTGCCCTTGTTGCCAAGAAGGCTAACGGCATTTTGGGCTTTATAAGTCGGGGCATTGCCAGCAGATCAAGGGACGTGATCATTCCCCTCTATCTGGCATTGGTGAGACCTCATCTGGAGTACTGTGTCCAGTTTTGGGCCCCACACTATAAGAAGGATGTGGAAAAATTGGAAAGAGTCCAGCGGAGGGCAACAAAAATGATTGCGGGCTGGAGCACATGACTTATGAGGAGAGGCTGAGGGAACTGGGATTATTTAGTCTGCAGAAGAGAAGAATGAGGGGAGATTTGATAGCTGCTTTCAACTACCTGATCTAGACTGTTCTCAGTGTTACCAGATGACAGAACAAGGAGTAATGGTCTCAAGTTGCAGTGGGGGAGGTTTAGGTTGGATATTAGGAAAAACTTTTTCACTAGAAGGGTGGTGAAGCACTGGAATGGGTTACCTAGGGAGGTGGTGGAATCTCCTTCCTTAGAGGTCAGGCTTGACGAAGCCCTGGCTGGCATGATTTAGTTGGGGATTGATCCTGCTTTGAGCAGGGGATTGGACTAGATGACCTCCTGAGGTCCCTTCCAACCCTGATATGCTATGATTATATGACTGGAGGATAGCTAATGTAATGCCAATTTTTAAAAAAGTCTCCAAAGGTGATCCTGGAAATTACAGGCCAGTAAGCCTAACTGCAGTACCAGGCAAATTGGTTGAAACTTTAATAGAGAACAGAATTATCATACATATAAATGACCATGATTTGTTGTGGAAGAGTCAGCATGGCTTTTGTAAAGGGAAACCATGCATTAGCAATCTATTAGAATTCTTTGAGAGGATCAACAAATGTGGACAGGGTGATCCAGTGGATATGGTGTACTTCGACTTTCAGAAAGCCTTTGACCAGGTTTCTAACCAGAGGCTCTTAAGGACAATAAGCTGTCATGGGATAAAAGGGAAGGTTTCCTCGTGGACCACTAATTGGTTGAAAGACAGAAAACAAAGGATAGGAATAAATAGTCAGTTTTCAGAATGGAGAGAGGTAAATAGTGGGGTCTAAGTTAGCTATCACCACTCAAGAAAGAGATCTTGGAGTCACTGTGGATAGTTCTCTGAAAACATTTGCTCAATGTGCAGTGGGAGTCAAAAAACCAGAATATTGGGAACGGTTAAGAAAGGGATAGATACTAAAACAGAAAATGTCATAATGAATCATATATAAATATATGGTATACCCACACCTTGAATACCATATGCAGCTCTGGTTGCCTCATCCCAAAAAAGACATATTAGAATTGGAAAAGGTGCAGAAGTTAAAGGTAAATAGGGGAAACAAAAATGACTGGGATACAGAACAGCTTATTTATGTGGAGAGATTAACAAGACTGGGACTTTTCAGCGTGGAAAAGAGACGACTAAGGGGGGATCTGATCGAGGTCTATAAAATTGTGACTCGTTTGGAGAAAGGAAATAAGGAAGCGTTATTTACTCCTTCACATAACACAAAAAACAGAGGTCACCTTATGAAATTAATAGGCAGCAGGTTAAAAACAAACAAAAGGATGTACTTCTTTACACAACGCATAGTCAACCTGTGGAACACATTACCAGGGGATGTTGTGAAGACCAAAACTATAACAGAATTAGATAAGTTTCTGGAGGATCGGTCCATCAATGGCTGATAGCCAAGATGGTCAAGGATGCAACCCCATACTTTGATTGCCAGAAGCTGGGAGTGGATGACAGGGGATGGATCACTCGATTACCTGTTCTGTTCATTCTCTCTGAAGCACCTGAAGCCACTGTCAGAAGATAGAATACTAGGCCAGGTGGACCATTGGTCTGACCCAGCCTGGACATGCTTATGTTCAAACGTCTGTGACTCAGCTCTGGTTGAGCATCTGTGCATGTACCGCACTGTGTGCGCCTCACCACACGATCCCAGGCATCACTTTCTTCACAGGGCAGAGACTGTATCACTAGTTAACAACTGCATTATTTCAAAAAATTGCCATCTTGAAATGGGGAGGAGTGCCTCGCAATTACAGGGCCCTGCAGATTGCCACATGATTATAGCTGAAGTTCTAAAGTAATTCTGAAATTAACGAGAGAGCAGCTATCTCATGGAGTCTAATAACAGGTTAGTTTGGAAAACAGAAATGCCCAGCTAATTACCCTGTGATTACAGTGAGTTGTAGGCACTTCAGCTAATCACAGGGGTGCTGTGTCTGTGCTGTGAAACACAGGGTTCATGAATCAGCAGAATTTCCTAGTCCATCAGGGGCATGTCTGCTCCAGCTGCTCCATTCATCCCCACAAAGCCAGTGGGTCATGCGCTGCTTATGTCTTTTTCATAGACAAACACAAGTACGGCTCAGGGTGTGCAGAAGTAAATGCTTCCAACAGCATCTTTGGGCTCTCACCAATCATCTGGGCCTGTGATGTTCTTTTAAAACAACCGCACCACAGCCATTAATGTCTACACATATTGGCAGAGCATAAAAGAGGAATTACACAAGGCCTGATCCAATACCCATTGAGCTCAAGGGAAGGCTCCCACTGACTTCAATGTGCATTGACTCAAGGACTTAGCGTGGTGGATGGGGGAGGAGATGACTAAGAGGAAGGAGCGGAAATTAAGGAAGGGAAAATTGTTGATGAACATCAGAAAAGAAAGATGCACTGGGCTGGGGAGGGTCTCCCAAGGGGAGGGAGGAAGGGCCGTGATATGGGAATTGAAGTTGATATTGCTCTGCAGGACCCTGGGAAGTAGGTACGGTATGCTGAGGTTTAACCAGTACAAAATGGTCTCATGGGATCGCGGATCGATGACCCCTCTGTAAAATGATTGATTTACACTAGCTGAGCATCTGGTCCAGATCTGAATGGAGAAGAAACTAGGAAGTGGAGCCTTAAAGAGCCTTCCTTGTGATCTCTAGACTTGAAAGAACTGTTCTAGACCGAAATACCAAGAAATGCCCATTTGCCCCAGGTACCATGGGAAAGGACAGGGGAAGCTGAGTTCATAGTGTATGTAGTTGAAAGCACATCTCAGGGTCAGGCGTTCCACCCCAACAGCACAGCGGCTGTGTTCAGAAAGGCAGCAGCTATGACGCTTCATTCACATAGGTGGGAGATCCTGGATCGCCAAACTAACAGGTTTAGGAAGCTGCCGTCCTCATCCCTAGGGCTTATCCTTGCCATGTGCCCAGATCATGGACCCTGCTGTCTGTGAGAACAGGGGACTCATGCTATGGTTTAAAAGCTCTGTCTGGTCATCCTTGGCCTTGCCAGTCTGCCGGATGGTGTCTAGCAGGAAATGCAGATGTCATGATTTCCTTTCTGCTGTCCCACTTCCATGTCGTTCGCACACATACTAAACACAGACACTGGGTTTCCTCTACTCCAGCTCCTCGTCGACCCTGCTCAGCACGTGAAGGCATTTTTAGAATGGCTGCTCCTTCCCCAGGTGGGTTTCTCACTGCTCAGTGGCACATTTGGCCAATATTTGCTTATAGTGATGAAACAATTTATAGAGCTGTGAATTTGTCACTTCTCACAGCCTCAGATGTGCTAGAGCTGAGCCGAATTGATTCTGTCTAATTTGCTTTGGCCTATTTCTCAGACACAAGGGATTTGAATTGGCATTAACCCTTAGGAGCTCATATGGGAGCACGCTCATCCTCTTACTAATAGTCCTGAGACCCCAATAGAGACCTTCCACCTAGGAGCCCAACACAGGGCCTGTGCCCGCAGGCGCTGACTTCTGTTTTTCCCGGTGTGTGCTCCACCTCCACTTCCACCCTGAGGCCCTGCTCCCGCTTGGCCTCTTCCCCCGAGGCCCTTCCCTCACTCTGCCCCCTCCCTCAAGGCTCCACCCACCCACCACTCCCTCCTCTCCACCCCTTACCCCTGAGGCCCCTCGCCTGCCCACCGCCCCTTCTCTTCACCCCTTCTCTCCCAAGCGCCTCCCGCCAGCCACTCGTTGATCCATGGCCAGCCCTAGGACCTGCCGAACAGCTGACCTGGGGCCAGCCCTGGGGCTGGAAACACTGTGGCTGGTGGGTGCTGAGCACTCCCCTATTTTTTTCCCTGTGCGCTTGAGCCCCAGAGCACCGATGGAGTCAGCACTTATGCCTGTGCCCCATTCAATACAACCCCATCCTTCTCCATCCCCTCTTCAAAAGGAGCCCTGCCCCACCGCCTTAGCCCTCTCTAAGTCCCAGCTATGCAGGTGTTACAGTCATTGCCATCTTTGTCATCAGTTTTCCGTTGTGTGTTTGGGAAAATAAGCATTCAATTTGTTAAGCAGACCAGCCAGATGTGTTGCTAGCTGAGGTTTAATTACATCAAAGTCAATGTTTCATTCCTGAATGAAAGAGCTCAAATATGTCAGTAGTGCCCCCACAGACACGAACTTTCCAGAGTTGTAGGGTTTTTTTGAAAGCCTCAATTCTTTCACACTGGGCAGTAAAATTAGTGCACCCACCTTGCATAGCTTTATTCAGCTTATTCATTTCACTGAATATGTCTTTTACCAGCCACACGTCATCTTTCAGCACTTTGGCAAGTTCAGGTTACTTAGTGGCTAAGAAAGTACATACTCTTGAGATTAAATATATGGGTAAGCATTCTGCCTCGAGATATCCATCTCACCTCTGAATGCATGAGCAAGGAGTGGTGCTCTGCATCCACTTCCTCACAAAGTCCAGCAAAGCACTTGGAGTTTGTTGCTCTGGATTTAATAAAAGTAACGAGTGTTATCACAGTGTTCAGAACACTGAAAGCCTGCTTCAACATCTTCTGAAGCAAGTACCTCTCAGTGTAAAAAACAATGTGTCCAAATAATGCGAGGTACAACGGATTTTATTTTTTGCTCAACACCAGAATGCCTTCCGGTCATTGCTACGGCTCCATCATCCAGACCCCAATGCAATTAATCCAGTTGATTTCTGCTGAAATCATAAATCATCAAACAGTTTGAAAATGTCATCTGACTTTGTTGTCATCTTGAGCTCTTTTCAAAACAAGTCTTTCTTTATTTCCTTATTCCTCACATACCGAACATAGGCAAGTAAATGGGACATTTTTGAAATGTCTGTGGATTCATCTACTTGTATAGCAAAATCATTGTTATGTAGCCGATCGATACACTGTGAAACTGTATCTTTTGACATAGAAGTGATCTGTCGTTTGACAGGGTCATTTGACATAGGTATTTTTGCCAGTACCTTGGCCTTCTCCTCTCCAAACATTTCCTTTGCAATTTCAGTAGCACACGGCATTATCAAAGTTTCAGCAATTGTATGCAATTTTTTTGCTTTAGCAGTTTTCTGCACCACTATGCAGAATGACCTTACAAGCTTTTTATCTGCTGTAGTTGTGGATTTCATCAGTGCTTCAGTACCAAATAGTTCCTTGGCCTTTCGGTCAAAAAATGAATGTTACTTGTGTTTATAGATTTCATGCTTTGTAATTAAATGTCTCTGTAATTTGGAGGGTTTCAAATATTCATTGGCCAGCACTTGTGCACAAATTACACACTGTGGTTGAGGTATATCTCCACTTATAAAACAAATAAAACCAAAATGCAAGTAGCCATCTTCATATTTCCTGATTTTTTCCAGGTTAATAACGGCTTTATGTTTCTTACCCACACCACCTCCTCGGTGCTCTTCAGCCCTTACAGTGGCTGAACTTGTGGAAGGAAGTTCGGCATCATTGCTCTGTGGATTTTGTTGTTTTGAAGCTGATGATCAAATTAAAACTTTATCCATATCTGATATTTATTGTTTGCATTTACAACCATTTTTCCTGGCCTGTGTAACTTGTCATGCTCCTGCTGAAATAGCTCCTTTTACACCTTATGTAAATGGAGCGTGTGCTATATAACCTGCAGGGCCAGTGTTAGACTCGCAGGGGCCCACAGCAGAAACTAAGGAGTGGGCCCCCAAGGAAGGCACATGCAACAGTCTCTGGGATGGAGTAACAGTAAAAAAGTAATAGTAAAAAAAGTAATAGTCTTGATGTAATAGACCTAGATGTCTGTACGGCATTTGACTTGGTACAGCATGGCATTTTGATTAAAACTAGAAAGATGGCACACATTAAATGTATTAAAATCTGGCTGATAGGTCTCAAATTGTAACTATGAACAAGGAATTATCATTGTATGGATGTGTTTCTAGTGGGGTTGCTGGGGGCTCAGTTCTTGGCCCTATGTTATTTAACATTTTTACTAATGACCTGGAAGAAAATATAAAATCAGCCCTGATAAAGTTTGCAGATGATACAAAAATTGGGGGAGTGGTAAATAATGAAGACAATAGATAACTGTAAACTGGGTTTACACAAAAAATATGCATTTTATTATGGCTAAATATAAATGTATACATCTTGGAACAAAGAATATGGGCCGTACTTACAGGATGGGGGACTCTGTCATAGGAAGCCATGAGAATGATTTAAGGTCTAGAAAACATACCTTATAGTGAGAAACTCCAGGAGCTCAATCTAATTAGCATAACAAAGAGAAGGTTAAGGGGTGACTTGATCACAGTCTATAAGTACCCACATGGGAACCAAATAATAGAATCATAGACTCATAGAAGATCAGGGTTGTAAGAGACCTCAGGAGGTCATCTAGTCCAACCCCCTGCTCAAAGCAGGACCAACCCCAACTAAATCATCCCAACCAGGGCTTTGTCAAGCCGAGCTTTAAAAACCTCTTAGGATGGAGATTCCACCACCTCCCTTGGTAACCCATTCCAGTGCTTCATCACCCTCCTAGTGAAAAAGATTTTCCTAATATCCAACCTAAACCTCCCCCACTGCAACTTGAGACCATTACTCCTTGTTCTGTCAAATAGCTAATAATGGGCTTTTCAATCCAGCAGAGAAAGGTCTAACATGATCCAATGGCTGGAAGTTGAAGTTGGACAAATTCAGACTAGAAATAAGACATCCATTTTTAACATTGAGAGTAATTAACCATTGGAACAACTTACCAATCGTTGTGATGGATTCTCTATCATTTGCAACTTTTAAATCAAGGCTGGATGTTTCCCTAAAAGATCTGCTCTAGGAATTAATTACACTGGGGCAGTTCTCTTGCCTGTGTTATACATGAGGTCAGATTAAGGGATCACCAGAGGTGAAAGAAGCTGGTACGCCTTATCGGGGTGGATCGGCTTCCCCAGGCACAATTTAAAGGGCCTGCAGCTCCAAGCAGCAGCTAGAGCCCCCGGCCCTTTAAATTGCTGCCAGAGCCCCACTGCCAGAGCCCTGGGGTAGCAGCGGCGGGGCTGAGGTGGAGATTTAAAGGGCCCTGGGTGGTAGCGGTGGCTGGAGCCCTGGGCCCTTTAAATCCTCCCTGGAGCCCTGCCACTGCTTCCCCAGGGCTCCGGCAGGCTCTGGGGACGATTTAAAGGGCCCGGGGCGGTAGTGGCGGCTGGAGCCCCATCCCCAGAGCCCTGCTGCCGGAGCCTGGGGGAAGCGGCAGTGGGGCTCCAGGGATAATTTAAAGGGCCCAGGGCTCCGGCTGCCGTTACCGCCCTGGGCCCTTTAAACCGCTGCCAGAGCCCCTGGCTGTTACCCCGGGGAGGGGGAAGGAGGCACTTGCTGGTATAGCGTGGGCCGCGGCTGGCTCTGACCTCCCCCAGCCTCGCCCCTTCTGCCTGAGGCCCCGCCCCTTCCGGGGGCAAGAGCCGGCCCCAGCCCAGCCCCGTACTTGTAATTCCCTAGACTTACTTTCACCCCTGGGGATCACAGAGATCCTTTCTGGCCTTGGAATCTATGAATCATCCAACTCAGACCAGATCAGACTATCCAGCCCAGACCAGATCGGACCATCCAACGCTGTCTCTGGTCTGTGACAGTGGCCCACCCTGGATGCTTCAGAGAAAAGGGTAAGCCCCAAAAGGACCATTATGGATTGCAGAGAGTTTGTGACACAGACTGGACAGTTCAGGGCCACACTGTGCCCTGGACATGGGGTGGCAGCTGAGCAGCCCAATTTACAGGCACTGGTCCTGTAGACACCTGCCCTGCCCTGGCTCCAGCCATGCACCCTGGTGACTCACTAACATGATCGAATTCACCAGTGCTCATCCACACCATGCGGGGAGGGGAGGGGAGATTTATTAGCTGCTGGCCCAGACCACTCATGGGGGGTAGTTATGTGCTGCTGGCCTATACCATTCAGTGTGTGTGTGTGGGGGAATTATACACTCCGACCCATACCATTCTGGGCTTGGGGCCATTACATGCAGCTAGTCCATACCAGAAACCATTATGACAGCCGGTGTCCTGGCTCAGTGAGCTGCCTGTGTGGCAGGGGAAGAGGAAAGGCCGCTGTTCACTTCATACCTTCTCTGCCCCCTTGCTCTGGCAAGATGCCCACTTGACTCCTGCAGGCCAGGGCCCAAGGTCCTGGTCAGTCCGCAAAGGAGTGGCAGAGGGGTTCTCTGTTCTCCTTTATCCCTGATAAATGCACAGCCCAAGTCACAATCCAACCCTCCGTGTGGGTGCAACGTGTGGCCTGTACAGCGTTTCCCCTTTCACAACGACAAGTGCTGAGGCTTTCCTGGTGTCCCTGCTTTCTCCCTGTTGTCTCTTGGTGCAGCTCGCTCGTGCTGGCTGTACTCCGTTGCCAGGTGCTCTCACTCAGAGAGACAGTTAAAAGCATTGCGGCAAAACAGCAGCACAAGCTAATTGTCCGTGCCACAATGGGCACATTTTGTTTAGCAACAGCTCTCATCACCCTGAGAGATAGGCACCCTGTGCGGGACAAGCCATAGCTCAAGTCTTTACTCCCCAAGAGACAGAGAGTTTAAAAGAATCCAGCTGCAGCAATTTCCCATAATGCACCCGGGGATGCTTTCAGATTTATTGTAAATGCGTAACCTAGGAATATGTAACCCATTATCTAGGGCTGTTTCCCAGAGGCACCACACATCAGTTTTCTAGGAAGGCTGAGGTTGTGCCCGAACCTGGCAAAGGATGCAGACCCTGCTGTAGGACAAGCCAGGTCTCCATCATAGAAGGATGGTGCAGCCAGCACTGGGGCCACCCTCTGGTGCCACAGGCTGGTACAGCATATCACAGTTGAGGGCAGCTGCACCTGTAGTCCCCCTCCATGGTCCACCGAAGGCACACACCATAAACTCTCTTTCCTGTCACCTCTCTTGGGTAGAGACCCGTGTCTCTCTTCCTCTTGACCAAGGTATTTCCAGGCTGCATGGTTCCCTGACTACACAGAGATATTGCCAGCAGGCAGACAGCCCAGACTGGCCAGCATCTGCGCTTTGCTCATAAACAGTGTAATTGCTATGGTTACAAGTATCACACAGCTCTTTATAAATAGGCACTGTATTCTTAAGTGAAAGGCATTACAGAGAAAACATTCGAAGCAATAAAAAGAACCTACATGCATACTAATTGGCTTCACAGAGGTCACCCCAACTCCAGCCTCAGGCTGTGGCTGGTGTCAGTCCCTCCAACTCTCCCTAAGGGATTGCCCCCCTCTCCCCCCCGCCGCTCCCTGGCCAGAAGGTCCTGTCCATTTGCTGGATCAAAAAGCAGGCCTGAGTCAGTGTAAACTCAGGTTATGTCTCCAAAAGCCATTTCTTTGTCTGTTGGTCTCTGGAGAATCCAGTCTGAAGCAGTATATGGGAGCCTCTCCAGATGGGGATACCTCTCTGAGGGTCTTACAACTTGAGTGCATTTGCCCACTCATCCCCTCACCGGTCTTATGTTCCTGGAAGAGCTGTGTGGTTAACCTCCCCCATAGAATTACATACAGTCCTCGGCCCACAATGCTACATAGACACATGTATTGAGATCTCCCACAGATATTGCTGGCATTTGCCATGTCTGTCACAGCTGCTACTTGGGGCTGCCATGGGACTGGCTCCTGTGGCTCGGTCAGAAACAGAAACTGTTTTTTTTTTAATGGAAAATTGGGTTTTTCAACAAAACAATGTTTGTTATGAAACATGCCTGCTTCTCTGTGCAATGTTGTGATATTTTGTTTGCAAACCTGAAACACCTGAAAAATGGAATGTTTTTATTCAGAATGGTGCTTCAGTGGCCTCATGGGAATAGTAGTTCAGTTGTCTTATGCCCCTAGTCTCCTCTGTCAGATGGGCTCTCTGGCAGGACTATCTCTCCCACAATGCATTAAGGCCAGGGACTTCATGGATGTACCACCTCCTCCTCCTGACAAGAGGAAAGAAAGTGATACATCCTGGGAATTGCAGTTTGGCCAGTGAGCCCGGTCCACAGGGAGAATGGGAGCAATAGACCAGCCACACTATAATATCCATGAGGCTTGGCAGCATGGGTCAGCAATGAAATAGTTTAGTTCCAATATTTCACCGAAAAGTCAAAATTTCCCATGGAAAAAAACATTTTTTTCTGACCAATCCTAGTGGGCCCTAGTGGCCATTGCCATCTAAATCCATTAGATCTTCAGGACACTGTGAAATAAAAACAGGCCCAGCACTGTTGATGAAACATAATGATTATTTAATCTAATCTCATCTATCCCCATGCACATTCTCTCTCTCTCTCCCCGTCTGCTCTGCAGAGGGATTTCAGACAGCTGCAGTCATTATTCCATTTCTTAGTGAGTGATGCTCCAAGATCAGCAATCCTGAGAGCGAGACAGTGGGGCCACCTGCGGAGTGTGCCGGTTCATGGAGAGAACCCAGCACGACAGCACATCTTCCTGGCAGGGCCTCGCCCTGCTGCACAGATGGGCAAAATGACAATTGAAGAAAACTCTTCCTGTAATAGTAGACAAATGGGCAAATCCCCACAGGCTCCTGCCCTGCTGACAGGGCCTGCTACACCAACTCTGGAGATCACAGGGGAGCTGGGCAGCTGCCAAAAGCCGGTCATCCTTGGTCCCTGACAGTTGGGTTATAAAGCCTCTGGGAGACACTCCTGCCTCCAGAATGAGTGCCTGCTACGGGGGCAGTGCAGATGCCACTGTGGGGGGGAAGAGGCCATCCAACAGGGTGGAAACTCCTGTACCCATTCCCAATGTGCACTGGGAACGGGCACCCCTCCCTTTGCTCTCCCTCAGAACCATGTCTTTGGTCAACTGAGGGAAGAGTTGAACCACTTCAGGCTGAACAGTGGTAGGGTTCTTCTGGCAAGATGAGCTTGTCCAGTTTGGTGCTGATGGCCCGGCTAGGTGTCACCTGCTGAACGGCGTGATGGATGTGCCCATTTCCTATCAGCTGGGGCCCATTTAGGTCACTCAGGAGCCTTGCAGCTGTGCCCCCAGGGGATGGGTTTCTAATGTGCCAGCTCTTTTTTTGAATCACACACTCAGTCCTTCCTGCTTTTCTCCCCCACCCGCCTCCAGCTGGCCCCGATTCTTTCAAGCAGGATCCTGGGTCTCAACACACGAGGGTCTCCAGCCCCATGGAAACAGCCCAAATAACAGCCGAGGTGTCTGATCTCTGACACGTCTATGATTGGGTAAGAAGTGACACTGATCCAGCTACAGAGCAGCCTGGGGGCCTGTTAACCTGCTATGCAGCATCCAGTGAACACCAGTGCTGCAGGACAAGACCTGCCTGCATGCTGGGGGATATCCTGTCTGTTCTGGTCCAAACATCTCCCTTCGGGACAGTCCACCCAAACACAAAGGTGTTAGAGCATGCTGCTGGGTCACTCATAGTTTCTGCCCTCTGGCCAGGAGAGATGTCACATCAGTGTAGGCTCATCTTAGAAGGGCCTCAAGCCAGAGTTGGAGAAGAAATGGCCATATCCAAAGGACTGTCCTTGCCCCTCGCTCCCCAGTTGTAGTATCCCCACATGGGAATATGCGCCTTTCCAGGATGTAACTTGAGGTCTCAGGCATACCACAAGGAGGTACGGTTAGAGGCCATGGCGCGTGCACTGGACACTATGCATGACACTATTAGAGGGCATGACTGGTGACCCTAGAGAGGGCACCTTTCCCAGCTGTATCAGAGCTGTATATCAGGCAGTCCTAAAGGAGGCACCTTGGTTCCCCAGCCAGGCCTACAGGAGGCTTGTTTCTGTGCTGTACCTGGGCCAATGCACAGCCTGCATGGATCATCAATTCAGGAACAGTCTTGAAACAGGGACTGTGGAGCTGGGGGCAGATGCATTCATGTCCTGAATCCCCCCGGGACACAATCTGCAGCCCTGAGCTTGCTCCCCTCCAGCTCCCACTGTGGGAATGTTTCTACAGCGGATTCATTAACAGGAATATTCATTGGACAGGAACAGTGGTGCAGATAGCTTGGCCAGTTCATATCCGTATCACCATTCCCACTGCAAGGTCTTGTGGACTCTTTGTGGGGTGGCAGCCACCCAATCCTGGAGAAAGAAACAATGTGTCAGGTGACTCCCATGTGCAGAAACACAGCACCAATCCTGTGTCATGAATTCCAGTTTCTGCCAGTAACCAAGCCTCAGATAACCTCGAGCAATGCAGAGTCTTGGTGTGCTCAGGAATCATTAACTGACAGACAAAGGGCCAGAATCCCTTGAGTGGACTGTTCCCTGTGAACAATTCACCCAACTCACAGGAAAGGGGTGATTGTCCTCTTCACCTCTTCAGTGGTGTCAGGCTTGCCACGCCCCCAGGGGATTAGCTCCACAGTGATGTCAGCCTGCCACGGCCCCATGGATTAGCTCCTCAGTGATGTCCAGCCTGCCACGGCGCCATGGGATTAGCTCCTCAGTGATGTCAGCCTGCCACAGCCCCATGGATTAGTTGCTCAGTGATGTCATTTGCCACACCCCCAGGGGATTAGCTCCTCAGTGATGTCAGCCTGCCAGTCAGTGGGGCAGTGGAATGCTGGAATGTATCATGCCCACAGCTTTAAACCTTGTTTATTTTGCTCAGTTATGCAGCACTGTGCTGTGTGGAGTGTTTCATTCAGACACAAAAATTAAACCCAGTGGAATAAAAGCTTCCCTAAATAGCTACCTACAGAGCTGGAAATGTTGACACTTCGTCCTTGGATCCATCAAACATACATTTTTTGTTCCTTTTGGGGACAGATTGCCATATCTCCATGGATTGCACGCTGTTCAGGGAGGCCTGTCTGTCTGGGTCTGTCCTGTCAGGAAGGGGCGCAGAGCCAGCCAGAAGATGCACATTCGTGCAGAGTGTCACTCCAGCATAGGAGTGCTAGAGAGCGGAGTGTGTCCTGTGTCACTGTTCCTGCATCTGACCCTGAGCACAGACCAGGTTGCTTTGGGGTGACCAAAGTCTTTGGCTGCCTTGGCATGGCCAGGTGAGGCACCTACTTGGGGCAAACACTGGGCTTCTGTAGGCTCCATCACTTGCTGGGTTCCCAGTAACTAGGAAGGAGACTTTCCTCGGGCTGCTAGAGACAAAAGGCTCCTATGCCACGGGTAAAACAGTGTAGCTGCTTGCTGGAGTCACCACCGTCCGAGAGCAAAAGGCTCTAACTGGCTTCCCATCCACCTCCCTGACTGGGCAGAACCCCCAGTCACCTTCACTCTAGCCTCAGCTTCCAGGAGGAGTCCAAGGGCATGTCCCAGGATGGCCCTCTCCCCATGGCTCCAGCTCCTGGCCTACTTCAGTCTGTCCCTTTCTTTAGAAGTATTTGTCATGATTCTGCCCTTCTAGGTTGGAGCTTACCCCACTCAGTCCCCACCCTGGCAGTTAGCTGATGATTCTGCTCCTCCCCCAACTGAAAGCAAGCTGGGCCCATCTGGATTTACCCTGGCGACATGGGAAGAAGAATTTTGCCCAAAGTCTTTTCTTCTTTTAACTGTATCAATTTATAACAAAAAGCAGAAACCTCTCTGTTGTATGCAAACACCTGACCTGCAATTTCCGAGACATTGTTTGCTGGCTGACTCTCAGGGTAATACTTGTGATTGTCTGGCTTTGTTTTTTCTGTCATCCTAGGTTTTATTTCCCATTGTGGCCAGAGTCTCTAACTTTACTCTGTACAATAAATGCCAGTGGAACGATTCCTGTTATTTTTACAGCACCCGGACTCGGTGTTGCTCACTTTCTGGGGACTTCCCTAGCAGGGGTCTGGTCATATTTAAAAGCTCCTTGTCTTGCCTGGGACTGATGTTTGTGCTCCTGCAATGCAGATTCAACAGCTTCATCCAAGTCGATGGGAAGAATGTTCTCACCATTTGTTTTGCTCTTGTAACTCTAAATGGCTGCTTTTAAAAGGCAGCAATTAGCCCGCCATGGTGCCATTGTGTGAAATATGTCACCAGATCTTTGGGGCCAGACAGCCTCTGGACAGCATGGGGTGGAATGGGCCCATGGGGTGGAATGGGCAAAGGCAGTTCCTGCCCCCACTCATCCTCACTCTGAGCAGCACCTGACTGGGCCCCTCTCACTTTAATTTATAGCAGCCCACTGGGGGCTCTAAGTTACACTGCTGGAGTGGTCTCCTTAGGGCAGCAGGTTCTCAAACTTATTTAATCACCCCCCCATCTTTGTGTCTGTAGTAATTTATGTCCCCCGGCCACTAAATCAACATGCAGCTCTCACTAAATATTAAAAACACTAAGGCATTGATTCAAACGGAGCCACTTAAGTATATAGGAATGTAAATGTTAAATGAGATACTATTTACTGCCATCACACTATTGTTACAAGGGTGAGCGTGTCTTCTGGAGCAGAGCAATTCCACCCTAGATTGGATGCTTGAGATATCTATCCGGAGATCCCCTTGGACTTGAAGACAAGATCATTGTTGTTTTTTATGTAAACGTATTGGCCACCTTCTCTGCTGCTCCCTGGTGGTGCTGCTGCCTTCAGGGCTGGGTTGCCAGCCTCTCCAGCCATCCAACTCTGAAGGCAGGGCTGCTGCCAGCAGCAACACTGAACTAACAAGGGCATATTGCTGTGGGTAAAATGTGCACAGTAAGTTATTTTTTCCTAAAGCTTCTCACGCCCTCCCAGAATATATTCCTTGCCCTCCCCTCCCCCCCTTTTTGAGAACCTCTGTCCTAGGGGTTGCTCTGCCAGCCAGGTCTCACCAGAGCACTGTGCACTGTGGCTCCAGCTTCCCCTATGCAAAGGAGATAGCATAGAAACAAGCAATACTGGCTTTGTGGCCCTGTGACAGGGTGTATCAGCCCCGAATTGGTCAGGCAGGGGTTAACCCTTCTCTCTTAGCCAAGGAGGCCACACACCCCCCTGGCTCTGCTGGGCATGCTCCAGGTGGAAGTAGGGTATAAAAGCCAGCAGAGCAGCTCAGTCTGGGCTGACTGCTGGGGGGGGGGGGGAAGGAGGTGTGTTGCTAGCTCCCGAGGGAGGACTGCCTGCACTCTAAGATGCGGAGGCTACACAGTCAGAGACTGGAGAAGCCCAGAGATTGACAAATCCAGAGACTTGGGTAGGAAGTTTTGCGGGGAAATGGTCACAGAACCAGAGCAAGTCTTTGCGTGTTTTGGTTGGGACACAGTGGAGAGGTGGGCCTGGGTTCCCCTATCCTGGCCACCACCCACCCTGTGGTGATAGTCCCGCTCACCAGTGTTATGGACTCTGGCCGCTAGGCCGCATTGCCCTGAGGATGAGGGCCATACCACTGACTCTTGCCATTGGGCCACACTGCCCTGATGATAAGGGCTGTAGTCTTGACTCTGGCCATTGGGCTGCACTGTCCTGAGAGCACAAGCTGTATTATTGATTCTGGTCACTAAGCCGCAGTGCCCCAACAGCAGGGGCCATTCTACTAACTTTGCCCACTAGGCCAGACTGCCCTGCCAACAGGGACCGTATTATTGACTCCAGCCGTCAAGCCATGCTGCCTGGATCACAAGGGTCATCGGACTAAGGACATAGGGCTGACTCTGCCCCATCATTTCACAGGGCAGGAAGAGGGCTGGGGGTGTAGAACACATTCCTTTGAGCAGCTCAGGACATGCAGAGAACATGGGCATTGTAGTATAAAGTAGAAAACTAATGTCACAAGAAACATTTCTGTTCCCAACCCATAGTGTGTGTGGATCATTACACACTATGATGTCCTGGGGCCATTGGGAATGAGCTTCCCTTAGTGTTGGGGTCAGGGAGTACATGGAGCATGCTGGGTAATTGTGTCATGTTCCCCTCCAGCAGCTGGTACACCTTGAAGAAATAAGAGCCTACTACTTCTACCAGCTAATGGAGTTACTTCTTCAGCTTAAGCGTCAGAGGCTTTGGTGCAGAAATTCCTGGGTTAGCCATGGATTGGGGAGAGGACTCCATCTATTCGGCACTGGTGAGGCTACACCTGGAGTATTGTGTCCAGTTTTGGTCCCCCCACTACAGAAGGGATGTAGACAAATTGGAGAGAGTCCAGTGGAGGGCAATGAAAATGATCAGGGGGCTGGGGCACATGACTTACAAGAAGTGGCTGAGGGAACTGGGGTTATTTAGTCTACAGAAGACCAGAGTGAGGGGGGATTTGATAACAGCTTTCAACTATCTGAAGGGGGTTCCTAAGAGGATGGAGCTCAGCTGTTCTCAGTGGTGGTAGATGACAGAACAAAGAGCAATGGTCTCAAGTTGCAGTGGGGGAGGTCTAGGTTGGCTATCAGGAAACACTATTTCACTAGGAGGGTGGTGAAACACTGGAATGGGTTACCTAGGGAGGTGGTGGAATCTCCATTCTTAAAGGTTTTTAAGGCCTGGCTTGACAAAGCCCTCGCTGGGATGATTTAGTGGGTGTTGGCCCTGCTTTGAGCAGGGGTTGGACTAGATGACCTCCTGAGCTCCCTTCCAACCCTGATCTTCTATGATGCTCTTGACCCGGAATGACTGAGTAATACACAATGGCCTATTGGGGTTCCTCAGCTTTGCCAGCAGGTAGGATTCAGCCCTGCTCTGGGAGGCGCATTGGCCTGCATTGCACAGCAGTGACTTTTCAAATGCATCTCAGAGCCAGGCCTTTGCAGAGAAAGCCTTGAAAGCTTGACTTGTTCACCTCACCAGCAAAAGTGGGTGCTGAAATTGATGTCAAATGCTACCACATGTAAGTGATACCAAGAAGCAAGGTAGGGGCAGTTAGGGCCAGGGAATGACAAGATGAACCTCCCTTGTGGTCCCACCAGATGTTGGATCCAACTTGGGTCCAGTGAGAACTGAGCCAAGCTGACTTGAACCTCTCTGGGTTCAGCTACTGGTCTCCTGAGGTCTGGCCACCCTTTGCCAGTCCATGAGGGTTTGGCACAGCAGGGTCCCACCCAGGGGAAGCCGGCAGAGCAGAATGACATCAACTTGAAAGAGAAACTGAAGCAGGGAAAAGGACAGCTAGGCCTATCCTCATCTCTACCAATGTTTGGGATCCGCCTGTGCTGGAGATAAAGTTTCAGGCCAGTTCTTACTCTGAGAACTCATTTCCAAGATCTCTGGAGACACTCCAGTGTGATTAGACTGTTACGTCCAGACTTTAATCACAAGCTCCCGGCTGGCGTCTATTGTGGAAGCTGCCGCAAAGCTTGATGGCCTTATGATCCTGTACAGAAAAGAGGCTTCCTGTCCTGTGGGACACATGCCCTGAGCCACAGCGTGAGTAATCAGCTCTCTCAGCGCACTCAGCCCTTCCTGCTCTGGGGTAGGGCTGCTGCAAGAGGCGGCTTGTTCCAACCGGGAGGCTCTTTCCCTGCTCAGGGCACTACTGGCACATGGTAGTGGTGCAGGCACACACCAGCCTTTGCACAATGCATTTCTCAGCCCGCTGGTGCTCTGTCCACACATCTCTCTCTCGCCCAGCCATTGCAGATGCTGACGCTGGCTGTTGATTCTGACCTGGGGCTTTGCTCACTCCCAGACAAGTTGTTCCCGGGGAGGCCTTTCCCTGGTTCTGCTTTATTGCTCTGGCAGTATTCCGAGAGGCACCCAGCAATCCTGGGATGGGGGCTGGAGCAGCACAGGGAAGGCATGACTGATGTGCAGTGAGCATGGCCAGAAAAGCTGCTGAGGGCACAGCTGGAGCCCGCAGCGTGATGTAATATACAAAGATGTGAAACCTGCTAAGCAGGCAGGGGATGCTCTGCTCTCGAGCTGCGTTTCACTAGAAGCAGGAAGGGACTGAATCTATTGAAGGTGCTTTTGAAAACCCCTCCCCCCACACACACACCACGTTATGGAAGCACTGCACAGCCGTTAATGTCATTAGTCCTCACACAGCCGTGTGCAGCGTTAGGCTATTGTCCCCCTTGGGCAGAGGAGAACTGAGGCACTGAGTGACTTGGCCAAGGCCACACTGTGCCACTGGGATGGACCCAGGGATAGAACTCAGGTCTCTCATGGCCCAGCTAGCATCCTAACCACTAGGCCTTCCTTCCTGCATACCAGCTAGTGGTTTTCCTATAAAAACGAGGAGTTCGATGGCACTTTAAAGAGTAACAGATTTATTAGGGGATTATTCCATTATTATGCCCTAATAAATCTGTTAGTCTTTAAGGTGCCATAGGACTCCTCGTTGTTCTTGTGGATACAGACTAACATGGCTACCCCTCTGATACTTGATCTTTCTAGGCTACCAAGTTGCTCTTCTCCAGTTCAGGGCGCACTGGCAGGCCTTACTCTTTAACCCACATGCTGGAGGCTTCAGGGAAGCCTTTACAAGTCCATAGGTTCAGTCTGCCTCCAGGCCTATGACACAGCATGTGGTGAGCATGAACCATCTTCTTCTCCTTGGCTTCCAACCTTGCTATAATTTTCGGGCTGCCAGGATAGTGAACAACAAGAAGTGAGCCAGTGCAGTGGACCCACCTGCCCTCTACTGAACAGAATCTGCTGCCCTCGCTGGACTGAAAGAATGACATGACCTGAGCGGGCTTATTTGTTAACTGATTTTGATTTATTAAAAGTTCTTCTCAAGCTTAATCAAGTCTATATATTTATACATCTGTTCTTTTGAGGCTCTTAATCTGTACCCGTGAGCACAGTTTCTGATATTTACATGGTGTGTCATAGTCACAGTGCTGCCAGCAGCTTGGAGCACGTTCATACCATGATCATTACCAGAGAATCAATGCCCAACACGTTAGCCCATCACATTGTGGGACCCATTCCATTCACTTTATACACCTGAAAAATTACCTGGCCACATTCAGATCTAGATTAAGGGGGAGGGCAGGTTGTGGGGCTTGGGGCATTCTTTTACACCAAATCTGAGTTTGCCCCATAGTTTTTAAAAACTTGAACGTTTTTTTTCACAGTGCTCATGCAAAAGTGTGCTGACACACAACTGCATGTTCAGCCCCAGTTTTCAACTCAGGGCTGTGCACAAGTGTTCAGACCCTTTTGCACAAGTCTTTTTTTTTTAAACTGCAGGCCTTCCTGTCATCAGCAGAGTTTCTTCCCCTTCACACTGACTCATTTCTCCTTTTGGGGGTCACTCAGGATGGCTTTTTCCTTGAACATCCAAAAGCCTTTATCTTAATGAAGTGGTAATTAATGTTTTAAATACTAAAGAGGTCCTGAAATCCCTGAGAAAGACACAAATTCTGCTACAGAGCTCCAGGATACAGCTCAAAGACAAACTATTCACCATGTCTCATTTGAAGGAGTGTCTGTGTCTCTCATTATCCAAGATTCATAGATTCACAAGGGACTGTTATAATTGTCTAATCTGTCCTCCCGCAGAACAGATAATTTCACCCTGTGATTTTTGCTTCTAGTCCCACAGCATGTTGATGAGCCAGATCTTTTAGAGAAAAAGAGACATTCAGTCTTGATTTAAAGACTCGACGTGATGGAGAATCCACTACATCCCTTGGTGATCTCTTTCCATGATTAATTACCTTCATAGGTAAAAATGTGTGCCTGATTTCCAGTCTGAAAAAAACGAGGAGTCCGGTGGCACTTTAAAGACTAACAGATTTATTTGGGCATAAGCTTTGTGGGTAAAAACTCACTTCTTTGACAGTCTGACTTTGTCTAGCTTCAGCTTCCAGATCTTGTTCTAAATTTGTCTGCTAGATTAAGGAGCCCTCTAGTATCAGATCTCTCCTCAGTTTATTTCTTATAGACCACGATCAAGTCACCTATTAACCATCTCTTGGATAAACTAAATTGATTGAGCTTCTCAAGAGCCTCAGTACATGACATGTTGTTTGTTTTCAGAACTTGATTCATTCTTCTGGCTCGTCTCTGAACATCCTTTTAAAAGAACTTCACAAAATGTCCAGCATCAATCTCACCAGTGCTGTATACAGAAGTCACACCACCTGCCTGCTACTGAACTTGCAATTTCATATGTCAGTTCCTTTAAATATTATTGGGTGGAGATTATGCAGGCCCCAAAATTTGGTACTTCCCCTCCCCTGTTGCAAAGATCATAGAATCATAGAAATGTAGGGCTGGGAGGGACCACAAGAGGTCCAGCCCTTGGCACTGAGCCAGGGCCAAGTAAACCTAGACCACCCCGACAAGTGTTTGTCCAATCTGTTCTTCAATCCCGCCAATTATGGAATTCCACATCCTCTCTTTGAAGCCTATTCCAGAAATGATTCATATAGTTCGAAGATTTTCTTTGTATCTAACCTAAATTGCCCTTGCTGAAGATTAAGCCCATTCCTTCTTGTGCTACCTTCAGTGGGCAGAGTTCCCTAATCAGCAGACCTATAAAGGTAGCCAGCCAGTGACACAGGTGCCAGCATGCAGAGATGAAAACAGGAGAAATTTGTAAGGGGAGGTGTGGTTGTGACAGGTTTCCCCCGGGTGCAAGCTGGAACTGGGGTACTGCTGAGCCTTCTGTCTTGCCAGCCCAGGCTCCCTCTCACACTGTGCTGCTGTGACAAGCTGCAGACTGCTCCCGGTTCTGCATTCCCACCAGCATTCACACAGGCAGGGACATACCTGGCTGCGGTTACATGAAGCAACAAGAGGTGATGCCATTTTAGATTCGGTATTGAGTAATAGAAGAACTCTATTACTTTATCTAAGCCTTATAAAAAGAACTGGTTGTAGAGGACAACCTTGATTCAAATAATCATGATCTAATTCAGTCTAAATTAAATGGAAGGATGAACAAAAGTAAGTCAGCAAGTTAGGGTCCTTGATTTCAAAAGGGCAAACTTTAAAAAAGTTAAGGGAATGAGTAAGAGACTGGACTGAAGAACTTAAGGATCTGAATGTGGAGGAAGCTTGGAATTACTTTAAGTCAAAGTTGTAGAAATTATCTGAAGCCTACATCCCAAGAAAAGGGAGAAAATCATAGGGAAGAGCTGCAGACCAAATTGGATGAACAATCATCTCAAACAGGTTATTACAATAAAGTAGAAAGCCTACATGGAACGAAAGAATGTATGGATCAGCAAGGAAAGCTACCTCTTGGAGATCAGACAGAGTAGGGATAAAGTGACAACTGCCAAAAGCCAAGCAGAGTTGATCCTTGCAAAGGTAATTAAGACCGGTAGTAAAAAGATCTTTAGCCATATAAATACAAAGAAAACAAGGAAAGAAGTGGGACCAATAAGCACAGAGGATGGAGTGGAGAGTAAAGATAATCTAGGTATGGCCCACCACCTAAATGAACACTCGCAGGTCTGGGGAGAACATAGATGTGGTCCCTTTCTCCCTGGTATCCTGTGGTTCTCAGTTGATAATAGCCATCTCATTGGGTTGAATTCCAGAGATGGAGGCAGAGTAGATGCCCATGAGCAGATGCTGGTGGTGGGTTGCACTGAGGAAGTTATAGGACTTGAGAATGTGGGCTGGTTCCAGACTGGGCCCGATTGAGGCAGAGCTATGCCTTTGGGACAAGGCATCAGCCTTGCCATTTCTAGGTCCAGAGCAGTAGATCAAGGTAAAGCTGAACCAGAAGAAGAATAGGGTCCACCAGAGCTGTCGTCGGTTTTGAGCCTTGGCCCTACGCAGGTACTCCAGATTCTTGTGATCATCAAATGCTCAACCAGATTCCAAGTAGCATCACCATTCTTCAAAAGCAGTCTTGACTGCCAAGAGCTTTTTGTCCAAAATTTCATAGTTTCATTCAGCAGAGGTGAGCTTCGTCAAGTAGTAGGTGATGGGGTGCAGTACTTGCTTGGACTTGCCTCTAGGAGAGGACTGCCCCAATCGCCATGCTAGAGGCATCGGCCTACACAATGAAAACTTGTCTCATATCTGGATGGGCCAATACTGGAGTAATGCAAGCTTTAACTGTTTGAATGAATGCTGGGCCTCAGGCGACCAGTGGAATTGGGCATTCTTTGGAGTAGAGCAGTGAGTGGCTCAACTTGTTTTGCAAAATTTGAGATGAACCTCTGGTAAAAATGTGCAAATCCTAGAAAACATTGTAGGTAGCTCACATAGTGGGGAACTGCCCAGTTACAGAGAGCCTGGACTTTGCATGGGTCCCATCTTTTATTCTTTCTGGGGACAAGATGAGATTCAAGAACTCAACTGAGGTCTGATCAAATATGTACTTTTGGAGTTTAGCATCGAGACCATGTTGTCATAGTCTCTCCAGGACTGTGCGGACCTGAGTGGTGTGTTGGTCCAGATCGTCTATATTGTTTAAGTGTACACTACATCCTGGGCTAGTAGGTGTCGTAGCACATCGTTAATGAAGTGCAGGAATGATGCTGAGGCATTAGTCAATCTGAATAGCATGAGTCATAGAATCATAGAATCATAGAATCATAGAATATCAGGGTTGGAAGGGACCCCAGAAGGTCATCTAGTCCAACCCCCTGCTCAAAGCAGGACCAAGTCCCAGTTAAATCATCCCAGCTAGGGCTTTGTCAAGCCTGACCTTAAAAACCTCTAAGGAAGGAGATTCTACCACCTCCCTAGGTAACGCATTCCAGTGTTTCACCACCCTCTTAGTGAAAAAGTTTTTCCTAATATCCAATCTAAACCTTCCCCATTGCAACTTGAGACCATTACTCCTCGTTCTGTCATCTGCTACCATTGAGAACAGTCTAGAGCCATCCTCTTTGAAACCCCCTTTCAGGTAGTTGAAAGCAGCTATCAAATCCCCCCTCATTCTTCTCTTCTGCAGACTAAACAATCCCAGCTCCCTCAGCCTCTCCTCATAAGTCATGTGCTCTAGACCCCTAATCATTTTCGTTGCCCTTCGTTGTACTCTTTCCAATTTATCCACATCCTTCCTGTAGTGTGGGGCCCAAAACTGGACACAGTACTCCAGATGAGGCCTCACCAGTGTCGAATAGAGGGGAACGATCACGTCCCTCGATCTGCTCGC
Organism: Dermochelys coriacea; assembly: GCF_009764565.3. Taxonomy (NCBI): domain Eukaryota; kingdom Metazoa; phylum Chordata; order Testudines; family Dermochelyidae; genus Dermochelys; species Dermochelys coriacea. The sequence goes on along the minus strand of NC_050082.1, from coordinate 4,891,906 downwards.
TATGCCCCTACTTATACAACCCAAAATGCCATTGGCCTTCTTGGCAACAAGGGCACACTGCTGACTCATATCCAGCTTCTCGTCCACTGTCACCCCTAGGTCCTTTTCCGCAGAACTGCTGCCGAGCCATTCGGTCCCTAGTCTGTAGCGGTGCATTGGATTCTTCCATCCTAAGTGCAGGACCCTGCATTTATCCTTATTGAACCTCATTAGATTTCTTTTGGCCCAATCCTCCAATTTGTCTAGGTCCTTCTGTATCCTATCCCTCCCCTCCAGCGTATCTACCACTCCTCCCAGTTTGGTATCATCCGCAAATTTGCTGAGAGTGCAATCCACACCATCCTCCAGATCATTTATGAAGATATTGAACAAAACGGGCCCCAGGACCGACCCCTGGGGCACTCCACTTGACACCGGCTGCCAACTAGACATGGAGCCATTGATCACTACCCTTGAGCCCGACAATCTAGCCAGCTTTCTACCCACCTTATAGTGCATTCATCCAGCCCATACTTCCTTAACTTGCTGACAAGAATGCTGTGGGAGACCGTGTCAAAAGCTTTGCTAAAGTCAAGAAACAATACATCCACTGCTTTCCCTTCATCCACAGAACCAGTAATCTCATCATAAAAGGCGATTAGATTAGTCAGGCATGACCTTCCCTTGGTGAATCCATGCTGACTGTTCCTGATCACTTTCCTCTCCTCTAAGTGCTTCAGGATTGATTCTTTGAGGACCTGCTCCATGATTTTTCCAGGGACTGAGGTGAGGCTGACCGGCCTGTAGTTCCCAGGATCCTCCTTCTTCCCTTTTTTAAAGATGGGCACTACATTAGCCTTTTTCCAGTCATCCGGGACTTCCCCCGTTCGCCACGAGTTTTCAAAGATAATGGCCAAGGGCTCTGCAATCACAGCCGCCAATTCCTTCAGCACTCTCGGATGCAATTCGTCCGGCCCCATGGACTTGTGCACGTCCAGCTTTTCTAAATAGTCCCTAACCACCTCTATCTCTACAGAGGGCTGGCCATCTCTTCCCCATTTTGTGTTGCCCAGCACAGCAGTCTGGGAGCTGACCTTGTTAGTGAAAACAGAGGCAAAAAAAGCATTGAGTACATTAGCTTTTTCCACATCCTCTGTCACTAGCTTGCCTCCCTCATTCAGTAAGGGGCCCACACTTTCCTTGGCTTTCTTCTTGTTGCCAACATACCTGAAGAAACCCTTCTTGTTACTCTTGACATCTCTTGCTAGCTGCAGCTCCAGGTGCGATTTGGCCCTCCTGATATCTTTCCTACATGCCCGAGCAATATTTTTATACTCTTCCCTGGTCATATGTCCAAGCTTCCACTTCTTGTAAGCTTCTTTTTTATGTTTAAGATCCGCTAGGATTTCACCATTAAGCCAAGCTGGTCGCCTGCCATATTTACTATTCTTTCGAGTCATCGGGATGGTTTGTCCCTGTAACCTCAACAGGGATTCCTTGAAATACAGCCAGCTCTCCTGGACTCCCTTCCCTTTCATGTTAGTCCCCCAGGGGATCCTGGCCATCTGTTCCCTGAGGGAGTCAAAGTCTGCTTTCCTGAAGTCCAGGGTCCGTATCCTGCTGCTTACCTTTCTTCCCTGCGTCAGGATCCTGAACTCAACCAACTCATGGTCACTGCCTCCCAGATTCCCATCCACTTTTGCTTCCCCCACTAATTCTACCCGGTTTGTGAGCAGCAGGTCAAGAAAAGCGCTCCCCCTAGTTGGCTCCCCTAGCACTTGCACCAGGAAATTGTCCCCTACGCTTTCCAAAAACTTCCTGGATTGTCTATGCACCGCTGTATTGCTCTCCCAGCAGATATCAGGAAAATTAAAGTCACCCATGAGAATCAGGGCATGCGATCTAGTAGCTTCCGTGAGTTGCCGGAAGAAAGCCTCATCCACCTCATCCCCCTGGTCCGGTGGTCTATAGCAGACTCCCACCATGACATCACTCTTGTTGCACACACTTCTAAACTTAATCCAGAGACACTCAGGTTTTTCCACAGTTTCGTACCGGAGCTCTGAGCAGTCATACTGCTCCCTTACATACAGTGCTACTCCCCCACCTTTTCTGCCCTGCCTGTCCTTCCTGAACAGTTTATAACCATCCATGACTGTACTCCAGTCATGTGAGTTATCCCACCAAGTCTCTGTTATTCCAATCACGTCATAATTCCTTGACATCACCAGGACCTCCAGTTCTCCCTGCTTGTTTCCAAGGCTTTGTGCATTTGTATATAAGCACTTGAGATAACCTGTTGATCGCCCCTCATTCCCAGTATGAGGCAGGAGCCCTCCCCAATATTTCAATATTCATAGTGGCCATAGCAGGTTCGAAAGGCAGTCTTCCATTCATTCTCCCCACTCAAAAATGAACAAGATTGTAAGCTCCCTGGAGAGCCAATTTAGTGACCCGTATCTGCTGATGGGGAGGTGGGGAAGACAACCCTGGAGCAGCTCAAGTCACGCCCTCCCCCTGCAGTCCTCCCTAGGGTGACCAGATGTCCTGACTTTATAGGGACAGTCCGGATTTTGGGGGCTTTTTCTTATATTGGCACCTATTACCCCCCACCCCCTTCCCAATTTTTTACACTTGCTATCTGGTCACCCTAGTCCTCTCGCTTCCGTAAAGCAGCAGCCCCTCCGTGCTGCTCCCAGCTGTTCCTCTGCCTCTCCCGGCAAAGTTAAAGCAGCAGCAACTCCAAGCAGCTCCCAGATGTTCTTCCGCTCCTGCCTCTGCCTCACCTTGCCTAGTGCAGCTCCCCAGCTTGGCTGCCCCACAGGGAGGGGGCGCAGCCAGCCACACCATGTGATCGAACAATCTGGGGGGGGACATGTGATCCCGCAAGCCTCCCCCATGCATTGCCTCTGACAGCCCCCCATGTGGCCCAACAACTCAGGGATTAGGGGTAGTTGGTAATAGTTCCGGATTGTGACCTGGTTTAGGGCTCTGTAATAGACACAGAGACAGGGGCTGTCACTGGGGCACTGGCTGGTGAGGTTGATCTGTGGATGAGCCCCAGGCCAGGTTCTCTTGGAGTTGTTCTCACAGCACTGGCAGTTCAGGCTCTGGCATTGTGTAGATATGCTCAGACAGTATCTGTATCCCTGGCTGGAGTCCTGTATGGGGGGAGGCTTTCTGCATTCTTCTTCTCAAAGATGTCAGCATAGTCCTGGCACTTGGGGGGAGTTCCATCGTTCCCTTGGTAGGGTTTCAATGCAAGTGACTAAACCTACTTAGACCTTCTTGGGCCACAGTGCAGCACTCGCTGGTCCCTAGCCATGCCATCGGCAGAATTCTGATGAGAAAGTGACCTTCCATTCTCACCACTGAATGAGGGGGTCAAGAAGGGTTAACCAGGAGATGCCAAGGATCAGGAGAATGCAGGCATGGATCACTCCAAATCAAACTAGCTTTCTGTGTCCCTGAATAATGAACTCCAGGGGAGCAGTCTCCCCAACAACTTGACCTAAAGACAATGGGAAGCCATCAATAGTTTCAGTCATGTTCAGCAGGACCTTGTGTCGCAGGGGAATCTGTAGGGCCTGAACTATTGCTGCATCCATAGCATTGTCCAATGCTCCTGTGGTAGAAAATTAACCACGTGTTGTGTTTGGATCAGAACAAGCCTAAGGCTCCTTTATTGATTACAAGCGCAGGTGGGTAACAGCTCTAAGTAGCTGCTCCCCGATGCAAAGCACACACAACTTTTTAAAGCTTAAAACCACAGACAAATTACACATACTTTTGTATTAATTACCTTATTTGGAATACATTGCAAAATTAACGCTGGTCAAAAGCAAAAACAAGCATCTCCCCCACTAGGCCCTTCCTGTTGTTCACTGTTCTTTTGCAGTCAGTGACCTTTTTAACACAACTGTTGCGGTTATATATTTCATAAGCTTGACTATTGCAAATTTGTTCTGTCTGGGGACTTTTCCATCCTGCCTCTTCATGCCCCTTATGTACAGAAAACCATTGTTCCATTTTGGGGACTTTCCACTGTGACTTCTCCTATCCCTTGACAGACATAAGCAAGCAGAATCTCAGTTTACGGCCTCCAGGCAAGCTTGACCAAAGTCAGGGCCTTGACCTGAGTTTTATGTCCTGTTAATTTTCCCTCAAACTCCCAAATCAATGAGGGCTTGTTGGAGTTGGATCTGTTGGCGTCTTCCAGGATGCACAGGTGGATGGGCACCTGAAAATTGGAAGCCCCTAGATGGGATTCAGGGTGCATCTCAGTGGAGACTAGGATGCAGTGAAATTCTCTTCCCTCAAGGAGCAGGCCGATTCCCCACACTGCGTTTGAACCAGCTTGTTTCCCCAAGCTCCTCAGTGTTCATACTGGGCAGGTCAAGATGGCATGGCCAAGTTTGCCACAGTAGAAGCACAGGTGGTGCTGATGTTTCTGTTCTTTTTCTTCAGGGGCAAGCCACTGATAAGATTGGCTTGCGTGGGTTAGGTGGACATACAGAATGGGAGGTCCCCATACAGACTGAAGGGAACCTCTTTTCTCTTCTCTTCATTCTCACAGCTGCTCTTCTGTGGGGAAAGTGGGGTTCACAAGGTTATCTAGGCCTGTAGGCATCTCTGTGTGGGCCAGTTCATCTTTAGTCTCTTCCTGCCAGCTCCACCGGAACAGGTATAGCTGTGCTGCTTCATTCCACTGAGTATTCTCTGTGAGGTGGCGGAAGTGCACCGCATAGGGGACCCCTCCTTGGGGCGACCTCAGCCATTGGAGCTCAGTGTGGGTCATCAAATATGGTTGATATTGACTGGAGAAAGGCATCCCAGTTTGACAGTGCTAGGCCATGGCCTTCCAGCAGGGGAGAGGCCCATCTAATGCATTTCCTGTCAGCTGGCTGATTACCAAGGCCACCTTGTACTGGTGAGAGGCATAGATTCTGGGGCACATAGGGAACAGAAGGCAGCATTGGTTCATGAAGCCTTGGAACCACCGACTGTTCCCATTGAACCTTTTGGGCCAAGGTATAGCAGACCCCTGTTAAGGGCAAGGCACTGTAGGCAGTGCTCGCAGCACAGTGTTCTCAGCACTGAGCCACCTCACTTGTTCCTGCAGCTGCTGTTTTTCCTGATCAGCTGTATGATTTGGGCCTGCAGAGCTTGATTTTGTCTGGAGTGGAGGCTGAGTTGGGAAAAGCAAATGCTTCCAGTTGAGGTGGTGATGCAGCTGGGTCCATCCTTCTCACATCGGGCCATAGGGTTATCATTGTTCAAATAAGTCATCAAGGCTGTGGGCAGCCAGACCTAATGGTCAGAGTCAGAGTCCACAGTCAGGAATTGAGTCAGCTGGGTCAGGATACCAGCAGATCAGAAGCAGGAGACAAACTGGAGATTAGAACCACAAGTCAGAGGTCAGGAGCCAAACCAGATCAGAACACTGGGAAGTCAACTCGTGGGATTGGGAAGCACATGGGACATGGTCCAGAGCAGGGTGGATCCCCGTTGTTAGGAGACCTTCCTGTTCATGTTGCTGGCTTAAGTAGGGCCAGTGGGCCAGTCAGCTGCTCTAGGAGTCCACCAATAGGATGTCAGGGCGAAACCTCAAACTGGGGCTGGGCTTCCAGCTGTCAGCAGGCTGCCAAGTGGAGGGTTAAAGGTGGCTGCAACTGTGGACCTGGGTTTGAGATGTGTTGGCCATGACACAATCCCACAGTAAGACACACATTTTGCAGTGATTATATAACAGACTCCAAAGCTATTTACATTAATTCAGTAAGATGCTGCAGGAACCTGGCAGATCGTTCATACTCATTCTTAGCAATCTGTCCATGTTTCCACTCTTTGTAGGTTTCCTGTTTGATTTGAAGGTCATTAAAGACCTCCTGATGCAACCATATTGGCCTTTTACTATTTTTCCTATTCCTCTGCATCAGGATAGTTTTCTGTCTCCTTGAAAACCTGCCTGTTCTCCTGAACTCCTTTATCCCTTAAGATTTTCGTCCCAGGCACCCTACCTACCAGTTCTCTGAGTGTATTCCAATCTGCTTTTTAAAATCTATTGTCCTTTTCCTGCTGCTCTCATGCCTTCCTTTCCTCAGAATCATGAAACTTATCATTTCATGATCACTGTCACCCAAGTTGCCTTCCACCCTCAGATTCACAACCAATTTGCCTCTGCAAACCTGAACTGCCTCATCAGAAACCATTCACAGCCCATGATGTAGGACCAGTGATGCTTCTTGAGCTCACAGGAATCCCTGGCCTTTGGAGATCAGCAATTAATCTCCTATCTGTGTCTAATCAGCACTCTGCAGTAGGCTAGCACTGCTCTAGAAAGCTGCCTTATCTTCCTCAGTAGAGTAGCGGGTCAAACTGATTACTTAACAGTTGCATCTTGCCTTGACCTCAGAATTTTGAGCATGGATTATCTGAGAGTAATAGCATCTTGGAAATATATTACTCCAGCATTTGCTTCCACATCTCAATGTCTGAGTTCATCTCTAAACTTGCCTTTCCAAGCACCTGATTTGCAAGCGGCTGCTTCTTAAGTATCCAGGATATAATAAGTGCATACAGGAGGTGGAATGCATGCAGGATGGCAGATATGTGCACTTCATGCTGGGAGAAAAGCATGATGTCCATCATCCCACCTGCTGCTTTGTGTTTGTGACACACTTATGCTCAATGAGAAACACTGGTGAGGGACCTTTCTATGCCAAGGCTGTGCATACACACCCTGTTGTTTCCTAGCCATTGAAAGTTCCCTCCACTTTGTACAATGAATTTGGCCTACCCCGCATCCCTAGCAAACACCACAAGAACATTAGTTGGGAGGAAGCACAAGCAGAGAGGGATCCTGCCTCATACTAAGAAAGCAGGACAAACAGCAAGTTATCTCAAGTGCCTATACACAAATGCAAGAAGCCTGGAAAACAAGCAGGGAGCACTGTAAGTCCTGGCACAGTCAAGGAATTAAGATGTGATTGGAATAACAGAGACTTGATGGGATAACTCACATGACTGGAGTACTGTCATGGATGGATATAAACTGTTCAGGAAGGACAGGCAGGGCAGAAAAGGTGGGGGGAGTTGAAATTGTATGTAAGGGAGCAGTATGACTGCTCAGAGCTCTCCGGTATGAACTGCAGAAAAACCTAGAGTCTCTGGATTAAGTTTAGAAGTGTGAACAACAAGGTGATGTCATGGTGGAGTCTGCTATAGACCACTGGACCAGGGGGCAACTCAGGCAGATTTACTAGATTGCAGGCCCTGTTCTCATGGGAGACTTCAACACCCTGATATCTGCTGGGAGAGCAATACAGCAGTGCCAGACAATCCAGGAAGGTTTTTGGAAAGTTTAGGGGATAATTTCCTGGTGCAAGTGCGGGAGGAACCACTAGGGGCAGAGCTCTTCTGGACATGCTGCTCCCAAACCGGGAAAATTAGTAGGGGAAGCAAAAGTGGATGGGAACCTGGGAGGCAGTGACCTGAGATGGTCGAGTTCAGGATCCTGACGCAGGGAAGAAAGGAGAGCAGCAGAATATGGACCCTGGACTTCAGAAAAGCAGACTTTGACTCCCTCAGGGAACTGATGGGCAGGATCCCCTGGGAGAATAACATGATGGAGAAAGGAGTCCCAGGAGAGCTGGCTGTATTTTAAAGAATCCTTATTGAGGTTGCAGGAAACAAACCATCTGGATATGTAGAAAGAATAGCAAATATGGCAGGCAACCAGCTTGGCTTAACAGTGAATCCTTGCTGACCTTAAACACAAAAAAGAAGCTTACAAGAAGTGGAAGATTGGACAAATGACCAGGGAAGAGTATAAAATATTGGTTCGGGCGCAGGAGTGAAATCAGGAGGCCAAATCACACCTGGAGTTGCAGCTAGCAAGAGATGTAAGAGTAACAAGAAGGTTTCTTCAGGTATGTTAGCAACAAGAAGAAAGTCAAGGAAAGTGTGGGCCCCTTACTGAATGAGGGACGCAACCTAGTGACAGAGGGAATGTGGGAAAAATCTAATGTACTCAATGCTTTTTTTTGCCTCTGTCTTCACGAACAAGGTCAGCTTCCCAGACTACTGCACTGGGCAGCACAGCGATGGGAGGAGGTGACCAGCCCTCTGTGGAGAGAAAAACAGGTTCAGGACTATTTAGAAAAGCTGGACGAGCACAAGTCCATGGGGGCCGGATGCGCTGCATCCAAGAGTGCTAAAGGAGATGGCGGATGTGATTGTAGAGCCATCGGCCATTATCTTTGAAAAACTCATGGTGATCGGGGGAAGTCCCGGATGACTGGAAAAAGGCTAATGTAGTGCCCATCTTTAAAAAAGGGAAGAAGGAGGATCCTGGGAACTACAGTCCAGTCAGCCTCACCTCAGTCCCTGGAAAAATCATGGAGCAGGTCCTCAAGGAATCAATTCTGAAGCACTTAGAGGAAAGTGATCAGGAACAGTCAGCATGGATTCACCAAGGGCAAGTCATGCCTGATTAATCTAATTGCCTTCTATGACGAGATAACTGGCTCTGTGGATGAGGGGAAAGTAGTGGATGTGTTGTTCCTTGACTTTAGCAAAGCTTTTGATATGGTCTCCCACAGTATTCTTGCGAGTAAGTTAAAGTATGGGCTGGATGAATGGACTATAAGGTGGATAGAAAGCTGGCTAGATTGTTGGGCTCAACGGCTAGTGATCAATGGCTCCATGTCTAGTTGTCAGCCGGTATCAAGAGAAGTGGCCCAGGGGTTGGTCCTTGGGCCAGTTTTGTTCAATATCTTCATTAATGATCTGGAGGTGCAGATTGCACCCTCAGCAAGTTTGCAGATGACACTAAACTGGGAGGAGAGGTAGATAGGATACAGAGGGCTCTAGACAAATTAGAGGATTGGGCCAAAAGAAATCTGATAAGGTTCAACAAGGACAAGTGCAGAGTCCTGCACTTAGGACGGAAGAATCCCATGCACCGCTACAGACTAGGGACCGAATGGCTCAGCAGCAGTTCTGCAGAAAAGAACCTAGGGGTTACAGTGAACAAGAAGCTGGATATGAGTCAAAAGTGTGCCCTTGTTGCCAAGAAGGCCAAAGGCATTTTGGGATGTATAAGTAGGGGCATTGCCAGCAGATCGAGGGACGTGATCGTTCCCCTCTATTTAACTTTGGTGAGGCCTCATCTGGAGTACTGTGTCCAGTTTTGGGCCCCACACTACAAGAAGGATGCGGAAAAATTGGAAAATGTCCAGCGGAGGGCAACAAAAATGATTAGGGGACTGGAACACGTGACTTATGAGGAGAGGCTGAGGGAACTGGGATTGTTTAGTCTGCGGAAGAGAAGAATGAGGGGGGATCTGATAGTTGCTTTCAACTACCTGAAAGGGGGTTCCAAAGAGGATGGATCTAGACTGTTCTTAGTGGTAGCAGATGACAGAACGAGGAGTAATGGTTTCAAGTTGCAGTGGGGGAGGTTTAGTTTGGATATTAGGAAAAACTTTTTCACGGGGAGGGTGGTGAAGCACTGGAATGTGTTACCTAGGCAGGTGGTGGAATCTCCTTCCTTAGAAGTTTTTTAACCTCAGGCTTGACAAAGCCCTGGCTGGGATGATTTAGTTGGGGATTGGTCTTGCTTTAAACAGGGGGTTAGACTAGATGACCTCCTGAGGTCCCTTCCAACCCTGATATTCTATGATTAGACTAATTCATAGGGAGGCTTTTAAATTCGCCCAGAGATTCCTTCCGTATGTTTTCACTAGAGCAGGTGCATCTGTGTCACTGATGGGGGAGGAGACAGAAGGCCATCGATGGGCTGAGTGTGTTTGGAACAGCATTGGAAGAATTTGAGAGCTCATCTGTTCCAAGCCTTCTGAGCTTCACCCAACCTGAGAATGGGTGTTTAAGTCCAATCAGAGATTCGGCCTACTTGGATGCCAAACTCTGGCTGGATTCTTTTAGTGACATAGGTCTGTTCAGTTCAGACCAGCATCTTCTGAAGCTCACCAGTCCCTGGAAGGGTGACAGACTTGGGAGAGTGATGGGAAGTGAAAGTCATGGAGATGGAATTACCCATGATCAGTCACTGAGGAATTAGCAGGCCAGAGTGTAGGGTGTTGGTTATTAGAAGGTCTGTGTTGGCCACCTGGGCTCAAATTGGCTTCTTGATTAGTGCAATGTGTTCTCATCAGGAGATGAGAGGTCTGAACAAAGGGAGATTGACTCCAAAAAGGAAGAGGAGAGTTTGATTAGAGGGACTCTAACAATGTGAAGTAACGTAATTTGCCTACTTACAGCTCAGCTTCGTTCCACCGGAAGAATCAACCTCCTCTCCTGCACAATCAGAGGGCGAGGCCAGCCTGGGGGAGGTAGAAACCTTAGCCCAAGGTTGTTGGACGAGGCAAAGAACTGCAGTGCAGACCATGCTTTCCAGGAATCAGGACCCTGGATGGAGAAGGGTTTGAGGTTTCCACTTAGGAATGCTCCCCGGCCTCTGGTGGTTCTGCAGTCACAAGGATTGATAAGCAACCCCTAATGTACCACCTCACCCCACAGCAGGCTCTACCCTGGACTTTGCTGCTTGTCTCATTCTTCAGCAATTAATCCTGGCAATAAAGCAAGGAAACCCCTTCCTAGGAGTCACCCGAGACGATGATCTGGAGAGAGGGGTGGTCAGGTTCAATGCCCAGCAATCTAAAGCCCTGGCATGTACACATCATTAGCCATTATTGTACAAGATGTGAGTGTCCTCTATCCCAGCAGGTCCCCAGACTGGGGCTGTACCTTAATGCATATGCACAAGGAACAGACTTAAACTTGCAGGGCAAAGTTAATTCTCACATTTCCTGACTTCTGAGAGCTTGACTTTTTTCAAGGTTAATAATGCTCTTGTGGTATAGTTCCCTGTATGGAACATCCCAGGTCTTTTGTCCCTTTTCAAAAGAGACTCAGGGAAGTTTGGCCTGCCCCAGTCCCTTTGCCTGGCTGAACATCTAGAGGTGCTTCTAGGTAATGATTGAAGATGAGGGTGAGACTTGGGAGTAGCTCACAATGCAATGCTGAAGAGCCTGGACTCGTGGCAGACACGGGGACGTAGGAGGAGGTGTTCGAGAGGGAACCATCACAGTGAAGGAATTAGAAAGATGACGGAAGTCAGGCGTGTGGTCCATTAAACATGAATGAAGGGGACATGGGTTACAACAAGGAGAGACCCAGAATGCAGCTGGATACATGGAGTGAGAAGCGAAGCCTCATGAATTGTTAAGTGAGCGTGAACAGGTGATTTAGAAACAGCAGCCCAGGATGGACCATGCTCTTTGCTGAGAACCCCTCACTTGATTCCAGGTTAGAAGACTGCCCAGAGCTAAAGGACGGCAGTAATCACAAACTCAAGGCAGGGAGGGGTGTGTTTGTGAGGGGGGTGAAAGTTGGGGTTATTTGTGGAGGAGGTGCGAGGGGCGTGTGTGGTGGGGAAGACTGTGTGAGGGGTAGGGGGATGTGCAAGGTGGGGAGAGTTTGAGGGGTGAGGATATGCTGTGATTGTGCAAGCTGCAGTCTGTTCCCTGATGGGGTGATGGTGCCATTCCAGCACTCGGACATTTCTCCCCACCTCTGTGGTGTCTCTGTGGCTGTCCCCTTCTCCCCTTTCCTGTCATCTCACCTCATCCCAGTGCTGTTCTCTCTTCCCCTTCACTGTCAGGGTGTCATTCTGTCACCCTGTCTCCCTCTTTCTCTAGTTTCTTGCGCTAGATTGCTCTTTCTAACATAACAGCCATATTGGGTTGGACCAATGGTCCATCTAGTCCAGTATTCTGTCTTCCAATAGTGGCCTGTGCCAGATGCCTCAGAGAGAATGAACAGAACAGGGAAATTTATCCAGCGATCCTCTGTTGTTCAGTCCCAGATCTGGCAGTCAGAGGTTCAGGGATACTCAGAGCATGGAGTTGCTTCACTGACCATCCTTCAGCAACTGCTCTAATTATTTTTGAACCCTGTTATACTTTTGGTCTCCACAACATCCACTGGCAATGAGTTCCACAGGTTGACTGTGCATTGTGTGAAGAAATACTTCCTCATGCCTGTTTTAAACCTGCTGCCTTTTAATGTCATCAGGTGACCCCTGGTTCTTGTGGTATGTGAAGGGGTAAATAACATTTCCCTGTTCCCTTTCTCCACACACCAGGCATGGTTTTATAGACTCCAATCATATCCCCCCTTAGTCGTCCCTTTTCCAAGCTGAACAGTCCCAGTCCTTTAAATCTCTCCTCAGATGGAAGCTGTTCCATACCCCTAATCATTGTTGATGCCCTTCTCTGTACCTTTTCCATTTCTAATGTATCTTTTTTGAGACTGGGCGACTAGAATTGCAGGCAGTATTCAAGGTGCAGGTGTACCATGGATTTATAAAGCATCATTATATTTTCTGTCCTATTATCTATCCCTTTCCTAATGGGTCCTAACATGGTGTTAGCTTTTTTGCCTGCCTCCCTCTCCATTATGGACCCGATCCTGCTCCCACTGGCATCTCTGGTGAATATGGGGTTCAAGCCAATCAGTTCCATCCCCTCACTGCCCCTTTCCCACGCCATCCAGCTTTATCCCTTCTGCCCCCTCTCTCAGGGCAGATAATACACTCATCTCCCTCCATGCTGCAGGGCCCCCTATGTTGCACATAGCCAGATGTTCACTAAAGCAGACAGAAGCCAACACAAGGCTGGCCAGCCAGGGGCACCTCACTTCCAGGGCCCCTAGCAGCAGGTCTGTGCAAGGAAGCACAGCTTGGAGCAACAGGTGCCTCACCAGCTTTATAATGAGTATCTGGGGTGTATATACTGTGTGCATTGGCAGAATAATCTAGTGTGGCTGTGACCATACATCTCCCCTTTGGCCAGTCTTCCAGGCTCCAGGAATTAAAGATGAATCTTTAATTAAAGATTATGTCATGCTACAAAACCTCCAGGAATACCACCAACACAAATTGGCAACCTTAGAATTTAACACTGCACAGACATTGCATCCAACACCAGCAGATTGTCTGGGCTGCTGTCCTAGTGAAGAACAAGAAATGAGTCCATTTTGCAAGGGACTGGCTAGTAGGCTTGTGCACTTCTGCCCTGGATAGAATCTGTGGGACCAGCTAGGGATGCCCACAGTGCCCGCCATGGTGTGTGCATTTGTGTGTGCTCAAGCATGTGCATATTACATACAAAATAACTACTTTGAAAGGTTTCTTGTTAGGTTGCAAAGTCAAGTATTCAAAAGTTAGGGAATGTGAGTAAATACTGAGGCTCCACAGTAATGGCGTGCACCAACCCCTGAGGGTGCCAGCGCCATGCCAAGTGTACCTTGTCTCAGAGGCCAGCACTGCAGGTGTGTGGTGGGGTGGCTGCCCCACCCCCATGGAGATTAGACTAGAGCAGCTGCGTGGATAGGCAGCCAATCGGGAAGGGCCTGCAAGACAGCCAATCAGGGCCAAGCTAGGCCATATATAAGTGCTGCTCAGTGGAGAGGCAAGGCAGTCTCTCCTAGACCTTTGAGGGAGAAGGTTTGGTTCCTGTGAAAAGGAGACTAGTACCTTGGCCAGTGCAGTGCAGGCATGGTGGAGCACAGGAGTGCTCTAGCTCCAATGCCTGCTAGGCTGTGATCCCTGACTACAAGGGGCCAATGGGGGAAGTGGCCCACGGAGGAAAGACAGATGAGAGGAGCACAGCGAGGCTGCTGCTAGAGGGTCCCTGGGTCGGGACACAAAGTAGTGGGTGGGCCTGGGTCCCCCCACCCTCTTGTACTGCACCTGGCTGTAGAGGTTGTGTCGGACTGCAACAAGCACCTGATGAGAGGGGCTGAACTTTGAGTTGTGGTTGGCCACTATGGCAGGAGCTAGCAGACAGACTGTTGCTCCCCTTTCCCTCCCCCTCCTAAAAGGGGGTGAGATCAGAGGAGTGGGCATTATCGGAGGGTGGTGTCCTGAAGCAGACGAGGACTGTCCTGAAGAGGACGTGGCTGAGTAGGGAGCAACGTGGGTCCCAGGGTAGCAGCACAGATGATGGGCGAGACACCAAGCATCATGGGCCCCGTGGTGGTCAAGAGCTAATTCCCGGAGTGACCAGCAGGGGGTGCCAGCGGTGGTGAGTCTTGACTCCATCACAAGGTGCTTCAGCCACTATGCCATGTAGGTGCCAGCCCAGGTGGGTCCCAGTAACTGCTCAGACAGGCAGCTCAGCAAAAGGTGATTTTACTAGGGCTGGCAGGAAAGGTGATTTTACTAGAGCTGCAGATCCCCTAGGTGCAGAAGCTTTAGCAGTTACAGTTCAAAGTGAGCAGTAGTGGTTCCTGTTTGGGCCCCTGGGGCAGTGCTATCAGGAGTCAGTGCCTGGGCTGGGCTGCCCGCTCTAGCCCAGCCTGTATTCAAACAAACAGGAGCTTGCAGGTTTCCAGCCCAGGCTTGGTTAGTGTATCTACCTGGGGCCTTTCTTTACAGGTTCCCTACCCAGCCACTGCTGCTCCCCATATGTCCCCCACACACCTGCACCCAGCTGTAATGTTCAGCAGACACAGCCTGTTCCACACATTTCTGCAGATGTCTCCTTGGGAAACCTTTCTGCTTTCAGCTTCCCTGCAGCTCCTAGCTCCCCATGTAAGCCCTGTTTCCCAAACACAGCCCATCACTGCCTGGGCCAGGAGGTCTCCCCACCTCACTATGGGAAAGGAGCCAATGGGACATGGGGTCAACTGCTGAGCAGATCCACCACATCTAAGGTCACCTGCACCACCTGGATTGTACACCTCCGTGTACATCCATCCTGTGCACAAGGTCCTGTAGAAAACTACATTGTGATCACGTACATCTTGGGCAGTGCTTCCTGTGGCACATACACTGCACAGTGCTCCCTGGTCACCCCTCTGCATTGCCTCCTGGTGGCACTGTGGGACTATCAGCCACCCTAGGCTCTGCAGACCTGGGTTCTAATTTCCAGGTCCTTACCGACATGGACTGCTGACACCTGCTGTTACAGATAGCCCTGCTACACAATCCCACTAAGATCTCTCTTAAATCAAATTTATTGTTTGCCCTCGCCACTCCTACTGGGAGGCTGATCCAGAACTTTATTCTGCTGATGGATAGAAACCTTCTAATTTCTAGCCAACATTTATTCTTAGCCAGTTTCTGCCCCTTCATTCTTGTGCCAACATTGTTCATTATCTTCAATAGCTCTTCTCCCTCCCCTGGTGTATTTATAGAGAGCAATCAGATCCCCTCTCATCCTGCCCTTTGCTAGGCTAGGCAAGCCCAGTTCTTTAAGTTGCCTACTTTTGACTGCTTGACTTTGCAACCTTAATTACAGTCTGGTTGGATGTATGTAATTCCCTAGGGTTTTTTTTTCCTTTTTTTTTAAAAGGAAACAGGTAAAAATAAATTCTACAAAATATAATTGTAACAACCACCTGTCAAGCTTGGAACTGTGTAGCTTCCACCCCAGAGTATAGGCTGGCACTACCTGAGCTACAGGACATGGGCCAGCAAGAGGAGAAAGCTGCTATCCCAGAGTGATACTTGACCACTGGGGCCAGAGAGTGATTGCTGGTAGCATTTTCTCTCTCCCCTGGAAGTTGGGGAAGTTTGCACCCTAGGGGCATGGGGCCATACTCTAGGTTTGAGGTTGGCTGTGGGGAGCCCCACTACCTCTCTCCTCCTCTGGGAGTTGGTGGTATTCTGGTCCATGTGGTGACCCCAGAAGGGGGCATGGGCCACAGGGGCCAGGTGCTGGGTCTAACGGAGGGAGACCCTCCCCCCTCCTCACCTTCTCTGGCAGTGTGTGCATCTGCTGCTGTGTTGGCAGCAACATCAGCAGGGCCCTAGACTCTTCCTGGCCAAGTGTGATTTTTGGCTGGCTGCCACCAATGAGATCTGTAACAGGTTATAGCTCAGGAAATCTGAATGGCTGTTCATGGGGAAAAGCCAAGCACTGCTCTTACCGGCACAGTCATATACACACATATCTCTGCACACTACTGCCTCCTGCTGATCCCAAGCTGATCCCACACTCCAGGCTCTGGTCTATTATCTGTACATAGCCATTGTCTGGAGACACTTTTCTGGCAAAACCTCCCTGCTTGCCCCCCAAGGAGGGACCTGTGTCTGAGGGATCAGAGACCAAGATGCCCATACAGCATCTCTATGGTGTAGCTGATGATTCACCACAGGGCATTACACACTGCACGTGAATTCCTTGGCTAAGTACTTTTCCTCTGGATTCCAGCAGGACTGGCCTGCCCAAGCTGTAGAGAGGATTAGCCGCCAGGAGCTGGATGACAAAACAGTTAGAGAACCGGCATAGCGGCTGCTGAGAGAGGGTGAGAGCAGGGACCCATGTCTCACAGCCAGGTGTTGTTCAGGATTCAGTAAAAGCTGGGGGGAGGGGGTGATGTCACTAGTTCCCGCTCACTGGCCCTAACTGGTGCAGATGCCTTTCAGGATTAGGATGATGAAGGCCTAGTGGTGTTATGTTGGGTCCTGGGTCCCAGGAGACGGTGGGAGTGGTAGCCATAATGGTAAAACTCATTCTTCTAACTCCACCATTTTGGATTCCCACACCCCACCCCGTCTCTATTTTAAAGACCCCAGCTGGGGCTGATGGGAGAATAGCTCATTCCCTCATTATTTTGTCCACCACTTAGCCCTAATTTCCAATACACCAATTTTGTTCCATTAATTTCCACTTTCATTCTAATTTTGTTTATCAGTCTTGATCTTAACACAGTCCTTGGGTGGTATCAGCAGACCCCTTTGTTTGGATCAATCCAGTCTTCCCCTCTCCCTTTGGTACCTCTTCTGTCAGCATTACAGGTGAGTCATAAAATGTTACAACTTTGACCCACTTTGCAACATCTGAGCTCACATTTGAGGCAGGCCTTCTAAACTCCAATAATTATAGCACTCCACTGAGTGCAATAGAGAATCCCACCCACCTATCCCCAAGAGCAATAGACTATCCTAACCCCACCATATCCACACCCACGGAGAACAATGGTGATTCCCCCTCTGCCTCACGCATGCTGAGAGCAACAGGAGCTGCTGGATACGGAGTCTCACAAAATGTGTCTTGCATTTGATCAGGACTGCAGTTGGCTGTCCACACCATGGCCTTTTGGAGAATGGGTCAATGCAGTTTTTAGGGCTGGGGCTGTGACCAAGTGAGCCCCAATCTGGTCTTGTTTAGGCAATGCTGCAGGACTCTCCCAAGCACAGGGTGGCAGAAGGGCCGGGCCCTGCTCTCCAGGATAGTGATCCCCAATGGCTACCACATGGGCGAGGCAAAGAGGTGACATCCTGTGATGGAGCGAATTCTTACTGATGCCTCGCTGCTGCAGGGATGTCAGTTCACATGGCTTGGCCCTGTCTACATGGGCAAGGCCGGAAACCATACAGCTTTCTAGCATGCAGACCCATTCTCATGCACTAGCCCGGGGCGGTTTTCTGCTCGGGGTTTGCAAGGTTGCTTCCAAAACACACTGCTAAGAAGGCACTCATCCACTAGGGATGGGACAGAATGGCAAAGGGCCATCAGATGGGAGCAGTTCTGTCCCTGATGACTGGAGGGTATCTGAATCTTTGGCACAGTTGTGGAAAGCTCCAAACCCTGTTACTGTCTCCCTGCTGCTAGGCCAGATGCTTTTCTTCCAGCCCTGCTTCCCAGCTGAGATCAGTGCTTTGGTTCTCTGTGAAAGGCATGACCGGCTCCAGGTTAAAGTCCAGACACGTGCTGCAACTCCGCCCTTGCTGCTGGTGTCTCACTCCCTTTGGGCTGCGTCAGTGGGATGGATCCATCTCTGAGCTGCACAGCTATTGTCCGCTTTCTTCTGCAGTCCCTGGCTGGGCCCAGCCCCTCTGAACAGGGGATCTGCCTGGGTGAAAGCTGGCACATTGCTGCAAGCTGGGACCCCAGCGTGGTGGGAGCCCAGGATCCGCTGCAGCAGCACCATGACTTGGCTCACTCTTGGGCTAGGTGCCCAGCTTGATCCAAACAAATCAGTCTGAAACCCGTATCATCCCCTGTTCACGTACTAAATCCTCTCCTCCTGCTTCCATAGAGCTTGTTACCAAAACATCCCCGCTCAGCTGCCAGGGCGAATGCTCCCAATGATTTGTGTGAGGGGCGCTCATCAGTTATTGCCTGAGAACTGGTTTGCAGGGGTTTAGGCTGCTCCAGTGAGTGTCCTGTTAGCATTTCAGAGCCTGTCTTAGGTGGAGAAGGGGGAGAGGACTGCAGCTGGGGCCCCAGGGGGAGCCCTGAAGCCATCCATGGGCCAGGAGTGCTCCTCTGCTGTCTGAGCAGGACTGATCTGGGTCCTAAGGTGAGTAGTGGAGCCCTGGCCCTCTCTTGTGCCCTTGGGGCAGAGAGGGAGGTGGTGGAACATGCCAGCAGGGTCCTGAGCCGGCCCTTCTCCAGCCGTGTGACTTTTCTGCCCATTTCTGATTCCGTTTCCCCATGTGCCCATTTGAGCTGGCAGGCGAAGCTGGGTGCAGACTAGCTGTGGGGGAGCTGGCAGGGGATGGGGCTGTGTGATCAGCGAGGAATCAGCTGAGGTGTGGAGCCATTTTAACGTGAGAGTTGCTCATTAACTGATCTGCACTGAACCCAAATAACAAGGTGGGGGCACTGGGGGAACTGGCTCTGCCTGGATATTGCCAAGCACTCTGGGGCCTTTGCTGGCCATGAACTACACAGGGTCAGGCTGTGCCAGCTCTTGGCAAGGAGATAGTCATACGTACGTGTTGCATATGGGGGCCAGTGATCCTGTGGATGGTTTTCTCCCTCTGAGCCAATGACAGATGTTGCCAAGGGGATGCTCTTCAGTCAAAGGTGCCGTCTCCCAGGTGATCCCAGTGATGCAGGGGAGGTGTCATTGACTGTCCTGCCGATCCCAACTCCGGGTGGGCAACTGGCCGGCCTCCCTCCCTGGCTGGTGGCTCCCGCAAGGCTGCTGTGAGCATTTGGGGAGTGCCATGCTGTCGTTTGGGGCACCAGAACAGGGGAGGCCAGGGCCCCATCACATTTTACTGAAATTAAGGGCGAGCAATGGGGGTGGGGGAGAAAGCGGAGAGGAGCAAGCTGGGGGGAGGGGGCAGTCATGGGGGGAAGAGAAGTGTGGAGCTGGAAGCATTTCAGACAATGCTACCACGGAAGTCCTGGACTTTAATTTCTTACCTAGCAGCCTAAATTTGGCCTCCAGAACCCCTCTCCTACCTTTCCCTGTAATTGGTAGATACATGTGCCATGAGCACAAGCTCCTCCCAGAATTACACACAAGTCTGTCTAGATCAGTGGTTTTCAAAGTTTTGAGTTTGTAAGGGGGTTCTCAGAGGCTTTCTATGCAAAAGTAATAACCTCATGACCCCTGAGGGGCCCGACCCCTTCTTTGAGAACCTCTGGTCTAGATGGCTCGAGAGATCTGCAATGTTTGCACCCGGTAGGCAATTCACCATGCAGTTCTCCCAGTCATCGCAAACCCAGCTATTTATATTTCTAATGATGGAATACCTCGTTACTATTACCTGTCTCCTCCTAATAACTGGAGTCAGTGTGAGAGGGTCCCATGCCATCGTCTGGAAGGAGGGTCCCAACTATGGGATCGTTTCCCTGAATACCAACTTGAAGTTCTCCTTCCCTGAGACTTTCAGCCTCCTCAATAGCACAGAGGCTGTGAGACGAGGCAGGATTGCTCTACTGTGTCCCAGAAAGTCTCTTCTGCCTACCTCTCTGCCTCCCTTAGCTCCTCCAGTTCAGCCACTCTGGTGTCAAGAGCCCATATTTGGTGTCTGAAGGCCAGGAGCTGCTTGCACTGAATACACACACATCTCCTGCCCCGAAGGCAGTCAATCCTACATTCAGTGCAATAACCTGCATAGCCCCCACTCTGCTGCTGGACTTCTGCCTGCATTCTTTTTACGCCTGCAGGGTTTGTTGTTTGTTCTGGGGGGGGATCATTGGCCTAAGTTTGGAGTCTGTTTGTTAGGTGTCTTTGCCTCTCCCACACCCTCTCTAAACTCCTCATAAAATTCCTGTTTTGCTGCCCCTCTGGTCGCTTAGGAGCTGGCTTTTTAAACCCTTGTTCTCCCTGAGTTAGCCCCACCCCTTCGTCTGGGATCCTAAAGGGGATCAAAGGAAGCAGGCTACAGCCTGGTCAGGAAGCTCCCAGCCGAGCCTAGCAGGGAGGTTGGCTCCTCACACGGCCTCCCCAGACAGACCACACACATCTTCAGTCAAGCACATGCTGCCCTTGGCCAAGGGGCACCCAAAGGAGGGTATTGCAGTGGGACCCTCCACCCTGCCATGAGGGAGCAGCCTATCTGCTGGGCAGAGCCAGCCTCGCAGCCCTGGGCTGGGCGCCTAGGACAAGGAGAGCCCCGGGGGCCAGGAAGCAGAGTGGTGAGTTGCTCTAAGCCCAGCAGAGCAGAGTGGGGGTGACCCCAAGCCTGGCTGGCCATTGACAGTCCTGGGGTCTCCTAGCTCCTGACCCACCACAGCCCCTACTCACACAATGGGTGCCGAGGATGTCCGTGGTCTGATTCTCTGACCCCTGAGCTAAGCAGTAGCGCTTGGCACCCCCTTTGTACGGGGTGCAGGGCAGGGAGAATTGGGCCCCAAGGGCAGCGCCTGCAGGGCCAGCTGATCCCTGGAGGGGGATTGTTTCCCTTGGCCTTTGTGTGCTTCATAAGGTGAGAAACAGACACTTTTCCTCATTTAAAAACTCCCCCTGGATCATTGGAATCGCAGCTTCAGCAAAACCAGCCAGAGTACAGAAGGGGAAACCACCAGCAAAGGGGTGGGCACCACAGAGCCAGTGCACAGCTTGGAGCTGAGCGTGCTCAGGGACAACCCCACCCGATCTGTGCCATCACCTGGGGGCAGCGAGAAGTCACAGATCCCTGGGGGACTGGTGGGGTCCGTTACAGACCAAAGAATCAAACCAGAGAGCAGGAAAGTTACCCCATAAACACCCATCTGTGATGTGTGTGGAAAGAATGATTGGGTTGTTATAGGGGACATGCGCTGGAGGCCTCCTGCAGCCTGGCGTTCTTACAAATGACAGATGATTTTCTAACCCCCCACCCCCCAAGAGAGAAGTGGACTTTTGTCTTCAGCTAGATATGAACTGCTCCCAGGATTAGAAGTTGGCTGTTGCCTAGTGAGTCATGATCGGGACCACGTGACTTTCACTGTGAGCAAACAGGGGACTGTCCCACCAGGGCTCTGTAGACGTGGTGCTTCGCAAGGGCCAGTTTGCCAAAGATGAGGAAAAGATGAGCAAAATTCCTTGCGGGGAGCGGGAATGTACACAGAAAGCTGTGATGGAACAATGACAGTTCTTTCAGAGGGGAAAGAATTCCACACACAAGGCAACTTTGGCTGAAGGCCCGTCCTGGGTCAATGGTGAAGTGAAGGCAGCAGTTAGAAATAAAAAGCAATCGAGTGGGCTGAGTGGGGCAGAGAGCTGTTGGCTCCTTGCCTGGAGGGGAGTGGTGGGGGGCAGAGCAGCTGGGTCTGCCCCAGGAGGAGCAGGGAGAAGTGGAGGGAGCTACTGAGGAGGTGAGAGGGGAGGATATGGACAGCTCAGCATTGATGGACTGATTTGGGGCAGGAGAAGTCAGCATTGGCTGTATTGAGGGGATCACTGAAAATGGATGAGTGTCCCTGCTTTTTCCCTGTGTATTGTATCCCCCTGGTATGTAAACCCAGCCCCAGCACCTATCCTGGCCAGCAGTTGCCACTGCTAGCTCAGGCTTTTTCTCCGAGCTAGGTTGGATGAAGTGCCATCTCAGATTTAACCCCTGCTCCCCTCCACCACTGCTGGTCTCCTCTGTCTTTATATCAAACTCACCCTCTTTGTTTAGGACACACTTGTTCTGTGAACTGTGGCTTCACCTGTCAGTCCCCCAGGTCCCTGCTCCCAGACTGGCACCTTCTGTGTCCCTGGATGTGACTTCCTAAGGGACTATGACCAGGGCAGCATGGACCCAGGGAAGGGAAGCTGGTATATGCCTAGGAGTCCTGGCCCTGTTGCCGCTGAGCATAGGGACAGTGCAGGAATTCCTGGGGGCCTAGCCTCCGCTGCAGGATGGGAGTGGGTCCCATTGAAGTCAGTGGGGTTCTTCATCTCCCCTGCCCCAGTGGTTAATGCAAATACTCCTGGCCAACCCAGTGAGCTCTGGGGCTTCACATGCCACAAGGCAGCTCCACCTCAGAACAGCAGCCTCGGCAGGAAAACAGAGAGTGCTATTCATGACCTTGATGGCCTGAGCCAATGTTTCCTTCACCTCTGCCAGCTGCAGCATGGGTTCTGCTGCCAGCCTCAGCCATGCAGAGCCAAGTAACTTCTCAAAATGGCAGAAAGAGACAGGCAGTAACTTGGCTGGAGGGTGGAAAACAGCGAAATGCTCATTAGAAAAATGGATGGTCCAAGTGTCCCCTGCTTCACCAGCTTCTGCGGAAGGGGCAGGTGAGGGGCCAATCATAGTATGGACCTTCACCCCGGCTCATTAGCATATTGCACTGACAGTACTTGGCAGGAAATTCAGATCCTGGCTGCTTTGCAGACAGATTGTAACCAGAGTACCCTGTTGGGATCTCCAGATGCAGCAGTCTGGTCTTTTCTTGGAGAGGCTAGTGCCCTGGACACAGGTCATGTACTTAGCAAGAGTCCAGCCTGCTTGATACATCTTGGAAGGACCCAAGAACTCAGCATCCAAATCTACTCCAGGCTAGTGTTTTTGGACAATCAATGCGACACCAAGGGATTACAAAAGAAAAGGAGTACTTGTGGCACCTTAGAGATCAACAAATTTATTTGAGCATAAGCTTTCATGAGCTACAGCTCACTTCATCAGATGCATTCAGTGGAAAATACAGTGGGGAGATTTACACACACACACACACACACACACACACACACACACACAGAGAACATGAAACATTGGGTTTTATCATAGGAGAGTGATCACTTAAGATGAGCTATTACCAGCAGGAAGGGGGCAGGGAAGGAGGAAAACCTTTTGTGGTGATCAAGCTGGGCCATTTCCAGCAGTTGACAAGAATGTCCAAGGAACAGTGGGGGGGGGGGGGGGGGGGAGAAATAGCCTAAGTTAATTGTATCTAGTTTGCAAAATTAATTCCAATTCAGAAGTCGCTCGTTGGAGTCTGTTTTTGAAGATTTTTTTGTTGAATTGCCACTCAGGTCTGTAATCGAGTGACCAGAGAGATTGAAGTGTTCTCCGACTGGTTTTTGAATATTATAATTCTTGACATCTGATTTGTGTCCATTCATTCTTTTACATAGAGACTGTCCAGTTTGACCAATATACATGGCAGAGGGGTATTGCTGGCACATGATGGCATATATCACATTGGTAGATGCGCAGGTTAACAAGCCTCTGATAGTGTGGCTGATGTGATTAGGCCCTATGATGGTATCCCCTGAATAGATATGTGGACAGAGTTGGCAATGGGCTTTGTTGCAAGGATAGGTTCCTGGGTTCGTGGTTCTGTTGTGTGGTTGCTGGTGAGTATTTGCTTCAGGTTGGGGGGCTGTCTGTAAGCAAGGACTGGCCTGTCCCCCAAGATCTGCGAGAGTGATGGGTCATCCTTCAAGATAGGTTGTAGAGGTTTTAGTTGGGGGCTGAAGGCGATGGCTAGTGGTGTTCTGTTATTTTCTTTGTTGGGCCTGTCCTGTAGTAGGTTTCTGGCTCTGTTTCTTCACTTCAGCAGGTGGGTATTTTAGTTGTAAGAATGCTTGATAGAGACTTGTAGGTGTTTGTCTCTGTCTGAGAGGTTGGAGCAAATGTGGTTGTATTGTAGAGCTTGGCTGTAGACAATGGATTGTGTGGTGTGATCTGGGGTGAAAGCTGGAGGCATGTAGGTAGGAATAGTGGTCAGTAGGTTTCTGGTATAGGGTGGTGTTTATGTGACCATCACTTATTAGCACTGTAGTGTCCAGGAAGTGGATCTCTTGTGTGGACTGGTTCAGGCTGAGGTTGATGGTGGGATGGAAATTGTTGAAATCATGGTGGAATTCCTCAAGAGCTTCTTTTCCATGGGTCCAGATGATGAAGATGTCATCAATGTAGCGCAAGTAGAGTAGGGGCATTAGGGGATGAGAGCTGAGGAAGCGTTGTTCTAAGTCAGCCATAAAAATGTTGGCATACTGTAGGGCCATGCGGGTACCCATTGCAGTGCTGCTGATTTGAAGGTATACATTGTCCCCAAAGGTGAAATAATTATGGGTGAGGACAGAGTCACAATGTTCAGCTATTAGGTTTGCCATGACATTATTGGGGATACTGTTCCTGATGGCTTGTAGCCCATCTTTGTGTGGAATGTTGGTGTAGAGGCTTCTGCATCCATAGTGGCTAGGATGGTGTTTTTAGGAAGATCACCAATGGACTGTAGTTTCCTCAGTAAGTCAGTGGTGACTCAAAGATGCTGGGGGTGCTGGTAGCGTAGGGCCTGAGGAGGGAATCTACATAGCCAGACAATCCTGCTGTCAGGGTGCCAATGCCTGAGATGATGGGGCGTCCAGGATTTCCAGGTTTATGGATCTTGGGTAGCAGATAGAATACCCCAGGTTGGGGTTCCAGGGCTGTTCAACTGGTATACAAGACAATTAAGTGTGGGTGGGGGCTAGGGAGGAGGAGGAGAAGGGAATATGACAGGTGGTAAAAAAAAAAATCACACCTGGTGCAGAGAAAGGGAATGGAGAAGTGCTATTTACCCTTTCACACCTAAGAACCAGTAGTCACCTGATCAAATTAATAGGAAAAAAAAAACAAACAAGAAGAAGTACTTTTTCCACAAAACTAACCTGTGGGCCTCCTTGCCAGGGGATGTTGTGAGGCCAAAATGAATAAGTGGTCTCAAAAAAGAACTGAATAAGTTCATGGAGGACAGGTCCATCAATGGCTATTAGCCAAGAGGGACAGGAACACAACCCCATGCTCAGAGCAACCCTAGACCTCTGACTACCAGAGGGAGGCAACAATCGTGTCTACTCTTGCCAACCCACTAGAGGAGTTTCTGAGCTTGTGCCATGAGTCTTTCCCACTGAGAAGCATTGCACCTCAGGGTTGACATAAGAGGCCTTACCCCACCCTTCCTCCCCATGGAAATCAGCCTCCAGGACAATCTGAGAGGAGGCTGCTCTAACATACACTGGTAGGTAGCAGCCCCCTCCAGGGCTAGTCCAGTGGTCAGGATCCCAGAGCAGTACATCAGCCCAGAACCTTCCCTCCCAGGCTCCCCCAACCAGGCAATTCACTATACACCTGACCCCTCCACTGCTGCGTTGTTCAGTGCCCTGGGTGCTGCTGGGGTAATTCATGGGGGATGTGAAATGGCCATTTTCCAAACATTCCCCATTTGTAGGATTTCAGATTCTCAGCCCCTGGAAACCACAGATGATCTTGAGACCCTGAGCTGAGCAGGAGGTCAGAGTCAGCAATTTATTGCAATTCTGACTCTCCATGTCTAAGCCTGCCTATGGGAAGCACTAGCCTATGGGGTTCAGAGACCCCAGCCCCAGTGGAGAATAGTGCAGCTAACTCCACAACACACCTGCACATCTGCCCAGTCCCTTCCTCCTAGATGGTGGCCCTGGGAAGAGGCCATCTCCAAATGATCCCCCTTCCCCAGGATCAGCATGGAAACAACTCATGCAAACCCCTGAATCATTCCTGTTCCCTGACTGCCACTATTACATTCCTTCTAGCAGCAGCCTCTCCTGTAGGAAGACCCTAGCTCAGGAAGCTCAAAGCCTCCAGAGGATTCAAAGGATTTAAGCTCCGAGAGTTGCAAAGAAACAGGGAGCATGTCTGAATCTGCTGGCAACTCTCCCTGGGCGCAGCAGAATGACCTGCTATTATCTGCTTTCTTAACTACTGTCTCTTTAGGGGACAAGCAGCCCCTTCA
The DNA here is from genome assembly GCF_009764565.3 of Dermochelys coriacea. Lineage (NCBI taxonomy): Eukaryota > Metazoa > Chordata > Testudines > Dermochelyidae > Dermochelys > Dermochelys coriacea. The sequence continues at coordinate 4,865,981 of NC_050082.1, read as the reverse complement.
CCACTGGGACGTTTCACCCACATAGTGGACCAGGAACTGCTAAGGGTCTGTAGTCTAGTATCCTGTGTCTGATGGGGCCTGTGCTGGGGTTATACCCAACTTAAAAGTTTTTTCCTCTGTAGCATGGGGCATGGTTGACTGGAGGGAGGCTTCTCTGCTCCTTGAAGTTTTGAACCATGATTTGAGGACTTCAATAGCTCAGACATGGGTGAGGTTTTTCATAGGAGTGGTGGGTGACATTCTGTGGCCTGCGCTGTGCAGGAGGTCGGACTAGATGATCAGAGTGGTCCCTTCTGACCTTAGTATCTATGAATCTTAGGAGTTACATCCCCCAAACACACCTACAGCAGAAACACTTCCTTGTGGAATCACTTCCTGTCCCCAGCTGGGGACCACGAGGTTCCATAACCCTTCTTATTTCTCTCCTAGCTAATGCACAGAGCTGTGGAAAGGACCAGTCCTGCAATCCTTCCTCCCACAAGTAGCCTCATTCAGTATGCCTGCTCGTGCGAGCTAGGATAGGCTTTCAACACCTGGACCTCCATCACACAGCCATTCCCACTGCTCCCAGAGCCAGAAGGAATCATGCTGACCACAAATCTGAAGATAGAATAGCTTTCAAGTTTGCCTGTAGGGCTTTAAACCCAGGACCTTGGGTATCACAAGACAACCTCCTACCCTTAGGCCAAGTGTGATAGGAATTCTGCAGACTTAGAAATGTTGGGCTGGAAAGGACCTTGAGAAGTCATCTAGTCCAGCCCCCTGTGCAGTGGCAGGACCAAGTACACCTAAACCATCCCCAACAGTGTTTGTGCAATTTGTTTTTAAAAGCTTCCAATGATGGAGACCCCACAATTTCCCTTGGAAGCCTATTCCAGAGTGTCTACCCCTAGAGTTAGAAAGGTTTTCCTAATATCTAACCTACTTCTCCCTTGCTGCAGATTAAGGCCATTATTTCTTGTCCTACCTCCAGTGGCCATGGAGAACAACTGATCCCTGTCCTCTAACAGCCCTTCACATAATGGAAGACTTATCAGATACCCTCTCAGTCATCTTCTCAAAAGTAAACATGCCCAGTTTTTTCCACCCTTTCCTCACGGTCAGGTTTTCTAAAATTTATTGTTTATTGTTCTTCTCTGGACTCTTTCCAGTTTGTCCACATCCTTCCTAAATTGTGGTGCCTAGAATAGGACACAGTACTCCCATCAAGGCCTCACCAGGGCCTAGTACAGCAGGACAATTACCTCCTGTGTCTTACATTCAAAACTCCTGTTAATACACCCCAGAATCATATTAGTCTTTTTTGCAGCTGCATCACATTGATTCATTCAGTTTGTGGTCTACTACAACCCAGATCCTTTTCAGTAGCACTATCACCTAGCCACCAGTTATTCCCCATTTGGTAATTGGGTCTTTGATTTTTCCTTCCTACTTTGCACTTCTCTTTATTGACTTTCATCTTGTTGATTTCAGACCAATTCGTCAAGGTCATTTTGAATTTCTGACCCCTAAAGTGCTTGCAACCTCTCCCAGCTTAGTGTCATCTGCAGCTTTTATAAACATACTCTCTACTCCATTATACAAGTCATTAATGAAAATATTGACTAGTACCATAATACTAATATTGTTTAATATGACTGATGGGAAAAATCATTCTCCTTTTAGAATCCTACTAATCAATTTGTCTCATTGCCATCCAGAGAGTACCACAGGGTAATTATTAATCATACATTGTTTAAAAAACAACTCACAGAAGAGTCTCTTTTGGTTGACTTTTAGGTTGGCTGAATTCTCCAAGCTCTAAATTCAAACCATTGTGGACAATAATTATCCACTCTCTCTTTCTCCGTTTATTGGTATCCAGATAAACAGATTTTCACTGCATCCACCATATTTCTACGTTAGCAGCAGAAAGACACAGAAGCTCCTATTGAATAGGAATGGCCCTCAATGCCGAGATGAGCTGTGGCCTCTGCACCAATGAAAATGCAGCTGGCTCCATCACCCAGGCTTTGATAGACATCTAAGCTGTGCCAGAGCCCAGGAGCTTTTGTTTCTGAACCACAGATTACAAAAGCAGCCACGGAAGGTTTAGCAGATATAGTTTCTCTAAAGCCTTTGTATTCTGCTCAAGCGGCACTTCTCAGCACAGAGAAATCTCCCAAAAAAAGAAAAGGTCAGGTCAGATCTCTGTGCAAGTGGAATCCCTGAAAGAGAAAGGTTGCATTGTTTGATTCCAATGCTGGATTTGCCTGACTAAGACATGGTCCCTCATGCACTCCCTTTGTGCCGCATCCAGGAGTCACAATGGGCTGCCTTTAATGACAGGTGCAGCCAGAGCCCGGTGACCTTGATGGGAGTGTTTAACTAGGGCTAAACTCTAATGGACACCTCCTCACTCTTAATTGTTTAATTACTACTCTGCAGCAGCATTCAGCAGCGTGAAAGAAAAGCAGGTGTGTGGTGGAGAGCAGCCCTGCAGAGTAGCTTCCCATTAACATGCACTTGGCTTTCTGCAGTGGGAAGTGAAAGAGCAAGGCAGATAAAGCATTAAAGAGTCATTCATGCAAATGTTACATTTACATGGAGGTCTAGCGGCATCAGCCATGCCCATTCAGAAATACCAGTGGCACAGGGGTTTGTAGGCAGTGTCCCCCCATCCCACACATCTCAGCCTGCATCTGTGGGCCTGCATTTCCCAGAGAGCTGCTTGGTCAGACAGTGTTACTGTGAGAGACCCCAGGGGCAGGGACCTGTCTTGGCAGGCACTGAGGCATATCCGAACCAGCCACAGGAGGAGATTTAGGGCTCTTGGAGAGAGAATGTTTGTCCAGAAAGGGAGTTTCAGTGGGACACCATTAATTCTGGACAAAGCCAGGAGCAAGGTTTGTTTCTGATGTGGCAGCCCTGCTAGGGGCTGGGGTCCTCCACAAGTTCACCACACCCACTGCCCCTTGCTATTGGGGCTCACCTCTAGCCAGCAGGGCCCCTCTAGGGGTGGGGCTCCCGCATCTGTGCTTTGAATGCCAAAAATGGGGCCAGAATAGCAGTGTGTTTGATAACAGAGTCTGGAGCAGCTGCCCCCGGAGTTGGGGTGAGCCAGCCCAGGGCTAGGGGAACGGTGGCCAGCCCTACCACTCCTGCCTTGGCTAGTTTGTCCTCCCAGTGCACTGGCACCTGTCAGCATGGTCATTTCACAGGGGAGGACACTGAATGGCTTACCCCACTGCCAGCCAGGCCCAGATCCCCAGCCTCCTGCACAACAGGCCCCGCTGTGGGCCCTGAGAGCCTCCCCAGGAGAGGTGCTAACCCCTCTGTGGATTGGTTACTCCTGCAAAATGCTCTCGCTCATGCCCCAGGTTTATACAGATGGAAACATGCCCAGTATTAGGGCTAGCCCCAGAGTACAGATGGGCAGAGAGGACGGGAAGCCCTGGGCTGCAGCAGACTAGACCCTGGCTTGAGGAGACATGATGGGTAGCTCTAGTCCTGACTCAGACAATGACCTAGCTGAGTCTGGCCAAGTCTCTTGCACTGAGCCTCTGCTTCCCCATCTGCCTGTGGAGAGAACAGCTCGGGGTGGTGAGGTGCAGAGCTCTGAGCTAACAGCCCATTCCACAGGGGGCAGAATAAACCCTCTGCTTTGATCTACCCCTGTGGCCTTCCACAGAGCCTAAGGGCTCAATGGAGAATGAATATGGGGCAAAGAGCCAGGAGCAAGTATTGAAGGGGGTGCAAGCAAAGTGGTGAGGGGAAAAGGTACCCTGTCAAGAACAAGAAATTGACAAAAAGAAAAGGAGGACTTGTGGCACCTTAAAGACTAGCAAATTTATTTGAGCATAAGCTTATGCTCAAATAAATTTGCTAGTCTTTAAGGTGCCACAAGTCCTCCTTTTCTTTTTGTGAATACAGACTAAAATGGCTGCTACTCTGAAAGAAATTGACATAGGACCTTTGAGTGGTGCTGGGGCAGGGGGAGTGACAGTGAGAGTGGGGTGTCTTGGGGGAATCTATATGTATTTAGCAAACAGCCCCATGTTGGCTCTGTGACATTACATTCCATATTCTTATGAAAATATGCTTATGATATGAATCTGACATAACTGATATACACTTCATGCAAGATGGCTCTTGTAAGGTATCATTGGAAAGGTTCTGATTTACTGAATGTGATTATCCAATTTGTAACACGTATCATTTCTGTATCTAGAGTTAGAAATAAGGACTATAACAATTTCAACTGGGTGTGTATTGGAAAGACACCCACCAGAGGATAGGCCATCAGGAAGGAACAATAAAACCATGAAGATACTAATCTCTCTCCCTTCTGGGAGGTGTCTGGGGACATAACTGAAACACTACTAGGTCAAGTGGTCTTGTTACTTGATACTAAACATTACCTGGGACTTCTTGTAACTTTCCACTGGAAGGGAAGGGGCAGGGGCAGTTTGGGAAACAAAGGATTCCCGCCTTATGTAAGTCCCATTTAATGGTGGGGAGGAAGGCAAAGGGGACTTCTTCTCTCCATGGCCTGTCTACCCAAGAAGAAAAACTGCTAAAGCCACCTGAAGGGAAGGGGGTGGGTGGGAGGAGTCCAGACAGACAGTGTCTAGTCTGAAAAGGACTATAACGAACTCTGAACCACAGAAACTTTGCAACCTGCCTAGAACAACATTTAGAGTGAGAATTTACATTTTGTAATGCATTTCTTAAGTATATTGAGCTTAACTTGCATACTTTGGCTTATTTGCTCAGTAATCTGCTTTGTACTGTATTATCTCCTATAGTCACTTAGGATTCACCTTTTCTAGTTAATAAAGTTTTGTTTATTAATATCACCCAGTTTATGTAATTTCTAACTGGGGGGTGGGGAAGAAGTTGTGCACATTTCCCTCCACATTGGAGGAAATGGGCAAATTGTGTGCTTGGCTAGAAGAGGCTTGTGAGCCTAGCCCAGCAAGGCCAGGTAAAGGGGACCCAGGCTGGCAGAATAGGCTGATTGAGCAGGGGAGGATCTGTTAAAGTCCAGCACATCAGGTGACTCCCCAAAGGGTCCAAACCTGTCACAGGCTCCATCTTCAGGAACAGAGCTGCAGTGTCACTGGGTCTCTGCAGGCAGCCTAGGCCCCACTGGAACCAGCAGCAAATAACCCCCACACTAGTGCTGGACTTGGCTCTCACTAAGGAGAAACACCTGGAGGTTCCAGCACTTGAGGCTCTGGCCCAGCCATGGCTTGACAGACAGCACTGGATGCTCACACAGCACATCACACCAACACTCCGAGACCCAGCTTGGAAACGGCTCATCTCCCTCCCTGCTCTTTGCCCAAGCATTAGCGCCCCGGCTGGACACCCTGCCCCAAAAGCCACCCCGTGCAGAATTTCAGGAGCTAGAGGCCACCCTACAACAGCACTGGCTAGAGCTCCAGGCCAGAGACATGTCTGTTCCGTCACTCAGTCTCAGATTCTCCAGCCCGTGAAGAGCCTGGGAGGAGCTATCTCAATCAATGGTGGAGCCAAGTCCCAGTGCAAGATGGATGCTCATGCTGATGCGATGTGAACACCCTGCAAGGCCAGTCCAAGAACACTGGCTGGTAGGAGGTAACCCTCTCCCAACTCCCCCCATTCTTGACCCTCACTAAGGGGATGCTCTGGTGCAGAGATGGGGTTCAGCATCTCACAGCTTGCCACATGTGGCCTAGACACACAGCCTGTGTGATATATGAAGGGGGGTAGCTTCCTTTTATGGACACCCAGCCAGCCAGCTATAAAATCCCTCTTGGTGCTGTTCTCTACTTGCTTTACCTGTGTAACCCTTCTGCCCATCAGAGTTGGCAGCAACAATGGCAGGGTTCAATATCTAGGGGTTCCATTTCAATAACACAATGCAAAACTGGCTCGAGCCCCCACCCAATGACCTGGGACAAATATATACCACCCCCGCTGGGCACCTCTAAGAGGCAATACTTCCCCTCTCACAAGCACAGAGTCTGAGTGTAGCAAAAGCCTTTTAATAAGAGAGAAGCAATGTGTCATTATGTTGGGGAAATACCACCAAAAGGATTCATACCACAACCCATGAGCAAAACCCATCCCAAGCAAATTTGGGTTGCTGGACTCAAGAACCAAAGGGAAAGGACATGGCCCAAAGTCACCCAAAGTCTGTCCCTTGTCAGTGCAACCCCAGAGTTCGAAAGTTTAGCTGCAGAGTTACCTCCAAACCTGGGTGGAAATGGGAGTGTTAAGGGTCACCTTACATGGTCCAAAGTCAATTGCCCCACCTCTCCATGGGGCTCCACTCTACCAGCCATCCCACAAATCACTCTGCTCTGTCAGCCCCCACACTTAAGCTGCTCCAGCCATCCCACAAACTGCTCCGCAATGCCCCTCCGCTCTGCCAGCTGTCCCATGAGCTACTCCAGCCATCCCACAAACTGCTCTGCAATGTATCTTCAGGCTCCTCCACTACTTAACACAACACTCAGTGATTTCAGCTTGTAGTAGGGGAGCCTCAGTGCTGGTGCACCATTAGCCCAAAGTGAATTCAGCTCAGCAGCCTGTAACTAACTCCTAATAGCTCTGACATTCCACAATAGAGGAAGAAGAAGGTGCAATTAGGATGTAGGGCCCTTATCAGGGGGCCCAGTCCACCAGATGAAAACACCTATTCCCTAGCCTCTCAATTCACTGAGACTTGGAACCCATGTCCCTTGCCTAGAGAGTGCTACTTAGTTGATGGAGAATCTCTCCAGCATAACAAAAGGCTAAATTCCACTGTGATTCACATAATCAGGATTACAATTTATTCTTCTTACCCCAATGAGAGAAACTGGGGATCCCACAGCAGCCAAAGTGACCATTTGGGCAGCTATGGGCTCGTGCTAGGCGGGGTGGATGTGCCTATGCAAATAAGATCAGCCCCTGAAATTCTTTTCCACAACTTGCCACAACTCACCACCTGATGTCAGGGTGGAGCTCATCCTGACTCTGCTTACACCTGTAAAGGGTTAAACCCACAAATAAAAGGAAAGGAGTGGGCACCTAACCAAAGGAGCCAATGGGAGGGCTAGAACTTTTTAAAATGGGGAAAAAAAATCTTCCCCTCTTCCCCAGAGAACCATAACACACAGACAAAGGGAACAGGGCAGCAGTTATGCTGTGAGAAGCTGAAGGCCAGATATGAAAATCAGATCATATCTAGAACTGCTTATTTAACAGTCCAGATATGCAAGTAGACCAGGAATGTTTAGAAAGATGTGATTAGGTTTCTCTCTTTATCGCTTGTAGACTCCCCTGGGCTAACCCCAAATGCTTCTTGTTTCGCGTGTAACCTTTAAGCTGGACCTCAAGAAGATTACTCTTGAGGTTTAATTTTTGTAAGTGGGGGTTTTTAAATCTAGCAAAAGCCTAAGTTCCAGATGTATATTTGTTTTAAAAAAAAATACACCTTTAAGAACAGGATTGGATTTTTGGTATCTGAAGAGATTTGTGCATATGTTTAATTATCTGGGGGCAACAGCTAATTTCCTTTGTTTTCTTTGTCAGCTCTTCCTGGAGGGAGGGGTGAAAGGGATTGAGGATACCCACAAGGAGGAATTCCCAAGTGCTCCTTCCTGGGTCCAAAGGGTTTTTTGTATTTGGGTGGTGGCAGCATCTACCCATCAAGGCCAGAGAAGAGCTGTAACCTTGGGAGTTTAATACCAGCCTGGAGTGGCCAGTATTAATTTTTAAAATCCTTGCAGGCCCCCACCTTCGACACTCGAAGTGCCAGAGAGGGAAATCAGCCTTGACTGCCTGTAACATCCTCACCCTGCCCTCCTGCTGTCAGAGCCCTGGGGTTCCTTCCCCCTTTCCAGGCCTGGCAGCCTAGTCTTGGCAGGGAGAGTCTGACAGGAGACAGGACTTGCACAGTGGAATGGGCTCCCCTAGGAGGCCAGCACAAACCTCCCCACTTTCCACTCAGAGTGCCAGGCATGTTGCTCAGGCCTATCCTCTCGAACAAACAGAGCAACACATGTGTTGCTAGTAGGACAAGAATTCCAGCACATGCTTCTCCCCTGAAGAGAGAGACGCAGGGCAGCTAGTGTTTAATGCACTCCTGGAAGACACTCAAACACTACTGCAATGAGGACAGTATAAGACCCTGCCTAGAATAGAAGAGACCTGATTATTTCTGTACTGCTTCACAGCTTCAATCAATTCCAGCTACAGCAGCTGAGCTGAGCAAGGCAGAACAGCAAGCATTTGTTTAGAAAAGGTAGGGAACAATTCCATCCTTCTCCCAGTGCAGACTCATTAGCATGGGTCCAGGACTCAGGCAGACTTCACAGAGTATTGTCAAAGGGAGGACTAAAACAAACAGCCATTGTCTGAAATCCAGCCTAGCAGGCTGAAGCTGCCGGGGGCTTCTACAGGTGTCTGCAGCTCCATAAGTAACATCTCCCCCCACAAGGCTGCCAGGGGCTCATCTGCTCCCAGAGACCCATCATGCAGCCCTGCAGGCTCTTTAAGCAGCCTCTAGGACAGGGATTCCCAGTTTCAGATACACAAGAAAACCCAAATCAAAGTCCTCCATGCAGCAGGATGGCTGGAAATGCAGCTGGGAGCTGCAGTCTGTCCAAATGGAGGTGCAGGGCTTCCATCACTTCTTGTGTCACCTGCAAAGCAAACACCTGGGGTTTGTTTCTTAAGGTGCTGGGTGTCACTGGGACCTGATTGTGAGAATTTTTATTCACTACACTTGTGAATGATAATTCCACAGTGGCCACTGGGTTTGTGCTCAGAGTACCTAGGTACCCCATGTATGCCTTGGGTTAATCCCTTCCCCATGTACCGAGCACTAATACCTGGGGGAGGGGAATGATGTCTTTGTAGGGTAAGGCCCCGACAAAAGACTAGACAGCAGGGGAAATGCAGCTGGCAGCTTTTGAGATACCTGGATTAACGGGGGTGTCCTGTGCTTTGGGAATGTAGCAAGGCAACTCTGAAGGTAGCAATCCCATTGGGAAGGCCAGCTGCCATGAGTGCCCTGGATTAGCATTTTATATCCATTCCAATAGAGTCATTAGGGCCCCACTGTGCTAGGCACTGTACAAACTCACTTTAGAGACAATTCCTGTCCCACTCTATATAGACAAGATACACAAAGAGGCACAAGATGAAGGATAACTGTAATGGGTGACACCCAGCTCTCGTAAGCGCCTCCCTGTTTGGGTCTGTGGCTGCACCTCTTTCAGTCTGTGGTGACCCCTTCTGGCAGTTTCTAGTCACTCAACCCTTCAGCCAACTCAAACAGACTCTTCTGGGGTGTTAGCCCAACAAAGTGTTTAAGTGCTCCTAGCCCTGTAAGGGGCCATGTCCCCAGGGCTTCCTTCCTGGAGACTCTTCGCTCACTCTGGGCTGTTCTGGCCCCAGCTAGGCCTCTTCACAGTTCAGATCCCCTTCTGGGGGGGGGGGGGGTTATCACTGTCCAACTGTCCATTTCCCCATGGCTTAGGAGGGGACCCAGGCCCACCCACTACTTCAGGTCCCAGCCCAGGAACCTTAAGAAAGCAGCCAGGCACTGCCATATCCCTTTAACTAAACTGCTTTCCATTGCCTAATCCACTTCCCCATGGCCCCAGCCTTCACCAATCCTTCACTCTCACCTCAGGGCTCTCCTGTGTTCAGGCAGAGCAGTGAGCCAGGAGCTCTTTCTCACTGCCCTGGTCCCTGCCAGCACTGAGCTGTCCATGGTGCTTCAGCTCCCTTTGAGCAGCCAGAAACACCACCCACATTCCTCAGGCTCCAAGCACCAACTGACTTTGCCCTGCACTGCAGCTCTTTGTATACAAGCTTCCAACCCTCTGATTGGTTAGTGCCTTACAGCCTCCCCCTGATTGGCTGTTTCCAATGCAGCCGCTCTAGCCCGCTTGGAGGACTTCTCTACTGCTCCATTCTGGGATGGGTGTGGTAGGATCTCAAGGCCTCCAGCAGGAGGCCTCTGGGCATGGTACATCCTGCCACAGTAACATTTTCAAAAGTGCCTAAATCCCACTGATGTAGAACATTTTACTGGTAAATGCCTTGCTCAAGTTCCCACAGCAGGTCAGTGGCAGAGATTGGGTTATTAGAACCCAGGTCTCCCGACTGTGGGTCTGGTGCTCTAGCCACTAGCCATGCTGGCCCCAGATCCCTGGTTAACGCAAGTGTTTCAGGCCAACTCAGGGTATGTGGCAGCTCAAAGGGAGAATTGGTCCTTAAAGTCTTAGGTCTACTAGGGCTCTACCACTGGCAACTAACAGCCAATACCGTATGTGAAGCATATGGTTAACATGGGGCATGGTTAGAAGACAGGCTGCCAGCTCCTGCACTAGCTGATATTCCAAGGTGGTCTGCAGGGGTAGACTTAGGAGGGTTTCACTGAGCGGTGACTGATGACTGAGGGGAGGGCTTCATCAGAGAGCACAAAGTTTTGACAAGATGAAAAGGGGGTGGGGAGAGAGTCTCTGGCCATTTTTGTCATTGGGGAATCTAGGAGCAGAGATGGATCTGGAGATTGTGGAACACTCTGATACAGAGCACATGTCTGACCTCAATTGATGTAGCAGTCAGGGACGTGGATAGTTCCTCATTGCTTTCCCCTGCCAATCAACATCAACTTTGTCGTGTCCAGCTTGTGCTTAAACCTGGCACTTTTCCAGGGCCCATCTGTGCCAGACATTGCAGGAGCTCAACACCACACTCGCACCCCACCCCAGGCTGATACAGCTTGGTAATAGAGAAATTTGACACACACAAAATCAGGAATGCAACTGTAAGGTGTCCGGGGCAGTGCTAAATCTCCCTCGCCCATCCCACACTGTGTGGCATTATATACAGTCCATTGTATATCCATTAAAAACAGTGCTGCGTGTGCAGTTAGGATGTTTTGACACTGGAGGAACCATCCCCTCTGGTATTTCCTCGCTTTCAGCCTGTTTACATTCTCATGCTTTCACTTAATTTTATTTTCACGTCCTTCGGCTGTTGCTTTTGGCTCGGAAGTAACATTGCTCATGGGGGGAGAGCACTTCCCACGGTGCTGGAACAGGGACAATGGCTCATTGCAAGGAGATGACACAGCAGGAGCATTTTCAAGCGGCAGCCTCCACTTAGCACGGCCAGATCTGTGTGGGCACATCCACACCTGCTCTTCCCCATGGCAGGTGCAAACACTAGTCTCTGTCTAATGCCTCTGTGCACACTTTTGATAGCCCAACACCTCTGCCCATGCAAGAGCTAGACTCCCACCAGCTCACACCTGTGCTGGACTGCTGACAGTGCATATACTGGGATTGGAACGCTGACAACAGGTGAGCAGCTGTTTGCACCAGATGACTGCAGGCACAGGTGAGCACCAGAGGGGGCTCATCAGATGCCCTTCAACTACAAGGTCAGAATCACACCAATGATGGGGTTAAAACCCAAATCGGTTCAAGCCCACAAGGCCAGTGCATCCCCCATTTCCAGGGCATGGGGTCTTTGGGCATTTGCAGTGAAGTAAAGCATCACCAGGCTGTCGCCTCCAATGTGTGCTGAGCGATGGGCTGAGGAAAACTGCATGACGTCAGCAATAGCAGGCGCTTTCCATGCTCAGAACTTTGCCCTCAAAAGTTTCATCAAAACCAAGGAGCTGCCAGACGGGATCAGCTTCTCATATCAGCTAGTGCTAGGTGGTTCAGAGGAAGGGGCAAGAAAGCCAGCCTCCCATAGGGATGGTTCTTTTGTATTGAATTATCTGGGGGCTTTTTAAATTAATTAAATTAAAACAAGAGAAAATAAAGATGAGGGAAGAAACCTCTCTTCTGACTCCTCAGCCACTGTCCCTTTCCATCCTGCCTTTTTTACCTCTGTGCAGCCTCCAACTGGGTCCCCATCTCCCTCCTCAGCAGCCCTTCCCCTTGTTTCACCTCCTTGGCTCCCCCATGTCAAGATCGAGTAGCACCATGTAGATATCAGCCTCTGCCATCCTAGCCAAGGCTCAGAGATGTTCCCTACCCCCAATCAGCTGCTCAGTGGTGAGTGGATATGACTGTTCCTGCCAGGGTCTGTTCTGGGCCCAATATCAGTCAATATTTCCATTAGCAGCTCAGAGGATGGAGTTGAGCGCATGTGAATCAAATGCTCGGATGATAATAAGCTGAGGAACTGGCAGGTACTTTGCAGAAGACCGTTATTATGCACAGTAGGAGCCCAACAAAGGAGAAGAATGGGCTGAAATAACATCCACATTAACAAGGGTAATGAGTGGGGGCTGCAGGGGCACATGTGAGCCTATGAGAGCATGTGTATGTGAGCAGGGAGGTTTGGGCTCTGGGTTCTCACTGGCTCAGCTGGCTTTCTCTCAACTCATGCGGAGAGAAAACCATATTAAAGCAAAGGGTCTTCATTAGGTAGTGGTTCTTACAGTGTTAGGTTAGGGTTCCCCACCCTCTCGCCCCCACAGCCAGGTTGCTGGGGGTGCCACCCTATGGCACTGCGAGAAACACCATCCCGGCCTCAGACTTCAGGAGCTGCTGCTTCTGTATGCTCATTCCACATCCCCCAGCAGAGGGCAGAGTTCACTACGGCGAATGACACGCGAAGGCTGCAATCTTGACATATGCAAGACATGTGTGTTTTTTTCCACACCCCGGCCCGACAAAAGTTTTACAGACAAAAGTGCTAGGGTAGACATAGTCTAATACATACTTAGAGCAGATTTCGCACCTAGCCCGTCCTTCAAAATGCCCCATCTCCAGGAAGATGCGAGGGTTGATTGATTTTGGTACCTTCCCTTTCATTTTACAAGTCCAGCTACATCATGCTGATGGAAGTCACAACCATCTTGCAAAGGACAGCACTTCTAATAAACGCACAATGCTTCAAGCGTAAGACCAAAAGACCTGAAAGACCAAAGCTGTTAACTTGCTCAAGTGATCCACAAACAAGAAGCCAGGCAATAACAGAATGAATGAGTTTGTGTCAGGGTCAGTCAGTTTTGTAATGAATACCCAGGGAGCTGTAAGAATGCTAAACGGGGCTCATTTATGCAGTAAGAGGTCACTATTACATACCTTACATTACATGAAGTCTGTAACTGGCAAACACCTCTGCCTGTTATGAAGGAAGGAAGGAAAAGAGAACGGACACTGATGCCACTTGCAGTATTATCACTTGATAGCTACGGAAAAGTTCTTTGAGAAAGAAATGACCAAAACTAATGAGCAAGTGAATCTTTCCATTCTGAGTCTAACAATGAACCATTTCCCATAGATATTGGTATCATAGGCACTGACTCCATGGGGGTCCCTGGGCTGGAGCACCCATGGGAAAAAATAGTGTGTGCTCAGCACCCACTGGCAGCCTTCCGATCAGTTCCTCCCCCTCCCCACCAGCACCTCCTGCCCCCCAGTGGCCCTGCCGATCAGTGCCTCCCCCTCCCTCCCAGTACCTCCTGCCCACTGCAATCAGCTGTTCAGTGGCATGCTGGAGGTGCTGGGGGAAGTGGGCAGAGCAAGGGTGGGGCACGCTCAGGGGAGGGGGCAAAATGGGACAGGAAGACATGGGGCAGGGGTGGGGCTTTGGGGGCAGGGATGGGGTTGGGGCAGGGCAGAGCAGGGATCGAACACTGCTGAGGAAAGTGGATGCCCCTGACTGGTATTTTGCTCTTCCATTTGCTCACCTTCAGCCACTCCCAAAAGAGTGCTTACCCTAAACCTTGCCCTGACAGAGCACCACCAAACACTTCCAGCATGTGCTCATTTCAAACCACTCACCCCAAGTGCTCCCCCTAAACATCTCCCCCTAGGGCTCACTCACTTGAGTGCTCATCCTAAACCATGTCGTGCTCAGTTCTCACTGAAACTATTCCCATTCCCCTGGAGTGTGCCCTGAAAATCTCCCCACCCACCCCAGGCTCTGCAAAAACCACTAACCCTCCACCAAAAGCTCAGTCTAAAACACACCTGAACTGATTCTCATATGAAGCTGCTCCCCAGTAACCAGCTGCTCTCCCCTCCCTAATGACTGTTAACCTCGCAGAGTCTTGTGCTAAACACCTCCCGAGTGCACATCCTAACCTTCTCCGCATTGTGTACATCCCAAACTACACCCAATTCAGTGCTCATCCTACAACACTCTCCCAAATGTTCCCCATTCATTGCTCCTCCCTGAGTGCCGACTATAAACTGCAGTGGATCTCATCCCAATCTACTCCCCTGAATAGCCCCTTAGCGCTGACACTAAGCTGTCTCCGCCAGATTGCCCAATCAAAGCTGTTCTCTTTACATCCTAACCTTAAACTGCTCCTCCCTTGAGTGCTCGATGAAAACCACCGCCTGAGTGGTCTTCAGAACCTGCTCCCTGAAGAGCACTCGCTGGGAGCTGTCTAATATGCCTTGAATATATTCTTAACAGCTCTTAATTTCTTCTGGCTCCTAAAATACAAAAAAGCCACATCTGTTCCTCCATCAATGACAGTCAAGTTTGCACCTCTGTTTACACCAAGATAGGGATTGCTTTGTTCTGAACTTTACCTGGAAACTAAATACAATGGGAAAACAATTCCCATTATATGAGACATCTTGTCAAAGGAATCCCAATGTTGGCTCTTCTATTTTGCCAGGAATGGAAACTGAGATGTCTAAATGAAATCTTCAAGCTATTGTTAGTCAAGAGTCTCAATTTATAAATGTATGGAGCTTTCCTCTCTCCCTGAATCTCGCTAGAAAGAAACATCCTCGCCCACACCCCTTAAAAAGTGACAAAGCAATGTAACATCTTGTTTTCCTATAGTGAGTGCCCCATTGTGTCCTGTGGGTTAATCAATTTGCAGAGACAGGTGTGGAAATATAAGGTCTTGTCTACATTACACAATTAAGTTGACCTATGTTAGATTGATTTACAGCCACCACAGTACTTACTGTGGTTTTTCATGTTCACACAACCCTCCTTCTGCCAGTGGTGCGTGTCCTCTCCTCTTGAGTGGGGCAGTGTGGGGGGCTATGCAGGGCTCTGAGCTGGGACCCTGCTGCTCAACGCTGACAGCCCAGGCTGTTGACTCCATGCAGAGCTCAGAGCTGACAGCCTGGGCTGTCAGCACCAGGCAGGGGAACTGGCAGGAGATGTAAGTAATGCAGTGTCTACATGGACACTGCATCATCCTAACTATATCGACCTAAGCCTATAGCATGGAAGTAGAGTCATTAGGTCAGTGTAGTGGGGGGACTTACATTGGAGGGAGCAAAGCTGTAATATAGACACTTAGAGTGTTAGGTCAATGTAAGCTGCCTTATGTCGACCTAACTCTGTAGTGTAGACTACTATGTTAAACTGGTTAAGAACAGCTGGCAGAGTGACCTATGGAAAAATGAAAGCTATATGGATCAGAATTTCCTAATCCCCTAATTTCAGTCTAAATTAGACATTTATTTATCAGAAACACATCTCTTTATACATGTGTAGCAGGCTTTGTACCTACCCATTAACCAGGGGGGTGGGAGGTAACCCCACCTCTCTATGCCTCTGTCTGTTTTCTAACACCCCCTCCCCCGGTAGTCAGCACAGTGTGGCCCAATGGACAGGGTCCATCTACTGCCTCTTCCCGAGTGGGGTAATGCAGCCTAGCAGCCAGAGTCCCTTCAATGTTCCCCTATGGCAGCACAGACTAATGGCCAGAATCCACCTAATTCCCCCTCCCCTAGTGGGATAGCACAGCCTAGTGGCCAGAGTCACTACTGCCACCTTTGGAGGCAAAACAGGGGGCCTAGTGGCTAGTGGCCATCACAAGGGGTGGCAGCCCCCAGTGGGGGGGGGAGGCTCGGGCCCACCCAACTCCACCAGGCCCTGACCCAGGGCCCTGCCAGTGATGGAGCAGTCTGCCACAGGGTCAGCGGGGAATCCTACCAAAACATGCTGACCTCATAAGAGTGGGAGGTACCACTCCCTTACCCTCCCTAGGTCACTTCCTACTGGCTCTCCTGCAGCAATGATCTATCTGGTATCGGGGTCTCCAGGCTCCTCAGCACCAGACACTCCCTGGGGTTCCGATAGCAGCAGGCTTCTGGTCCAGGCTTCTGGCTCTTCAGCTTTCACAGGTCAGAGCTGTAACAGCTCCTGGTCTGGAGCCGAGCCGAGCCGAGCCGAGCCGAGCCGAGCCGAGCCCCGCCCCGCCCCGCCCCGCCCCGCCAAGTGTTCTTCCTCCTCAGCAGTCAGCCCTGATTGAGCAGCTCTGCGGGCTTTTATACCTGACTTCCAGGTGGAGCATGCCCAGCAGAGCCTCAGGGGTGGGACTTTCTCTGCTAGGAGGGAAGGATTAATCCCCTCTGTACCTATGCAGGGTCGATCCGCCCCATCACAAGATGGATAATCCATCTTGTTTTTTCAACATGATGTCTCTTGTTCTTTTGAAAGTCCTGAGGAATGTGAAACAAAAGGTATTAGAGACAATCAAAGAATGTACAGAGTGTGTCCACTAAATTTAGAGGAACGAGAAAGGATTTTGTTTGTTTTTCTTTCTAAATGTTTGCTGCACTCTAGAAGTGATATGGATTGTATAGCTCATGGAGGAAAAATAATATTGAAAGATATCAGTTCCTAGCATGTGCCTAGCTCTCAAGTACTAAAATAAATTGCTTAAAAGGGAGAGAGTCCAAGTAACAGTCTGGCTTAATACAGAAATACAATCCTTGAAATGAATAAAATAGAAAAAGCCTCCGATAAAAATAAATGATTAAAGAAATTTGTTATACATCAACACCACCTACTGGATAGCAATAAATCAATCAATAAATATCAAAGAAAATGAGAGCAGATATCTGAGATCTGTTGGCAAATGTCCAATAGAAAACAAGAAGATTTCCCTCCTCTCCCTGTACCGGAGCCTTCCCCCTACTGTTATCAGTGGCCCTGGCAGATTGGAGTGGGTTGGGTCTGAGTTCTCAGTGTAGGGATTTAAAAGTGAGACAAGAAAAAAGGGGTGGATCTTCAAGGATTCAGGCAGCTGTAACCTGAAGGCAATTGGGTTTTCCAATTCTATAATCTTGAAGGAACCCAGGTATTAGCAGACTAGTTTTGCAGATGGGAGCTTGATTAAATGTTCTGAACAGAGAGCCACACGTTGTCCCCTGCATCCAGATTGGAGGCAGCCCAGTGGTCGTGGTCTGCATGGCGTTTAAAGGTTTCTATGGTGGACTGCAAGTGTTATGTGAGCTATTGGTGCACCAGGTGTAGCTGGGAGGCTAAATACACAGTGACCAGCATTGCAGAATTTAGGAGTAAGTCTCGGTGGCATAGGGGCAAGGTGGCCCTCAAGTGGTGAATCATGGCATAGTTTCAATACCTGAAGCCTAGATTGTCCCATCAGAACATAAATACAACTCATGCAATAGCAGAGGCCATTCTGAAATTGGAACTCAGAGTCAGGTTGAGTTCCTGAATCATTCAGGATCTGGCAAATCTGGGTTGTGAACTGATTGCTGGGGAGTGGGTTGAGGACATCAGACCGCTGTTGATATTCCCATTGACAAAGTTAGACACCTTGAGCATGGTAGCAGAGGGCTCTTAACCAGGTTTGAGATATTCATCTTTGAGGGATAGGGCATTCACTTTCCCATTTCTTGTCCCTGGGTGATAGCTTACCACAAAGTCAAAGAGAGTGAAGAAGATGGACTGAGTATTTAGCCTTGGTTAAGGTATCTAGCAATCCATAGGTATTCCAGGTTTTTGTGGTCTGTCAGGACTTAGACCAGGAATTGGTCTTCTTCTAGGAACTTGCACCACTCTTTGAAAGTTGCCTTCATAGCCAGTAGCTCTTTGCCCAAATATAATAATTTCTTTCTGCCAGGGTTAGCTTTTGAGAATAAAAGGCACAGGGGAGGCGCTGGTTGTGGGGACCTACATGTTGAGACAATACTGCACCTATGGCAAAATTCAAGGTGTCAGCCTTGATCATAAATGGTTTAGTGGGATCTGGGTGAATCAGGATGGGTCCTGTGGTGAATGTCCTCTTCAGTCAATCAAAGGCTGACTGAGCCTCTGTGGACCAAGCGAACAAGGCCCCCTTTTGCAGGAGCACCATTATGGGTGCAGCCAGGCTAGATGATCCTTTAATAAATTGCCTGTAGAAATTGGTGAACCCCAGGAATCACTGCACCTTGCATACTTACTTGGGTATGGCTCAGTTGGATATTGCTGCCACCTTGTGAAGGTCCATGATAAATCCCTCAGATGAGATGATATATCCCAAGAATTCCACCGTGTCTTTATTGAACTCTCATTTCTTAAGCTTCACATAGAAGTGATTCTGCCGGAGTCTCTCCAAAACTGTGCACATAGGATGCCTGGTTTCAGAGTAGCAGCCGTGTTAGTCTGTATTCGCAAAAAGAAAAGGAGTACTTGTGGCACCTTAGAGACTAACAAATTTATTTGAGCATAAGCTTTCGTGAGCTACAGCTCACTTCATCGGATGCATTTGATGGAATGACTGTGGATGACTGTGGAGGGCCTGACTATCAGAGAAAATGAAGATGTAGTCCAGGTAAATGACAACAAATTGGTCAGCATGTCCCTAAAGATGTCATTTATGAAATGCTGGAAAGTCTCCAGGGCATAACACAATCTCTTTGCCCCACAGTGCACCTCACAAACCATTCCTCCCAGTGTGCGCCTGAAAAACCACTGTCTTCCAGTGTATCCAGCAGATCCACCTGCTAGCATGCCTATCATATACCACTGCCCTCCTTTGTGCCTGTTGAACCCCTAGAATGCCCATTATATACCACGCCCCAAGTGTGTTCCCAATACTCTTTCCAACCCAATTGTGTGTCAATAACTCTTCCCCCCAGTATGCCCACTGAATACCGCTCCTCTCTAGGATTGCATCTCTGAGTGTTTCAAATACCACTTAGCCCAGAATGTGCCTCGAAAACCACATCCCCTTGAGTGTGCCTCGAATACCGCTCTTACATGCCTGTCGCATAGCACTACCCTCACTGTGTTTCAATTCCACTTCACACAGGGTGACCATCGAAAACTGTTCTCCCCGGTGTCCACCTTGAAAACCGCCCCCTGTGTGCGATTTGAATACCCTTCTCCACCATTGTGTGCCTTGAATACTGCTCCCTGCAGTGTGTACTCAAAAACCACTCCCCCCAGAATTTGCCTTGAAAATCATTTCCCCCAGAGTGTGCCTCAAAAACCGCCCTCACCAGTGTGTGCCTTGAATGCTGCTCCCTGCAGCATGCATCTTGAATATTGCCTCCTTCCCCAGTGTGCTCCTCGAATACCCCTCCTCGCTTTCCCGCAGAGCAAGCCTCTAATACTGCTCCGCCCATATGCCCATCAAACACCATGCCCCCAGAGTGCTGGTCACACACCGCTTCCCCCTGAGTTGTTCTTGAATTCTGCTCCCCTCCAGAGTATGCCTCAGACAGCCTTTCCCATCACTGTGCACCTCAAATACCGCCGCCCCTGAGTGCCTTTTGTAACACATTTCCCCTAGAATGTGCCTTGAAAGCTTCTTTCTTTGAGTGTATCTTGAACACCACTTGCACCAGCCCCCTAGAGTGCCACTGAACACCATGTCACCCAGTGTGCCCATCAAATACCTGATCCTCCCCTATTGCCCACTGAACCGCTCTCCCCAGCTGTGCCCATGAAATACTGCTCCTCCCAGAGTGCACCTCAGATGTGGTCCCTCCACTGGGCCATCGAATACCACTCATTGTGCATTGCTACTCCCTTAAATACTCACCCTCAACTTTTCCCCAAGGGTGCTCACTCTAACATTCTCCTGGAGCGATCACTCTAAACTATTCGCTTCTGAACTCTGACTTTAAAGACCACTCCCACATGCTCAGAGAGTGTCACTCCACAATGAATATTCACCGTAAACCACTTCCCACTGCATGCTGCCCCCAAACCACTACCTTTTGATCCTTCACTCTTTGCCCCACTAAGTACCCACCAGAACTGCTCCCCTTTGAGCCCTTAAGCCAGGGGTGGGCAAACTATGGCCCTCAGGCTGCATCTGGCCCTTCAGCTGTTTTAATCCGGTCCTCAAGCTCCTGCTGGGGAGCAGGGTCTGGGGCTTGCCCTGCTCCGGCGCTCCAGCCAGGGAGCAGGGTTGGGGGCTGCTCCACGTGGCTCCCAGAAGCTGCAGCGTGTTCCCCCTCTCACTCCTATGCATAGGGGCAACCGGGGGGCTCCGCTCCGCACGCTGCCCCTTCCCCAAGTGCCACCTTTGCAGCTCCCTTTGGCCACTTGAGGTTCGCGCCTCCCAGAGCTTGCATCCCTGAGCCACCCCCCACAACCCCCTGCCCCAGCCCTGATCCCCCTCCCACCCTCCGAACCTCTCAGTCTTAGCCCGAAGCACCCTCCTACACCCCAAACCCCTCATCCCCAGCCCCACCCCGGAGCCTGCACCCCCAACCAGAGCCCTCACTCCCTCCTGCACTCCAACCCCACTTTTGTGACCATTCATGTCCCACCAACAATTTCTATGCCAGATGTGGCCCTCGGGCCAAAAAGTTTGCCCACCCCTGCCTTAAGCCATTCCCCTGACTGCTCACTGAAAACTATTCCCTAGTTCATGCTCACCCTAAACCACTCCTTCCCGAGAACTCACTTAAACCATTCTCCCCCACTCGTCACCCTAAACCAGTCTCTAAGTAGTGCTCACTCTAAGCTGCTCCCAGTTGGGGACTCACCTGGAACATCCTCCTTTTGCATGCTTAGCCTGTACTCTTCCTCCAACTCATCATGTAAAATCACCCTCCACTGTGTGCTCACCTTAAGCAGCTCCAAAAGTGCTCACGGAAAGTGCTGCATTTTTGCCAGAGGGAGCATTGTGTGCTATCCAACTGGAATCTTTATTCAAGCAAATTCACACAAGGGAACAGCTCCACAGTTCTGCTAATTGCTATCTGCCCTCCCTGGCTCTTTTCTCTGCATCCTCTTGTGTTTATTCCCATGTATTACAATTATTTCTTTCGGCTCAGTCCAATTTATTAGCATCCATAGTTCTACATGAGTTTCTCTCATTTGCTTTCTTGAAATTGGCAGAATTTAGTAAAATTTCAAGTTATCCTCAAATAAAAACAAAGGAGGGAGCTTTAAGTCAACTTCTATCCTCTTTTTTTGTGTGGATCCATATGTTAATTTGCTTATTTTCATGTTTCTATCTATCTATCTATCTATCTATCTATCTATTTTTTTCCAGCCCCTAGCTTCAGAGTATCTAAATACTTCTCAAGAATAAACTGACAACAACATTCATTCATTCATGGAGGCTCTGAGCATGTCTATGAAAGTGCATTCAATGCCTGTGTCACACTACATACACCAAAGCTAACATGAATGTTAACCAAAAGGGTTATTATTGTAACTAAGGTGCTTTGCTTCCCCTCAAAAATGCCACATTCATCCACTCAGCTCACTGAGGAAGATTTTCGTTAGCACTGGGTGAATCCAGCTTTTGGGGTGATTCACTGAGAATTGAGGGATTATTCTTTTCTTTCACTGGCACAGCTACAGTTCTCTGATCTCATCCACAAGCACACAAATATATGAAAGCAGAGGTTCTCTCTTTCATTCCAGGTTTTTATACTGTGGGGTTAGGATTCCAGGTTGCCTTCTCAGAGAACAAATTTCATAACCAGGTTTCAGAGAATACTGGAAACACAAATATATTCCCCATGTGCCACTGAGAGTACCACTCCTGCTGTAGCCACTTATGGCTACTGTGACTTCACCCAGCAGTAGAGTACAGAGTTCATTTTTTTCTATCTCAAGTAATTAGCTGGCCCCCACTACTTCAGTTAGTGAGCATCTCACAATCATTAATGGATTTAACATCATGGCCCTCCTGTACAGCAGGGCAAGGCTATTATCCCCATTGAACAGGTGGAACCAGAAGCCCATAAACATTAATCAATTGCCCAAGGTCTCACAGGGAGCCTCTGGTGGAGGAGGGAATAGAACCTGGGTCTCCCACATCCCAGATTGGTGTCTCTAGCACTGATTCTGCTCTAGCACAGCTGGAGCTTACAGAAAGCTCTTTTCAGGATGTCACCCTTTCAAAAAGAGAGCAAGATATTGGCGAGCTCAGAGGAGCGCAACAAGCTGGGGGAAGGAAGAGCTAAGAGGAGAGAATGATGGAAAGAGAGGAACTGAAAAGAACAAAAGAAATAGAAAAGGAGGAAAGAAGCAGAGAAATAGAACTGGCGGCATGAAAGGTGAGTCAGCTAGAAATCAACAGGGGAGCTGAAGGTAGGGAAATATATAATAAATAGAGAAGATGAAAGAGGAACAAATTCATCTGTGAACCACTGGTGAAAAGGATCAGCTGATGCCCATGGAAAATTAGAAAAGAATACAATGACATTTAAAATATAAATAATAAAATCTGAAACATTTCTGTGTAGTTCTGAGACTTTCAGTCACTTCTTTGTAGTAAAGTTGTTTTCTTGAGGTCAGGATTTTTGTCTCCAAGCTCACCTGCTCCTGCTTTTTTTTAGTTGCTCAATGTCTGAAACTTTCATTTGTTTCTGTGGCAAACATCTGTGATGTCACAAAGGGAGGGTAACCCAGGGAGGATGACCACAAGAGACGATGAACCTTTATGAAAAAAAATATTCTCTTTTATTCTAATATTTCACATGATAAAGACCAAGGTAGTAGAAATACAGAGCATTTAGTACCAAATCTATCAATCAATCTATCTAATCTCCATCCATGTAGTATCAGAGTACCTCCCAAGTGTTTACATTTAAAAATAATAACAATTTCTCTCTTTCTCCTCCTTGCCAGTCTGTAGGAGAAATGGGTTGATTAGTATATTATTTGTATTTTGTATGTATATGTGTGTATGAAACACATGTTGCGGGAAAGCTAAGTTAAACAGATGAGTTTGCTTATGGTTCTGAACATGGTTCCAAGGTCATGGTTATCTCTTGTGGCAGTGAGTTCCACAGTCTTGGCCCAGCTCCTGTGAAGATTCTGTATCCTTCACTCATAAGCCCCACCTTATTGGATGGCAATTTCATTGCCTCAGGGAAGTGGAACTGATCCTCTAGAGAATGTTTTTTTTCTAAAGTCTTTAAGTGACATGTGCATCCCTTTGACATTCTTTGGCCCAGTTCTCTAGGACTTAGTTGGTTTATCTGGCTTAATAAATATACAGATTATGCATATTAGCTGCAGGTAATGGTGCAAAGGCTGCAGAACACAAAGATTTGAGGAGAATATCGAGCCTTACAGCTTAATACGTCTTTCTCTTTACTCCTTAGCCAGGAGTATTGTTTGTCTTTCTGCTCCTCTGGGAGCAGCTAACCCACCATCACCAATCCCAAGAATTCAAAAAAACATGAATCAGCCCTCTAAAAATCATGGCATTGGCTTACAATCATGAGATAAAAAAAACAACAGCAAAAACCCTAATTTGTTTTGTTTTTGGAAACAGTGATACATCCTGTTTCCACAATGAAGTTCCACCCCAAACCCAAAGCCTCTGCTGGATGAAATCAACATGATTCTTGTCAGTTTCACAGCTGCCCATCTGCTGAATAGCAGCAGCCGAACTGTCAGATGGAAACCTGCCTATGGTCTGTCAGAAGTTTGTTAAGCTCTCTGTGTTTTCACAAAACATTTCGGGTTTGGCAAATCAGAATTTCCCAACAAATTCCCGAGCAGCTGTACTCTTATGCCAGGACTCAACAGTTCTGAGCCCAGCTGGGGTCATCAGGCTGGAAAGTAAGTGAAAGTTTCCTTTCTGGTTGCCATCTTGGGTGCTGCTCTCCTGTTAGCTACTTGATTCCACCTCTAGCCCATGCCACTGCACTAAATAACTGTTTTCTCCTGCGTCAAGGAAGCCCTCTAAGTGCAGGAGCAGGTACCTGCATGGGATAATTTATTTCAATTATTATTAGTTCAATTAGCCTCAAACAAAAATGTTATTTCCTGTAATTATATGACTTTTCAGTGGTATTTTCACCGGTGTAATTCACTCACGACTGTTAACTACTGGAAGTAAAAATTGCATCTGGGGCAATATATTCATTACTCCTTTTCCTGGCAATGGTCAGGAAAAAATGCTTTATAGACACAGTTGTAACAAGTACAAATGACATGTTGTGGTTCCTCCTGGCAGTGCTGTGCCAAGCTGAGGTGCCTGCTCAGGATTCAGGTGGCAGCAGGCAGATGGCACCTGACAGCATCAGAGATACTCACAGATTAGCAGAGCTAGTGTAGAAAAGTGCTAGGGGCCTACAACCTGCACATGGAGGTCACTGCAGGAGGACTGCTGGCATGCTTGGACTTGGTCCCCATACACGGCACTGTGCACTGCAGCAGCAGAGACCAGCAGCCCTACTGTATGTACTATAAAAGCAGAGCAGGGTCATTAGCTCCACAAGAGCAGGAGGTGTTATGTCACTTTGGGGCCCTGTGGCTGTGTCTCTGGTGGACAACAGCAGCCCGGTGAGGAGAGCTGATGTGGGGGGGTTTCTCAGAGTTGGCCGCCTTCTGTCCCTCTGCTGCCAGCTGGAATGAAACTCTGCACTAAGCAACATAATCAAGCCCAAGTGTTCAAAAATCATGATTTAATGCCCCAAACTCATGAGATTTTTAAAACTACCAAACATTGCTTCTTATTTTTTGCCTCCTGGTATTGGAGCCTGCAGGGTCACATTTTCAAGAGTTTGTCCCCCACCAGGAGGACTAGACACTTCCATTTTAAAATGGAAGCTGACATTCTCATGGAATCACATGACTCCAGGAGCTGGGGCTTTACAAAAAAACACAAATATGGTGAGACTCATGATAAAATCATGAGAGCTGGCGAGGCTGAGTTTCTGCTATCTGCACTCCGGGGTGGTTTTGAGTAGATCCAGAAGCAGAGGTGTTTAGTGAGCTCAGCATGCAAATGAATGACACAATTGTGTTTATCTGTTCTGAAATTCAGCTCACTCTTTGCAATGTTCAGTCTGCTGCAGCTGCTCAGATTTGTAATGCATAAACATGCTGCAGCAGTGGGAGGCGGAAGATTTTGGTAGCTGGGTTGGGGACAGCTGGGACTTTTTCACCTAGAATGTTAACCTCACCCACACTGCCTCAGTGAGCTGGAGAGGGGGCAATGCAGCAAGATGTATGGCCCAAAGTGAGGGGTGTCAGGCACTGACATTGAAGAAGGCACCAGCCCTGGGAGAGGGCCAGGGAACTACAGAAAGGATGGTGATTCTGTGGGGGGAGAGAAGCCCCAAATGGGAGCAGGTTCAGAACACACGTTCCAGGGCACAGCTGGCAGACATCCTGAAGACAGAGTGAGAAGGGCCCAGTGGCCTCTAACTATCCCCCACGGTCACTAGGGTGTGCTGAGAACTGCAGATGCACAGAGAAGGACACAGATAACCTCAGTCCCACAGAGGCACAAACTTCCTGCCTTCCTGGCAGTCAGCTACAGTGGGCCCCCTCTGCCTTGTTTGCAGCTGCTGCCCCTTCTGCTGGTCTCAGCATCCCCTCCTCTGAGCCCAGTGCTCCTGCCTGTCCTAGACCCGTGTCCCTGCAGAGCAGCATGTGCAGCAGCTCTGCTTTTGTTCTGGGTTGCCAAGCCCTGTACGCTGGATTTACTGCCCTCCCAAAGAATGCTGATCAGCTGTTGGAGATGAATTAGCTCCATTGATCCCTTCAGTGGCTCCAGTCTTAATATCAAAAGGGCATTTTGTAAACATCTGTGGTAAATAGCCAGGTCCTCACAGCTCCTCACCCAGGGAGTGATTCCAGGAGCTTGAACAAGGCGCATAGGCCAGGGCGGGCTCATCGACTCATGGAGCTGGCTGGTGCATTGTGGAACTTGGCAGAATATGGCACATCCTTAATGCCGCACACAGCATTGCCTTGTGTTGGAACCACCTCCCTGGTCTGCTGGAGGCGGGAGGCTGCCATGTCCAGATAAAGCACCTGCTGTGTGCTAAGCAGCCAGGCACTGCCTGTTCTGTGTGGTACAGGTGGAAATAGCCTTTGGCGATCAAGGGAGAGTCTTGCCCCCATTTGGAAGTGGAGGTGGGGGTTGTGAGAAGGGTGGAGGACACCAGCTAGAAGAGCAGGAAAGCAGGTTGCAGATGGGGGTGGGATGAAGGGGCTCTGAGTGGACCAGTGTGGGGCGAAGAGCTTGGGGGGCAGGGGAGATGCAGGCGATGGGAAGAGGGGAGAGTATGGGAGGGGAGAATGTGGAGAGCAGGGTTGGGGAGTATTTATGAGCTGCTCCTCCTAGATAAGCTCAGAGTGTGGCTGATCGGCAGTGTCCTCGCTCTGGTCATCCCTCCCAGGCCTGCGTCCAACTGGCTACACGAGTGATGTGCTCTGTCCAGGGAGGACACAAGCCACAGCTGTCTCGGTCCACCAGCTCCTGGCGACCCCGCTCCGTTACAGGCCACCCTCCGCCCCTGTTTCCCCAGAGTCAAGGACCATCCCCAAGGCTTCCTGTGTAGAAATAGCTAGACAGGCGACAGCTGCAGGAATGCCTAGCCAGCGCCGGGGAACAGATGGCTGGTGCCATGCTGGGGTAGCTGGAAGCAGAGATGACTCTGTTGTCTTGCTAAGGTACGAGTAACTGACGGGCCTGGATCAGGCTGGAAACTGAGAGCCCTGGCTGGCCAGATGAGATCTGCCATCTTCCGAGTCCCTGTGGCCATTGCAGGGTTGACAGAGACATTCTGGTAGCTGAGGGATTACTCCAGTGTTACCAGGGGCCACAGGTTGCCCTGCACTGCTGAGGGGACTGGTAGGCAAAAGGTGCCCCTGCCTTGGGGGGAGAGGAACATCCCAGGGAGCTGCATGAGGATGAGTGACAATGGCCTAGACAGGGATATCTGGGCCTCAGCACTAGGCTGCACAGCCTAATACAGGCCCTGGATGACTTTGAAGTGGCCATCGCTGAACCTGGACCTTTTGGTGTCAGAAGTGGCACTGTTTCTGTGAGAAGCCATGAAGGTGGATGGGAGCAGGGCTGGCTGGGCCATTTGACCAGGGTTAGCCTGGCCCAGCCTCCTCAGAAACATGCTTTTCTATTAGCCTTTGTCAATGAACCTTTCACAGCTTTCCTCACCAGTGTGTCCAGGTGTGGTGGACCTGCAGGGATATTTATAATTTCTGGGTCTTTCCCATTGGTGCAGTAGTGCTGGTTCCTCTTCCCTCACCATAGCCTCCCCCACCCCCCCAAGCAAATAACTATTTGGAGGTTGCAAGGTTATTGGGGTACAGGGTCATGGTATTGCCATCCTTACTTTTGCACTGCTACTGGTGGCAGCACTGTGTTCTGAGTTGGGCGGCCAGAGAGCGGCGGCTGCTGGCCAGGAGCACAGCTCTGAAGGCAGAGCCACTGCCAGCAGCAGTGCAGAAGGAAGGGTGGCATGGTATGGTATTGCCACCCTTACTTCTCCACTGCTGCTGGTGGGGTGCTGCCTTCAGGGCTGGGCACTCGGCCAACAGCCGCCGTTCTCCAGCCACCCGCTCTGAAGGCAGCGCAGAAGTAAGGGTGGCAATACCACGACCCTCCTGTGGTCGCCTTTTGGGTTGGGACCCCAGTTTGAGAAACACCTGTGACATCTGTATAGCGTAGGGTAAAAGTACACAAAAGACCAGATTTCCTGGGTGAGACCAGACTTCATGGTCCGTGATGCGTTTTGCATGGCTGTGAATTTGGTAGGGCCCTACAAATAGCACAACTCATTCATCGCCACAAACCATTGTCGCCTTTCCTGGAACAGCTTTAATGGCAATATTCTCCAAGGCACACAGCACTGCACTGCGACTCCTGGGGCCTGGCTCCCCATCCCTTACTCCCGGCTTTTCCACTATCCCACTGGGTGGCCCTGGGCCAGGCCCTCCCTCCCTTGCTGAGTCTGTTTCCCCTCCTGTCCTGTGTCTAGAAATGATGTAGAGTGTAAGTGCTTCGAAGCAGGGACTGCCCCTTACCCACTGTTTGTAGAGCCCAAGCCCAGAAGAGCCCCCATCGCGGCTGGGATCTCAAAGTGCTACCATTTAACAGACATAAAAAATAAATCAGTTAGAACTTTGCTGTAAAATCGATGACTCAAAGTGTTGATGCCACATCTCAGTGTATCACATAACTATACAGCATATCACTGGATCACAGAGCACTGATTACATCTCATCCCCCTGTACACAGCCTCTCACTATATCTCATGCAGTTATGGTTAACAATTTTAGGGGTTGTGGTTCTAGATTCGATTAAGGTTATTTTTACAGACACATTTTTTCCATATGTTTCCTCCACCCCCATGAGAGACAAAATATGGAAAGTCAAGTGGCTTTCCAAAGCTGGTTATCGTCTCTCTTGCTGTGTCCTGTCCCCGTGACATTGTCTGTACCTCCACTGCTGGAGGCCTGCTCATCCTATCTGCTCTGTCCATTCCCCATCTGTGCGGCACTTCTGTCACAGCATTTTCTTCCTTGCAGCTCGCTGCTGTCTTGCAGCCTAGATGGTTAGCACTGTACTTCACTGCAGAGTGATGCACTGGGTGCATATTGGGTCCATAACCTAGAGGTGAATTGACAGAAAACATCCTGTGGTAGGTGCTGTTGCTCCCAGTTCACGAGGCTCTGGTAACCCCCTGGAGTTTGGCTGGGTGGTCTCAGAAGCCTCTCTCAACTCTGTCTTTGATGACTGATAGTCTGGCTGAGTTTTCTGGGATTTGCTGATGATGCTCCATTATTTCATAAATGGCTGCTTTGAAAAATACAAAAGGAAAATGATACAGAGACTAAGGACCTTGGGATTAGATGCTGCTTTTCAGGTGCTCTTTTTTGTTTTGTTCTGGTTTAAAAGTCAGGTGCAAGACCTGGTGATGATTCTGACTGAGGGGAAAGGTTAACGATCTGACTTCCATTGTTAGAATTCATGTTGTTCTTTCGCTTTTCTCGGGAAACTGAGAACTTCCCAAGGCAACGAACCCCTCCCCCCCACAACTCATATCCACATCTAACCTGAATATGTGTGCATGGTTCCTCCATGCCCAGTCCTGCAAAGTTCTCCTGGGTTTGGAGAAGAGACTATACCAGTATAGGTTTCAGAGTAGCAGCCGTGTTAGTCTGTATTCGCAAAAAGAAAAGGAGTACTTGTGGCACCTTAGAGACTAACAAATTTATTAGAGCATAAGCTTTCGTGAGCTACAGCTCACTTCATCGGATGCATTCATCGGATGCATCCGATGAAGTGAGCTGTAGCTCACGAAAGCTTATGCTCTAATAAATTTGTTAGTCTCTAAGGTGCCACAAGTACTCCTTTTCTTTATACCAGTATAGTTTAAGTGGTACTGTGACATGGCCCAGGGGTGCCCAGGGTTGAGTCACGTTGCTTCTATCTGTCCTGTGAAGCAGTCTTGTCTGTTTGTTATGGTTTGGCTCCCTGAAACCGCACCTCTAGCCCCACAAGCACTGGTTTCCCTGTCTCTGCTGACCTTGCCTTGACTGTGCAGGCTGGTGTTAGGTACACACCAATCCCCGAGTCCTCAGAGCGCTCCCTTTAGTATCAGCCCCTGTCACTGGCCCCTTATAGTAATTAGCTGTTACTTAGCTGTTCCCAAAGAGAACCCTGGCCAATGGGAGCTGCAGAACCAGCCCTTGGGGCAAGGGCAACATGCAGAGCTCCCTTGCTGCCCCAACGTGTAGGAGCTGGAGGGGGACATGCCGCTGCTTCCAGGAGCCACGTGGAGCCACAGCAGGCTGGGAGCCTGCCTTAGCCCTGCTGCGCCACCAACCGGACTTTTAATGGGCATTCTGGTCGAAAAACAGACACCTGGCAACCCTAAGTGGGATGCTGGGTGCAGTTAGTTTGTCAGGCCTGATGGAGCTGCTGACCCAGAACCCGTTGTCTGCTGGTACCAATGGGCCACTGGGTTACAGGTACTACAGCACAAGGCAGAGTCTGATGCCTGTCATAAAAGCTGGGTGAATGGGACACCTTGACACTTGGTATTTCACAGCAGACACATGACAGCCAAGGAGCGACAGGAAGAGCAGTAGCTGAGCACCACCACTGTGCACCATCCAGCGCATTGTAGGGCACTGCCCATAGGACCCTCACCACAAGCAGCTCACCTGCAGCATTTGGGGCAGGCTGGCGCGTGGATCTAGGCGGCCTGTAAAACTATCTCCTTTCCTGGGACTCTCCCCCCCTTTCCATGAGGATTTGCTTGTTTTGCGGTTTGATGAACAGGAAATGTATCTTTTAATAGCTCTTCACTAAAGAGGCCCCATTGTTTCCCTGGCCAAAACTTCAATGAAAGTGGCTCCATACTTCCCCTGCATCATCCTTGTCAGATCAATACAGTCTGGGCATTGGAGTTCCTGGGTAAATAAATCCATACTTATTTATTTAACAGTCAGAGTGAAAATCATTCCGCCAGCTTGTAAAGTAGAAAGCCAGTCTCAAGGCCTGATGACCCTGGCAATAAGTATATTAGATAGATAGATAGATAGATAGATAGATAGATAGATAGATAGATAGATAGATAGATACCCTTCTGTGTGGCTATGACATCATAGCAGAGTTGTGTGACAGGCAAGTGCATTCATAAGATGTATGTTAATGGAATCTTTTCAAACTTCACTGGTCCACCCAGGTTTTGGGTTTTTTATTTTATTGGAACCAGGGTCCCCAGTGGGTGTGTACGTGAGATGGGGGAGCAGAGACTTAACAGCAGCAGATCGAGTGCCACAGCTGAAAATTTTCTTTTCTTTTCCTTCTTTTATTTTTAAAAAGAAAATTCCACACACACAAATCTCACATGAATGCAATGTCAAGGCTGAGAAATGAAGCACTCAAAAGCCAAGAGATGTAGAGTTGAAGCAGAAAGCTCCAGTGAGGTCTCTAACTGAGGTTTCTCTTTATACACTGTGTATTATTTGGCAGATAATAAAATAAAGAACCCAAGCTGCAATGTCTGATGCAGTCTCACAGGAAGGACACACATTGGGGGCAATTCTGAACCCTGTTACACTGGTATCAATGCAGAGTTGCTGCCCTGGAGACAATGGAGTTACTCTGGATTTACACGGCTATAAATAAGAGTACGATATGGCCCAATTTTTGCATTGTGCTGTACTACTAGGCTGATCCAACACCCATTAAAATGACAGCACCATTCCCACTGGTTTGTAAACCCCTGGTCTGCTGTTGGAGAGCTTGGAGCAGATTGTCAATGGTGCAAATAGGCCTTAGGCAGCCACTGACTTCCAATGAGAACTAGGTGCTTACCTGCCTTTTGTGACATTGATATTCTGCCCAGAGAGGAAAATCCACATGTAAATACTTACAGCTTCATTAGATCAACACCACCTTTCTCTCAGGTGGCTGAGGGCCTTTGTCCTCACAGGGGTCCAAGTCCTGGCCTCTTACAAACAAGCCATTGGCTGAGCCCTGAAAAAAATTCAGTGTCTCCATGGGCAGAGCCCCTTTGGGCTCAAAAGACTCCCAAGAGACCAAGGAGGAGTTCAGGAGGTTACAAACCACACTGGAACTGGGAAAGCCTAGTCCAGAGGGGAAATGTCTGAGCAGTGTACACAGACCTGAGAATAGCTGCTGAGGGAACACCTGGCCATCTCCACCTGAACAGCAGCAACAGGCTGGGGGGAGCCCAGAGACAAGGCCAACCACAATGGACACCATATTGGCACCGTTTTGGGGGCCCTGCTCTGAATCAGCCCCTGGGTATGGTTGGTCCCACCTCCTTTCCAGCCCCCCCTCATTGTGTGCGCACCTTGGGACAATGGGTATCTAGGGTCTCCTCACCTCCCTGGGGCAGTACAGCTCACTCTGGGGCTGCAACCCCTGGCAGCAGCTTCCCTGATCTCCCTCCCCCCAGCACAGAGGTGGTCACCATGTGCAGATAGTTCGGTGCAGAGGTCCAGACTCCCTCACCCCAGGGCCTGCTAACCTGCCCACCCTCCAGGAGCATGGGTGAGTGGGGATGTGGGAGGGGATTTGAGGTGGGAGCTCAGGATTGTGGTGGGGAGCTGAGGCAGAGGGAGCCTGGACCTTCTGCACTGAGCCATCAGTGCATGGAAGACCCACCAAAGCATCAGCACATGGACAGCTGATGGCTCAGTTTTGAGGTGCTGAGTTTCTACTTTGGTGCCGGGAACCTTAGTCACCAGTGCCAGGGAGCCCCTCACCCCAGGGTTTCCCTTAAACTAGGGGAATCCTTATTTAGCTGGCTATGCTGGCTTTCCAGCGGCTTTGCATTGCGGGGGCTGGCCCCAGCTGTATAAGGGATGCAAAGATTTCCTCTCATATATATTTATACAATGTGTATATTTAAACCCTGGCAAGCCCATCCTCTGCCTGTCTCTTGTGGCTCCCAAGGGGGGAGGCTGCCAGGGCTCTCTGGACCCTGTCAAGTGTATAAAATGGCATTGGCTGCAGCTGTTGACACTGATGTCTGCCTAAATTCATAGCTCCATAAAGCTATTTTATGGTGATGTAATAACCCTAAATATGGGGCATATTGGCAACAAAGTGTTAGCAATTCTAAGCGGTTTATCCATAGTGAAATAAATGCCTCCCAGACATCAATAGAGGATCTTGACAGAGCCAAGAAAACAGACACTTTTCAATATTTCTCCCCACGGCAGAGTCACAAAGTATCAATAGATCTATTGGAGCCCCTTGTGAATAAGACATAAATCTGGCAGGTTTTTTTTCCTGGGAACTAGCGCTTTATTATTAGCAAATTATAAAGCAGGAGCTAAACTATTTGCTAACAAGTGCAGCTATCTGCAATTATAATGGTGGTCCCTAGCTCCTTTTTCTCACACCTACCTACAGCAAACACCTTTGGAGGAGTGATTAGCATCTCCTGGTGACTGATAGCCCTATACATTCTTCCAGTTATGATGTTGAAAATAAGAGCTGCGATAGCGCCAGGCCTGGCAAAGGAGCTTACGGAAGAGCTGTGGGATGCACTTCACACAAAGAGTGGGGTCAGAGCAGTTTGACTTTCTGCCAGCTTCCCTGAAAAAGGTGGAAACAATCCATTTTCATCGGTCCTTTTCAGCTCATTGTTATAAGAAGCATGCAGGGAATGGAGTGCATTGAGAGCGAGGGGAGCCCAGAGCCAGATTCTGCTTCTCGTTGGCTGTCTCATTCTAGCATGGGGCTGGCAGACGGTGCCAAAGATACCTTGGCACTGTTGAGGTGCCCAGATGAACACTTGCCCCCTTTGATTTACAGTCTAAAAATCCTTCCTGTCCTGCCAGGTGAATTCCCTTGAATGACGCTGAGTTCCTGAAATCTAGGAAGCATCCACAGGGAATTACAAGCAGTTACAGGTGCTGCCCCTGCTGGGGTCTATGAGGTCACAAGCCCATTCTGCTCTCAGAACCATTGTGATCAGAATGTCACTTCTGGCCTTGGAGTCTATGCTCTAAAACCTGTTTGCCTCCTCCCCAGCTGCTAGGCAAAAGACCCACCTAAATCACAGGGAATAGACCACACCTGCCAGACAACCTGGGATGCACAGGGATCTTAATGACAGCGAAAACTAAAAAAGCACTACACAGAGGTGTGGTGTTTAAATGGATGGTGTCCCTTGAACCTCTATGTCTCAGTTAACCACCGGGGAAATGAAGGTCTGAGCCCCTATCTGAGAGCTGGAAGGCAGGTTCCATCATTCTCTGATGGCTCAGAGCCACAATGTGTAAAATCCTGAATGTAGGTGTTAATGACAGCTGTCAGTCAGGCTCAGAGACAGCGTACCAGGCAATTGTCTTAGTGAACAAACAATCAACGTACCCACAATCTTTATGGGAACACTTTTCAAATAACTTCTGAAGTAAACCCATCAGGCAGTACATGTAGTGGTTTTCTTTTTTACAGATTTGCTCAATGTGTTGCTGTTACGTATATTTCAGAGCAAGGTTTCAAACGAGCACATTCCCTTTTCTACTTTGGTGCACACACACAGATAAGTTTCCCCTCTGATCTCACAGCACAGATCTCTTAGTCTTTTTAGTGCAACCTCAAAATGTAGGTGCATGATCTGGATTTTCTAGAGTCTGAGGAGAATGACAGCCTCTCAGTCTTCTCCAAATGCTCCCAAACCTCCTCAGCAAAAGAAGATCCCCAACGTGCACATAGCCAATCAGGCTCTGATTAGCTACTCTATGTGCCCAATAGTTCTAGGCTCAGATGGTCTCTCTTTAGGGCAGCAACAGAAGCTGTCACCTGT
The DNA here is from genome assembly GCF_009764565.3 of Dermochelys coriacea. Classification (NCBI taxonomy): domain Eukaryota; kingdom Metazoa; phylum Chordata; order Testudines; family Dermochelyidae; genus Dermochelys; species Dermochelys coriacea. The sequence goes on along the minus strand of NC_050082.1, from coordinate 4,831,734 downwards.
GTACATTTCCAATGGGGTCCTAAAAAGATCAGTTCTTCTCCTTACTCTATTTAATATTTTTATCAATGACATGGAAGAAAACATAAAATCATCACTGATAATGTTTTGCAGATAAGACAAAAATTGGGGATGGGACAGATAGTGAAGAAGACAGGTCACCAACACAGAGTGATCTGGATCACTTAGCAAACTGGGTGCAAGCAAACAATATGCATTTTAATACTGCTAATGGAAATGTATATGTTCTGGAACAATGAATGATGGAGGACTCTGTTCTGGGAAGCAGTGATTCTGAGAACGAAGTTGGGGATCATGGTGGATAATCAGGTGAACATAAACTCCCTGTGTGATGCTGTGGCCAAAAAAGCGAATGCAATCCTGGGATACATAAACAGGGAAAACCTCAAGCAGGAGTAAAGAGGTTATTTTACCTCAGTATTTGACCCTACAGTGACCACTGCTGGAATCCGGTGTCCAGTTCTGGTGCCCACAATTCAAGAAGGATGTTGCTATGTTGGAGAGGGTTCAGAGAAGAGCCCTGAGAATGATTAAAGGATTAGAAAACCTCCCTTAAAGTGACAGACTCGAATAGCTCAATCTATTTATTTTAACAAGGAGAAGGCTAAGGGGTGACTTGATGACAGTCTGTAAGTGACTTATAAGGAGAGGCTGAGAGAACTGGGATTATTTAGTTTGCAGAAGAGAAGAATGAGGGGGGATTTGATAGCTGCTTTCAACTACTTGAAAGGGGGTTCCAAAGAGGATGGATCTAGACTGTTCTCAGTGGTAGCAGATGACAGAACGAGGAGTAATGGTCTCAAGTTGCAGTGGGGGAGGTTTAGGTTGGATATTAGGAAAAACTTTTTCACTAGGAGGGTGGTGAAGAGCTGGAATGCGTTACCTAGGGAGGTGGTGGAATCTCCTTCCTTTGAGGTTTTTAAGGTCAGGCTTGACAAAGCCCTGGCTGGGATGATTTAGTTGGGGATTGGCCCTGCTTTGAGCAGGGGATTGGACTCGATGACCTCCTGAGGTCCCTTCCAACCCTGATATTCTATGATTATATGATTCTAAGTACTTACATGGAGAACAAATATTTAATAATGGGACTCTTCACTCTAGCAGAGGCAGATCTAACATGATCCAATGGTTGGAATTTGTAGCTAGACAAATTCAGACTGGAAAGTAAGGCATACATTATTAGCAGTGAGGGTAATTAACCACTGGAACTACTTACCAAGGGTCATGGTAGAGTCTCCGTCACTGAGGATTTTAAAATCAAGATCCGATGTTTTTTCTAAAAGCTCTGCTCTAGGAATTATTTTGGGGAAGTTCTGTGGCCTGCACTATACAGGTCGGACTAGAAGACCACAATGATCCTGTCTCACTTTGGAATCTTTGAATCTTGCTTTGAAACCTGCTATAGAAAAGCAGGGCCGTTGGTATAACAAAGGAAAGCACAGGTAGATGAGTAGCTAATCTGTAGCAAGTGGCACAGAAAGGTCCTAATAGTTTAGCCTGAGAGAAGCTATAGAAGCACGGGCTCCTACGATGCCAGGGGAGGCATCAGTTGTTCCTGGAGACTGATTTCATGTGGTTTTTCAGCATATTTTCTCCTCTCTCTTCATTCTCAGTAATTGGCTGAACTGTTTTTGTCTCCTGCATCCTTCACAGAAGAGGCACACACTGCTGGTCCTGTGTGTGGACACACAGTCACCTGGTCTGAGAGGCCTTGTCTGAGTTAGGGAGATTGTACAGTAAATTCTCCTGGCTGCTAATACTGGTCCCCCTGGGCTTCTGTCAGCATTGCCAGGAGCTCTAGTGTAGACAGGTCTCTGTCTGCCCACTGTCCTCAGCACTGTGGTAGGGACACTTGTTCTGAGAGGGTGTAATGGCATGGCACCCACCTCTCATGAGCACCCCCTGCTGGTTGGGTGTGTCTGCACTTCTCTCAGGTTATGGTGACCCCTTCTGGCAGATTCTCTGGTGGTTTCTAGTGACTCAGCCCTCTAGCCGAGTCACACAGTCTGTACAGAACACAACTCAAACAGACCCTTCTGGGGTAGACAGTCCAACAGAAACCTATCGCAAGGCCTCTCAGTCTTTAAGCAGTGTCAGAGTCTTTACACAGTCCCAGCCCTGGTACCAAGCCATACCCCCAGGGTTTCCTCCCTGGAGGCAATGGTTTCACCCTCTCCGGGCTTTACTGGCCCCAGATCTTCAGCAGACCTACTAAGCAGTTCATATTCCCTTCTGGGGGTTTATTGGTGTCCAGTTGTAGACCACTTCCCCAGTGGCCTGCGGGGAGAGAGGACCCAGGTCCACACACTACCCTGAGTCCCGGCCCAGGGACTCTAAGAATAGCAGCCACTCACCACCATGTCCCTTTAACTAAACTGCTTTCTGTTCTCTGGGCCACTTCCCCCCAGTCCCAGCTTTCAGCAAGGCTTCCCCCTTACCGTGGGGCTCTCCTGTGTTCAGGCCCAGCAGCCAGCCAGGAGCTCTTCCTTGCTCCCCCAGGGCCTGCCAGCACTGAACTGTCCATAGTGCTGCAGTTCTGTTGGCCACCACCTGCATTCCTCTGGCTCCAGGAGGGGAGGAAAGGCCAGGCCAGGGCTAACAGGAGGGGAGGAGGAGCTGGGCAAGGGGCAATGGGAGGGGAGAAGGAGCTGGGGGAGAGGGAATGGGAGAGGTTGGGGGAAGGCAGCAGGGTTGGGAGAGGTGGCAGAAGTGAAGAAGTGTCCAGGAGACACCCTCTCCTCTCTGGTGAAGCACACATAGTGAAAGGTGTGTGTCTGTGTATGGGGGGGTCCCTGCTGTTAGGGCCCAGGTCCATGCTCCCTGGGTCCTTAACTTGTGCTCAAGCCCTGACTCCGTCAGGGTGAACTTGGCTGCAGACTACTCACATTCAGCATTTCCCCTCAAATCTGAAATATCACTGCCTGTGTTTGTAGGAGCCAACGGTTGCCTGAGCCCATCAGCCGATTATGATGCTCTACATAGGGTCCAGGCTGGCTTGATGCAGAGAGATGAGACCATGTCTGCACAGTACAGATTCCTGCTGGCCTTACTCAGCTGAGCCATCCCCTGGCCTTCCTGAGTGGGCATGGCAGAGTTTGGCTCTCCACCGCCCCCAGTGCAATCCTTGAGATTCGGTGGCTTATCCTAGCTTCCCAGAGGTCCATCAGTGGGGCAGCTGTGCCAAGGGCTGGGAGCAGAGCAAAGCCCCAGTGTGGACAAAGCCTAGACTCTCTGAATCTCAGTGAAGGACCCCACTCTCAGTGTGGTTTGAGGGGGAGGTTCTGGTTATGGATGGGTTTGGGTCTGTCTCCCTCTTATCAGTGATGGCAGAGACTCCAACTCTGCTACACCGTCTGCTAGGGCTAAATGTCCATGACACCGCCCTGCACCCCAGCTAAAGCAATTTGCTCTGGGCCAAGCTCACAGTTGAACAATCCCTCCCCTTACCCAGAGCCAAGAACTGGTTCATGTTGCTTTCGTTTTCCAGGCAGAGGTCAGCACCGAGAGCCAGTACAGCCGGAGTATTATGGGCCTTCTGGCATCCTACGGGTGTTAGAGTGCCAGCAAAGAGCTAGGAGCTAGCCTTGCACACTGAAGAGAGCATCTTCTGCCCACTGTCTAGGGATGGACAGAGTGCAGTGAGCAGAGGTTAGTGAGGGGAAAGGGGATGGCCGTGGTGACATGGGGAGGGGAAGACTTGAGTGAAGGGTGAAAGCCATGGCTCTGTACTACATCCTTCTAGTGACATCCCAGCATGAACCCTCCCTCCACAGGAGCAGACCATGTTCAGACAACTGCCTAGCCCCCCTGCACCCAAGGCTGAGGCAAAGGGGCAGAGATGTAAGGTACCAGGGAAGGCTAGAAGGAGCTGGGATATATCCCCTTCTCTTAGCCCCATCTCCCCTACAGTTCCCCCATGCCTGGCCCTGCCTCCCTCCCCATTCCCCCTCGCCCGGCCCCGCCTCCGTCCTGTTCCCCATCGCCCAGCCCTATCTCCCCTTCCATTCTCCCTCACCCAGCTCCTGTACTGCCTCGCCCAGCCTCCCAGGGGAGAGTTGCAAGTTGCAAATCACTGCTTACTGCAGTTCACCCCATCTGCATCAGGGGCCAGATTCTCCCCTGCCCAATCCTGGGTATTCCCTTCCACCAGGGCGGGGTGAGATCAATGTGATGTGAAACAACCACCCTTCTCTGGGAGCATCTTCTATCTGCCTTGCACAGGAGTAAAGGGAGAAACCAGGCCGGAGACAGGGCATGATAGAATCAGTTCCTGGACAACTTCACAGTGACCTGGGGGCTGGAGTCCCCTGTGTGGACAAGGACTAAGGGATCTTTCCTTCTCATGTCTTAAATTGTCATATATCTACCTATCCTCCATCCATCCATCTCCATAAATATCCCTCCATCCATCTATCCTCCTAAATATACCTCTGTTGAGCCATCTCACCCTGTATCTATCCCTCCACCAGTTCATCCATCCCCATAAATATTCCTCTACCTATCAATCCATTCCTATATCTATCTTTCTAGCTAGCTATGTGAGGGTTGTCTACACTAGAAAGTTTTATCAGCAAAAATTCTGCTGACAGTCCGCTCCCAACAGAGCTATTCTGGCAGGCTGCATTCCCATTTGGCTGGTGCAACATGTCCTCCTAGCATCAGGTAATATTAGCCAAAGATGGGTGGTGCTGTGAGGTGGGAATCTCCACACATCACAGTCTGGTGCACAGCCTTGTGGGAAACATTTGTGGCACATTTTCTGCTCAGGCAATTGGGGTGTTTGGGGTCAAATTCCCACAATTCTCTCTGTTCCCTCCCATGAGTTACCCTTTTTTGCTCTGCTTTGTGAAAGATCCGCAGTTCTCTCTGGTCCATCCTATAATCTACTCTTTTTGGCAATGTTTTTCACTCTGTTGTCTCACCGCAAGAGACGTGGATGCTGAACAGACCAGTGGAGCGGTCTTCTCAGTTTTAAAGACAGAGCATCTGATTATTTTGCAACCTTGTTCCACTGCCAAATGCCCTGGATTGAGGACACTGACTCCAGTTATGAGGCACTCTGTCCCAGGTTTGTGAGCTGCATAGCGCCAGAGCAGCATGACAGACTTGGTGGGTCAGGGTTGGTAGCTGAGTCCTGACTCATTATTGACTGAGGACCAAGCAAGGCCTTGAACTGGTAAAAGAGCTACTGATGCTACAAATACCTCTGTACTTCCAGGTTCTGCTGGGAGCAGCAGCAGAAGGGCTGGAAGGGACTGTCTCTGACCGCGAGCAGGGAATGTGCTGTGTGCATTTACAGCGCTAGGTACAGGATTAGCAATAGTAATAATTCCCGGATAAGTGGAAAGTACAAAAATGGGAATCCTGCAGAATCCTCTTCACATTAGATTGTCCAACCAGCTTGGCAATCCCAAAGATCCAGGTAGCTCAACTGACGATCTAGGAAAACTTGGCACATCTGAGTTTTTATCCCAATGGAACTGGAAAGGAAAAGCATGGGTCAGACTGGGCCAGTGAGCCCTGTGGCCTGTCTTTAAGGGTATCTCTAACCAGATGCTTATGAGGAAGGAGCAAGAGACCCTGCTAATGGCAATTATGGAGGAGGAAACAAAGAGAGGCCCAGAGGAGATGGAGCTTCTTCCTAACTGCCCTCTGTCACTGACTGGCTCATGGCTTGAGCACACAATTTATGTCCTCTCCAGACCTTCTGTGTAATATTCACTAATGTCCATGTGGGTATTCTTGTCCTGCTAAGCTAAATCCTGCTAAGCATTTGGCCTCAGGGAGACCTTTAGGCGAGGAGTTCCACAGGTGAATTGAACCCTATGTACCAAAGTATTTTGTTTGGTCAGTTCTCAATGTGCTGCCTGTCAATTCCATTGAAGGACGCTAGTTCCTACGTTAAGGGTAAGGGCGATTAGCCAGAGGCCCCCTCTATCTCTGGGCTTTGCAAGTAACACTCAGGTCCACATCCAAACCTTGGCCGAATGCAGAGTCTGCTCGCGTGGACCCTGGCAGAATTCCCCAGAGGTGGAGAGTCCTTTGCGGAGAGGTAGCATTGGTTCAAAAGGGCTACGGAGCCTCTTCTGCTGCTAGGCTCCTCTAGGAGCAGCAGTGTTCCCCCCCCCCCGCATGTGGATCTCTCTGCAAAGAAGACATGGCAGGGGGAACGGAGAGGCTGACTCCAGGCACCCCACTGGAGCATCTGGTAGTGAGACTCCCATGATGCCCCGGCTGAATCCCAGGTCTGCATTCACCTGCCGACACTCAGCACTGCAGCTCCCCGCACTGGCAGGGGGCAGCAGCTCCCACATCAGAGCAGCCCCTGGCACTCTCACTGTAATGGATGATTTCACGTGGTCTACAGGGAGCAGCTTGTTGCATGCAGGAGCCCTGGAGGACACAGCACATTGTATTTCAGTTCTCAGCACTGCAGAATTAGGAATGCCATTACCCCCACTCTGAGATGGGGGTGGGGAAGGGAATTACAGAGGGACTCACACTACATCATCACCCCCAAGGGCTGTTTGGTGCTAGAGATGCTCTGAGGGGTGAGTGACAGGCCAGCCCCAACTGGATAATTGAGCAGATCACAAACACCAGCTGGGCAATGGGTAGCAATGTTCCTAACAGCACAGTCTGAGCAGAAGGGCCAAAGACTGAACAGCCCATGGTTCCTCTCTGCCCCCTAGAGATGACACTGGCAGGACAGGGCTGAGATGCAGTGGCTGGAGACAACCCTGGGGAAGCTACTGCCCCAGGGCACCCATTGTGTGAAGGGTTTGGTCTCCTGACCTGTCAATCATAGAACCATAGTGTTAGAAGGGACTGCAGGGTCATCTAGTCTAACCCCCCGCCAAGATGCAGGATTGTTGTGTCTAAACCTTCCTCTCACATGGTCTTCACACTTCACCAACGCTCTTCTCAGGGCGACTCAGAGAAGGGTTGTGGTTTTCTCGATGAACATTTTCAGGTTTTCATAGAAAAATTGAAACCTTGAAACCAGCTTTCGTTTTTGTTGACAAACCCAAATAGTTGAATAGAAAACTACAGTATTTCTGTGAAAAACGTCAATGCCACCACAACCACCTCTTGTACAGCTGGGTCTGTCCTCGCTCCGAGAGTCTGTTTCCCCAAATGCCCAGTACCGTGGGCACATTCCTAATGTGGCCTGCAATCCCCTTTGCTTTTTGTGCTTACATAGCTCCAGCCCTGCCCACCTCTAGCCGCGTTTGTGCCCAGGCCAAATGAGCAATGCTGAGTATATGCAGCAAGGATGCTCAGAGAGCTAAAATACAGATTTCAGCAGCTGCAAAGAACCCAATCCATACTGCTGGAAAATCCCCAAAGCAGCATGCCCTCCGGATGTTGCTCACCTTCCCTTCACAGTGTCCATGCCAAGGTCCCCTTCAGAGTACCCATGCCAAGATCCCCTCACCTCCTGGATTTAAATGCTGTCAGTGTGTTCTAGTGACCAATATAAAAGTGAGTGTGTGCATCGGAAACCTGGCACCCAGCACCATGAAATCAAGTGATTACAAATACTGCACTTTGAAATAACTAAAACAAATAGCAGAACAGTTAGTTCCCCACCCTATTCACCTCTGCTACTATGGGAAGGATCTACTGCAGTTCCCATTTTCACTGAATAGATGGAGCTAATAATTCCTACATGCACTGGGATATGCATGTGCATATAGATGTGTGTGTGTCTATACATACAGCATACGTAAGGATAGAGTTATGGTTTGATCGGGATCATCTGTCCATGTTTCAAATTACTTTCCCCTACATTTCATTGTGTGTAATGCCCATGTCAGACCTAGCTCAGTATCCTGTCCATTGCTTTCATGTCTCTCCATTAAAATCTGTGATAAAGGATCCATCATTCTGTGCCTCTGTAGCCTGCCTGGGATAAATCTAATGATATCGCTTTCTTTTGTGCTGGGCAAACAATGTATCTCTTTTCTCTTTATTGATGCTCCTTTCCTCTTCTGGGGCAGAACGGCCATACCACTAACAGCCCTGCAGCGCTGGGTTTTCTGTACTATCTCCCCACAGGTCTGGCCCATTGCTTTCCTGAAAGTTGTCCTGTACTTTGCTTTGAATGCAGCAGGGAGTCAGAATTCCGCCCACTGTTCCCTTCTATTCTTGGCCCTCGTTTCCCTCACCTCCCAACCAAAATCTGTTCATCTTCTGAAGCTGGTTTTTATTTTCTGACTGTGAGAAACTTTCTCTTCTGCGGGGGCTGGGGTGCCATTGGCTTTCACACCTTGGAGTGGAGCAGCCCATGCTTATGGCTCATTTTCCCACCCCCCACAACTTCAGAATGCAGTTCAAGCCTCTTGGTGTAGCTGGGATCCCAGCTGGTGCCTCTGAATGGAGACCCCTTTGCATCTCCAGCAACTGAAGTTTATTTCATTGAATTACTTGCTTTATGCTAGTCTTGCTAAATGTATGGGGAGTTGTCCCTGGGGGATATTTATATATATGTTTATCGCTCCCAATGCCTGTGAGAGCTTGTTTACGCTGCACACTCCACCCGGCTATTTGTCCCCCCGTCCAAACAAGGTGCAGAACAATTTCTCTGTCAAATAAACAGGAAGCAATTATTCATCTGCTGCATGAGGCTAATTGCAAACAGTTGTCATACAAAACATGCTCCCTCACCAAAATAATGGACAGTCTGCACAGTCCCACATGTCTTGGTCCAGACAGCTGAACAAAACCCTCCACTCCAGTTTTATTCCCTTTGGTTAAATAGCCATTTATTTAATGGGGCGCCTCGTTTACTGAGGCAGCAGCAGGAGCTTAGTCATTTGCAGCCCAGAGAGAGCTCCCTAATCGCTGGAGAGGAGTGCAGCAGGAGAAGGCTTTGATTTGAGCAGCAGGGATGCAGCCACCAACAAACCAAGGCATGGTGTTAGCAAGGGCAGCCTGGCTCCCTGAGATTCCATGGGCCCGTCTGGAGCTCAGGTGCTGTGGGGATGTCTTAACATGCTGTGAGATCGCTGGATGAAAGAGCCTATGGAAGAGCAAAGTATCAGCAACCTTATTTTTGCTTTTACAAGATGCTGGGGCAGAAGGGTGACAGGGAGACTGGGGGTCACAGCAGCACGGGGGAGGGGAAGTTTGCCAGACAAACATGGATAGGCAAAGGAGACCACAAGATCTTCCCAGATTTGCCCTCTGTGCACAAGCTTCCTTGGCTTTCCTTCAAGAGCTGTATATTTCCTCCCAGGATTGGCAATTTGATCACAGATGTCAGAGGTCCAAGACTGTAGCATGGCCCCTGCCTTCAATATCTGCCTGGGAGCTACGGAGACCTCTGGCCTCTCTTGTCTCCATGTTCAGGGAGGTGTTTGAAGAGTTATCTTTACATCCTACCCTGACCCTTGGAGGTTTCTATGGTCTCAGAGTCCAGTTGTTCAGGAATGGCATTTTCTTGGGCCCTTGGTGTCCTTGAGGAGCCCAAGGAATGGGGCCAGTATGGGCTGATGGCTTATTCCTCCACAGCTTAACTCTCAGTGGCCAATTGTCACTGAGCAACCATTATTCACTTGGAGGGGAAGATGCCATCCTGGCTGGGGTACATCCCCAAGGATAAGGATCTGTCTGCCTCCCTGCTGCCAAGAAAGGCAGGTAGTGAGAGATATTCATGGTGATGAGAGCTCATCAAAAATGTTTTTTTTTCCAAAATTTTAATTTTTCAGAGCAAATTCAAATACTGAAATTTCACCTGAAACCGAAAAATATTGACTAAAATCTGAAATACTTTGTTTTCGAAATGTTGCCACTGTGCCTCCTGGGGACTTTGGGTTCCTCATGTTTCTGTTCTCCTCTGTGCCGTGCTTGCTCAACAGACTACATCTCCCATGATGCACCCTCTTTGCAAGGGGTGGTAGGGCATCATGGGAATTCCTTGCCTTGATGCATCATGGGAGATGTAGTTCAACCAGGGAGCTCAGCTGACAAAAGAGAATGGGAACAGAAGGTACTCAATCTACAATTCCCATGAGGCACCACAGCAGCACTTTCACATCTAAATATTTCAGATTTCTGGCATTCAGTTTTAGGATGAAAAATCATAATTTTCCTTGGAAAGCTGACACTTCACACATGCACACACACACAAAATCATTTAAACAACATGCCAATATTTTCTTGAAAAACAGTTTCAGTGGAAAACTTTTGACCAAGCCCAACATATGAGCCTTTTGGACATGGAGGCTTGGTCCCTCACTAGGGGTTAAACAACCCACAGCCTCACCCCACCTCCTAGCTAAGGAGTTCTGGACTTTCAGGGAAAGGGAATTAATCTGTTGTTGGAAGAATCCAGTCTTTTTCACTGGAAAGGGGACACTGCAGGCCATGGGGTCAATGGCTGGATCTCTGAGTTTGCCCAGTCAACTTTCTGGAAGAGGCTGCTGAGGTAAGGCCTCACCAGCAGGCAGCCATTTGGTCTTCCCTTGGCTCTGGCTCTTCTCTCCCTGCAGGAAGGTGGGGTGGGGTGTCATTATTATCCTTTACTGTTTGTTCTAGGACAGTGCTGGGGGCCCAATCACAAACCAGAGACTCAGTGTGCCAGGCATCGTACCAAAACACAACAGAACGATGCTCTCTGCCCCAAGGAGATTACAATCCAATTTAAGCCCCATGAACTGAAGCCTGAGGGGATGGAAGCTCACTACTGACACCTGTTGGTGAATAGAGAGAAACCCAGACCAGCTCATGAACTCCAGGTGGTCAGGGGCTCTATTGGAAGGGGAGCTCTCTGCCAGCACCTGTGGGTAAGCAGTGCATTGACTGAATGGGCCTCATTTGCCGGTTAGGTATGTGGCAGTTGGGGTATTTTTGGTTAAGTTTTGAGTTTGGGAGCAATAACATGTGACTAACCATGTTGGAAGATGAAGGAACAAGGGATTAGACACCAAATGTGCTGGGATCACTCTGACTGAGACCGCAGCCAGGCACAACTAGGAAAGGGACCCAGGAAAGAGAGGAGGCAAGGAGGGAAAGTCCCCGTTTCTGCTGAGACTGCTTCTCTGGTGGTGAGGAATTTGTCATGAGCCTTAGATGTTACGGATCCCTCTCCGAAGTGCTCAGCAGCTTTGAGGTGGCAGATGGCGTTGGAGCAGCTGTGGGTTTGCTTGAAGCCACAGGAAGGGCTGCAGTCTACCTATGGGATTCTGGGGAAGGCCACAAGGTAGAAACTAAGGAACGATTACTAAGACACCTTGGGGGTGGGAGTCTTGCCTCATAGGAGTTTATTAACTGCTGGCTTTCCCACGTTCATTCTGTGGGTCTCCCTTTTTCTTCTCTCCTCTAATAAAGTTTTCTTTGTGTTAAGCCCCAGGACTCAGTGCTTGCAAGGGGGTGTAACAATGTTGGGGTTCATTAAATAACAAACCACTGAACGAGAAAGGAATAAAACTTTAAGAAAACCAACTGGAGAGTGCCTCTGGTCAACACAGCCATGTGGTGTTCCCAACCCCAGCCTTCAGGGCACATCTCCAAATTCCTATGTTCCTAATATTGTGCCTTATGAGGGAGCATCTCTAAATTATAATCTTCTACAAATGTAGTTCTAGATCTTCCCTCTTAAAGAAAAACAAATGAACTCTTATATACATGTAAACAGCTAACAACTATCTAATAACATGTGCAGTTTTTGCTTCCCCCCCCCCGCTTCTTAAGATAGGCCAGCTCCTATTGTGCTTACCAAATACATACAAAAGCCTCAATGCCTGGCACTCCTTTTGCTTGTCTGGTCCCTCTCTTTGTCTCTGCTTTCAGTTGCAAACACAGGAGTTAACTTCAAAATGACTGCAGTTTCCTTCTTATTCAGCATTTCTGACACCATGTAACAATCTTGGGGTTCATTAAATAACAAACCAGTAAATGAGAAAGGAATAAATCTTTAAGAAAACAAATTGGAGAGTGTCTCTGGTGAACACAGCCATGTGGTGTTCCCAACCACAGCTTTCAGGGCACATCTCCAAATTCCTATGTTCATAATACTGTCCCTTATGAAGGAACATCTCTAAATTATAATATCCGACAAGCATATCTCTGCAAGGAGGAAAGAATTGCCTATCAAGGGCACCCATTTCTGGGTGGAGACTCAAGCCGGTGTTAGTTAGGGATGTAGAGGGAACCCTTAGAAAATTGAACCTGGCCCATTTTGCTGCTGACAACACCTGGCAGAAGGATTACACGAGATGAGATCCTGACACAAAACTCAGGTTTCAGAGTAGCAGCCGTGTTAGTCTGTATTCGCAAAAAGAAAAGGAGTACTTGTGGCACCTTAGAGACTAACTAATAAATTTGTTAGTCTCTAAGGTGCCACAAGTACTCCTTTTCTTTTTGACACAAAACTGCTTCACTGGATGGCTTGGTTTCTTGTTTGTCCAGCACATCTTACCAGCGTTCTTAGAGACTTGGGAATTTGTGCTAAGGAGTTTTATGACTTTAACTGGAATCCTTTCCAAGTCTGTGCTAATGAATAATCTAAATGACTTCTGCTCTTCTCCTGTCCCCATTACTTTAGTTTTCTCTTTGTTCTTGAGAATTTGAGCCTATCTTTGTCCATGCCTAAAGCATTTCTGGCAGCTATTTCAGCCAGCCATGTACATGGTCAGGCTTTCCCCCATCCCTTAGCAGAATGGGCCTTAAGGATCTCATGAATTTGTACCCACCAGCCAACTCCCTCTGTAGGAGTTAAAGCTGCTTCTCATTATACATATGGAGGTTCCTTATCAGTTTTTGATGCCAGTTGTCTCCATTTGTGGTGATGAAGGTAGCTTTCCTAGTGAATATAACAATGACTAGAGGAGCTAAATGTAGAGCTGGACAATTTTTTTTGGGGGGGAGACCATAAATTTGCTACAAATGCAATTTTCAGGGCATCAAAAACTAATTTGTGCTGAATTTGGCAAATAGTTTTGGCTGGAAAATATGGGAGAAAATCGGAACATGTTGACATGGTTTGTTTCAGCCAAATCAAAATGAAATGTTTTGACTTTTTGTTTGGAAATGGTGTTTCATTTAAAAAATTAGCTAACTTTTAAAAATGGTGAAAAACACCTGAAAAGGGGAAAAAACAAAACAAAATTTGTTCCAGATCAGATGGAACCAATTATTTTTCTTTTTTCAGTTTGGCTCCAGAACCAAAAAATCAGTTCTTTGTTCGCCTACAAGAAGCAAATCCACCTTTCACAGTTTCTCATTAAGATCTACGATTTTGTGTGTCATGCAGGCCATTGCAAAGTGAGTGTGACACACTTGAGTTCTGACCTGAAAATATTTCACATCCATTTGTGCACTCATTTTGCACTGGTATAAATGACATAGGTGACTGAAGCCCAGATTGTTTCATCTGACCAAATCACTGTATTTGCCAGTGATATTTTGGAAGCCTGGTGATCTATGATAGCAGCTGGAGCTGGGTTTCCTTGCTGGGGTGTAAAAAAGGAGTGATTTCATAGAATCATAGAATATCAGGGTTGGAAGGGACCTCAGGAGGTCATCTAGTCCAACCCCCTGCTCAAAGCAGGACTAATCCCCAACTAAATCATCCCAGCCAGGGCTTTGTCAAGCCTGACCTTAAAAACCTCAAAGGAAGGAGATTCCACCACCTCCCTAAGTAACGCATTCCAGTGCTTCACCACCCTCCTAGTAAAAAGAAAAGGAGTACTTGTGGCACCTTAGAGACTAACAAATTTATTTGAGCATAAGCTTTCGTAAGCTACAGCTCACTTCATCGGATGCATGTGAGCTTATGCTCAAATAAATTTGTTAGTCTCTAAGGTGCCACAAGTACTCCCTTTCTTTTTGTGAATACAGACTAACACGGCTGCTATTCTGACACCCTCCTAGTGAAAAAGTTTTTCCTAATATCCCAACCTAGACCTCCCCCACTGCAACTTGAGACCATTACTCCTTGTTCTGTCATCTGCTACCACTGAGAACAGTCTAGATCCACCCTCTTTGGAACCCCCCTTCAGGTGGTTGAAAGCAGCTATCAAATCCCCCCTCATTCTTCTCTTCCACTGACTAAACAATCCCAGTTCCCTCAGCCTCTCCTCATTAGTCATGTGATCCAGTCCCCTAATCATTTTTGTTGCCCTCCGCTGGACATTTTCCAATTTTTCCACATCCTCCTTGTAGTGTGGGGTCCAGAACTGGACACAGTACTCCAGATGAGGTCTCACCAATGTCGAATAGAAGGGAATGATCACGTCCCTCGATCTGCTGGCAATGCCCCTACTTATACATCCCAAATGCCATTAGCCTTTTTGGCAACAAGGGCACACTGTTGACTCATATCCAGTTTCTAGTCCACTGTAACCCCTAGGTCCTTTTCCACAGAACTGCTGCCTAGTCACTTGGTCCCTAATCTGTGGCGGTGCATGGGATTCTTCCATCCTAAGTGCAGAATTCTGCACTTGTCTTTGTTGAACCTCATCAGATTTCTTTTGGCCCAATCCTCTAATTTGTCTAGGTCCCTCTGTATCCTATCCCTACCCTCCAGCATATCTACCACTCCTCCCAGATTAGTGTCATCTGCAAACCTGCTGAGGGTGCAGTCCACTCCATCCTCCAGATCATTAATGAAGATATTGAACAAAACCAGCCCCAGGACTGACCCTTGGGGCACTCGGCTTGATACCGGCTGCCAACTAGACATGGAGCCATTGATCACTACCCGTTGAGCCCACAATCTAGCCAGCTTTCTATCCACCTTATAGTCCATTCATCCAGCCCATACTTCTTTAACTTGCTGGCAAGAATACTGTGGGAGACCGTGTCAAAAGCTTTGCTAAAGTCAAGGAATAACACGTCCACTGCTTTCCCCTCATCCACAGAGCCAGTTATCTTGTCATAGAAGGCAATTAGATTAGTCAGGCATGACTTGCCCTTGCCCAGATTTGTTATTATGCTGATTAAACAGCCATTCAGCAAATCTACAAGGCTTTTTGTGGCTTTTGGGGAGGCCAGGTTAGTTTGGCTCAATGACTGTTGGAACAGATCAGAGAATTGAGACCTGTTACGACCTGGCTGAAGGCTCGGTGCTAGGACTCTGACTGAGCTCATCCTATGTTAGGGTACATCTACAGCTGCTTGGAAATTGGACTTTCCATGTAGTCCAACCAGAGAACCTGGCCCCTAGAGGAGAACAAGGTGTAAGTCACCCAAACTACAATTCCCATGAGGCACTGCGGTAGCTCAGGGGGACGTAGATTGCTGTTCAACTAAACCAAAGGGAACTGGAGTATTTCATTTGTATTTTCCCAAGGAAAATTTAAATTGTGCAGAAACTGCCTTTTCCGTTGAAAAAAATACATTGATGGAAAATTCCCAGCCAGCTCTATTGTCTTCATCAAGGCCTTCTAACTGGAGTGCATAACGCTGCACCTGGATTTCTGGCCCCACATCTACAAAGTATTGTTCCTTCAGTGCTGAATCTTATTCAACAGTAGTTGATTTAGAGGAGCTGCACTCAGTCACTCCTCAGCCTTATTCCCTAGCCCTCCCTGGGGTGGAGTCCCTGCTGTCTGCAGTGGGATCCATTTCTAAATGTCTAACAGATTTCCCCGGAGGTTGGGAGGAGCCAATGGCTGGTTCAAGAGGGGAGGGTGTTCTGTGCCCTTCGTTCCTTAAGGTTGGCTCAAGGTGTATTTGCATGAGCCCACTGCATGGTGTTACTGCTTTGGATGATCCATAGCTCATCGTGCGGCAGGGCTCATTACTAAGAGGTGTTTCCTACTCACCTGTTTTGTTCTTTTAATCTTTCCTCATAACTGTGGCCCTTCAGCCCCTGGGCATTTTTCCTGACCTCCCACAACATTCCTTCTCTGCCTCCATGCCGGAGGGCCACTCTGGTAATCAGAGGCCCTGCACTAAATGCCCCTTTCCAGGGCCAGTCACTCCAGTACTGCACAAAGATAGGGGCGCTCTCCCATGACATGACACTTGTGCATCCTTCAGCCCCATGCTGCAATGGCCTGCTGGGTTGTGGTGTTGTCCTTGCAAATTCCTGTCTGAATTGCTGGGCTCTTAGGCCAGGGCTGCTGCTGGAGAGCTGGGATTCGGTTTAGACAGTGCTCTCATTTTGCTATTTTTTGGCACATGCTCTCTAGGTCCCTGCTAGTTTCCTATCCTCCCTGCATTCCCAATGTCTCCCAGTTTAACCTCCTCTGGGAAGTACATTCATGTACAGATCCCCCTGCTCCATTAATGATCTAGATTAAATACAGCCAGTCATCACACAGAATCCTACAGAACCCTGCTCCTTGCCCTCTGGCAGCTCCTTACTTAGCTGTTTACCATTACCCAGTAGTTTATGCTCCTTGGCCAGTTTCTCTTCCACATGGTGGTTCTTGTATCCAAGCCAACTGGAATTAGCTTTGCAAGTGAGATTGTGAGAGTCTGAATCCAGTGCTTCCCTGGAATCCAGACTGCATTCCACCTGCCCACTTTGTCCTTCTACCAAACAGTGATGGAGTCGGTCTCTGGAAACCCTCAGGCTGCTCCCCACTGGAGACTCCCCATTCCTCTTGAGGGGCTCAGAGAGGTAATTCCTCTCTCCTATTGTTCTACCAAGACAAGGGGGTTGGCTTCCCAGCTGGTAATTACTAGGATCACTCTTCTCCCTCTTGGGATATTTGATTTTCACTGTCCTGCAGGAGAGGGAGAGTGAAAGCAGGAAAGGGAAGGGAAGGGAAGGGAAGGGAAGGGAAGGGAAGGGAAGGGAAGGGAAGGGCAGGGCAGGGCAGGGCAGGCAGGCAAGAGATGGGGGCTACAGATTCCATAAGCACCTAGCAGTGGGAACCACTCCAGCTTGTTCAGCAAAATCCTGTGCTCTAGATTCTTGCCGTGTTGTGTCTGTTGCCTGTCCAGAGGTTCAAGGGGGGTCCTTCCCGTATGTCCCTCCACAGAGCCCTGATTCAGCATTCAGGTGGCTAACACTGCACAGGCCTCACACAAAGTGGGCTTAGGACAGCTGGCTTGCAGTTACCATTCTCACTGTTGCCAGCCATGCAGAGCACCTGACCGGGCACAGGTCTGCAGATGAGCAGGTGGAAGTAGTAAGCGCAGGCCATTGTCTCATTGGGCTCCTGACTCGTTCAAGCAAGAGACCCCAACGCCCCTGGGGACTTGCTGTAGGACACAAGGGAAAGAACTGAAGGATTCCCAGTTAAGACACAAGCAGGGTGAGTAATTTGAAATGAATCATTTATTTGGTGAATTTTGCCTCCTCCTGTTTACAGATCGGCTGGGAGCAGATTGCAGCCTTCTCACATTGATTCATTATTGGGGACTATTTGCAGCCAATTCCTGGCCTCTAGTTCATCTGCTAACACTGTTGGGAGTGCGGAGCATTGGAAAGCCGATCCTGATTGGCCAGGCGGTGCTCTCCTCTCCTCTCCAACTCACCCCAGGCTGGATGAACATGGCTTTCCAAGTCAGGCTTTGGTGCAGATGCTCTGACTTAGGCATTAGAAATTCCCTTCTGCTGCTGTTCTTCAGTAGATGCTTCAAGTGTGCTGCTCCTGGGACCACTCTTGCCAGACTCAGTGATCGAATGGTCCCTTCTGGCCATCCACTCTCTTAATCTATGAATGCGGGTGGAGGGTGAGCCCCCAAATGGAGCAGACACAGTTGGAGGGAGGGTTGGTACACACTGTCTACCAGAGTCAGTGGAATGGTGGTACAAGCTTCGCCCAGTGACAACTCAGACACATAAGGCTGGGGGGAGATTAATTCCGCACTATCACCCACGGCAGAGGGGCTCCAGGCCAAAAAATCAGTGTCCTGGATCCTGGAGGAACCCGCTGTGAATGGTGAGGGGCCCTGGCGGGTCACCACAGCTGAGCCATCTGAGGTCTGCAATGGAGCAGCAGGCTCAAGACTCTTGGCACCAGGATTCTGCCTGAATATCCGAGCAGCATGCCCAGCACTTGCCACTACCCGGGCCAGCTCCTTGGTGCTACACGCAGGAGACTTAGTCAGAAAGGCTCATTGGGCCATGAAGGCCCTGCCCTGCAGTGTGGTCAGTGTGGAACACAAGGAGACATTCCCAGCTCCCCTGCAACTGCTGCTGCACCTCTTTTTGGCAGGCAGCTCATGCAGCTTGTGGGCCAGAGCACCATCCATTACCCTTTGGGGCACCATGCATTGGAGGGGCAGGGAGGGCACTCTGCCTATGCTCCTCTAGGTAGGCTCTGCAGCTGTGCCCAGCTGTTATTCATCTGCACGGCCAGGAACAGGCTGGGCTGGAGTCTCAGTGGGCGTCAGGCGACGTGCTCCGGTGAACTGTCCCATCCTGATTCCCACCAGCTGGGACCCTAGATCTCCAGCACTAGAGCAGTTTTCCCAGTGAGACAAGCACCAGCCAAGGGAGTGTGAAGACACAGCTGACTGCCTGAGGCTATAAGGCTCCTCTCTCCCACCAGCCCCTTTCTGTACTCTCAGGTCAGATAAAGCGTAGGATCTTCCCCCTTTCTATGCATTGAGATGATCCACCCTTCCCCCTACAGCCAGCCATGCCCCTCAGCTCACAGCACCTATGTCAGTTGCTCCTGCTTTGGCTCCCACTGTGTCTTAGATTCGAACAAACCCAGAGTCTTGGAGTGAATAGAAAGCCCCTGCCTCAGATGGAGGACTACACATGACCCCTAGTTTGGCTGGTAGGCCTGCACGGATTTGGGGTTTGCTTTATCTGCTCAGTTCTGCTTTTTTGGCTGGAGTTGTTGGGTTCGCAGGATCACACTCCAGCTCTCCCATGCTCCAACTCAGTCTGGTCTGGCACAGCTCCTAGGAGCTCGAGCAATTTGAGGCAGTTGGCTGTGGGGCTCCTGGTGTCTCCTATAGTGCAGACACAATCTAGCACATGCATGGGAATTTAGACATTTCTGGTCACTCATGTTTTCAGGGCAGCAAAGACTAATGGTGGCTCTGACCTATCTCCAAACTCCCACTGAGCGAAAATCCTAATGCAACTCCACTAGCCAGCAGATTACATACTGGACACCTGGATAAATCTGATGGTCCTTCCCATGTTGCCACCCCCACCCACCATGCGATGGGGGCAATTCCTGGCAAGTTCCATTATTATGACTTGGGAACTTTCTACTGCAGTAGAAGGGGAGAGTGATGTGCCAGACTGATGCGATCATTGAGATGATTTACAGGAGAGCCTCGTCCAAGATGACCCTACCTCTCGGGCAGAAGAAGCCCAAAATCTGAGAGAAAATCACAGAACAGAAACTCTGAGGATCATAATTCATCTTCCTAGGAGAGCTGCAGCCCTGGGAATGATCTGGCTGTGTAGGGAGGCTTATGTAAAGGGTGCACTGAGAAGGGGAGCGCTTTTCTCTCTAGGCTTCATCCATTCAGCTGAGGGAGAACAAAGCCCTGGCTGGGCATGTCATGGAAATGGGAACAAAATGCCAAACAGCGGCGATCCAGGAAGCTGATGCTCTTTCTAAACCAACATGATGACTCTAGAAAAGGCAGAGGGCCACAGACAGCGTAGGCAGGGAATTGTGCAGGGACCTCCATGACTGGGAAAGGAAACAAGCACAGCCAGAGAGCAATCAATGTGATAACGTCACACACATGCATACACACGTGGTACGTGACACAACAGAGACACAGCCAATTCCCTAGCATGGTGCCTCCTACTGCACACACTCTCGGTAGCCTGTTGACTGCCCTTGCCCTTTGTGGGCAGCTGGGACACCCATCACGACAAAGACCATCCCTGGGTGTCTCAAGAGCCAGGGGCCCCAGCAGTGCAGCTCTTTTGTTGGGTCTCTGCTGGGATCCTCACTTGGGGAGAAGACGACCCCCTCTGCTGCACTATGACCCCCATGTTAATGTCCATTCCTTCTTCTTGCATCTACCCCCTTTGCTCAGCGCCTGATTGACAGCACCAGGTGCTGGCCATGTGGGTGAATGTCCTGCACTTATAGTGTCCTCTCTCTGTATCCGTGTGCTGCTCTTACAGTAGTTCACATGCATGCTCATGCACAGATTTGTTTTGTTCCAAATATAAATGTATGTATTTTAGGTCTGTCAAGTGATTAAAAAAATTAATCGTGATTAATCATGTGATTACAAAATTAATTCATCGATACTAAGGTCAGAAGGGACCATTCTGATCATCTAGTCCAATTTCCTGCACAATGCAGGCCACAGAATCTCACCCACCCACTCCTATGAAAAACCTCACCTATGTCTGAGCTATTGAAGTCCTCAAATCATGGTTTAATGACTTCAAGGAGCAGAGAAGCCTCCAACAAGTGACCCGTGCCCCATGCTACAGAGGAAGGCAAAAAACCTCCAGGGCCTCTTCCAATCTGCCCTGGAGGAAAATTCCTTCCCGACCCCAAATATGGGCAGCTATATATATAAAATCAGCTAAACCCTGAGCATATGGGCAAGATTCACCAGCCACATACTACAGAAAATTCTTTCCTGGGTAACTCAGATCCCATCCATCTAATAGCCAATCTCAGGGGATTAGGCCTATGTACCCTGAATATTTAAAGATCAATTAATTACCAAAATCACATTATCCCATCATACCATCTCCTCCATAAACTTATCGAGTAGAATCTTAAAGCCAGATAGATCTTTTGCCCCCACTGCTTCCCTTGGAAGGCTATTCCAAAACTTCACTCCTCTGATGGTTAGAAACCTTTGTCTAATTTCAAGTCTAAACTTCCTGGTGGCCAGTTTATACCCATTTGTTCTTGTGTCCACATTGGTGCTGAGCTGAAATAATTCCTCTCCCTCTTCTGTATTTATCCCTCTGATATATTTATAGAGAGCAATCATATCTCCCCTCAACCTTCTTTTAGTTAGGCTAAACAAGCCAAGCTCCTTAAGTCTCCTTTCATAAGACAGGTTTTCCATTCCTCGGATCACCCTAGTAGCCCTTCTCTGTTCCTGCTCCAGTTTGAATTCATCCTTTTTAAACATGGGAGACCAGAACTGCACACAGTATTCCAGGTGAGGTCTCACCAGTGTCTTGTATAATGGTACTAAAACCTCCTTATCCCTACTGGAAATACCTCTCCTGATGCATCCCAAAACCGCATTAGCTTTTTTCACAGCCATATCACACTGGCAGCTCATAGTCATCCTATGATCAGTCAATACTCCAAGGTCCTTCTCCTCTTCCGTTACTTCTAATTGATGCGTCCTCAGCTTATAACTAAAATTCTTGTTATTAATCCCTAAATGCATAACCTTACACTTCTCACTATTAAATTTCATCCTATTACTATTACTCCAGTTTACAAGGTCATCCAGATCCTCCTGTATAATATCCCGATCCTTCTCTGAATTGGCAATACCTCCCAGCTTTGTATCATCTGCAAACTTTATTAGCACACTCTCACTTTTTGTGCCAAGGTCAGTAATAAAAAGATTAAATAAGATTGGTCCCAAAACTGATCCCTGAGGAACTCCACTGGTAACCTCCCTCCAACCTGACAGTTCGCCTTTCAGTAGGACCCGTTGCAGTCTTCCCTTTAACCAATTCCTTTTCCACCTTTTGATGTTTAATGTTTGATTAATCACACTGTTAAACAATAATAGAATGAGGTGAATTGAAAAATACTATTTCTTTTGTTTATCGTTTTTACAGTGCAAATATTTGTAATAAAAAATAATAATATGAAGTGAGCACGGTGCACTTTGTATTCTGTATTGTAATAGAAATCAATATATTTGAAAATGTAGAAAAACATTCAAAAATATTTAATACATTTCAACTGGTATTCTATTGTTTAACAGTGCGATTAATCCCAATTAATTTTTTTAATCACAGTTAATTTTTTTGAGTTAATCACTTGATTTAACTGTGATTAATCAACAGCCCTAATGTTTTTCAGTCTGCTGGATATGGCCCATGTTGTGATCACCAATTGAAGATTTATAGGGAAAGGAATCCTTGGCTCTCACCCTCTCCAGGGGGACACTTGTTCACTTAACAGAGACACATGTATCCCTGCATCCAGGAGGTTTGCATGAAGGAAGCTCCCTTGCTTAAGCATGCTGTCCATTCTCCTTTTTCTGATATCTTGGAGTATGGTGCAGTGTATTTAGCTGTGCCAGTGTCTGGCCTTGGTTTTAGGTATAGGACATCTTTTACTCTCTAAGGACCTTCTGTGTTCAGTGCAGTCTTTCAGAGGAGACACAAACGCTGTGCTCTCTCATGGCCACTTGACTTTTGTTCTTTCTTGCTCTGTCATTCTCATACTCTAAAGTTAATTCTGAACGAAAGTGCAGAAGCCTTGGGCTCACTAGTGCCATTGTGACCGATACTGAATGGCTGCGCAGGGAGAACATAATGTATTTCCTATGCTGGCAGTTGCATCTCAAGGCATGGGATCAGATCTGCCTCTCCCCATGTGAAGGAGCTCTGGGTTCTTGTCTCTGTAGAAGTTGTTGGGAGAAAGCTGGTTTGGGGGCCCTACAGTAGCCACTGGCAGAACTGTCCCATGTTTCCTGGGGGCTGCTGGGGTTGCTGGTGGTCATTGATCTGCTAATGTCTGAGACAGAGGAATTCTGAACTGCCCAGTGACTGGAGGGGAGGGCAGTCCATGGAACTGCCCAGGGACAGAGGAGAGTTCTCTTGCGGCAGGGAACTCTTTCTCTAAGGCCAAAGGGGGTGTCCTCCCAATGTCAGCAAACAGTCTGTGTGCCAGATGTGTCTGTGTGCCTGCCCCAGCTTGTCCAACTGCAGCACATGGCATTGATGGTGGGCAGCCAGCAGGCTCCCGCAGAGAGAAAGTACAAGTAGGACATGCTGGGGTAAAGTCTGCCCATCACCAAACACCTGCAAGTAGGGGTGCCACCTCTTCTGGTTTTTCCAGATGGTTCCTTTTTTTAGGTAGCTGTCCTTGGAAATCTGTATATCTTTGTGGGGCGTTAAAAGTCCTGTTTTTTTGGTCAGTGGGCCCAATGGCTCCCAGAGCCCAAGTGGCTTTTGGGGTGGCTGTGGGGCCACACAGATTAGCAAGTGGGATGAAGGTGCTCAGGGCTGACAGCACCCAGTCACTGCCACACAGGTACAGGTTGCAGGGGTGATTGCCGGAGATGAGCAGGGTGGGTATGGCCGTTGCTGCATCCTGCTTGATGAAGTTGGTGCTTGGGACATGATCTGGGAGCTGGAACTTGTGGGGGTGGTGCCATCTCCTGGGGGTGGGTTGAGGAGATGGTGCCAAGGGTAGGGGGCAGATGTTCCTGTGTTTTGTACACCAGAGCTGGCAACCCTACTTGGAAGCCCACTGATGTGCTGCCAGGATTCCAGCAGCCACAGAGCCACTTCCTTCAGCCTTCAGCCATGTCTGAGTGGATAACACGCTTGCAGGCAGGAGGGGAAGGGATGATGGGGCATCTGCAGGGACAGTCCTTTTTCTCTGTGTTTGTACAGCACCTACCACAATAGGGTCCTGATTTACGATTGGGGCTCATGTAATACACATGAATAATAATCATCATAGTCATTTATTTTCCCATTTAAACAATCACACCTCCCTGGCTCTTTGCCTGGGTTCCCCTGCCATCTCTTGTGCTCTATTCCTATCCTCAGGCAGTGCTCTGGGGCAGGGAGTATCTCTTTGTTCGGTGTTTGTGCAGGCCCTAGCAGAATGTGGTCCTGGTCCGTGACTGGGGCCGCCAGTGATAATAAATAATATATAATAATATAATAGATAATAAATAAGTGATAATACCGCCATATGATAATAAATAATAATAAGAGAAAAAGATTCTCCACCTAAACAAAGAAGGAGGCAGCAGCATTTGGCAAACAGGCTTCGGGTCAAGTGTTTGCAGAAGGTCTGGCGTGGTTCGCTGTGCTCCCAGAGAATGCACTGAAGGAGGGGAGCTGGGGGACGCGCAGTGGGATGCAATGGGGTGCCAAGGCAAAAATGATCCCCTTTGTCAGAGTATTTCTGAGTCCAAGGGTCTCAAGCCAGCCCTGGCACAGAGCGTTAGCAGGTGCAGAGAGAGGGTAATACCCATGGGAGGTAGGGCAGGCAGCCCAGCCTTCCTATCACACTGATGGTGGAGCCTGGGGAAAGAATTTGGTCTTTTGCATCTGGTGTGGCTCCAAGACACAGCAGCAAATGTGTGACACTGACTAGAGTGGAACCACCCAGCTAGTGGAGACATGACTGAGGGAGGCCAGCTCTGTGTCCCTCTGCACCAGCCCCCACACATCTCCAGCATTGCAAACACGGTTCGCACCAGGATGCCTCTCCCGGCGGGGTTCCCCAGTCAGCTTGGTGGGGCTGAATGCCTCTAAGAATAGAAAGCCTGTGTCTGAAATGCTGCCACCTCCACTGTTCCCTGATATGCATCAGAGCCTCTCCTCTTCTATGAAAAAAGAGGAAGTAAACAGTGGAAACCTTGCAAGTAAAGCCCAGATTCCAAAAGAAAGGAATGGATCTAAGTGTGAAGGAGAATTAGGAAGAGATGACCATATAATTATCCAATCAAAGCAAAGTGTCTCCTGGAGATCAAAAGTGTTGGTTTCGTTCCCATGAGCTGCACAGGATTAATCACACACTGACTGGCAGCCACCCCGGGTTTCCCAGGAGTCAGCTATACAGCAGACGCCTTCCCATTCACCTGTCTGCTGCCATATACAGCTCTCTTCCCACCTGCAACCCAGACAGAAGAGAGGATCTGCAATTAGCAATGAGCTGGTCTGGAGCACTAGCGAGCTCAGGGGGCTTGGGAACAGGCAGGAGGTCCTTCCTAGCTTGCCAGTTCAAATTCAGCCAGGTCATCAGTCACCAAAAGCAGCTGCCATCTGATGTCCATTTGGTGGCTTATGTGCAGAGAGCGGTTGGGTCTCAGCCCACTCCTACTGGTGCAGGCATCGACTAGGAGATTCTGCCCCTGCAGCTACTGACACGCTCTCTCCATTTCCAGATCTACCTTTCTGAATTAACAGCCAAACCCTGTCATAATATAAAGGGAAGGGTAACCACCTTTCTGTGCACAGTGCTATAAAATCCCCCCTGGCCAGAGGCAACATCCTGTTACCTGTAAAGGGTTAAGAAGCTCAGCTAACCTGGCTGGCACCTGACCCAATGGACCAATAAGGGGAAAAGATACTTTCAAATCTTGGGGGCGGGGGTGGAGGAAGGCTCTTTTTTGTGCTCTTTATTTATGTGGTTGTTCTCTCTTGGGACTGAGAGAGGCCAGACAGAAATCCATCTTCTCCAACCCATCCTAATCTAATCCAAGTCGCCAATATTGCAACCAGTATAGGTAAACCAGGCAAGGTGGATTAGTTTATCTTTTGTTTTATGTGAATTTTCCCTGTGTTAAGAGGGAGGTTTATTCCTGTTTTCTGTAACTTTAAAATTTTGCCCAGAGGGGGATCCTCTGTGTTTTGAATCTGAATACCCTGTAAAGTATTTTCCATCCTGATTTCATAGAGATGATTTTTACCTTTCTTTTTAAATAAAATCCTTCTTTTAAGAAGCTGGCTGATTTTTTCATTGTTCCAAGATCCAAGGGTTTGGGTCTTTGAGGATTTTGTAACCAATTGGTTAGGATATTATTCTCAAGCTTCCCCAGGAACGGGGTGTGTAGGGTTTGGAGGGATATTTTGGGGGAAGATGTCTCCAAGTGGTCTCTTTCCCTGTTCTTTGTTTAAAGTGCTTGGTGGTAGCAGCATACTGTTCAAGGAAAAGGCAAAGTTTATACCTTTGGGGAAGTTTTTAACCTAAGCTGGTAAGAATAAGCTTAGGGGGTTTTTCATGCAGTTCCCCAGATCTGTACCCTAGAGTCCAGAGTGGGGAAGGAACCCTGAGAAACACGCACAGTTGAGTGCAGCCTGTTGCCTTTCGGAGAGACCCTGCATTTGTCAGGTGTTGCGACTGTCACTCCTGGCATTAATTCCTTTGCTGATCACCTTTATCATCCTCAACCCACCCTCCCTCCCAAGCCATACTGGCTTTGCTGACGTTTTCCTGAAGATAAGGTCTCCAGGAGTGATGTGCAAGCTTAGGCCAGTGTAAGTTGTGTCGCTCAGGGATGTGAATAAGCCACCTCCTGAGCGATGTAAGTTACACCCACCTGAGCCTCCTGCCAGCATAGCTACTGCCGCTGCATGAGGATTTCTTAAAAGGCACAACCCCAACCACCCACCACCCAGTTGACACCAATCGGGCTGTTCTTGCAAAGAGAGCAAGGGCTGAGTGGGCTTATCTTTCCTTCCATCCCTAGAGGAGATCTCCCAAGTCTGAGGGGAGGCATGGTGCGGCACTGAGGGTGGGCAAACAGTCCTTGTCTCTGCCCATGCTAGCCTTGTGCTGTGGACTGGTCAAAGCCCAATCCAGCACCTTTTTCCATCAGTAATATTCACCATCAACCCCCTCCATCATTACCAGGGTCCCAGTACCAGCACCGCCACAGAACCTACACCAAGGTCCAGGAGAAATCTCAGGCCAGGGGCCAGCTTTGCGCTCTGTCCTGCAGGGCGGACCAGGGTCAAAGGTGGGCTCAGTTCTCCAGCTGGGCTCTATGTGCTGAGATTCCATTAGCTCAATTATATCTGGCCCCCATGGCATGAGGGGGAAAGGTTTATGGAACCAGTTAGATGAACTGAAAGGAACAAGCAGCCCTTCCATGCTCTTCACCTGGTCCCCTTTTCAAACCCAGCTCTTCCTTTGATTTTCTGGAGCATATGCCCAACATTCCCCATCCTTTGAAAGTATTTTCATCATGCCCCTGAGCTGCTGGCTTTCATTTCCCACCACGTTTGAATTAGAGACCCAGGAGCCGTCTGTCTCCCAGCTGTTTTAGAGGAAGTTATGAACACTCCACAGGGCCAGCAAGGGATGTGACTCAGATTTCAATAGCCCATTCACAGGAGCAGCAGGCCTGGCCACTGGGCTGTCTCCCAAGTTCTACCCTTACGGATCAATAACCATTCTAGACATTGATTTATCACAGCAATCTGTAACCCACTAACCCCCATTTTTGCCCTGTGACTGCAGAGGTGTTAACAGGTCACTCCACCTTGAACCATCCCTTACAAAATGTGCTAACTACTTATGCTAAACTATCTGTTCCACCTGGCGTTTAGCTGTGACACTGGAAGTATCTTTCCCAGCCCAGAAGAAGAGCTCTGTGTGGCTCAAAAGCTTGTCTCTCTGACTGATAGAAGTTGATCTAATAAAAGATTACCTCTACCTCCCCCACCTTGTCTCTCTGATCTCCTGGGACCAATAGAGCTACAAAGACTCTGCCTACATTCTAGAGATAGGCCTGAGCCAGCCCAGCTTCACATCTGGCCTGACCCCACAACAGGCTGAGCTAAACCCTGGTGTCTGAGCACCCTGCAGCAGCTGTGTGGCGTGGGCTGGTCTTTCAATAGCACTGGCCAGCCTGACTCCTGCAAGTATATAACTCTCCAGGAAGGACCTGCCTGTTCATAGGTATGCAAGGCAGGGATGGGATTGAGGAGTCCCTGAAGTGTGCCCAGGTGTGCAACCCAGGTGGCATGAGTAGGGGTTGGAATGTGCACAGGTGTGCAAGTTGGGGTGAGGCAAGAAGGGGCCAGGCTGCATCCAGGTGTGCAAGGCTGGACAAAGATAGGAAGGAATGTGGGTCGGGAGTTCACTAAGGCTGGAGTGTGCACAGGTGTGCAAGGCAGGAGGCAGGGCAAAGGAGCTAGCCCTGCATCCTCCATTGCACAAACAACTTGGAAGGGGTGGGTGGGAGGCATGGTCATGGCGGGGGAGGGGGAACAGGAGGAGCTCAAAAGGGAAGGGAGATGTGGAGAGCCAGAGTCAGGGGCTGTCGGGATGAGGCCAGACCGGGAGCTGGGGGAAGGTTGAGTGAGAGAACCAGAGGGAGAGAGAGGGGCTAGGGGAGCCTGACTGGGTGGAAGATGAGTTTAAGAGGGGAAATTGATTTGACAGGGAGGAGTAGCAAGGGCCTGCAAGTGGAGGATGTGCAAATGAGGTCATGCATATTCATTGGGTTTGTTGCTTAACCCCCAGCTCCCATAGCCCTAGCTGATGTGGGAGGGCAGTGCCCTGTGTAGTCTCCTGTGTGCTGAAGAGATCTGCCCTGGGGTGCTGGGGCTGCTGCATCCCGCTCTGCCATGGCCCGCGGCTAACAGCAGAGCACGTCTCCCCCCAGAGTGCGGAGCTGATTCCCCACCCAGCCAGCCTGGGCGCCAGCCCCTGACCTCTGGGCGTGGGCAGGGCTTGCTCCAAAACTCTGGCGTGGGCACCCCCAGTGCAGCCCCAAAGCCAGCAGCCACACGTGGGACTGAGACTCTATGTAAATACGGTGGCAACGCCTCTTACATTTAGTAAATCTGAGCCATCGGATTGGCTGCTGACCCATTTGCCTGCTTCTTGGGGCAGAATAACCAATCAGAGCTGCTGCAGGCCAAGCTCTCTCCCCTGCCCCTCTCTGCAGCAACTTGACACCATGAGCAATAGGGTCAGGATGGTTCCTTTCCCCCTCTCCTGCAGAGCACCTACCTGGAAAGGGGTGGGAGGGAGGACCCTGCTGTAGCTGCTCATCTATGTGGGGTGTGTGTGAAGAGTCTCAGGAGGAGCAGAGGGGAGGCTGTGGACTGGACTGATAGGGGATGGGGGCAGAATTAATCATTGGGCAGGGCAGCGAGCATATCAGCCAGTGCACTGCACCAGTGGCGTGGCCGGCTATGGAGAGATGGCCAGTGTGAGGGAATCCTGGGCTGGCAGAAAGCCATGGTAGCTGGCCTACTGGGTAGTAAGGAGGCACATCAGGGTAGAAGGGGGTGGGGCTAGAGTGCACAGTGCTCCTCATGAGCCTGGACCAGTGGTAAGGTTAGTAGGGAACGGTCCCTGCTGGCCAAAGCAGCCCCAGCCAGGCTCGGGATTGCATGGGTCAGAGGTGGCATAACCATCATAGAATATCAGGGTTGGAAGGGACCTCAGGAGGTCACCTAGTCCAACCCCCTGCTCAAAGCAGGACCAACCCCAACTAAATCATCCCAGACAGGGCTTTGTCAAGCCTGACCTTGAAAACTGCTAAGGAAGGAAATTCCACCACCTCCCTAGGTAACCCATTCCAGTGCTTCACCACCCTCCTAGTGAAAAAGTTTTTCCTAATATCCAACCTAAACCTCCCCCACTGCAACTTGAGACCATTGCTCCTTGTTCTGCCATCTGCTACCACTGAGAACAGTCTAGATCCATCCTCTTTGGAACCCCCCTTTCAGGTAGTTGAAAGCAGCTATCAAATCCCCCCTCATTCTTCTCTTTCACTGACTAAACAATCCCAGTTCCCTCAGCCTCTCCTCATAAGTTATGTGCTCCAGTCCCCTAATCATTTTTGTTATCCTCCACTGGACGTTTTCCAATTTTTTCAGATCCTTCCTGTAGTGTGGGGCCCAAAACTGGACACAGTACTCCAGATGGGGCCTCACCAATGTTGAATAGAGAGGGATGATCACATCCCTTGATCTGCTGGCAATGCCCATGCTCAGCTCAGGCACTGCCAAGGGTTGAGCCCCGAATGTCTTTTTCAAAACTCTGCTGCTGAGTGTAACCCAGCCAGCCTAAAGCGAAGTCCTGGATCCCTGCCTTTGCAGCTACAGCAGCAGCTGGGACAGGCCCTATTTTGAATTCTTCAACCCAGTTCTGGCAAGTAAGACAATCAGTGTTTCACTGCACTCAACACTCCTGTAGTTGGTAAATGTTAATGCTGATGACAACAAAGGAGAGAGCACAGGGGCTAAAACTCGGCAGGGATGAACAAGCTTGTGGGATGAACAAGCTTCCCTCTGCCAACATGTGGCAACACAGCCCCTCTGCTGCTCCAGCCTTGGGCTCCCCACAGCAGCTATGCCAATGCCCCTCAATCTTGACCCGCAGTCCCCCTGCCATTCTAGTTCTGCCAGTCTTTCTCAGTCTTTATCCATGGCATGCCTGGCCTGCACTGTTGGTCTGCCAATGCACATTATCCACAACATTCCCTCCGACTCCAGTCTCCCTCTTCATCAGTGGGTGGCAGCACCACTTCCTGTGTCAGCTCTGTCCCTCACCCCACACCCCACGCTGCTCATGCTCCTCAATTCTGACTCAAACCCCCTTTAGTTAAGCAACAGTAGCCTCTCTCAGGGGGCAACTGTCAGCTCCTAGCAGTGAGACGTATTCACCTGTGGAATAGTCTAGGGAGTGCCAGCACTGGGGACAAAGACTGGATGAAGTGCTGGAGAGTAGAGTGTGGAAACAGTTCTGCCTTTGCCGGGGCAGGGGATGGTGGAAATGGCTGGGGGCTGTAGGTTTTTACTATGTCCAACGTGGGGTACTCCATTCAGCCATGTGGTGGGTAGCAGATGATAAATGTGGCTAGTGACATTAGAAGAAGGGCAAATTCATGTTCCTCCTTACTCGAGCCAGATATCAGCAAAACTCTCGAGAAGTCATGGGCTGGATGACACAAGCATTGCCCCACCTGTGCTCCGTAGGCTGGGTGGGTCAGCCCAGAAGCCCATGTTCCTGCCATTCCTTTGGGTGTATTTCCATTTCTATACGTCAGCATGGAGTGCATGGCCCATTTAGGGTTAGGTAAGGAGAGGTGAGGCACGACGTTCCTGTGAGGACAGCCCAGCCCAGCTCATGGCTACCTAGAAGGAACTATGTGTGCCCCAGCACAGGAGGGTGACAGAGCAGTCAGGCTCCAAAAGAGACTCACGCTGTGTTCTGCTCTGGTTCCCCACCTGGAAACACTGTGGACCTGGACCAGCAGAAGCAGAATTAAATCCACATTGAGGCCCAACTGGCCCAGCCACAGCAGCAGGGCACAGCTGACTCCAAAGCACCTTGGGAGGGCCAGGTGGGGGAAGCAGAGCTGAGATCATTGACCTGGAGCTGGGCCTGACTCTCTGTACTGAAGGAGAGCTGCCCCTGGGCTACAACTAAGGCCAGGTGGACACTAAAAAGCTAGGTCCACCCAATGACCTCACTCAGCGGTGTGGAAAATCCACACCCCGAGTGATGGAGTTAAGCTAAATATAGTAGAAAGAGAGAACCTGGGACATAAGGCCTGGTATAAGAGGCCCGGTATGAGGCCTGAACTAAAGTAGTGGTCAAGCCCTGCTAATATGAAGCAAAATTAGCAAAAGTCAGGCTGTGAGTAGAAGTCAGGCTCTGCCTGCTTGATCACAGAATCTGGCAAGAACAGGGCTGGTATTGCAAAAACACACATGTTCCTGGGAAGTGCTAGGCACAGGACACTCATGTAAGCACATTCCATAAAACCCCGATACCAAGTATGGTACAACACACTCCCCAAAGATAACAGGACCAACACACTCCCCAAAGATAACAGGACCTCTCTTAAAGATAAGGTCAGGATGACAGTGTGATGAATAGAGATGTTTTAATCATACCAACAGGTACAATGTAAAGGGTGGTATCTGACTACGTTTGTATGGGTTTATAAAGAGGGGTCTCAGAGGGAGTGTCATTGGTCAGCCAAGGGGGGAATGGAAAGTCCCGCCATTCACTGAGCAGAGTGGATTGTCATGGGCAGTAGTTGTAGCACGTATCGGGTGCTAATACCGTGCTTCATCGACTATAAACCTAGCCGGGTGCCTTCGCTACTGAACCAGATTTGTGGTCTTATTGGTTGGTTCACTCAAGGTCTGCTGTTGGCTAACTGCGCAGAGCTGGGACAGCTCCCGGAGAGAACACACACATGCAACCAGCATCTGACAACACCGATTAACCCCTGGTAAAAACAGCATGGGGCTGGCAGAAGAATTCTTCCATTGGGCTAGCTACAGGAACAGGAGAACCCCTCTTCTCACACAAGATTTACATTGAAGTGCTACACTGGCTGCAGCTGCACCAAGGGAGCAATTTAAGTGCAGACACAGCCGAAAACTGGAGTGACCAAAACGACATCAGTGTAGCTACATCGCCTTAGCGATGCCGGCATAAGCATGTGACCGAAGGGGTTTTTCCGTCCATGTAGGAACACCGCCTCCCCGAACAAGGGTCACTATGTGGATGAAAGCACTCTTCTGGTGACATAGCTGTGTCTCCACTAGAGGGCTGGTCAGCAGAGCTATGCTGGTCAGGGCTGTGGTTTTTTCAAACCCCTGGCCTTTGTGCCTAGGTTGACTTAACATTTAAGTATAGACCAGGCCAGACTCACTGGAGGGGTTTGGGGGGAGCCTGGAACTCCATCCGCTGGCCATCTGTTACCTGGAACGTGGGCACTGACCCAACCCCTGGCGTATAGGAGGTGATGCTCCATTTCTTATAGGTAAATATATATTGGGTCCTTGTTTATTTTTCCCCCACCCCAGATAAAGATAGTTGTGGTTCCATGTTCCCAAAGGTCTCTGAGTGCTTGGGGTGGGGTATGGTGGGAGGGAAACCACCTGCTAGAGTGATCAAGGAGGTTACTCTGTAATGTCCCAGAGCCAGGCAATGTGGGAACTGGAGCCAGCAATTCTTTTGTTGTAGAACAGGCCCTCTAGAAACCCTGTGCCGACTGGCCCTGGTGGGCACCGCTGGCAGAAGGGGTACACAGCCGAGGGCTGGGGTAGGATATATACCCTGCAAGACCTCTAACTTAGAGGGCTAGGGAGGAGCTTACTCTGGGATCCATGCGTCTCATGACTTCCACTGCATGGCCCCCTGCACCTTCCTGCGGGCTGGCCTCTGGCAGAGACCAGAGACTGGGCTGGAGGGCCCCGGGGTCTGATCCAGAAAGGCAGGTCCTGGGTCAGCAGGCGGCTCCGGGACCAACGAATGGACGCACCTGCCTTGGCACAGCCAGGCGCTGGTTCCCCTGAAACCACCCCTCATGGGGGGGAGGGGGGGCTGGCGATCGCCCTCTAGGGGCCAGCGCAGGGCCTGGGGAGCGGAGGCCCCTGCCGGGGGCAATGACGGGGCTTCCTCGCAGCATCGTCAATGGCACCGCCCCATCGCCGGCAAGAACCGCCGGCGGGCCACTGCTCCAGGGCCCCTCGGCGGCATCCCCGCCTCGCTGGGGCAGTGCGGGATGGGGAGAGCATCCCGGCCGCCCCCGGCCAGCTCCCTTTAGGGGCACCTTGGCATCACAACGAGCTCCCAGCCCCGCCGCCCCCAGTGGGCTGCCGCCTGCCCCCCAGCCTCCATGGCGCTCTACCCGGACCCCCGCCCCATGGAGCCCAGGAGCGATGGGGCTCTCGTCGGACACCTGCACCGCAAATCCGCCCTCCAGGCGCGCCGGGCTGGCCCTTGTGTCCCGTTATCCCCCCTCCCCAAGTGCGCGGCCCGGGGTCCCCGCACGACCCCGCTTCGCTCCCCCTGCCCCCTGCCCGTCCGGGGGGCAGGCCGCAGCCCCGGGACCCCAGTCCCCACTGGCGGGCGGCGCCCCCTCCGCTCCACGCTGCGCCCCGCTCCCGGAGCCGCCCCGCCCTGTCCCCCAGCCCCCTCTCCAGCCAGGGAATCCGAGCTCGGCTGATTCCTCCACGTCAAACCACATGATCCCATAAAACATTCAGCACGCTGCAGCCCGCCCGGCAGCCGGCGTTCCCCTCCCGCGCCCCGCTCGGCTCCCAGGGACCCCGCGCCGAGCCGCCTCTCCCCGCAAGGGCCAGTGCGCGCCGCGGTGGCTGCTGCGCCCCAGCCGTGCGCCTTGGGGCGGGGAGCCGGCGCCTGGATGCTGACTCCGGCCCCGGGGCGGCTCATTCCCCCGCTGCGCGCCGGCTCCGGCGGCGGGAGAGCCCCCGCCCTGCGCTCGGGCTGAAGTTCGCAAGCGGACCTGCCTGCGCTGGCGAGGACTGTACCCCGGCGCCCGTTTGCCTGCCGAGCCGAGCCTGCCCTGACCCCTAAGATGAAGAGGGCGATAGCTGAAGGTAGGCGCGTCCCTTCCGCGGGGACCCCCGGCTGCAGCGCCAAGGGGAGGGCAGGGCTCCGGCAACTTCCCAGCCGGCAACTTTCGTCCCGTGGAGAGCGCGGAGCGGCCAGGACCCGCCCGCCTCCGCTGCCGGGACATGGGACTGAGCCGGGGGACGCGCTGGGAGGCGATCGGAGCTCCCCGCCCCGGCCGTCCGAGCCGGGCTTACGGCCCAAGTTACTGGGGGGCTCGGAAGCAGGGGCCGGTGCGCTGAGGTGTTGCGGGCAGGCTGGCGCTAAGAAGGAGACCCTGTATTCCCCAAGGAGGGAGAAATGGGTGATGTGTGTGTGTGGGGGGGGGGGCTCCCGGCTCTGCCCTCTCCCCTGGCACCTGGCTCAGCGCTTCTGTGCCATTGCGGAGTCCGAGCGCTGGTGTGAACAACCTGGGTCCGGAATCAACCGCTCCCCTCCCCCAGGTCAGAGACCAGAAGGTCATCGGGCTGGCTGGTGTGCCCAGCACCATCTGGGCTCTCCGGAAGGAGGCTGCCCCCCGCCCCCCTTCTGAGCTGCCTCCAGCGGGGGTTGCGGGGCTTCCCGCCCCGACCTGGGGCAGCAGGAGTGGGAAGAGGCTGCTGGGGGAAGCAGCAGCCTGGCCTCCCAGGGGGGTCCGGTCTAGCTGATAAAAGTGGGGCATCTGCTCTGCGCGCAGACCGCACTGAAGCGGATGGCAGGTGGGACGAGAAGCCAAGACATGGCTGGTAGGGAAACCGGGGAGCGAGCCCCCAAGACCCGCCAGTGCCGGCGGAGGGCTCCGTGCTCAGCAGGGGTCAGCAGTGCCCTCTCCCGAGCGCTGGGGCTGAGAGAGAGGCAGCAGGTTCTCTGACCGCCCCCACCAAACCTCGGCGCTTGGGCTGGAAACAAGAGCTCCAGAAAGGAGGGTTACATTGAAACACCAGGGGTGGGGAAGGGCCCCGAGGGGGCAGCAGAGAAGCAGTTGGAGAGGGAGGGGAGGAGAGGGAAGGGAAGGGTCAGTCACCAGCATCCCTGGCTCTGCCTACCGGGGAGGAGTGCGAATGGGAGGCGAAGAGTGGGACAAAGGGAAATCTTCAATGCAAGTTCTCCTGACTTGGCAAAGTTTGCGAACTCCCCCTTAAGGGCTAGGGAGAGCGACAGGCCACTGAAAGCCAGATCAAAGAGACTGCATGTGGCTGGGGCGGGGGGCAGAAGGAAAGGAAGCGGTTTCCTGGCAGTGCTAGAGATGCAGGGAACCTGCAGTGAATGTGCAGGGGTGGGAGAAAGCCAGAGATTATTAAGGGTTAGGGGGTGTGCCAGACAAATACATCATTAACTAATTGTTCCTTTGGCCTACTTTGTCTCATTTAAATGTCCATTAGTCAACAGCAGTAAACTAGATTAAGGGTAAAATGCCTGAGAACAAACCCTGGTGTGTAGGTTAGCAATTGAATTGGTCCCACTATGGGGAAGATCTCTGTGTGTAATAAGCAGTCAGTGCTGCTGGCCTTTCAGAAAACCCCCATGGGCTGTTGCCATCCAAAGGAATAAAAGTTCGTTCCACAAGGAATAGCTCTGTTTGGTTTGCTCAGACAGTCCCAGTGATATTGTGGGCTACCTGGCACCTTGTGTGGCTGAACAGGGAGATGGCTGCCAGGAGCAGGCAGTGCCTGGGTAGTGGCTCATGCTGCTAACGGTAGTCAGCTTGTTCATCTCCAGTCACCTTGGGGTAAAACCTGAAAGACCTACACTTTGGAAAGCGTGCTCCCATCCTGCAGGGTGCAGAGACGCCTACCGGCTCCGGGGCATTGCTGACAACAACCCACAGGTTGCAATTTTTAAATCAAAAGACATCAACCCGTGTTAGAAAGCAAGTATTGTTGAGGCTGCCAGTCAAAGGGATCTGTGTGACACAGCTCTCTCTAATAACCCCTCTGTGTGTGCAGGCTCCACTGTGCTGTGTTGCTCCCTCCTTTCTGGGAGCGACCCCAGCATCACCTAGCATTGTTTCTTGGAGGGCACGGGTGTCTGGTTTATTTGCAATGCTCTAGTGAGAGATCCCAGCTCCAATCCAAACAGCAATCAGCTTCTTCGGAACTGTGCTCCTGCTGGGGAGCAGGTTGTCATGGTGGCTTTTGCTAAGGGCCCTTAGGAGGCATTGGTGTTTCAGAAATCACCTATTCCATGGTGTATTACAGCCTTGTGTACAAATGCCCTTAGATCTGAATGGGTGCCTGTATCTTGAGCACCCTGTGGATTTGGCTGTGCGCAGACTCCTGGCACTGATCCGGTGGTAACCTGTGGGTTTTCTGCCTGCCCTTATATTGCAGGGAGCTGTCAGTGCACTGGGTGTGCTGTGCCCCAGATACAGAGAGCACCACACAGAGATGGGGGCAGTGAAGAACCCGAGTAGAACGCTTTCTCTCTCGTGGCAGAAGGCAGGGTTGCACAGGGCATGCTCACTGCATTGTGGCCCCCCACGAGTGCCCAACAGTCATCAGCATCACGTGAAAAGCCAGGACATTCAATACAGGAAAACTGCTACAGGACCTCTGTTCATACAGCATGGCAGGTGCACAGAGGCTTTTAAAGGAGAGCCCTGACCTGCTCCCCTGGGGTGCTGAATACCCTCAGATGCTGGTCCTAAATGTGAGTGGGGAAGATGATGGTGAAATGCCATGTGTACCTTGAAGGACGTGCTCCCCAGGATCAGGCCCTGAGTGAGTGAACTGTGGGGCTCTGGCTGCCCCCACTGAGCCCAGGCTGCCTTTCCCAGAGTTCACGCCATGGTTCCCAGGTACCGTCTAAGCTGGAAATACACTGCAGGGGCAGTTGGGTCAGTGAAGCTTTTCCTCTGCCATCTTAGCTCGCAGCAGGCCTTTGTTAACAGCCTTTTCGTTTACAGCTCAGAGGGTCTGTCTGCCTATGAAATCCCCATTCATCTTCAGGATCCCACAATGGGAAACCAGCTGTTCTAAACCCTTTATTCCCCCAAGAAACTAAGCCTGGGGAATACGTATTCATTGATGGAGGAGATGAGCAGCATTTTATTGCTCTGACCAGGAGGTAACATTCGTCAGCTCTTTATTTGACCCTTTATTGCTTTCAGGACAGTTTTTGTTACATAATTTATCAGGGGGATGGCATTTCACAAGCCCCCTCTTGGAACCTGTATCCTTTGGGCCACACCGGGATGGGATACCTAGACGTACAGAAGTTGTGATCATAGGGTTCTGTGAGCCCCAGTGCTTTGATGCTGCTCTCTGCCATGCTGGATTGTATCCGCACAGATGGTGTTATGGCCCCGCTTGGTTTGGTGATGTTTTCCTCACTAGGAGCGCTGGAAAAGGCTGTGCTAGAAAATGATTTAATTAGATCTGGTGAGACAAAGAGCCGCCATGACCCTCACGAGCTCTCTAGCTCGTGAGCAGCGTGTTCCAGGGCTGCTTACCAATAAGATGCGACACTCCAGCCCCATCTTCAAACTCTGCCACGTCCTCCGTTAATTACCTCCATGCTGCTCTCTGCTGCTCTGAGCTATCCTCAACTCGGAGCCTCATGGGAGCCTAGGCAGGAGAAGATTGTAGGCCCAAGTGTGTGGGAGGCTGGGACGGAGGGACAAGGCAGCTTGCAATGGAACCGAGATCCCTTCCCCTTTTAGAATGTGACACGCGTCCTGCTCGGCAGGACCAGCCAGGATCTGCAGACAAGTTAGAGTAGAAACGGCTGTCTGGCAGTCACCCTCTGCATGTGTTCCTCCAGCTGAAATACGGGCCAGGTTCCTGTGCAATCCTGGTGTAACTGCACTGACTTCAGGGATTTATACCAGGGATCACTTTTGCTTCTAGGCAGAACCTGCCCCTCCAGTAGCATCTGATTACTGTGAACCCACAAAAGCTAGAGGCTGGAGCTACTGGCAGCGAAGGGATGAATGTGAAGTTGGAGCTCTGGGGAACAGGGGCCCAAGAAACGCTCTGGTCGGGTGTGCATTCCTCGCCGTGTTGCTGCTGCTATTTGCTGTACTTGTGGATGTGGTGGCAGCATCCGGTGTGAGTGGCAAAGCACAGGCAATCTCCCCTGTAAGCCGCCCCGGCTGCATGTTCCTGTGCTCCCGAGGGAGCCTGGGCACACTCCCGCCGTCTGCATCGGTGTGTGCTGCTTCCCGAAGAGCCACTTCTCGCTTGCAGAAAGAGCTGAGACAGAAGCACGGGGCTTGGAGCCTAAGTGAGGAGTGGGTTGTTGCTGGCTGGACTGGAGAAAGCTTGGGAGGGTGGATGGAGCCAACATCCCTAATGAAGAGACTAGAGCTCTGAGCCAGGGTGAACACAATGTGCCTGGCTCCTGTGCCAGCTCCTTGTTCTGCTGTACAGTGGCTCCTTTTCAAGAGGCTGTGAGTACAGCACAAGCATGCTATCCACACTGCACAGCAGACCAAAGGGGGGGGGGAAGGAGTAGGCTTAATTAGGTGTGTACTCGCTTCCCCCTGGATTTGAAATGCTTTCTGCTGCCGTTGCTTTCACTAAGACGCATCTCGGAGATCCAGGAGCCAAACGCCTCCTTTGTTGTTTCTAAAGGAGTTGATTTATCCAGGAGGCACACCCCGCAGCAGGGACAGCCTGTGCCTCTCAGAGTCGGTACCGTAAGAAGCTGCGCGACCATACAGGGGCCTGTGAACGCTGGGAATTGACGAAGGGCTTGAATGCATTTGAGATGCTGCAGCGGTGTTGGAGCATTTAGTGTAGACACAATCTCCACCGACAGTAGGGGTTCTTCGGTCTCCACCTCCCTGAGAGGCAGTAGCAATGTGGACAGAAGAATTCCCATTCCATCTACCTAGTGCTGCCTGCACCAGGGGTTAGCTCGGGGGTGGATATTTTTTCCATGTCTGCATGAAAGGCTTTGAGTGTGGGTGTTTGGAGCTGCATTCTGGGGCGCTGCTGTCTGGTGGGGTTTGAGTGTATGGAGTTCTGGGGCTTCTCCTGGACAGACACCAGTGAGTGTGGAGCAAAGAGGCTGGCATTCTGCCCTCTGCAAATCCCAGCCTCCCCCCTTCAATATTCACTGATCCAGCTTTGGGAGGTGCCAGCGGCCAAGGAGAGCCATGAAATGTTGGTCTGAAAAAATAAACAGTGTAAAGCAGGAAATGGCGAGTCTCAGAATGTGTGTAAAAAAGTCAAGACTTAATACAGGCTCCCTCTCCCCCCAGCTATGTCTGCAGTTGGGTCTTCTTATGTTTGCCTGAGTCCCCTGCACAAATTATATATCCCGAGCCCCTGGCTGACTGCTGCTCAACTCCAGTTCTGTGCTGGCCAGTAGAATGCCATAGATTTCAGTGCATTTACCCTGGCCTAAAGCTGGAGTAGCGATGAATGAAATCCAGTGTGTACAACGGCCATGTTGTGTGTGCAGTCTGCTGTGATGATGGGCACTCTATGTCTATCTTAGCCAGACACAGTGTACGTGGGCATTCTGCACATGCTCAGACTGTTCATATCTGCTCCATTGTTAGAAGGGCACCAAGAGCTGGGCCTCCTACATCCTATTCTTAGCTTTGCCATTGACTCGTTGTGACTGTGTCCTTCACCCCACCCTCCCATGCCTTAGTTTTTCCATCTTTAATTTGGGGATAATGGTGCTGTCCTGTCTCCCCAAAGGCTCTCTGATGGGTTGGAGGTCACAGGGCAAAGGGGGTGGAGATGACAAAGAAGCCTTTACTACTTATTCATATCTTAGTATTGGTTATTCCAAAGGAGAAGCAGGCATGGCTGTGCGTGGGGGCGGGAGGGTCCCTTCTTTAGCAGTGGCATTCTAGTCTCAGGATTGGTGCTGTTTCAGCATCAGCTGTGTTCTGTTGCCTATGGTCTGTCCTTCTCAGAGCCCCAGGGCCTTACATTTCACTTGGGCTAAGCAAACTCTTGTGATATGGGATGGATTTCTTAAAGCCCGAGCTCCTGGAGTCAGGGGATTTAGGTGGAAATCTCAGCTTTCATTAGGAAAAAAAAATCAGTTTCTAGCCCTTGTGTTTGCTGAGAAAAGTGGGAAACGTGAGCCGAGTGTGAGCAAAAGGCTCAAGAACCAGAAGACAAATAGGGAGCCCACAGATTTGATTTTTAAGTCCCTCTTGCGGTGTTTTGAGGGCCTGGCTTGTGATTTTTGACAATGTGAGGTTGGCGAAGCAAAAACTAGTGCTGGCCTTGCGCCAGGGAAATTAAGTGGGATTTGGGTGGGGTGGGTGCTGAGACAAAGCCCACTGGAGCCAAAGGGGGTCTCTCCACCAGCTTCAGCGAGCGCTGTTTCAGGCCCCAAGGAGGACCTGGTGGGTGGCTGATTGCGGGGGTCACAGTGGAGGTACCTGCATGGGCCTGCTATGGGCCGCACTGGCCCTTGGGAGTTATGGCCCTGTTCACTCCAGCGAGGCTCGGACGGGATCCGGGGCTGTGCTAGAGATGGGGCAGCCGCTTAGCAGCCTCCCTGCTTGGGGTGTCACGGAGACTCTCCATCTCTTGTGGTCCGGCTGCGCATGAGGCTCATTTGTTGCCAGGTAGGTCACTGCCCCAGCCAGCATGTTCCTCCATTTCACTGTTAATTGAAGCAGAATTGCTTGGCAAACAGCCCAGAGTGGAAAAACCTGAGAAATGCCACAAACTTTGCTAATATTCCAACTGATCAGATACACTCACAAAACTCTGCACCGTTTTCTTTAATTCAAATATTTCAGTGCAAGTTCACAACATTTCCTGGAATTTTTATCCCCCAGCTGCTCCTCCATCTAGTCATCCCCCCGTCCCCACCTAGATGAAAGCTCAATAGTTTTTCCTTTCCTGAGACTAGCCTAGATGGATGTTTTAACTTCATTGCATCTTAACAATTGCACTTTCCCTTTTACTCACATGCTGCTTCTCAAACTGGAAGCAAATGATTGTTTACACTTAATATTTAAACCTCATGTTTCCCTTGCTTCACTGGATGTGTAGGGAAATTGCATTGAGAACACAGCAAGAATGTGGCCTTGAAGTAACTGATCAGTTATTATTGCTATTTATTACTTATATTGTGCCCTAGGTGTGTGTAGTGCTCTTACAGAAAGAAATCGGCCCTTTACATTTGCACTTGAAAATCACTTTCCTGGCTTGTGGAATTGTCTCTTGTATTCTGCTCTATGGGGGAAATTGGTTAGCTCCTTTTTTTGGTAAGAATAAAGGGTTTTTTGAGAACCATCTGGCTGCTGATTTCTTCTCCTGAAGCTGTGCAGTTTGCTGGGAGTTCATTTGCGTCTTTAGCTACTAAAGAGAAAGTAAAAGTGACTGATTAATCTGAGACTGGGAGCGTTCACATCAAAGTGCCAGATTTTGTGAGCCCTGTTTGGGAAAGTGTTTAAAACTGGTGTGTTTTCATTAGATTTTGAAGACTATGGCAGATTTGGGCTCTCAGCACTGCTGCACAGCCCTGGACTCCGCAGCCCGGGTGTTATTGTCGGAGTGAATTGTGTAGCTGTTCACGGTGGTTTGTGCTTACTTGATTATTTTAAATATTGATTTTAATTGTGTGTCTTTCTCAGGCATGGGAGTAATGATGAGACCTGGATACACGCACCCTGTGCAGAATTCAGCAATGTGTGTGTGGATCAGGTGTGAGCTCAGCCTGATTTCAATGTGGCGGAGGATCTCTGGAGACCCTAAATTCAGCTCCCCACCCTTCTGTGCATCTAGGGGCCACTGTCGGGCTGTGGAGCAAGGTGTGAATTCAGCAGTCCAGTTTATGTGCCTCCACAGACAAAAGGCAGCGCTGGAGACTGTAATAGGAAATATCGAGATTAACGGTCCCTTTCTCTCTGCACATGTAAGTGATAGTCGAAAAGCTGCAGGGAACTTTATGCCTGGGATGTTTCCCTGGGCATCCACCAGCTGAGAGGTTGCGTAGGGGTCTAGGAAGTTGTAGTTTGGCTGTGGAGCACAAGTTGTGTCTCTCTGCAAACGTCTCTTTCCCCCTGCAAGCGCCTTTCAGTGACTAGTGTTTTCCATGCCAATACGCATGCTATTAGCTTTGGCTTTACACTAGAGGGCTATCTGTGCCTTTCCCTTTGGAGGGAACACGTTAGTCTGTGCACTCTGGATGGGTATGTCTGCAGTCTCCAAACAATTCAATAGCAGCCATTTGGTTAGGTGGGAAATGCTCAGAAAGCTTTTATTTACCACTCCTGGAGTCTACTTGAGCTGCCTACAAACAGCTCATCGCATTGGAGCTGTTTGTATGAAACCCCGGGGAGACACTTCATTTCTGCCCATTGGATCCCATTCTCTCCTGACCCACTGAGAGGGGTGGCTGCAGCCCGCACCCCATTCAGAGGAGCCAGGGGGCCTCTGGGTCAGTTTGGCCTCCCTCTCTTGTGTGTTCCCTGGAGCTTGGTGCCAATCTGCGAACTGGGGAGCTGCAGGGCCCTCTTCTGAGCAGGGCTGCTGCTTGCCTGTCGCTGGGCTGCATGCCCCTGTAGAGTGGGGATCAGAGCACCAGAAGGTGGAGGGGCCTGTGTTCTGCCAATGGGCAGAGCCTTCCAGAGCCCTGGGGCACCAAGCCATTGAGAGCAGAGCGAGACGGAAGCTGCGGATAGCGGAGAGGAGAGGGTCCCTGAAGGGAGAACAAGCCTATCAAAAATCAGGGTGGGTGGTAGTGTCATGTGCGGACTTTGGCCCTTAGCAAGCACAGGGCCTTATTCCTGAGACTGTGGGCACTAGGGAGGAATGGCCCTTGCTGGGGATGGGGGTCTTTGTTTGAATAAGAGAGTGATGGGGCCCCAGAGAAGATAACAAACCTGCTAGTTCTGCTCACTAAGGGAGTTCTCCTGTAGCTGGCACAGCAGAGGCTGGTGGCTTTGGAGCAGAAGGACACACGCTAGAGTCCGTGCGTGATTTATATTCATCATGTCTCCTGTCTGTCACACATAGCCCTACTACATAGGGATCATTCCCAGAGTCAGTTCCTAGCCCGCCCCCTCTACAGCTGGCTTGCCCAGCCCCAGGCTGGAATTCATTTGCAAAATGCATTTGACAAATCCCAAATCATTACTGGCTCATCTGCGGGGCATGTGCGCCCAGCAGCAAACCTGGCTGAGTATTGCTCTCTGAGTCCAGTAAGGGTGGTATCCTCTGCAGAGTATTGCACGGCACTAGATCCACTATGCTCAGCGAGAAAGAAATGAGCATGTAGGACCTACACAAATAAGAGAGCACCCTTTACATGCACAGCCAGTACAAAGATGTGACCACATCCCATGCAGCTGCATAGTGGCTTTCCTCACTATTGTGCTCTGAAGGGAGGGATGGGCAGGAAAATGGGCTTCGTGGCTCCGGGCCCCCTCCTTGGAGATGCTGTGGGTCAGCACCATGTTGCCTCAAATGTGCTGCCGGCCCAAGGTGCCTCTGCCTGGAATGTCTGGGGCTTTAGATACCTTGGGCCACTGGCGTTTGAAATCCCTGGGCAAGCCATAAAAGAACCAAAGACTTTCTCCGAGACTCCAGACCAGGTTTAGAGTCTCTAGGCTGCTGAGGGCCACAAACCAGAATGAGGAGGGTAACGATCGAGGCAGAGGACCTTCCGAAGTCCCAGAGGCGTTTCCTCAATCTATTAACCGATTGTCACTGTCTGGGAGAGAGGGCAGGTTTCCTGCAGCCCCAGGCTTTGAGACGCCCAGGAAATGCGGAAGCATTATTGGAGTGTGCACTCTTGGATCTTTGGAGGGTGCACCCTTCCCTCCACCCAGGTGTGTAGCCCCGCAGCACGCGGCTCCACCCGCTTCTGGCACACCTGTCAGTTCTTTGTCAGAGCCTGATTTAGCGAGAGTGATAACTTCTCCCCTCCCCCTCTCTCAATTTG
This sequence comes from Dermochelys coriacea, assembly GCF_009764565.3. Classification (NCBI taxonomy): domain Eukaryota; kingdom Metazoa; phylum Chordata; order Testudines; family Dermochelyidae; genus Dermochelys; species Dermochelys coriacea. The sequence goes on along the minus strand of NC_050082.1, from coordinate 4,787,953 downwards.
CAGCAAACATCTCCTGATGGAAGGGAGGAATTAATAACAGTAATTGCAGCACCTCGCAGTGCGGCGTACTCATGCTAACCACACAAGCAATGACGGATTGTGGGAAACCGCTCACAGGAACTGCTCTGGCACAAGGAAGTTGATGCGGAGATGGCCTATTAGTGGCCCCTCTCCATCCATCACTGCGGGTGGGCGCTTTGGGGAACACGGCACCTCCTCCTGCGGGGAGTCTTGGAAAGCCGCTTCAGCCGGCGGGTATCCCCGGTAGCCTGCCAGGGGAGGGGGCAGCGGAAGGGTGCGTAGGGCAAGGAAGGGGAACTGAGTGGGATCTCTCCATGCTGTGAACTACCAGGCTGGGTGTTCTGCAGGGGCTTGGCTGTCTCCCAGGAGTGACTGGAACTGCCCTCGCCCTTCCCAGGATGTGCTCTGCCCAGGCACCGGGCTTCTGAGGATCTGCTTCCAAAGAGCCCTGCAGTGTGTGTGTGGGGGGGCGTGGGGGGAGGGGTGGTGTTAGGTTACCCTCCCCGCCTGCAGGCCAGAGGGAAGCTGGAGCTCTTGAGGGGCATTTCTGCGACTTGGGGAGTATGTGGCCCTGCTATAGTGTGGTGCTGCCCAGGCATTGCCTGGATCATTCAGCAACCCACCTGCAGGTGCCCCGGTGTTGCTCAGTTGCTGGGTCCTAGGTATTGACCTAGCTTCCTTCCCCATGCTCCGCCCAGCTGGGGAGCCCTGGCTCTGCACCCCTCCACCCCACCCGCCATGTGGTGAGAGCTGTGAATTGGAAACTCTGTGGAGGATGCCATTTGCTGCAGGTTGATAGTTCGTCACTCCCTGATTTCACATCTCGAACACGATCTCCACTAAACCCTGTCACGGCTGGTGATCTGGGAGCAGCCCAGACTTGCCTCTCTACTGACTCCCCGCCCCTGTCCCTCTGCCTCCCCATCTCTGCTGGGCCCCTCGCTCCCGTCTGGCCCTGGCAGCAAATCCAATGGCACTGGGGCCAATTCTGGCCTAGAGTGGTGTTGTACTTAAAGCCCCAGCTCCTGGAGTCCTGAGGTTCTGGGAAGTTCTCCACTTGCATTTCAAAATGCAAAGTACATTTCTGCCCTCCCAGCTGTGGAGAAGAGCTGGAAAATGTGGCCCCTGAAGGCTCAAAACCCAGAAGGCAAATAAACAATATTGTCTTGTCTGTGTAAAGGCGTTTTAAAAAAATCTCACACCCATGATTTTTGACGCATTGGGGTTGGTGCTGCTGCCATGTCCTTCACTGACTGAAACGCAAAGCCTGGAAATTAGGCAGAAATTATTTAAGCAGCGTCCCCAGCCCCACTTTGGTCCCCATCGTTCAGGGGACGCTGGCTCCGACACAGCTCCTGTCCTGTGTGGAGTGGAGCCGCTCCCCAAAACCTGGCCTCATGGGCTCTGGGTGGGTCACAGCTGACTGCCTGTGTGTGGTGGGAGCGTGGCCGTCTGGGCTCTGGTGTCCCTGCTGGAGGAGTGGGGTTGTCTCTGAATGCCAGCCTCTGCCTTTCGGATTGTACCGAGGGATCAGCATGGTCGGAGAGATATATCTGCACCAGCTGCTGAATAAATGATGCCAATCCTGCCCCTTGGTAGCCACCTAGGAGCAACTGGCTTCACATGGACAGGTTCTTCCAGGGTGAAATGCTTTTCTTCGACTAGGATTTATTTTTGGCTTTCCCAGTGCTTGGCTAGTCTTACAGTTAATGCGGGGATTCTAGCCTGTCAGCTGGGAGCTCATGCCATGCTGCTGGGAGACAGCCATCTCCCAGAGCATTTGCTAGGTCATGGCCCATGGATTTGTTTGCCATAATCGTCTGGATGTGTGTAACCCATGTGTGCCTGGAGAGAGGCAGTATCCCACTGGTAGAAAGAGATGTCTGTGTCTGCTTTGTGAGAGGGAGGAGGAGAGAGCTCTTTGCACCACACACACCGCAAAGATGGGGAATTTGCTCTCTCTGTGGAGATGGGGCCAGCCAGCTCTGCAGGAGAGCAGGCTCTGTAGCGATTCAGGAGCAAATGCTGGGATAAGGACTAGCTAGGTGTCGTGCTGTGTGCATGCAGCTTGGCCCAGTGCTCGTTGCATGAGTGTGAGGCATGGAATGCAGCCAGAGGACAGGCTCTCTCCTCTCCTAGGCCAATGCCATGTCCTTGGGAGGTGGTGTGTTTCCGATGTAAATGCCCTGGGATGGTGTCTGGGCAGCTCCCCCGCTGCATTCTCGTTGCTTGCGCCACTGGGTATCTCTGTGGGGAACGTTGTTGTTCTGATGAATTTGGATCTGAGGGGTGGTAATAGGTGCAGCCTTGAGGCCACAGATCCAGAAATCTCTGGGAACAGTCGGGATGGAGCTGTGCAAGTTTCCCTGCAGTGCAGCCCCAGTGCGCCTCCCCCCTCAGCATGAGGGAGCACATATCCTCTGGCAAGCAGCCCCAAGGGCCGTGTGGCCATGCACTGGCCTCCACTCCATGCCTGTGGGTGAGAGATGGAGTTTTGAAGCACATGCTGCTGTTTCAACACTAGCAGGTGGTGTGGCCTAGTGGGTAGAGCATGGGGGCTGGATGGCCTGGGTTCCAGGCCCAGCTCTGTCACTGACAGGTCATTTAGAGTCTGACAAGCAGAGGTTCTGAGAGCCTGCAGCTACCACTGAGTGGTGAGTGCTGAGCATCCCTGAAAAGGCAGGCCTGCAACCTCTGTTTCCCAGCTCTCTGTCTGTCAATGAGATCATGTTACTAACCTGTCCATCTTCCGATTTAATGTACATCAGGCCTCACCAGAGAGAGTGCTGGGGGCTGCTTACCCTAAATCTGCTATCTCCAGGTAGTAAAGATGAGACCTTACCAGAGACTGAGCATCGCAAAAACAGGAGCTGGAACAAACGGATTAATCAAAGACCCACAGGTCACCAGGCCCAGCTGGTCCAACTGAGCATGCTGATGGGTCTTGAGAATGAGCAGCTAGAAAAAATATGCCATCTCTCCTTAAAATCAGCTGCTGTGCCAGAGGGCTGGAAGGCAGCGTATGTTTGCCTGTCCTTTAAATGACAGGAACTAAGAGCAGCCCTGGGAATTAGGGCAGTGAGCTGTCCCTCTGCACCAGAGATACTGGGAAGCAATAATTAAAGACAGGTATAAAAACACTGGAATGATCCTGGTGTGATGGGAGTTAATGGTTTCTGTAAAGGAAAACCGGGCATCTCCAGTCTGCAGAATTCTTTGAGCATGTCATCAAAAGCAGAGCCAGAGGAGGAGTGGGTGATGTTTGGACTTTCTGAAGGCTTTTGCCAAGGTCCCCAACAAGGGGCTGTTAAGGTCATAGTTTCTGATCCATGACAAAATGTTACCTCTCACTCTATCTGAGAGATAGAAAGCAGAGAGTAGGAATACAGAATTGTGTATTCAATCTGGCAGAACATTAACATCCGGAGGCCTCAAGCATCTGTCCTGGGACTGGGATTGATAATGGATTGATGACTTTTCTAGAAAGGGGTGTGAACTCTGAGGTGGCAAAACCCTGGTACACAGATGACACAAGCCTTTAGGTTAATTGAGAAGAGAGGAGAACTGTCAGAGGGAACTAAGCAAGGTTGGTGAATGGGCAATATAATGGCAGAGGAATTTCAGAGCTGATCGATGCAAAGCAGTGTGCACTGGATGGATTATTTTCATCTCCTCATTCATATTGCTGGGTTTTAGATGGACTGTAACTCTGTGCCCTCCAAAGAAACCTCTGCTCATTGTGCACCAGCAGGCAGCATGTTAATGGATCCAGAAAAGAACCCCAAGAAACCAGAATGCCTTCTTGTTCATTAATGGTATGCCATCCTTTGGAGGTATTTTGTGTACTTTTGGTCACCTGATCTCAAAATAGACACATCACCCATCTTTGTGCTAAAATTATTCGAGTGAGGAAGAGAGTTCTCTGTGGAGAGACATCAGAAAGCCTGGGACTGTTTGCTGCAGTAAGGCGATGAACAAGAGGGGACAGGAGGGCAGAGAATGCAATAATGAATGACACAGAGAGGGTAGATCAGCCACATCCCCCAGATAACACAGAAGCATTCAGTGAAATCAAAAGGCAACCCATTTAAAGCTGATAAAAAGTGATTACTTTAGGTGACACATGGCTAGCTTATGGAACTCAGTGCCACAAGGTATCGCTGAGGCCAAGAGCTCAGGGAGAATTGAAGGAGGATTGAACACTTATATGGCATGAGAACATCAACAGGTACCTTAGGTAGGAATAAAAATACCAGAGCTATAAACCCTGTGGCTTCAGGCATAGACCAGTCTATGGGCAAATGGGTTAGGAGAGAATATCCTGCAAGGGCAGGTTGTTCCACAATGCGCCCCAGTGGCGTTTCTTGCCCCTTCCCCTTATGCATCCAGCCCTGGCCACTGTGGGAGATGGATACTGGACTAGAAGGGTTCCCAGTCTGGTCTGGCCTGGCACGGCCTGTGTTGGTCTCTGGCAGGCAGGGATGCTGGGAGGATGAGTGGTTAGCATTTGCCCTGTTGTGCTCAGCAATCTTCGCTACCTTGGGGGCAATATTTTATTCCCCTCCAAACTAGGGGCCACCGTGGAGATTTGGACAGGTGCCGCTGGACAGCGTGTGCTGCACACGGTGCTGTTCTCTCGAGCCGCGGTGTAGCTTGTCAGGACGCTACATGGAAACGTGCATGTTTAGCATTGGGATTCGTTAGCGGTTTTGTTTGTGAGAAATGGGACTCATCGTGGGTGGGCACTGGAGGCTGTTAGCCACGGTGCACAGTGGCTTTGGAGGAGGCGTCAGCCTAGCACACAGCCGAGTAGTGCCAGGTGGCGGTGTGAATCCATGGTGCCTCCATGCAGTGTGGGGCGGCAAGGTCCCTGGCAAATGGGTGCTGCCCACCAGTCTGGGAGCCAAGTGCTGGCCCGGCCCCGGGCTGCTTAGGCTCGCTGGCGGCAGAGGCCGGCGACGGATGCAAGGTGACGTGTGGAGTTATGTTTCTCTAGCTGGGGTTGGCTCCGGAGTGATGCTGCCATTAGATAACCAGGGGGAGGGGAGCCATTGTCCGTAGTTGCACATTTCACAGCAGCGAGAGCTGCTCACAGTGCCTGGATTTGATGCAAGAAGCCTCTTTCTTTCCCTTTGAAACAGCACCCTTCTTACAGGGCTTGATCCACCGCCAGCTGGAGTCAGCGGGAGCCTTTCCTCTGGCTTTAGTGGGTTTCGGGCCTGGCCTTTAAAGAGTTAACAGCAATAGTAGATTCGTAGGCATTAAGGCCAGAAGGGACCACCATGACCCTCTCGACTGATCCCCTTGCTAGCCCAGCCTTGAAAGTAGCATGGGGGATTGGGTTCCGCCGGCTGCTCTTGTGTGTGCCACTCAGTGCTCAAGAGAGATCATCCCATAACAAACCAGCATGTTCAGGACAGTGCTAATGACAGACCCTCCCATAACAAGCCAGAAAGCAGCTTGCCTTTACGAACATCCCTAAAAATAGCACACCTGGATGCCCATGTGATGCGCTTTAGTAGGAAAATAGGTTCATTTCCCAGCTCATCGGGGAGCGTTGTATACAGCAGAGAGTAAATAGTGTTTTTTTCAAGTGATAACAACTACTTTGGAGGTGCCCTTTCCAGCCATTTTCTTATACCCCCGTCTCCAGTGGGGCTGTGGAGGGCAACATCCGGCCCTGATGATCTCTGGAGATGATCTCACTGCATTGTATTTGCTTGGCTGCTAATTAAGGGACTGTTCAATCCCCGCTCTGTCCCCTGCAACTTCCTGTAAATGCAGATAAGAGCCATTACTAATCCATCACAAGGTGCAATAAAATCCCCTTAATTAATAAGTAGGAGACACTGAAATCTACAAGAGAGTGAGCAGCCGAGGGGAACATGACATGGCTGGGCATTGAGATGCTCAAGCAACTGAGCAGGGTGGCTGTGCTCCCTACTGGGCCCAGGCACACCACAGGGGCGGCACCGCTGCGAAGGGAACGTCGGCTTGACTTTGCTTGGGGAAGCAGCTTGTCAAGGTTCCTTCCCCACTCTGAACTCTAGGGTACAGATGTGGGGACCTGCATGAAAGCCCCTAAGCTTATTTTTACCAGCTTAGGTTAAAACTTCCCCAAGGTACAGACTATTTTACCTTTTGCCCTTGGACTTTATTGCTGCCACCACTAAGCGTCTAACAAATATATAACAGGGAAAGAGCCTGCTTGGAAACGTCTTTCCCCCCAAAATCCTCCCCAAACCCTACATCCCCTTTCCTGGGGAAGGCTTGATAAAAATCCTCACCAATTTGCATAGGTGAACACAGACCCAAACCCTTGGATCTTAAGAACAATGAAAAAGCAATCAGGTTCTTAAAAGAAGAATTTTAATTGAAGAAAAAGTAAAAGAATCACCTCTGTAAAATCAGGATGGTAAATACCTTACAGGGTAATCAGATTCAAAACACAGAGAATCCCTCTAGGCAAAACCTTAAGTTACAAAAAGACTCAAAAACAGGAATATCCATTCCATTCAGCACAGCCATTTATTTTATCAGCCATTTAAACAAAACAGAATCTAACGCATCTCTAGCTAGATGACTTACTAAGTTCTAAGACTCCATTCCTGTTCTGTCCCCGGCAAAAGCATCACACAGACAGACTCAGCCCCTTTGTTTCTCCTTCCCTCCAGCTTTGAAAGTATCTTGTCTCCTCATTGGTCATTGTGGTCAGATGCCAGTGAGGTTATCCTAGCTTCTTAACCCTTTACAGGTGAAAGGGTTTTTCCTCTGGCCAGGAGAGATTTTAAAGGTGTTTACCCTTCCCTTTATATTTATGACACAGCTGCTCACGCAGAATGGTATAAATGGCGAGTGTCCATGCCAGAGCCCTCTGATGTGCCCAGGGACCCTCTCCCCCGGCTACCAGTCTGAGCCTAGCTGAGATGGCTGGAAGGATATGGGGGTTTTGAGCAGCTGCAAACCTGGCTAATGCTTGGTGGGGGGGAGGTGGGAACTTCCAGGGAGGGGGCTTAGGGTATGCTCCTGGGGAAGGGCGTGGGAGGGGCTGCTACGTTCCCGGGACAGGGCGTGAGAAGCACTTCCTTTTGATTCCTCAGCATTCATCCCAAATCGCCAGGAAATCACTGACCAAGGCTTGAGCTGCCTCTGGCTGCAAGATCCCTGGATTCCAGCAGGTGTGTCCCTTCCCTGCATGCTGTACTCGCGATTCCCTGCCATCTTGGTGCTTCCACCAGTCTGGACCATTGTGACTGTGTCTAACCTGCACCCCCTGTGGAGGCAAACATTGCTTCCATGCTGCCACCCCCCCCCGGTGCTTTCTGCAAGGCATGCTGGGCTAGACGTGCCCATTTCCAAGACACCCATGCAATAGCAGGTGCTGGGGAGCTTTGCCAATGAAATAAAGTGACCCCATTTTACTGAGGCTGCCTCTCTTCATCTCTTGGTGACCTTGGGTCTCATGTCTCCTCAAGCCCCGTCTCCCAGGTACCACAGGGAGCTGCAGGACTGGGCAGCAGGTGCCTTTGTGATGCCTTGAAGTTCCCTGCCCTCGGGGGCAGGTCTGGAAGTGGCTGACATGGTTTATAATTCTGCCTTTCTTGCAATGTGACGCTGTGGCCCATTGTAAAACATGCCTTGTCCAGGCTGCCTCTCCTTCCCCTGCTTCCCCCCCATCCCCCCAGTTTATGTCAGCTAAAGGCCGAGAAGGGGATGTGCATGGCAAGTGGCCAGATGCTCGACTCACAAATTGGCCCAACTAAAGGAAAACTCCACACAAACAGGGAAAATCTGCATACCCCTCAGATGTCATCTTAAAGACCTGTCAGGCCCAAAGAGATGGTTTCTAGAATAGACTCCATTCTTCACCTGCCTAGTGGCAGAAATACTGATCTGCCTGACGTGGGCTGTGCCAGCCAACAGTGCACAGTTGTCTGTAATAAATCCAAGTCCCTTGGTGTCCTTATCTTGGCTGTCACATCCTCCTCCCCTTCCTCCACCTCTCAGGTGCTGATCCCATTCCAAATCCCATTGTCAAGCTGTCCTGCAGTGGCTCAAGAGCATGGGTACCAACCTCGGGACAGAGTGTTAGGAACCAGGGCGCAGAACTCACATTGGTTGTGAGTTCTGTGCTTTGATTTCACCGACAAGTTATCAAGTGTGAACTCCTCGGGCCCCATAACAACCTAACCATGGAGTCACAGGCGGTCCTCCTTGGGCACTCTGGTCTCTTGTGCTACGTAGGGGAGCCTACTTTTGTGATAGCTGGTCCCTTCCACCAAGAATCGTAGCAGTATTCAGACCAGTTACTTACCCAAGTCAATTGCACCTAGGCTCTCACACCAAAGACAATGCTTGTAGCCAATCCTGTAATAAAGTAGCTAAAGCTTTATTAATAGGAAAAGGAAACGAGAGTTATTTACAAGGTTAAAGCAGATAAACCTACACACACACGAGTTACAGTCTTAAGTTTAAAAGCCTCTGTAATAAGCAAGCTCTATATGTCCTTTGGGGCTAACCCAGGCCAAGCAGTGGGGATCTTTTGCTTATGCTGAGCAATTCTTGCCCCTTAGAGTCCAAACAGCATAAAAGAGACAGTTCCTCCTTGATAGGGCTTTTTATTCCTTTCCCCCTTGTACTTGGAGTTGCAAATTCAGCTGTTGGATGGAATTCCGTTGCATGTCTCCTTTTTGTCGGGGGAAAATCAACGGGAAGCAATCAACTTTCTTTTGTCCATTGATGTTCCACAATGGTTTGTCTGGTATTTATGGGCCTTCTTTTGTTGGGCAGGAGATAATACCTCCAGCTGGAAACTTGTATTTCACCCTTGTTAATCCTTTTTTCCTGTCTGGTGATTTACAGTTAGAACAAACTTAAATATCACTGTGTAACATAGGATACAGAGACTAATGCATGCAGCAATTTACAAGGCTTTCATAAAGTTTAAACATGAAACACATGTTTATAACTCGAATCCCTATGTTAACAGCACTAACATCCAGGTGAGCCAGACTGGCTCCAGCCATGTATTTGTCCTTATTCATTGGAGACCTAGGGGCCTTGGCATGAGCTGTCACCTGGTCCGCCAGCATCACAGACGCCTCTCAGCCCCATCAGACAGAAGCCACGGGCTGAGTCCCGACACCCTCGTGCTGTTACTCAGGACTCCATCTCTGTGGGGGTCAGTGGAGTTTTGCCTCAATCAGGACTTCACAGTTCGGCCTGATAATCTTTTTGATCCTTTTTGATCCTTCTCTCGCACCTCCCCCCAAAGCCTGTTATTGAAAATCATGAATGAGCTGACAGCGCCCACCCCAGTATACACAAAAAGAAGTTCATGAAGTGAGCTGTAGCTCATGAAAGCTTATGCTCAAATAAATTTGTTAGTCTCTAAGGTGCCACAAGTACTCCTTTTCTTTTTGCGAATACAGACTAACACGGCTGCTACTCTCACCCCAGTATAGTAGATAATTCTGCAGACAGATAGTTGTACAGTTTGCCAAAGGCCAACATTTTCCAGTTGGGCCTCACTTTCAGATGCCTCCATTTCTGGATGCCCGAGGGGTCGCTAGCTGAGTCCCTAAAACTGGAGTCACCCAGATTTAGGACAGAATTGAAAATGTCAGCCTAAGCGACTTGAACAAGGTCCCAGAGAGAATCAATGGCAGTGCTAGGAGATGAACCCAGGAGTCCTGGCCCTGGCTGTCCTGGGTGTGCTGCAGCCTGATTCTTTCTAAACCGAAACACAAGATGAAATGGATGGAACACTTTGGGAGGGGCTGGCTGGTTTCCACTTGCACCCTCCAGAGAAGAGACGAGAGACACCAGAGCAGTCTGTTTTGGGACCTGTGTGGGCTGTTCTGCATCACAGCCATTGGCAGGGTCTGGATTGTTAAGCCTGTTTGTTTAGATAGCTCTGCTGACCCTCACCCCCTGAACCCTTGCTAAGGTGACTGTGTTTTGTGCTAATTGTGAGCATCCCCGCCCTAGCAGGAGCCTTCTAACTTTGGGCCTATAGATTCAGAGGCCCCAGAAGGCTCTTAAGAAGGCCCCCAACCCCCTGCCATGCACGCCTCTTACCCAAGCAGTGAGGCAGTGCAATGTATCCTAAAGCTGAGATCTGGGACTGAGGCTCAGCCAAATCGCCCTGGTGCAGTCGTCTGTGATTTCCTCTTGTTGATGATGATGATGATGGGGCTTGTCTCACAGTTAGTTACCTCTCACTTGATTGCTGCCTTGCAGCATGTCTCCTGGGGCCATCTCTCCTTGTTATGCATGCTGCACCCCTTGCTGCGCACCTGGACAGCTGCTCTGCACAGCCAAGGCTCAATTACACTTTGAATTCCCTATTTGGAAAAGGCTGTGAAGTTCTTCATTCGCACCTGGCAGGGCATGGCATGGCAGGCAGTGAGACGTGGAGTTGGCCTGTCATGGCCCCCTACTCAAAGGGCTAGAATGCACTGCATGTGTGTCTCCCTGGATCTGCAGAAAAAGACCTGGGGATGACAGTGGATTAGAAGCTGGATATGAGTCAGCAGTGTGCCCTTGTTGCCAAGAAGGCTAATGGCATATTGGGCTGTATTAGTAGGAGCATTGCCAGCAGATCGAGGGATGTGATTATTCCCCTTTATTCAGCACTGATGAGGACACATCTGGAATATTGCGTCCAGTTTTGGTCCCCCCACTACAGAGAGCATGTGAACAAATTGGAGAGAGTCCAGCGGAGGGCAACAAAAATGATTAGGGGGCTGGGGCACATGACTTATGAGGAGAGGCTGAGGGAACTGGGGTTATTTAGTCTGCAGAAGAGAAGATTGAGGGGGGATTTGATAGCTGCTTTCAACTACCTAAAGGGGGTTCCAAAGAAGATGGAGCTCGGCTGTTCTCAGTGGTGGCAGATGACAGAACAAGGAGCAATGGTCTCAAGTTGCAGTGCGGGAGGTCTAAGTTGGATATGAGGAAACACTATTTCACTAGGAGGGTGGGGAAGCACTGGAATGGGTTCCCTAGGGAGGTGGTGGAATCTCCATCCTTAGAGGTTTTAAGGCTGGGCTTGACAAAGCCTTGGCTGGGATGATTTACTTGGTGTCGGTCCTGCTTTGAGTAGGGGATTGGACTAGATGACCTCCTGAGGTCTCTTCTAACCCTGATCTATGATTCTATGATCTCATGTGATTCCTCTCCAGGTGCTCTGAGCACAGCAGCCCCCTCCCATCCCATGGCAGCCCCCTGCCCCCCCTCACCCCACAGAGCATGCTGGCACTTCCGCAGCTCTTGATCCGTAAATGTGCACCTGAATCAGAAAGTGATTTCAGGGGCCGGAGCGATCTGCCTGTAAACCACCAGGGAAGGAAACCACAGTGATCAGCTTTCTCTGGCCCAGGTGTGTGCACAGGGTGAAGAGGGCCAGGCTTCTCTCCACTCTCCCTGGGACTGCTCCCAGAGGCTGGGATCCTGTGGATGGTGATCGTCAGTTGTGAAAACTTTCTCTCTGCTCCCCAAGCAATGGAACATCTCCACAACAGGATGCCCTGCCACAGCTGTGGGCATCCCCTGTGCATCGCATCCCTGCCCTTTGCAGACCCTGTGCTGGGAATTCCTGCCAGGACTTGCTCCCGCGAGTTCTGGTCCAGCACCAAAGTTCTTGCTCTGACTTGGCTCAGCCCAGGATCCCTCAGTGCCTTCTAGTTTCCCCCATTGTGGGTAATTTGCTAAGCGCTGGATCCATGCTGTGTGACGTGGGAGGGAGCACAGGGATGCAGGCTCCGCTTGGAAGTGCTGTGGGTGCCTGCCTGAGGCCAGGCACCCTCCAGTCTCGGTGAGGTCTCAGGGAGTTGTCTCATTCTCCTGCTAAGTGTTGTGTGTTCCCAAAGCAGCTGACTGAGTGCATGTCAGCCATGAGAGCTTATTTTCTATCCCTGCACCTCCTCGGCATAGGCACCCCTCAGCTCCCAGTGCATGTGCTGCTGGGGACACCTCTTACCTGAGGGCTGTTCTGCTTTTCCCCTCCACCCCCGTGTCTGCATGGAAAGCAACAGCGGCTGGTGGTGACAGGCTGGGGACCCGGGTGTGGCATGAGGCAGGAACAGAGTTACCTTCCTGACTGTGCTGCTACACGGCAGTTTAGAGCAGAGGTTGATTGGCGTGAAAGGGGCTTTCCAGGCTCAGGGACAGGCTGCCACTGGCTGCAGCCTGCCCCTATTTGCAGCATCCCAGGGCGCTGGCTGTGCGTTAGTGATGCATTAATAGACCCATCACCCAGCTGGGTAAAGCCATGAATGGGTCCATGTGGGCTGGAAACCCAGTAGCAGTGATCCCTGCCAGCAGTGGCTGGTGGCACCCTGCAGGGGAGCGGCGCTGTCCGATAGCTGAGGCAGATGAGGTGCCAGAGGCAAAGACACAGAGCCCCTACAAGGACAGCCTTGCCCTCCTCTGGCTCCCCCAGAGTTGGCCAGGCAGGGGATGGGCCCTCCAGCCTACTCTGCAGAGGGACGCATCCTGGCATGATGCTGGAGGAAGGGGGTGTTTCCCCAAGGACATTCCACACAGAGGAATTGAAACAAGCAGGCTCCTGCAGAGCCCCTGCTGCACCCCATCCTGCCAGAGGGCACCATGCCCACCCAGGGGTGGCAGAGCGACACTGTCAGCCCTTGCCCAGCAGCCCCTCAGTGCAGGAGGGAAACCTGGTCACTCACTGAAAGGAGGGTGGGGCTCTCCTCTGTGTGTGGGAGGAGCTGGATCTATGCAGGGCCAGAAGCTTTGCTCTGAATCACAGTGTACTCAAGTCCGCCCACGAGACACAATGCCTCAGCCCTCACACACCTGGGCCTGTCCAAGCAGCAGTCAAGGGATGGGCTCCCCTGAGCATGGCCAGGAAGGGTTAATATCTTCAGCTCTGGGTCCACTCCCCCAGGACAGTGCCTCCGCCAATCCCTGCCTAGTTACAAACATACCCAAAAGCCTTGGGGTTTTTTTGTTCGTTTTTTTTTTTTTTTTTTACAAAAGTGTGTCTGGTTTTGGAAGCTGTTGAGCTCTGTCTCCCTTCCACCCATCCATCTCTTTATCATGCTGTATCATTTGGCTCTGTGAATGGCTTAGCTTTCAAGTGTTTGCATGATGAGGGGTTAGTTCTATTTAAAAATTGCAGGACCCATGATATCCAGAAAGAGTTGGGGCTGCTTTCTGAGCAGCACCAGTGTTCACTATGAAAACTGACTATGAAGAGTTACAAAGGGATCTCACAAACATGAGTGACTGGGCAACAAAATGGCAGATGACAGTGTTGATAAGTGCAAAGTAATGCACATTGGAACACATAATCCCAACTATACATACAAAGTGATGAGGTCTAAACTAGCTGTTACCTCTTAAGAAAGGGTCATTGTGGTTAGTTCCCTGAAAATATCCGCTCAATGCGCAGCGGCAGTCAAAAAAGCGAACAGAATGTTAGGAACCATTAGGAAAGGGATAGATAATAAGACCAAAAATATCACTGCATAAATCCATGGGACACCCACACCTTGATTACTTCATGCAGTTCTGGTCACCCCATCTCAAAAAAGATATATTCTAACTGGAAAAGATACAGAGAAGGGCAACAAAAATGACGAGGGGCTGGAACAGCTTCCATCCAAGGAGAGTTTACAAAGACTGGGACTGTTCATCTTAGAAGATAGATGGCGAAGGGGGGGGGGATAATGGTTTAGGTCTATAAAACCATGACTGGTGTGTGGAGAAAGGGAACAGGGAAGTGTTATTTACCCTTCACATAACACAAGAACCAGGGGTTACCCAATGAAATTAATAGGCAGCAGGTTTAAAACAAACATAAGGTAATACTTCTTCACACACTGCACAGTCAGGCTGTGGAACTTGCTGCCAGGGGTTGTTGTGAAGGCCAAAAGTAGAACTGGGTTAAAAAAAAGAACTAGATCAGTTCGTGGAGGATAGGTCCACCAATGGCTATTAGCCAAGGTGGTCAGAGACACAACCCCATGCTCTGGGTGCCCCTAAACCTCTGATTGCCAGAAGCTGGGACTGGATGAAGGGATGGATCATTTGATAATTGCCCTGTTCTGTTCATTCCCTCTGAAGTATCTGGCTTCAGCTGCTGTTGGAAGACAGGATACTGGGCTAGATGGACCATTGGTCTGACCCAGTATGGCCGTTCCTATGTTCTTATTATTCTCCTAATTCCACTACTGATTGTTGTTACTTATTGATTACACTTGGTTGAGTCTCTTGTGCCTTCTCCCAGCACCTCTGGATGGCAGGCTAGTCTGTGCATGGGATCTGAATTTGCCAACTGAGTGGCTCTTAGCTGACCTCAGGTCCATATGACAGCCAGATCCAGTGAGGAGACACAGGAAAACTTTGATGCAGATGGATGGCTGAAGCTGTTTGTGTAGATGCTGCTGTTGGGTCTGAGTGTGGCTGTCAGATTCCCCACCTACCCCCAACCCTGGGGACTGGGTCAGCTTAGGAACAAGAGCAACCTATGCAGCTGGGCCTGCCACACCAGTCAGGACAGCAAGAATAGTTGAGGAGAAACTCCTCCAGCACTAACCCTCCGAGATGCATAGATTTCTGAGGCTAGAAGGGACCATTGTGATTATCTAGTCTGACCTCCTGTATAACACAGGGCAGAGAACAGCCCCACAATAATTCCTACCACCGAGCTTTTAGAAAAACAACCAACTTGATTTAGAAATTGTCAGTGATGGAGAAGCCACCACAACCCTTAATAAATTGCTCCAATGGTTAATTACTCTCGTAGTTAAAAATTTACGTCTTATTTCCTATCTGATTTTGTCTATCTTCAACTTCCAGTCATTGGATCATTTTACACTTTTCTCAGCTAGACTGAAATTAACAAATTAAATATTTGTTCCCCATGAAGGTACTTACAGACTCTGATCAAGTCACCCCTGAGCTTTCTCTTTGTTAAGCTAAATAGATTGAGCTCTTTGAGTTTATCACTATAAGGCAGGTTTTCTAATCCTTTAATCATTCTCCCGGCTCTTCTCTGAACCCTCTCCAATATATCAACATCCTTCTTGAACTGTGGGCACTGGAACTGTATTCAAGCAGTGGTCTCACCAGTGTAAATACGGAGGTAAAATAACCTCTTTACTCTGACTCAAGATTTCCAAGTTTATGCATCTCAGGATCACATTAGCTCTTTTGGTCAGAGTTACATGGAAAGCTCATGTTCAGCTTTCTACAATGGCCCCAGATCTTTTTCAGAGTCCACGCTTTCTGAGATTGAGTCCCCCATCCTGTAACTATAGCCTCCATTCTTTGCTCCTGGATGTATACATTTATCCATATTAAACCACATATTGTTTGCTTGCACCCAGTTTATAATGCTATCTAGATTGCTCTGTATCAGTGACCTGTCCTCTTCACTGTTTACCACTGCCCCAATTTTTGCATCATCTGCAAACTTTATTAAGGATAATTTTTTTGCTTTCCTCCAGGTCATTGATAAATATGTTAAATAATATAGGGCCAAGAACCGATCCCTGCAGGACTCCAGTGGAAACAGACCCACTTGATGATGATTCCCTGTTTACAGTTCCATTTTGGGACCCATCTGTTAGCCAGTTTTTAATCCATTTATTTGTGCCACGTTAATTTTATATCATTCTAGTTTTTTAATCAAAATGTCATGCAGCATCAAGTCAAATGCCTTACACACGTCCAAGTAAGTTAGGTCAATACTATTACCTTTATCAACCGAGCTTGTAATATCATCAAAATAAGATGTCATTAGTTTGACAGGATCTATTTTCCATAAACCCACATTGATTTTCATTAATTACATTACCCTCCTATAGTTCATTATTTATCGAGTCTTGTATCATCTGCTCCATTATCCTGCCCTGGATCAATGTCAGGCTGACAGACCTATAATTACCCAGGTCATCTCATTTCGTCTTTTTAAAAATTGGCACATTAGCTTTCATCCAGTCTTCTGGAACTTCCCCAGTGCTCCAAGTCTTATTGAAAATCAACATTAATGATCCAGCGAGTTCCTCGCCCACCTCTTTTAAAACTCTTGCATACAAAGTTATCAGAACCTGTTCATTTTAAAATTGTCTGTCTTTAGTAGCTTCTTTTAACATCATCCAGAGATACTAATGGAATGGAAAGAGTGTTATTGTCACCTTATTATGAGACTACATCATCTGTTTTTCCCCCAAATACAGAACGGAAATATTTATTGAACACCTCTGCATTATTATCCATAATTTTACCATTTCCATCTAGTAATGGACCAATACCATCATCAGGATTCTTTTTGTTCCCAATATATTACAAAAATATTCTTCTTATTGTCCGTAACTCTACTGGACATAGATTTCTCCTTGTGTTCCTTGGCTTCCCTTTTCAGTTTTCTACAATTCCTAACTTCTGATTTATATTCATTACTATCAACTTCCCTTTTCTTCCCTTTGTTATATATTGTTTGCTTTTAGCTTTTTACAGCTGCCTTCACTTGCCCTCTGAAGCAGTTTTTTTAAAAAAAAAAACCCTAGCATTGTCTTCTTCCTCAGTTGTGGGATTGTGGCTTTTTGCACATCTAGTAAGGTGTTCTTAAATAATTCCCAGTTATCATTTTTTCTGATTATATTTTTTGTTCCAGCTGAGTTGGTTCATAATCTTTTTCAGCTTTGTGAAATTGGCCATGGGTGTGTGCGTGTGTGTGTGTGTGTGTGTGTGTATATATATATATACACTGGTCTGGACAGTATTCTGCTTGCACATTATAAGTGTGATCAAGTCATGATCACTTGTACCTAAGCTACCATTCACTTTTAATTCTCTGATCAGTTCCTTTTTACCTGTTAGGACAAGGTCTAATACAGAATTCCACAGTGTTGGCTGCAACACTTTTTGAATTAAGAAATTGCCACTAGTAACGTTTAGAAATTCCAAGGTCATTTTAGTACTGGCAGCCTTTGTGAGATGATGCACAAGCAAAGCACTGAGCAGCTAAGTCAAAAGGCTGCTTCGCAGTGTCTGGACCAGGAGACTGCAACATTCCTCGCATCCTACTGAGCGGATCTTCCAGTACTTACTGGTTTATAGTACAATTGCAATGTGATTTGGGTGTAAGAGTGAATACATTAACCCTCTGGCCTCTTCTACCACTCAGGCATAAGGGTAGAGGCAGGAATGACACATGTTCCCCATATTTGATCAGGACGCATGCAGACCCGGAGCTGGAGGGAATTACGAGGTGCGTAGAACTGAAACAGAATTTCCCTTCCTCCTAAAGGATGCATTCCTTCTAAAAGAGCTTCCCCCAGGCTGTGCTTTGGTGCCTAACACCTGACCTACTATTTTCCATTTCTGGTGCCAGCTGCACAGCAAAGTGCCGGAGCGAGATTTCAAATATTACAATTTTGAGGACAAAATGGACTTTTTCATAATTGCCTTGCTTGTCTGGAGAACCCCCCAGTGTAGTTACTAGGAATTCAATATTGAAATTACTAGTTCCTACCCTCGATGGACTAATTTTGCGGGCAGCAGAAGAATGAGGGAGTTAACGCACACTCTAATGAACGTCAATCTTGTCTCATAATGAATAGGAATCAGTTTGCTGCACATTGTAGGGAAATGAAAAGCAACCAAAGTTCAATTCACTTTTTTTTTCCGTTTGCAAGATAATACAGTGTCTGGCAGATGGGTACATTCATTTGTCAACACTAAGGATTTTTATCTCACACTGTACAAGTCAAAGTTTTCTTTCAGCTGAGCTTTGTTACGTTTTCTATACAAGCCAAACAACAATGCAGTTTACAGAGCTGAATCCTTCTGACAGTAGAGTGCTTTCTCCCTCTTAGCAAACTATCCAGACAATGCCAAGCAGAGATGACCAGTCCCTGCATGGAGTGTGGCTGCTGCTCTCAGGCATGACTTGGCTTGCTGGATTTAGAGAGGGGTGTGTGTGTGTGTGTGTGTGTGTGTAAGGGGGCTCTTTTGTGCAATAAAATTCCTCTGAGGAAACACAACCCCCCATCCTACCCCGACACACGAAGGCGGTGTCCTTGTCCATTTGACCTGCTATCTTCATTGTCGGCAAAGGTCCCCCACCACCATGTGATGCCAGAGCATTTGTTTGCAGTGCGAACTTTACATCTGACTGAAGCTGGGCTGCTGTTATCTTTCTCTGGGCACTAGCAAAAGGGGCTGGGTGGCAGCATGGAGGGACAAGGGGTGGGTCCAAGGAGGCCAGGCTGCCCCATTGCAAGGGAGGAACATCAGTAAGGAGTGGGAGGAGACACAGAGCTGACCTGCTTGTGTACTGGGCATTAGGGGAAGTAGGATGTTTAGACCCCCATTCAGATCTCCCTTCACCTATACTGGTTCCCCTCACCACATTCCTCTGCTTCCATCACTGAACTCCTCCATCCCTAAGTATGCATGATGTCCTCCTTCCATCTTCCCCCGGCCTGCCAGCAACCTCGATGGCAGGACTATGGTATTGAATGCCGGTCTGCTGGGTCCCTGAATGGCATCCCTAGTCTCTGCACCATGCCGTATGCTGAACCAGCATCCTGACCATCAGCCTCAGTGCTCACAGCCCAGGCCCTGACTGGCTGGACAGACAGAATTCTCATGGGACATGTGGGCTATATAAAGACCCCAACAGGAAGAGGAAGCTGTCTGAGCAACGGGACATTGCCTCTGGTTGCTGCCTAGCCCACCTTGCCTAGCCACCCTGGTGTAAACCTTACATTGCCCCCCTGCTGTGTCACCTGACACTATGTCACTTGGACTTGCCTTGCTGACCTTGGTGCCCCATCCGCGCTCACCTCTCTGACCCACCGACCTGACCCCTTGCATTGGGACTGTCAGCTTCTGACCCCTGTTCAAACTCTGATCATTGTTCTGGGCTACATCTGATAGTGACTGACTTCCTGGATACCCACCACCACGCATGCTTGACCACTGCCCTGCCCCGTGTCTGCCTCAGCCATCAGACATGACACACCTGCTGTTGGGGCAACCCCTCTTCCTCCTCACCAGCTGGAGGCTATTGCAGCCCGGGGACAGGATGCTGGGAGGTGAAGCCAAAGCCCAGCTGGCCAGGCGCTGGGAGGGGCACGAGGGTACTGCACGGTCCCGGGAGCAGCATGCCTCAGAGGCTGTGCCAGTCTCTGACATGTTGGGCATGTGCACCATTCAGTGATGGGGGTGCTGGGTACAGCTGCCAGGGCCTGTCGCCGCAGGGTGCCCCTAAAAATCCAGCACCGCCCTGCTGACTGCTTCCAGGCAGCTTCAGCACCAGGGACAGCTCCAGCCCCTCATCTTGGCCTTTTCCTGCAGTCTAATGAAGGGCAAAGCAGCCCCTTGCCCGGGGTCCCAGGTGAGCCAGGCAGGGCTGCCGGGATTCTTGGGCTCTGGGGGCCTGTGTCTCCTTGGGATTCCCACAACAAACCCCTGAGTCGTGGCCCCGCCCAGCTGAGACACCACTGAACAGACCCTTAATGTGGAGGAGGGAGGGTGGGCCCATCTCTGTCCTCGAGCTCTGTGGGTCAGGGGTTGGCAGGAGTGGCTGGGCCTGGAGCCCCCGTGGAGAGTGTCTGGGGTGTTCAGAGTGTCTCCAGCATGTTCTCCACAGGGCTCGTCCTGGCTCTGTTCTCCCCAGAGCCCGCTCTTTGCTTGCTGTGCCTGGCAGCCCTACCAACTTCCTGCAGCTCGGGCACAGGCAGAACCTCCCTGGCCTTGGTCGGGTGGGCGGTGAACTCGGAGAGGGCCACAGGGTCAGGCCATTTGACGTCACGGCAGCTCTGGCTGCACGGGGTGAGAGCAGCCCCTGTGGGCCGTGCTTCTGCCCACTGCATGTGTTGGCACATGAGGCACTGCCTGTTTCTCTGGGCTCTGCCTTCCTGCTGTAGCAACGGGCTGCCTGTGCCTTCCCAGCTGTACGGGATGCAGTGCCCAAGCTCCACTGTGGGGTGAGGTGAGCACTTCTGCAAGAGAAGGCAGAGCTGAGGCCTTGGACCCAGGCCCCACTTATGAGCCCCCGAATGCCCTTCTCTCCCACTGGCTGTGCTGGGAAACAAAGGATCTCAGCAGCTCTGCTGCACCTCACAGGGCTTGGTCCTTCCCATGGGCCCTAGGGGTCAAACCGTGGGACCCAGCTGCCCCTTCATGTAGGCAAGTGTTATCCACTGAGTACGGGGGGGCAGCGTCAGGCCCTGGCTCCGGCATGGGTAAATGCCTGACATTGCCTTTCAAAGAAAGATCCCCAGACCACTTCAGCCACTTTCTTCCTGCTGCCTGGGGGCCAGGACCACTCCCCGACTATAGGGCAGCCCCTGACCTCCCCCAGTCCTTTCCTTGGAGGCTCTGCAAGTGAGGGGCAGGGGCATGGGGAACCCAAGGAAAGATTTTCAGTACAGTTTCTCTCCAGTGCAAATGAAAACTCCAGTCGAGCTGCAGCCGGCTTCCTGCCAGGGGAGTTTAAAGTTCCACTGTTTTTAAATATTTATTAACATGAAGATGTAGTTAGCACTTCAGCTGAGGGTAATACAGGAGAGGTCTCTTTGTTGGAATGGAAGTTAGTGATGCTGAAAGGCCATTAAGCCTTAAACATAAACTATATTTAGTGCTCGGTAGCAACCTTAAATGTCCCTTTGTCGGCTGCTTTGCTTCTGGAAGGCTGCGCCTCTGGTTGGGGATTAGTCACTGCTATCACTTCCCTGCACACATTGGGCTGCTTGCTAGCTTGGAGGTGGTGGTGAGCAGTTCCGAGGGAGGGGAAGCACAGTTCAATGATTGCATCTCCAGGGCTGATTATCCCCTCTCACTGTGTGAGCAGCACGGCAGCTCTCAAACAGCTCTGCTGGGGGTGGCAGGGCCTGCACTGTGCTGGTCACATTGGAGGTACCACTCGGATCAATCCCCAAATGGCCGGATGCTCCTGCATCTCCCTTCTGGCTGCTTCCTGGACCTTTCCCAGCTCACAGTCCTCCCCATTCTTCATTCCCAGGCTTGTGCACATCAGGCTGCCCCAATCATAGTCTCCAGGATGCAGGGCCTCTGGCACCCAGGACGAGCTGAGAAGCTGCTGGAGGTACTGAGATCCTGGGCTAAGGCAGGAGGATGCTAGTGAGGAGGGAAATCAAGGAAGGGACTCGATCCAATCACAGCCTGGTTTGGGTCAAGGTGTGGATCAAGATGCAGAAGATCCTTGTGTTGTTTTCTGTGCTGGCTCTGCATTGGCTGGTTAGCTCATGAGCCGTCAGGGTGCCTAGCAGTGCGGCTCTGTCTGGAGCAGCTCCCTGCCTTGTCTCTCATGGGGTGGGAGCAGCACACACTGAATTCCCCAAGCTGCCGGCTCGCCCTCAGGCGAGGAATGGCCGGGGCAGCTCTGCCCCGCAGGCCCCGTGGCTCCTGGGGAGAGGGAGCTTGGTCTCCTTGCTCTGTTTGATCCCTGACCTCTGCCGGGCTCCAGAGCCGGGGAGGCAATACTACCGGTCATGGCATAGTTTGTGCTATGAGACTGAGACCCAGTGATATGCCGCAGGCCTGTTGGTTTCTGGACTGGGTCAGTCTGAATCTGAGACCGGACTTGGTATGTGAATCTGAACTCCCCACCCCTGATCCTGGGCGGGACAGGAGCCAATGCTGTGCCCACGCTAAGCTCCATATCCTGTGCCCCAGCCCACTGTTCCCATGTCTGTTTGAACCATTTGCCAAGGCCAACCTGGAATGCTGGGTAATAGCCACAGGGTCTGGCCTGATCCTATTCTCCTGGCTCATCTGGCTCACACAGCAGCTGCGGGTGCATCGTGGGAATTGTTGGCTCAGCTCTTTGGCCTGTTCTGGATGGTCATAGCAACCCTCTGACCTTAGCGCCAAAGACTGTAGCTCCTCCCCCAGACCTTCCTTCTACTCCCTCTGCCCATCCTGCCATGATGGCACCACTGCTGAGAAAGGACATGACAAAAGGGAGTCAATGGGGCTAGCAGGCCATGTGCCCCTTGCCCCGTGTGCTCCTCACCCCCCAATCACTCCGGGTGCAGCTTGCTGCTCTCCTCCGCCCCATGCAGGCTGTGGGGCACCTCCGCTACTGCCCTGCGCCACAGCAAGGACTCTCAGCACTGCTGCCATGTACACACCTGCGCCCGGCTCGCAGCGGTGCCATGCGCTGCCCTTCTGACTGGCTTAAAGAGGCTCGTGGGCTCCTGCGCTCGGGCTCGGCACCTTCCATGGTATCGTCTCCATGGAGCATCACAAAGCGCTGGGTCTGGGAGATCACAGGGCCCAGCCCCCTGATCAGTTGGCAGGCCCCGGGGGTTCTGGGTCAGGGCACAGCTCCCTCCACAGGCTTTGCTCGGCTGGGACGCTATCTGAATGACTGCTGTTCTTGCCCAGATGGGAGGATGGGGGCCTTTGAGCTCCCTCTTTCCTTCCCATCCTTTGTCAGTAATGCACCCAGTGCACTGCGAGCAGCCAGGCATTCTCTGGGGACACCGGGATTGGCTCTGGCTGGCCAAGCTGCAGGCGGCCTCCTCTCCACTGGTGAGGTTAATGCCAATGGGGCAGGGCTGGGAGGCAGGCTTAGAGCAGGCAGCATGTTGTGTTTGGAGCCAGACATTTTCTCTGGAAGCACAGCTCCTTGCCCGCATGCTCAGCTCGGGGCTGTGCTGCACACCCAGCTGTGCTGCGGGGATGGGATCCAGACCACAGTCAGTGGGACTTTATGTAGCAAACTTCCATCACGAAGGAGAGTTTATATTTCGCCTTAGCACCAGCCTGAATAAAGATTGCAAATCAACGTCCCTCTCTGGTTGCTGAGAGTGGATTCACGAGCAGGCTATGTGGATTTTGTAGGCAATTAAATTTTACATAATAGAGTAACTAGACTGTACAAATTTAAAGAGCACCTGGAATACTCAGGCATATTCTGAAAAATCTAATCTCGTATTTCAGCTCTGGCCCATTAATCTGTCATGTTCCTTTCCTGAATTTCCTCTTCTATCAGTGCTGCAGCAGACGCTGGCAATTGGCTGGTAAATGCACACTTTCTCCTCCACGCGAAGCCCCCAGCCAGAGCTCTGTTATGCGCATCTTCTCTCCCCCGAGGCCCGCTCCCATCCCAACTGCTGCCGTGTGAGAGCCTTCTCCTTTGCAGCCCCTGGCAGATCCTGCGTTTTTCCTCTCCCTCATTGAAAGATGAGGGAGAGTCACATCTCAGCCCCCTTGTCCCTTGGCCTGCACCTCCTAACTTCTCCCTCTTGCTTCTAATTCATTCTTGAACTTGACTCTGCAGCGCAAACGGCCTTCTGCTGCAGAGAATCCGGCTTCTTTGCCTGGGCCTCTGTTCCCAGATTTGAGGCACGGAGGACTCTGATGTCAGCCATCGGCACGTTTACATCCTGGGTAACGGGCCAGGGGTGGGGTGGTTAATGTCAGGGGCCAGGAATCAGGGACAAGGCTGTTTCTCTCTCAGTGAGTGGGACTGAGGGATTGTGATGCTTGGATTTGGGATGGCAAGGGTCCAGGGTTGGAGTCTGGGACAGGGATGCTTGCATCTTGGACATCAGGAGTGGAGCTCAGGGAATCTATTTTTTCTTTTGGTGAAAGAAATGCTCAATTGGACCTTTAATTGGAAGCTTGTTGGGGCAGGGACTGTCTCTGCATTTGTCTGTGACAGCAGCTAGCATGGTGGAGCCAACACTGGCATCCCAAGGTGTGACTACAGCACTAGTGATAATTAAAGTAGTACATCCTCTTTCAGGGTCTTGTGCAGCTCCCTCTGGAGCAGGGTATTGACTGGGAGTCCCTGCCCCATCTCTGCTCTGTATCCCCAGGCTCAGTGACAGTTGCACCTTAGCCCCCGCAGTCACCTACACTAGAAAGTTGCAGCTGTTTACAAACTGGTTTAGTGAAACGGTGCAAACCCTTGTGTAGACACACACAGAGCTCTCTCTATGATGGGAGTGGTTTATCTTGCTTCAGGTGAAGTCAGTGAAGAATCAACATAAGCCAAATTGCTATGAGCCACTGGGAAATCAGAGCCCCCCCCCATGCTGGGGTTGCCTGGGTTTAATGTAATCAGTTTAAAACACCCCTTCAGGACATGTGGATATTCCATCAATGGGGTTTGTTTGCTTAAAAGGCAGAAATTTAACTGTAGTGAACTTAAATTTCATCCACGCAGTTTTGCATTAATTCAGTTTAACTGCCCCAGCATCCTGGGCAGATATCCCATGGTGCACTGTTCCACCGCTCTGCTCTATGCTCTGTGTTTTGTCTTGGGGTGCATTGTGGGAAACCACCAGAAGCTACAGACATTTTGGATCTCGGGATGAAACGAACAAACTCCCACGATCGCTCTCTTGCCATTCCATTCATTTTGCCAGAGCCGCTTCCAAACTGGCATCAGGCAGCGCGGAGGGCCCAGAACTGAGCACGCTTATTGTGGCAGGGTGACACAGGTGCCTTTGCAATCACGCTGGTGGCTTGGCCATTTCTTGGGGCAGTTGATGCTGCAGTGGCCCGGCTAATGGAGGAGGAGCAGGAGCATGAAATTGAGCAGTCTGGAGAGCTTGTACCTGGGAGCCCCTGTTCTCGGTAAAGTGCTGCACTAGCAGTGACTGGTGGGACAGGCTAGTGCTGCAGAATTGGACTGACCAGCAGAGGGAGCAGAATCTCGGGATGACAAAGATCTTTGCTAGGAATCTGCACAGAGCTCATCCCGGATCTGCAGCGGCATCACACCAATGTGAGAGCTCCCCACAGCATGAAGAAGCAGGGGGATGTGGACGCTTGCCACCCCAATACCTGTCAGTAGCTTAGCTAGCCTGTTTGGAGCGGGAGATCGAATGTCAGAGCTGTTGTCATGGAGGTGTGTGCTGCCAGGCAATGCACAGAAGGTTGGCGGCTTTGCATGGATGGGGTTCCCCAATTGTATAGGGACTGTTGCTAGGACACAGATGCCAATCCTTCGCCTCCCACACCAGGGTAAAGACTTCACCGACAGGAAGGGTATTTCTCCATGGTGCTGCAAGGCCTGATTGATCCCTGTGGAGGATTCACCACTGTAATGTGGGGTGATCTCATCAGGTCCATGGTGCCAGGATATGTGAGCTCAGGCCTGTTTGCTGCAATGAGCCAGGGACCTTCTTAGATCACTGTGGACACTAATGGAGTTACGACTCCTCCTCTCGTTCTGGGAGACCCAGCTGACCTTCTGCTTCCCTGGCTGAAAAACCCTTCCACTGGATGCTTGGACAGGAGCAAGAGTCAGTTTACCTCTGCCCTGAGCAGCTGCAGAACGTCAGTGGGGAATGCTTTGGAAGGTTGAAAGGAAGGTGGCATTCTTGAATGAAAAGTCTGGCTGTTACCTATCATTGTGCGTAGTGTGTTAAGTGCCTGCTGGATTTTGCACCACATTTGTGAGAGTACAAGGGAGAAATCCTGGAGAATGGGTGGGGGTAGAACCTGGAGAGTCTTTCTCAAAATCATGGGCGACCAGGGAGGATGTCCGGATTAGCTCAGTGGTTTGAGCGTTGGCCCACTAAACCCAAGGTTGTGAGCTCAATCCTTGAGGGGGCCATTTAGGAATCTGGGACAAAAATGGGAGATTGACCCTACTTTGAGCAGGGGGTTGGACTAGATGACCTCCTGAGGTCCCTTCCAACTCTGATAATCTATGAACCCTGCAGCGTAGCCCAGATGGTCAAGGGAGCAGGGTCAGAGATGCTCCTACTCTGATGCCGGGGTAGCTGTGGTGAATAAATGCTCTGTAAGTGAGGAAATGAATTTTAGTTGGCTTCTCATTTATTGGTTGAGCTATACCTGAATGAAGTTTGTCAGACAAGTGACAATACAACAATGGACTAAAACCAGTTGAACAAGGAACCTAGTGCAAACTTATGAACATTGGGATTGAGGAGCACAGAGTCATGTATGTTGAGGCGCTGGAAAGGGTTCTCCTGCTTCCTGTCCGGTGGAGTAGGAAGGACCTGTAATGCAGCTGATTGAAATGGGGGTCGCCCCAGCATGGTGTATTTTCCATACTTTGCAGGGCATTGGAATATTGGGGTGCAGAGCTTGACCTTTGCAGCAAAAGGTGCTTTAGCCCAGCCATTTGCTTCTGCAGTGTCTGCATCATGTCCCCATCCTGGGCCAGGCACTCCACTTCAATCTTTGGAGGATGCTCCAGGAAACTTTCCCTCCACAGCTCTGCCTTCATGGCACGCTAGTGGGGTGAACTGAATACATGATGGAACTGATCTTCGCTAGCTTTTTTCTTTTTTCCAAGATTTGACAGCATCTCTGCAGGTGCTATCTTCCCTTATCATTCAGCTACAGGTACTAAGGGAAATCAGAAGAAGACACAAGTACCGATGGTCCCACTCCATGTAGTTCCCCTGCCAACAGTGATCAAATGTTTCTTTTCCCACTGTTCTGCAATGCCATTCTTCTGTTTCCATTCTGTGGTTCCCTTCAAAATGCTAAGAGATTTTCCAACATAATTCCCCATGCTATAGGCCCCTTGTACTTTATTGTGGGAACTGAGTCAGTGTGCGGCATGGGAAAGGGTTCTGGAGATACTTGTAAAGAGATCTTGTTTGGGAGTTGTTGGGTGGTCACTTTCTGTGCATAGGGATGCGGGCTGCCCTTACATGGATGATGTAATGCAGAGGCGAGTCACCAGGAGACAGAGAAGGGTCCTGTTCATAAATGCAAATGGGCAAACTGGGAAGATCTGCAGGGCTGCAACTGACCCTGGCAGTTTTCCCCCCAGCTGGTGCAGGACTCTCCGAGTAGCCCCGAGAGAGCTGCTTTGCCTTGCAATCTTCACACCAAAACTGAGCACAGGCTTTGCCTTAAGTTCCCCTTTATGATTTCTACAGCTTAGCATAAACTGCCCTGCAAAACGAATTGCGTTCTGCGGTAATGACTCTCTACCCAAACGTGGTCTGGTGCCTCCCAAGATCTCTGCTCTTTGACGTCTCTCTCTAGCCTGATTTGGAGCTCATGAGCTCTAGAGGTCTGTGAAAGCTGAGTGCTCTTATCCACTGGAGGCCAGGCCACCTCGGCTCATGCTGTCTGATTCTGGGGCAACAGGGAGGATGAGACCTGTTCAATGAACCCCATGGCGCTGGCATTCTGAGCCAAGTGCAGGTTGCGCCGTCCATGGTGGCTCGAGTGGGGTGGAAGGGGGAGTGTGGAACAGGTTGGTAAGGGCAGGAGGGGTCGGATGGGGAAATGGGGGCTGGTGGTTCTGGGATTTGTGGAGTAGGAACTGCAGAGAGAGAGAGGTGTGAAGTTTTCAGTCTCTGTCACAGAGGCCACATGCATCATGCTGGGTAGGAGCAGTTAAATGCCAAGGTGGTAGAGAGAGGGTCCTAGTGCTGCCCAGCATGACACTACAGCCCTGGCCTGGAAACGGGAGATTAAATCACCCTGGGCAGTTGTATTGTAACATAGTTTGTGATCCTCAGCATCAGCAGTGTGGGGCAGGGTGCTGGGGAACTGCCCTCCCCAGCATTGTGGGGTAGGTTGCTAGGGGAGCTCCCCTCCCCAGTGGTGTGTGGCAGGGTACTGGGGGAACTCCCCTTCCCAGCAGTGTGGGGTAGGTTCCTGGAGTGTGGGGTAGGTTCTTGGAGGAGCTCCCCAGCAGTGTGGGGCATGGTGCTGGGGGAGCTCCCCGGTGGTGTGGGGCAGGGTGCTGGGGGAGCTCCCCTTCCCCATGGTGTCAGTCTCTCTGTCCACTTGTGGTTCATGCATACTGTCCACATTTGCCAAATCAGACAGTTCCTGGCTGCCCTGATAATTCCCCTCCCGGTTGGCCCCTACTCTGTGTGAAGGGTCAGGAGAGCAGTGAGTAGTTTGTTGGGTGCCTGCCATGTTCTCTGTGGCACTACAACCCACAGCAACTTTGGGTTCATTGGTAGCATTGTTTGTAAAAATGCAATGCAGTTCCTCAGAGCATGGGCAAGAAGCAGGGGCATTGCTGGGGTCTTAGTCTGGTTCCTTGTCTTCAGGTAACTTCATTGGAGCTCCTTTGCTTTGACGAGCATGGTGCCAGCTCCAGGAGTGCCCCTCACCTTCGTTTCCTCTGGCCGTGCCTTGTAGACATCTGTATTGCGGTGATCCTTCCAGGTGGGACAAGACAAGCATGTCTCCCAATCCAGGGCCACTGCAGGGTCCCGGGCAGAGCCATGAGGGAGGGGCCACAAAAACTCACTCCTGTCTGGTATTGAATGGGGCCATTCCTGGCTGCCTGTTGGCACTTAAGCTAAGAGTTTGACAGAGAGGCCAGGGGACTCTGGAGCACACAGGTACCAGACTGGCAGATCCAGGCGGGGAGCAATGGAATCAGGGGAGCAGTGGGGAGTAGTTTGGAATTGGTCCCCACAAACCTTAGAGTGAACAAACTTTCTGCAAAGTGGAGTCACTCTTTTTCCAATGGGGATTCTGTGCTGCAGCCTTTCTGCACAAATACATCACATGGAGAACAGGCTTGGTGTGGCACTTTAAGGTGAGCTTGCTACAGTCAGTGCATGAAACGTTGCCATGTAGACTAAGCCATATGTGGCATGGTCCCCATCTATGTGTAGCTGGTGCTCTATGCCCCAGCCTGGCTACCAGGTAGCACCCACAGGCAGGGCTGCAGGTATGAACCAGTTCCTCCTGGTGCTCCCCCCACCCCCAGCTCCTCAGACCCATGAGCATTCGTTGTCCTCCCCTGGCCACCTCCCAGATTGCCAGGCCATGGGTCAACCAGGGAAGGGCGTCTGGGGAGTGCCCATGTGGCCCCTGGGGCTGGAAAGAGGCAGTCGCTGTCTCTGTGTGCGAGGTGAGTCCAGTGCTGTCTGCCAGGCGGAGCATGGGACTGGAGAGAGAGCGCCTCCCAATGGCAGAGGAGAGGATGTTTCATGGGGTGGAGGGAATCTGCTGTCTGCGAATTCAGGCCAAGAACCCCCCCAAGGACAAACAAGCCTCCTCCCTGCCCAGACCCCTGGTACCAGGCCAAGTGAGTGCTCATGTACCATGGATCGCTCCGTGCAGATACTTGGGAAACAGTAGAAATCCCCTGTGGGTGGTGATTGCCTGTCCTGCTTTGTGCACGTCATCTCCCTACCATCTCCTCAGGACACAGGGCAGGGCACGCTGGGCATCTTGGGCAGAGATGCTTTCTACGTTCATACTTCCTGATACCAGGACTGTACAGTCCCCCTGTTCTATCTCCCTGTCCCAGACTCCCAGGTCTCTCTCCCTTTCTCTCTGCTTTTTGAAAGTGCCCATCACAGTGGTCTCATGGTGATACAAGCTCTAGTCAGTTCTGTCTAACGATGCTCTGCAGTGTTCATTGAACATAACCAACTGCTAGTGGCAGGGCTCTGATCACAAGCACTCAGGATCACAGGTCAGGAAGTGGGCTCTGAATTAAGGACTGTGGGACTAGCCATGGGGTGGGGAATCCTAGGAGACCCTCACACTGACTAGAGGAATCCTACATCAGCCTTCATAGAGTCCAAGGCCAGAAGGAACCATTGCGATCATCTAGTCTGACCTCCTGTTGGACACAGCTCCAAAGAACTGCCCCAGAATAATACCCTTTGAACAAGAGCATGTCTTAAAAATAAATATTGATTGAAAAATAGTCAGTGATGGAGAAACCACCATGACCCTTGTAAATTGTGCCAATGGTTATTTACTCTCACCGTTAAAAATTTATGCCTTATTTCCAGTCTGGACTTATCTAACTTCAACTCCCAGCTATTGGATCATGTTCTACCTTCCTCTGCTAGACTGGAGGGCCCGATATTAAATATTTGTTCTCTGGGTAGGTACTTACAGACTGTGATCAAGTCACCCCTTCACCTTGCTTAGCTTTGAGTTAGAGTTCTGCAAGCATTTGATCAATCTGTCATTCGTGCTGACTTTTAAGCTCGATATCTCATTTTGTTGGCATGTGTGGAGTTTCCACTGCATATTTATCGTTCCCGCTCAAGAAGGAGCCAAGCCTGCAGAGCCAATGGAGCCAATTCAAGCCCCATTGAGATGAAGCTAAGCTCAGAGAGCCCAGTGACAACACTGTGATATTTGGATTATCTGCATGCATAGCACAATCTTCTATGAGTGGCACCTCATTTTGGGACTCACAGGGGCAGAGCTTGGAAGAGTACCACCTTCTCCTTCCCTCCCCCACCCCGTCTCACCCCTGCACATGAACAAGGTGCTTATCTAGCAACTCTGGGATGGGTTCCCCATCGGCATTGAAAGGAGGCGGCTGCAATCCGCTCATATTGGCTGGAGATGAAGCTCATTGCTTGCTGCTATCTGGATGTTTGCCATGAGTTGTGTCGGAGCTCTGAGGAAGGCAGCTTTGAATTTTAAGGATTGGAAGAGACCAGTCAGTTTGGAAGGGGAACAGCTGTGAGATGGGGATCCCCTGAGATGCCTGCTAACCACTGAGGGGGGAATCCTGATTTGGCCCTTCCCACTTTGTGCCCAAGGGGTCATACAGGGCTGCCCCCACGGCTGTTGTGCGTTGTCCTGTCCAACGGGTATCACAGCTAATGTGTGCTGCCCTACAGCCTGCATTTCCCATTGTTTGTCCCTTTTCCCCTCAGAATACCCTGAACTACTTCACTGAAGTATTTCTTTTCTACACCAATTCTGGAATGGGACAATACACCATCCTAGGAGCCCAGGCTGGAGGCACCAATTGGGAATAGCTATTGAAGTTAACCCTTTATGTTGTCTTTATTACCCCAATGTATATTGTTATGGGTTGGGCATAGCCCTCGCCCTTCATTTAAGATCATTGTAAGAAACAGTTAAGCTTTGTTATGGAACCAGGCTGCCCAAACAATAGATGCCTCCATCCCAGTCACAGGCACATGTCATTCCTCAAGAAGAAGACACAAGCCAGGCACATGTGGGTGGTGGGGTTTAACTGGCTATTGTTTTGTGAAGGTTTGCGTGGCTGTGAAAGAGAAGCAGGCAAGCCAGACATGTGGAAAGAGAACAAGCCCTGTGTAGGAATGCAGTCCTG
Organism: Dermochelys coriacea; assembly: GCF_009764565.3. NCBI lineage: Eukaryota > Metazoa > Chordata > Testudines > Dermochelyidae > Dermochelys > Dermochelys coriacea. The sequence goes on along the minus strand of NC_050082.1, from coordinate 4,756,893 downwards.
AAAAAAGGATAGAGAGAGCACTTTTGGGCTGAGTGCTGTCTGGAAGGTGGCTTGGAACTGTGAGCAAAGATGCTGTCTTGTTGGACTCCTGCTGTATTCAGGGAAACAGGACTTCGTATATTCTTTGTAAATAAATAGGACTGCACCAAATACCTGACTCCATCATCAATTTCCCCTTCAAATGGCAATAACCCACAGTTCCCCAAATGTTTTGTGAACTGCTCAGGTCCTAAAAAGGGTAACAGGATCTTGCACACATTACTGGAGCAGACACGGCCGATGTAGTTCTGAGATACTGGATTCCCACAACGCTCTATCTCTTCCCTTTGACTCCCCTGGGAGCCAGCCCAGCTCAGAGGATATGGCACAGGCTTACTGCCGGTGTGCTCCGTGGGAGGAGATCTGGTTACCCTCCAGTGACAGTGAGTGGCAGGTTCCAGAAGACAGGGCAGGTGTGTCCTCATCCCCTCCCAATACTTCCAGCCACATGCTCTCCCATACTTCTCTCTGCTTCCTTACATATTTCAAAACCTCCTCTCCTCCTTGGCTCAGCTGAGACTATCATAAAACTGACTCTGGGAGCTCATTTAAAATCCAGCTGGAGGGGAAATAGAAACAAATATTGACCTGTTTTTGTTTCCTTGTGTGAACAATCCAAGCTATTTCACTGATTTAAGCTCCCTTCCTTGATTAGTGAAAAGATAGATTATTTTCACTTTGAATTGTTCAGAAACAAATACAAGTCTGGGGTTTGGTAGGGTAATTTACTCCTTGCTGTTCTTGAAAGAATCAAACAATTGCAGAGTCTGATACCTAACGCGAGCGCTGCCAGGTAGGGCTGCTGGTTTGTTTGTGAGATGTGTTGGAGGGATCTACTTTTCAGAACAAAATGAACAAGAATTGAAAAGATTTTGAAAGCACTCTCTGGAGAGGTTTGAAAGTCTGAACACTTCTGAGATGTTTTAGAAATTCCAAGTTAACCCTGATCACTTTGTTTTTTAAAAAAACCAAACAAACAAACCCAACAACCCAGCCCTGGCATTCTTTGTGAGGACTTCTAAAAGACTCCAGAATGCGCTGGCTGCTGAATAAATTATAAACACACTTCCTCTGGTAGGCCTCCCGTTCCAGGCAGCAGATCAAAAAGCAAATTAAATACTCTTTGGTGTAATTTCAAATGGAGCTAGTGGGTTCATTCTGAAGATTATGTATTCAAATTGTTTATCTTTTCTGTTAAGATACTGAGAGGGGAAAACGCTTTGGTTAAAAGTTTTGACTTGGGATGGGTTGAAAGGGGAAAGCCGAGGAAGAGACGGGAGTGCCTCAGCCCTTTGCACTGATCTCCCGGGACTTGTGTCGGGTTGTTCCTGCATTGTGCTCTGGCTTCAAAATGCCCAGGAGATGATGTCTGCTCCACCCTAAGGCAATTGCTGCTTGGTAATAGGTTCTGGAGGTGAGCTCCCGCGGCATGCTCCTTGCCGCGTGGCGTGGGGCACACGGATATCCACTTACTTAAGGATATTTTACTCAGGCTGATCCAGTGTTTATAAGCTGCCCATCTAGGAGAGGGGGGACTGAGTATTTTGGACCAGGAGTGAGATCCTGACCCCAACTGATAATTTTGCCATCAACTTCGGTAGAGGCAGGATGTCAGCTGCGAGTGCTCTGGTGGTCATGGGTACAAGTCTGTTGGCTCCCAATTCTGGGCCTGCAGTGCAGTATGGCCTGATCCACAGCCCACAGAGATCAACGGGAAAACTCTCACTGACTCCACAGACCTATCAGACCCTATCTCCCTATCAGACCCACAGTAGAGCTGCCTCACAGTCAGAGGAGCCGTTCTGAAGACTGAGGGCCCATGGCTCTGGATGGCTCAGCTAGAAACTAGGCTCCATGAGTGCTGGAACTAAGGGTTCTGGGGGGGGGGCTTTCACACCCCCCTGGCTTGAAGTGGTGTCCATCATATCCAGGGTTTACAGCTTGGTTCAATGGATCTCAGCACCCCCCCCGTACAAATTGTTCCAGCCCCCTCCTTTGGGATCCCAAACTATCTGCCAGAAAGAAAGAAACCGAAGGGACATCATGGTGTCTGTGCCTGGTCCCTGAGCCCTGCAGCACTCCAGGAGAGCGGGTGGAAGCCCGCCATCCCCGGGGAGCCGATGGCCTCTCCCCTAAAATGGGTTCTCGTGTCGTGAGCTGTTTGGGCAAAATTCCCCCTGTGTGTGGGGCCAGCGCAGGGGAAGTGTGGGTAGGGTAACCAACTTTCTAATTGCTGACAAACAGACCCCTCTGCCCCACCTCCCCCCCAAGGCCCCGCCCCTGCCCTGCTTCTTCCTCCAGGCCCCACACCCCACTCACTCATCTCCTTCCTCCCCCCATCACTTGCTGCTCTTCTTCCTCATCCTTCCTTGTAGCTGGATCCTCTTCATCTCCCCTGCCCCCACACCCCATGGGATCTGCTCTGGAGCTGACATGGCGTGGCTGCCTGCCCACTGAGATGCAGGTAGGAGGTGACCTCGGCTGAGCAAGGGCTGGCGCGGTTTGATGACCCATCGCCTCCCCACATCTGCCCGCAGTAACTGAACTTTTGGTGTCCGGTTAGTACATCGGACACTGTCAAGTCCCCATTTTGACTGGACTTTCTGGTTGAAAACCAGGCACATGGCAACCGTATGTGGGGCCAGCACAGGGGGAGCATGGAGCAGTGCAGAGGCCAGTGCAGGGAAGTGCGGGGCCAGTACACAGCCCAGTGCAGGAGGCACATGGGGGTGAGTGCAGTGGCCAATGGAGGGGGCATGTGGGTTTAGTACAGGGCCCAGTGCAGGGAGTATATGGAGCCCAGTGCAGGGAGCGCGTGGGCTTGGTGTTGGCCCATGGTGAATTTCACCCTCTTGAGCAATTGCCAAGTGCACAGCAGCGGCTCTGTTTGCCTGCAGAGCTGCCACACCACCAGCTTTTAACACACTAGTGCAGACCATTTAGGGAGCCCTGGAGAATGAGAGACACTGGAGAAAGCCAAGCTCTGACTGGAGCCCGCTATGCCACAGGCGCTGGAGAGGAAAGGTGGTTTTATTGGAATGGCTCTGCATTCGGTTATGTAAGGCTATAATAGCACTTGATGTTGTAGAACAATCCAAACTGCACTTTATCTCTCATTCTTCTGGCTTCCTGCCTGCAAATTGGCTGCGTGATGTGTCAGTTTCACCCAGCTTCGGTCCCGGACATGAATTATCAACTTGAGTTCAAAAAATGCTTTAAGTATATTTGAAACATTTAAAAATCCTCTTGGATCTCCACAGCAAGCCCCAATACTGGAGAACGGTCAGAAATATTATAAATTGATCAGTGCTTTGCCTGGAAAAGAAGATGACTCCTTAACATCATTAAGTGGTGACCTTTAAAACTCATATTCTCCCTGCCAGCCAGAAACGACAGCGGAATGGAGCAGAGACGGATGGCGGTGGTGGGGAACAAAATCAATTGTTTGTCGAGATGTGTGTGTGTGTGTGTGTGTTTTCAGTGGTGCGCAGGTCCCTGGACCACAGTTCGTTGCCTCTTGCAGCACATTTCTGTTTTACAGCAGAATAAACTCTGTTTGCTACCCAGGATGAAGTTTCAGTCATATGTCATGTTTTACAAGGGGCTGACGGCCCCAACAGCAGGGAGGGATGGTTCCCCAGCCTGAGCTCACCGCAGTGACTTTTAGATTTTTCATGCAGAAACAGACGAGGAGGTTGTGTCCTGGTGGGTGTTCTGGTTGGGACGTTTGTCCAGTTGGTTTGCACCCTGCTTGCACCTTGCTGGGCTCTCTGCTCTGTCTGGGTTATTGCCATGATAGGCACTAGGGGACAGCACCAGACCTGGGGTCAGTGGTGCCAGCCCATGGCCCTAGAACCACAGCTGCTCGGGTGCTAACTGGCTGTGAATAGGCAAGGAGACCGGTCCCAGGTTCAGTCTCTCCATGGGTGGCCCTGGAATAACCATTTCCTCAGGGGAGGGGCTCGACTTGAGCCCTCGTGTAGGGTGGAGGCTCTGATGGCGTCACCCTGACTCCAGTGGAGTCTGGCCCGTTGTTCTCCACGGTGTTCTGCCTGATCACGTGACTTTAAAGAGCCCCATTCCTTAACATGTGTGGGCATGTCAGCACCCGTCATGCCTCAGGCGCCAGGGGACCTGCTCAAACAGCACTGGCTTCCTGGGTTAAACCCTCAGGATCCCAGCCTGGCCGTGCAGCCCTTGGCTGGGCCCTCATGCTGCTGGCCCTCATCCCCTAACCCCTGCTCCAGCCATGCACCATGTGAGCACGTACTCCCCAGGGAGGCTTTGAGCTCCTCCCCACTGTATTGATGTAGGGACCACGCTAGCGCCCCCATGGGCTCTACGTCTGACTGATGCTTTGGGATGCGGCTGGTGGGGCGGGGGGCTCTGCACATTGGCCACCAGGGCTCTGGAAGTCCTTGCTCGCCCCCGGGATGTGGCTGGTTTCTTGTGCCAGGAAAGGGGAGACTTTCCCGGTGTGCTGTGGGCGCCTGGCTGGCTGAGGCAGCGGTATGGTCCATGTGGCTCGGGCGGGGAAGGGGGGCTTGGCAGCACTGCACACCTCAGAGGGTCTCCAGGGAGCTGGGCAGAGGAGGGAGGAGAAAGGCTGCATACAGCCTGGGCTGGACTGCGCTGTCACCGGGGGGAATGGTAGGGGTCTTTGAGGGTGAGGTGCCGACATCGGGCCTGATTCTGATCTTCCCCATTGATTGCACTGGGGTTACTCCTGATTTACATCAGCATCAGCTCAGAATCAGCCCCGCTGGACCAAACCCTGCTGCGTTACCACAGTGCAAACCTGGAGGTGCTCAGGGATCTTGGTGGAGCTCCTCCAGATTTACAAAGAAGGCAGGGCTTGGTCTCTGCTTTGATTTCTGCCACCTCCAGCTGTAGGAATTGCTAGGGGCCGTCTGGCTGGGGACCCCATCTCCATCCAGGGTTAGCAGATGCCCCACAATGCACCTGTGCAATTATGCGTGGAGGGAGGGGTCACTTGGTGACCCTGCTTGTCTTGCACGTCAGGTCAGTGTGTAACTAGAGGCCCAAATTCTGATCTGAGCCTCCCTGGGGTAGACCTGATGTGGCTCTGTTTGGTCCGCGGCGTGTCTCCATGGATAGGCTCGGGACTCAGTTTGCTGCTGTCTTGGCTGCACTCCAAGGGCTGCGCTCTTGGTCCGCTCCAGCGCGCACCCTCCGAAGGGGAAAATCCTGTCAAGGAAGTGCAGGGAAGCAATGCATCTTCTTTACGACCCGCTTTATTTCTCCTTTGAACTTTCCAAGGCTGATGGAGAGGATCCCGTGCACTGTGGTGCAAGAGACTGGTGCCACTGCAGAGGGAAATGACACTTTGTCGTTGGTCCACTGGGCAGTCAATCATCCCTACCAGAGAGGAGGGAGCTGAGGCAGGGGAAGGAGTGTGGCTGCTTGGAGGAGAAGGGCTGGGACAGGGCGGCTGGGGGAAACTGGGGAGCGGATGGGCATGTGCTCCAGAGCCTGCAGCTGCAGAATAAGCCCAGTTTGTCCAGTGGCCTGTGGGACCATCTGGAGGGGTTCCAGACCCAGGCAGCTCCCTGCACTGAGAGACAGGAACACGCCCGTAAGGTGACCAGCTGGGAGCCCGCTGCCTGCTGCTCCTGCACTGCTGAGCTTGCGGGGAGTGCGCTGGCCCCTGTGCTTGGGATTAGGCACAGCCAGGAGCCCAGAGCTGAGTGAGCTCACCCCTGTGGGAGGAGACGATGAATCCCCAATGAATGGGGGCTGGGAAGAGGCAGAGCTGCCCCACCATTCCAGGCTGCAACCCCAGTGCCATGTACCTCATCCCATGCCCCCTCCCCCTGCCCACCTGCCTCCCACCCCACGCCAAGTCTCTCTCCTCTGCAGTCATCCTCAAAGCATGTGGCCCCGGCTCAGGCTGATGGGCGTCACATTTCTGCCCCCACAGGACAAATCCCATGATGCTGCTGCTCTGGCATCCCCAGGAGCTACCTGCTTTCCCTATGGCTGTGGCCAGTTCCGCTCTCTGACCCCCCCCCCCCCCCGGATGATGGTTCATCATGCCCAGCCCCTATCATTGCCTGCCAGCTGCTTTGCTGCCTGTTGCCCACTTGGACCCTGGTGGGGGGGCCTGAAGGCAGAGCGCTTGCATTGCAGCTACAGATCTGTGTCTGCTCCCAACTTGGGCTGCCTTTGCCGGAGCTCAGGCAGCCCTTAAAGCAGACAGATACCCTCATTTATAGTCCCCGGATTTATGGAAGCCATATATCAAGAGGGAGAGTAATAGCTTTGGTGTAACCCCCTCTCCCGGAAGGGTCCCCAGCCTGGGAGTGGGTTGGAGCAGACACGTCCACAGGATCCTTTCTGGGACAGAGCCTCCTTAATTCTCTAGCTTCAAAGCAGCCGTGCAGGGTTATGCTGGGTCTGTTGTGGGGGGAAGGGATGCAGGTACAAGTGCTCACTCCACACACTACACGGCAGGGGGATGGGTCTCCACAGCCTCATGCCTGGTCTGCAAATTGACCTCAGCTGCAGTGCTCAGGGGTGTGAGAAATGCATGCCCCTGCGGGTGGCGATGAACCAGCCAAACCCCCGGTGGAGACAGTGCTAGGCTGGCAGGAGAACTCGTCTGTCGACCGAGCTACCACCTCTCGGGGAGGTGGATTAACCACGGTGATGGGAGACCACCTACATAGTGTCTACGCTGAAAGTGTTACATGGCACAGGTGTGCCACAGCAGCAGTTCTAGTGTAGACAGGACCTCAGTGTCTAGGCCAGGAGCAAAACGCTGGTGGGTTCTTCCAAGCTGCCCCAAGCTCTCCAAACCCCTCAGCTTCCCCAACCTCAGGAGAAGAGGCACCCTCGGCTTCCATTCTGGGGACCTTCCAGTCCCAGCCGGAGCAGCTGTGGATCACCCTAGCTGTGCTGCAACACATCTGCCACACCTTTGGGTGCAGTCAGCACAATGGATTGTGTTATTCCTGCAGTTCTCATCCACTCAGGGCTCCGGCCAGGCTGAGCCTTGGGATCAGAGCTGGGCCCATCATGGATTTGTAAGGCCGCTGGCAACTCTGCAAAATGACCAAGAATTGCTTTGGATTGAACAAAGCTTTAATTGGTCCCAAAATGAAACTTTCCCTTTGGATTGCAGGCAGTCTTAAATGTTTTAGAAATAGCATTCATGGACACTGGAAATGCCGAGGTGTTTGGCATTGGGAAGGGCAGAGGCTTGAGCTGGGAAACGTGGACAGGAGACATTTTGATTGGTTGGATATTTCTGTTTATTTGTTTTGAGGTTTTTGTTGAAACAAATCAGAGAAATCGAGGCAGATTCACAGAGCCTTTCACCAGCTCTACATAGGCCTGGCTGACCTGATCTCTTCCTGTCCCGGGGCCCAGCAGGCTGAGGGAACTGGCCTCTGAGCTTCTAGCTCTGTGCTTCCTAGTAATAACGGGCTCCGCTTGGCCCTGGGTGGCATGCCCGTGGCCCGGAAGCAGGAGGAAAGGCAGCTCCACCTACATCTCCCCTACTTAAAGAACCATGTGCATGTAAAGCGGTGAGTGCTGGGCCAGAGCCGCCAGGGATCTGCTCCCTCCAGCCACGTTCTCCTGTGTGTCTCCAGCTGGTCTCGCTGGCCTGGGGTGCTGGAACCCTGTTCTCTCCCCAGGAGGCTTTGACTCTGTGTCCCTCTCCATCCAGCTATGCTGAGGGGATGCTCTGCACAAACCCATTGTCCCAGCCGCACCCCGGGTTCTGCTCCTCCCCAATGTCCTGCAGGGCCACTCTGCTTGCGGGAGGGACCCAGAGCGGCTCTGCATGGGCCCTCTGCAGCACCTCACTAGAAGCCCATCCAAGGCAGGGTCATAGCTGTCGCTGTTGTTCCCTCTGGTGTTTTCATTCTGGAGGGCCTAATTATTTTGTAGCTCAGTGAGAAACCTCCGTGAGGCATGCACAAGTGTGCATGCTTCTGAGAGGATGTCAGCACCTGCCCAGCCAGGACAGGGGGGGCCGCGTCAGGCCGGGCTTCATGGCACAGCTCTGTCATGCCTGCCTGGGGACTCAGAGATTCCTAGATTTCCAGGCCAGAAGGGGCCACTGTGATCAGCTAATCTGACGTCCTGTATCACACGGGACTGAGAACTACCCCCACATAATTCCTAGAGCAGAGCTTTTAGAACAACAACCAATCTCGAGTTTAAAATGGTCAATGATACAGAATCCACTGTGACCCCTGGGAATTTGGTGCAATGGTTCATTTCCCTAACTTTTAAAAAATTGCGTCTTATTTCCAGTCTGAATTTAGCTAGGTTTATATTCCAGCCATCGGACCTTTCTCTGCTAGACTGAAGAGCCAATTATCAAAGATTTGTTCCGATATAAGTACTATTGACTGTAATCAAATCACCCCTTAAACTTCTCTGTGCAAAGCTAAATAGATTGAGCTCTTTGAGTCTGTCACTATAAGGCAGGTTTTCTAATCCTTTAATCATTCATGGCTCTTCTTTGAACCCTCTCCAGTTAATCAACATAATTCCTGAATTGTGGGCACCAGAACTGGACATGGTTTTCCAGCGGCGGTCGCACCAGTGCTAAATACAGAGGAAAAATAACCTCTCTGCTCCTACTCGAGATTGCAGTTTATGCATCCAAAGATCACTTTACCCCTTTTGGCCAGGGTGTTGCACTGGGAGCTCATATTCAGCTGAGTATCCACCATGACCTCAATCTTTTTCACAGTCACTGCCTCCCAGGACAGAGTCCCCCATCCTGTGAGTGTGGCCTACAGTCTTTGTTCCTAGAGGTACACGTTTACATTTCCCCATATTAAAACATATAGTGCTTGTTTGCATCCAGTTTACTAAGCAACCTAGATTGCTCTGTCTCAGTGCTCTTCATTATTTACCATGGCCTCAAGTTTTGTGTCATCTGCAAACCTGATCAGTGATGATTTTCATTTCCTTCCATGCCAGTGATAAAAATGGTAAATGGTGAAAGGTGGGACCTTACTAGAAATGCACTGGCATGGTGATGATTCCCTGTTTACAATTGCATTTTGAGACCGATCAGTTAGCCAGCTTTTAATCCATTTAGTTTGGCAGGGTGAATTTTCCATAAACCCATATTGATTGGCATTAATTACATTACCCTCCTTTAGTTTATTATTAATCAAGTCCTATATTGTGCACTCCATCTTGCTCAGGATCAATGACAGACTGAAAGTAGATACTTACCCATGTCATCCTGGTTACCCTTTTAAAAACTGGCACACGATTAGCTTTCTTCCAGTCTCTGGAACTTCCCCAGTTCTCCAAGACTTATCGCAAATCTGCATTAATGGTCAGCAAGCTTTCAGCCAGCTCTTTTAAAACTCTTGGATGCAAAGTTTCCGGACCTGCTAATTTTAAATGTCCAGATTTAGTAGCAGCTGTTTAACATCTTCCTGAAATACTAGTGGAACATAAAAAGTGTCATCATCATTAGATGATCTGACTACATATGATCTGGCTTTTTCCTTAATATGGAATAGAAATATTTATTGAACACCTCAGCCTTTTCTACACCATTGATAATTCTATAATTTCCATCTTTTTTATACACTTAAAAACTGTGCCTGACTCAAAGGGAGTGCCACTCCCTGGAAATGCTGCCGAATTGGGTAGCCACTGGCTATCTGGCAGTTGCTCAGCACCCCCCGCTGTTTCATGGTGGATATGCCAGCTGTGTCTGGCCCAGGCTGGTGGTGCTTGCCTCTCATTCCCATCTGATGGCTCCATGATGGCCTGTCTGGGATCAGGTGATGTTCTTAATCCAGTGCCTAATCACAGCAACCCCCACTGGCAGAGGTGCCAGGGACGGACTGGGATTGAATCCACTCTGTGCCATCCAGGGGGCACTGGGAAGAGAGATGGGTCTGGGGGCAGAGGATTCTGTTCCCCTGTCCTCAGACATTCTGTGGTGCTGATGGTAGTCAGTTGGGGGGAGTCTCCGTCACTGTCAGTTTTAAAATCAAGGGTGGGTTTTTTTAAATCTGCTCTGGCTGAAAGGGAATTATTGGGAGGCTGCCCTGCCCAGTGTGGTACAGGGAGGTCAGTCAGGATAGTCCAAAGGTCCCTTCTGGCCTGGGAATCTGTCAGTGGGGGTTGCTCACATTTGGAGCAGCTGCAGCACCCTGCAGCCTGACAGGCAGAATGGCTCCAATTGAGACTCCTGGAGCCAGCAGTGAGGACCCAATAAAGCAAAGTTGGGGAAAGAGACACTCTGGGAGCGAGCCAGGAGCTGAGGTGCTGAGCCACAGAGAGAGCCGGGCGCTGAAGGCGTCGTGCCGCAGAAAGAGCCGGGTGCCAAGGGCGTCGTGCTGCAGAGAGCCGGATGCCATGGAGAGCCATGTAGCCGCAGCGGAGTGAGAGGTGGGAAGGGCTCGCCGCCAGCATGTACCTAGGCTCTCAGTTGGGATTGTAGTCACTCCGGCCAGCCCCTTCCGCCGCTGATGCTGCTGTTGCTACATAGGTACGTTTAGCATCATTGCTCGGTCTGGGCCAGCATGGGTACGTCTCCCCAGCTGCCATTATACCCCCTGCTCCAGCATTGATGGACCCCAAGTGGTGCTGTGCCCAGGCTCCTGACTCCGGGGTTCCTGCTCCCTGATGGCCCCCAGAGCCTAGAGGCAGGGCAGGCTGGAGCTCTGTGCATCTGGCAAGGGGAGGAAAGGACTGTGGTGTTGGCTTGTGGCCGTGAGAGGAACAGGGCCCTCTCCTCTTTTCGGGCTTATGTACACTACCTCTGAACTCAATGTAACTGACGTCACTCAGGGGGTGAAAAAAAGACTTAAAGCAGTCTACACTACGCTTTGTGGGTGGGAGACGTTCTCCCTCTGACATCGCTTCCACTTCTCGTCGAGGTGGAGTGATGGCGTTGGCAGGAGAGCACGATCTCATCGACGTTGTGCAGTGATGAAGACAAGTCCTTAGTTCCAACATGTCTATAGCAGCCGGTGTTTTCCTGAATACAGTCCAGGCTCAATGCTTTCTGCAAACTCTGAGCTGGGGAATGCCTTGGGTCCAGCTATCCCAGCCTATAGAATTGGGCCAAACTGCATTGGGAGAAGAAGGGATGATCGTAATCGGACTGCGGTGATTTTTAAGGTCCCACCCCTTGCCCCCACCAGGGCTTTGCTAGAGCTCACTGAGGAGCTGGCACCACGACTGGGAGATGTTCTTCTTCTTTAGCTGTTCGATTGCTTGAGCAGTTACAAAAATTTCTCTTTAAAAATTCATGTTGTTCTGTATCATGTTAAATATCTATTTTTGAGGAACAATGCGAGCCCCCTCCCCCTGCCTTGCTATGATCCCTATTTTGCATATGAAGTAATTAATAATTAAGTAGCCATATTTTATTTTGACTAGCAGATCAGATGCAGCAGCCGGCTGGGTGCTGTGTTGAGCCATGAATTTCAGAGAAGGGAGGATGCAGGAATTCACCTTCATCTCCAGACAGAGAGAGGGCTGTTGCCGATCTGTTACTGCAGCTTGCCGGATGGGATCAGGAAGACAGCGCTTATGACCCAGGTCACCCTGGGAAGAAGATCTCAGAAATTCCTAGATCCCAAGGCCAGCAGGGACCATTGTCATCATCTAGCCTGACCTCCAGTACAGCAGAGGCCAGAGAACTGCCCCAAAATAATTCCTAGAGCAAATCATTTAGAAGAACACCCAATCTTGATTTAAAAATTGTCAATGATGGAGAATCCACCATGACCCTGGGTAAATTGTTCCAGTGGTTAATTACCCTCACTGTTATTAATTTGCACCTTATTTCCAGTCTGAATTTGTCTAGTTTCAACTTCCAGCCACTGGATTGTGTTCAGCCTTGCTCTGCTAGATTGAAGAACCCTTTATTAAATATTTGTTCCCCATGTAGATATTTATAGACTGTGGTCAAGTCACCCCTTAACCTTCTCTTTGTTAAGATAGGTACATTGAGCTCCTTGAGTCTGTCACTATAAGGCAGCTTTTCTAATCCTTTAATCATTCTTGTGGCTCTTCTCTGAACCCTCTCCAATTTATCAACATCCTTCTTGAATTGTGGGCATCAGAACGGGATGCAGTATTCCAGCAGTGGTCTCACCTGTGTCAAATACAGAGGTAAATTAACCTCTCTAGACTGATTTGAGATTCCCCTGTTTATTCATCCCAGGATCACATCAGCTAGTTTGGCCCCAGCTCATGTTCAGCTGATTATCCACCCCCAAATCTTTCTGAGAGTCAGCGTTTCCCAGGGTAGAGTCCCCCAGCTGTCAGAGTGGCCTACACTCTTTGTTCCTAGATACAGTATATGCATTTACATTTAGCTATATTATAACTCAGATTGTTGGCTTGCACTCAGTTCCCCAAGTGCTCCAGATCACTCTGTATCAGTGACCTGTCCTCTTCACTATTTACCACTCCCCCCTCCCTGTTTTTGTTTCATCTGCAAACTCTGTGAGGCTCCTTTCATGGCTTCCTCCCTATTTGTAGCATCAAGGGGCATGGGTTTGCCCTACCATGGAACAGGCCACGAGACCCAGCCCCACTCCCAGAGAATCCCCAAGATCAGGGCAAGACCAGGACTATCTCTGTAGCCTCAGGCCATGTTATCCCTCTGCCTTATCAACTCTGCTGGGCTCGTGCTGAGGGGGAGAAAGAAGAGGTGACACTCTCACTTGTCTAGGTACTGACACACAGAGAAGAGATCTGATGGCGGGGGGGGGGGAAGGAGGGAGCTTGCAGCCTCACTGCCAAAGGCACAAAATGTTCCAATGGTTGAAAGTTAAAGTTAAACAAATTCAGGCTTGAAATAAGATACAATTTCCTAGCAGTGGGGGTGGTTAAACACTGGAACAGCTCACTGGGGAGGTGATGGACTCCATTGCTTGGAGGCTTTAAAATGAGATTCAATATCTTTCTAAGAGATTACTTTCATCCAGCTTCAGGGAATAATTCTGTGGCCTGTGGGTGGGCTTGGGCTGGCTGGCTGAGTTCCGGTCTGGCCTTGGAGTCTGTGAATCCCCCTGTTCATCCCCTCCCTTCCTGGGCCATGGGGAGCATGGGAAGCTCTGCATTACACTCAACATGCCCAGAACACTTGCAGCTCTGCATTAAGACAAGGGCTATAATCACTTCAAATTTCATGCTTCAGGTCTCCAACCAGTCAATTGCAGGGGTCAGGAAGAATTTTTCCCCTGAAGCATAATTGGCCACATGTAGTCTGTAATTTGTTTTGCCTTCCCCAGAAACATCAGGCATTGGGGACTAGTCATCAGGCGGGGTGGACAGATGCCAGGAGATGATACAGAGACTCCCCTTTCTTAGATGCCTGGCTGGTGGGTCTTGCTCACCTGCTCAGGATCATATTGATCACCTGCTATGGGGTCAGGAAGGAATCTTCCCCCAAGTCAGATTGGCAGGGACCTTGGGGGTGTTTCACCTTCCTCTGCAGCATGGGGCATGGATCGCCTGCTGGGACCATCTGGGCATGTCTCACCTAGACAGTTCCATGCCATCTGGTGACATCTTGGTCTCTCCTGTTCACTGTCTGTGGCACATCACAGTTTAGTCTCCTGGGGACTGGCTAGCGCAAGTTCTTGGGCTCAGTGTAGAGGGATCTGGGTGAAATGCAATGGCCTGTGCTAGACCGGAGACCAGACAGGATGATCTAATGGCCCCTTTCAGCCTTTCCCCTCTGTGAAACTGTGTGAGGATGATGCACGTCCCTCTCTGGTCCTGCCCAGCCAGTCCAGCCCTTTGCCTGGCTCTTCCTCACTGCTGCTCCCCAGGCCAGTGGAGAGGCCTCGCACGGTTCAGGAGACTGTGATGAAGTGGGCTGACCCCATGCTGCATGGAGGGAGATCCACCCATGCCTGATTCTTCCCATCTTTAGTATGAGGGGGGAGGGTTCAAAGGTGCCCATGCTCCTCCCATCCTGCTCCTTGAGAGGTAAGTGAGGGCGCTGGGTAGGGAGCGTGGACATATCATCTAGGCAATATCCAATAGAGCAGACATATGTCAACATAAAAAGAAAAGGAGGACTTGTGGCACCTTAGAGATGAACAAATTTATTTGAGCATAAGCTTTCGTGAGCTATAGCTCACTTCATCGGATGCATTCAGATGAAGTGAGCTGTAGCCCATGAAAGCTTATGCTCAAATAAATTTGTTAGTCTCTAAGGTGCCACAAGTCCTCCTTTTCTTTTTGCAGATACAGACTAACACGGCTGCTACTCTGAAACATGTCTAACATAGTAAGTTTAATACAATACAGGCTGAAACAAAACAAACATGCTGAAATGAGCCATTCTGACATTATGAAAATGAGTTAAAACAAATTGCTCTGAAATCTCCCCATCAAAAATGATGTCAAAATTGACACGTTCTCATGAACCAATTTGGTTTCGACAGACCTGCATTTTCCAATGGCAAACTGTTCATCCCAAATGCGCTTTACTTTTATGGCTCAAATGGCAGACTGAAGGCACTGTGGGAGACCAGATACAGAGTCCCAGGAAATCTGTGTCGCCAAACTACTTCTAATTGACTGGGGTGAGGCATTGTCCTGGAGAACGAGGATGCTCTGATGGATCTGTAGTAGAGGGTATGGTCACTGGCAGTGCCTGGAAATGGGGCGTGCTGTGTCTGGGGATAGGGTGTGGGGGGCACACGGAGTGACTGGTATTTCTTATTTAACATCTTCATTAGTGAGCTGGAGGAAGGAATAAACAACATGGTAATGAAATTCACAGATGGTGCTAAACTGGGAGGTGTTGCAAACAACAGGGAAAGTAGAGAAATAATTCAAAATGACTAGAAGAGTCTAGAAATTCATGCACAACACAATGGAGCGAGAGTCAGCTTACAAGCAAATGATACAAAACAAAGACATTCAAGGACAGGGCCAGCCCTGGGTAGGAGTAACGATGGAAGGACCACAGTGAGATGATACAACAGCAAATTAGAGCTGAGTTGGTGGTACTGTGTGGAAACTGAAAAAGCCAACAGCATTTGGGATCTCTGCATCATGGAGCAGGGAAGGGCAGGCTGTGTCCACGTGGCTTTGGGGTGACCGCACTTGGAATCTTGCGTTATTTCTGGGCATGTTGTTACCCAAAATACACTGAAAAACAAGAGGAAAATACTTGCAGCTCGCCTCAGTGATGGTTGGTGTGTGTGTAACATTCAAAGTCTCCAGCTGTTTGAAGGGTGTAGGTGGCAAAGAGGAGGATGACAGGAGGTGCTGCTCAGGAAGAGCAGAATTTGGAATCCTAGGGTGAAAGTGGGAAAGGCACGGTTTGGGCTGAAATTAGGAGACTCCCTGGCAGGGGATGTGTCATCTGTTGAATTGTCTCCCTCGGAAGGGCTGGGACATCTAAACCCAGAGGTGACGGATAGTAGGGGCTGTAGTGTAGGCCCAGCCCTGCCCTCCTGCCGGGTGATGGGCCGAGTCTCTCACAGAGATGGCTCCTTCCAGAGGAGCTTTGTAAAACTGCCGATGATCTTAGCCGTCAATGAAACAATGCCTCCCACACCACATCTGGGCCATGGGAGACTGAGCAGGGGAGCCCCTGGAGCAGCATGCCTCCAGTTACCCTGGGACCAGGTGACACATTCCCCGTCCCCCTGGCCAGGGTCAGGCACAATCAGGTGCCCAGCCCATGCCTTGCTGGGACTCCCTCCATCCATCTACTGCTGCATCCTGGGAGAGGAGGGTGGTCCATGCCCACTGTGGGACATTGCGGGCTCTCCGGGGGTGAACTCCTGTCAGCTACCCCTGAATAGGGCCATCCACTGCTCTTCTCCCAGCTCTTGCCCTCCAAGGAGATGGTCCCGCACCGTCAGCGCTGCCATGACTCAGAACTGAGCCTGTTTTCCCACTGACCAGACTCTAGCCCCCAGCCCTCACTGACTCACAAGCAGGGGGTGCAGTGACCAACAACGAAAGCAACTCCTGTGACGTCAAGCTGCAGGGTGGTCTGAGTGGGGGGAAGGCCTGTGGTGGGGGGATTGCTAATGCCTGTGAGGCTGCTGGGGAAGGGAAGCCTATGCAGAAGGTAGCTGCTCTCCCAGAGCGGATCCCCTTAGGGTCTGGTTGGCTGCGTGTCAGTTACTAGAGTTCAGTGTCAATATGCTGTAGCGGGGACTGCCTGGCTGGAGGCAGGCACCCCTGGGTGGGGTCTCTGCCCTGTGCTTTTCAGGGCTCAGACTGGAGAGTCACAATGGGCACTTCCGGGCTCCAAATGTGTGAAAGGGGTTGATTGTCCTTAGAGCCCCCAAAGAGTCTGTGACCTGTCTCTCAGAGAGGTCTCCTGCCTCTCTGCTGCTGCAGCTCTGGGTCTCCTGCTCTGAACGGCTGGGGCCTGCCAGGACCATGTCCTGGGAAAGGCTGTGGAAGCCCCCAGACTGAGATATCCTGAACACTGAAAGACTTTTCTACTTTGCTGGGCTGTTTGGTGGGTTGAAGGGCCTGGGGCTGTATCTGGAGGAGGACAGGACCTGTATCTCTATCACCCAGCTGGCGGATTGGCGTGTCTGTAGGCTGGGAGGATCTAGGCTAGGTTTAGACGGTCCCACAAGGGTCCAGTAGATCAATGTCTAACATAGGCCAGACAATTTCACCCACTTGCTCCTGTCCTGAGCCCTGTAACTTGTTTTTGGCAAAAGCATCTTCCTGAAAGACAGCCAGGCTTGAGTTGAAAACATAAAGAGAAGGACAATGGACCACTTCCCTTGGTAGCTTGTTCCAGTGTTAATCACCTGCACTATTAAACATGTGGGCCTGATTTCTAATTGGAATTTGTCTAGCTTCAGCTTCCAGCCATCGGTTCTTGTTCTGCCTGCCTATAATGGATGGAAGAACCTGGTATTTTCTCCCCACTCAGATGCACTATACATTGTAATCAAGTCACCTCTTGATATTCTCTAGGATCAGATTATCAGGTGGCTCTTCTTTTTTACAGCTCTTAGATCAGTTTCTGGCTCTTCTCAGCCCCTTCTCCACTGCAAACGGTGGATGGACTCAAATTATTCCCCGGGGTGCAGTAATGTGCAAACCCTGAGCGGTGGCAGCAAATGCATCCCTGGGGTTGGGCATGGCAGGGTGGGCATGAGGGCAGTAGTGATTCTTTGCTAACTGGCTTATTGCTGTCCCTCAGCCAGGCCAGTGGGACTTCAGCGGTGACGCTTTCTGGCCATTGCATTTTGTAATAAGCAATTACTGGTTGAAGCCCTGCCCTGGCAGAACTGTGGGGCCAGGACACAGGGAGAGATGGGATTCGCTGTCTTGTGAAATGGAAAATGGATTTCTTTTCAGCTGAAGCTGGCTGGCCCAGTGCCAGTGAGCAGCCGCCTCCCCCCCAAACCTCCCCCACCATGTACACAGCGGCTGTGAGACGTGACTCGCTCTCTTTCTTTTCTCAGCGGTTCAGTGCAGAGAATGGCTTTGCTGAGAGATGAGCTGGGGCGAGGAGCCGGGTTTATGGAGTCGGGAATGCAGCGTGAAATGGAATTGGGGTGGGGCGGGCTTTGTTCCAGCCACGTTCCCTTGCCTCTCTCACCCTGTGAGGCTGGCAGCCCACGCCCGCAGCTCTGCAGACTTCCAGCCACTGCTACTGCCCCCACTCAGCCACCCAGGGCCCTTGGTGAATTGATACTTGGCGAGGATGATGACACTTAGCGCTGCTCCCGCATCTGCCACTTCACACACTGTCACGCAGGCAGGCACTGATTTGCAGCTGAGGGATAGAGATTGTATGACTTTCCCACGGCCTTAGAGTGCACCAATGGCAAAGGCAGGACTAGAACCCCTTCTGCCTCCCACGAGTGAGTCCTGATGGCCATACCCCCTAGAGATACACAGGCCCCAAACTCAGCTCCATACCCCACTGTAAGTGGGTCTGGCCTGTTCTCAGGTAACTGAGCGAGAAGCCGGTGGAGGTTTCCTTTGAGGGGAAGAAGGGATGTATTTTACTGTTGCAGTGACTTTAGCCCCTGGTGTCATTCCGGGTTTGTGTATTGCAATGCAAACACCCGCCATCAGGGAAGGGAACCTTGTCAGAAATGTCCCATTTGCACCGATTTCTTGGCACACACATCTTGAGCTGTCTCCAGCCCTTCCTGGAGCCTGCTGACCGAGGGCACACACAGAGTGATCTCTGCTGGTCAGCACGGAGCACATCAGAATCCAGCACTCTTCCCGAATGTGCAGAGCATCAAATCCTGCTCTTCCAGCCAGCTGTAGAAAAGACACTAGTGGGATCATATGGACTGGAGTCCTGGGTGGAATCATGGGCATGGGGTGACCCTGGTTTGGCCTGATCGTCTCAGACTGCCATGTATTCTAGACCACTGCCTTGTTGGACAAATCAGATCCCAAGGGGAATGCTGATCACTGTTCGGTCTGGGAGCTGAGCCTTCTGACCCTCCTGTCATAGAGCATGGGGCTGTGATCTTGGGCTGTGGGTAAATATTTAGCCTGGAGGCCTGGCAGGAAAAGCCAGCTTGGTAGGAGGAAGCTGTGGGGCTGAGTCAGGGGCTGGCATTTGTCTCTCAGGCAATGCAGTGCCCCAGCATGATGTTGGAGGAGCTTTGCTGCTAGACGTTGTCATGTTCACAGCATGCATGCAGATAAAAATACAACATGCTCTTGCTGGAAGGTTATGACCTAACCCTCCTTTATTTCTTACAGTCCAGAACGATGACACACAGGAACCGCAAACCGTAGAGAGACAGAGCAGGCTGCTCCCTCAGACAGCGAGGCCCAGCCCACCCCTCCTTACTCTAGGCTGTCTGCCTGCTGCTGGCCTGGCAGGTCCAGATCGCACACTTCCCTACAGAGCCCCGCAGCCTGCAGACAGGACAGGGAAGAATCCCTGAAATTTTAAGTGACAGCCTACAATTTTAAATGTATTTTCAGTACAGCATAGAGATAGAATCATAGCACTGGAGGGGACCTCGAGAGGTCTTCTAGTCCAGTCCACTGCACTCATGGTAGGACTAAGTATTATCCAGATCATCCCTGTTTCTCACCACCCTTGTATCATGGCCTAGATAAAAACCTGGTCCCTGGGAAATCAGCTTCCTAGAAATAAGCAATGGAAGGGACCTACTTAGTCACCTGATCTGTCCCCAGCCAAGACAGGGCAGATGTCACTGAAAATTAGAGACCAAGAAATAACCCTAAATAACATCAATGGAATTGCTGTTGTACGGTACTGGGGGGCACGTATGGAGTCTCAGTGCAGCTGGCTCCGTGGGATGGCTCAAGAAATGGGAAGAGTGTCAACATGACTGGGTCTGTCGGGTGGTACCGGAGGTGGAGAGCGTGTGAGTGGCTCTGGGCTGTGGTGCCCCAGGGAAGATGTGTCTGTGTAACTGGCTCGGTGGGATGGTAGTAGGGGTGGAAGTGTCAGTGTGAATGGCTCAGTGGGATGGTGGTGAGGGTGGGGACTGGCTTGGTGGGAGGGTACCAGGGGTGGAAGTGTCAGCGTGACTGGCTCAGTCACATACACTCAGTATGGCACTGGCTCTGCAGTGGTAGTGGGGCCATGTGGCTGGGCAGCGTGGGTGGTGGGGTGTGGAGCTGTGTGCTGGGCACTATCAGGCTGTGGGGGTTATTTGATTGGGGTGGGGGTGGGGTTCCCTGACCATAGAAAAGGGACAGAATCAGGGTGTTTCCCCAGCAGAGTCCATCCCTCCCCCTCTTAGCCCTGCTCACGCTGCCCGTGCTGCTCCTGTATGCTGAAGGACGTGCGTAACGGCTCATATGTGCACGGCTCTGCCACAGCACCACAGAGGAATCTGCTGCTCTGATTGTCACCTGGTAACAACCCCGAGAGGACGACTGTGCACAGGGACCGCTGGCAAGGACAGCTGGGGGGAGGCAGCTTGCAGCCTCGGAAGCTATGGAACCCACCCTGACAGAAATGGGAGCCCCACCTACACCAAACAGGGACAGCATGGAGTGCTAGGCTGCTGGCCGCCAGGCGTGTGGGTCTGGAGAGGGGCTGGACTGATGGGTCAGGAAGCTGTGCCGGAGGGCTGAGTGATTTGAGATTTATAGACTCAGAGGTGTCAGTAGCCCTGAGGTACCTGCCTGCAAATGGGCAGAACAACTGGTCCTCCTTACATGTCTCTGTGTCACCTGCGTGCACACGCGCATGTGGACGGGGTGGGCATATGGCGTGTGCATGTGTAACAGGCGTGCGTGCGCTGCTGCCCTGCACGCTCTCTCTCAGCGCTGCCGACTGGGCTGTCTTGCGGAAAGTGCCCTGGTTCCACTGACCGTTGCACCCTTTGTTCCCGGTGTCCGCTGAGTTTTGCAGGTTTCACAGAAATTCCCCATTTCGCTGCAAAAACGATGGCAGAGTGAAAACTCAGCATTTTCCCAGCACTCTGGTGGGGAATTGGGAATGGACTAGGAGCCTCTCTAACAGAGGTCACAGGTTTCAGAGTAGCAGCCGTGTTAGTCTGTATTCGCAAAAAGAAAAGGAGTACTTGTGGCACCTTAGAGACTAACAAATTTATTAGAGCATAAGCTTTCGTGAGCTACAGCTCACTTCATCGGATGCATTTGGTGGAAAAAAACAGAGGTCAGCAACTCTCCACGCCTCTGGTTGTGTGGGGTGCCGGGCTCCCTATGGAAGTCTTCCTGGGCTGCTTGGCTGATGTCCGGCTTCCAGACGCGGAGCAGGATCCGGCTCAGCGGGCAGGCTGGCTCTCGTTAGCAAGCTGCTGGGAGGCTGAGCCTGGGCTGGGGGGCAGGAGACCCTGGCACAGCTATGGAGAAGGTTCTGACGGCCTGGCCAGCGCTGATGCTGCCAAAGCCTTTCTGGAGGGAGACGGAGGGGCAACAAGGAGGTGTGAATGTTAGTGTTACGTCACAGGCAGGGGGTCTGTGGGCAGTGCGGGGGGGGCAGCGGTGTTGTTAATAAGTAATAGCCGCAGAAAAGTGTGAACTGAGGCAGGCGTGAAGGCTGTGGTCTAAGCCCACGTGCGAGGACCAAGCGAGGAGCGGATGTTCTCCTGGGGTATTGCCAGAGCGTGAAGTTTGCAGCCGAACACTCACACGAGTATAGATGATACGGGGATTTGGGATCCAGGGGTGCAGTCCTGGCTAACAGCCAATCCAGTCGCATAGCCCGGTCCTGCTACGTTGGTAAGTTGCACAATCCCTCCAATCAGGGAACAGACCATATGAACGTGAACCTTGGCCACTCATTTGCTTGTTCCTTGAAGAAATGCCCAGCCATGCCTGCCAGCAAACACCCTAGAGATGGCAAGGCACCATGATCCCGTAATGATGGGGGCAGAGAAAGGCCATTGACAGACTCTCAGGCGCAGGACAGCACTTGCAACCCAGATCCAGATGCAGGCAGCAGAGCCAGCTATTTCAGCTCCCGGTTACGGTGGAGACCCCTGGCGAAGGAATGGAGAATGCTGGTCACGGCTGCACCTCACTCTGTCCCAGGGGTGGGGAGAAAAGGTGGGCAGGACAGGTGAGAGGAAGGCAGGGACCCTCGCAGGATTCCCGGTATGGCGAGCAGTGAGGCGGGCTGTTGCAGTGGTGGCCTCCAGTGACCCTAGGGACAGGTCAGAGCTGCAGGAGGCTGGGGGCTGGCCATGCAGAGCTGTGAGTTGAGGTAACATGCCCCTATCTCCCAGCAGTCCCATTCTGGATTGGGGCATTCTACCCGTGTAGCGTATAGACTTGACAGAGCCAGCCCCCCTCCTGCCCTGCACCCCAGAGGGGTCTGGTGGGGGGAGCAATGAATACAGCCCCAGAACTACCCCCAGTAGCAGTGGGTGTGCTTCCCCCCGCCTCTCTCCTGGCTTCATTCCCCTCCTCTCTGGCTCGTTCCCCCGCAGCCTCTGGCCCTGCTCCTCTTCTTTCCCTCGCTGAGCAGGTTTCTCTCCACTGTTCATCAGATCCACTCCATGGCCTGCTGCCCACCCATTGCCTTCTGGGATCCAGCCCCCCCATCTCTCTCCCCCACCTGGGGAAAGGACTGCAAGGTTCACCTGGGGCCCGTCCTCCCCATACCTGGTGTTTCCTGTTGTGCCCGTTCCTTGCAGCAGGGCAGGGTGACAGTGCCCTTTGGCCTACCCAGGGCAGGCCAAGCTGGGGCTGCAGGGGCACCAAGAGAGGGGGATGTATCCCTATTAGAGAAGTGTGGCCTGGCCTGGCACAGGAAGGGCTAGGGCTGGGTGCCAGTGAGGGAGAATGACCCTGCCTTCATGTCTTAGGTGGCTTGTTGGACTCCCCGGGGCCTGCGGGCAGGATTTGGCAATTGGGAAGGCCCTGGTCACATGGTCCTGGGGGCAAGATGACGAAATGGAACGTGGGCAGTTTGAGCAGCCGTCTAGGATCCCCCTTTAGATGGCAGCCCCTGCTGCATGGCCCCAGAGATGGATCTGACACATGCACCGGGTTCAAGTGTGTCAGAACCGCCTGACATTCCAACCTGATCTGGTGCGTGCGAAGAGAAGGGGTTTAATGGGAGCTGGGATCTGTGTGTGCCAAACGAGGGGCATTCCCTGAGCCCCGCAGCTGGACAGAGGGGCCAGGCACTGCCTATGTGAGCCCCTCAACATCATGCCAGCATCTGCAGAAGGATGAGAGAAGCAGGGGGATCTGATTAGACCCCGCTCAGCAGATCTGGTGTGGGAACGGGAGTGACACTGGAGAAATGGCTCATTCCCAGAACTGTTGGGGCTAATATGCCCATGTGGGACAGAGGGACACAGGCTGAAATCTGTCAGATCCAGGCACTGGGTGCCATGCAGGTCTGCACCTGGCACTGTCTCCAGTGACCTTTCCCAGATGCCCATTTTCCTGACTGGCTGCCTGGAGTCTATGCCTGGGTTCCACACCCTGGGTTCTGCACCCTCACAGGCGAGTTCACTTTTGGTCGGTGCTGCACAGGTACCCTGTGGGCATCAGGGGACGCCATGCCCATGGCATGGATCTGATCTGGAGGCGTCAGGGGCCCCATTTTCCAGGCTTATGGGAGGAGAGCTTAACGCACCAAAGCACCATGTTGTGGCATCTCGGCCTCACTCCCCACTATCCACCCCCCATTGCTGACAGACTGCCCAACTGCAGGTGCCCACCGAATGAATCAACTTCCCAGTGGCTGGATAGGGAGCAGGGGGAGGCCGTGCTGCTGCTCTGGCTCCAGTGACCCTGCAACCGTCACTGAGCAGGTCTGACACTTGGTCAAGCAGCTGCCAGGGACTCCAGTCTCATTCCTTGGGGATTGTTTCCTCTGTGAGGGGTCTTGGCAGAGATGGGAGAAAGGGAGCCACCATTAGCCAAGCCCAGCAAAGGGGACAGTGCTGGGAGGGTCCTGGCGCCCTTGGGGGACAGATGTGCTGGGGTGCCACTGGTTCCCATTGAACAATAGAACATAGGGAATGTTTCCTTGTGTCTGATGGGAAAGCCCACCCACCCTCTGCGAAGGGAAAGAGACACTCTGGGGGGTGTCGACAGGCGCCAGAATGGCACCGACTCAGCAATCTCCCCATTTCCCAGGATGGGAGGCCGAGCCTCAGGGACTCTGCCCAGAAGCTGGAATCAACCTTGCCCTGTAGGGGGTGTGAGTGACCTGGCCCAAAGCGCAGGCACTAAACTCCCTGCTGTGGCACTAGCAGCCAGGGGCACAGAGCCAGAGCCATGGGGTGTCAGGTCCCCCCAATGTACAGCATCCTCCATGGGCAACCCTCACCCAGCACAGACACCAGCTCTGCCAGGGCCAGGCCACACTGTGCTACTTGCCCTTCCTGCTCCTCTCTGGGTAGTCCAGGGAGAGAGGCAAGGCCTTGTGCTGGCTGGTTTGCAAAGGGGGCTTGGTTTTGCTGAATACTGCTGGACTGACGGCCTCCATGAGGAGCAGACTGGGCCCCGTCACAGACCCCAGGAGCCACATCCTCAGTGCACCTTAGGGGGTGGAACACCCGTATTGCAGGTCCTTGGGCACCATTTAGAGCAGCCTTGCTCTAGGTTGTGGTGGCTACCCATGGCCCTTGAAGGACTGTTCCAGCTGCTGGGGATTGCTGAAGCATAGGGATGCTCTGTCACAGCTCTGATCCTTGCCCTGGCCCCACAACACCACAAGATAGATGTGAGTCAGGGGGGTAAACAGAGCTACGGTACCAGCTGAATGCTCTGGGGTTTTCTTTGTGCAGCAGGACTCCTCTGGGGCCAGAGAACCTGCCTAGGGTTGGTTGCAACTTCCCAGCAGCCCAAAGCAGCCATAACAGGGCTAACAATCTGGCCCTAAATCTGAAGGCTCCCCTGCTTCGTGTCCCGAGTGCAGCGACCCCTCCAGGAGGCGAAAGGGCCCTGCTCTCTGGGCAGATGCAGATGAATTACAGAGGGCTGGTGGCACTCATGCCAGCCACCACGCGTTGGGAACGTCCACTTTGCTCACCACTCCAGGGCACAGCACAGCGTGTGCTTACCCCATGGCAGTGCATCCAGGAGCTGTCAGCTCCCCTGAGGCTCCAGGATGCTTCTGGTGATCTCTTGGTCTGACTTTTCTTGGTCTCACTGGCCATTCACAGCACTGATGGCTTTTAAGGGGTCCAGATACCTGGGGCTGGATCTTTGTCAGAACCTCGTGGAGCCTGGAAGACTCTAGGAGTGGGCCACGCTGTTGGAGGTTTGCATGGGCCATGGTCTGATCTTGGTGACAGTGAGGTCCATGCAGGGTCACTCCATTCACGAGAGGCACTGCAGATTTACTTCAGAGTAGATCAGGGGTGGGCAAACTACGGCCCACGGGCTGCACCCAGCCCGTCAGGCCTTTGGCACCACGTCCTTGGAGCTGCGGGGGGGAGGGGGTCAAGAAGGCTCCATGCATTGCCTTTGACTCCAGGCACCAGCCCCTGCAGCTCCCATTGGCTGGGAATGGGGAAAAACAGCCAATGGGAGCTTCGAGAGAGGTACCTGGACTTGCAGCAAGGGCAGCGTGCGGAACCCTGTGCCCCCCCCCCCGCAACCAGGGGCTGCGCAGGGACGTGGGGCCCGCTGCTTCCCGGAGCAGCGTGGCATGGCGTGGGGCCAGGGCAGGCAGGCAGGGAGCCTGTCCTGGCCCTGGAGCGTGCCACTGCCACCCTGGAGCCGCATTAGGTAAGTGGCGCCGGGTCAGAGCCCGAACCCCTCCTGCCCCCTGCCCCCCAACTCCCTTCCCTAAGCCCCCTGCCTGCAGCTCGCACCCCTCCTACACCCCAACTCCCTGCTCTGAGCCTCCTGCCGCAACCCACACCCCTCCTGCACCTCTGCCCTGAGCCCCCTCCTGCACTCCGCACCCCTCCTGCACCCCAACCCCCTTCCCTGAGCCCCCTCATACACTCCACACCCCTCCTCTGCCCCAATTCCTTGCCCTGAGCCCGTTCCTGCACACCACACCCCCTCCCACACCCTACACTCCCTCCCGCACCCCAACCCCCTGCCCCGGCCCTGCATACATTTTCCCCTCCCAGATGTGGCCCTTGGCCCAAAAAGTTTGCCCACCCCTGAGATAGATGGTCCCAGTGGACAGTTGGCATGCAGTGTTAATGGAAAACGCTCCCCATGGGCCGCAGGCAAGTGGGATAGAGA
The DNA here is from genome assembly GCF_009764565.3 of Dermochelys coriacea. Classification (NCBI taxonomy): domain Eukaryota; kingdom Metazoa; phylum Chordata; order Testudines; family Dermochelyidae; genus Dermochelys; species Dermochelys coriacea. The sequence continues at coordinate 4,731,234 of NC_050082.1, read as the reverse complement.
GGTATGGAGGAGAAGGGTACAGCATAGAGGCAAACCCTACAGACGAGTATGGAACAGAGCTGTACACTATAAAGGTGTATGAAGTAGAGGCAGCCCCTATAGAGGCAGGCACGGCAGAAGTGTGTGGTCTAGGGTAGCAGTTTCCAAATTTTATTGGTTCACATTGTAGCTTCTTTAAAAAAATGGATGTTTGATGTACCATATGCAGATTTCTTCTTTTTGTGCACATTTAATTTTCGGCTTTAGTAGGATTAATTTAAGTATTTCCAGGCTCTGCAGTAAAATAAGTGCTCAAGAAGGCCTAAAATGTTGGAGTCCAGCATCCTTTACAAACAGTGCAGGGTTATGGACAGTGCATCAAAAAGACGCACAATGAAGCTGCCATTGCGCTGATTTTTCTTTCGTGTCACTCAGCCGACGAGAAGCAATTGAAGATGTCATAAATGGCGTGATGTGTTTTGGTGAGTGCAGCTGAACTGCAGCCAGCGGCTTGATTGTCTAACATGTTTAATATAAGTTTGACGTTACTACTAATTTGCATCTAGATTGTTGGTGAACATGAGCCGAAGCTCGGTCTGCTGCCCTTGTATGTAACGTAAATCAAAGCAATACCAAACTTGGTGAGTGGCTCTCTGAGACAACAAAAGCGAGTGCTTGTCTGGCTCCCACCACCAGAGGACGTGAGTGCCCCTGACAGGTGGCATGACCAATGGCCCAAAGGATTAGGAATATAATCAGAGCAGGGCACCTTGTTTGTGGCTGACGAGCCCCTGAAATGTGCATCATGGCAACCCCAACCTGCCTTAGTTACACTAGATTTGGGCCTCGTTGTGCTGGGCACTGTACAGGGAGCTCACAGTGTGATGAGACAAGAGAGAGGAGGCAGGAAATTCTGTTCTCCCCACTGCACAGATGGGGACTGGAGCCCAGACAGGTTGATGACTTGCACCAGTTCACACACCCAGACTATGTGGGAGCAGGACCCAGGGCCCTCCCCACTGGACCGCACTTCCTCTATGACAGACGTCTCTCCCTTGCTCACGCTGATTGGAGGGGCATGGGACCTCCTCTCTGGAGGAGGCCAATGCACCCATAGCTACTTCTGAAGTATCCTGTCATAAGGAGTGGCAAGACGATGTCTCCTCTGAATGCCCTGCCCAACCCCCAGCTGCCAGGACAGTCAGAGAAGCTGGCAGAAGCTGCATCACAGGCAGAAGGGAGCAATGGTAGAGTCTGTGTTTGGGAAGAAACTTGGGCCTTGCAGAGATGTTCCCAAGGCCTAGAGCTCAGGCCAAGGCCAGCTGGAGCAACTGCTGTTGGGAACGGGGCTTCCATGGCCCTGGCCCCACAGAGCTGCACTCCTCGGCCTGGCAACACTGAGTGTGGCAACAGCCAACTTTTAGGCTCCTAAAAAATCCCAGGAACACAGTGATTCCCAGAGCAGTAACCAGGCACCTGAGCTCCCCTGTACACAACAGTCCGAACGCTAAGCAGGGACTGCTTAAGCTAGCTAACGGGAGATGTCAAGGAGAGGGGTTGGCTTAACCCCTGCCTCTCTGAGGGAGATACGGGCTTGGACCTGGCCTGCAGGGGGTCCGTGAATGGGAACCCCTCTCCTGGAGTTGGGTGGCTTAGGTGTCTAAAGTGGTTCTGATTGGAATGAGTGAGGGGCCTGTCTCATGCCACACAGAGCCCCTGGTGGTGGTGCCCAGCATATAACATTTAGCCCAGTGGTCTGAGCACTCCCCTGGGATGTGGGAGACCCAGGTTCAGTTACCTCCTCTCTGCTTCAGGGGAGAAAACCACTGGGCTAAAAGTTACAAGGCGGGCATCACCACCGACTCCTCTGCCCAGAACTGCATGGGCACGCACGCACACAGGCTTTGCAGGCGAGATGGGTGTTCCGCCACCTGTCTTGCCCCAGCTCATGGATCACTCTGGGGCTGAGGGACCCAGGCTTGTGGACTCAGTGTTTCTGGGTTTACAATGGCTCTTACAGCTGTGCTAATGCGTCCACATGGCACTATGCAGACCTTCAGACTCAGGGCTGAAGCTTGACCCATGTCCACACAGCGAAATGACAGGGCTTGTACCCAAGTCTCTGCAGGACTCAGGCTCTGACCCTCCCCACAGCAAGGACCCGTGTCCTGAGTCCTTGCTGGCCCAAGTGAGGCTGATTTGTGTGTGGCCAGAAGGCAGGCTTGGGGCTCAAATCCAAGTTGGACCCCGGGCTTCGTGTGCTGTGTAGACATTCCCAAAGTGGCTTGCCCAAGGTCATGCAGGGAGCCTATGTCAGAGCAGGGAACAGAACCCGGGACACTGGCTGGCACAAACCAATGACAATCCCACCTCCCTTGGTGTATTATTTTTTCATGTGGTGCTACCCCCACAGCTCCCTCCCCCCTCCCTCCCTGGTGTTTCCACAGGGGTGGGGTGGGGCTGGCTAAAAGCAGAGTGTTCCCTGGCAGTCGCTGGCCTGCAGCTCTCTGCAGCCACGGTTCTCCCAGTGGGAAAGGTCCGTCTTTAAATAGAAGCGTGAGTGCTTCTCTGGTTGTCGAGTGTTTCTGGGAGGAGCCGCGCCAGGGCTTTTAGCCCTTGACCTTTCCCATTCGGCTGCAGTTTCTGAGCATGAGGCTGGCTGTAAAGTGCCTGTGACTGCTGGGCTGGCCTCACATGGCATGTTCTCCCTGGGAGAGCCCAGGCGCTGTGTGAGACCTCGCTGTACAAAACAGATGCCATCATGCTGTAAACATGCTCCTGCCTGTGGCAGAGAGGTGGGGACCGGCCATGCTTCCATCGTCTGGGCCCTGTGCCCAGCCACTGCACAAGGCAGGCCCAGTCTGGGTATGGGCAGGGAGAGGGCAATGGACAGGAAGGGACAGGAAGAAGGGCAAGGCCAGGAGGCCAGAGCTTGGTCTTGTTACTGGGGTCACCCAGCTCTGTCGGGGTTATGTTCTTTCCCCACATCTGGCCTCAGAGTGAAAACCACTGAATCCTGGTAACACTACAGCAAAATGTACCATGCTGGCTTAGAGCGGGTGGGCATGTCTCTCTAGCACCTGCCCATGGCAAATGTACCCCGCTGGCTTAGAGCACATGGGGGTGTTCCTCTAGTCCCTGCCCATGGCAAAGATAGGAAATTACTACTTGCCCAAGGCAAGTGGGATTTTACTGGAGCTGAAGTGGCCGAGCTTGTACTGAAGGTGCTTGTGCTGCTCCAGCCCCCTGTCTGTGTCTCTGAGGGCCGTGGTTCATTACATAAATGTTCCCTATGTGTTATTATAAACCTCCACCAAAACTCCTGCCACAGTCAATGTTTATAGGCATTGGCATTCATTTCTGGGGAGGGCTGGCAAGTGCTGGAGATCCCCCCACAATGCACTGTGGGAGTTTTCCTATTATAGTATTTGTGTTCCAGTTGTGCTGGGTGCTGCACACACACACAACAGCAGGCCATGCCTGGCCATCGCTCCCTGCTGGCAGCAATGCAGCTTGCTGTGTGCTGGCAGAGTCTGTGTTTGGAGAGAAAGCCATGCTGCGATGCACAGGGTATCATTACATCTCGCTGTAAAGCCTGTGTGAAAGGGTGTTTTCTCCTTGGGGGAATGAAGTAAACTTGTTTCTCAAAACCGGAATGAGCTCTGCCCCCACGGCCATAAACATCACCGTCCATAAGTGCACAGCCGGGCTAGAATTCAGGCCCTGCAGAGGCCCAGCACAGACTTCTGTTAGTTAATCTACTGGGACACTTGCTCTGCTTTGTGTGATGCAGCCGTTAGAGGAGGAGGGCTTAGCACAGAGTTTGACAGTGGGTTACATATACGGTTACCAGATAGCAACTGTGAAAAAACGGGACAGGAGGTGGGGGGTAATAAGTACCAATATAAGAAAAAGTCCCCAAAAATGGGACTGTCCCTTTAGAAATGGGATGGATGGTCAAACTAGTTACATAACTAGTTGCTAGACAGCATTATCCTGTTGATGAGCTGAAATCCCAGGCTCTATCCCTGGCTCTAGAAGAGAAACATGGTGTAGTGGTTAAAGAGGGAATAACGAAAGCACATATATTTGGCACATTCAGTCTGAAAGGCATTTGTGTGTAGCACTGCTGTATTGGAGAGAGGAGTTTTAGTCTCATTGCTGGATGCTGTGACCGCCTATAAACTCTGCTTTAACTTCTTTGTGCCATATGAAGGCTGCTTGTTGGTTGCCTTCTCAGTTTGGGTTATGAAGCCACAGTCAGTAATAAAGGCTGCGATGTGCATAAAAATCAGGGTGTGCACTAATTGTAGTTTACAAAATAGTCATTTATTTAAATCACGACCCTTGTATTTAAATTGATTTTTTAAAATTTAAATCAGATTTTTAATTTTCACATTGCCAGTCCTTTACTTCCTTCCTGTTTCACAGTCTTCAATTGCTAAAGTAGGTGTTTTGTACTTTGTTTTTAATTGGTTCCTAACTGTTAGTAGAACATCAAATTTTACACAGAGTTTTTTCTAAGGCATTCCATACTTCAAATGCTTATCTGTGCTGAAAAAAACCTCGTTAATATCCCAACTGTGAGAACAGCACAAACTCAGAGGCAAAATTGATAAGCAAAGAGGTATCTTTGCAACCAACCCCACCCCTCTGAGATATTGAACCGCCTCGCTCGCATCACAGAAATGGAAATGCTTTGACCAGAGTGTGCACCTCCATTAGAATTTGCAGTGTGAAGTCACTGGGACTTGTGCTTCTGTCAAGGCTGATTCCCCACTCTGGCACTTGGAGTGCAGATGGTGGGGGCCAGCAAGGATTTTAAAAATTAATACTTGCCAATCCAGGCTTGTATTAAACTCCCAAGGTTACAGCTTTTCTCTGACCTTGGCTGGGTAGCTGCCACCACCCAAGTGCAAAAAACTCTTGGGACCCAGGAAGGCACACTTGGGAATTCCTCCCTGTGGGGTACCTTCAAGCCCTTTCACCCTCACTCTGGGGAAGAGCTGAGAAAGAAAAAAAAAGGAAATTAGCTGTTGCCTCCAGCTAATCAAACAACATGCACAAACCTCTTAGGACACCAAAAATCCAATCCTGTTCTTCAAAAAGGTAAATTTTATTAAAAACAAAAAGAAAGGAAATATATCTGGAACATAGGCTTTTGCTAGATTTTAAAAGAGCAATTCCAAAAATTAAGCACCCAAAATAGCTTTCTTGGCAGTTCAGCTTAAAGGTTACAAGCAAAGCAAAAGCAACTGGGGTTAGCACAGAGGAGTCCACTAGCCATAAGAAATAAACAGAAATAAACCTAATTGTGTCTTTCTAAACATTCCTGATCGACTTACACATCTGGGGGTTCCAAATAAGTAGTTCTAGATATAATCTGGTGGTCTATGATCAGACCTGGCTTAAAGCGTCTCATAGAATAACTGCTCCCTGTTACCTTCTTTCCCGGAGAACAACAACAGAGACAAAGGGGAAGTCTTTTTCCCCATTTTAAAAAGTTCTAGTCTTCTCATTGGCTCTTTTAGTCAGGTGCCCACTCCCTTTCCTTTACCTGTGGGACTTTTTAACCCTTTTCAGATAAAGCAAGCAGAGAACAGCCACCAACAGGGACTTTATAGCTAACTGGCTGGCTGGTTTCAGAGTAGCAGCCGTGTTAGTCTGTATCCGCAAAAAGAAAAGGAGTAGCTCACGAAAGCTTATGCTCAAATAAATTTGTTAGTCTCTAAGGTGCCACAAGTACTCCTTTTCTTTTGGCTGGCTGGGTGTTCATAAAAGGGAGCTAGCCCCTCCCCCCTTCATTTATCACAGTTTCTAAGTCATTTAGATGCTTTTCACAATCCCAAATTTAGGAGCCTAAATCTGGGTGGATGAGCCTAGCTTTAGCCTGCAATTGTTGAAAGCTTTGGGTTGCGTGTTAAAGAAGTTCACAACAACTTTGCTAATGTGTTGAAAGCCTGGTTCACTTTTCATTGTTGAATTGAGTTTGGTTTGATCTGACAAAGATTTTATACCACCATGAGAGAACATTTTGAATCAAAATATAACGGGAGTCCCTGATACTGAACCCTGTGGCTGTTCATGTGAGTGACGTTGCAGAGCTGCTTAAAGATCTGCAGAATCCGGGCCTTTGTTTGCCGGATGTGGGGATTTTTGCAGTGTTGTAAAATTCCAATAAGACGCCATCACAGGAGTGACATTTCAAAAAAGCACAACATACCGTGCCCCCGGCATTTATAATTCACTTCACTGGATAATATACATTGACATCAGTTCACATGAGCTCATCTATTGGACGAACTTTAGAAGTTGGCTGCCCAAGCCTGACACCCGGGGTTTGAAATTAGAGTTTCCCTTCTCATAGATGAGCTGCCTGCCGAGGCTACTGAACCCCACCTGAAAGACTTATTTTAAGATGGTCTTTATTCAACTCCACGTCCTCATCATAGGGACAATGTGGCATTTTTAGAAGTAGCTGCAGCACTAGCCATGCCACCACGCCTTGATAAGAGATGCTGCCAGGGGTCCATGATTGCTTATTGGATATTCACAGCTCTCCAGCATCTGCAGGATGTTCACCATTCTGTCACCTGGGGACACCTGGGGAAAAGGACAAATATAGTGCCAGTCTATAAAAAGGGAAATAAGGACAACCCGGGAATTACAGACCAGTCAGCTTAACTTCTGTATCCGGAAAGAAAATGGAGCAAATAATGAAGCAATGAACTTTCAAACATCTAGAAGATAATAGTTAGCATGGATTTGTCAAGAAAAAATCTTGTCAAACCAACCTGATAGCTTTCTTTGACAGAGTCACAAGACTTGTGGATTGGGGGAAACGGTAGATGTAGTATATCTTGACTTTAGTGAGGCTTTTGATACTGTCTCGCATGACCGTCTCATAAACAAACTAGGGAAATGCAAGCTAGATGGAGCTACTATAAGATGGGTTCAAAACTAGTTGGAAAACAATTCCCAGTTAGTAGTTATCAGTGGTTCACAGTCATGCTGGAAGGGCATAACGAGTGGGGTCCCGCAGGGATTGGTTCTGGGTCTGGTTCTGTTCAATACTGTATCATCATCAATGATTTAGATAATGGCATAGAGAGGGACACTTATAAAGTTTGCAGATGATACCAAGCTGGGAAGAGTTGCAAGTGCTTGGAGGATAGGATTATAATTCAAAATGATCTGGACAAACTGGAGAAATAGTCTGAAATAAATAGGGTGATATTCAATAAGGACAAATGCAAAGTACTTCATTTAGGAAGGAACAATCAGTTGCACACATACAAAATGGGAAATGACTGCCTAGAAAGAAGTACTGTGGAAAGGGATCTGAGCGTCATAGTGGATCACAAGCTAAATATGAATCAACAGTGTAATATTGTTGCAAAAAAGCGAACATCATTCTGGGATGTATTAGCAAGAGTGTTGTTAGCAAGACACAAGAAGAAATTCTTCCACTCTATTCTGCACTGATTTGGCCTCAGCTGGAGTATTGTGTCCAGTTCTGGGTGCCACATTTCTGGAGAGATGTGGACAAATTGGAGAAAGAGCAGAGAAGAGCAACAAAAATGATTAAAGGTCTAGAAAACATGGCCTATGAGGAAAGATTGAAAAAATTGGGTTTGTTTAATCTGGAGAAGAGAAGACTGAGAGGGGACATGATAACAGTTTTCAAGTACATAAAATGTTGTTACAAGGAGGAGGGAGAAGCATTGTTCTTCTTAACCTCTGAGGATAGGAGAAGAAGCAATGAGCTTAAATTGAAGCTAGGACACTTTAGGTTGAACATTAGGAAAAACTTCCCGTCAGGGTGATTAAGCACTGGAATAAATTGCCTAGGGAGGTTGTGGAATCTCCATCACTGGAGCTTCTTATGAGCAGGTTGGGATGGTCTAGATAATACTTAGTCCTGCCAGGAGTTCAGAGGACTGGACTAGATGACCTCTTGAGGTCCCTTCCAGGCCTGTGATTCTATGGCATGCCTTAAGGGAGCTGGTCATTCCTTCACTGCATCAGCCATTGCTGACCATGGTGCCCTCCTGTTTGATGCCTGGCATCAGACCAAAGCTGCGTGGTGCAAATGGCAGGAGCTGACCCAGTTCTCTGTGATAAAAAGGACGCTAATCAAGTTAAAAGGGAGAGAGTATAAAACTATCATTCGATCCATCCTGACGCATGGAACAGAGATGTGGCCAGCCACAGGAAAGGAAATCCGTGCACTCCCCACCTTGGACATGAAGGTGTGCAGATGCTCAGACGGTTGGGCATGCTGTGACGGGAAAGGAAATCCATGCACTCCCCACCATGGACATGAAGGTGTGCAGATGCTCAGATAGTTGGGCATGCTGTGACAGGAAAGGAAATGGGGTTGTGAGGGGCCTGATGCTCCCTGCCCCAGCTGAAGACAAGTTGAGGGATCCTCGGCTCCGCTGGTATGGAAACGTCCAGCAGAGACCTGCGTGTTCTTTTGGGAGGATGGCCCTTGCAATAGTTGTGAAGGGAAGATGATCAAGGGAAGGCCAAACACCACCTTGGACCGGATATCAGTGGACCAGCTGGCCTTGGGATCTAGGAATCCGTGAAAAACCCAGGCCAGTCCCAGGACATGGTTTCCCATGGCACCAGATGGGATGGTCCCTCAGAACGCTCTCCATCTCCTTCAGTCCTGACGCAGCCCATGTCCCCCACTATTCCAGCCATGGGTTCTCCGCCACAGCTCTGCCAGCACCCCTCAAACCTGACCCACAACCCCCTCCTGCTCTTCCAGCCCTGAGCTCTGCTAGTCTTTCTCCCTCCTGACCCCCAACCGCCCCCCCCCCCGCTCTTCCAGTCTTGAGCTCCCCCCTCACAGCTCCGTCAAAGCCCTCAATCCTGCCCCGGCTATTCCAAGTTGGGGCAACGTCCCAGCTCAACTAATACCCATCCTGCAGGGGCCAGCACTGGAAACAGCTGTATGTGCCATTGCCTAGAGATGTCAGGGCATTGCAGAGACCTTCTCAGAAGAGCCTGGAGCCTGTCTGTGTGGCAGATTTAGAGGCTTGTGTGGGTGAGGGGCGCTGCTTGGCAGTGGAGGCAGGAGCAGGGAAAGCAGCAAATCATTGAGCTGCGCTTGGCGAAAGGTCATCAGGGAGGATTTACAGCCGGGCGCTGTGCCGGGGGCTCATCAGCATTCTGGGCCGGCGCTAGGTGCAGGGCAGGAGCGGGATGTCCAGGCTCCCTGCTGTGTACATGCAGGTTTGGACTCCAGCATAGAGCAGCCTCTACCTTCTCTCCTCCAGATGCCCACGTGATACACCGTGCACAAGTGGGGAGCCCTGGGGAATGGCCCTGGCCATCAGAGGCAGTGTTGGGTTTACCAGAGACTGGGGAAGAGCCTCCATGCAGGGCCCAGACTCCCTGGGGATGGGCATCTGGCACAGTCCAACAGTCACCAGGGGCAAGCATGGTGGGACAGCTGTGAAGAACCTCCCTCTGGCTGAGTGACTCAGAGCTGCTTGCGGGAGTCGCTCTGTGCGGATGGGCAGCCTGTGCCAGGAGGATGGGGGCCCTGTGGTGAGCCCCATGGGGAGGGCCAGATTGCTACTCGCTGCTCTCATACACTAACTCTGCGTGTGCGTGGATGTGAGGGTGTTCAGTATATGGGGCTGTGTTTGGTGTGTGTGTGTATACATACGTGCTTGCCACAAACTCCCCCAAGGTGAAGAGGGCCATGGGCATCAGCACCCTGGCAGGGCTGGATCCTGCTCCCATTGACTCCCGCTTAGCTGCGTGTCTCCATCGCCGAGATCCCTGCCCAGGAGGTGCCCTGGGGCTTTGCACTGAGGGGTGGTTGGCAGAAGAACTGGTTCTTTCCATTCTGGCAGTTGTAGGGCTGGATGCTGTGGGGCATGGGGCTTGCCCCACTCCCCTGGATTCCAGTGGGTTTGGGGGTGAGCAGTCCCTAGCCGGAGGAATAGCCTGCCCTTGGGAAGAGGGCATTTCTCTCTCATGTTACATAATGAATGCGGGACAATGCATTCTGCATCCTACATACCCACCCTAAGAGCTGCCCGCTTGGCACCAAGTACCATCCTAGGATGCCAGTGTCTTTGTGCCACGTGCTGGCTTCCCAGCAGCCTAGTTTCACGCACACATGCAGCGTAAGACGATGGGAGCATTTTCATACTAATAAGGGACAGCAGCAGCACTATTTACTTTGTTTTTGTTAAGAAGTTTGTTTCCGTCCATGATCCCAAAATGAAATTAAAAGGCTCTGTTTACCTTGCCGAATCGTCTGCTCCAGCAGGTAAAGCAGTTCGGCAGAGAATTAATGGACCCGGGCACAGATTGGTGTTGAAAATATTTGCATATTTTCCCACCAGAGGATTTGTCTGAAATGAGCTGGAATCTTGGGCTTTTGTGTTTAAATAAAATATCATCCCAAATTTAAACCAGCCACCCACTCATGCTGCTGAAACACGGTGGCCCCAAAAGGAGAGATTTCACATTTGAAATAGCAGAGTTTCATGGTTTTCTGCAGTAGATTCAACAGTGATTTTACAGCAGCGTGGCATTTGGATGTTGCTTAAAGATTCAGGACATGGAATGGGTCAGAATGGCAAATCAGACCTAAATTGAAAGAAAGATGGTCCCATGTGTTCTGGGGTCTGGATTCCCGCCCAGGATTTGGGAATGTATCTCCCCCCCCCCCCCCGCCCAAGGCATCAAATTGTGTTCTGCAGTGTAACTCAGTGCAGAATTGAGCCCCCCATATCTACCTCTAAATACTGAAAGTGACTCTGGCACTTCTAAAATTTGTAGCCCAGGAGAAGGAAGATATGATCTAAAAGTAATGTAGCAAAAGCAGCCTTTGCATCTCAAAATTACTATTTCGGACTGCCCAAATGCAGCTTGAAAATAACTAGTGTCTGCTCCAGTCGGTGATTCAGTGATTCACGTGCCTATTTGCAAACAATTCAAATGCAGTAAATTGAGAGGAAACAGAAATCAGGCTCCTAAGTGAAGCTGCATAAATCCAGTAAATGATTGATGAGAAAAGCCTTTTTTAAAGGCATGCCGCTTTCTGTCTCCAGTGCTGAGACACAGAATAATGGAGCCTTCACTTATTTGAGCCAGGCAGAATGGGGAGAGTTGGCAGTGACCTCTGATCTCTGCTCGAGGTCACAGTCACAACTTGTTCTCCTCGCTGAGATGTTAGCGGGATGCGATGTCCTAAAAGAGAGATGTTAACCCTGGAGCTGATGAGCATCAGAAAGCAAGGGACACAGAAAAGGCCTGGAACACAACATTGGGCTCTTAGAACCGCTGCCGGAGCCAAAAGAATGTGACTCGCCAGGAAGAAAGTGCACTTTGCAAAGAAGGCCCCATCCTGCAAGAGGCTCAGCGCTCCAAGCTCCCATGCAGTCCTGCACACCACATAGGATCAGGGCCACGGGAGCGGTGCACTTGCACTTCTCATTGACTTCTAGGGCAAAGCACAGGTGAGTATTTGGCCTGACGTATACAGGTGCAAGGTGTGGAACAGCCATAGTGACCAAAAGAGACAGCTGGGTGTGTCACATGAAGGGGACGTGTCCCCTTCTCTAGGGCCAGGGCAGCATTGCCTTCTTGTCTACATGCAGAAACCCTGGGACCTCCTGGCTCTGAGGAGACCCCACAGAGCAGGGAGCACAGTCCATTCTGCATGGACAACAACACACAAGGGCCTCATTGTGATGGGCTGAAACACTCCAGCCTGTCAGAGCCATTGGTCACCAGGGACGTGTCTCTATGAGCCACTTTCAGCCATGGAATGGGTAGGTGCCCCATCACTTGGTGTCTTTCCATTGTCCACAAGCTTGGAGCGAGCTCTACCCCAGTGCTGGGCGGGATGCAGGACTGCCGGGGAGGGGTCTCTGCCAATGCTCAGGACTTGCAAGGGGATGTGCTCCTGACCCTTCACACCCTGCTGCTGAGTGTGGCAGAAATGGACAGACAGACACGTGACTAGTTTTCCTCCTCAGTCTCTCTCAGGGCTAAAGGAGTCAGATGAGGATTCGGCCCCTTGCTGCTCCTCACCGGCCTTTGCTTCAGGGCTGTGATGCTCACAGTGATTTTGGCTTGCCTGGGCTGCGTGAAGACCTTTGCTGGGCCTGCCAGAGGGGAAGAGCAGTGGGGAGGGGAGTGGGGAGGCCCTTGCTAGGCGTGTGCCTGTGAAGCTGACAGGCAGCTCCAGGAACAGTCTTGCCATTTTGTCGGGTTTGCTCTCTTGCAGGGCTAGCAGAATTACTCAGCGAAGAGACATTTGTCAATTTACATAATTAAAGCACTGCAAACTCATCCTGATTCACAGCTCCCCACACCAGCTCCCCCTGGACATGCCGCTTCTCGCCCACAAATAATTTATCAGCAGCACCATTCCAAACTGGCCCTGGGTCTGTTGTGTTTGGGCTAGATTTTTATTTGCCTTGCACAAACGGCATGCCTTGAGGGCGACAGGGGATGGCTCTGTTTTCTATGGACCCTCCTTTCACTCTGTTCTGGCATGTAAGAGCTAAGGGGTTGCTGCTTGAAACGGCCAGGCTGCGCAGTGAGAACAGGCCAAAGGCAGCACATATACCTATGGAGCTCCCTGCCACAGGAGGGTGGGTAGCTTCATGCCCCCATTGGTAGCTGGGCCGTCTCCTGTCTGCAGGTGTTGGCTGCAGGAGTGTCTCAGTGTGTCTCTGGCATGGGGCAGTCCCTTCTGCTGGAAATGGCCCACCTCGATTATCACTACAAAAGGTCCTCCCCTCCCCCGCTCTCCTGCTGGTAATAGCTCACTTTATCTGATCACTCTCCTTACAGTGTGTATGGTAGAGGCTGGTTCACCTGCACATCTACCAATGTGATCTATGCCATCATGTGCCAGCAATGCCCCTCTGCCATGTACGTTGGCCAAACTGGACAGTCTCTACATAAAAGAATAAATGGACCCAAATCAGATGTCAAGAATTATACCATTCAAAAACCAGTCAAAAACGTCAATCTCTTTGGTCACTCGATTACAGACCTAAAAGTGGCAATTCTTCGACAAAAAAACTTCAAAACCAGACTCCATCGAGAGACTGCTGAATTGGAATTAATTTGCAAACTGGATACAATTAACTTAGGCTTGAATAAAGACTGGGAGGGGATGGGTCATTACACAAAGTAAAACTATTTCCCCATGTTTATTTCCTCCCCCCCCCCCCCACACACACACACTGTTCCTCAGATGTTCTTGTAACTGCTGGAAATGGCCCACCTTGATTATCACTACAAAAGGTTTTTCCCACTCTCTCCCCCCTTCCCCCCCCCGGCTCTCCTGCTGGTAATAGCTCACCTTACCTGATCACTCTCATTACAGTGTGTATGGTAACACCCATTGTTTCATGTTCTCTGTGTATATAAATCTCTCCACTGTATTTTCCACCAAATGCATCCGATGAAGTGAGCTGTAGCTCACGAAAGCTTATGCTCTAATAAATTTGTTAGTCTCTAAGGTGCCACAAGTACTCCTTTTCTTTCTGCAGGCCAGGAATGTGACTTCAGCAAGGACTCAGTCTGGGACTCTGCAACTGGCAGCTTCTCCCGGTCTCTTCCAGAGGACTTGCTCATATCTTGGGTTCCAGAGAATAGCCTGTGCCCAGCAGCATAGGGCTGCTTGGACACATCCATTTCCCCCCCATCCAAGTAAGGATGTTTAGAGCCCTGTCCAAGCGACAAGGGGCACTGCAGTTACTGGCCACGGCCCTTCCTGGGCTCACGAGCTGGAGTGGTGACTGCACAGGGAGATGGCGTATTAACCCTGGGCTGGAGTCCTGTAGGGATGGGGTACTTCCCCTTGGTGCCATGAGGATTAGTGTCCCTGCAGAGCCTGCTGCACACTGCACAGTTCAAGGGATCAGCCCTGCATGCAGGCAGCTCAGAGCTGCACTGCCCAGGGAGTGCCCCAGGACGGGCACTTCCTGAGCTGCCAGCATGTAGTGAGTGTGGCTGCACCCTCTTCTGTGTCCAGGCAGTGCTGCTGGGCCATGCAGGGAGGAGATTAACTCTGTTCTTGACCCTGGGGGGTAGCTTGTGTCTCCAGGAGCTCTGTGGTTCAGGGGCACAGTGCCTGCAGCTGGGACTGTACTCTGAGAGGTGTGCCAAGGGGAAAGGACCCTCTGCACACATTCAGGAGCTGGCACAATCTGCTCACTGAGCGCTCTGCTTCGCTCCCTGCCCCCAGACAAAAGAGACAGCCCCAAGCACTCCTCTCCCGCGCCTGCTGTGATGGGGTGGGAGCAGTGCCCTGGGCATGATCTCAGCTCCACCTAAGGGCAGTGTGCCGGGCAGGGGACATTTTGGGCTCCTCTTGCATCAGATGCTCCTCGATCTTGGGGAGAGTGCACATTAAAACCAGCACTTGCCAGGAGCCTGATATTCCTACCCATGGGACATAGATAACAATGATGGGGAAAGGGTGGTAGATATGTAGGTAGGCAGATAGATTAGATTGGATTTGATTAGATGTTGGGTGTGTATGGGGTTGGATGGATGGATACACAGAGGGGTGTTTATGGGCGTGGATAGACAGATGGGTATATAAATAGCTGGGTGTGTATGAGGATGGATGGATAATAGATAGGGGGTGTGCATGAGGATGGATAGATAGATGGAGGGGTGTGTATGGGGATAGATAGATAAACAGAGGGGTGGTGTCTATAGTGGTGGATAGATAGATGGGTGTGGATGGGGATGGATAGATAGATTAGATAAATGGGTGTGCCTGATGGGTAGATGGATAGAGGCATGTGTATAGGGGTGAATAGATGATAGATAGAGGGGTGTGTATGGGGATGGATAGATAGATAAACCAGAGGGGTGTGTATAGGTGTGGGTGGATAGATGGGTAGATAGATGGATGTGGATGGGGATGGATAGATAGATAAACAGAGGGGTGTGTTTGGGGATAAATGATAGATATTTCTCAGGTATCGCATCCCTTGCAGTTGCACAGCATCTGTTGATAAAATCCCATTTCAGAGAAATACAAACATTTGTACTGCAAACGCCCTTCAGATTGGCTCTTGTAGGTTCCCTTTTTTAAATTCATTTTATATTTTCAAAAGCGTGTTTGTTTGCCTTCCCAGCGCAGACCCACAGCCAGCCCCTCTCTGACAGGCAGGGAAAGTAACACTTTTAATTTCTCCTTTGCAAACCTTTTAAAACCCCCGCAAATTCAGAACATTGCAGGCACTTGCATAATCCCGAGGCAGCTAATGATTTTCCTGCTGTCTGAATCTTCAGAGGCAGGGCTGCTGTACAAGAGTCCAGGCAGACTCCATGATTTCATGCTACACTGGATGGTTTTAGTGACTACAGGCAGATCCAGCTGGTTCCTGATATTTGTCTGCGAAGCACAAAGCAGGGTTGCAAGGATGGCTTGAAGAGAAAAGGATTAAAAGAACAATAATGGGCAGATCCCCAGCTAGTGTGAATGGATATACTTCCATAGAAGCCAACGGGCTATGCTGCTTTACACCAGGCAGGGATCTGGCCCAGTATGTATGGGTTGGCTAAGCAGTGACTTGGGGGATACCCCAAGGAGGGTAGGGGACGGCGTAGGGTGGGACATGGTAGCATTATTGCCCTGAACGGTAGAATGTCCTCAGCTCCTTTCAATCTGGCATGTTTCAGCAACTTTTTAAAAGTGCCTAGATTTGTTTGTGCCTAGTCTCTGGGGTTAGTTGCCTTTTCAGTAATGCTTCCCTCCAGAGCTGGGAATAAAGCCCTGGATTCCTGATTCCCAGGTTCTCCTTCCATTGACAAATAGTCATGGAGGCCACTGACAAAGTGTGTTGCAGACACACACGCTTCCACTCACGCAGGTGGCTGATCCACACACAGGATAATAGTTTTGTGCTGGTAGTAGGGGTTCCTTTAGTTCCCATGGTAGAAGCCTTCTCTGTGACTAGAAAGGCCCTGTAGGTAGATCCTGCGGATAGCTGGGGTGGGAGTCCATGTGGTGCCGCATGATGGGATGTCTGCTTTAAACAAAAATAGGAAATTTCATGCAACAGTTAGAAACAAGTTGCAGTTGGCACTAGGGTGCCAACTATCTAATTGCACAGACCCAAACACCCTTGCCCCACCCTTTCCCCGCCCCTGCCCCACCCCTTCTCTGAGGTCCCACCCCTGCTCACTCCATCCCCCTCTCTCTGTCTCTCACTGTCCTCCAGCCTCACTCAAATTCACTGGGCTGGGGCAGGGGGTTGGGGTGCAGGCAGGGGTGTAGGCTCTGGGTTGGGGTGTGCGGTCGAGGGGTTCAGAGTGTAGGAGGGGGCACCGGGCTGAGCCCTGGCTGGGATCATTTAGTTGGGGTTGGTCCTGTTTTGAACAGGGGGTTGGACTAGATGACCTCCTGAGGTCTCTTCCAACCCTAATCTTCTATGATTCTAGATAATACTTAGTCCTGCCTTGAGTGCAGGGGACTGGACTAGATACCTCTTGAGGTCCCTTCCAGTTCTATGATTCTATGTTGGTCAAGACAGTATCGTAGTGTACACACAGAGCGGGACAGCCTTAAGGCTGCACAGGCACTGTGGTTCTGGTGCTTGCTAACAAAAGCTGGGCTTTGCAACCTAAATGGCAGCTGTTTTGTTTCGAATGGAAGCACTGTTTATTCCTGTGAGCTCAGCGCTCACACCCAGAGGCGCGAACGCCACGCTCATCAGAAGGTGCGATCTCACAGACGGGTGTGAAACCCACACATGTGGTTCCCATCTCACTTCCCCGTTAGTTGAATCAGCGGGTGTGAGAGGTGGTGCAATGCTACTGGGGGCTGGCTGTTGTGAAAACCCCTCTGCTAAGTCTTTTCACAATAGGATGGCAGTGCGAATGTTCATCTGGTTTTGAAGAGCCTGCTGCTGCTGATGTATTATTTATACAGCAGGAAATTAGACTCTGAGGAATGAAGTATTCTTCATATAAGCTTTTGCTAATTCTGTCAATTAAGGATGCACAGGCTGTTGGGTCCCTGGTTGGGGAGAGCTGTAGAGGGAGTAGCAAATAACCTCTGGCCATTGCTCTGATGTGTGACGTAGATGGTCACCTCCCGGAGCAGCACTACAACCATTTCATCGCAAGCTAAAGGATCCGGGCCCCTGAATGCAGCCAGTCTGGTCTGGAAGAGAAATATTAAACCCAGAATGTGCCGCTTCCCATTGTTACATTTTGCAATGAAATCTGGTGCATTTCATTATTAGCAAATGGCTGCCAAAGCCAGGAGACTATTGTTATGAGCTGGGGTCGTTTACTCCCTAATTAATGTTGTAATTCTTCACATGTTCCCAGTGCAGTTCTTGAGCAAATGAGATGGAATGTAATTAATACAAGAAGCAACTTTCCCTCTTCACTGTCTTTCTCAAATAACTGTAATGGGAAAGTGTATTCAGCGGCCATGAAATGGGGTGAAAAGGGACATTTTAACACAACCGTCAAATGGGGCTTTCTCAGAGCTGTGAAATGGGCTGTTCTCACATGGCTTTCTCACATCAGGGTTTTCTAAGAACCATGAAATGAGGCATTCTCAGAATTGCGTAATGGGTTGTTCCTGGAACCCTGCAATGGGTCCTGATCAGAACCGTGAAATGTGGGGTTCTCAGAGCTCTGAAATGGGGGGTTCTCATGCAACTGTGTTTCAGGGGTGTTCTCAGAGCTGTGAAACGGGGCATTCTCACGGAGCTGTGAAACACCTTGTTTCTACAGAATCAGGAATTACTGTGTTCTTCTCGAGCTGTGAAATCTGTTTTCGGCGAGTTGTGCTGAGTACATTCACACATAGCTGTGAAACAGCAGTGGAAGTTGGACAAGAAGGGGGTTAGTTGATGGAGTTGCCAAAGATGCACAAGGCTTTTGTAGATTCAAAAAGAAATATGATAGATACAGGAAGAGCTGAGTGCCATTCCCACCCACAGCAGCATTCACTTCGAGTTACACTTGCCTACGTGCCGTGGGAGAGCGAGCCTGCACATGTACATTTCCCAAAGGGGTCCCTTGATTTTTTCCTTTCTCCTAAGGTCTGAATATACTGAGTTCTAATCTCCCAGAGCATCCACTCTGAGGACAGACTAAGGGACATAGGCTTGGTGCTGAGGCACAGAATTTTTCCTAAATAACAAAGGGATTAGTCCCCACCGTGAGTGCAGTGATGGAGGTAAGCTGAGATCATAGAATCATAGAATCATAGAATATCAGGGTTGGAAGGGACCCCAGAAAGTCATCTAGTCCAACCCCCTGCTCAAAGCAGGACCAAGTCCCAGTTAAATCATCCCAGCCAGGGCTTTGTCAAGCCTGACCTTAAAAACCTCTAAGGAAGGAGATTCTACCACCTCCCTAGGTAACGCATTCCAGTGTTTCACCACCCTCTTAGTGAAAAAGTTTTTCCTAATATCCAATCTAAACCTCCCCCATTGCAACTTGAGACCATTACTCCTCGTTCTGTCATCTGCTACCATTGAGAACAGTCTAGAGCCATCCTCTTTGAAACCCCCTTTCAGGTAGTTGAAAGCAGCTATCAAATCCCCCCTCATTCTTCTCTTCTGCAGACTAAACAATCCCAGCTCCCTCAGCCTCTCCTCATAAGTCATGTGCTCTAGACCCCTAATCATTTTCGTTGCCCTTCGTTGTACTCTTTCCAATTTATCCACATCCTTCCTGTAGTGTGGGGCCCAAAACTGGACACAGTACTCCAGATGAGGCCTCACCAGTGTCGAATAGAGGGGAACGATCACGTCCCTCGATCTGCTCGCTATGCCCCTACTTATACATCCCAAAATGCCATTGGCCTTCTTGGCAACAAGGGCACACTGCTGTCTCATATCCAGCTTCTCGTCCACTGTCACCCCTAGGTCCTTTTCCGCAGAACTGCTGCCGAGCCATTCGGTCCCTAGTCTGTAGCGGTGCATTGGATTCTTCCATCCTAAGTGCAGGACCCTGCACTTATCCTTATTGAACCTCATTAGATTTCTTTTGGCCCAATCCTCCAATTTGTCTAGGTCCTTCTGTATCCTATCCCTCCCCTCCAGCGTATCTACCACTCCTCCCAGTTTAGTATCATCCGCAAATTTGCTGAGAGTGCAATCCACACCATCCTCCAGATCATTTATGAAGATATTGAACAAAACGGGCCCCAGGACCGACCCCTGGGGCACTCCACTTGACACCGGCTGCCAACTAGACATGGAGCCATTGATCACTACCCGTTGAGCCCGACAATCTAGCCAGCTTTCTACCCACCTTATAGTGCATTCATCCAGCCCATACTTCCTTAACTTGCTGACAAGAATGCTGTGGGAGACCGTGTCAAAAGCTTTGCTAAAGTCAAGAAACAATACATCCACTGCTTTCCCTTCATCCACAGAACCAGTAATCTCATCATAAAAGGCGATTAGATTAGTCAGGCATGACCTTCCCTTGGTGAATCCATGCTGACTGTTCCTGATCACTTTCCTCTCCTCTAAGTGCTTCAGGATTGATTCTTTGAGGACCTGCTCCATGATTTTTCCAGGGACTGAGGTGAGGCTGACTGGCCTGTAGTTCCCAGGATCCTCCTTCTTCCCTTTTTTAAAGATGGGCACTACATTAGCCTTTTTCCAGTCATCCGGGACTTCCCCCGTTCGCCACGAGTTTTCAAAGATAATGGCCAAGGGCTCTGCAAGCACAGCCGCCAATTCCTTCAGCACTCTCGGATGCAATTCGTCCGGCCCCATGGACTTGTGCACGTCCAGCTTTTCTAAATAGTCCCTAACCACCTCTATCTCTACAGAGGGCTGGCCATCTCTTCCCCATTTTGTGTTGCCCAGCACAGCAGTCTGGGAGCTGACCTAGTTAGTGAAAACAGAGGCAAAAAAAGCATTGAGTACATTAGCTTTTTCCACATCCTCTGTCACTAGCTTGCCTCCCTCATTCAGTAAGGGGCCCACACTTTCCTTGGCTTTCTTCTTGTTGCCAACATACCTGAAGAAACCCTTCTTGTTACTCTTGACATCTCTTGCTAGCTGCAGCTCCAGGTGCGATTTGGCCCTCCTGATATCTTTCCTACATGCCCGAGCAATATTTTTATACTCTTCCCTGGTCATATGTCCAAGCTTCCACTTCTTGTAAGCTTCTTTTTTATGTTTAAGATCCGCTAGGATTTCACCATTAAGCCAAGCTGGTCGCCTGCCATATTTACTATTCTTTCGAGTCATCGGGATGGTTTGTCCCTGTAACCTCAACAGGGATTCCTTGAAATACAGCCAGCTCTCCTGGACTCCCTTCCCTTTCATGTTAGTCCCCCAGGGGATCCTGGCCATCTGTTCCCTGAGGGAGTCAAAGTCTGCTTTCCTGAAGTCCAGGGTCCGTATCCTGCTGCTTACCTTTCTTCCCTGCGTCAGGATCCTGAACTCAACCAACTCATGGTCACTGCCTCCCAGATTCCCATCCACTTTTGCTTCCCCCACTAATTCTACCCGGTTTGTGAGCAGCAGGTCAAGAAAAGCGCTCCCCCTAGTTGGCTCCCCTAGCACTTGCACCAGGAAATTGTCCCCTACGCTTTCCAAAAACTTCCTGGATTGTCTATGCACCGCTGTATTGCTCTCCCAGCAGATATCAGGAAAATTAAAGTCACCCATGAGAATCAGGGCATGCGATCTAGTAGCTTCCGTGAGTTGCCGGAAGAAAGCCTCATCCACCTCATCCCCCTGGTCCGGTGGTCTATAGCAGACTCCCACCATGACATCACTCTTGTTGCACACACTTCTAAACTTAATCCAGAGACACTCAGGTTTTTCCACAGTTTCGTACCGGAGCTCTGAGCAGTCATACTGCTCCCTTACATACAGTGCTACTCCCCCACCTTTTCTGCCCTGCCTGTCCTTCCTGAACAGTTTATAACCATCCATGACTGTACTCCAGTCATGTGAGTTATCCCACCAAGTCTCTGTTATTCCAATCACGTCATAATTCCTTGACATCACCAGGACCTCCAGTTCTCCCTGCTTGTTTCCAAGGCTTTATGCATTTGTATATAAGCACTTGAGATAACCTGTTGATCGCCCCTCATTCCCAGTATGAGGCAGGAGCCCTCCCCTCTCAGACATTCCTGCCTGTGCTTCCTCCCGGTATCCCGCTTTCCCACTTACCTCAGGGCTTTGGTCTCCTTCCCCCGGTGAACCTAGTTTAAATGGAGGTAAGCATGATCCCCTGCAAGGCAGAGCGGTCTGTAACCCATTTTTAGGCTGGTTCCAAGTCCTTCTGATTAGGGTGACCAAAACCTCTGCATTGCTAGCAAAGGTCCATTGTGCTGATGCCTCTGGTACCAACACAAGGGAGGCTGGAGTGGAAATAACCTTCATCCTACTTCTGTGGAGTTCATTCTGGTGATCTGCCATAAGTAATACTAACTCTTGGCACTTCCATCAGGCGTTACCATCCCTGGATGTCTCGAGGAGCAGGCCAGGGCATTATCCCCATTGCGTCACAGGTGGGGATCGAGGCAAAGGGAAGCGACTTGACTGAGGTCACCCGGCAGGTTCAGTCATGGCTAGTTGTGTGAATGACCCACTCTGCTATGCTGCCTCCACAGAACAGAACTATTCCGCGATTCCCACCTTGGTGCAACGTTCATTAGCCCCATTAGCTGTGCTGCTGTGTTTGAGGGCAAAGGTCTCTGTCCATCCCTGGGTGTGAATGTGGCAACCAAAGAGTGTGATGCCCTTGCTGATCAATGTTCAAATAATCCAACAGCTCTATTCAACGCTGGGCTTGTGCTTCCAGTGCAGCGAAGTGACCGCACAAAGGCAGGAGCTAGTTAGATCCCAAGGAAGGAGCTTTGCAGAGGCTGACCTGTGGTGATTAAACAAGACTGTTCTTATCAGAGCTGCTGCCCTCAGACATGGCCTCCATTCTTCCCGTTTGCAGCGAGAGACGCTGCCTGGGCGTTTCTGCCTCACATTGCTCCCGTTATTTCAGATCCAACCCCAAACTGCAGGGACTTGGTTGCCAGTCCAGATGTTGTCCATAGAGGATTCAATTCCCTGCACAAGCTGATCACTGTGTCTTAGGCTATGTCCACACTCAAAAGGGTTCACTGGCACAGATGTACTAGTAGAAATATCATAGAATAGAATAGAATAAAATAGAATATCAGGGTTGGAAGAGACCTCAGGAGGTCATCTAGTCCAACCTCCTACTCAAAGCAGGACCAACCCCAACTATATCCTGGCAGACTCCTTAGTGGAGCTGTGGCTTAACCTGGCAAGAGTTCTCTTCCCTGCATAGTTTAAACATGTTCCCCAAATGGAGTAAGTTATCCTGGCAAAAGGCCTGTTTTGCCTGTTGAACTGCATCTACACTAGGGCTTTTGCCAGCATAGCTATGTCGGTCACAGAGATGTGTGTGTGAATTGTCTGACACAACTTTACTGGTACAAGTTTCTCGTATAGACCAGGCCTTGGAAGCAGCTCTTCATTACTGGTGGAATCCACTCCACTGGTGCCATGTGCCAGCACCAGGCTGAAATGCCACTCAAATCCGACTCAAACCTTGGCCTTGTGCTGACTCTCTGCACAGGGTAAATGTCCCCATCTAGCCTTGGGGTTCCCTCCCCTCTCAGCATCCTGGCCGGCAGCCCCTGAAGTTGGCAGCAGCTGAAGTTCAGCGCCACCTGATCGCTGTCGAGAGGCCAGTGTGAAGTGAGTTGTGGATCTCAGGACAGGACACAGGTGTTCATCTGGGCAGAGAAGCAAAAGAGCAAGTGAGCCATAGAGCCTAAGCTGTCACCTTCCCCCCAAAATGGGTTTCCTAGGTCAGAGTGGGCAGAAGGAGCTGGGAGGGGAAATTTGTCCTGTATCTGCTGATGCGGCATCTCCTCTGTGGTAGTCAAGGTCCCTGAGGCCATCGGTCCAGTTCCTTCACTCAGCACTCTGTTTGCTCAAACCAGTTTGGAGAGGCAATCAGGAGCTGGCAGGGTGTGGCAGGGAGCGGGGCATTGCTGAGATCGGTCTAGCTGCCCATCAAATAACGGCCCCCAGACAGTTGACAGCAAACGCTAGTACCAAGTACACTGGGCCGGTGTCCCTGGCTCCCCTCTCTACAGCATGAGGACCTGCCCAGCAAGCAGGTCAGATTCTGCTCCCGCATGCTCGTCCCTCCTCAGCCCAAACTATTGGTTATTTCACGCTTCCCAGGGATGCTCAGGCCTTTGACGGCTCCTTGATGAAGATGCTGAGTGCCAGGCGCGCCCGCCCACCTGCTGCTGCATTTTGCCAAGGAAGCCAGCTGTGCTTGGCTGCAATCCCTGAGCCTCCTTGCTCTGTGCTGGAGTTTGCAAACCTGCCTTGTTTTTCACTGGCAGCTGTGGATACTGTTGCAATACCAAAGGCTTTTTTGGGCTTCTTTTGACACAGCCAAAGGGCCGCCTGGCACCGGGCTGGGGGTGGGAAGTGGTGCTTCCTTTTTTCTGCATAGCTGCATGTTACGGCTATTGCCATGGACTGGAATGGAAAGGCAGGGGAATAGCAGCAGGTTACTGGCCTCTGATATTTATGGGAAACTGGAAACTCCTGGAGGGAAGGTGCCCAATCCAGCTTGACGCTGCCATGTATAAATGGAGGTGTGTAACTCTGGTTAACGCTGAGGCCAGCAAGAGCAGAATCCAGCCCCAGAGTGCAGCTTGGTCATTCTGCGGCTCTGATTTCATTGGGTAACTAGGCCTGGCGACTAGCATTCCATCTCTGTATTTCCCAATGAGCTCCGCTCACGGGATCCACCCCTCACTTCTGCGCTGGTCCCTCCTCTGTAGCTCAGGGACGCGGTGTTGCCAGCCCTCAGGATTTTATTGTGAGTCACCTGATATTTGGTCTTTTTGTTGAAGCCCCAGCTCCAGGAGTCATGGGATTTTAAGTCAGTTTTTAGCCCTCATGGTTGTGGGGAAAGCTGGGATAATTGGCTCCAAAGATTCACACACCAAAAGTTAGGAAAAAAAAAGGGACGTTCATGATTTTGGGGGCCTGACTGCTGGCCCCTGGGGATTGGTAATACTACAGTGGTCTGTGTTGTCGGAACTGGAAGTGGGAGTTCTCCTCCCCCATGTGCATGTCTGGGCTTCTTGTAGCTGCTGGCAGTGCCATCCGTGTTTGTGCAGCTGCAGAGCTTCATACACTGGTAGCCAGCTGTGGCACCCGCTGTCCTGCTGCACGGAGCAAAGCCGGGGTATGCCCAGCTGACAGGGAGGTGCAGGGAGCGGTTGGTCTGCATGTACCCAGCATTGCCCTCTGTGGGACAGAATAGGTCAGGGTGGCCCATATGTAGCGCTGCTGACAGATTGTTTTATCTTGTGCATAGAGCCTGAATCCTGCTGGTAGCCAATAGTTCTCCTTTAACTCCCCGGGCACTTATGATCCTGGGTTTTCTTCTTTATGCGGTAAATCTGCAGTTTCACCGATGGCTGAGACCTGCAGCGGCTTTCCGTCCACTTCAAAATCCAGGACTAAAGCTCTTTCCAAGGGCTGAATTCTGCTTTCACGTACTCCAGCTTTACACGTGTAACTGGCCCTGACTCTGGCCCTGACTCTGACAAATGCTCCATGCACAAGGCAGTTGGTGCAGCTCCAGCTGCTGCTCAGTGCTCCAGAATCTGAGCTTTCATTAAAACATTATGTTCCTGGCCCTTCTACTCCTGAGCCCAGGGTAGCTGATGTAGTGATGGCTTTAGAGACAGATAGTCTGAAACAATAGCTCTAGCAGTGGAAACTGCCCCATTCTTTAAAACCAGTATTAACTCTGAAATCTAATAACAGCAATATATCTGTGTTAACTGTTTCACTGCTGATTGGTTTAGCAGAAACACCAAGCTATTCTGCTTGTCCCCCAATCCCAAACTGCCTCCCATGCCTCTCCATGTGCCAGAAGCCCCAACTGCCCCCTCCACTGGCTGCCAAAACCTAGAAATTTCTCCCTGACAATATCCACAATGCATCTGTCAGAGCACCGTCCCCCAGTGGTGCTGGAACAATTTGTATAGTGGGGGCTACTGAGAGCCATTGATCCAAACTGTAAACCCTGGATATGTTGGAAACCTCTTCCAGCCAGGGGGTGTGGCAGTCTCCCCAGCACCCTTAGTTCCAGCCCCTCTGCTGTCCTCTAGGCCGTATGATATCTGTCCCTGCAAGGTTGGATGCAGTACTCTTGGCCATAGCTAGAAGTGCTGTCCCTTCCAGCACATCTCTGCCTGCAGGAGCTCAGGACTTGCTAATTACAGGCTGCGCCTTCTGAATCCACCACATCCCAGCCCTGATTGTCTGAATATGCTGATGCTGAGAACAGTCCAGCTGCCCCATAGCACACGTGGCCAGAGAGCAGCATGTCCTCCCTCCCTTAACAGCATCACACTTCCCCAGCCCCTTGAACCACACTTGAAACCTACCAGCTGATAAATAGTGACGGAATCAGCTCTGGTCTGCAACGATTCCAGCTCATTTATTGAGTGAGGGAGTGAAAGGCAGCTGGCAGGCTCTCCCTGGCAGCCTCTTCCTGCTTTGAATAAGCTCATGAAATATAAACTGTACAGGGCATTAGACTTCTGTCTGCCCTTCATGCCTATGGAGAGATAAAGGTGTTTCTTTTCAGTACTAGTGAATGCCATGCCTGAGCCCCTCCATCTGAAAACACTGGGTTTGCTATGGGAACCGGGCCTCCCAATCTGATGGTTCTCCAGTCCTCAGCTTGAGAAGAGTCAGCAGCAAAGATTTCTGAGCTGGAAACAATGAATCTGAGAGTGACAGACAGAGACAGGTGCAAACCCAGAGTCACGTCACTGACTTCATTGGAGTCATTCTTGATTTATATGGGGGAATGGAGAGCAGAATTGGTAGAGACACAGAAAGAGAAGAGCAGAGAAGCAGAAACTCTGTTTTTCTTTTCTTTTCTTTTCTTTTCTTTTCTTTTCTTTTCTTTTCTTTTCTTTTCTTTTCTTTTCTTTTCGTTCCTCGTCCCTCCCAGCCCTCCAGATTGAAGTGTACGGTGACACATGTCATAATGTTTCCAGGGAGGCTGTACATTCTTGTAACAAAAATAACTCTGCAGACAGTCACTGCTGTTAGAAGTTTCCTTTTGCTTTTTTGCTGAACGGTCTGGCCGGTTCCTACATGGGATACTCGTCCAAACTCACCAAAACGGTTAAGACAGCAAGCTCACTGAACCCACTACAAACTATTTATTAATGCATTTATTTATCTCCCAGGAGCCCCAGTACTGGACCAGGACCCCATTGTGTCAGGCACTGTACAAACGCAGAAC
Organism: Dermochelys coriacea; assembly: GCF_009764565.3. NCBI lineage: Eukaryota > Metazoa > Chordata > Testudines > Dermochelyidae > Dermochelys > Dermochelys coriacea. The sequence continues at coordinate 4,704,921 of NC_050082.1, read as the reverse complement.
AAAATGCTGATCCCTGCCCCAAAAACAGACATTCTGGGAACTGACACAATCAGTGGCTGAATTCGTCAAATGGAATCGAATGGAAGTGTCTTGTAAATAACATGCTATCTCCATCCCAAAAGGCCCAGGGGTGGAGAGGCCTTGGATGACCCAATGTCAGTGACTCTTTCTTTGCCCCTCCTCCTGGATGAGATTTAGTGGCACATCTGACCATGGGAAGACCAGTATTCCTGGCCTCAAGTTCCCTGAAAAGCCCTGGATTGCAGCTGGTTCAGCTTTCCCCCCTCCCACTCCTGCCCCTGCCCTATCCCTCCTGTAATTACATTCGGCCTTTTTATAATGTCATTGTTTCCATAAGGGCAAGAAAAGGAAGTTTCCTTCTGATGGACTTGGAGTCAGGGAACTTCTGATTTGAGTGGTTTAGACTGGAGCGTGCTGGCAGGGACAGCGTACGAGAAGACTCCTGAGCTGCAGAAGCTGCTCTTCAACCTCACAGTTTCAGTTGTGCCCAGAATCACAAGTACTGTAATTATTTCCTCCCTGCAACAAGCTGGGGAATAGCTGCTGTTCATGGTGTTTTCTTTTGTGAAGGGGAAGCCTAGCCAGTGGGCAGGCAGCTTGTTATATTCCAGAGTATCTGCTGAGGAGGCTTCAGAGAAGGGGGGGTTGCATAATCCATCGCGATCAGCTCATTGAAGCTGAAACCTGGGCTGCCATCATCCTGTTTGTGCCACTTTATCATTCGTGGCTCACAAATGCTGAGGTAGCCGGAGTGTGGCTGGGACGAACGGTCAGGAACTGCAGGGTCTGAGTCATGAGCAGAACTGGGACGAATGGAGAGCAGCAGGTCTTTTCTGGACAAAAGGAAATTGGAAAAGACAGTGGCAGTTAACACGCGTCAGGTCGTCCAATGAAGGCCGTGTCAGTGACACAGGCAATGCCGTCACTCAGATAGCCATGGCTTGGCTGGAGAGGATTTGGGCACTAAATAGTGAACAGTTTTGTGCTGCTCTCTTGCAGCCAGAGGCAGGCTCTCTCCCTGCCCCCCTTCTCTCTCTTCCACATCTCTGGTCACCAGGAACTTGAGCACCTGACCGACTCCCCTGTGCTGAAGAGCTGGGTTACTACTCCATTGCAAAGTTGGGCCCTGGGACCAGAGCAGCTGCATGACTTATCCAAGGAGCCACTGGAAGAGCAGGAACCTGACCCCAGCTCTCCTGAGTCCCAGCCTAGTGCTCTGACGGTTGAATGATCCTTCCTCGCTTCTAAGGTCGCCACTGGAATTGGTGGCCTGTGTGTGTGTGCATAGTCATGTGTGTGCAATTCCTGTGCTATAGGCCCCTGTGTCACTGACACGCACTGTGGACAATCCGCAGGCAGTGGGATGTGCTTTGCCAAATGACTTTAGATAAAAAGATCTGTAGGAACCTGGTCTTGTTCACACCCTCTGCAAAGCTCTGAGTCCAGGGCTGCATCGTTCGGCCAGGCGGGGCTGCTCTAGAGGAAAGCATGAGTAGCTGTAATCTACCCTTCCCTGGCTGGTGCAGCCAGAGACGCTAGCCCAGCAGAGGAGGAGAGGGGAAGTGCATGTGTTAATCAGCTCTGGGGGCTGTGTGCTGGCTGGTTTTTCCCTGCTAGCTGTTCCTGTTGGAGGGAAGGAGTTAGGCCGGGAGCTATGGCTTTTGCAGTTGGGTTTGCAGGGGGATCGATGTGATGTGGCAGCCGAGTGACAATGAGGAACAGCAGCAGGCCAGGAGGGCACAGGCATCTCTGTCACGTGCCCGGCAGGAAGCGAGGTGCTGCACAGTGAGCTGGGATGGGGGAAGCCACTGGGGACTTGCCCACGCAGATTACGTAGCCTTGGCTTCTTGCCTTCGCTTCGGAGAGAACGTGCAGTGCAGCAGAAGTCTGCAAAGACTGCGGGGCATGAGTTTAACAGGCGTGTGATCAGACCAGGTGCTTGCTGGTGCAGCCAGCTCTGCTAAATGCAGGGCCATCAAAAGCTTTGAAGCAAGGGAGAGACGACAGGCTAATGCAATTCATGCGAGTAGGGAGGGACCCCTCTAGACATGGCTTAGAGCCACTGGCCAGTACGTCTCGATCACCCCTTCCTCCAGGCTCCCCACTTCTCCTCCCCATGGCATTCGGGCACCAGCCTCTTGCCTCCCCTTGAAAGATAACGCTGGGGTTCTGCTGCTCACCTGGAGTCTGGGGTCCTCATTCCCATTGGACAGGAGACTGACATTCAGGACCCCCAAATTGTAAAGGGGAGCTCCCTGGTGGGAGCTGAGACAGCCACGAGCTGGAGGCTGGACCCTTTTCCTGACATGCTGGCATCCTCTCGGCCCCTAGCTGCATGTTGGTGCTGCGTGACAGGCGGAGTTGTTTTCAGAGTTGCTCCGCCTTAGGAGGCAGATCTGTGATGGAGCCAAGCCCCCACCTGCACTCCTGAAACCGAGATCTTCAAGCATTGGTCATGGAAAGGTGAGCGCGGGAGCCACAGCTCAGCAGCTATGGCCCTCCCTGGGATATGGGAGACCCAGAACTGAATCCTTATTCAGCCCCAGGCCTGGAACCCAGATGTCCCCACTGCCAGGCAACTGTCCTAATCACCTGGCCATTCTGGCACGAGCATCACTCTCAGTCCCCCACTGGAGCTGTTCCACTTTGTCTAAGTAGTGAATATTCATTGGGAGAGACTGACTGCATAGGCTGGAGTGCTAGAGCAGGGCCTCAGACTTGGGTTTCCTGTATCTCCAGGGGGTGCTCCAACCACCAGGCTATTTGGGGGCAGAAGGGGGTATCTTGCCAGTATTCTTGCCAGCAAGTTAAAGAAGTATGGGTTGTGTGAATGGACTAGAAGGTGGATAGAAAGCTGGCTAGATTGTCGGGCTCAACAGGTAGTGGTCAACAGTTCAATGTCTAGTTGGCAGCCAGTATCAACGGAGTGCCCCAGGGGTCAGTCCTGGGGCTGGTATTGTTCAACATCTTTATTAATGATCTGGATGATGGGATGGATTGCACCCTCAGCAAGTACAAAGATGACACTAAGCTGGGGGGAGAGGTAGATATGATGAAGGGTAGGGATAGGGTCCAGAGTGACCTAAACAAATTGGAGGATAGGCCAAAAGAAATCTGATGAGGTTCTACAAGGACAAGTGCAGAGTCCTGCACTTAGGAAGGAAGAATCCCATGCACCGCTACAGGCTGGTGACCGACTGGCTAAGCAGCAGTTCTGCAGAAGAGAAACTGGGGATTATAGCAGTGTGCCCTCGTTGCCAAGAAGGCCAACAGCATATTGGGCTGTATTAGTAGGAGCATTGCCAGCAGATCAAGGGAAGTGATTATTCCCCTCTATTTGCCACTGGTGAGGCCACATCTGGAGTATTGCATCCAGTTTTGGTCCCCCCACTATAGAAGGGATGTGGACAAATTCGAGAGAGTCTAGCGGAGGGAAACAAAAATGATTAGGGGGCTGGGGCACATGACTTACGAGGAAAGGCTGAGGGAACTGGGGTTATTTAGTCTGCAGAAGAGAAGAGTGAGGGGGAATTTGATAGCAGCCTTCAACTACCAGCTTTGTGCCGGGAGAGCAGCTGAGCCTGATTAGGGGGTGGGGCTTCTGACTAGGGTCCTATAAAGGTAGCCAGCCAGTCAGGCAGCGGCACAGGAGCTAGCAAACAGAGCTCTAAACAGGGGGGTTTGGATTCTGGTGCTTGTTTGGGGTTTGCTTTTGCTGGGGGCGGGTGGTCTTTTTGGTGTGGCTTGTGTTTCCCAGATTAACAGGACTTAAGTGGGAAGGTGATGACAGATATGGAGGCAGCTGTGGGAGTGACTCCTGTAGTGGAAGACACATTGAGGATGACTGGATGTGGAAGCTGTGGTATGTACATGATCCTGGAGAGGGGAACCGGTAAGAGTTTTTTCTGCATGAAATGTCGTCTGATAGAGCTGATGGAGGAAAAGATCCGAGGTTTGGAGATGCAGGTGGAAAGTCTGGTTGAGTTTAGGAAGGGGTTTGAGCAGATGATGGAGCAAAGATATGAGGTATCTGAAGGGAAAAGCTCAGACTCACGGATGGAAGCACGGCTGGGGAATTTTGAGGGGAGACTGGGTGAGGAAAGTGGTCAGTGGAAACATGTGACTCAAAGAACCAGGCAGAGGAAAAGATGGGCTAGTGAAGGAGAAATAGAGCTTAGGAACAGGTTTGCAGAGTTGAAAAATGAAGAAGGGGCTCAGCAGGTACTTGTTGAAGGTGGAAGGGTAAGGAAGAAGAGAAGAGAGGCTAGTCCTATAAGAAAAGCGGAAGAGTCAAGGGAGACTACACCAAATATGAGCCCCAAGAGGATACAGGATGGGTTGAAGAAGATTATAAGGGAAAATAGGAATGGAAAGAACTTTCAGCCAGAGGGAACAGGGGAGAGACTAGAGAATAGCACCATCACCAGGAAAAGGCAGGTCTATGTGATCGGGGACTCTTTATTGAGAAGAATAGACAGGCCTGTAACTAGAGCTGATCCAGAGAATAGAAGGGGGTGCTGTCTTCCGGGTGCTAAGATACGGGATGTAGACCTGAGGTTGAAAAGGATCCTAAAGGGAGCGGGAAAGAATCCCCTAATTATCCTTCATGTGGGAACAAATGATACGGCTAGATTCTCGCTGGAAAGTATTAAGGGAGACTATGCTAGGCTGGAGAAGATGCTTAAGGAAATTGAGGCTCAGGTGATCTTTAGCGGGATCCTTCCTGTTCCTAGAGAAGGGCAACAAAGGTGTGACAAGATTATGACTGTCAACAGATGGCTTAGGCAGTGGTGCTATAAGGAGGGCTTTGAGATGTATGGCCACTGGGAGGCATTCACAGACAGAGGACAGTTCTCTCGGGATGGACTACATCTGAGTAGGGAAGGAAATAGACTTCTAGGATCGAGGCTGGCACAACTGATAAAGAGAGCTTTAAACTAGGAATTAGGGGGAGATGGATGGGAGATGTCCAGGAAATCTCCATGCCAGATTTTAGCATTGAGAGGGAAGAAGACGAAGTAAGAAAGGATACAGCCGTGGGTAGGAGAATGTATATAAGGAGTGAGGGTGGTGTGGATACTAGTCTAATAGGTTATACTGGCTGTAGAATGACTGTGCCTAATAGGGTACAAAATGTGAGCGAGGCCAAACAGCAAAAATTAAGATGTTTGTACACCAATGCGAGGAGCCTAGGTAACAAAATGGAGGAACTAGAGCTACTGGTGCAGGAAGTGAAACCAGATATTATAGGGATAACAGAAACATGGTGGAATAGTAGTCATGACTGGACTACAGGTATTGAAGAGTATGTGGTGTTTAGGAAAGATAGAAATAAAGGTAAAGGTGGTGGAATAGCATTGTATATCAATGATGAGGTAGAATGTAAAGAAATAAGAAGCGATGCAATGGATAAGACAGAGTCTGTCTGGGCAAAAATGACATTGGGGAAGAAAACTAGTAAAGCCTCTCCTATGATAGTGCTTGGGGTGTGCTATAGACCTCCGGGATCTAATTTGGATATGGATAGAGCCCTTTTTAATGTCTTTAATAAAGTAAATACTAATGGAAACTGCGTGATCATGGGAGACTTTAACTTCCCAGATATAGACTGGAGGACCAGTGCTAGTAATAATAATAGGGCTCAGATTTTCCTAGATGCGATAGCTGATGGATTCTTTCATCAAGTAGTTGCTGAACCGACTAGAGGGGATGCCATTTTAGATTTAATTTTGGTGAGTATCGAGGACCTCATAGAAGAAATGGTTGTAGGGGACAATCTTGGCTCAAGTGATCATGAGCTAATTCAGTTCAAACTAAATGGAAGGATTAACAAAAATAAATCTGCAACTAGGGTTTTTGATTTCAAAAGGGCTGACTTTCAAAAATTAAGGAAATTAGTTAGGGAAGTGGATTGAACTGAAGAATTTATGGATCTAAAGGTAGAGGAAGCCTGGGATTACTTTAAATCAGAGCTGCAGAAGCTATCGGAAGCCTGTATCCCAAGAAAGGGGAAAAAATTCATAGGAAGGAGTTGTAGACCAAGCTGGATGAGCAAGCATCTTAGAGAGGTGATTAAGAAGAAGCAGAAAGCATACAGGGAGTGGAAGATGGGAGGGATCAGCAAGGAAAGCTACCTAATTGAGGTCAGAACATGTAGGGATGAAGTGAAACAGGCTAAAAGTCGAGTAGAGTTGGACCTTGCAAAGGGAATTAAAACCAATAGTAAAAGGTTCTATAGCCATATAAATAAGAAGAAAACTAAGAAAGAAGAGGTGGGGCCGCTTAACACTGAGGATGGAGTGGAGGTTAAAGATAATCTAGGCATGGCCCAATATCTAAACAAATACTTTGCCTCAGTCTTTAATAAGGCTAAAGAGGATCTTAGGGATAATGGTAGCATGACAAATGGGAATGAGGATATGGAGGTAGATATTACCATATCTGAGGTAGAAGGGAAACTCAAACAGCTTAATGGGACTAAATCGGGGGGCCCAGATAGTCTTCATCCAAGAATATTAAAGGAATTGGCACCTGAAATTGCAAGCCCATTAGCAAGAATTTTTAATGAATCTGTAAACTCAGGAGTAGTACCGAATGATTGGAGAATTGCTAATATAGTTCCTATTTTTAAGAAAGGGAAAAAAAGTGATCCGGGTAACTACAGGCCAGTTAGTTTGACATCTGTAGTATGCAAGGTCCTGGAAAAAATTTTGAAGGAGAAATTAGTTAAGGACATTGAAGTCAATGGTAAATGGGACAAAATACAACATGGTTTTACAAAAGGTAGATCGTGCCAAACCAACCTAATCTCCTTTTTTGAAATGCAGCCGATGAAGTGAGCTGTAGCTCACGAAAGCTTATGCTCTAATAAATTTGTTAGTCTCTAAGGTGCCACAAGTACTCCTTTTCTTTTTTCGAATACAGACTAACACGGCTGCTACTCTGAAACCTTTTTTGAAAAGGTAACAGATTTTTTAGATAAAGGAAATGCAGTGGATCTAATTTACCTAGATTTCAGTAAGGCATTTGATACCGTGCCACATGGGGAATTATTAGTTAAATTGGAGAAGATGGGGATCAATATGAACATCAAAAGGTGGATAAGGAATTGGTTAAAGGGGAGACTGCAACGGGTCCTACTGAAAGGCGAACTGTCAGGTTGGAGGGAGGTTACCAGTGGAGTTCCTCAGGGATCGGTTTTGAGACCAATCTTGTTTAATCTTTTTATTACTGACCTTGGCATAAAAAGTGGGAGTGTGCTAATAAAGTTTGCAGATGATACAAAGCTGGGAGGTACTGCCAATTCGGAGAAGGATCGGGATATTATACAGGAGGATCTGGATGACCTTGTAAACTGAAGTAATAGTAATAGGATGAAATTTAATAGTGAGAAGTGTAAGGTTATGCATTTAGGGATTAATAACAAGAATTTTAGTTCTAAGTTGGGGACGCATCAATTAGAAGTAACGGAAGAGGAGAAGGACCTTGGAGTATTGGTTGATCATAGGATGACTATGAGCTGCCAATGTGATATGGCTGTGAAAAAAGCTAATGCGGTTTTGGGATGCATCAGGAGAGGCATTTCCAGTAGGGATAAGGAGGTTTTAGTACCGTTATACAAGGCACTGGTGAGACCTCACTTAGAATACTGTGTGCAGTTCTGGTCTCCCATGTTTAAAAAGGATGAATTCAAGCTGGAGCAGGTACAGAGAAGGGCTACTAGGATGATCCAAGGAATGGAAAACTTGTCTTACGAAAGGAGACTTAAGGAGCTTGGCTTGTTTAGCCTAACTAAAAGAAGGTTGAGGGGAGCTATGATTGCTCTCTATAAATATATCAGAGGGATAAATACAGGAGAGGGAGAGGAATTATTTCAGCTCAGCACCAATGTGGACACAAGAACAAATGGGTATAAACTGGCCACCAAGAAGTTTAGACTTGAAATCAGACGAAGGTTTTTAACCATCAGAGGAGTGAAGTTTTGGAATAGCCTTCCAAGGGAAGCAGTGGGGGCAAAAGATCTATCTGGCTTTAAGATTCTACTTGATAAGTTTATGGAGGAGATGGTATGATGGGATAATGGGATTTTGGTAAGTAATTGATCTTTAAATATTCAGGGTAAATAGGCCAAATCCCCTGAGATGGGATATTAGATGGATGGGATCTGAGTTACCCAGGAAAGAATTTTCTGTAGTATGTGGCTGGTGAATCTTGCCCATATGCTCAGGGTTTAGCTGATTGCCATATTTGGGGTCGGGAAGGAATTTTCCTCCAGGGCAGATTGGAGAGGCCCTGGAGGTTTTTCGCCTTCCTCTGTAGCATGGGGCATGGTTGACTTGAGGGAGGCTTCTCTGCTCCTTGAAGTCTTTGAACCATGGTTTAAGGACTTCAATAGCTCAGACATGGGTGAGGTTTTTCATAGGAGTGGGTGGGTGAGATTCTGTGGCCTGCGCTGTGCAGGAGGTCAGACTAGATCAGAATGGTCCCTTCTGACCTTAGTATCTATGAATCTACCTAAAGGGGGATTACAAAGAGGATGGAGCTAGGCTGTTCTCGGTGGCAGATGACAGAACAAGAAGCAATGGTTTCAAGTTGCAGTGGGGGAGGTCTAGGTTGGATATTAGGAAACACTATTTCACTAGGAGGGTGGTGAAATACTAGAATGGGTTACCTAGGGAGATGGTGGAATCTCCATTCTTAGAGGTTTTTAAGGACTAGCTTGACAAAGCCTTGGATGGGATGATTTAGTGGTGTTGGTCCTGCTTTGAGCAGGGGGTTGGACTAGATGACCTCCTGAGGTCTCTTCCAACCCTGATATTCTATGATTCTATGATCTTGCTCTCTCTTGTTCTGACCAGAAATCCCATCCTGGACCTGAGAAACTTGCCCAGAAAAGTTTCATTAAAACCAACGCTTTCCCACATCAAGTTTGATGAATGGGCATTTTCAGTCTAGTGCCTGGAGCACTGCCTACTTAGCACAGGGTAGGGTGCCCATTGACTGAGGGCAGGTCTGTGCTGCTGCTGGAGGGGGTCATTCCCAGTCTCGGGGGGATGGACACGCACTAACTTTGATGGAGCTAGTGTGCTAAAAACACCACAGTAGCTGCAGCAGCGTGGATGAGAACTCAGGCTAGCTGCTGAATACCATCCCATGTGAGACCCTAGGTGCTCTAACCACCAGGCTGTATGGGAGGGAGGGCGTTTATACACAGTGGCTAGCCCCTCCCACTGCCACAGCCACACTGATGTGTAGCTCCATCAGAGCTAGCACAGGTATGTCTACCCCACGCAGCTACAGTGCGGCTACACATGCAGCTGCAGTGCAGAAGTACACATCAAAGGTGTTAGGGTGTGGGGACTAGGCCGTCTGTCTCCAGGAGATAGGTTCTCCCTTCTGAGGGTTTACCATCCCTTTCAGCCTTTGCAATGAACTTCATAACCAGTCTCTCACTCATTCGCCTAGAGGAGCAGGGGGTTCCCAGGCTAGTCCAACTCAAGCTGCTCCATTCCCAGATAACTACTGGGAGCTCCAGGAAGGGCAAAAAGATCCTTAGCAAGCATCTGTGACAATGCCAGGCCCTGGTTTACAGTTATCTCCCTGTGGGTTTGTCCAAATGATCCATTCAGAGGGGAGCAACGTGGGGCGGAGTATGAAGCCATGTGGGGACTTGGGAACTCTGATGTTTGGTTTCTCTTTTTGGCAGAGAGAGATTTTCCCTTGTCCACGCAAATTAGAAATAACCCAGAATTTAACTGAAAACAAAATCTTTGTTACCTTCCACTGGGGCTCGGTAGATATGCACCCTGGCCATTCCTGGCTGCTGAGTCCGTGTTCTGATCTATAAACTAGGGACGATCAAACTTATTAAGATGATAGATGAGCAAACCCTCAGTGACCAAGGGGAATGTGCTGTCTACATGGAGATGATGGGGATAAACATCAGGGAGTGATAAGAATTAGTTGGGGTTAAGCTAGATGCTATGAATGGCACAAGGTGGTAAAACAAGAAATCATGGGAACTGGTGGAACCAAGGGACAGTAGAATAAAATGAAAGAACCCTTCCCGACAGTGAGTTGCATTAGACCGCGAGACAATTCTATTGACACAGTGGACAATGCCATGTAAAGACCCATCCTTCACTGGCTGCAGATGGTCTAATGGACTGTGCTACCTCTAAAGTCCATGGTGCTAGGGAAAGTTAAAATAACCCTCCTCCCCCAGAGTTTTTATACCTGTTGGGACTCTATTCCAGACTTGTCTGAGCCTCTTAAGGCTGGAGATTAGGCTTTTTTGTGAGATTCCCAGTATTTACTGCTTCTGCTGGCATGAAGATGCGGTAGGAGAGGCCTTTCTTGTTGAGGTGCTTCCAGTTCTGGGAGCCAGGCAGTGCAAAAGCCGGGAGAAATGGGGAAAATAATCCTGGAAAATGTGAATCAGGTTTGTGAAACCTCAGGAGAGGTTTGTCCCCCTGTTTGGTGGGAGCTTTGTGACGTGGGGGGTTCACTTTATCCAAATCTCATTCCTAGTAAACCTGCATTGCCAATCAGAATTGTGAGATTGGGTTAAAAAAAACATTAGATTAAAAAAAAATCTTGGATTCTTTTTGTTTGTTTTCTGATTTCTGAACCTTTAGGCTCATGGTTTCAAGCTTTTCGTTGCAACATAGAGTGCTAGAGACTGACTTTAAAAACAATGAAAGCTGAGTTAAATAAATCATTCAAGGAGCGGGGCTTTAAGAAGAGCACCAATTATTGTGAGACTTGCAATGAAATCATGAGAGATGGCAACATGGATACAGAGCCAGGCCTCAGAAGCTTACCCTGCTTTGTCAGAGACTCGTTGCCTGTCATGAGCTAAACCCGTGAAAAGAGAGAGGTGATCCAAGTGGCCCACATTGAAAGTTAAGGCAACACATTTGTCACTGGACTGATCCACTAATTCCAATATTATGCAGTGGTGGTGAGCGACAGTTCTGTAATCTCACTGCACAGGTCATATTCTGTCAAGGCGAATGTGGGTGCTGTTTTGACTTTCTGGTTCCAGGTTCTTCTAGTTTAAAAGCATTTCAGAGTTATCTTCTCACTTGCTTTCTTGGTAATGCTAGCATCAGGGGAGTCAATATAAAACCTCAGTTCTCCTTGAAAATATTTCCTCTGTGAGCAAAAAGAATGATACAGATTCCAAAGTGGTGCTGGGATATTTGCAGGGCACAGGGCCTATGGGACAAGGATACACAGATCTGCAGGGCAGAAGAAGTTGTAATAGCATTAAGGCTTCCCAGGTTTTCCTCTCACACAGAATAGCTGGGGGAGTTAATATGTTCCCCAAGAAGTAGCTACGTTTTTCCAGGCAAAATCAACTTGGCTTTTCCTCCCACATTCCTAACCTTTAAGGCCCCTTTAACATTATTCCTCTGTCTCCATTGAAACTGACAGCTCCTTCAAATTCAGGAGTGGATAATTTAATGAACCTGCTTTTCTTCTCTCCTCCTGATCGTTGATGAAGATGTCTAATAAGTCTGGCTCTCACACACTTGTGTATCTTTTGGAAGATGTACACAGTGAATTCTCAGGTCTAAATTTTTTTCCCTGTCCCCCATCCCTCCATAGTAAATGTTTAAAGATCTGTCTTGTCCTATCTAGGGACCGAGTGGCTAGGCAGCAGTTCTGCAGAAAAGGACCTAGGAGTTACAGTGGATGAGAAGCTGGATATGAGTCAACAGTGTGCCCTTGTTGCTGAGAAGGCTAACGGCATTTTGGGTTGTTTAAGTAGGAGTATTGCCAGCAGATCAAGGGATGTGATCATTCCCCTCTATTCAGCATTGGTGAGGCCTCATCTGGAGTACTGTGTCCAGTTTTGGGCCTCACACACAAGAAAGATGTGGAAAAATTGGAGAGTGTCCAGCAGAGGGCAACAAAAATGATTAGGGGGCTGGAGCACATGATTTATGAGGAGAAGCTGAGGGAACTGGGATTATTTAGTCTGCAGAAGAGAAGAATGAGGAGGATTTGATAGCTGCTTTCAACTACCTGAAAGGGGGGTTCCAAAGAGGATGGATCTAGACTGTTCTCGGTGGTGTAGCAGATGACAGAACAAGGAGTAATGGTCTCAAGTTGCAGTGGGGGAGGTTAGGTTGGATATTAGGAAAAACTTTTTCACAAGAAGGGTGGTGAAGCACTGGAATGCGTTACCTAGGGAGGTGGTGGAATCTCCTTCCTCTGAGGTTTTTAAGGTCAGGTTTGACAAAGCCCTGTCTGGGATGATTTAGTTGGGGATTGGTCCTGCTTTGAGTAGGGGGTTGGACTAGATTACCTCCTGAGGTCCCTTCCAACCCTGATATTCTGTGATTCTATGATTCATCCCAGCAGCTCCTGACAACACAACCCCCCTCCACTTACTGCATCACCCGTTAGCATTATGCTTTAATTCAGATTATCCAGCCATATTTCTGTCCACATGACAACCTAGTCTGAATTCATGCATCAAGTACAATTTCAGGATACACTGGATTGAATGTTTTAATAAAATCTAATCTAATCTATCTATTATCTTTTAACACAGCCATTGCCAATGTGTCTGAGTAGAAATGGATTTGTGTAGCACAAACATTCAGTCTGAAAGGCAGGATTTTCCTCTTTTTCCTTGTGAGGATCTGGGGCTGGACGTGCGACAAAGGTTTTTTGTGCATTTGAGGATTTGGAGTGGTTTTCTGGAGACCATTTGTCTGGGATCACTTGTTCTTTAGAAGCAGCATAAGCCCAGCCAGCTGCCTCATCCTCAAACAATTCACCCATTCCCCTATTTGTTTAAGAATCCAGTCCCAAATTTCCCTTTCTTTTAACCCCCTCAATGCACTACTTTTCTCTTCCTCCTTGTGTTTGTCTCTCTTCTGCCTGGCACTGGCCTCTTCTCTTCCCCACTTTCTGTCCAATGTGGGCGTGAGAGCTATCTCCCAGGTAGTCCATGCCACCTCAGATTTCTTTTCCTCAGATTTCTTTCCATCATTGACTTTCCTGATCTTGTGATTAGAGCACAGGACCGAACAGCAGGAGAGTGGGTGTAATTCTTAGCTGTGCCACAGGTTTCCTGTGTGACCTTAGAAGAGTCTCTTCGATTGCTCTGTGCCTCAGTTTCCTCATCTGTATCCTGGAAATAATGTTATTTTCCTCTCTTAATTCATTCATGAGACCCTGAGATGGAAGGTGCTAGACAAGGATATAGTGCATCCTTGCTCACAACTCCTTGTAAAACCTCCCTTTTCGCCTTTGCCTCTAGCCTGTTAACATCCTTCTCCAGCTTCTGTGACTGGTCATTAACTTGGTAAACGCTGGGAACTCTCCAAGCGCAGCTGTGTTGTGTGACTGACCTAGTGCAGGGTGGGGCCTTAGGAGAGACAAACCTGGAACTGCCCCTTGCAAGAAGGTTCTAGTGGGCACTAGCCTGCCCTAGAAATGCTGCGAGAGTCTCTCTACAGTCTGCAGGATTTCAGTTGTCCCAACAGAACCCGTTGGAGCTCATTCTTATTACACTCTGTAGGGCACTGAGGATGGGTCCACTTGCCCTGAAATGACCCATACTCCTCTTTCTTCTCTAGAGAGCATGCCTCTAACCCCCAATTGCCCGCCCCCAGTACAGAGCCCCTGGGATCACTGGCAGTGCCCTCCCTAAGCCCACAGTGGGCAGGTGGGGAACTCCAGGCTCCCTGGCCTGCTGCTACGTACCACCTGCCCTTGATGCTTCCAGGGCACAGCACTTAGGGAGGAGGTGTTTATAGGAGGAAGTGGGGCCAGCTGGGCTTTGCTGCACATAGTGATCTTGAACTGGACAAGTAGCCAGCAACGCCTCTTGTCCATCCACAGTGAATCTCCCCACAGGGACCTTCCACATCCAGGATTAGCCAGCCCCTGGATGATAGTCTCTGAGGACCAGCTAGTATCACAAAGGCTCAGAGACAGGCCCTCCCTTCAGCAGGATTTAAAGCCATTAGGAGAGAGGAGAAAGCAATAGCTGTTGGATTTTAACATGAACTAATGTCGAGCTATGCATTTGGGAGCTGAGATCTCCTAAGGTGACCTCTAGGCTGCTGGGTAACAGACCTGGAAGGTTCTGATAATGAAAGGCATTTCTGAGAGCAGCATCCTGAGGATGGGGGGTGAGGGGATGCATTGTGCTGGCTCAGCAGTGGAGGCCATCAGGATTCTAGGCTGCATCAAAAGCATTCTAGAAACAAAAGCAGGTATTTTCCCAATGCACAGGCCATGAAGCGCCCCCAGCAAGAGCGCTCGTTCGCACTGCCTTAGAGAGAAGATTGCTCCAGGCGTGAGCACCAAACCTCCCTAGAGATGTGCAAATTCTGGAGAAAGTCCAGAACAACCGATGGAAGCAAAGGAGGGCATTCTGAGAATGGGCTGTAGAAGTGGGAAGAGAAAAGGTCATTTCTTGGAGGTTATTGCAGCATATACCTGCCTAAAAGGGGCTCGTACAGATGTGGTGGGAATCTGTTGACACTGAGGGTGTGTCTGCTCCAAGCTGAAGGAGTAATTCCCAGTCTGAGGAGACATACCCATGCTAGCTCTGATTGAACTCCTGCTAATCCTATTCTGAATCCTGCTGTACTCAGTGATGTCTTGGGGCAGTGAGGTACACAGGTTAATTAGCAAAAAGAAAAGGAGTACTTGTGGCACCTTAGAGACTAGCAAATTTATTTGAGCATAAGCTTTCGTGAGCTACAGCTCACTTCATCGGATGCATTTGGTGGAAAATACAGAGGGAAGATTGATATACACACACAGAGAACATGAAACAATGAGTTTTATCATACACACTGTAAGGAGAGTGATCACTTAAGATAAGCCATCACCAGCAGTGGGGGGGGGGGAGAGAGGAGGAAAACAAGTGAATTTTGTTTTCAGCAAACAGCTCTCAATAGTTTGGTTCTTTTCATTAAATAATCAGATCCAACAGGGGGTGAATTCCTGGCAAATTGGTGCCATCCACAAGTGATGCCTTCAACCATCATGAAAAGGCAGCAACATGGCAGCAATATGCCCTCCGACTTGGATGATTTTTAACCAATGACAGTTTGGATCAGTAACTAATGTCTGTTCTAAAAGAGAGATAATAGCCTTTGGGCATCGAGAACCAGCTCCTAGAGAAAACACGAGGAACCTCTGGGGGAGTCAATGCTAAGAAAATATTTACTCCTCTGTGAAACCAGCCAGAGCACTAGAGCAAGCTGCCAAAGGACAATATGGATGCTGTCCCTGTGGATGTCCCCATCTGCCACTAGATGCCATCAATCCAGAATGGTTTATAGGTAATGACTTGAGCCCTGCCAAGGCTCTGTCTCATCTGCTCTTCCTCCCAGGAGGTCAGTGCAAGCTATTTTAAAAACCTGGCCAAGGAGCTCTCCAAATGTTGATTCTAATTGTTAATAAATCCTAGAAAACTGGAGATATTCCAGAGGACTAGGTGAAAGCCAAGGTCATGCCACCATTTAAAAATAGCAAGTGGGCTGACCCAGGTAATTATCTGCTAGTTAGCCTGACATCAATCCTGAGCAAAACAAAAACATCAGAAGGGCTTAACCAATACAAACTAAAGGATGGAAATATAGCAAATACCAGTCAGCATAGTTTCATGGAAAATAAGTCTCAAACAAACCTGAGATTTTTCTTTGATGAGGTTAAAGATGCTTTATTTGTTATTTTCTATTGAGATTGCCCCTACAAGTCCAGGACCCTACCGCAGGAGTGATGGAAGCTCCCTAAAATGTTGGGGGGCCACCAGTGCCAAATCATGGCCCTGTCCCTCCCCACAATGCCTCTTCTCCTGAGGACCTGCCCTCACACCACCCCTTCTCTACAAGCCCCTGCCCTCATGCTGTCTCTTCCCTCAAGCCCCCTCCCCTATGCAGCCCCTTTTCCCCAAACCCCTACCCTTGCGCCACCTATTCCCCCTGAGAACCTCCCCCTCTCACTGCCTCTTCCCCCTAAACCCCTGCCCCCTGCATTTGCTCCTCTCCGCCCCCTCCCCCTATTGCTTGCCCTTATGGCTGGTAAAAAGTGATGGGGCCATGGCCCCCTGGTCCCCCCATTCCAGCGCCTCTAGCACTATGTGCTGTTCAAACACAGAACAAAATGATGGTCCCTGATATATTTGTGTATTTGTAATATATTGAGATTTCTGTAAGGTGTTTCACTTAGTGCAGCATGACACTTGATTAAAAATTAGCACTATAGAAAATCCATGTAGCTAAATGAATTAAAAACTGGCTAACTGAGATCTCAAAACGTAATTGTTTATGAGGAATCATCACCGAGTCAGGGGTTTCTAGTGAGGTCCCAGAGGATCGGTTCTCAACCCAACATTATTACATATTCTATGAACAGTCTGGAAGCCAATATAAACCCATTGCTGGTAATGTTTGCAGATGACACAAAGATTGTTGATAAATAATGGAGAAAGGTCACCAATACAGAGCAATCTGGTAAACTGGTGACAATCAAACAACCTGCATTTTAATACAGTGAAATGCCAGGTCATCCACCTTGGAACAAAGAATATAGGCCACACATAGAAGATGGGGAACTATATTGTGGAAAACAGTGACTCTGAAAAGGACTTCGGGGCCATAGTGAATAATCATATGAACATGAGCTCTCAGTGCCATGCTGTGGCAAAAAGGATGAACATGATCCTTGGATGTGTAAACAGGGGAATCTAAGGTATGAGGAGGGAGGTGATTTTAATCCTGATTAGAGAACTAGAAAGTTCTAATCTAGTAGACAAAGTCCTAACAAAATCCAAATACTGGAAGTTGAATCTAGACTTACTCAAATAGGAAATACGGTGCAAATTTGTAACAATGAGGGTAAGTAACCGGTGGAACAGATTATCAAGGGATATGGTAAGAATTCCATCAACTGGAGTGAGTCTTTTAATCAAGACTGGGTATATTTCCAAGAGCTAGGCTGCAGCTCAAGCAGAAATTACAGACTTGGTGCATGAATCACTGGGTGATATAGAATCATAGAATATCAGGGTTGGAAGAGACCTCAGGAGGTCATCTAGTCCAATCCCCTGCTCAAAGCAGGACCAACACCAACTAAATCACCCCAGCCAGGGCTATGTCAAGATGGGCCATAAAAACCTCTAAGGATGGAGATTCTACCACCTCCCTAGGTAACCCTCCTAGTGAAATAGTGTTTCCTAATATCTAACCTAGACCTCTCCCACTGCAACTTGAGACCATTGCTTCTTGTTCTGTCATCTGCCACCACTGAGAACAGCCGAGCTCCATTCTCTTTGGAACACCCCCCTTCAGGTAGTTGAAGGCTGCTATCAAATCCCTCCTCACTCTTCTCTTCTGCAGACTAAATAACCCGAGTTCCCTCAGCCTCTCCTCATAAGTCATGTGCCCTAGCCCCCTAATTATTTCCATTGCCCTCCGCTGGACTCTCTCCAATTTGTCCACATCCCTTCTGTAGTGCGGGGCCCAAAACTGGATGCAATACTCCAGGTGTGGCCTCACCAGTGCCAAATAGAGGGGAATAATCACTTCCCTCGATCTGCTCGCAAAGCTCCTACTAATACATCCCAATATGCCGTTGGCCTTGGCAATGAGGGCACACTGCTGACTCATATCCAGCTTCTAGTCCACTTAATCCCCAGGTCCCTTTCTGCAAAACTGCTGCTTAGCCAATTGGTCCCCAGCCTGTAGCAGAGCATGGGATTCTTCCTTCCTAAATGCAGGACTCTGCACTTGCCCTTGTTGAACCTCATCAGATTTCTTTTGGCCCAATCCTCTAATTTGTCTAGGTCACTCTGGACCCTATCCCTATCCTCTATCATATCTTCCTCTCACCCCTGCTTAGTGTCATCTGTGAACTTGCTGAGGGTGCAATTAATCCCATCATCCAGATCATTAATAAAGATGTTGAATAAAACTGGCCCCAGGCCCGACGCCTGGAGCACTCCGCTTGATACTAGCTGCCAACTAGACATCGAGCCGTTGATCACTACCCATTGAGCTCGATAATCTAGCCATCTTTCTATCCACCTTCCAGTTCATTCATCCAATCCATACTTTTTTAACTTGCTGGCAAGAATACTGTGGGAGACCATGTCAAAAGGAAGGGATAACTCAGTGCTTTGAGCATTGGCCTGCTAAACTCAGGGTTGTGAGTTCAATCCCTGAGGGGGCCATTTAGGGATCTGGGACAAAAATTGGGGATTGGTCCTGCTTTGAGCAGGGGGTTGGACTAGATGACCTCCTGGGGTCCCTTCCAACCCTGATATTCTATGAAAAGCATAGTCTTTGCCCTGTGTTATATAGGTCAGACTAGATGATCATAATGGTCTCTTCTGGCCTTAAAATGTAGGACTCAATTAATTGTTCCTTCCATACAGTATATTCTGCGGGGCTTCATCAATCTAGAGCCTTGTATCGGCTGGGGATTGGAAGCTTTTCCCCAGTGCTATCTTGCTGGTTTCCATGCAAGCAGGAAGGTGTATTATTAGCATTCCATTGTATTCATGTTTAGTTTGGCTTCACAGAGTCTGCACATCTTAGGGAAATACGTTTACAGAGTTGTGGATGTCTCGTTTCATATCTGGCGAGAGAGGATGAGGGAGCTGCATAGCTCAGCCAAGTGTGTTGAATGCTAAAACTGCATAGGAGACAATGCTGACACCAATAAGGAGCAGCAGCATTCAGATTTACACACGTATTAGCACTCAGCCCTGGTTTTTAGCTGAGAATAAGAGAACATACCGTGTCCATCATGGAATGTACACTGGGGAGCTGGGGAATGAACAGCTGTGAGGGCACAGGGAGCGATGGCAGGGCATTGTGGGAAAAATGATGATGGGGAAGACACAGACTTAGTGGGGAAGGAAGATGCTGGGCTGATTTCCTTCTCCTTGGGATTCTCTCTGTTGGATGGTGAAACCAGGAGTGCTTTGAGAGATATCCTGTGACTCCACCTTCCCCTAGCTCACAAATCATGAGTCAGACCCCCCCACCCACGCCAAATCATGAAATTACCAAAAAATCCTGTTGTAGTCTGTCTTTTGACTTGTTAAGGCCCCTCTATCCTCTGCCAGTGCATGTGCGAGAGCGTCAGGCTGAAAAGTCAACCTTGAATGCACACAGCCTCTCCCTGGCTCCTCAGATGGAGACTCCAATTAGCCTCCTGCTCGCCTGTGGCCCTGGCTTCATTCTCACTGAGAACGGTGGCGGGCGTCAGCCAACTTTATTAAGGGCAGCTTCCCTTCCCCGTGCAGATAGATTGTAGGGAAATGGCCACCGTCTGCTGACTTCAGTTCCATTGAAGAGCTGGTGGCCATTTTATAAGGGACAATTTGTGAGTTGGTGCCTTTCATCATGTTTTCATGAGACAGGGAAACGCCTCCCCGAAATCATGAGCATCGCGATGGAACCACCAGAATTGACCATGCTGCTCATGCCATGGCTCCACCATCTCCCAGAGCTTGGCTTTGCCACTTGGGCCTAGGGTGAGCAGCTCTTTCCCTCCTGCCCATCGTGAGCTTGCCCTTGCTGCCCTGGGTTACTAGGCAAGTGAGCCACCTCCACCCCCATAGGTTGGTGCTGCAGCCTCTCTGGCTTTAGATGCACTTTTACAAACCAGGGTTCTGAGGTCAGATATATTTGTGCCTCCCTTCCCAGGGGTGCCATTTAGTGGGGGCAAGAGGGGAGCTCCTGCCCCCCCCGAGTTTTATTCAGGATCTCTGCTGGGGTGCATGTCCTAACCCTAACCACAGACAAAGCTCTTAACTGCCCTGAAGCCTGAGTAGTAGAAGGTGACTTCATCAGAGGAGAGGTGCTGGTCCCAGCTTGTGCCCTGGGGCAGGGAGTCAGCATTTTGTTTGCAAACAGAGGCAGGGTGATTCAGATAAGAAAGGGCTGGTAATTAAATTAAGGATCTGGAAGTCCTTAGATGAGCCTGTAAAACAGGAATCCCTCTGTGGGGACAGAGAGGGGGAATGTGGACAAGAGAAGCAGGGGACTCAGAAGAAATACAGCCAAGCCCTCTGAGCCAAGGTTACACTCAGAGAAGAGGGAGCTGGGAGGGGGCCTGGGACGCAGGTATAATAGGTCAGGGGAGCCTCTGCCTACCCCGGCGCTTCCGCGGCTGCCAGACTGCCGGTTGCGGGGTTTGGTGGCGACGTTTTTGCTTTATTATGCCCCATGCAGGTTGCGGGGCAGCTGAGAAGGCACATACCACCTCCTCAGCCACCCCAGAACCTGCACGGGGCATGTCAAAAGTGTCTTCTAACAGATGCTTTTCCCCTGTGTGGATTGGGTCCAGGCAGGAGAGGCACGGTGCGGCTTCAGCCAGCCTGGGGCTCCTCCAGCCGAGCGGGTGGGGGGCACTCCGGGCTGCTGGTGGGGGGTTGCTCCGTGCTGCAGTTAGTCTGGGGCTCCTCCAGGCAGGTGGATGGGGGTGGGGGAGGTTTGGGCTTCAGCAGGCCCTGGGCTCCTGCAGCCGAGGGGTGGGGGCACTCCGGGATTCTCTAGGCAGGGAGGGCTTGTGGCTCTGGCTGTGGGGGAGGCAGGGGACCTTGGGGCTCCGGCCATGGGGAGGATGCAGGTGGAAGGGACAGAGCCGGGGGCTAGCCTCCCCAAAGGTGAGCTCCACCTGCTGCCCATGGGAGGAGGACAGGTGAAAAGAAGGAGACAAAACCAGGGGAAGGGCTAGCAGTGGTACAGAGAAGTTCCCACTCTACCTGTGGCACTTCTGTGGCTCCATCACACTAGTATCTGAGCAACTCACAGTGTCTAACTGATTTTTCCTTGCAGCCCCTCTGAGGAAGAGCAGGGCTGTTATCCCCATTGTACAGATGGGGCACTGAGGCACACACAGACTAAAGGCCAGATTTTCAAAGGTATTCTGAAGTACCTCAAGGAGAGGAGAGTGATCAGGAACAGTCAGCATGGATTCACCGAGGGCAAATCATGCCTGACCAACCTGATTGCCTTCTATGATGAGATAACTGGCTCTGTGGATGAGGGGAAAGCAGTGGACATATTATTCCTTGACTTTAGCAAAGCTTTTCATATGGTCTCCCACAGCATTCTTGCCAGCAAGTTAAAGAAATATGGGCTGGATGAACGGACTATAAAGTGCATAGAAAGCTGGCTAGATCGTCGGGCTCAGCAGGTAGTGATCAATGGCTCCATGACTAGTTGACAGCCGGTATCAAGCGGAGTGCCCCAAAGGTTGGTCCTGAGGCTGGTTTTGTTCAATATCTTCATTAATGATCTGGAGGATGGCGTGGATTGCACCCTCAGCAAGTTTGCAGATGACACTAAACTGGGAGGAGTGGTAGATACGCTGGAGGGTAGGGATAGGATACAGAGGGACCTAGACAAATTAGAGGATTGGGCCAAAAGAAATCTGATGAGGTTCTACAAGGACAAGTGCAGAGTCCTGCACTTAGGACGGAAGAAACCCATGCGCCGCTACAGACTAGGGACCGAGTGGCTAGGCAGCAGTTCTGCGGAAAAGGACCTAGGGGTTACAGTGGACGGGAAGCTGGATATAAGTCAACAGTGTGCCCTTGTTGCCAAGAAGGCCAATGGCATTTTGGGCTGTATAAGTAGGAGCATTGCCAGCAGATCGAAGGGTGTGATCATTCCCCTCTATTCAGCATTGGTGAGGCCTCATCTGGAGTACTGTGTCTAGTTTTGCGCCCCACACTATAAGAAGGATGTGGAAAAATTGGAAAGAGTCCAGCGGAGGGCAACAAAAATGATTAGGGGGCTGGAGCACATGACCTATGAGGAGAGGCTGAGGGAACTTGGATTGTTTAGTCTGCAGAAGAGAAGAATGGGGGGGGGGATTTGATAGCTGCTTTCAACTACCTGAAAGGGGGGTTCCAAAGAGGATGGATATAGACTATTCTCAGTTGTAGCAGATGACAGAACAAGGAGTAATGGTCTCAAGTTGCAGTGTGGGAGGTTTAGGTTGGATATTAGGAAAAAACTTTTTCACTGGGAGGGTGGTGAAGTGCTGGAATGGGTTATCTAGGGAGGTGGTGGAATCTCCTTCCTTTGAGGTTTTTAAGGTCAGGCTTGACAAAGCCCTGGCTGGGATGATTTAGTTGGGGATTGGTCCTGCTCTGAGCTGGGGGTTGGACTAGATGACCTCCTGAGGTCCTTTGCAACCCTAGTGGGATTTTCAAATGTGCCTAGAAGGTCAGGTGCTTTGTAAACCCCACTAGATGCCTAGCTGCATCTTTGGGTGCCTTTAAAAACCTCTGTCCCTAAGGTAAGGTACCAGCCTGAGGTCAGACCACAAGTCCATGGGGGAAGTAGAACCCAGGTCTCTGAAGAGTAAAATGTAATTTTAGAAACAACTCGAGATTACCCACACAAACCACCAAATATATTTCCATTGTTAACAATAAAAATTTATAGATAGGCAGAGTAAGAAAAATGCTGCTTGAGGGATATTTACTTTGTATATTTTATCAAGTGATGTGGACAATTTGTGTTTTAATGGTTATAAAGCCTTAACTTTGTGAATCTCAACTTTCATGGTCATTAAATAATTTCTGTCTGACCCCCCCCCCACATCATTTCACACGAGTGTGAAAATCTAAATAGATACAAATAAAAGAAAATGCTTAAAATTCACAATTTTGCTCAACTGTGAAAATTTCAATCTTCAGAAATGGAAAAAAAATGCCTAAAAATAAACATTGATATTATCTGTCAAAATTATACAAAATTAAAAAATGGAGTTCTGCCAAGCCTAGTAATAGGACACATATAGTATGATCTGCTTCTGCAAGAAACGGCTCTGGCAGTTGAAAGCGTTCCTATGTTCAGAATCAGTCACCCCAGAGTGATGCTAGGTGGTTCTTGTGCTTCAAGAGCTGCCAATGGTGATTCAGTTGGTGGGACTCATCACTCTGGGGCAGTGCTGAGCCAGTGAACAGCCTGGAGCATTGTGGGACTGTGCTGCTGGAAGTGCCATCTTTTGGATGAGGTATAAAAACCAAGATCCTAGCTTCTTGAGATAATTCAGGATAATCCACTATGTTGTATGCAAGAGCAAAGGAACTGTTAACTCTCATATCTGGGCCAGATCCCAGCTCAGTGATTCCATTCTATCTTCCTATGCTCCACCTGCAGTGTCATGGAAACATTAATCTTCATGGGAGACTCCTTGCTGTGCCATGTTGTTGATGCGGGATCACTGCTGGGTTCCAGAAGTGGCTGATCTGGGACATCTATCCCTAGGGATGCTAGAATAGTGGATTCAGGCTGTAGAGCACTTTGTATGAGAGTGTTTTGGAGGAGATGATTATTGTTAACAGTCACTGTCTTAGCACAGGGCAAACACGGTGCTTCTCAGGGGTAGTGGGAAAGGAGCCCATTCTCCTGGAGTTTCTCCCACTCCCTGCACTACTTTAGATACTGGTCATTCAGGACCTAAACAGTTTGTTTCTATGCAGGACAGTGACACACTGAAATCTCTGGTAGCAGTGACCTCACACTGGAGGCCTGAATGAAAGCCCTAGGACACTCTAGGCAGAATGATATGGCATGAGCTCCGGGAGGTATTGTGCTACCACAGTACTATGTTGCCTCCTTGCTTTTGCTAAGCACAAAGATGTACTGAGCCCTGTGAGGGGGATGTAAGAAAGTAGAGAGGCTCCTGGCTCCCTTTTCTCCCAATTGCACAACCATGCGCGAGGCCCAGTTTTGTAACGACCCTTTAACTCTTAAAGCTAAATAGGGTGGTTCATGCCACTGAGAGCTATTGTTTCAGGCTGTCTCCAGACTCAGGAAGATGTTACTGCATTGATCACATTTTAAGGTTTTCTGTGCAGCTGAGATCTGGGAACATTTTTGTGTGAAGGAAAGCTGAGATTCTGGAGCATGATTCTTTGGGAAGAAGAGATGGTGTTCTACAGCAAATTCCATAGCCACAGAATGTGGCTTTCTCATTCCCTGCCCACAATAGGGAAATATTAGCTGAACTGGTGGTGGTGGTGTTGTTATCCTCATGGGGGGAGCTGAGCCCTAGTGACATTAAGTTGCCTGACACTTTTCATAATGGAAAGATTCCTTCAACCTTTTCTTAGAGAAGCTTTCACTTTTCCATGGTTTGCAGAAGGCTTTTGAAATTTGTCAGGGGAAAAGCCCTCAGGCTAGAGAACGGCCTTTTTTATTCCCCATAAAATTCCTTTCAGATTTACTGAAATATCAGCTATTAAAAAATCGCCATTTCCTTAGGCAAATGCTTACAGCCTGCCAACATAATAACTAAACAAAAGCATTCCAAGTCTGGGATACCACTACTGCTAAAGTATTAGGAATACCTGAGGGTCGCTGGAGTAGTTAGGGGGAAATAGAGCCAGCCTGGATAACTCCTAGCAGAACTAATGCATGGCCCCAGCAAGCTGTGATTCCCCTCTGAGATAACAGCTGTTTACTACTATTAGCTAATCACTTAGCTCAAGTTGTAGTAGTCTATGTTGAAGGTTTTGGGTTCAAACCCTGCTAACATTTCATGATGGGGGGTAGAAGTAAGAAATTTTGCTTTAAAGAATCAATTTAAACCTCGTTTTGTATTTTTACAGTTAATTATATTAAGGAAAGGTTGATTCGTATTGCTGGTATAATTTGATACTTCTTTTTGCTAACTGTTTATTTAAGCAATTACATTGCTTAACATACATTTATTCAGATTCTTCATTTTTACATTGCTATTATGTTGGAAAGTGGGGAATGTCGCATTTCTTATTTACAAGGTGATGATTAATGCTTTACTTTGATTTGTGTCCAGCTGCATTTGGATGGAATTTGGAATTCAATTAAAAATGCACAAACACAGCATTTTAAAATTGTTTTTATTAGCTAAATAAATCTATCTTAAATGTGCTGGATACATAAAAAAAGAAAGTTTATCAAAACATGTTTTGCATTGAAACCTGACTGATTTATGAAACACAGGAAATGTGATCTGTAGTTAGCGCATTGAACTGATTGTTTCTGGTCACCATGTGTCCATTGAAATTTTAGAACTAGTGAATCTCATGCTGTCACACTTAGATTTTATTTATAGACTGGAAGAGGCAAACAAGCTTTCCTAACTCTCAATCAGTTTCTTAACTTTGAATGAGCTAGTCATTGAACTGAACTAATTGAATAAAATGAAATGGAGAAGAAGACATCTCTACATCCTCTACATCTGCAGAAGAAGCTACTGCTATTGAACCCTGGTTTATCCCTTCAACATACTCTTAGCCAGCAACTTCCACCAGTTCAGTGCTTTGACTTTATTTAAAACTTTGGCAGCAAACGTATGCCGCTTGAATATTATTATTCTTTATTTAATTTAAATTATTTTAACAGTTTATGGTAAGTTTACGTCCTCATGTATGTTGTCATAATTTTAATTTTATTTAAATAGGTTTATTTTAAAAGAAAAAATGTATTTAATTTAAATTTTAAAAAATCTAACAAATAAAAAAACAGATTTTGAATTTAATTTTTTTTAAAATCATTGATTTTTATCCACCACAGAACTGCACACCATAGAACTTGTGTTTACCTTTTTTCCTTAAAAATAACCCCCCTAAGATATTACATACCAAAGATAAAACTTAAAAGAATGTTATTGAGGTTGCAAAGTTGAGCACTCAAAAGGAAGGAAATGCCAGTTTTACAATTGCCTATTTGTCTAGCACATATACATTGTGGACCAATCTTTAATTACATGATCATCTATTATTTTTTCCACAGGATCACGCCTCATTCAGTGCACAAGGTAGATGTACAAGGAGACAGAATTAAGGTTGCGCTGATGACTGGCATTTCCTAACGTTTCAGTGCTTGACTTTGCAAACCAAATAACATTCTTTTAACATAGTTTTCAAGTATGTCTTCTTTATTAATGTATATTACTGTACCACCAAGGTCCCATTCATAGATTCTAAGGTCAGCGGGGACCACTGTGATCATCTAGTCTGACCTACTGGATCACACAGGCCAGAGACTTGCCCCAAAATAATTCCTAGAGCAGAGCTTTTAAAAACACTTCCCAGCTTGATTTAAAAATTGTCAGCGATGGGGAATCCACCACAACCCTTGGCAAATTAAATTGCTCCAGTCGTTAATTACTCTCGCTGTTAAAAATTTACATCTTATTTTAAGTCTGACTTTCTCTAACTTCAGCTTCCAGCCACTGGATTGGGTTAGAGCTCATTATTAAATATTTGTTCCCCATGTAGATACTTATAGGCTGCAATAAGGCTACCCCTCTTTGTTAAGCTAAATTGTACCAGCTCTCTACACACATGCAGCCCTGAAGGTTGATAGAGACCGAGCTCAAAGGATTGGCTCAGCATGTAGCACTTAAGTGTGTAGCTAATATGGGGTTATAAGTACCCTGGACACAAACTTGATCTGTTCTTGTCCCACCAGCTGGGAGTGCATGGTTCTCATTAGCAATCATGGGGATGCTTCTCCCCCATGGGGGTGTGGTAATAAGGTTGATTCTCCCCGAATGCTCCTATCCAAGTTATATGGTACTCTTCCCCACTCCATGTGGATGTAATTTCTGGGGAGTGTAATTACTGGCATGAGACTAGCCCCCCACCCCCCAACTTGTACCCCATTAACCTACTAGCACATATTCAACCTAAAACACATAATCCCTGCTCCCCTCAAAGCCTTCCACCTCAGTCAAAAATAGGGGAGAAACTGATGTTACTTTGCAAAATGGGCTTAAAAGCCATAGGGTGCATTTCAAACAATAGCAATTTACAGCTGGGAATTAAGCCACCCGCCTCACGCCATATGCTATAAACAAAAGTAAAGTGCTGTTTGCATCAGCAAAAGGTTTTATATTGTAAAGTAGCCCCTTTATGTCCACCCAGGAGTGAATTCAAATGATTATTGACCCTCCACTGTAGTAAAGCTGCATTATAATATCTCCAAATCAATAGAGACAAGAAGAAAGCAGGAGGGAAAGGTTCTGGCTTTGCAAACTATAGAAAATTGCATTTTGCTTTGGCATCTTAGAAAGTTTGCAAAGCGTCTATTAGAGGTCCCAGGAGCCTTTTCTTTCTAATTGCTGTGTTTGACAATGCAATCACACGCGGGACTAGCAGAAAGGCAGCTAATGGACCCACTTTAATTGCTTCCCAGTTCTATGAGTCATAACACTTGTAAGAGGGCAAAGGGGAAGTGCTGCAGTTTGACTGGAGGAGATTTCTGGCTTTAACGAAAGCTCAGGAGGAACAAATGAAAAACTCCAAGCCAAGCTCTTGGAAGAAGTGAAGGTGCCAGGTGCTGAGTTTTCTTTTTATCTTTTGCTTTTGACTGGAACTGTGTTTTAAACCAGTAAAGTTTTAATAATGATCTGGAAGGGAGAAGGGAATAGCCTCTCCTGCGGCTGGAAATCGATCTCACCCTGAGGGTCTTTACCTCCACAGGGATGGGTAGCGATTGAAACAGCGCTAGAGGTGGTGTGCCTGGTCTGGGAGTCAGGGCTTTGGCTGGGGATCTGTGCTGAAGTGCAGTGGTTGATCCTTCTGTAACAGCTGTGGGAGCATGCTGGGTGTGTGGAGGAGTCTTCTCTCTCCTTTCTCCCAATCTATGGGACAGAATCCAGGGCCATTAGACTGGACAGATATGGGGCCTGTGGTGAACTGGAACCCACAGTTGGGCTTGCAATGCAGAAATCTGGGAAAACGAGTTCTAAATGTGCCAGTCAGGCACCGGTGTAGCTGGGCCCCTGCTCTCCCTCCCCAGGCCCATCCCTTTGGTTACCTGCCTTCTCTTGTTCAGGTGGCAACATCAGGGGCCCTGCCCCACCAGTGACCTCTCAGCTGGGTGCTGGCAGGGTCCACCCTGTGGACTCCGACTCCCTGAGTGGCGTAGCAGCCAGTGTCCTGCAGGGTTGCAGGCCCTCTGCATACAGGGAAGGGAATGGGCTGGTTAACAGACACACAGCCAAGGCCTTGCTCTGGTCTGGGGCATGGGCAGGTGTCTGGTTTTCAACCAGAAAGTCCTGTTGAAAAGGGGACTTGACCGTATCCAGTCAGATCTACTGCCCGGGCACCCAAAGTCCAGTTAGTATGGGTAGGGGAGATGGGGAGGTGCCGAGTCCTCACCTGTGCCAGCCCCTACTCAGCTGGGGCTGCCTTCTACCTGTGTCGGGGGGGGAGTGGGGAAAGAGCAGCGACCAAATGCAGGAAGGGGAGAAGAGGAGCAAATTGGGGCGTGGCCTCAGGGGAAGAGGCAGGGCAGGGGTGGGTCCTTGGGGAAAGAGGTGGGGCTTTGGGGGAAGGGGTGGGGCTTCGGGGAGGTTCTGGCACTCCTGCTGGAGTATCTGGTTTTTAAATATTACAAAGTTGGCAACCCTATGGGCAGGATATGACACCAGGCCTCTTTTTAACTCACAGTAGTAAAATCCCCCAAGCACTGGTTCCCTCAGCAACTAACATCACCGAAGGGGCTTAATCCTAAGGGATCCTGAGCACCAACCACTCCCACTGTGGCCTCCAAAAGTTGCAGATGCTCAGCCCTTCCCACGATTGGGCCCCTTTATTTGGACTCAATTAACCCTGTTCATAGGGTCGAGAGGTTGCAGGCCACTGTCCTGGCTGGTATATGTGACATCCCCGCTGTATCTGTGCTGCGTTCATACTGCTGAGCTTTGAAGCTCTGATTCTTTCTTCTCTGCTTTGTGCTCGGGGTAATCAGAGGCAGCAGGGTGTGAATGGTGCTGGAAAGAATACAACGTGCTGCCCAGGCCACAAAGACACGGCTGTTGTTCCCCCAGGCTGGGTCTCCATTATCTGTCAGCTCCCAAGGTGGGGAAACTAGAAAGCGGGGTGGGGGAAGGAGATGAGAGAAAAAGATGGAGGAGAGGAAGATGGAGGGAGGGACAGGGAGGGAAAGAAGGAAACGCAGATGGCGGAGGCCCATACATATATACAAACGGAAACACATGCACACACACTATCCACCTACCCACACACCCCTAGTACACACACACACACATACGTGCACACACACACACTGTCTGAAACAGCTCTTAAAATCCCCCCCAAATACTCCCCACTCCCTCCTTTCTCAGCCTCTTCGGAAGTGCCACCATCCTGCCTGTTACTCAGGCTGGTAGCCTGGGTGTCGTCTTTGACACCGACCTCTGTCTAGCACCTTCCATCCAGGATATGTCTAAATCTTGCCCATTCTTGCTGCAGAACAGCTGTGAGATCCTGTCCATCCCCACCGCTAAAATCCTCATCCAAACGCTCGTCATCTCAACCCTCCGTTACTGCACCGTCCTTCTCTCTGTTCGAGACCAATGCCATCTTGCCTGACTCACGCCCATTCAGGACATTGCTGCGGTCTCCTAGTTCATTGCTTTGGCCATGTTAGCTCCCTCCTCTCTGTTGCATCAAATATATGCTGCCTATCTCTACTTTGATTGCCCTTCACAGCCTATCCCCATCTCCATGTCATCTATCGTTCGCTGTCCAGATGTTGACTCCCACCTCCGAACAGTCAGAGATGTTAGCCTCCATCACCCACTTGCTGCATTTTCAAAGAAGCATCTTCATGCTTTCTCCCCGGCAGCCACTCATGTTTGGGAGGAGCTCCCCACAAAGATCCCCAAAGCTACCTCACTGTCCCTCCTTAACACTTGCTTTTGCTGTGATGCCGGCAACAGACTTGTCAAAGGTTAGGCCCCTGGTGTGCAGAGACCACTGCCCATCATGCTGAGCAATTTCCATTGTTTCCTTATGTTCCCTTGTCTGTCTGTATCCACCGCTTGTCTCTTGTCTTAGACTGTTAGCTCCTTGGGGCAGGGACTGTCTTTCTGTTCTGTTTGTACAGCGCCCGACACAATGGGGGCCTGGGTCATGACTGGGCTCCTAGGGGCTACCTCAGTGCAAATACTACTACTACTACTGAACATAGCACACTTGCCAACACACACTCACAAACACTCCAACCTACTACACACACATGCACACTGACAAATGCTCACACACAAACACTCTATCCTACACACAGAAAAACACACATACCTCTTACATACTATCATGCACAGGTACACTCAGAAACACACACCCCATATTACACACACCTGGAAACACACTAGCCTACACGCTTGCACACAGCTGCTTCGTCCAGCCCCAGCATTCAAAAATAATGAGTCAGGTTCCAAAAATCATAAGATTTAAAAAGAAATAATCCCCGTTCTGTCAATTTGCCTTCTGAGCATCTAGGGGCCATGTTTCCCCAATTTTCTTCTCAGCCAAAAGGGCTAGAAACTTTTTTTTTTAAACTTACTTTTTTTTAGTGGAAACACAAGATCTCACCTCAGTCCAAGAGTTGGGGCTTTAAGGAAGAAATCAAATATTGTGAGGCATGTGATCAGATCACAAAAGGTGGCAGAGACAAACACCCACACGCTTCCTACACGTCATCCATTTCATCCACCCACAATCACACACAAATCCCCACACACCTACTACCCACACACAATCAAAAACACGCACGTGTCTTTTAAGCAGAGCCCGGTTCCATGTTCCAGCTCCCAGTCAAAGCCCCGCCCATAGGCTGGGACACTGGGAGGGGGCTATTTTTTCCAGAGCAAATGCCATGGCAGTGGGGGCATGGGGGGGATGACATGCAGAGACAAGGGCGCATCTTATGGGAGCTCCTGGTCTGTCTGGGGTGGATCGTCCCTGGGACCTGGGCTAGGGATGGCAAGTGCAGTGTATGTTCAAGGACTGAAATAGCTGCAGTGCCCTCCGAGTTGGGGCTGGGAGGAGAGCGAGTGCCCCTGCCCCACTGAACTAGGGTTGCCAGACCTCCAGGACTGTCCTGGAGTCTCCAGGAATTAAAGCTGAATCTTTAATTAAAGATGATGTCATGGGACAAAGCCTCCAGGAATACTGCCATCCAAAATTGGCAGCCCTACGCTGAACTCTTCCATTGCTGGGGCTGCAGCACTGGCGTGGACCTCAGCAGCCTATCCTGGGTCCCTCTCTGATGGCTGGGGAAGACAGTCCTGGTGACCGGCACAGCTAAGCGTCAATGAGCCCTGTGAGCACAGGGCCCAGCCCAACAAAGGGAAACAAATTGGAAGTGAGAAAAAGCTTGGGAGACCATTGACAGGAGCTGTCTGTGGTGAAATGAGCTTATCTGAGCCACTTGCTAGCACCGAGCTTGCTAATTAAAAGCCAGAGCAGCAGAGAGGTTTGTGCCGCTTGGAATTACTTCCCGTCTGCTGCTTCTCTAGCAGCCAGAAATCAGAGCCACTGACAGGCTGCCAGCAGCAGAAGCAAGACCTGTCACCTTCCTTCTGCTCCTGTGGGCTGGGAAGAAACACTGCCACGCCTCTGGCTCTGTAGGCCAAGAGACCGGGGCTAGGCCTGGGCAGACAGCCAACAGCTGTGTCCACCACCAGGGACCTGCGGGGCCCTCACTGCACAACGGTACAACACAGCCAAATGGACAGCACTGAAAGCAGGTGATATAGCTCTGAGGATGGGGATGGAGCGGGTATATTGACATGCCATCCCGGTCCCTTGTGCGCAGGAGGAGGGGTATATTCACAAGCATTCCCATCCTGTCCCCTGTCTAAAATCTGCCGTCACACCGGTTTCTGTCTTCTGCATTGGTTATGTTGTGCCTCCCTCCCATACTGGCAGGGCACGTGTGATGCATCCAGGGAGACATTCGATTTACTCCCAGGTAGGTTTTAGGCCCTGCACTATTGTAAATGCCGGTGAGGAAGAGCTGGAAGCAGCCCTGATTTCCCAGGCAATATGTGTAGCCTGGATGCTGTGTTACAATGAAGCGGATGCTGTTGTGGTGCTGACTGAATTCCACCACTCTAGCGCCATCCCTGACCCCCGGATGCTATGAATCACGATGCTGAAGAAACCTCCAGAAAAACATATTTCCTTTCCTGCAATTTTTCTTTCTGAGCGGGAGAGAAATCTGCTGGCCAGAGAGATGCCGGGATTGTTTTAATTTCCCAGGAGGCTCCTCCTGGTGTGACACCTCCCCGGCAGGAGACTTCAGTTGCCTTGTGTTACTTTACTCCATACAATGGGATGGGATGTGTCAAAACATGACAAGCCAGCCAGAATGTGTCATAATACTGAGCTCAACATGCAACCTTCCAGGGAGGCACAGCAGATAATAATATCAGACTCATATTATCCCAATGTGCTGGGTCAGTGTCATCTCACAAGTGAAATATGATATATAGGAATCTCATGTCTGTGTGGAAATATTGGATCAGCTACCGATTTATTAGCTATGCCGAGTGAATTCTTATGACAGGAGTAAACATGCATCTTGGTTTCCAGCCTTTTATCACGTGAAAGAGACTCTTCCCCCTCAGCCACTTTGATACCTTTGTCGTTGCTTCAGTAAACATTTGGTGGAATTTCCATATGATTTATGCTCTTATCATCTGAGTTTGAAGTTGCTACTTAGACTCAGAGATGAGGAGATTGCATTAGACACAGTATCAGCTTTCAGGCTTGCCTGTGAAATGCAATCAGCCATTCGAGAGCGGTGTTTTGATTCCATTGCACATATGTTGGCTGGAACTGCCAGGACTCTCTCTGTGTCTCGCTAATTTGTCCAGTTCCGTGTCAGTGTCTTGGTCTGCCCGATTCTCTGATCACTACTCTCAAGCTACTACTTTAAATTTAGCTGTAAAGAGGCATTAAAATGCATGACCAACATTTCCGGTTTCTTAACAAAGACCAAACCTGCCCTAGAAATGAACACAGAAAGATGCTCTTTGTCCCTTCGCTCCAGATGCTGTGATGAGCTGGAAAGGAGACATGTGACACAGAAAGGAGCATGATCACGTGTCCCAAATGGCTCGGGGCGTTTTGCCAAGGGGCATGTGCTGTCACTGCTGCTGCTTTCAGATCATGGTTCAGCAGATTAGTCAGAGGGACCACCTTAATTACATGGCTGCTAATTACTAGGAGGGCCCTGTTAAAAATGCCTTCCCCGGTTCCTCAGGCTAGTCTCAGCCTGTAGTTCTCGCTGGTGTAATGGGCCCAGGGTAAGATGCATCTTTTGCTGTGAGCTGTGGTGCACTTCAATGTCTTCCTGTGGGTTTCTGGGTTATGGAGAGAGGAGAACACACTGGATCTGTTGCCTGTAGTGTGTCTCGTTTCACAACCAGGCATGTACCCAGTACCAGGTTTACAATGGCACCAATGGCGCTATGGTGCCGGCCCCACACTCAGAAGGACCCCTGGTGCTGGACCATGGCACTGCCCCTCCCTCTCCACTTGTGCTCTGCCCTGAGGCCCTGCCCCCACTCGGACCTTTCCCCCTGAGGTCCTGCCCATCTCTTGCTCCTCTCCACCCCCTGCTCGCTCCTCTCTGCTCCCTCCCTCTGTGCAAGTGGCAAGGCAGGGCCTTGTGGGGAAGATGCCAACCAGAGATGGGCTTTGGGCGGGGGGGGACAGGAGAGGGGCCACAGTCCAGGTGCCAGGGTGCCACAAAAGATTAATCTGGCCATGCATGCACCTCAAGTCACCCAGCTTGCATTGTGAGTTTTTTGCTAATACATATTTGGGGCCGGGCCCTGTGAGGGCTGACTGCTCTCACCTCTCACCAGTTTCAGTGAGAGTTGAAAGCACACAAGCCCAGATCCTCAAAGATATTTAGGCATGAAACTCCCATTTGAGGATCTGGGCCCCAGCAGCTTGTGGGGCTGGGCTCTGGGAAGGAGTGGGGCTGAGATTCAGCATGCAAATGTGTTGCCATTTCACACTCATTGCATGCAAAGCACAAATGAAAGATTCTCTTGTGATGCAAACTCTCAGGGGTCCTTGAATCTGGCTGGGCACAACCTCCCCCCAGCACAGTGTCACCCTCTGGCAAACATAAGCCATACCCCAGTGCTCTTTCAGAAATACTCCATGGATTTCCTAGGAGAAAAGGGAAGGCCAAGGTATGAGATCACACAGCACTTGTCTGCAAAGTGGTCAGCATTAGAAGAGGCAGAAATTAAGCCCAATGTCCTAGTGTCTCTCTATAAACATGCTTGGCTTGTCAGTTCTTCTGAGAGTCGGATGCAATCATTTCCTGCAGAACAAAGGGGTTAGTGCAGAGAGACAGCTGATGGAAAGGCAAAAGAAGAGATGCTAGTTCACATTTCTGTAAGTTCATGTACCTGCTTGGGGGGGCGGGGGGAGGGCTGGGATAGTAGAGGGTGCAACATGGGTTGTGGTGTGCCAGACTAAGAGGAACTAAAAGGGTAACACCAGCACAATGCAACCCATGCCTGCCTACTGCACCCTCTGCCATCCCAGCCCTGGGCCACTCCTGAGCAAAGGGCTTGTCTTCATGTACAGCAATGCAGCCAACATAGCGCTATCCCACCATATAGCACTGTCTACACGGGAGTTAGGTTAGTGTAACTACGTCACTCAGGGGTGTGGATTTGTCACCCCCTTGAGCGTCGTTGTTATACCGATATAGGGCTGTAGCGTAGACCTGGTCCTAGTCTTGAATAGTGCTTAACGGGGCGGTGATTCTGCCATGGAAAGAAATGCCCCCAGGGAATAAGGCTATTTACTACTTTGGGGTAGGGACTGTCTCTGTGTTAGGACATTTATCCAGAGCCTCCTTCCACTTCCTGATCGTCACAATACACAATGCAATACTACACTATGCAGAAATGATAGGAACAGTAATTTCCACTTGTGGCCTAACTCTGAGGCCTCCCAAGTGTGAAAGACTGATGCAGCATTCAGACTGTCTCTCCAAGTGTACATTGATTTTAACTATTGTGTTGAGTGGCAGAAGAGTTTTAATTCTTTATTGTAATTGTTTGGCTGCCTGGCACATGCTGTTTGCGGATACCACGTGGTTAACGCAATGCACTTGCAAAGGTGAATTTCAGCCTAATACATGAGTTGCAGAGAAAAATGCTCTCCTGTAACTGACTCTAATTTACTTTCTATTTTTGTTGTCCTTTAGGAAGCAAACTGCTGATTTTGGTGCTTTGCTTGAACATCCAGTTGGAAGTGGAATCTTGCCCCGGGGCTTGTGTATGCTACAGTGAACCCAAGATCACAATAAGCTGTCAGCAGCAGGGACTGACAGCAATCCCCACTGAGATCCCCATACAGACCCAACGCATCTTCCTGCACAACAACAAGATAACCCTGGTGAGGTCCACCAGCTTCAGTTCCTGCCGCAACATGACTATCCTTTGGATCCATTCCAACAACATCAGCCTCATCGAGTCCGGGGCATTTTATGGGCTTGACAAACTGGAGGAATTAGACCTCAGTGACAATGTGAATTTGAAGTTCATCAATCCCACCACTTTCCAGGGTCTCATTCACCTTCACACCTTACACCTGGATCGCTGTGGGCTCCTGGAGCTCTCCACAGGGCTTTTCCGAGGGTTGTTCTCCTTGCAGCATCTCTACCTTCAGGATAATAACCTGCAGAACCTGCTGGATGACACTTTCCTAGATCTTGCAAATCTCACCTATCTGTTTTTGCATGGTAATAAAATTAAGAGCTTATCAGAGAATGTCTTTCGTGGGCTGATCAACCTGGATCGGCTCCTGTTGCACCAGAACAGAGTCAGCCTGGTTCACCGCAGGTCTTTTCATGACCTTGGGAAAGTGATGACCTTGTATCTGTTCAATAACAACTTGACAGTGCTCTCTGGAGAAACGATGGCTCCCTTGGTGTCTCTCCAATACCTTCGTTTAAATGGCAACCAGTGGATCTGTGACTGTCAGGCTCAGTCCCTCTGGAATTGGTTTAAACAGTTTAAAGGATCTT
Organism: Dermochelys coriacea; assembly: GCF_009764565.3. NCBI lineage: Eukaryota > Metazoa > Chordata > Testudines > Dermochelyidae > Dermochelys > Dermochelys coriacea. The sequence goes on along the minus strand of NC_050082.1, from coordinate 4,669,045 downwards.
CGTCAGAGCTGGAGTGTCATCTGCCCGCTAACTTGGCAGGGAGAGACCTCAAAAGACTGCAGAGCAGCGACTTGGAAGGATGTGTCGACTCTTTCAATCAGATAAGAACAAGTGTTTTTAGTACTAAGACCAGATCTGGCAAACTGCCAACCACCGACTCCCCACTAAATTCCCGGGACGGCTCCCAGAAGTGCTGTCAACCGGAAACTGATAAATCCTTTATTTATGAAGCCAAGGGTAAGGCAGGTCCATCTTCACACAGCAGCCGGCCGTCCCCCAATAACCCTTTCAAAGATAAGGAGAACATGTCCAAAATCAAGTACATCGAAACGGACCCTTCCAAAAATGGGAGCAACAAGCAGATAAATGACTCCCCTTTTGGGACCTTCCCCAGCGTTGTAGACCCTCCATTGACCAAGTTGAAACCAGAATTCCTAGCTCCCATTCAACCCTCCACTGTCCCAACCAAAAAGAGGCAGGGGTGCTCTAAAAAAAACAAGTCGAAGGCCCAGTGCCGCCTCACCCAGCAAGGAAACAGCTCCACATTACAACCAAGCCTGAATCTTTTGCTTCCCCTCTTGGTGTGGAGCTTACTGTTGTTCTGCTAAAAGCAACTTTTTCCCTTGGTCAATGACACATTAACACCAGAATTTTGCTGACCTCCATAAATGTTGCAAGAGTGAAGCAAACTGCTATACACCCCAAGAAAGCTTTGTTACACAAAAGTTAACTGGATGCCTTTATAAAAAAAAAAAGACAAAACCAAGATGTACATAATTTATTTGTCCTGAAACCTGTGAGTTATATACTTTTGGTCTTTGGAACTGCACTTACTCACATAGCAGCTTTTGCTACAGCAGATGGTAAAGAAATATAATTTACACACACACACACACACAAAAACAAAACAAAAGAGTATTTAAGAAAATGTTCCTGAAAGAATGTTTAAAATTAGTTTGTAACTTGAACTCATACTGAACGGCGTTGCAAGTTCCCATTTGCAGAGGTGATGCATTTGATGCTACTTTACTCCTATGTTTATGAATATTGCAGTTTTACTGTGTTCATTTCCATCACGCCATGTTTATGGGCAGCATTTGTTAAAGAATGCTGCCTTTTCCTTCACTGAGATTGCAGTATATATAGATATGCATTTTATTTTACTTGTGTACAAGTATACAAAAATATAAAATAAAGATTTCTTTTTCCTAAGCTGTCGTTATCCACAAGAAGTGAAGCATGCTGGTTAACTGAAAAGCTTGGAAAATAAAAGGGGCTCAGATCTTCCCATTTAACTCTCAGGCGTGGGAGGTAGGGTCCAATATCTAATGTGAAGGCAATAAATGAGACGTACTTTGCACCATTATGCAGTCTTTAATTGGCATCAACAAAGGATTTCCTTGAATGAAACATGCAGAGCTAATGCTCCAGCTTCCCTTCCCATCTGTCCTATAGCTTCCCCCAACATCTCATGCATATTTCAAGATGCTCAGAATATATGAAATATGAAATATGAAAATATGAAAATATTAACCCAGCCCCCTCCAAGCCAAATGTTCCAAACTCTTTGGTGTAGGAATGGTGACTAAACAATCCTGAGTGCTCACAGGAGTCACAAAGTGCATTTTTCTTTAGGCCTGTACAAATTACTGAATCCAACCTGGTGATTAAGGAATCTGCCTGCTAATACTCGGGAAGTGTTTCCAGAGCAATGCTGTGTTCACATTTGGGTGTGTCAACCAGGAAACATAGCCCCAGACAGGCTGTTGCTAGACAATAAACATGGCCTTGTGGCCAAGCAATGGCTAGGTATCAAGGAGATCTGGGTGGCCTGCCCAGGAGATCTGGTGGAATTCACTGCATTAGCCCTGCAGCTCACTTTCCCATCTGTACAATGGGGATAATGCACCCTTGTGTTATGAAGATAAATACATTGCTGTCTGTGAGGTGCTCAGATACCATGGTGATGGGCTCATAAAGTACCTTGGATAGAAATCTGTATGTTTCTTTTGTATTAAAAACAGATCTGTCTCTTTGTATCCCAGGTTATTCCAGAGCTGTGGGGGCAATCATTAGAAGATGGATTGCTTTTCCCCATAAAGTGGCCAGGTTTCCTCTGTGATCTGTAACTTCCTCAGTGAGAGGGTGAAGTCATTTGTATCTTTGCATCTAAGCCTGATTTGTAACATGCAGGTGGCACGTAATGACTTGACCTTTGCATCTTTATTCTATGTGAGTCACCTTCACCACTGCCTTCCATTTTTGGCAGTCCCTTGCTGCAGTCTTAGCTTTTTCCCATGTCATTTTGATAGCTTTCAGTTCTGCTTCGGTTATGTGTTTTCCATCATCTTTGGTCTGCCCCATTGCCTCTTGTTCTGGAGATTACAGGCCTATGCCTACAGAGAAAACTAAAAGCAAAAGAATCAACGCACGAGAACCACCAATAACATTTTTCTGGGATTGACAGAGAAGAGGTCTGACACTTCACATATCTTGGCAACACTGTAAGCAAAGCAGGTGGAACAGGCAAAGACACGAAAGCCAGACATGCTTTTGTAACCCTAAAGCCGAGCTGGAGTAACAGAAACCTGGCCCTCCGAAGTAAACTTTGAATATTTAACACCATTGTAAAATCTGTCTTACCATATGGTGCTGAAACTTGGAGACTTATTAAAATCTTACTAACTAAACTTCAAATTTTTAGAAGCAGCTCCCTCAGACAAATCCTCAACATCAGAGGGCCAGAAAAAAATCACAGATGAAGAGCTATGGAGGAGGATGAAATGGAAAGGGATAGGACAGAAAATTGTGGAATGAAACTGAAGCCAGCTAGCTGACACATGGAGGAAAGAACCAAATACTATAATAAGACAGGTACTGGCATGCAAAACTTTGGTCTAATTCTGGCTCAGATACCATGGTGATGGGTTGGGTTTGGTGCAGGGCTGGCTGGATGGGTGGCATTGGTGGTCTGTGATATATAGGAGATCAGGTTCGATGACAGGGTGGTCATCAATAACAGGTGAGTTTCACAGCCAAATATTTGCCATAGTAGAGCAAAAATGTCTGCACTGATGCACCGACATCCAAGTTCAAAACACTCCAATCTGGGAAGGCCACTCCCAGATCCACATCTAAACCTCATGAGTGACTTGTGTCTCTGAACTGGGCCAAAACTGAATCCCACATCTGACCCCCTAAACGTCAAGGTCACGCCAATCCAGCCCCGAGCCCTGGCACACACCACGAGGCAGAAGCCCCAAGCCTGGCACCTCCTGTGGGGCTGAAGCCCTAAACCCTGGGGCTCCAAGAAATATTCGGTAAGAATTTAAGCCCTGTCTATGGCCTGCAGTGGAGTGGGCTGAGAGAAGCTTTGGGAGAACGATGCTGAAAAGGGGGGAGAATATGGGGGGGGAGAGGCAGCCAGATACCACAGTAATGGGCACAGCATTATAGATTAGCATAGATAGGCCTGTTCCAAAGTTGTTTCGATTCTGGGTAAGCAAGTTTAAGTTAAGGATCAAGACCCCATTATCCAATGCGTAGTCACCAAATGCAGCTATAACCCTCCCATCCCAGCGCATGAGTTTGGGTTCAGGGCCCTGCTTTGCTTCCTGGGGCTTGGAGTGACTGTGCTCAGTTTCTGTCACTCGTTGCTGTAGTCTCCTTTCTGCACCTGGGTCTCACCTCGCCTGGGAGGGCCAAGGGGCAGATGGTGGGACAGGGATGGGACTAGAGCAGGGGTTGGGGGAGATAGCCAGGAAGGCAGGGGGTGGCGGAGGACAGGGGAGAAGAAGGGGCAGGAGATGCTTTAGCTGTGTATTGATGATACTGATATATAACAGCAGCTGGCCCGTCCTTAATGCCTCTCATCCGAGGATCTCAAAGCCCTCCACAAAGATGCACCAATAAATCCTGTCAACCCCATAGGCAGGGCAGAATTTCTAACCCCAGTTTACAGCATCACAGAGGCTAGGTGAGTTGCTTAAGTTCACATGGGGAATCAGTGGCAGAGTCAGGACCAGAACCCTGCCCCTCACTTCCTCACCTGACAGCCACTGTTATTAGGGGCTCCTGGTCTGGCCTGGGGCTTCCCCGCAGTTGGATTCTTGTGGCAGACTTAAGAAGGGTGGCAGGGTGACACAACAGTGTATTTAAATACCAAAATAGAACCAGCCTCCCCTTAAGCGCCTAGGATCCTACATGCGGCATTCCCAGCCAGCGCAGCATCTGTCCTCAATTGGAGGCCCTAGGCCCACCATGGCACAGGGCCCCCAGGGCTCCAACACCATAGCCCTCCCCTGCCTTGGAGTGGCAGGGGCAGCAACATGGAGGGCAGGAGTGCAGTTGTGGCGCTAAGTAGCTCATGATTTTATGGCCTGCCTGGAGATCATGGAATTAGCCCAATACTGGGACTTTCCAAACGAGGTGTGTAGTGGGGGTGGCAGCGGGGATTCCTGCTTCAGCCGCCTGCTGGTGGACAAATCCTGGCATTGGGCTACTCCAGCTGCTCACGGGCGCTAGCATCTCATCTGGTTGGCCAGCGAGGAGAAGGGGGCAGAGCTCAGAACATGGAGCATTCAGGCTCCCCTCTCCGGCCTGCCCCACAGTGACTCCCGGCAGCCACATGTGCTACTGGTTTGGACACATGGTTTCTAAAGCCAGCCTTTCATGTCCTGATACTGTAAGTTGTGCAGTGCCCTGAGCACCCAATGGGGTCATTGGCTGCTCAGCGCATCACAGGATCAGGCCCTTCAATCACAGAGGCCCAGTGGCATTATGGACCTGAAAGCAACGACGAAGGACGCAGCACAACGCTTGGAAAAAACCACGGGCAAGAAGAGAGTGTAACGATGGGTAGGGCCTGTCACCGGAGCAGTGAAGTGTGAGTTTGCTGAAGCTGAACTCCTAGGGTTGCCAACTTTCTAATCGCACAAATCCGAACACCCTACCCCCGCCCCTTCCCCGAGGCCCCGCCCGCACTCACTACATTCCCCTCCTTCGGTGGCTCACTCTCCCCCACCCTCACTCACTTTCACTGGGCTGGGGAAGGGGCTTAGGGTGCAGGAGGGGGTGAGGGCTCTAACTGGGGGTGCAGGGTGGGATTCTGGGAACTGTGGTGGGATACCAGAGAGGTGAATTTAAACCAGTTTTTTTAACCTTGTGGACACTCTCATTCATGGGCGTCATGTAAAACTCCCTTTTTGGTAGGCTAGCCCCCTCCCAGCCCTGCCCCTTTCACTTGAGGCCCCACCCTTACCCTGCTCCTTCCATCCCCCCTTGCCTGCTGGAGCCCAAATCCCTCTGCCCCCACCGTGGCCGGAGGAGCCCTGGCAGAACTGCCACACCCCAACCGCCGGTCCGGGATGGCCCAAGCACCGCCCTGACCCCTAGTCTGGGCCACTCCCTCCCTTATAACTTTTAGCCCAGTGGTTAGGGCACTCGCCTGCCATACGGGAAACCCCCTCCCCCCTTTCACATTCCCACTCTGCCTTAGGAGGAGAGGAATTTGAGAAGGGCTCTGCCACCTCTCAAATGAGGGTACTAACTCCTAGGCTCTGGGGTATTCTTGTGGGTCCCCCTCGGTCTCTCCTGATGAAGCTGACCCATTGTGGCTGAATAATGAAAGAGTCATTGGAGCAGGGGACTGGATCTGGGTCTGGCACATCTGTGGGAAGTGCACAAACCACCAGGGTATAGATTTGCTCTCTCCCCCCACCAGGGACCAGATTAAAGAGTCAGTTGCCCCCCCCCCCCGCTTTTTGCAAACAATGCCTTAGGCACCCAACCCCAAATATGCTTCATGGCTGTGAATTGCTGGCAGAGGTCAGTGCCTATGTCTGTCAGAAGGACAGGATTTAACACACACTCCTGTCACGGGATCTCCCTTGGGCTACTCCCCACCTGGCCTGCTGGCTTTTGTGGATCACGCTCTGTAGTGTCTCTGTCTCCCCATTCATTGCACAGGGGCATCAGGGATGGCAGCATGTTCCCTGATGCTGAGCATTGCCACATCCTTGGCTTAGATCTCAGTAGTCCCCACAGCAATCAGATTCACAAACCCTACTGCACAGAGTTCCCCTTTCCGATCTCAGCGGCAGGACAAGGCTCTTCCTGTGTACATGGCTGTAGCATCCCAAGGGGACCTAGTTCTTCCTTTCTTTCTTGATCCCATTCATGGACCCACTTTCCTTCTTGAATTCCAGGACACATGCCCTTCCTCTTGGCTAACAGGATTTCATCCACAGGTGCCCCTTATTGCATGGATCGGCAATCTGGTTTGGCTAATGTAAGGCCTCACGGGGGGTGCTTGTCAGGCCTCATGGGAGTCCCCTGTTAATAGAGCCAGCCTGGGGTCTGAGGGAGGAGACTGCCCAACTATGTTTAGTTCTTTTCCTCACCTTGAAGTGTGAATGGATCCAACTCGATATCCCCCACTGTGTGCTGAGCTGAAGGGGACAGGCCATTCCGTTGCCCCCCAAAATACATGGATGTCTTGTGGCAACCAACATGCTACCTGTGGGGTGCAAGCTAAAGATGGCCCTCCCTGAGCAGGGCGACCATCCGCAGCACATTGCTGGGCCTGCTGGGGAGAGCTCAGTGCACAGGACTTACTGACCTCGCAGACGGTGGTACCATAGGCCTGCTCTAAAATCCAATAGCTGGGCTGGGCCAAAGCTGGCAGCTGCTGCTCACTCAGGCTGCTGCTGCAAATCAGACATGCACCTGCCTTTCCTGCAGCTGCTGCTCCAAGGGGAACTCAGCTAAAGGCCCATGCGGAGGCAGCTCCAGCTGCTTGTGAGAGGTTGGAAAGAAAGCAGAGCCCAGCTGCTTTGGTTGTACTGAGTGGAAATCCTGTAGCTGCTGCAACCTCCTCTCTCAGCCTGTACAGCCCCAGCTCTGAATGGGAAAGGCCAGTACTGCCACTCTCCCATGGCTCCTCCCCAGAGCCAGGTGACACCCACAGCCCTGTCAGACCCCCGCACATCAGTAGCACAGCCAAGCCCAAGTGGTCCAGATTCTTATGTCAGGCCCCAAAATACTGTGAGTAATTCTGGCTGAACAATGACCTTTTCAGGGTGCTGCCAATTCTGAAACACACATAAAATTGTCTTGGGTTGAACCAAATAAGTTGACAAAACATCAAGTTGGGGCAAAATTAAATTTTTTGATTCACCCCAGCTCGACATTTTCTTTTTGATTCTGGTGCTTTCAGAAAAGCAGAGGTCTAGCTTCCCAAAACACAGGGGGTGAGGAACTCCCAGAGCACTTTTCTGTCCATGGTCAGGGTACTCTCCAGGGAGGTGAGAGACCAGGCACGGTGCACCCACCCCTCATAGAGAGTTGAAGGTAAGTCTCCCACGCTGTAGGAAAATGCCTAATTCACAGGGCTATGGGCTACTCTCGGGGGCTTTCTTGTCTTGAAGCTGTTCTCCTTTGTACAAATAATTTGCTAGTCTTTGGAGCAGGGACTCGAACTCAGGTGTCCCAGCACTGAGGGGAGTGCCCAGCCCACCAAGCTGTAGGGTCATTCCTACGTACTCTCCCTGCCTAGGGATTATTCATTGTCATTACGAATGACTGTGAATTGCTGCTGTGGATGACAGTGGGTAGTTGGCCCAGGGAAGGGGCAGGAGTGAGGCGAAACGGTGGGGACGGGAAGGCAGAAGCCATGTCCCTGTCCCTTACAAGGTGGGAGGTGAGAGGCTGCCGCTGGTTACTTGTGCTCCTCTATCCCCATACCCATCGTGTGACAATGGTGTGGCTCCGGAGCAGAGGGAGGAGGGCTCTGCTTGCTTCTTGCAGAAAGTCTGATTGGCTGCTCTTCTCCAGGAGGCGGGGCAGTGTGGAAGACAGCCAATCCGAGTGGAATTCCCCCAGGCAGAGCTGAAAGCTGTGAGCAGGCTGAAGGTTTTCGGGCTCGTGGCCAGGTAGCTCCAGGCCCTGCAGAAATCATGGGACTGATGAGGAACTCATGAGAATTGACACCACAGCTCCTGGAGTGGGCAGTGCCAGCCCTGCTGTAGGACAGGGGTACTAGCTCTTTGGAGCCCGACCCTGCTCCTGTCACTGTGAGCAGGAAATAAAGCTCAGTTTCTTAGTGTGTATCATTACTTTGTGTATCATTACACATCCCAGTGAAGAGCCCCAGGGACCCATCCTGCATTGAGTCTCAGGGACCCATCCTGCCTGGAGCACCCAGCGCACCGCAGGCAGAGGGGCCCCCATCACATCTGAGCAGCTGCTATACAGTCAGAGGCCACGGGACAATACGTTCATCGCCTTGGTCTGCAGGATGCCACCTGCCACTGCAGCTGCTACGGGGAGCCTCAGCTGCTGAGGGGCTCCATGAGGAGCTGAGGAGGGGGAGCCATGCTGGGGGAGGGCTGGGGTTGGAGCAGTGTTTGGGGGCAATGCAGCACTACAGGAGGTTTTTTGGGGGGAATGTTTACTCAGGGATTGTCACTAGCTGGAGTAGGAGCTTTCACGGGTGCCTCTGGGCTGAGAGTGACCCAAACGCTGGAGCTTTATGAAGATTTCTCTACCTTTGGAGGAATATTTTTAAAGCTATCTTTGCCTCTGTCATGCTGGAAGCAGAGGGGCAGCGATATTGGACTGTACCACAGCTCCGCCAGACCTGGTGTCCCACCGCTGGATCTGCCCCTGCCTGGATGCTTCCAAGCACAGCACCTTCCCCATCCCAGAATGCACCTGGCCAACTGCATTGCTGAGCATGGGGGAGATTTTCTATCCCGACCCCTTTAGCGATCAGCTTCTGCTCAGGAGCAAGAAAGCAGATTAGCCGAGTCTTAGCATGGAGAGCTCCAGGTATTATTTTCTTGGTCATAACATTATTCTCCCCCTTTCAACTAGCTCAGTGGTGCCCAATCTTGTGGCACAGGAGGGCCACATAAACCTAAGCACAGCCTTTTGTCAGCCATATAGAGTCTACCTATGTTAATAAGATTGAAAGTCACCTGTACTGATTTATGTTTTAATTCCACTTGTTTTGTGTATGGTCCATTTACACATTTGTGTAAACTAAAATGATGTAAACATGATGACAAAAATGCTAATGAATCAGTCATTAGTATATTGTGTTGAAGTAGGCTGCGGGCCTTATTAAATGCTGTGGTGAGCCGTGTATGGACATACACTGGGCACTCCTGAACTAGATCATTCAGTTGTCATGGCAAAGTGCTTCAGTAGTCCCAGGATGCCTGTGGGTAGGACAATGTTTGAGCTATCTTGCAGACTCAGGCTATCCCACCTATCTATTTTTCTGGCCCATCGCTGTAGCAGTTCCCAAGTGTGGATGAACTCAGCCTCCCAACAGCTGTTAACAGAGTATCATCTCCCCTTTGAATGGGGGACCTGTGGCAAAAAGACTGAGGGTAGAATGTTGAGAAGGGCTTAGCACCCACAATCAGGACCAGACTTTGAAGTCAGCACACTGGGTGCTGAGCTGTATTTACAATCTTGTTGTGGGTGATGAGATTGTAAAAATCTGGCCTGGGGTGACCTGTTCAAGGTGACAGAAGAAATCTATGGCAGAGCCAAGAACTTAATGAAGATCTCCTGGGTGTCAAGTCAGTGCCTTAGCCATAAAAACACAATTTTATCACTTGGCTTGGAGAGGATGGATAAACTTTGGATTATTGCCTGAACATTTGGGTCCTTATAAGGAAGGGCAGCAAGGTCTAGTGGCTGCAACACAGGCCAGACAATCAGGCATGCCTATGTTGCTAGGTCAGGGCTAGGATGTGGGAGTGTTCATTGATTTCATTGGAACAAAGCCCCTGGAATAGCCTGACTGATGACTCCTATTTGGCTGCCACTTGTTAAATAAGGACTGCACACCTCTTCTTTTGCCCCCTGGTATTTCCATTCACACTCCAACAACAGCAGCAGCAGGAGTGGCTGCTCCCATGGAATATTTATAAGCTGTTCGCAGAAATGTCAAGACGAGCCAGTGGTTATATTAACACACACTCGGAGCAGCAGGCTTGGAAAGTTATCTTCTGTGATTTTTAGTCAAAGCGCTGTATATAATGGTTACAATTGCTTACAAATCCTGGTGACATTTTATTGTTTCTTGACAAACAGCTGATCAGCAGCCTGACACTCAGGCAGGAATCTATCACTTTTACTCGTTCATTAACTGTGTTCATCCTCCTCTCTTCCACAGTGCAGAATTAAGGCTGGAATACCTGAAAGGCACAGTCCCTTTATGCATAACAATTAGAGGCTGCTTCTGAACACAAAACAAGATGCAGCGGTATAGGATCATAAACATGCTCACCATTCTATTATCTCACACATTTACATGAGTTTCAAGTTGACTTCAAGATGCAGGGATTAAATGTTCTGCATTGCTCTGGACAGTAAAAGTTTAAATTTTAAAAATTTCCCCAAGCAGGTTTGTTACAATAAAAACTTCTCTCATGCTAGCTGGTTTTTAACTCCTGAGACCATCTTCCCATCAAAGGTAGACCCCAAATTTGCCTGGGGTGGGGGGCACTCAGGTATTCTCAAGCCAGTCTGGGGGTGTCACAAATACGAGTGAATTGGATATTTCTAGAGATGGATGACTGACTGAAGCAATAAGACTGCACCCCACTGTTAGGGGTTTTCCCTTCAGCAGACAGAAAGCAGAAGACCAGAATACCAAAGTTCAGGCAATGCGTTCTTTATTGGGGTTACTCAAGCAAGCATATCATAGCTTTGCACACCGTTAGAGACCTCTTCCCTTTGTTCCTGTTCCCACCTCCTCCTTCTTGCCCCTGGTCCCACCCCTTACAACTTGTGGTCTGGTTTGGAGGGTCTTAAGTCCCTTTTCATAGAATCATACAATATCAGGGTTGGAAGAGATCTCAGGAGGTCATCTAGTCCAACCCCCTGCTCAAAGCAGGAGCAATCCCAACTAAATCATCCCAGCCAGGGCTTTGTCAAGCTGAGCCTTAAAAACCTCTAATGATGGAGATTCCACCACCTCCCTAGGGAACCCATTCCAGTGCTTCACCATCTTCCTGGTGAAATAGTGTATCCTCATATCCCACCTAAACCTCCCACACTGCAACTTGAGACCATTGCTCCTTGTTCTGTCATCTGCCACCACTGAGAATAGCCGAGCTCCATCCTCTTTGGAACCCCCCCTTCAGGTAGTTGAAGGCTGCTATCAAATCCCTCCTCACTCCTCTCTTCTGCAGACTAAAGAAACCCAGTTCCCTCAGCCTCTCTTCATAAGTCATGTGCTCCAGCCCTCTAATAATTTTTGTTGCTCTCTGCTGGACTCTCTCCAATTTGTCCACATCCTTTGTGTAGTGAGGGGCCCAAAACTGGACACAATACTCCAGATGAGGCCTCACCTGTGCCAAATAGAGGGAAACAATCACTTCCCTCAATTTGCTGGCAATGATCCTACTAATGCAACCCAATATGCCATTAGACTTCTTGGCAACAAAGGCACACTGTTGACTCATATCCAGCTTCTAATCCACTGTAATCCCCAGGTCCTTTTCTGCATAACTGCTCCTTAGCCAGTCGGTCCCCAGCCTGTAGCCATGCATGGGATTCTTCCATCTTAAGTGCAGGACTCTGCACTTGTCCTTGTTGAACCTCATCAGATTTATTTTGGCCCAATCCTCCAATTTGTCTAGATCACTCTGGATCCTATTACTACCGTCCAGTGAATCTACCCCCCCCCCCCGCAGTGTAGTGTCATCCGCTAACTTGTTCAGGGTGCAATCCATCCCATCATCCAGATCATTAATGAAGATGTTGAACAAAACTGGCCCAGGGACTGACTCATGGGGCACCCTGCTTGATACCAGCTGCCAACTACACATCAAGCCTTTGATCACTAGCTGTTGAGCCTGACGATCTAGCCAGCTTTCTGTCCACCTTATAGTCCATTCATCTAATGCATACTTTTTTAACTTGCTGACAAGAATACTGTGGGAGACTGTATCCAAAGCTTTGGTAAAGTCAAGGTATATCATATCCACAGAGCCAGTTATCACATCATAGAAGGCAATCAGGTTGGTCAGGCATTACTTGCCCTTGGTGAATCCTGATCACCTTCCTCTCCTCCAAGTGCTTCAAAATAGATTCTTTGAGGACCTGCACCATGATTTTTCCAGGGACTGAGGTGAGGCTGTAGTTCCCCGGATTCTCCTTCTTCCCTTTTTTAAAGATTAGCACTATATTTGTCTTTTTCCAGTGATCTGGGACCTCCCCCGATCACCATGAGTTTTCAAAGATAATGGTCAAAGGCTCTGCAATCACATCTGCCAACTCCCTCGGCACCCTTGGATGCAGTGCATCCAACCCCATGGACTTGTGCATGTCCAGCTTTTCTAAATAGTCCTTTACCTGTTCTTTTACCACTGACGGCTGCTCATCTCCTCCCATACTGTGCAGCCCAGTGAAGCAGTCTGGGAGCTTTGTCTGTGAAGACCGAGGCAAAAAAAATCACTGAGTACTTCAGCTTTTTCCACATCGTCTGTCACTAGGTTTCCTCCCCCATTCAGTAAGGGTCCCACACTTTCCCTAACCTTCTTGTTGCTAACATACCTGTAGAAACCCTTCTTTTTACCCTTCACATCTCTCGCTAGCTACAACTCCAATTGTGCTTTGGCCTTCCTGATTATACTCCGGCATGCTTGAGAAATATTGTTATACTCCTCCCTAGTCATCTGTCCAAGTTTCCACTTCTTGTAAGCTTCCTTTTTGTGTTTAAGCTCACTGAAGATTCTCTGTTAAGCCAAGCTGGTTGCCTGCCATATTTGCTATTTGCAAATATTTGCATATCAGGGATGGGGAGGGAGTGAGGTTGTGTAATGGCCAAGGCCAGGCTTTTCTTTGGCTTTTAGTGTTTCTTATACCTTCTCCCCACATCCTCCTTCCCCTCCCAACTGGTTGCTTGACCTTATCTCAGGAGAGGAGTTGAGGCAGGACTGTCCTTCAGGTGTACGCTCATATATTACACTTCCACTATACCCAGCAACACTTCCTTATCTTTTCTCATTGTACTAAAAGCCACATCTGATTGTGGGAAATGCAACACTCAGTCTTTTCCCTTTTTCACACGTATTAGTAAGGATATAAAAGTATCAAAAATCAAATAAAAAATTCTCTTTCAGACCAACAAACAGGCTTATGTACTAACTCCCACTCCCAATCCCTCATCCACAACAAACCAAATGTCTTTTTGGTATATGAAAAGTTTGATTAATTTCACTCAGTATTTGTTCACAGATTGTTTTATTTTCTGGAGATTCCTGCACTTTCCAGATTCTGGTGAGGATTGGAAGAACAAGAACCAATTAAGATGGAGGATCTCCTGGGTCCGCTGGCCTGCCCGGAAGTAAGAAGTCTTGGCAATCTTTGAGAAATCTTTTTCTTAGCTCAGCTTTGCAGCCTGAAGAGGTGGGGAAAAGTTCAAATATGGTCCCGAGAAGCATCTAAATTCTGAGGTGCTTATCCAAACTGAACCTCTGGGCCTGAAATCTGAAGAAGAGCTCTATGTAAGCTTGAAAGCATCTCTCTCTCCCCAACTGAAGTTGGTCCAATAAAAGATATTACCTCCCTCAGCTTGTCTCTCTAATATCCTGGCACTAGCATGGCTTCAACACCACTGCCTACCTCTGGGTCTGCTGTTATTCTCTCATCACATTTCCCTATTTCCACCAGGGGTTACAGCTTTTTGCAGCTGCATTAGAGAATTTTAACTCACTGAGCAAATTTGTGATTTTGCCACAAATGTGAGTTTATCCTCTTTCTCTCAAAGCCACTGGCCATCACCATGAAATGCTTGAGGCAGGAGCAAAGCCTCATCAAGACCAATCTGCACAAGTCCCATATTTCCCCACCTTTGTTCATGCCATTGTACAGCTGAAAGCAAGCTGAGAATGGAGCTTTGGGAATAGAGAACCTCTCACCACAGACCTGTATGGGAAACTGTACGGGGGAAAGGGATTGACAGAATGCAAAGAAAATCTTTGGGCCTGAAGCTTTTCTTGCTGCTCTAAGGGCTGGAGCTCAGCTGTCCACATTGCCATGGATGTGAGTCCTGCTAGAGGTAGAAGACTTTGTGGTCTGGAAATGTGGAGGAATGGATTTACTCAAGGTTTCCATCCTCCTATTTCCTTTCAGAGAAGGACCAGCCAATGTCACAAAAGGCAATGGACAAAATACAACCCATTGGACACCCACCTCCTGAGGACAAGCTGAGGAGCCTTGAGGCTATTCTGAGTACAGCTGGGCAATACTGTTCAGAAGAAATCTTTTTTTTTCCTCTGAAGAATGCAGGCTTGGGTCAAACAAACCATTTCACCAGTTCATGGTGATTCCGAAAATTGTTTCAGTCAAAAACCAAAAAAAAAGAAAAAAAATTGGAAATGTTAAAACAAATTGCCATTATCCAAACAAACTCCCTGGTTTTTAGGCCTACGTTCCCAAGGGGCGGTAGGTGATGTTCTCAGAGATGAAGAGGAGCTGCCTTCTTTTCTCCAATAGCCCAGTGGTTAAGGAATCACCGTGGGATGTGGGAGACCTAGGTTTGAATCACTGCTCTGGAGAAGGGACTTGAAGTCTCCAATGGGCATGCCTTGACCACTAGCCTGTAGGATAATCTAGTGAAGGGCTTGTTCAGTCTCCCCTGTTGAAGCTGTTCCATTGTGTATAAAGTACTGGAGTAGTCATTGGGCCAGAGAATGAGTAAGAATGATTCCAAAACCTGGCAGTTAGGGCACCAAACAGGGGACACCTTGGTTCCAGTTCCTGTGACAATGACTGGGGTCATGATGGGCACCTGCCCAGTGGGGAATGGGGACAGACTGGGCACCTGCCTGTCACAGATTTATAGGGTCTGTTCTATGCCTCTCTGTGTTCTCCTGTGCAACCTTAAAACATAGTCTGTTTACACAGCTCCTCCATCTGTTTCTTGCTTCTACCATGCTGAGTTCACATGCTCAACCTGCCTTGGCAACAATTAATATTCGGTCATCAGAGCTCCCACTCTGGATCCTCCTTTCCTGTGTGCTGATTCCATTCAGATCTTGGTGGAATCTTCATACCATCCCAACCAGGCTTAGGGCGATCCTATTTTTCCAAAGGGAAAACGGAACACTGCACGGGGCTGGTGCAAGCTCCCTCCCCCCACCCCCAGCCCTCCCTGACTCCTGCCAGCATGGGGCTGGATCAAGGCTCCCCTTCTTTCTCCCCCATGCGTGAGGCTGGCATGATGCCCCCCCCCACCACCGCTCGCCCAGACAGAGCCGGCCTGAGGCCCTCCTCTATCCCCTGCACGCAGGGCTGGCCCAAGACCTCCTGCCGCCCACCTGAGTGAGGCTGGCCGCTCTCCTGAACCCACAGTTCCTCTACGCCCTGACCCCACTTTTTTGACAAAACCATGCATTTGTCCTGTTTCCTCTTGCCAAATGATGATCCGTTGGCAATAACAATTGGGACAAATGCCCAGTTTTGACAAAAAACGTTGGGTTGACCAGGACAGGGCTTAAAAAAGGGATGTCCCAACCAAAACGGGACATTTGGCCACCCTAACCAGGCTACTTGACTCTTGGCCTTCTTCCCTAGGAGGAGTCAATCCATTTGTACCCAGTGGATAGCAATGCATTTCTAGGGGGTGGGTAAACTGAAGCACACACTTGGATCATAAAAATATACCCCAAATTCCCACACTGATCACACTGCTCCACTGGGGAATGGGACCACACTGGTTAACAGGATGGTTGGCTCTCTAGGGAATCAAGACCTCTATGCAACTCAGTAGTCAGAGCTGAGTAGTGAAGAGTGAAGGGAGGATAGGGGCAACACTGCCTCTCCCACATCATTCTCGTCAAGACCAGCTGCAGGAGTGTTGCTCTGACATCAACATGCCACTTATCCCTACATCATCTACAAGTATGATGGGACCATGCCCATCACCTTTGCCATCATCACCTACAAATGTGACATCACTATGCCACCTGCACCTACTGTCACACCTGGTATTGTGACATCACCATGGCACCTGTATTCCTGAGGGCATGGCTTAGCACCCTCTTAGCAATTATGGAGATACCCAATGTGCAAGGATGTGCTTACCTTTCCTGACACGTTCATTTATTGTAATGACACTTAGTCAAGCTGCACGAGCAAATCTCCATGTGCCGACTTTGCTGCTGTAACATTTGGAGGCTTTGGAGTAAACTCATCATGCTGGGTGCTGTGCAGACATATAATAAATGAAAGTCCCTGCCCCAAAGAGCTTACTATCAAACAGTGACTGTGCAACACCTTTACCTGGAGGTTTTAAAGGGAGGCTGGATAGCCATCTCTCTTGGATGGTTTAGACACAAGAAATCCTGCATCTTGGGAGTTAGACTAGATGACCCTTGCAATCCCTTCTAACCATATGGTTTTACGATTCCATGATTCTACCTTCCCTACACTGAATTTAATCTGCCACAATTTTGCCCCATTGCCTGATTTATCTGAGTGCTTCTGCAATTCTTAGAAGTCTTCTCTAGTTTTGACTAAATAATTTTGTGTCATCTTCACATTTTCTCACTTCCCCGCTAACCCTCTGTCCCAGACCATTATGGCTGTATGAGTTCAGCTGTCCAAATTGAGATGAAGGTGTCAAATGGTGTCCACACTGGTGTTAAAAGGGATTTTCAGGCACGTTAAGCTAGCTCCATTGGGTTAATATGATGGGAAGGAGGACTTTTTTCCTAGTCTGGGCAAGGCCTAATACATTTGTTAAAACTTTGGTCCTAATATGGACTTAGAGGCACCTGCTGCTATCCTCCTTACATGATGAAATTGACCATTTTTACCTCCTCTTTGTTTTCATTCTTGTAACCAATTTCTGAACCTCACCAGAAATTTTCCTTTCAGCCTGTGGCTACTTCCAGGCTACAATACACTCTCATGAGGGACTTTGTACAGTGCCAACAAACAACATCCAAACGTCTATTTTTTCCACTCTTTTATAAATAATCTCATATAATTCTCATAGATTGGAGAAGGGTGATTTCCATGACAGAAGCCATGCCTGTTTGTCCTCATCATACTATGAGCATCCAGATTTTATAACTCTCTCATTATTGATTTTTTCAGCTGATTTTCCTGGTGCAGCAGTAAGGTTCTCTGGACTGTAATTCACAGGCTCATCCTAAGTGCTCTTTTGAACGATAGGTACAACACTGGATAAACTCCTGCCCTGTAGTAGAAGAGCTGATTGCATATTACTATGGTAGCAGCCCAGCCACTGGATTGGTAAATCCCTTCAGAACTCTTGAATGGAGCTGTCTAATTGATCAGTTTCATAGAATCATAGAATATCAGGGTTGGAAGGGACCTCAGGAGGACATCTAGTCCAACCCCCTGCTCCAAGCAGGACCAATCCCCAACTAAATCATCCCAGACAGGGCTTTGTCAAGCCTGACCTTAAAAACTTCTAAGGAAGGAGATTCCACCACCTCCCTAGGTAACCCATTCCAGTGTTTCACCACCCTCCTAGTGAAAAAGTTTTTCCTAATATCCAACCTAAACCTCCCCTACTGCAACTTGAGACCATTACTCCTTGTTCTGTCATCTGCTACCACTGAGAACAGTCTAGATCCATCCTCTTTGGAACCCCCTTTCAGGTAGTTGAAAGCAGCTATCAAATCCCCCCTCATTCTTCTCTTCCGCAGACTAAACAATCCCAGTTCCCTCAGCCTCTCCTCATTAGTCATGTGTTCCAGTCCACTAATCATTTTTGTTGCCCTCCACTGGACTCTTTCCAATTTTTCCACATACCTCTTGTAGTGTGGGGCCCAAAACTGGACACAGTACTCCAGATGAGGCCTCACCAATGTCAAATAGAGGGGAACGATGACATCCCTCGATCTGCTGGAAATGCCCCTACTTATACATCCCAAAATGCCATTGGCCTTCTTGGCAACAAGGGCACACTGTTGACCCATATCCAGCTTCTCGTCCACTGTAATCCCTAGGTCCTTTTCTGCTGAACTGCTGCCGAGCCATTCGGTCCCTAGTCTGTAGCGATGCATGGGATTCTTCCATCCTAAGTGCAGGACTCTGCACTTGTCCTTGTTGAACCTCATCAGATTTCTTTTGGCCCAATACTCTAATTTGTCTAGGTCCCTCTGTATCCTATCCCTATCCTCCAGTGTATCTACCTCTCCTCCCAGTTTAGTGTCATCTGCAAACTTGCTGAGGGTGCAATCCACACCATCCTCCAGATCATTTATGAAGGTATTGAACAAAACCGGCCCAAGGACCAACCCTTGGGGCACTCCACTCGATACCGGCTGCCAACTAGACATGGAGCTATTGATCACTACCCATTGAGCCTGACAATCTAGCCAGCTTTCTATCAGCCTTATAGTCCATTCATCCAGCCCATACTTCTTTAACTTGCTGGCAAGAATACTGTGGGAGACTGTGTCAAAAGCTTTGCTAAAGTCAAGGAATAACACTCCACTGCTTTCCCCTCATCCACAGAGCCAGTTATCTCATCATAGAAGTTTGTTCCAGCTCCTCCTCTTTTGTCATAACTTTCTAATGTAGCTTTGTCAAGGGCAGGGACGATATCTTCCTAGTATCCTCTGGGATGAAGAGCTATCCAAATAAATCATTTAGCTTCCCTGCAATGTCCTTATTCTCCTTCATTGCTCCCTGTCTGATAAAACTGATGCTTAGTTACCATAGACAGATCTCTGCCTCAGAGGGATGTAAATATCAAAGGAGATTTTTAAACTCATGCATACAGTCTTGTCTATGTGCTGAGAATTCAGATTACCCCAGTGTTTACATTTAAATATAGCTAGACCAGGTTTTGGTAAATGTACCTCAGGACCTACCATAGCTAGACCGCAATTCATTCTATCTATCTAATCAAAATGGAAACCATGGATTCTCAATACTTTGATGAGATAACACTTTTATTTCAAGCACTGGCATTTCATGAAATATCACACCGTGAAACTGTCACTGTTCCAGGACTGAATGTAGCCAATGTAATTTTAAATTCCTGCTTTTATATGCCCTATCCTTGCAGTGAAGAAGCATGTTTGGAAGGTCAACATATTGAGGATCTTCCAGACCAATGGGTGAGTCAATCTGAGATCTGACTGAAATGCCCTGCCAGTTCCCTCTCCTCTGTATCAAGGGAGCTCTGACTCAAGTGCACCAGCCCAGCTCAGCTGTGGCAATACCATGTCAGGAGAGAGTCCTTTGTCAGATAGGCTAGTCCTAGGCCATTCAGCAAATGATCAGCTGTGTTTGGCACTAGCTGAATGGTCCTGAAATACAGCCACTCATAGAGCCCATTGTAGCTGCCCAGTCTAGGGATGACAAAAGCATGGAGTGTGGTAGCAAGGTTCATCCACGTCCATGAGTAAAGGCTACAGTCTCCTTGCTAAAGCTTCAGAGGTGTCTGGTCTGGTACAGTCTCAGACAAATCCTTTGACCACTTCCATATTTCACCCACACAGCAAGAAAGACACTGCATTGACCTCTGTGAGCTGGCTGAGATGGAAACATAAACCTGGGGGTTAACAGCTGGCTGCTTGAAACCTCTCAGCTCATGTTTCCTTACCATCCCTCCTGATGCAAGTAGGCATGGTCTGCCTATAGGTGGTGAGGAAGGCACAGGTGTGAGTGAGAGCCAGGCTGACAACAGCCGAGTGCTACCTGAGGACAGTGCTGAGCTGGGACCTGAAAAATCGGAATAATCAATCAAAACTCCTAAGGCAATGTTAATTCAGTGCTTACTCCACTCCCTTTGCATGGCCATAATACCTTGCTGCCTTCCTTCTCCATGCAGACACCAACCTCTGCAGATCAGGGGAACACCTGGGAGATCTTAATCAGACAGCTTCAAGCCCACATCAGGTGAGAGGGCTGTAATGACCCTCTACAAGCATGTGACAGATATAAACACTGAGGGCACAGAGAAACTGTTTGATCCAAAGAGGTGAAGTAGATAGCATGGACAGAGAGTGAGCAAAGGAGCATTTAGCATGGATATAAAATTCCTAGCACTGAAACCTATTGGACAGGTGAATATTCTCCCAAAGGAACGGGGGACATTTCATTGCTTGAGACATCCGAAGGCCAGGCCTGGAGAATGTACTGCAGGGAACAATAATGCACAAGACCCTGAACAAGACGGAATGTGGAATAGCAATGATTAATTTGTGCAAGCGCTTGCCAGAGCTGATCCCCAGCACCTCTAGGCTTGGTAGTTCATAGCCCTGGCTCCGCTGGGCTTGTCACATCAGTTAAGAAAGTTAAAAAAAAAATGCTTGATTCCTGGCACCTAATTGCTTGAGCCCCAGCACCTCTTTCATTGCAAATTAAGCACTGTGGAGTAGCAACAAGATATACATCAGTGTGCTACCAGAATGGTCCTTCAGCATGCCCTTAGGCTTAGATCTAGTGACCTTTGGTCACTAGAGCTAACAGAAAATCAGACCTGCTGTTCCACTGGAATTTCCAACAGTTCAAAATTTGCTTTTGTTTTTAGAAAAGAAAAGAAAAACATGATTAGAATATCAGGGTTTGAAGGGGCCTCAGGAGGTCATCTAGTCCAACCCACTGCTCAAAGCAGGACCAATCCCCAATTTTTGCCCCAGTTCCCTAAATGGCCCCCTCAGAGATTGAACTCACAACCTGGGTTTAGCAGGCCAATGCTCAAACCACCTAGCTATCCCTCCCCCCAATTGTTCTGAACTGGAACAAAACAAAACAAAATTCAAAATTTCCTGTGGAATGAAATTTTTAATTTTTGTTGTTTCGGGTCAATCAAAATGTTTCAGACCAATTTTGACTTTTTGATTTGATATAACATTTTAATTTATGATAGCAAATGTTGGAATGAAAAGTCATTTCCGAACAAAAAATTGAAATGTTTCATTTTGACCTTATTGAAATGTCTCATTTCATTTTTTTAGAAACAAAATTTAATTTTTCTGACATAAAAATGTTCTGTCTGAAAATTTTCAACCAGCTGTTAGTGTTTGCTGAGCTGAGAAGTGTGAAAATAGCCACCAAATTAACAACCTGACATGTCTTTTTCCTGCTAGCGTGGAGCTCCTTAAAGTTACATATAATTAAAAGAATCAATTTAAAGCCAGTTTTTAAAGCTTTTATCCAGCATATTCCTCCAGGAACAGAGCCATGTATGAATGTTCTGAGGGACGTTCCTCCATTGCAATTTACATTCATTTGTTGTTATGTTTGGACGTATATTTGATTTGTTTTTAAGTTGTATTGGATGGCTGAGCTCCTTCCCCCCTTTCATGCCCCGAAGGGCAAAGTAATGCAGGCTCTCAGTTCAGATGTTAGAACATGATGATAATAGAAAAAGGCCAGAAGAGCACAAAGGGTGTCTACACAGCCAGGAAAAACTGGGGGAGAGGGATAGCTCAGTTGTTTGAGCATTGGCCTGCTAAACCCAGGGTTGTCAGTTCAATCCTTGAGGGGGCCATTTAGGAATCTGGGGCAAAAATTGGAGATTGGTCCTGCTTTGAGCAGGGTGTTGGACTAGATGGCCTCCTGAGGTCCCGTCCAACCCTATGATTCTATGGGCTTGGGCTAGAGCCTGAGGACTCTGGGACCTTCCCACCCTGCACAGCTCATGCTGCTGCCCGAGCCCAGAAGTCTACACAGCAATGAAACAGCCCCACAGCCCAATCCCCGTGAGCCCAAGTTGGCTGGCGTGGGCCAGCTGCGGGTGTCTAGTTGCTGTGTAGACTGTAACGCCAGTGCCCTGAGAAGGCAGCTTAGATGTGGGGGAAAGTGGGCATGTTGAACTGGCCCTTCCCTCACACTACATGGGTACCTAAGGGACTTCTATACCCTGATTACCACAGCATCTGAGAGCTTTGCAGTCCTTAATGTGTTTCTTCATACAGTGCAGCTGGACAGCGCTATCGCCCCCAGTTTACAGATGGGGAAATGAGACCCATAAAGACTGCAGCCTGGGTGCACACAAGGAATTAGGCCTTGTGATGCTCAGTGCCTCAACATCTCACATTCAGGACCCTGAAAAATCACTGCAACTCACGAAGCCTGAGTTAGGCCCTATACAATGGGCCAGGCAAGCTAAGCACCTCAGACTGCCATCACCAAAAACTGTCTGCCTTGGTGGGGAGCTGCCTAAACTAGCCACTGGGAGAGGACTAAGAGAAGAGTTATGAGGGAGATGCTGTCTCTGTCGTCACCAAAGGGACATGATGTGGCGGGCATGCTCAGAAAACACCTACCAGATTGGGTCCCGCAGGTGGCCGAATGCCTGTCTTCCCCTAGTTTGTGAATCGCACTGGGGCTTAGGTGGGAGACAGGTGCCCAGATGCCCACAGGAAGGAAGCAGGGTGCATGCCCAGAGGCAGAAACACAGTCATGAAGAGAAATTGTACTGCCAACACTGGGCACATTGTGAGTTTAGGTGCCTACAGGGTTCAGCGGGAGTTTTGGGCATATTTAAAGAGAGGAAAATCCTTAAACTCATTAAGCCAAGTTCCCTCTGGGATACCTCCAGGTTGCATCGGGGAATTTAGCCCATTGTGTAAAATGGGGAACAAAGAAAAGGAAATGATGAAAGTTTGTTACAATCCCTGTGGTACCTGCCCCCATTTGCGTTTATATAGTATTGTGGGGGTGATAGGGATTTCCTCTGCTTTGCAGAACTAAGGTCCCAGCTGGGTCCCAGTAGGAGTGGGTTCATAGCTGTGAGATCACCAGAAAGGCCGCACTGGCCAGCCAGTAACTGGGGTACCCCTGCCACCAATGGCTAGGTCTTGCTCTGTGTCAAATCTCTTTCGGGGCCTGCGTGAACGGCGTTGCTGGAAGAAGAGGAGTGCTTGTGCTGATGCAATAATCCCCCCTGAAAAGGAAACATCCTGAGGCCTGTGTATTTACTATGTCTGACTAGCAGGTACTCGAATCCTTGACATGGCTGGGTAATGGATTGAGCGTGTTCCCATATCGAACTTTTGCTGAAGGAAAGCCATCATTTCAGGAGGAGCTGGAGTGTTCCCTAGGAAGCCCTAATGACTCACCGGCATGCATACAGCAGGACAATTACAGCTGAAAATACAAGTGAGCCTCCAACCTGCCGGATGTCTGTGGAATAAATATCTCACACCTGACCCTGACACCATACAAATAAGCACCTGCTTATGCAGGGGGCTGATACGGAGAGCCAGTCTCTAGAGTTGGCTGTTGCTAGAAAAGCCCCATCTAACCAGATTGAAGAGCTGAGAATGACAGGCTGGCAGAGGCTGCAGTCGTAGCAGCCACCATGGGTGTCGTTCTATAGGCCTGGCCATTGTAGTAGTGGGGACTGTACCTTCAAGGGCTGAGCTTTCCAGGCAGATAGTCTGGGTCGGTGCTGCTGGTATGCAGACAGATGGAACTGGACACAGAATAGAGCAGGTCTCTTGCAAGCACCTTATGCACTGAGTGATCGTGGAATGCTCAGCAGGCTGTAGCATTCCATGATCACTTAGTGCATAAGGTGTTTGCAAGAGATCTGATTTGTTCTGTGCCCAAATGCATCTGGCCGTGCATAGCAACTTTCTGTCTGGGATGCTCTGCCCTCAAAGGCACAGTCGAATGGTGTAATCACTGAACACTGCATTGTGTAAAGAGAAAGTAAGGCTATGTCTACACTTACAATGTGTAGTTAATCCACCTCCCCAAGAAGCATTAGCTCGGTTGATGGAAGAATTCATCTGCTGATCTAGCACTGTCTATGCTGAAGGTTAAGCTGTCATAGCTGAGTCACTCAGATGTTCTCTTTCCAGTGTGGACCAGCCTTAAGAAAATACCCTGAGTGGACAAGCAGAGCCTTTAAAAGCCCCACCTGAGCTGAAACTTTCTGTAAATGTGGAAAACAATTGGAGAAGGTTTAAAGAGCTCTTCACTCTGTATCTGCAAGCACTGGGGGCCAGCAGACAGGATGATGGTCACAAGGTTGCTTTATCCCTGACAATAGCTGGTCCTGAAGCACTTGATGAGTTTAACCATTTTCAGTTAACACAGGCACAGAGATGCAAGGAGCTCTGCACTCCACGGAAAAATGAGACGGAGAAGAGAGATGCTTTTAAACAGAGAGTACAAAAGAAGGTGAGACCATAAAAGAGTTTGTGATTGATTTAAGGCTGAAGATCCAATCTTGCAATTTTTTTTGGAGGGCTGTGGGGGGCTAAATGATGGGGAACAACTCAGAGAGAGTCTACCAAAAGACTCGGAATTAACCTGTGTCAAAACAATTTGCCAAGAAACGGACGTCATGCAGTCCAGAATGAAACGAACGGAGGGTGGACAGTGCTCAGACATGAGAGAGAATCCAAAATACGATAAGAAATGAATCCTGAGGCAGAAAAACATGCTGGGATCAAAGTTGGAGTCCAGCCAAAACAGCACATGGAGCTGCACACTGCAGCAAGCTGCCCAAGCCAAGGCAATGCCCAACACGTGGGAAAAGATGCACCAAATGCAGTAGGTTCTATTTCTTGCAGGAGTTTGCAAGTCCCAGCTGAATATGAACAGCAAGGACAGGGAGGGTGACAACAGCACCACTCACGCAGAGGAATTCTCCACAGGAGCAATGGGCAGTGTAGCAGCAGATGATGATTGGACCATCACCCTGAAAGCAAATGGGGTCTGTATTAGTTTGAAGTTGGACATCGGTGCACAAGCCAGTATGTCGCCTAAACAATGGTTATTAGCACTTGGGGGAAAGCCACAGGTATTGGGGGGCAAGTGGGTAAAACTCAGGGCTTACAATGGTGAGCGGATCCCCACTAAGGGAGTGGGTGAACTACATGTCTGGCTAAATAACAGATGGGAAAAGCTGCAATTTGTAATAGCAGCAGGGAAAAGAGCCCCCGTTATTGGGTTAGAAGGGTGTCAAGCCTTGGGTCTTGTCAAGGAGGTGCACTCACTGGAGGAGCAGGGGCCCAGAACATTGGAGGAAGAGTTTGAGGATGTCTTCCAGGGGATAGGGAAGCAGTTACCAGAGTACAGGATAGAGAATGTATCAACCACCCCCAAAATTCACATCTCTAGGAAAATTCCCCTAGCACTATGGCAGAGGCTAAAAGAAGAAAAGGAAAGGATCATTGCAGGCTTAACCAGGAGATCTTCAATGATCTAAAAATCAAAAAAGTGTCCTACAAAAAGTGGAAAGTAGGTCAAATTACAAAGGATGAATATTAACAAATAACACAAGTATGTAGGGAGAAAATTAGAAAGGCCAAGGCACAAAACGAGATCAAACTAGCTAGAGACATAAAGAGTAACAAGAAAACATTCTACAAATACATTAGAAGCAAAAGAAAGACCAAGGACAGTGTAGGCCTGTTACTCAATGACGGGGAGTTGGGTGGGGGGAATAACAATAGAAAATGTGGAAATGTCAGGAATGCTTAATGACTTCTTTGTTTCGGTTTTCACCAAGAAGGTTGGTGGTGATTGGATGTCTAACATAGTGAATGCCAGTGAAAATGAGGTAGGATCAGAGGAGGCTAAAATAGAGAAACAAGAAGTTAAAAATTACTTGGACAAATTAGATGTCTTCAAGTCACCAAGGCCTGATCAAATGCATCCTAGAATACCCAAGGAGCTGACTGAGGAGATATCTGAGCCATTAGCGATTATCTTTGAAAAGTCATGGAAGACAGGAGATCTTCCAGAAGACTGGAAAAGGGCATAGTGCCAATCTATAAAAAGGGAAATAAGGACAATCCAGGGAATTACAGACCAGTCATCTTAACTTCTATACCTGGAAAGATAATGGAGCAAATAATTAAGCAGTCAATTTGCAAACATCTAGAAGATAATAAGGTGATAAGTAACAGTCAACATGGATTTGTCAAAAACAAATCATGTCAAACCAACCTGTAGATTTCTTTGACAGAGTAACAAGCCTTGTGGATAGGGGAGAAGTGGTAGACATAGTATATCTTGATTTTTGTAAAGCTTTTGATATTGTCTTGCAAGACCTTCTCATAAACAAACTAGGGAAATGCAACCTAGATGGAGCTACTATAAGGAAGGTTCAAAACTGGTTGGAAAACCATTCCCAGAGAGTAGTTATCAGTGGTTCACAGTCAAGCTGGAAGAGCATAATGATTAGGATCCCGCAGGGAATGGTTCTGGGTCCGGTTCTGTTCAATATCTACATTAATGATTTAGATAATGATATACAGAGTACACTTATAAAGTTTGCCAATGATACCAAGCTGAGAAGGGTTGTAAGTGCTTTGGAGGATTTTATTAAAATTCAAAATGATCTGGACCAACTGAAGAAATGGTCTAAAGTAAATAGAGTGAAATTCAAGAAGGACAAATGAAAGTACTCCATTTAGGAAGGAACAATCAATTGCACACAAACAAAATGGGAAACTACTGCCTAGGAAGAAGTACTGTGGAAAGGGATTTGGGGGTCACAAGCTAAATATGAGTAAACAGTGCAAAGCTGTTGCAAAAAAAAGCGAACATCATTCTGTGATTTATTAGCAGGAGTGTTGTTAGCAAGACACGAGAAGAAATTCTCTTGATTAGGCCTCAACTGGAGTATTGTGTCCAGTTCTAGGTGCCACATTTCAGGAAAGATATGGACAAATTGGAGAAAGTCCAGAGAAGATAAACAAAAATGATTAAAGGTCCAGAAAGGGGAAAATTGAAAAAAATGGGTTTGTTTAGTTTGGAGAAGAGAAGACTGAGAGGGGACATAACAGTTTTCAAGTACATAAAAGGTTGTTACAAGAAGGAGGGAGAAGAATTGTTCTTCTTAACCTCTGAGGATAGGACAAGAAGCAATGGACTTAAATTACAGCAAGGGCGGTTTAGATTGGACATTAGGAAAAACTTCCTGTCAGAGTGGTTAAGCACTGGAATAAATTGCCTAGGGAGGTTGTGGAATCTCCATCATTGGGGATTTTTAAGAGTAGGTTAGATAAACACCTGTCAGGGATGGTCTAGAGATAATACTTAGTCTTGCTGTGAGTGCAGGGGCCTGGACTAGATGACCTCTCGAGGTCCCTTCCAGTTCATGATTCCATGGTTAGCCAACTACCATGTCATTCTATCCTGTCCCATTCCTGGGCAGTTCAATGCTCCCTTCCCACCCACTGCCCCGGTGCTGACTCAGTCTGTAGACTGGACAGCTTCTTTACTCTGTCTGGCCCCCATTGTGTGCTGAGTCACCCTACACTCCTCATGGACTACTCGTACTCTCAGTATTGATGGTTACTGTTGTTCCCAGAACCGTGCTTAGAAGACACCTGTCCAGGAAGGCAACTCACCTCCTTGCCAGCCCATCAGAGCTGCCCAGGCCCAGAGAGCTACCGGGAGGATAAAGCTCTTGGTAAATGGGATGCTGGATGCTGCATGGATGGTTGGGAGCTCACCTGGCCTATAGCATTAACAACCCTCCCACACTTCATCCTGTCTGTTCCTAGTTAATGCGCAGTGTGAGCCTGAGTGTGGCTGCCATGCACTGTAGCATGGGCAGTTTGGCCTACTGGTCAGAGCCAGAATCAAGCTCCAGGAGTCAGAGCCAAGGTCAAAGCCGGAATCAGACGTGGAGTATGGCAGGAACAGGACTTGAGCCAGGAACAAGGCAGGCACCGGAGGGATCTCAGATGCAGGCATAGGTGCTGAGGAGCCCCTGGCTGAGTATGACTGCAGGACTTAAGAGCAGTCCTAGCAATCTGCTCAGCCAATCAGGCCATCTGGCAGTCTAGGAGCTTGAGCTCGTCGTTAGCTGGCCCAAGGCCCAGCTGCCCCGAAGCCCAGCTGCCAGCCCTCACTCCTGACAGTGACCTGGGTAGGCTCTTCTCCGCCCCACACCCCTCGGAGCTCACTGCTCATGGAAGCAAGTGCCTCAGGAAGACCCAGAATTATTCTGAGAACCCTTGATGACCTAGAGGAGACCCGAGACCCACAGGCAGGGGAAGGGGACAGTTGCCTTTGCACCCAAAACCAATCTTGCTTTGCAGCAAGATGTGTGTGCAGATGTTTCCCGTGGCCCCGAGGAGAGGGGTGAGAGAATTCCAGCTGGGTCAGAGCCAGCAGAGAGGGCTAGGGGAGAGCTGGCCATAAAGCTGCATTTTATCCGCTGATAAAATGAACATTCTGTTGATTCCTGGGAAACGGAGAAGTGTGTTTGAGCTGATACCCAAATGCTAAGTGTGTTTCTCCTGCACCTCTCCAGACTGCCCTGAGAATCTGCTCCTATTGGTCCCATCCTGCCTGATCTCCATGGAACCCAACCTGGACTCTCAGGGCAACCCAGAGAAAACCTTGGGGCAGTGACACTTTGGTCAGAGGGCTGAGACTGGGTCCAGTTTGGGGCCATTTCTCCCATCCAGCCCTCTCCCCAGGGAAGAAGAACTCCATTAGTTATGCTGTAAGGACTGACTGGCCTGGGCTGGGCGGGAATCTGCTCCAGGTGCTGCATGACTTGGCAAAGAGCAGCTCAGAACAGTTGAGTTTGACCTAGAAAAACCTCTTAATGTGTTTTTCATTTTGCAAGAGGCAATGGTCTTATCTAATCAAATCCCACATCCTTCAGCAGCAGAGCCGCTGCAGCCAAGTTAACTCAATTAGTAAATCATCAGGACGAGCTATTTAGAGGCAACATTGTAATGGCTTTAACAAGAGGAGGGTAATAAAGCAGATGGCACTAATAGACTGTGATGGGATAAAAACCGTCCCTCTCCACCCAATGGGGCCTTTGTACAGGGACTGCGCTGCACTGCGCCAGCATCGGGCTGGAGTCCTCCCCTGAATTTTCTGCCTGTCTAGGTTTCTCTGCCATGTGCGTCATCATAGGCACCAACTCCATGGGTGCTCTGGGGCTACAGCATCCACAGGAAAAAAAAACGGTGGCACTCAGCACCTATTAGTCACCGCTGTTTGAAGAGGCCACCAATCAGCTGTTTGGCGGCTGGTGGGAGGTGCTTGGGGGAGGGTGAAGTGCAGCAGGGGGCCTCAGGGAAGGGGTGGAGTGGGGGTGGAGCACCCACTGGGAAACAGAAAAGTCAGCACCTATGCTCATCACCATAGCATGGGAGCAACTCCCACATTTCAAAACAATTGTGGCTTTTAAACAATCTGCTAATAAGTCTCTCCCAAAGACGCCCTCAGGGTTTGTATTAGATTGTGAGCAAGCCACGCCCAGGAAGACATGGAGCTGGGCTCATTCTTACCTGCTTCAGCAGCAAGCTCCAGAGCCGAGGGCGTGCTGCCAAGAACACGGTGCCCCCTATGCTCACCAGCCTCATCTGGGTGTGGTCAAACTCCTTGGCTGGCGTGGAATGTAGCTAGCTTGGGGTGAGCAGAGCTATCCAAGCGGAGGTGCTTCCTTGGGTACTGTGGGCCAGTCCTAGAAAGGCTTTCAGTAGGGAGCAGGGCACCGGTGCATTGGTAACATGGGGCCTGCATTGCTGTGCTGAGGGGCTGTTGCATTCTGAACTAATTGGTGCTTTTTCATGTCTAGATGGGTTACAGTGAACTCACCAAGTCTAGCAAATGCAGAGTCTCTGGTGCAAGTGAGATGAGAATCTAGTGCACAGTGTCAAGAGAAAAGTGGTTGTCACTGGTGCCTCTGGTTTACTCAGCTGCCTGGCCAGTTTGTGTGGCCTCACAGTCACAAACACAGCCCAGGATGTTAGCTGTCGCCAAGATGTGTTATGATTCTTTTCTTGCAAAGTAACACAGGATCACAGCAAAAGGGGGCTTCCCGCAGCCATCACTCCTCAGCCCAAGCTCACGCTCTGAGTACCCCCTTGCTTCCTGTTCCTTCCACTTATATCCTCCCCATTACCTCATTAGCCCAGTGATTACCACCCAGGTGCTCATAATCCCACAATGGAAACTATAATTGGCATCAATTAAGCCTGGACTCTTCCCAGCTTCAGCAAACCCTATGCCCAGGGTGCTATTCACAGCATCCTGTCACAGAATGTGTAGATATAACATTATACCTTGCTCTTCTCTAGCAAATTTCTTCCATAGAAGTCAGCACTTTACCAATCCCCAGGCACAGAGAGGGGAAGTGACTGGTCCCAGCTCACCCTGCAGGCTAGGGGCAAAGCTGAGACTAGACCCCAACTCTACCTACAACCTATGACCTGCTAGGCCACATGTATCCATAACCTAACTTGTCACTTGCATACCTAATAATGTCTCAGGTCACTAAAACTGAAAAAAAAAAAGTGACAATCAAACATGCTTTTCATCTTTGATGCTGTTTCTTTTGTTGCATATCCCTCAGCTTGGAAAGTGAAATTAGACTGGTCTGGGACACTTGCTGGTTATAGTGAAGGACAGGTACTTGTGGATTCTCATGCAGTAGCAAAAAATCATCAGGTTCGGGTTTCCAACACTACAAGCATCATCCACTCCAAACACCTGTGGCTTTACGCTGAATCAGAAAATTCCATACACAAATAAAGTTATATTAAAAGAATGTTACTAAGTTTGCAAAGTCAAGCAATGCCAGATTTATGGTAGTCTGAATCTTCATTCAGGCCCCTTGTGTGCATGCATTATTATACAGCTTCTAATTACACATCACGCTATTTTTCCCCTAGAACCCCGGCCTTATTCACTACACAGGAGGAAGGGGTGATCAATGATGAGACAGGTGTTCTGTATTTCTGTTTAGAGTCACTACATGCTGTATCGCCCCTCCCTCATTTCCTGCACATTATTCAAACCCTGCTCTGAATATGGGATTCTTCATTTTCTTTTCCCCAGTGCTCAACACTATAGTATCTGATTGGGTCACAATTATTCATGAATTTCTCTTCCCATCTCAGCAGGGATTCTCGGCCCCTTGGAACTGAAACCTGTGTATCAAGTGCTTCGGACCTGTGGGATCGGTCGACGCTACGCACGGCTTATGTGGCGTCTCATGGTCTCGGACACAATCTGATGATCCAGGGACATCTACATCGAACACATCACTGGCCACCGACAATACCAGGAGGTGTGAGCCTGTACGACATCGTGCATCAACTATGGGAAAGGGACTGAGAGACTTTTTCCATTGGACCATATGAACTGAAACCATAAACTCACTGAACATTAAATCCCACCAAATGAGGGTAGATCCATCCTCATCATGATATCCGCTCATTATACTCCACACCTGAACATAGCCATTATATGGACAACATACCCCCATATCTCAATGTCTGTACTTTGACCCGTTAAACTTTTACCCCCAATCAGGGAGATTACAGGTTATGTATTCGTTATGCCACCCGCTCCTAAACCAAATTTCACACCCCTTGATAATCTGTACCTTATTTCCTGATAACCAGAAACTTCTATGCCGAAACTCTGTACCGTTTTCTTTTTTACTTCAACATTATCTTAATAAAATTATTAAATCCACTCTTCGGGTGCCTTCACTTCTGACCCTGGTGCCCCTTCTGTTACCCATCCTTCTTCTCACTTCTTTTCTGTATGCAGCTTAATACTGGAGTTGGTCCTGACAGCAAAGCCCTACTTCTGCTGCTCATCACCTACTCACCCGCCGGGGACAGTTCAGCCCCCCTCATAAGTGGCCTCAGGGCTGCTCCAACTTCTACTCAGATAATCAGCTCCTTGTGTTTGTACAACGCCTGCCACAATGGGGTCCTGGTCTGTGGTAGGGTTCCCAGGTGCTATGAAAATACCAGTAATAAATACCTATTGAAATATCTCGATGTTAAGTACTTATATGGCCCCCGTTTATGGCAGTAACATAGTGCCTCATAATCTTTAATGTGTTTATCCTGTGATACAGTATGACCAGAGGGCAGCAGGAGAGTGTTAGAAGGGAGCCTTATTCCCTGTAGAGGGAAGAAAGTTTGCTATAGATTAATTAAAGCACCTGAAGCCAATTAGAGCACCTGAAGCCAGTCACCTGATAAACACCCCCTGCTTCAATCAGAAAAGGGAAGCAGTTGAAGCAGAGTGGATTGATGTTGGGGTAGAGAGCAGTTTGGAGGAAAGCAGAGGAGAATTTAGAGAGTGCTGCGGTGGGCTAAGAAGACCAAGACCCTAGGTAAAGGGACCCCTGGTTTGTGAAGAGGGAGGGCAGGAAGCCCCACAAGCTGAAAGGCAGGAGAGGGAAGTAGTCCAGGGGAAGGAACCGTTAGTTCAAGCAGTTTACTGCTATCCCGAGGGCTCCTGGGCTAGGACCCGGAGTAGAGGGCGGGCCCTGGTCCCTCCCTCTCCACTCCCCTCCTCTAGGACACTAGTGGGGCAGTTAATACCCCAGTTCAGGGGCAAGAAACGGTGCCCTGAACCCTCTCCAAGAAGAGAAAGCACAAGACCCATCAAAGTAGTGCCAGCAATTTGCCACAATCCTCACACCAAGCCTGTGTGATAGGGCAGTGCTGTTGTGCCCATATTACAGATAGGGAACTGAATCATACAGAGCAGGAGCAGCAGAAACTCCCTAAATGCGTGGGGGCTGATGGTGCCGAAACTGGGGCCCCGGTCCCCTGTGCCACCTCTTCCACCGAGGCCCTGCTCCCACACAAGACCTCACCCCCATTCACTCCTCTCTGCCCCCTCTCCCCTGTTGCTTGTCCTTTCAGCCACTAAGAAGAACAAGAGGATCTTAAGGCTAAAGAGGATCTTAGGGATAATGGTAGCATGACAAATGGGAATGAGGATATAGAGGTAGGTATTACCATATCTGAGGTAGAAGGGAAACTCAAACAGCTTAATGGGACTAAATCGGGGGGCCCAGATAATCGTCATCCAAGAATATTAAAGGAATTGGCACCTGAAATTGCAAGCCCATTAGCAAGAATTTTTAATGAATCTGTAAACTCAGGAGTAGTACCGAATGATTGGAGAATTGCTAATATAGTTCCTATTTTTAAGAAAGGAAAAAAAAGTGATCCGGGTAACTACAGGCCAGTTAGTTTGACATCTGTAGTATGCAAGGTCCTGGAAAAAATGTTGAAGGAAAAATTAGTTAAGGACATTGAAGTCAATGGTAAATGGGACAAAATACAACATGGTTTTACAAAAGGTAGATCGTGCCAAACCAACCTAATCTCCTTTTTTGAAAAGGTAACAGATTTTTTAGATAAAGGAAATGCAGTGGATCTAATTTACCTAGATTTCAGTAAGGCATTTGATACCGTGCCCCATGGGGAATTATTAGTTAAATTGGAGAAGATGGGGATCAATATGAACATCAAAAGGTGGCTAAGGAATTGGTTAAAGGGGAGACTGCAACGGGTCCTACTGAAAGGCGAACTGTCAGGTTGGAGGGAGGTTACCAGTGGAGTTCCTCAGGGATCGGTTTTGGGACCAATCTTATTTAATCTTTTTATTACTGACCTTGGCACAAAAAGTGGGAGTGTGCTAATAAAGTTTGCAGATGATACAAAGCTGGGAGGTATTGCCAATTCGGAGAAGGATCGGGATATTATACAGGAGGATCTGGATGACCTTGTAAACTGGAGTAATAGTAATAGGATGAAATTTAATAGTGAGAAGTGTAAGGTTATGCATTTTGGGATTAATAACAAGAATTTTAGTTCTAAGTTGGGGACGCATCAATTAGAAGTAACGGAAGAGGAGAAGGACCTTGGAGTATTGGTTGATCATAGGATGACTATGAGCAGCCAATGTGATATGGCTGTGAAAAAAGCTAATGTGGTTTTGGGATGCATCAGGAGAGGCATTTCCAGTAGGGATAAGGAGGTTTTAGTACCGTTATAGAAGGCACTGGTGAGATGTCACCTAGAATACTGTGTGCAGTTCTGGTCTCCCATGTTGAAAAAGGATGAATTCAAGCTGGAGCAGGTACAGAGAAGGGCTACTAGGATGATCCGAGGAATGGAAAACTTGTCTTATGAAAGGAGACTTAAGGAGCTTGGCTTGTTTAACCTAACTAAAAGAAGGTTGAGGGGAGATATGATTGCTCTCTATAAATATATCAGAGGGATAAATACAGGAGAGGGAGAGGAATTATTTCAGCTCAGCACCAATGTGGACACAAGAACAAATGGGTATAAACTGGCCACTAGGAAGTTTAGACTTGAAATCAGACGAAGGTTTTTAACCATCAGAGGAGTGAAGTTTTGGAATAGCCTTCCAAGGGAAGCAGTGGGGCCAAAAGATCTATCTGGTTTTAAGATTCTACTTGATAAGTTTATGGAGGAGATGGTATGATGGGATAATGGGATTTTGGTAAGTAATTGATCTTTAAATATTCAGGGTAAATAGGCCAAATCCTCTGAGATGGGATATTAGATGGATGGGATCTGAGTTACCCAGGAAAGAATTTTCTGTAGTATGTGGCTGGTGAATCTTGCCCATATGCTCAGGGTTTAGCTGATTGCCATATTTGGGGTTGGGAAGGAATTTTCCTCCAGGGCAGATTGGAGAGGCCCTGGAGGTTTTTCGCCTTCCTCTGTAGCATGGGGCATGGTTGACTTGAGGGAGGCTTCTCTGCTCCTTGAAGTCTTTAAACCATGATTTGAGGACTTCAATAGCTCAGACATTGGTGAGGCTTTTCATAGGAGTGGGTGGGTGAGATTCTGTGGCCTGCACTATGCAGGAGGTCAGACTAGATGATCAGAATGGTCCCTTCTGACCTTAGTATCTATGAATCTAAGTGATGGGGCCATACCCCCCCAGACTCCCCTGCCCTGATACAGAGACACTAGGGGTAACATTTTCAAAAGCACCTCAGTGATTTAGGAGCTTAAGTCCTATTTTCAAAATGACTTAGGGTCAGATTTTCAGAAGTGTTTAGGTGTTTAGGGAATTTCAAAAGTGCCTAGGTGCCTAATTCCCATTACTATCACTGGGCTTCCCATGAAACTGGAGATGGTATCCCTGAAGAAAGGCCTTCTCACCAAAATGAGGGCTTTTTTTGGTGGAAAATGTTCATTTTGGTCAAAATTTGCCAGGTTTTTGATGAAACTGAAAACTTTTCAGCAAAATTCCTCCATTTTTATTTAAAAAAAATCAGTTTTGAAAACTGAAAATTGTTACAGAAACCAACATTCTGTGTGGGGAGGGAATGACAAATGTTCAACATTTCCAGGGGAAAAACATTTGGCAATTTTCAGGCATCTCTACATCGAGGTCCCAGAGGCAGAAAGAACCGGAGCCAGCACAGTGGGGCTAAGAGTTCGAGGATGCTCGTGAACAAGAGGATATTGTTACAACTGATGAAAGGAATTAAGATTCAACAAGTAAAAACCTGATAATCTTGAGAAGCCAGAGAGGAGGAGGATGCTCGGGTTAATTAGCCTCCTGGAAGTGCTGGACGCCACAAGGACGGCAGAGCTTTGTGAAGGAATTAATTAGAGGTTTGTTTGAAGCTCGGTGTGGTACTATAAAGCTCCCCATTGAAGGCGCCTATCGTATCCCAGCACATCACACTGCGCCTGGACTGGTGCCAAGACCTCGCACAGCTCAGTGTTTGTGCCTTTAAATAGTCAACAAACTGGAGGGGGGATTAATTAGAGCTCAGCCCAGCGGAGCCCATGTGTGAAAGCCACAGAAAGGGGAATGGAAACGCCAGATGTTCCCCATGGCAACTGTGAGGGCTGTGGGGCCAACAGTGGCAGATCTAGGAGGCAGCACAGGAGGGGCGGGTGGGGCATGGGGAATAGGCCGCACAGGGGCAGGGTGGAGAGCAACCCACCTCCATGATGCCCTTCCCCACTCCGTAACGTTACAGGGATTCCCAGGATAAGATCCATTGCCCCCAAGGGTGGGCATGGGGAAAGTGGCAGCTAGGGGCACTGCAAGAGCCAGGAACAGGAGAGGCAGGACCCCTGACGCTCACTGTCCAGGTAGCCAGCATTTGTCCAGACTTTACCGCTCTGGGAGGAGTCACTAGATGGTGTAGTTACCCACAGACTTATAAGTGCTTGTTCTTGGTGTGTCAGCACGGCAGAGGCTTGGAAGAGGGGCTGGTTTGGGCTTACTTTTGTGCTGTGGATTCTCACAGAGGAGGTGTGTTAAAGAGCAGGGGAGTTTGCTCTTTGCTATATCTAGTGCCAGGTCTTGGGGCAGAGCTGCTTCCTGGCAATAGGGCATTGGTGTCGGAGCTGAGATTCCTGAATCAGAAGGTTGCTTGGGTGCTGTTTGTCCACTTCTGTTTAAGGACTGCTCTGGACACTGTAAATAAAACAAGGACACTAAGAAAATACCTACATTCCTTGTCACTGATTTCTCTTCCACAGGGGAACTGCTCTATAAGGGCCTGAGCTCTGCTGCTGCTTGGCTGAGGGGCTACAGTACAAAGGAGAGTCCTGAAGTTGGAACAGAGAGAGGATTAAACAAAGCATGTTACCAACCCCAGAAAAAAGCTAGAGAGCTTCCCCTTCTGTGGGGCATGGGACTCCCCAGGGATGAAACCAGCGGTTGCAAACCCGACAGCCTGAAGTGTCATTTCCAGTGAGTTCTTGACACTGCTCTGGCAGCGTCAAGGGGCAGTATAATGAATGTAAATGTGATTTGCTCCCACTACCACTCCACCACCACTCCACCACCGCCAGAAAGGTGTTAAATGGCCCCAGGGTAAATTAAATCAGTCCTACATTGTTTGACTTATGGAGATCCCTGTCCTGCAAGGGAGTAACCCATGCAGGGGCAGTTTTGGATCAAGATTGGGGAAAAGACCATGTTTTCCCATCCCATGAGTGCAGCTTGGATTTCCTGGGAGGAAAATGGTGGGATTTTGTTTAGCCCCAGGAGAGACAATGGGGAAACACTGCAGAGTGCAGCTTTCTAAAGGGAAACCAATTGCTTTATTTTGAATGCAGCATGAAGACAGCAAAGGCATTGGGTATTGGCACTTTGGTGTTGGCTCAACGTGTCTTTCAGTGACTTACTCTGCTGAGGGGGTTGTACAGGAGCCTTGCGTGCAGCCTTTTCTTTTTTTCGTCTCTTTTCTCTTGCTTTCACTGCAGGACACTTGTTGCTTTTCTCTGGGCAGATATTGGCTACCATGCCAATAAAGCACTGAGCTCAGAATATTTTATACTTACCTTTGCTGGGGGAAGGGGTAGGGTCCCTGGTTAGAAAGTTAAGTATTGTTAAATTGCCACTCAGGGCTTAAAAGCTATAGCCTATCCCTATCCCACACATCCTGCATATTCAGGGTTTCAGGGTCACAAACTAGGGTAGAACTCTGGCCACTCTTCTCCAAAAGCCCAGCATGGCCCCATCTCCATCTGAATAATAGAAAAGCTCCATTTGCTGTAGCAGATGTTGGTCATGTGAGGCAGGTGAGGCTGATGTGACTTCCAGTGGGGGGCAGTAGCATGAACACATCTGAAAAGGAAATCTTGTAAGGAGACTATTTCCATCTATGGCAACCAAACTGTAGGGGCTAGACCCTTAGCTGGTGTAAATGGGAACAGCTGTGCTGAAGTCAGGGGTTGGGTGGGCTGAAGGAGGGGCTTGCAGAAGAAATGGTCAAACAATGAAAAATGCAGGGACGGACACCACAGAACTTTGTGTCCCTTTTCCAGCTAGTTCTGGCCAATAGCCATTCCTCTAGCTTAGTGGCCGCTGTCTGCGGCTCTGTTGTGTGAAGGGAGAATCTGAAGTAACCTCTCTTCAGGGCAACATCATTCCATGAACAAGACTGAGCACTTGGAAGCAAGGACTGCTCCTTCATGTGTATTTGTACAGCACACGATTCAGTGCAGCCCTGACCCTGATAGGGCTGGTGGGGTGACTATAATATAAACAGGGAATGATAATCAATCCTAGAACTGCTGATTCATGTCAGGCTACCTGAAAAAACGAACCCAGGTGATGTGCCCAAACTGGAACAAGGGTGATGTGCCTAGACTGGAAATTCCCAGATGGAGATTTGCTTAGTGAAACAATCCAACTCTGCTGGGTCATTGGGCGGCAGAGCCAGGAATAAACCAAACCATGTGAGCATTTACAATAGAAGGGGAACAAGCTGGCAAAGCGCTAACCCGGATGATTGGTGCTGGGCTGCCCTGGCAGAGGGAGAGGAGTGAGGAGTCTAGTTCCAATGATCTGCAGAAAACGAATGATAGCGCTACAGAGTGTGATGAAATGTTAACAGCTCCAGAGATCAGGAGAGAGAGAAACAGAGGTAAACATCTAAAATGCTGGCAATAGTGGGAATTTTTCAAAAAGTGAAGGAGGAAAGAAGAAACTTCTCAGCAATAGGGAAGCTGATCAGGCATAAGGGAGCAGCCCCGATGGTTTCCTGGGATACGGTTATTTATTAGGAGAAGATCAGAGGCAAATATATGTTTTTCTTGTCGATGAAAGGATATTGCTAGATTCAGTTGGTCGGGGAGGGATGGAGGCTCCGATCATGGTTTCCTTGAGTGAGGCAAGTTGAGCTGAATTTTGGTAGCATCCAAGCTATTGAATATCAAGAGAACTGAACTCGAGGGATTCTATGATTATTGTACAATAGGAGCGAAGGCCTGATACCTGCACAGAGACAGTCAGAGACCTGTACGTGGTACCTGCACAGAGTAAGAGACAGGCTTTGCCTCAGTGGATAAAACAGACCAAGGGTGGAAGAAAGGAAGTGTTGTTTTTCCTAGTTTGGAGGTGAGAAATTAAGTGACTAGATCAAGATTACATTGCAAGCCTGTGGCAGAGCCAGGGGTTGAACCCAAATTCAGAGAGCAGAATCTAAATGACAAAAATAGGCTTCTTCCGGCCATGATAGTCTACCTGGGTTTCTGTAAGGGGGACCTGGGGGCGGGGGACGGTGTGTGTGTGTCTGCTAAACCCAGAAAGAAAAGGAGTACTTGTGGCACCTTAGAGACTAACAAATTTATTAGAGCATAAGCTTTCGTGAGCTGTAGCTCACGAAAGCTTATGCTCTAATAAATTTGTTAGTCTCTAAGGTGCCACAAGTACTCCTTTTCTTTTTGCGAATACAGACTAACACGGCTGCTACTCTGAAACCTGCTAAACCCAGGGTTGCGAATTCAATCCTTGAGGAGACCATTTAGGGATCTGGGGTAAAAATTGGGGTTAGCTCCTGCTTTGAGCAGGGGGTTGGACTAGGTGACCTCCTGAGGTCCCTTGCAACCCTGCTCTTCTATGGTCTGTGGAGACTGCACTGAGGATACAAAGAAATGCCACAAGGGATTAAGCTCAGGTACAGAGAGTCATCCCAACAGGGCTGGGTCAAAGAAGGGGATTCAGTAAATGTTCTGGTTTGTGTCTAAAGAGAGAAAAATCCTCCATGCTGACAGGGGACAAGAACATGCTCAGTCTAGGAGAAGGGCCGCTGGGATGCATAACACATGGGATTGGGTACTTGAAAGTCAGGGGTCAGTTGTAGCACAGGGAAAATCATGCAGTCTGAGCTATAGGGACGTGGTGAGAGAAATATGGGACAAGTGTCATTACTTACACAAGGGTTTGTCAAGGTGGTGTTAGCAAGACATGGTTGAAATTTTTCAGAAGAAATTCTTTTCCCTTAGAACAGTGGTTCTCAACCTATTTATCATTGTGGGCTGCATATGTGGCCCACAACGTGTTACCTGGGCCGCAGGATGAGAACCACAGAGCCCCCATCCCCGACTACCTCCCTCACAGGCCCCTGTGCCCAGTGCCTCCCCCCAGAGACCCCTTCACAGAGTGGGGCCAGGAGCAGAGCCCTGGATGCGGGGCCAGGTGGCAGCCCTTACCCTGGACTTGGCTGCACAGAGCCAAGTGGCAGGGCGGCAGCTGTCCTGGACTTGGCCCTGGACCCCTGGACTAGTCCTGGACTCGGCCCTGGACCCCTGCTGCCAGTCCCAGATCCAACCCTGGACCCCTGCCACGCGGGGCCAGCCAGCAGCCCTGACCCAAGCAGCCCTGATGCCCACCACATGGGGCTGGCTGGCAGCCCTGATCCCAGACTTGACTCCACCATGCAGCCCAGTGGCCTTTAGTCCACAGCTGGGCTGCAGTTCTGTGCTAATTGGGCCATATGTGGGCTGTGGGCCACCACTTGAGAACTGCTGCCTCAGAAAATAGGGTTTCATTGAAAATGAATTTTTTGGGAGGAAGAATTTCATTCTCAGCTATTCATTTTTAATTTTCTGGAAAAAAAATAAATGCAGAGTTTTGGGAAGATAATTCAGAAATGTTGATATTTTTCATATCGAAATGATGGGATTTTCCCCACTTTCTGATACTTCCACAATGTGGGAAAGATTGGGAGGGGTGGAGAACCCACTTGTGCATGCTTGGTGCTTCTGCAACTTCTGCCAATCAGAAAAGAGTCCGAACGTGTTGAACATATTCCTTTCTCTCTGATGGCATGAACACTAAAAAGTGAAAGTGTTACATTTAAGAGTGAAAAGTCAGTTTTCCCCACCTCCATTTTTCCATGTTTTCCAACTGGAAAAAGTTGGGAAAAGTAAGAAAGTGTAGGAAAGTGTGTGTGTTGGGGGGAACACTTTCAAAATTTTGCATGGGAAAACTGAAATATCCCAACAGGATAATTTCAAAAGGTGTTTTTCTTAATCATTATGGAAGATCCAGGTGGAACTTAATGGAGATGAAACCAAGAGGCTCCGCAGAAAGTACTTTAAACATCTATCCACTATAGCAGGGTGCCCTATATTCCGTGATTATGCAGCCAAGGAAATTGCCATGCAACCACCCCTTAACAGCGAATCATGTTCCAGAATTTTCATCTGAAAAATCTCTCTCTAATAGTTGTGAAAACAAACTTGGAATGAAGAAATGAGCATAACCTCTGCCATGATATTTGCTTGAGTCTGCAGATAGCCTGAAACAAC
The DNA here is from genome assembly GCF_009764565.3 of Dermochelys coriacea. Lineage (NCBI taxonomy): Eukaryota > Metazoa > Chordata > Testudines > Dermochelyidae > Dermochelys > Dermochelys coriacea. Next base: position 4,628,228 of record NC_050082.1, on the reverse strand, counting down.
CGCTCCAAAAGATCTGCCCCATGCATCTCATGGAGCATTTACCCTGAAACTTAAGGATGACAATTTAAATGTCAACTTGTTTATTTTTTTCACTGATGATCAGTTTAGCAGGCACATGCAGTTAATTTCTTTATGCCATGATCTCAAACCATCTCCCTCATCTCTCAAGAGCTGTAAGTCCCCTTTTACCATCCACACCATTGGCAAACCCTCCAGCTTCCCCCCACAACCTTTGACTCTGTTCTGCATACTTAATACAAAAACCTGCTGAATATTGAAACCTGAAGCGCAGAGGAAATGGAACATGATATAAAAATGAACAATACAAGGAGCAGTAAGTGCCCTGCCTGGGGACTCATGTTTGCAGAGAGCCACCCCATAGTCTGCAGCCTGCTGCTTTAGAGGGCTACCCATGGTAGGGGACTTGCTCCTGGACTGGACTGCAGCTTGCTGGAAAAGCACACAGGTCGTGTGCTGAACTAATATCCATGCTCTCCCTGGGTTTGGGCCCTCTTTAGTTTCACACTTTTAATTTAGCCAGCAAGCATTTTCAAACTGACACCCATTCCCTGGCTTTTGCAATTAATGTCTGTAGAGGGGAGTGGAGTGTTTCCCTGACAAAGGGAGCTGATTTTCTCCATGCTGAACAAAAGAGAGAGAAAGAAAGAGAGATTCTTGCTGAGGGAGCTACTCTAGGCTGGTAAGTAAATGCAGGCAAATATTGTCCCTGTTGTAAATCTTGCTAGATAAATTTGTGGTAAGGCACTAAAAAACTAGCACAAAGTATTAAATATTCATCATTTCTACCTATTTGCTGACATCCTGAGTCCCCATCAGAAATGGAAGTGCATGAAATTAGGGAATCAGGAATTGTGGAATAATATATACTCTCCATATCTACTAATGGATTCATGAAATTATGTAAACAACTCCAGCTAGCATCACACATCACCCCATAAGGTTTTCTTTGGTCATTTCCAGGAAAAGGATATTTTTGTGAAGCAATTTTACAGTTATTAGGATAAACTTCCGAAAACGAAGTAATGTTACTAAGTAGACTGGGTGACACACGCAGCACATAGTCAAATGACTGTATGAAGCTTTTGAGTTCATTAGAGAATGCTAAAATGGCAGAGGCTGGGAAGTAATGGCGAAAGGTGATCTGGACCTGAATTGCAGAAAGTATACATAAAAATGGAAATAAAGAGCAGCTAGTGATACAAAATAGCTCCTTGGATCTGTTACTGCCGAAGTGAGATGTGCTATTGGTCTCATATAATGGTATTTTATGTCTCATGCAGTGAATACTGAGGAGGAATGAAGGAAAATATGTATTTTACAAATGAGAGAGATGGTGTCTCAGCATTGGCAGCAGAAAATATGTTTAGGGTCTGCTCGGCTTGTTGCTAAAAGTGATCTAATGTTTCATGCGAAACAAGAAAAGCTTCCAATGGTGTCTGTCTGGTGATGAGAAATGATGAGTCTAATACCTGCTGAAATAACTTCTGAGCCAACCCCGGGATGGCTGGATGAATTGTACACTATGCAGACATGTATCACTGCACGAATAAAACAATGAGATAATAAGGAAGTGTTATTGATGGAGATTATTTCTCTCCTTACTTGATCATAACAATTTCCTCTCAACATAGAAATGAATTCTAGTTGGTAATGTGGTCTCTGGGAGTTGTATTTATTCTGTTTATTGGCATCAAGAACTTATTACTTTGCATAAATTATTCATGAGAATTAGACACGCTTGTGAGGCTCAGATTATTTGTGTCTGGACGGCAAGGTGGTGGGGTATTCTGTGGTTTACACTGCAAAAAAAATCTTTTTAAAGAATAAAACAGATTGATCTCTGAAGGTGAGAGAATCCAAATCAGCTCCGGAGATACAAATGCAGCTCCAGAATCATAATGAGTCTATTGGAGCATCATGAATTCCTCATGTTCCAATAACACCAGAGCTCCTGGTTATGCTCAGATGGCTTCAGGCTTTGGCACTAATGGAGTTGTGCAAAAGTATCTCGTTGACTAGCTTGCCACAAGGATTTGATAGACATGCTGTGCAATGAGACATACGATGCACTGGAGAGTCTGAATCCTGACCAATAGGAGGAAGATCAAGCAAAAGGGAAGTGACTAGAAGAGTCACTTGGGATGAGATGGTCCATGAGATGTCACAACAGCCAGTCTCCTAGGAAACATGGACATTACTGTCAGGAGGGGAAGCACTGGAGAGACCGGTCACTGGGGCAGGTCCTTCCTCATGTTCAGCTGAGCACTTTGCCCCTCCAGCTGGGAGGAGAAAGGAAGAAAGTGGACTTCAACAGGACTCTCTAAACCGAACTCTTTTCTGTACCTGCTGGGTGTGTGGTTGGTTCTAACGCCTGTCTCTAAGACCCTTGCTGTTCCACTACAGCAGGAGTGGCTCAGTCCACAAGCTAAGATCCAATATGGAATTCAGCCAGGTGGCCCCCAACTGGCCTCATTCATGGTGGATTCTCTACCACTTGCAGTCATTAAGGTAACTGCTCTAGTTCAAACAGGAGTGATGGGCTGGATGCTGGAGTCACTAGGTGGAGTTCTCTGGCCAGCATTAAACAGGACATCAGATTAGAGGATCATAATGGTTCCTCCTGGCCTAAGAATTTATGGAGCTATACATTTGTAATAGGGAAGTACAGCCCATGGAGACCCCAGCATGCAGTGTTTCGTATTGATTACAGACGCCATACAGACACGAACAACCTGGAGAGTTAGGGTTTGTCTACACTGCAATTAAAGACCCGTGGCTGGCCCAAATCAGCTGAGTTGGGCTTGCGGGCTTGGGTTATGGGGTGGTTTAACTGAGGTGTAGACATTCAGGATCATGCTGGAGCCTGGGTTCTAGGACCCTCCCCATCTCAGAGCCCAGACTCCAGCCCGAGTGTCTACACTACCATTAAACACCCCCTTATCCCGAGCCCCTTCACCTGAATCAGCTCACATGGGCCAGCCATGGGTCTTTAATTGCAGTGTAGACATACCCTTAGAGGCACAGTTACTCTCTGGAATCCCATCCACAGTTACTCCTCAGCTCACTTGTATTTCCCCCAGAGCATCTGCCATATACTGAGAAGTTGGCTGTCGCAATGTCAGTCAACTTTCCTTTCGTAAATGAAAAATCAAACATGATCCAGGCAGGAGCTGGCCCATCAGATGCTCCACCCCGTTGTGTGCTTTGTGTATGAAATGTTACAAAGGACCAAGACAGTCATGGAGAGGGCATGGTCTAAAGTTTAGAAGAGGAGTTTTAACATCAGGTTCTAATCCTGACTGCCACTGTCCTATTGTGTGACCTTGAGTGAATCACTTAGCATCTGTTCAGTGGTGACATTATTTGCAGATTTACTTACCAATTTTAATCCCACACAACATTATAATTAAAAAATTAGTGCTATATTAATGTGATGTGTCCCACAATAAATGATTTTAAACTGGCTAACTGATAGGTCTGAAAAAGTGATTGTAAACGGGAAAACCGGGGTTCCGCAGGGATCTGTTTTTGGCTCAATGCTATTCATTATAATTATTAATGCTCTGTAATAAAACATAAAATAATTGCAGGTAAAGTATGCAGATGACACGAACATTGGTGTAGTGGTAAATAGCCATGGGGACAGCTCAGTTACATAGAGCAATCTGAATCCTTTGGTAAGGTGGGCTCATTTAAACAACATGCATCTTACTACAGCCAGATGCCGGGTCATAAATCATGGAACAAAGAATGTAGGTCACACTGCCAAGATGGGAGACAGGATCTTGGAATGCAGTGGCTTAGGGGGAAAGCTAGATAACCAACTGAACCTTTGCTTTCAGTGGGATGATGTAGCTAAGAGGGCGAACACAATTCTTGGATACATCAGGAGATCATTGCTGAATACTGTGTCCAGTTCTGGGGTCCACACTTCAGGCTGTAGACAAGCTGGAAAGGTTCAGGAAAGAGCTACAAGAATGATTGAAGGTTTGGAAAACCTGCCTTATCATGAGAGACTGAAGGAGATCAATCTATTTAATCTATCAAAGAGAAGTTGAAGAGTTGACTTGGGCATGGTCTCTAAGTACCCTCATGGGGAGACATTATGGAGGAAGTATTTAAAACCAACTAACAAAAGCCTTGGGATTGGCCATACCTCAGGGGAAAGATGCTTCCCCACCTCTTACCCCTGCCTGGTTTGCATTAAGAATATTTCCCTGCTCTCTGCTTTCCACGTGGCAGGTAGGTTGAGCAGATGCATTATATACACACTTCCTTTGTGGGTTTCTTCCCTCACTGTCTGCAGGTGTGAATATACCCCATGCCCCAAAGGAAGGAGTAACCTCTGAATGAGCTGCTATCTGGCTCTGGGATTGCTGTGCTCCAGTCTAAGTGTGTGCTTAGGAGAGCAATTGCCCTTTACTGGGCTGAGCTTGCAATGTATTTGTTTGTATGTTCTGTTGATTGCTCTAATTTAGGGGCATTAATGTGGTGAAGAAAGAGGCAGCAGCATGTGTGGAGCTGGCCCCTAGTGCATCCATAGCAAAATAATCAAGTTATACTCGCCCGAAGGTCTTTAAGAAACTATAAACATGTAATGATCAACAGCTCCAGACTCAGCCCTGATTAGATCGCCCATGTAATAAGCCTAATTGGAAATTGCCCGATAAAGAATGGACCTGTCTAAAGCTGAGCCTTCATTTGGCTTGTGTCTGATACTTGGGGCTTACTCGTCCTCCTAAAAACAGTAGCACCATGCAGCCAGGTTTGCATTTGTTTTTTCCTTGCTAACCTCTGCATCAAAGCACATGCTTCTCTGAATCTTCAGACCATGGAAGTTCCCTGAGTTGTAGCCACATCCCTCCTTCGCTGAAGGGAAAGGAGTGGAAGAAATAATGAATTTTACTGCTTCCTAGAAAATCACTTGTTTTGCTGGCCCCTGAAAGATACGAGCTGGCAATAGTGTGTTTGTGTGTTTGGGGCAGCTCAGATATCTCTCCTCCTCTGGCTAGTTTGCAAAGCTCTCAGATTCTCATGAGCTTGTCACGGTGGATTTCCGTGCTGGGATTCCTTCTGCCCCGCAGTTCATGCTGCATGTTGGTATCCACCCAGCAGAGTCTGGCCCACACTCTAGTTCTGAGATGGTGGGAAATGTTGTGGTAATTGGGCCTACAAATGTACCCTATCTGTGAGCTTGATTACGAAAAGTGAGTGAAAGTTGATCATCACAAGGATCTGTTATAAGAAATTGTTTAGAAAAAGATGTGAGAAGGAGATGGAAGGACTGAATTCATTTAAACAGAAAGGGTTTGACTGATACCACTCAAGGACTGTGTTACGATTGTGATTCGTAAACAAGAGGAGGCAAGGATGAATGAATTAACTAAAATTGTTGTGTTGGAAATAAAGCCTATTGCTGGATATCATAATGACGAGACGGGCTATTCCCCCCCATCCCTCCCTGTTGGGGTTCTTAAAAGAAAAAGAATTTGGGAGGAAATTGGCAGAAGAAACGGCTGTCTGCCAACAATCACTGCGGTGAATTTTGTCCTCATGGCTGCTACCCCCACCATTTCGTGAGACCCCGGGCCTTCTACATCCTAATCCTGATCAGGAAATGCAAACAGAACACCTTGAAGGAGTATTCTTACTGGAAAGGCACAGATTTTTGCTAGGACCATTCCTGTTTCTTAAAAGTTTCTTAAAACCTTCCATTTCCATGCATTTAAGTTTTCTGCTCTGTAACCACTCAAAGGTCAATGGAGCCACCTGGAACCAGTGGACTCTGTATGTGTGTTTGGGGAAATGTGATCTATATCCAAATCTAGCCCATTTCAGTTTGAGGTAGTCCATACAGTCCATCAATGATGAAATCACTGGTCCCAAGTACAATTAGGGTTTGAATTTTTGTCCAGAAATGTGTCGGGGTGGGGAGGAGGAAGGCTGGGGAGTTCTGCATCATTGCAAGCAGTCATAACAGAGTAAGCCATGTGGAAGCTAATGCAGCATCCTGATGATTCCCTCATGAATTCTGACCCAATCCTGGGTGCTGATAGGTGAAAACTTTTGCTGAAGCATGAACTCCAGAGAGGTAATCAGTCAAATTGCAAGGAAGGACATATTTTCCAGAGCCACCTCAGTAGCTGACCAGCCCACTCCATTCATAGATGTGCCGTTCAGTCACTAGAGGTTTGAATACTTTGGTTGCATACATAGCTGGTTTCCCACCCTCAGCTTGGAATTACATCTCTTTACTAACCGGACACCACAAGAACAGTTATAGCCTCCAAAATGTGAGAGGCCTGAAAGGATAGAAAAAGCCTTTTGTAGCAAGGACACTGCCTGCTCCCTCCCTCCCCCAACCCGAGCAGTTACGCAATTTTTGTAAACCAAAAGCAGCTTCAAATTTTTAACTCACCATTGTCTCTGCACTTCTGTAACCGCAACTCTTCAGGCTGTGTCCAGGGAGACTTCGTCGACTAAAGCTGCCCCCTCACAATATATTGAAATTCAGTTTTGAAATTTAACATTTTCAAAATACATAAAAGGTTGTTACAAGGAGGAGGGAGAAAAATTGTTCTTCTTGATCTCTGAGGATCAGACAAGAAGTAATGGGCTTAAATTGCAGCAAGGGAAGTGTAGGTTGGAAATTAGGGAAAACTTCCTAACTGTCAGGGTGGTTAAGGACTGGAATAAATTGCGTAGGGAGGTTGTGGAATCTCCATCACTGGAGATTTTTAAGAGCAGGTTAGACAAACACCTGTGAGGGATGGTCTAGATAATACTTAGTCCTGCCATGAGTGCAGGGGACTGGACTAGATGACCTCTTGAGGTCCCTTTCAGTCCTATGAATCTATGATTCCATGTCCTTGAAATTCAACAAGAATTATTTCTGGGTTCCTGAGCTATTTGAGACAATAACCTTCTGCATCTTGCCCTCTTGCAGGCCTCCCAACCTCCACTGGCTGATAGACCTCTACAGCTGACTCTAGTGCTGTACAAACTTGGCCCAATAGACCTTCATGGGCTGTTCCAAGAGGAGGCATTTCCGTGATGAGCTGATGACTGAGGTTCTGGAGAGGGCCAACAAGCGGGTCCAGCACCAGAAACACTGGACAGGGTTTCAGCGTGGGAGGAGGAGGACAGAGCTCAGCAGAGAGTACTGTTTGAGCATCTCATCTCAGTCATGGCTGCAAGAGTACCAGTTCCTGCTGCCTCTCCACGACCACAGCCCGATTCCCCTGTGACATACCTTCAGCCCAGAAATCACTTGGCAAACTCCATGGCTGAGTGGCCCATGCAATCAGGTCCCATGGACATCTGGGCAGGACAACTTAGCCCCATGCAGTCCTCTGTCTTGACGCCCTTTCCTGTGGATGCCTCCACTGCCCTCTCCAGGTGCCAAGTGCATGGAAAACTGGGAAAGGGAAAGGACAATGGGGGGTCCTGGGGAAGTGCAGTGGTAGGGGGGTTTCTGTCTTGTTTGGACTTGATGCACTTTCATTTGTTCATTTTGGAATGGTTCTGTTGTAACTGGTGTTTGGGTGTTGTAATGGCAGCTGGCCTGCCTGGCAGTGGGTGACAGTTGTACTGTTTTAACACATTTACAAATGAAGCTTTTTGCATCATTAGGAAAGTTAATTGCTACCACTGCATCTCATCGTACAATCACCATTTAAAATAAGAAAGCAAAACTTGTGATCCGGAACAATTAGGAATTAATACACAAACACTATTCCTCTCTGTGGTTAGGTATAGCAATCCACACTTCAGTCACACCCTTATATGAATCCATACTGTGAACTGTTCCCCACGCCACCCCATTTCATAAGTTGTTGTGTCATTCATAAGTATATTGCACAGCAATTAAGCCCCCACCACTCCTCAAGCACTGAACACCCCCCCAATCAACTAGCCCTCGCCCACAAGCACATTCAAAAAGGTACTATACTCCCTCATGCAAGTCCAGAATGAGGGATCACAAAACATCCCTGACTTCTGTTGCCTGGTCGCAGCCAGCTCCAGGTGTGGTAGGTGCCCTTTCAGGCTGAGCATACCGATTCAGCAGCCCCTCACTTTCATAGATCCATTCAGGGGGAAATAGCTCACCTCTGGCTTCACACAGATTGTGAGGGGCATAGCAAGCCACAGGGATGTGGACAGCACTGATGACACTGGTATCCAAACGGGTCTGTAGACATGGCCAGCAGGATTTCAATCTCCCAAAAGGATATTCAACTACTGTTCTACATCCGCTGAGAGTGTAATTTAACCTTCTTTTGCTAGGGCCTCTGAAATCCAGGTATGGTTTCATAAGCCAAGGCAAAAGGGGTCCCCCAGAATGATGGTGGGGACAGTAACTCCATTTATAACAATGCCATTGGGTGAGAATAGTGACCCAGCTTATTCATGAATGTAGACTCCTGAATGGCAAAAAACCTTGGCATCATGATCTTTCCCAATGCACCCATGTTGACATTCATAAATCTACCTCTGTGGTCTATGAAGGCCTTCATACCAATGGAGTAGTACCTTTGAGGTTTATGTACTCATGTGCTCCTTGGGGGGGGGGGCAAACCACGGGTGCATGAGTCCCATCAATGGCCCCAGTGCAGTTAGGAAACCCTATTCTCTCAAAGCCAGCAGTTACATTAGGAATCTCTATAATGCCCACCACCTTGGGGCAAACCATATGCCTGATTGCCTCAGAAACCTCCGCCACCACTTTACTCACAGTCTACTTTCCAACCCCAAATGGGTTGGCAACGGACCTATAGCAGTCCGGGGTAGCCAACTTCCAGATGGATATAGCAACCCGCTTCTGGACTGGTAAAGGAGGCCTCATGTCCATGTCTTTAAGCTGGAGGGTGGGGGCAAGCTGCTCACATAGCTCCAGAAATGTAGCTTTTTTCATGCAAATGTTCTGGACCTATTGCTGGTCGTCCCAGGTCTGCATGACAGTGAGTTCCCACCAGTCTGTGCTTGTGGCATGTGCCAGCAATGCCGCTCAATGCAGGGGGCATCAGTGACTGCAGAGTGTACTAAGCAGCATCAACCAGTGGGAGTCTGCCATGCCTATGTACTCCTCCTCCTCCTCCTCCTGTGTGAGCCTAAGCTCTGTCAGGTGCCTTTGATGGATCAGAAAATGGTACCAAAATGTCCACCAGAGTCCCATGGAAGCTCTGCCTGCTTCCTGACCCAGGAATGAAAGCGCGAGCAAGAGAACATCTCAGAAATGGGTTTCTTCCTTGTTGCTTGGCAGGCTGTGTTGGCAGGCTGTTCAAACTTCCTGTAACGTGCAGGGTGGGCAGTAAAGTTTTCCCACAATGCACTGTGGTCAAAGGGCTAGAGCAGCCACATTTTGGGAGGACACTAGGAATCCGGGATACGGTTGGTGTGACTCCCGGTTCATTGTGCAGCAGTGTAGATGACTGAGCTTCAGATTACAAAATTCTTCATGTCGAGTTAAGAATCAGTGTAAACGCTCAAGCCCCACGTTCTCTGACATGGGTCAGCTGACTTGAGTCCCACTAACTCTGGGCTTACATTGCCATGTAGACAAACCCAGAGTCTTCACCGACTGACACACTTCCTCCTTCCTTCTTTCATCATCATTTGCCCATGAGAGCTGTTCCTTCAGCCTCCCTCTGGAGGCAATGTTGATGTGAAGATATGTGGCTTGCATTGTGCTTTGAAGATGTTCCGCGTGGGATTCCTTCTCCTCGGGTCAGAGAATGTCACCCCAAACTGGCATTCCCAGCCTTCCCAAGCAGCACAGCTATCTCAGTCAGTTGTGAGTAGGAAGGTGGTCAGAGTCAGACGTGATGTATATGGTGGTGTAAGTTAACCCTCCTTAGACTCAGACCTACTATATCTGTTCTGCTGATGCACCAGGGAGTTTAAGTGGGTGTAATATATACACTTGGGGTTTGCTGAGAGGGGAAATACAGGTGCAGCTGCCCTGAACTGTGACAGCATGTATGCAAACACTAGGCAAACCCTCAACGTGTATGCTACACTGACTAGCAAGGTAATGCTGGTTCCAGGACACAAATGTGTGTGACTGACAGCCCATGCCACCTCAGTCTGTGTCTCCAGAGCTCTGAAAAAATTTGGGTTCCTCTTTCAAATGTCTTTATCTATCTTGTCCTAGGTTCCACTGTGGCCTCTATCCATCCCTGCAGATCTCAGAGCTAGCACTCCTGCAGTGACATCACACTTAAGTGCCTGTGACATCACAGTGACGTGATGATGACAGGGAACTGGGCCAATGGGAGCAGCAGGGTGATCAGGGAGCAGGCACCAACATCTTGGTGACTCAGCAAAAATGGAGAAAGAAATGCACAAACAACACCCAATGCTTCAATGGGAGTCTGATAAAATATTAAATATTGTAATGTTTGCCAGGTTGTGACAAGGGCTTTTAACGGTGCTAAGCAGACAAGCACAAATGAGCAACTCTACTTAGCGCTTTTGACTATGGCATCTTATACACTCTCTGCATGAAGTAGCCTGCCTTAGCAGTTGTTTAAGAAGGATTAGTTTAATTAAAGGGAAATTGCAGATTACTTCCAATATCCTGGCTAAATATTTACTAAGCAAGAAATATATAATTAAAAGAAGAAAGCCACTTATGTTAAAGTGTGCTGGCTGGGAAATGATTTCTCCATCTTGTGACTTTTTTTATTTCAAAAATTTTCCTGTCCTGAATCAGAACAAAAAGTCAAAATTTTTAATTCCTCGTGAACCTAAAATCCAGAATTTTTTTTTTTGCCTTTGTGATCAGGACATTTCATTTTGATCATTTTGAAATGTTTCATTTTGATTTTGACCATTTTCAATGTTTTCATTTTTTAAAAATCTAATTAGCTTAAATTTCTAAACAAAAAGTCATTTCAAACTGAGAAACTGGAATTTTTCATTTTGAAAAAGTCAAAACATGAATTGACTACACCTGGTCTAAACCATCCAAGAAAGATGGCTATCCAACATCCTTTTGAAAACCTCCAGTGAAGGAGTTTCCATGACTTCCCTAAGCATCTGTTCCATTGCCCTGCTCTTCTTACAAGTAGGACATTTTTCCTGAGATTTAATCTCAATCTGCTGTGCTTTAGTTTGAACCCCCTCTGTCTCTTATCCTGCCCTCTGTGGCAAGAGAGAACAACTATTCTCCATCTTTTTTATGGCAGCCTTTCAAGTATTTGTAGGTCGCTGTCATATTCCCCTCTTAATCTCCTCTTTTCAAAACTAAGTATACCCATTTCCATCAGCCTTTGTTCATACAGCTTGCATTCCATCCCTTTGATCATCTTTGTCACTCATTTCTGGATTCTTTCCAGTTTCTCTACATCCTTTCTAAACATTGGTGACCAAATTGGACACAGTACTCCAGCTGAGGCCTAATTAACACTGAGTAGAGTGGTACTATCACCTCCTGTGACTTGTATGCTATGCCTCTGTTGATGCAACCTAAAATTGCGTTTGCTTTTTTTGCAACAGTATTGCATTGCTGACTCATGTCGAGGCTGTGATCCACCACAACTCCCAGATCCTTCTCAGCAGTGCTGCTGCCAAGCTAGTTATCCCACATTCTGTATTTTTCTGCATTTGTTTTTTCTTCCCTAAGTGTAGCTCCTTACATTTGTCTTTGTTGAATTTCATTTTGTTGTCTATAGCCCAGTTCTCCAATTTATCAAGATCCCTCTGAATTTTAGCTCTGTCCTCCAAAGTGTTGGCAACTCCTCCTAGCTTTGTGTCATCTGCAAATTTGATCAGTGTGCTCCCTATTCCTACATCCAGGCCATTAATAAAGAGGTTAAACAACAATGGACCCAGAATAGATCCCTGTGAAACCCCACTTGAGACCTCCCTCCAATCTGACATCATTCCATTAATGGTTACTCTTTGTTTGCGGTTGTTTTCCCAATTATGTATCCACTTAATGGTAGTTCCACCAAGCCCATATTTCTCCAGCTTACTTAGCACAATATCATGTGGGACTGTGTCAAAAGTCTTGTTGAAGTCCAGGTATATTGTATCCACCAAACCAGTTACCCTGTCAAAGAAGAAAATCAAGCTGGTTTGGCATGATTTGTTCTTGGTAAATCCATACTGGCTACTCGTGATCATCCCTTCATCCTCCAGGTATTTGAAAATTGAATGTTTTATCCATTGCTCTAGTTCCTTCCCAGGTATCGAGGTCAGGCTGACTGGCCTATAGTTCCCCGGCTCCTCCTTTTTCCCCTTTTTAAAGATGGGCACCGCATTAGTCCTTCTCCAGTCTTCCAGGACCAATCCTGTCATCCATGAGTTTGCAAATATTATTGCCAGAGGCTCTGAAATTTCTTCAGCTAATTCCTTCAGTACCCTGGGGTGAATAGCATCTGGCTCTGCTGACTTGAGTTTCATTCAAATTAGTCAGAAGATCTCTGACATGTTCTTTACTTATTCTGATCTGCATCCCTTCCCTTTTATTGTCTGTGGTCACTTTGGTAGTCATCTGGTCTCATGTTATTTTTTGTATGAAGAATGAAACAAAGTAGGCACTGAGCAGTTCTGCCTTCCTATCATCTTTCGTTACCAGGTCACCTTCTCCATTGAGCAGCGGACCCACACCATCCTGGATCTTTCTTTTTTGTCTGACCTATTTGTCTGACTTGTTGTCTCTAACATTCCTTGCCAGTTGTAATTCATTTTTTGCCTTGGCTTTCCTCATTTTGTCCTTGCACACTCGTGCTATTCCCATTTATCCTTCCTTGGTGACATGCCCCTCCTTCCGTTCCCTGTATGCATCCCTTTTGGTTTTCAGATAGCTAAAAAGCTCCTTGTACAGCCACATTGCCCTCCTATGGTTCTTCTTATCTTTTCTCTGCATTGGAATTGCTTGTTGTTGAGCCTCTAGTATTACATTTTGTTGGAACTGCCAGCCCCCTTTGACTCCTTTTCTTTCTAATTGGCCTTTCTATAGGACCTTGCCTACTATTTCTCTGAACTGGTGGAAATCATAGAATATCAGGGTTGGAAGGAACCTCAGGAGGTCATCTAGTCCAACCCCCTGCTCAAAGCAGGACCAATCCCCATTCTTTTCCCCCAGATCCCTAAATGGCCCCCTCAAGGATTGAACTCACAAGCCTCAGTTTAGCAGGCCAATACTCAAACCACTGATCTATCCCTCCCCCCCAAAAGAAATTTGCCTTTCTTAACTCCTGTGTCTTTCTGAAGTCTGTTGCTGAAGTCCAGTGTCCTTGTTTTTCTGTTTTCAGGTCCTCCTTTCCTAGAATCTTGAATTCTATCAGATCATGATCACTTCCTCCCAAGTTCCCACCCACCTTCACATTTGCAGCTAATTCATTCCTGTTGGTCAACACCAAATCCAAAATGGATGACCCCCTTGTTGTTCTTCAACTTTCTGAATCATAAAGGCCTCCCCTACACATGCTATGAACTTGCAGGACAGGTCTCAGGCCCCCAAAACAAGCATCAGCTTAAAAATGAAAGAAAAAAAAAGATTCTTGATGTTTTTCCCCTTTCCAGCAACTCCAATGACAGAACAGATTTATCTCCAGCTTCAAAAGAAATTCACCTCTGGGATGAGACCTTCCTGCTCTGAGCATGTGTAAACCAGGGGAAAAGGATTAGCAGAATGTCTGCTTTCTGGGCACCATTCCACAGATATAGAGGTTCACTCAACTGTTTCAAAAAAGAGGAGCAAACTTCTCCTTCCCAGAGATAAAAGCTGCTGACTTAAGAGGAACCATTAGATGGTGCATTCCCTGCAGCCTCCAGCTGGGGTCATTACACAGCTCAGTTCTCAAGGAGAAGGCTCTCTGAAGGAGGTCTTGCATTCCAGCCTTGTCTGTATTACGGACATTTGTATCATGCAAATCCCTAATACACAGGTGCTGCTCCTGGGCAGCAGGATCCGGTAACCCACTGCAACAAGCTTTGGGTAAGCCCTGCTTTGCACTGGGGCAGTACATTCACATTAGGGGCTTGCACCAATGTGACTGCCTAGATGTGGTGATACCAGGCCCATGTAGGCAGGGCCATAGGCCCAATCAGATGGTGAATTCCACTGACAGCACCCTGTCCCATCCCCTGCAATCGTGAACCTGGACTTCATCAACAAGTAGCTGCTGTGGTGAGATTTGGACTGTCTCCCTGATCTCCCGGCTGGTATGACATTTACTCTGCCCTTTGTGCGCACACTTACCATACAGCCTTTAGTTACATACACTGTTATTTCAGCAAGTCCCTGGCCACACTGACCAGGCTGGTCAGGCCTTGTCTACACTGGCCACAGTCTGTATATAGGGGTAGATACGTGACACTGTGGTGTGCAGCTACATGGGGCAGTGAAAGGCTCTGGCAGGGGGAAGGCAGAAGGAAAAGGCTCTGGCAATAGCATTCCCACCATGTGGGACATTCCAGTACTTTCGGGAATGGGCTGAGCCTGCCCCTGCCCGTGTGACCCCCCACATCTGCTGACATAATGTTGGACGCACGGTATATGTGAGTTCATGCCCCATGGGGGATGCTATTTCGAAGTGCGCGTTGCTCCGCCCCTGCCAGTGTCACCTTGCTTGGGCATGTGGAGGGCTGTGTAGGGAATATACCCGAAGGTTTCGACCTGTCTTTACCTTGTTCGCCTAAGCAGTGCCTCCCCATCTAGGTTACTATTTAGACCTGTGCTGGGAGGGGGGCATGCAGTGTATGTGCTCTGCACACTGCTGTGTGTGTTGACATAGTCTTCGAGAGCATGCTGGGAAATCTGCTGCTGCAGCACCCCCTCCACTGTGGCATGCTCCTCGGAGAGGGGGAAGATTGAAGGACTAGGCCTGGGGTTTTAATAGCCAGGCTTGTTCCTTCTAGTTTCAATCTCTAGAATCATTTTTCCTTATTAAACATGAATGAAAAGCCTGGGCAGTGACAATCCATCCAATCCCAGCCTGGCGTGGCTGTAACGCAGCTCCCTACTTGTCATCCTGCTAGTGTTTCGATTGCTTCCTGTTCCACCTCTCCTGATTGCCCATGTTATTGAGAGCACAGGGCTGGGGGTTCCCTGTCAGCAGGCAGGAATTATCTCCATGCAAAGCAGCACAGATGGATTTTTCTCTTTAGCTCTCAGAAATAGATATAGAAAACTCCCCTAATACGCTTTATTAATGGCTACAAACTTCATTTGCTGTTCACCAGCGTGACATGGCCTCATGGCTCAGACAATTGCCTTGGGGCACAGGGAGCTTGCAGACACTGGAGAAGGATTCCAGTCTGGGATTGCGAAGAGATGCTCTTACGTGTCATCTGGGTCCCACTTGAGAAGGTCCCTTCCCTTGGACTTTGGGAGAACTTTAGAAGCATAAGAGTGAGCAGGAGATAAGTCCGATGTGATGCAGCAACTCTCAGATTGGATTGCCTATCTAAGGAGGGGTTAGTATACAATCAAAGCTACCAGGTACGCCATCACCAAACGGGAAATAAACATTTATTTTGAGAGCGGAAACCCTCCTTCCCCACATCCTTTTTTATTTTTGCAGACACTTCTGGGTTCTAGCTGGATGGAGTTGCTAGTCACAGGAAGGATGTCGGCAGGAATGTGCAGGAGAAGAGCTGGGCTTCCTTCCAACCTTGTGTGTATTTGCAAGGTGCTCTTGGAAGCTTTGGGTGAACATTTTTCTCCTTGACCCAGGGGCTTTCCCAGGGTGCTCTCTGCAGTGTTTTTCGACTGGGGCTTCTAGATGCTATGGTAATACAATTATACAGTATACAGTGCTGGGGACACATGTTCACTGTATACTGCACCTCTGCTGACCATGACTCCCGGTGAATACCCAGAAAGTACCTGCCAGGTGCAGTATCTTGTAAGTAAACCCAGCACAGTGCCCAGCCAACAGCAAAAGCTAGTGCAGGAGCACACCCTGGGAATGGCAGGTTGGCTGCCTAGCTTTGTAACAGACATGTGGGGCTTCACCATTTTCAATATCAATCAACCTCACCAATGCTTTTAATCGCTAGCAATATGAACATTTACCACTTGCTCTTCTGCCATGCCAGCCCTTCCTTCTCCCAGTAAAAAGTTACATTGTCCTGGAAACTCTTGGTACATAGCACAGGTCTGGATTGCTCCCAAATGAACATTATTTTCCCTTAGACCCAGCCTCACTGCAAAACCAATAGAACAGCATTAAACTGTCAGCATTTCCTCCAGCCAGATTCCCCCCACCCCCCTTTTCATGGCTGAGGGGAGACGAGGACAGTTTTGCTATCAGAAGATACCAAATTAAGGAGTGAGCAAACAACCCCATTGATTTAAAGAAAGCCTCAAATGTGATGTATAGAAAAACCATAGGGGTGAGGGCTCAGTGTTTCTAAATGGGTTTGTTATCGGTTTCCTCCCCCTTAGAGTCCTAGGAATATGGACAGCCTCTGGTACCAAGGGAGCTGTCCCAATGACGGTCTGAAACGCTCTCAAACATTTCCCATGGTATTCACAGAAAGCAGGCCCATGTGGAGTGGGATGGAGGCTTTGTGGGCATTTCCCCAGGATGACCTCAACAGCTCAAGCATATTGTGCCCATCACAAAGTCACAGCAATCAAACATTTATAACCCACCATTAGATAGTCTCTATATAGAACAGTGTCATTCACAGCCACGGTTACAGCAGAAGCATCTCTCCCATGCCCGCTCAGCTAATACATACGTATTCCAATAACTAATACTTTGAATATGGAAGGGCTGCCAAACCACCTGCCTAGGAACAATTCAACCATATAAGACTTTCATTATCCACTTTAAAAACCCAAGAGAGAAGAAAGAAGGCTAGTAATGGGATACAGACTGAGGCTACTTGATGTACTCTGCAGAAAGCAAATATTTCAAAGGCAAATTGAACTGCAATTTTTGTGATGTGCTAAAGTAGGAGATGGAGAAGACATTTTAAGTAAGTAGGGCTGGATGAAATTCACCCATCTCAACTGGTTTTTGATGGAAAATTGGGGTTTCTGCTGAGCAAAAATGTTCACAAAAAGTGTCAAATTTTCAACAAAACTGGCTAACCACTTCACTTTGATGAAAAGCCAAAATATTCTGCAGAAAATTTCAGCAAAAACAAATCTTGCTTCATTTGTGTCAGTTTTTCCATGAAAGATATGGATTTTCCAAACAACTCTGGAAATAATCTTCCTCTACTGCTGTGACTCTGATGGTTGCATTATTACGAGGGGCAGTTGAAAATTGTCCATTAAAACTTTTTCAATGAAAAACTGGGTTTTTGAGTAAAACAAAATGTTTTGCAAAGTGTCTATTTCTGCAGAAATTGTAAGTTTTCTTTGCAAACTTTTCAGAGAAAACCCAAAACTCTTGGGGGTTTTTTGATGAAAAATCAAAATGTGGATGAGACAAAAAGTCCATTTCCTGACCAGCTCTAGAAATAAACTTCCAATTACTTCTATTTCCCTTCTGGTTGCATTATTATTGTTTATTAATATTTGTGTTGCAATAGGTCCCAGTTTGTTTTGCCCCAACTCAGACCAGGGCCCCATTGTGCTAGGCATGGTACAAAACATAGAAAGACACAGTCCTAGAGGAGATCACAATTTCATACATGACTTGACAAGTGAGTGTCACCAACAGTTGGCTGGAAGGGGAGATGGAGATCGAGAGCAGCAGCGCTAAGACCTCATGGTTGCAAAGATCATTCATGTTCATGGCTTCCTCAGTTACTGGCCAGGATTTGGGGTTGGTTGGCTTGTCTGTTTTGATGGTTGCTTCAGACCAAGCTGCTGTTAGTTGCCCGATTTCTTCCAGACTCCACAGCAAAGGGGATCCAAAGGAGTTGAGAGTAGAATCATAGAACTGTAGAACTGAAAGGGACATCAATAGGTCATCTAGTCCAGTCCCCTGCACCAAAGCAGGTCTAAGTAATAGCTAGTCCATTCCAGATAGGTGTTTTTCTAACCAATAGTGGCCTTGAGGATCAGTTGAAGGAGGGCGCTCCATCCATCTGCAAAGGGCATATGGAATCATGTGCAAAGATGGATGTGGGAAAAACGGCCAAATGTCTGGTTGAGGCTCGTCAGACTCCTGGGATAGAGGGGCAAAGTAACAATGGAATCAGAGACAAGCACACACAGTAAGATGGGCCAGAGAGGGAAAGAACCTTAAAGGTTGGATCAAGGAGCTTGGCAAACACAGAGGCCGTGAAGAGACTGACATGGTCAGATGGACTGGGGAGGAAGCTGTGTTTTGTATGGTGTGGGGAGGAGGAAAGCTGAAGGGTGGGAGGAGGAGTTGAGCATCCACAGCTCCCATTGATGCCAATGGACACTTGGCCCCCCAGCACCTGGACCTGAGCTCACAGGGTCAGAACAAAAGTGCGGGTGCCATCCCACACTGCAGCTGCATGATGGTCCATATGGCACCCGAGGGAGGAAACCTCGCCTATAAAATCCATTCAGGTCTCAGTGAGTGTAGGCGTCGTTAATGAATATGATTAGAATTTGACACCTCGGCCGGGAACCTCAAAATAAACCTCTCTGCTTCGCAGCATGTCAGGAACTCTGTGTCGTGCCATAGAAGGCGATAATGCCTGCTAGAGGAGATGAGGGGAGTGGAGGGGAGGGGAGGGAGAAAATAGATTCCTGAGCCGGCCTCCTATCTGTGTCTCTCAAGCCTTTTGCTTTGCTTTGATTGTTGGGCTCTGATAGTGCCAGGGAGGGCTATTTTTCGCCCGGCATTCAGTAGACAGGAAGAGAATTCCCCACGGGATGAAGAGAAACAGAATTATAATTTCTGACTCACAGTCAGTCAACTTAGCATCCTGCTGCTTGTTAGAGACAAAAAGCATCTGGCTGGGGCTGCTCCCCTGGGAGGCCTGTGCCCTGCCTTTCCTGGTAAAAAGGTACTGCAGCAAACAACAGCACACGACTTGGGAGGGAGGGGAGTTCAGTCCAACTAGCAACTCAGGCAGAGTGAATTTCAGTCCAGCTCAGCTACTAAACAAAGCAATGGGAAGTTTCTAATGGGGCTTAATGAAGCCAAGAAAAAGTGTTGTCCCTCTGATTCAAAGGGGCTTCCAGTTACAGGGGAAACGCTAAGCTTCCATTACAAAATGAACACAAAAAATGCCTGCCTGACAATCCTTAGCACTTAGTTAGCACTTTATGACTTCAAAGTACTCTACAATCAGGAGCCAATGAAGCTGCACACCACCTCAGAACGGCAGAGAACACCTAGCATTGCCTCCATTTCACAGGTACGGGACACTGAGGCACAGAGAGGTCACAGGAACGGGGTCGCCCATGGTCATGCAGTGATCAGTAGCAGAGCTTGTGACTCCTTCCTCTACCCATGCTATCTCTGTCTCACCATGTGCCCAGGGAATACAGGCAGCTTCCTGTACAGCATCACGTTTAAGTGCCAACTGTCTGTTACTTAGGTGCTAGGTGCAGGTTTCTGAGCTCTTCCTGCTATAGTCAGTGGGGGTGGGGTCCTGGGTCCACCAAATCTCAGAGCTCCTCACAAGACACATCACCTGCATCCCCATCCTAAGGCACTTGCCGGACTGTTCATGTCAATTTGCAATAAGCCTTGGGGCACAGGGGAAGTTCCAGAGGACTGGACAATAGCTCCTGGTGTGCCAATATTTAAAAAGGGTACCCGAGATGATGCAGGTAATTAGAGGCCTGTCAGCCTGACATTGATCCTGGGAAAAATAATGGAGCAGCTGATACAGGACTCGATTAATGAAGAATTAAATGGCAATCCTCATGGGTTCATGGAAAATAGATCCTGTCAAATTAACTTCATTTTTTTTAATGAGATTACATAGTTGGTTAATAAAGGTAATAGTCTTGATGTAATATACTTAGACTTCTGTAACGCGTTTGACTTGGAACTGCACGACATTCTGATTAAGATCTAGATTGATGCAAAATCAAATAGCAGATGGAGTAAAACTGGTTTGCTGACAGGTCTCAAAATGTATTTGAAAATGGACAATAATCATCAAGCCAGTGTGTTTCTAGTAGGGTCCTGCAGGGTCTGGGTCTTGGCCCTACACTATTGAACATTTTTATCAGAGACCTGGAAGAAAACATAAAATTATCCCTGCTAAGGTTTTCAGATGACACAAAGATTGGGGGAATGGTAAATCATGAAAAGGTCACTAACACAGAGCAATCTGGAACACTTGGTAAGCAGGGTACAAGCAAACAATAGAAATTTTAATATGGCAAACATATACCTTTAGGAACAAAGAATGTGGGCCATACTTACAGGAGGGGGACTCTATCCTGGAAAGCAGTGACTCTGAAAAAGACTTGAGGATCATGGTGGATAATCAGCTGAACGTGAGCTCCCAGTGTAACATTGTGGCCAAAGGGGCTATTGTGATCCTTACATGTATAAACAAGAAAATCTCAAGTAGGAATAAGGAGGTTCTGTTACCTCTGTATTTGGCACTAGTGTGACCACCACTGGAATACTGATGTTGATAAAATTGGAGAGGGTTTAGAGAAGAGCCATGAGAATGATCAAAATACTGGAAATAGTGATAGACTCAAGGAGCTCAATCTATTTAACTTAATAAAGAGAAGTTTAAGCGGTGATTTGTTCACAGTCTCTAAGTACCTGCACTGGAAAGAAAAAAATGATAACTGGCTCAACAGTCTAGCGGACAAATGTCTAACATGATACAATGGCTGTAAGTTGAATCTAGACGAAGTCAGACTGACATTAATGCATAAATATTTAACAGTGAGGGCAATTAACCACTGAACCAATTTACTAAGGGTTGTGGTGGAGCCACCATTGCAGGCAATTTTTAAATCAAGACTGGATGTTTTTCTGAAATATCTGCACTAGTCCAAACAGAGAATATTCTGGGACAGGTCTCTGGCCTATGCTATCAGACTTGATGGTCACAATGGTCCCTTCTGGCCTTGCAGTCTGTGAATCCCCACCTCCTGGATTCTTTCATCTTAGTTTTGCCTCTGTGCATGGGACTGGACTTAATAACTCATTGAGGTTCCTCTCAGTTGACATTTCTATTATTCTCTCCTCTGCCACCTGTCCTGCTCCTGCTCCAACGAACTCCTAGATCTTCTCCTCCCACTGGCCCTTGGCTACTCATGGGATCGCTGCCCTGTTGAACCACTTCAGAGGCAGGGACTAATTCCTGAGTTTCCTGCCTTAAATTGTCCCTTGGTACTTGTGATGTCAGCCTCTGTTGCTAGGGAAACACAGATAGCTGACATCATGTTGTGAAGTCCTGATATTCAGCCATTTGGGTCTAAAACATCCCAATTTATCTTGAGCACTCACACCAGCCTTCCAGGAGGACTTGGCAAAAACAGGGGACTGACCCCACAATGAGAAGGCAACAAAACCCATCCCAATCCCAACAGGCAGCCGTTAGACTCCACAGCTCAGGAATATTTAAGGCCTAAAGACCTGATGTCTTCCTGACAGGGCTGGGGAATCTGCCCCTTTACTTTTGCCGACACTCCGGTCTATCTTCCCATCCAGGCAAACTTGCTTCTGTGATAGATGGTCCCTTACACCAAAAAATCACAACAACATTCAGGTTACTCCCAAAGGACCAGTCACTTACCCCAGGTCAGTTGTACCTCAGATCCCACACCAAAGACAATGCTTGTAGCCAATTCTGTAATAAACTAACTAACTAAGAAAAGAAATAAGATTTATTTACAAGGTTAGATCAGGTAAACATACACCCACAAATCAGTCACAGTCTCAGGTTTCAAAGACAATAGAAGCTGCTATATTACACAAACTCTATATGTCCTTTAGCACTAACCCAGACTAAACAGCTGGGGATCTCTTGCTTATGCTAAGCCCTGGTCTACACTATGAGTTTAGGTCGAATTTAGCAGTGTTAGATCGGTTTAGCCGTGCACCCATCCACACTATGAAGCCATTTTTGTCAACTTAAAGGGCTCTTAAAATTGATTTCTGTACTCTTCCCTGACGAGGGGATTAGCACTGAAATCGACATCGCCGGACCAAATTTGGGGTAGTGTGGATGCAATTTGACGGTATTAGCCTCCGGGAGCTATCCCAGAGTGCTCCATTGTGACCGCGCTGGACAGCACTTTCAACTCAGATGCACTAGCCAGGTACACAGGAAAAGCCCGAGAACTTTTGAATCCATTTCCTGTTTGGCCACAGTGGCGAGCTCATCCGCACAGGTGACCATGCAGTCCCAGAATCGCAAAAGAGCTCCAGCATGGACCATATGGGAGGTGCTGGATCTAATCGCTGTATGGGGAGATGAATCCGTGCTATCAGAACTCCATTCCAAAAGACAAAATACCAAAATATTTGCAAAAATCTCCAAGGGCATGATGGACAGAGGCTACAACAGGGACCCTCAGCAGTGCCACATGAAACTTATGGAGCTTAGGCAAGCTTACCAAAAAACCAAAGAGGCCAACCGCCACTCCGGATCAGAGCTCCAGACATGCCACTTCTATGATGAATTGCATGCAATTCTAGAGGGTGCCCCTACCACTATCCCACCCCTGTCTGTGGACACCCTGCAAGGAGGTAGTCTCATGCAATAGAGATGAGGATTTTGGGGACGAGGAGAGTGATATCATTCATGGTCACCTGGTTGAAATAGGGGAATTTTATTAAGGGGACATTCAGAGGTGGCCGTTCCTGCTGGGCTGTTTGCCTGTGGCTGAAAAGAAATCATCCTTGCTGTTATCCACATGGTGGGGCAGGGGGCGTTCATGGTGAGCTGTTCGCGTTTGGCTGGCAGGGTTCTTCCCTGATACTAGTCACACAGTGGGGAGAGGGGTGAAGCAATCATCCCAGAGAATTGGGTGTGTGTAGCTGGGTTTGTGCTGCACATTAACCCGAAAACCACAGCCCCTCCTTTTAAATGGCCAACCCAATGGGTGCTTGGTATGGGAAAGGAGGACGCTGCTGTTTGAAACCTTTCCCACATGTTATGAAGGTTGAAGAAGCCAAAAGACTATGGCTTACTGTGGCTGCCTGCAAGCTGAATTCTGTTGCCCGTCCCTGCGTGTGTGATCTCACACACCAAACTGGCAGGCCCTCAATATAAGAGGCAAAATACAATCTTGTACCGAAAGCACATGTGCTATGTATTGTTAATAGCTTGGTTCACCATGAAAGAGTCTACCCATTATTCTCTAAAATGTGTCTTTTTAACTACTACTCTCCCTTTTTTTCCTCCCGCAGCTGCAAATGTTTCAACGCTCCCCCTATCATCTCCGTCCCAGAGGCTAGTGCAGATAAGAAGGGGAAAAAACCCAAACTCATTCAAGATGAAATGTTCTCTGAGCTCATGCAGTCCTCCCACACTGAAAGGGCTCAGCAGAATGCATGGAGGCAAACAATGTCAGAGTCCAGGAAAGCAGAAAATGAATGCAAGGACAGGTGAGACGAGCAAGATGAGAGGTGGTGGGAGCAAGATGAGAGGTAGTGTCAGTATGATGAGAGGAGGCAGGAGGCAATGTTGAGGCTACTAGGGGATCAAACTGACATGCTCCAGCATCTGGTGGAGCTGCAGGAAAGGCAGCAGGAGCACAGACAGCTGCTGCAGCCCCTGTGTAACCAACCGCCCTCCTCCCGAAGTTCCATAACCTCCTCACCCAGACGCTCAAGAATGCGGGGGCAGGAGCCTCTGGGCACCCAACCACTCCACCCCAGAGGACTGCCCAAGCAACAGAAGGCTGGCATTCAATAAGTTTTGAAGTGCAGTGTGGCCTTGTCCTTCCCTCCTCCCCTCCTCCACCACCCCACGCGGTGCTTTCCTCCCCCTACCCCTCCTGGGCTACTTTGGCAGTTATCCCCCTGTTTGTGTGATGAATTAATAAAGAATACATGATTTTGAAACAACAATGACTTTATTGCCGCTGCAAACGGTGATCGAAGAGGAGAGGGCAGTTGGCTTACAGGGAAGTAGAGTGAACCAAGGGGGCCGGTTTTCATCAAGGAGAAATAAACAGAACTGTCACAGACAGCTGCAGTGGCACAGGAGCTAGCAAATAGAGCTGTAAACAGGGGATTTTGAGTGGGAGTTTTTAAGGGGCATTTGTATTGTGGTGCTTGTTTGGGGTTTGTTTTTGCTGGGGGGGTGGTCTTTTTGGAGTGACTTGTGTTTCCCAGATTAACAGGATTTAGGTGGGAAGGCGATGACAGATACAGAGGCAGCTGTGGGAGTGACTTCTGTAGTGGAAGACACATTAAAGATGACTGGATGTGGAAGCTGTGATATGTACATGATCCTGGAGGGGGGGCCCAGTAAGAGTTTTTTCTGAATAAAATGCCATCTGATAGAGCTGATGGAGGAAAAGATCCAAGGTTTGGAGATGCAGGTGGAAAGTCTGGTTGAGTTTAGGAAGGGGTTTGAGCAGATGATGGAGCAAAGATATGAGGTATCTGAAGGGAAAAGCTCAGACTCACAGATGGAAGCAGGACTGGGGAATTTTGAGGGGAGACTGGGTGAGGAAAGTGGTCAGTGGAAGCATGTGACTAAAAGAACCAGGCAGAGGAAAAGACGGGCTAGTGAAGGAGAAATAGAGCTTAGGAACAGGTTTGCAGAGTTGGAAAATGAAGAAGGGTCTCAGCAGGTACTTGTTGAAGGTGGAAGGGTAAGGAAGAAGAGAAGAGAGGCTAGTCCTATAAGAAAAGCGGAAGAGTCAAGGGAGACTACACCAAATATGAGCCCCAGGAGGATACAGGATGGATTGAAGAGGATTATAAGGGAAAATAGGAATGGAAAGAACTTGCAGCCAGAGGGAACAGCGGAGAGACTGGAGAATAGCACTGTCACCAGCAAAAGGCAGGTCTATGTGATAGGGGACTCTTTATTGAGAAGAATTGAGAAGAATAGACAGGCCTGTAACTACAGCTGATCCAGAGAATAGAAGGGTGTGCTGTCTTCCGGGTGCTAAGATATGGGATGTAGACCTGAGGTTGAAAAGGATCCTAAAGGGAGCGGGAAAGAATCCCCTAATTATCCTTCATGTGGGAACAAATGATATGGCTAGATTCTCGCTGGAAAGTATTAAGGGAGACTATGCTAGGCTGGGGAAGATGCTTAAGGAAATTGAGGCTCAGGTGATCTTTAGTGGGATCCTGCCTGTTCCTAGAGAAGGGCAACAAAGGTGTGACAAGATTATGACTGTCAGCAGATGGCTTAGGCAGTGGTGCTATAAGGAGGGCTTTGGGATGTATGGCCACTGGGAGGCATTCACGGACAGAGGACAGTTCTCTCGGGATGGACTTCATCTGAGTAGGGAAGGAAATAGACTTCTAGGATCGAGGCTGGCACAGCTGATAAAGAAAGCTTTAAACTAGGAATTAGGGGGAGATGGTTGGAAGATGTCCAGGTAATCTCCACGCCAGATTTTAGCATTGAGAGGGAAGAAGACGAAGTAAGAAAGGATACAGCCGTGGGTAGGAGAATGTATATAAGGAGCGAGGGCAGTGTGGATACTAGTCTAATAGTTTATACTGGCTGTAGAATGACTGTGCCTAATAGGGTACAAAATGTGAGCGAGGCCAAACAGCAAAAATTAAGATGTTTATACACCAATGCGAGGAGCCTAGGTAACAAAATGGAGGAACTAGAGCTACTGGTGCAGGAAGTGAAACCAGATATTATAGGGTTAACAGAAACGTGGTGGAATAGTAGTCATGACTGGACTACAGGTATTGAAGGGTATGTGCTGTTTAGGAAAGACAGAAACAAAGGTAAAGGTGGTGGAGTAGCATTGTATATCAATGATGAGGTAGAATGTAAAGCAATAAGAAGCAGTGCAATGGATAAGACAGAGTCCGTCTGGGCAAAAATTACAATGAGGAAGATAACTAGTAAAGCCTCTCCTATGATAGTGCTTGGGGTGTGCTATAGACCTCCGGGATCTAATTTGGATATGGATAGAGCCCTTTTTAATGTCTTTAATGAAGTAAATACTAATGGAAACTGCCTGATCATGGAAGACTTTAACTTCCCAGATATAGACTGGAGGACCAGTGCTAGTAATAATAATAGGGCTCAGATTTTCCTAGATGAGATAGCTGATGGATTCCTTCATCAAGTAGTTGCTGAACCGACTAGAGGGGATGCCATTTTTGATTTAATTTTGGAGAGTATCGAGGACCTCATAGAAGAAATGGTTGTAGGGGACAATCTTGGCTCAAGTGATCATGAGCTAATTCAGTTCAAACTAAATGGAAGGATTAACAAAAATAAATCTGCAACTAGAGTTTTTGATTTCAAAAGGGCTGACTTTCAAAAATTAAGGAAATTAGTTAGGGAAGTGGATTGAACTGAAGAACTTATGGATCTAAAGGTAGAGGAGGCCTGGGATTACTTTAAATCAAAGCTGCAGAAGCTATCGGAAGCCTGTATCCAAAGAAAGGGGAAAGAATTCATA
This sequence comes from Dermochelys coriacea, assembly GCF_009764565.3. NCBI lineage: Eukaryota > Metazoa > Chordata > Testudines > Dermochelyidae > Dermochelys > Dermochelys coriacea. Next base: position 4,601,770 of record NC_050082.1, on the reverse strand, counting down.
GGAAGGAGTTGTAGACCAAGCTGGATGAGCAAACATCTTAGAGAGGTGATTAAGAAGAAGCAGAAAGCATACAGGGAGTGGAAGATGGGAGGGATCAGCAAGGAAATCTACCTAATTGAGGTCAGAACATGTAGAGATAAAGTGAGACAAGCTAAAAGTCGAGTAGAGTTGGACCTTGCAAAGGGAATTAAAACCAATAGTAAAAGGTTCTATAGCCATATAAATAAGAAGAAAACTAAGAAAGAAGAAGTGGGGCCGCTAAACATTGAGGATGGCGTGGAGGATAAAGAACATCTAGGCATGGCCCAATATCTAAACAAATACTTTGCCTGAATCTTTAATAAGGCTAAAGAGGATCTTAGGGATAATGGTAGCATGACAAATGGGAATGAGGATATGGAGGTAGATATTACCATATCTGAGGTAGAAGCGAAACTCAAACAGCTTAATGGGACTAAATCGGGGGGGGGGGGGCCCACATAAACTTCATCCAAGAATATTAAAGGAATTGGCACCTGAAATTGCAAGCCCATTAGCAAGACTTTTTAATGAATCTGTAAACTCAGGAGTAGTACCAAATGATTGGAGAATTGCTAATATAGTTCCTATTTTTAAGAAAGGAAAAAAAAGTGATCCGGGTAACTACAGGCCAGTTAGTTTGACATCTGTAGTATGCAAGGTCCTGGAAAAAATGTTGAAGGAAAAATTAGTAAAGGACATTGAAGTCAATGGTAAATGGGACAAAATACAACATGGTTTTACAAAAGGTAGATCGTGCCAAACCAACCTAATCTCCTTTTTTGAAAAAATAACAAATTTTTTAGATAAAGGAAATGCAGTGGATCTAATTTACCTAGATTTCAGTAAGGCATTTGATACCGTGCCACATGGGGAATTATTAGTTAAATTGGAGAAGATGGGGATCAATATGAACATCAAAAGGTGGATAAGGAATTGGTTAAAGGGGAGACTGCAACGGGTCCTACTGAAAGGCGAACTGTCAGGTTGGAGGGAGGTTACCAGTGGAGTTCCTCAGGGATCGGTTTTGGGACCAATCTTATTTAATCTTTTTATTACTGACCTTGGCACAAAAAGTGGGAGTGTGCTAATAAAGTTTGCAGATTATACAAAGCTGGGAGGTACTGCCAATTCGGAGAAGGATAGGGATATTATACAGGAGGATCTGGATGACCTTGTAAACTGGAGTAATAGTAATAGGATGAAATTTAATAGTGAGAAGTGTAAGGTTATGCATTTAGGGATTAATAATAAGAATTTTAGATATAAGTTGGGGACGCATCAATTAGAAGTAACAGAAGAGGAGAAGGACCTTGGAGTATTGGTTGATCATAGGATGACTATGAGCTGCCAATGTGATATGGCTGTGAAAAAAGCTAATGCGGTTTTGGGATGCATCAGGAGAGGCATTTCCAGTAGGGATAAGGAGGTTTTAGTACCATTATACAAGGCACTGGTGAGACCTCACCTAGAATACTGTGGCAGTTCTGGTCTCCCATGTTTAAAAAGGATGAATTCAAGCTGGAGCAGGTACAGAGAAGGGCTACTAGGATGATCCAAGGAATGGAAAACTTGTCTTATGAAAGGAGATTTAAGGAGCTTGGCTTGTTTAGCCTAACTAAAAGAAGGTTGAGGGGAGATAGGATTGCTCTCTATAAATATATCAGAGGGATAAATACAGGAGAGGGAGAGGAATTATTTCAGCTCAGCACCAATGTGGACACAAGAACAAATGGGTATAAACTGGCCACTAGGAAGTTTAGACTTGAAATCAGACGAAGGTTTCTAACCATCAGAGGAGTGAAGTTTTGGGATAGCCTTCCAAGGGAAGCAGTGGGGGCAAAAGATCTATCTGGTTTTAAGATTCTACTCGATAAGTTTATGGAGGAGATGGTATGATGGGATAATGGGATTTTGGTAAGTAATTGATCTTTAAATATTCAGGGTAAATAGGCCAAATCCCCTGAGATGGGATATTAGATGGATGGGATCTGAGTTACCCAGGAAAGAATTTTCTGTAGTATGTGGCTGGTGAATCTTGCCCATATGCTCAGGGTTTAGCTGATTGCCATATTTGGGGTCGGGAAGGAATTTTCCTCCAGGGCAGATTGGAGAGGCCCTGGAGGTTTTTCGCCTTCCTCTGTAGCATGGGGCATGGGTGACTTGAGGGAGGCTTCTCTGCTCCTTGAAGTCTTTAAACCACGATTTGGGGACTTCAATAGCTCAGACATAGGTGAGGTTTTTTGTAGGAGTGGGTGGGTGAGATTCTGTGGCCTGCGCTGTGCAGGAGGTCGGACTAGATGATCAGAATGGTCCCTTCTGACCTTAGTATCTATGAATCTATGAATCTGTCACACCATAGCCTGGCCAGTCATGAAACTGGCTTTCAAAGCTTCTCTGATGTGCAGCAAACTCTGCTGTGCTCTTCTAATCACCCTGTCTGGCTGAGTGTAATCAGCAGTCAGGCGATTTGCCTCAACCTCCCACCCCACCATAAAAGTCTCCCCCTTACTCTCACAGATATTGTGAAGCACACAGCAAGAAGCAATAGCAATGGGAATATTGGTTTTGCTGAGGTCTAACCGAGTCAGTAAACTGCGCCAGAGTGCTTTTAAATGTCCAAATGTACATTCTACCACCATTCTGCACTTGCTCAGCCTATAGTTGAACAGTTGAACAGCTCCTTACTACTGTCCAGGGTGCTTTTCAGGGCAGGGGAAACCAAGTCACAAAGGTCCATGAAACTGCCCTTATGCATGCAAAAGTTTTGCAGCCACTGGAAATCATCCCAGACCTGCAACACTATGTGGTCGCACCAGTCTGTGCTTGTTTCCTGGGCCCAGAATCAGCATTTCACAGCATGAGCCTGCCCCATTGCCACCAGGATGTCTAACTTGCCACAGCCCAGCTTTGAGAGAAGTCTGTGTCCATGTCCTCATCACTCTCGTCACTGCGCTGCCGTCGCCTCCTCGCCTGCTTTTGCAGGTTCTGGTTCTGCACATACTGCAGGATACAATGCTCATAACTGCCGTGGTGATCTGAGTGGGCTCCATGCTTTCCATGGTATGGCGTCTGCAGGAGAGCAGGAGAGCAGAGTTGCAGTGGAAGCGGTGGCTGATGACAGATGCCACAAGAATAGATATTTATAGGGAACAACGAGAGGACCTGTGAGGAGGATTCATCAGAGCAAGAGAGCAGAGTTGCAGCAGAAGCGGTGGAGAACAACAGTTAGCACTGCACACATTTCCCAAGGAAGAACACACGTACCTGGGAGCCCATGACAGACAACATGGGGAAATTCACTTTTGAGACAATAGCAACAGAGCAGAGTTGCAGCGGAAGCAGTGTATGACGATGGTTAGCAGTCCTACTGCACCGTCTGCTGCCAGCAGCACCCAGGACACAACAGCGGTGGTGTCGATGAGCTGAGTTGAGCGGGCTGCATGCTTGCCATGGTATGGCGTCTGCACAGAAAAAAGGTGCAAAACGATTGTCTGCCATTGCTTTCATGGAGGGAGGGGTGACTGACGACACGTACCGCAAACCACCCACGACAATGTTTTTGCCCCATCAGGCATTGGGAGCTTAACCTGGTATTCCAATGGGCGGCAGAGAATGTGGGAACTGTGGGATAGCTACCCACAGTGCACCAATCCGTAAGTTGATGCTAGCCATGGTAGTGAGGACACACATCACCGACTTAATGCACTTAATATGGACATATGCAATCGAGTGTATAAAATCAATTTCTAAAAATTGACTTCTATAATACTGACCTAATTTCGTAGTGTAGACATACCCTTAGAAATCTGGCCCTCACCCTGAATCCCAAGCAGCGTAGAGATAACAATTTCTTCTTGACAAGGATTTTTATTCCTTTCCCCCAGAGTTCAACATAACTCGCATCAACTAAAGTTTATAGTGTAGACATGGCTTCAAACCTCTCTATTCAAGTGTGAAAATTCCCCAGCCATTTAGGCGTGGTCTACACTTAAAACTTAGGTCAACATAATGATGGCACTCAGGGGTATGAAAAATCCACATTCCTGAGTGCTGTAGCTATGCCAACCTAACTGCAGACGCAGCTAGGTCAATGGAAGAATACTGCCATCAATCTAAAAAGAAAAGGAGTACTTGTGGCACCTTAGAGACTAACACATTTATTTGATCATAAGCTTTCATGAGCTACAGCTCACTTCATCGTAGCTCACGAAAGCTTATGCTCAAATAAATGTGTTAGTGTCTAAGGTGCCACAAGTCCTCCTTTTCTTTTTGCGAATACAGACTAACACGGCTGCTACTCTGAAACCTGCCATCAACCTGGCTACTATTGCTCAGGGAAGTGGAATTCCTGCTGTGATGGAAAAATCCATTCTGTGACTGTAGTCTGCATCCACACCATGGGGTTACAGAGGCATAGCTACAATGCCATAGTGTAGACATGATCCAGTTCTTTTCTTTATACCTACTGAGAGGAAGTTGTACAGTAGGGTAAATTTAGCCATCTGTCATTTGAGTTCATCCTTTATTTATCAGTTGTCTTAGATTCATAGAGTTTAAGGCCATCAGGGACCATTAGATCATCTAGTAGTCCAACCTCTTATATAACACAGAGATAATTTAATCCAGTTACTCCTGTATTGAGCCCTACAACTTGTGTTTGACTAAAACATCTCTTCCGAACAGGCAGCCAGTCTTGGTCTGAAGATTTCACAAGAATCCGCCATTTCCCTTGGTAGTTTGTTTCAGTGATTAATCACCTTCCATATTAAAAATAAAAGAAGTACTTGTGGCACCTTAGAGACTAACAAATTTATTAGAGCATAAGCTTTTGTGAGTTGCAGCTCACTTGAAGTGAGCTGCAACTCACGAAAGCTTATGCTCTAATAAATTTGTTAGTCTCTAAGGTGCCACAAGTACTCCTTTTCTTTTTGCAAATACAGACTAACATGGCTGCTACTCTGAAACATGTTAAAAATGTGTGCTGTGTTTCTAACTGGAATCTGTCTGGCTTCAGCTTCCAGCCACTGGTTCTTGTTCTGCCTGTCTCCGCCATGGTAAAGAGTTTTTTAGTTCCTAGTATTTTCTCCCTGTGAAGGTCCTTAGACAGCGCAATCAAGTAACCTCTCAATCTTCTTTTTGATAAGCTAAAAAGACTGAGCTCTTTAAGTCTCTTGCTCTAAGGCATTTTCTCCAGTTCTCTAATAATTGTTGTGACTCTTTTCTGCACCCTGTCAAATGTTTCAATATCCTTTTTAAAATGTGGCCAATCCTTATTCTGCGCTGAGTTTTCCTCTGTCCCTGGATCTATTTTTGTGGTTTCTTTTTACTCTGGGTGACAATAAAACTTTTATCTAGTATTCCTCCAAGTTTTTCTTACTGCTGTCTATTTTCTTCTCATTTTATTTCTCCTCAAGATACTTCAGGTCTTTCATTAACTCTTAATAATCATTATCATCATCATCTTATAATTACACAAGCCCTCTCTCTCTAGAGCCCAATAGAAATTTACACCAATACACTGTACGGGCTACATAAAGGAATTCCTTTACCCTGCAGGGTGCAATGCACCCATGTTTCTGAGAGTTCAGCTGCTCCACACCAGTTTATGGCAAAAAGGGGAAAAGAATCTGTGAGCTGTAGCTCACGAAAGCTTATGCTCTAATAAATTTGTTAGTCTCTTAGGTGCCACAAGTACTCCTTTTCTTTTTGCGAATACAGACTAACACGGCTGCTACTATGAAACCTGATATCCCAGTGAAACTGCAGGGGGATTGAAGACAGGGAGATTGTCGCTCAAACCAAAATATGGCCAGGACACTAGGGTTAACATGCCAGATCTTGTCTAAAGGGTCATTGAAGCTGGAAGAATCACAAGGGATCAGCTGCTCAGGTTACATCTCATCCAAATGACTGCTCCTCCAGCATATGTCACCCCCTCGCATCACACAGGGATGTATTGACTCAGTATTGACTCAATGGAAAAAGCACCATCTAGTGACTCCCCCATTGGCATTTTCTGCTGCTCATGGACTTTCCTTAAAGGTCTCCCCTCCCACTATTGGCTTAGTCTGGTCTTGCTTAGCATAATAGGCTATGGATGCAGGCTAGGTGGTGCTGGCTTAAAGCTTCTGGGCTGCACCTTCATCACACCTCAACCCAGGAGTCCCTTAATTACCCAAACTGGGCTTTTTGAGATCTGGTGTCCCTGACATCTGGCTGCCGTCATATTTTCACTGAGCTCATGGGCCCTTGCTCCAGGATTTCCCTTAAATTCCTGCTCCAAGATTAGCAATCAGTTATGAATCCCAATTCACCATTGTCCTCAGCCCTGTGAGTCAGGAAGGGGTTCTCCTTATAGTTCAATGCATCCGTCTATCCCTGGCTGTAGGTGTCACCCAGAAGATCCCTCACCAGGGCTCTCGTCTGGTCAGTTCCATGCCAGCCCGCTTTCTCCCCTGCCCCATGACCTGCAGTCTGGAGCACTTAGATGCCCTTGTTCATTCACTCAGCCTTGGCTGGGGCCAGGCTTGGAGAACTTTCCTGTCTGTGATTAACCCCATCGCTGGTGAAATACGTCTGGTAGCAAGGAGCTTTCGACTGGCTCCAGCTTGATAAGCTGCTCCCCAAGCTGCCAGCAGGGTCTCCCCTCAGACTAGGGACAGCCCCAATGGGAGGTGGAGCCCCCGGCCTGCCTAGCTTGTCTAGGGGAGCTGCATCCCCTCACAGTGTAAGGGCATTCCCTCCCATGAGAACCCCAAGGGCTCCAAGGTGCACTGCACCCTATGGCCTGGAGCCATCTCTGCCACCTGCCTCTCAGGAGTCCTTCTGTCTCTCTCCCAGCCAGCAAGGGCACCTCACAGAGCCTGATGAGTGACCTGTTTGCTCCCCTGCTCCCTTTCTTCCACGCACATTCAAGTTTGTCTTCTGGCTCTCACCCTCTTCTTCACTCTCTGCTTCCTCCCACACATGTCTTTTCTCTCTCTCTCCCTTTCTCTTCTTGCCAACTCATCTGTCTTTTCCCCCTGCTGCCTCCTCCTTTCCATCTGCATAAATCCCCATTTGACCTCCCTTTTATCCCTCCTCCTTTCCCTCTATGGATCCAATGTCCCACTGCAATGCAAGTCCAAACACTGGATAAGCAAAGAGCCCATTGGACTAAAGAAGAATAGACCCCAGAGCTCTGTCCATTCTCCACTCACAAATCACCCATTTTTTTCTTCTCATGACCCCCAAATCACCCTTTTCAATTATGACCACATGTCCCAGAATCCTATGCATCTCCATCCCAGAATCCTTTGTGCTGTTTCAGCAAGACCAAAGCACATACAGACTGCTTGCTGTGATTGATCCCTAATCATTTGTCATTGTGTTTACAGTTTGTTTTACCATCTGTAGGAAAAGCCAGTGACTCCATCCCTTGTATATAAATTAGATAATTTCACATTTAAAACATATTAAAAGTCTAATTTATACATGTTTATGGAAAATCTCCTGATTTACACATTCCCCATTGTGGTGTAGTCAATAAAGCTAACTATTGCCCCTCCAGTATTTACATCTGGAATGTTTTCTTCAAATGTAGCAGAGCTAAAGATATATTTTTTTCTTTTAAATGAAACCTTAGAAAACATTAGCTCCTCCAGACAACAGCCCCAGGGTTGAGAAGTACTGGGATAGGCCAATAAATTATACAATCACCTGCTGTGTTTGATAGTTTATATCAGAGGAGTAGCTGTGTTAGTCTGGATCTGTAAAAGCATCAAAGAGTTCTGTTTCAGAGTAGCAGCCGTGTTAGTCTGTATCTGCAAAAAGAAAAGGAGTACTTGTGGCACCTTAGAGACTAACAAATTTATTTGAGCATAAGCTACAGCTCACTCGATCGGATGTATTCTTCAGATGCATGTAGTGGGTATTCACTCACAAAAGCTTATGCTCCAATATATCTGTTAGTCTATAAGGTGCCACAGGACTCTTTGCTGCTTTGATAGTTTATGTTATTTTTCTAAACACAAAAAATCCTTTGTGTAAAAGGTCTTTAATTTTAGAAGATGTAAAAAGAAGAAAGAACAAGAAAAATGTTTATGACAGAGAGAGAGTGCGAGAGAGCGCAGTGTGTGTCCCCCCTTTGTGAGTGGCTGTAGCAATGCTGAGCACAAAATGGCTGCTGTTTCTGCAAAGAGGCCAAATTCTTAGTAATTTAGGCCTATATTTTCAAACTCCAGAGACCAAAAGCATGTGTCACTGACTGAACACCTGAATTGGAGGAGGATCTCCTAGAGGGCTGGACAGGAGAGGGATTTGAGAGATCCTGACATGAGCTGGCCAGAAGTGGGAAATGAAATGGCCAGTGTTGACAGGAGGAGGTCCCGTCATTATCTATCTGTCTATGGATCTGAATACATTGTAATCATTCTCTTTAATTCCCCCAGAATTTCTCCTTTCCTTTCTCTCCCCACTGCTCAAACCCTTGGTCACCTCTCATCTCACCTTTTCCTCGCCAGTCAACCCCTTTCTCCATTTTATCCAAAATGCTGCTTCCAAATCCATTTCCCCACCACTGCTGCTTCAGTTCCATGAATCCCCAACCCCCTACCAGCATTCAGTCCCTTCCCTGGCTCACACTCAATCTTCTTCTCCTCTCCTCAAAGCCCTGTCATCTTGGCCTCACCTACAGCTCTGCTCTTTTCTCTTCCTTTTCTTCCTCTAACTCTCCACACTCCTAATCCTGCCTCCCTCACCCACTCCTGGCTTCCTACCTTGGCTCATGCTACTCATCAGCATGGAGAACCACCTCTCTTCTTCCGTGCCAAGCAGCCCCTCTCTCACCATCATCAAATCCATCCCTAAATTTCCCCTTCCAGGGATTCTTCTTGCCTTGTGCTGCTTCCCAATAATCTCCCCATACCCTCCCTTGCCTGAACTGTTCTGTGTTTCATTTGTCTTGTCTCAGACTCTCTTGGGTAGGGAACATCTCACTGAATATTGCAAAGCCTGGGATGACTGTATGGTTTATGGCCAATAATAATCATCTACACTTGTAACTTTATACTGAAGTCGTTACTCTTTGTTTCAAAAGGAGATTGAATTGGTTCCCAACAGCCCCTCAGAGGCACCAGCTTGTTTAGGAGTCCTAACATGTTCCTAAGCATTTCACAAGCAGCATTTATAGAAGCCACATGTTGCCTGCAGTTTGCTAAAATGGAAGTAATTCAGGGACCTCCCCTGACCTCCCTTGGTAGCTTTGCTGTGAGACATCCTACTAGCACTGAGCTACCTAGACACCTACTTAAATGCCTGCTGGCCAATGGAGTGACACTATGCAGCTGCATGTGACAGTTCTTGCCCTTCTCCAGAGTACCTGCTTTAGAACTATGGTGTGGAAAGCATTTTCTTAATGGTGCTAACCAGAGAGCAGAAGAAAACTGAAAGGGTTAACCCACAGTCTTTTCTTTCTTGCAAATCAGCTGTTCACTTTCAGCCAATCCATCCTTCCCTTAACAGTGATTTATTTTGCAACAACTCAGCAGAGGTAATTTCCATATGGCACAGACTGCTGGAGTGGGCATTTTTCATTATATTTAGGAGCCAAGTCACTTCCATTTGCATAATATTCAAATGATTTTTAAATGTTGAAAACATTTCATAGGAGAAAAAACAAAAAGGTTACTCATAAATTCTATGGCTTTCTTCCCGCCTCCTGGCACAAGCAGAAGCTGGTCAAGATAAATGTGATGCATCCTGTATTACCACTGGGAGAGCAGTGAGTTACTGAAATCTTATTTAATGGGGAGGATAAGGAAAGCCTGATGGAGGCTGATATCTGGGAGCCACGCACAAGCATGGCAGACCAAGGTTATGTGGAGAGAGTGGCTAGTGCTTGTGAGATGTGTAGTGATTGACTGGTTTCATCTACATAGTTGTTGGGGCATTCAGTGCACTGGATGAGGTAAACCACATGTTGTGATAGGCATGTGTAGGACCCATGGATCTTGAAAGGTGTGTTGTGGGGGTTATTGATCATCGTAGCTGTGGAGAGATGTCTGCAGGTTTTGCAACTGTTGTTCTGGCAGGGTCTGGTGCTGGTCTGAGTGGGTGTGTCCTGTTCTGTGGGGAGCTTGCTTCTGAGGATGAGCTTGGTGCGATTGGATGGTTGTTTGAAGGGCAGAGGAGGGGGTTTGGCAAAGATGTTCAGGATGTGGTCCCCATCAATGATGAGTTGTAATTGTTTCATGATGCCCCTTATGGGTTTTGGTGTAGGGTGGTAGGTGACAGCTAGGGGTGTCAATCAGTGTGGGGTCTTTTTCTGTATTGAAGCAAGTTCTCTCAGGGTATTCAGGTGCCCCATTCTACGATGCAATTTACTTCTCTGTTGGAGCGTCCTTGTTTGGTGAAGGCAGTTTTAAGTGCACTAAGATGTGTATCTTGGATTGCTTCTTCAGTCATTTTGTGGTATCTGTGTGCCTGGCTGTAGGTAATGGGTTTCTTGGTGTGTCTGGGGTGGTTACTGGGTCAATGAAGGGTAAGTGTGGTGATCCATAGATTTCTCATATATAGTTGTCTGTAAGGTCCCATTGTTAAGAACATAAGAACAGTCACACTGGGTCAGACCAAAGGTCTATCTAGCCCAGTATGTTGTCTTCTGACAGTGGCCAATGCCAGGAGCACCGGAGGGAATGAACAGGACAGGTAATCATCAAGTGATCCATCCCCTGTTGCCCATTCCCACGTTCTGGCAAACAGAGGCTAGGGACACCATTACTGCCCATCCTGACTAATAGCCAGTGATGGACCTATCCTCCATGAACTTATCTAGTTTATTTTTTTAACCCTGTTATAGTCTTGGCCTTCACAACATCCACTAGCAAGGAGTTCCACAGGTTGACTGTGCGTTGTGTGAAAAACTACTTCCTTTGGTTTGTTTTAAACCTTCTGCCTATTCATTTCATTTGATGATCCCTAGTTCTTGTGTCATGAGAAGGAGTAAATAACACTTCTTTATTTACTTTCTCCATACCAGTCATGATTTTACAGACCTCTAGCATATTCCCCCTTAGTTGTGTCTTTTCCAAGCTGATTGAAGCTGATTGTGGTGTCCAGGAAGTTGATGCTAGTGTGGGAGTGTTCCAAAGAAAGTTTCATGGAGGGGAGGTGGTTGAAAATGACCAAAGACAAAAATTCCATATTACAAGTGGACACTTTTCACAAAGCAATCACTCTATATCTGACCTCACAGTCCTCTTCCTCAAAGGAAACCTGCAAAACACCTTTAAAAGACAAGCCTGGGAACTTAAATTCATAAATGTGATGTACACTAAAAACCATGGACTTAACAGAGACAGTTTTTATGCCCCATTACAACAATTTGTAACACAGTCTGCTGCCTACTAACTCTCCATTGACCTATGACTACAGCGGTTTTAATTGCCCCCTTCATTTTAAGTGGTCTCCTACAACATGTGTGAACCCCTTACATGTAACAATCTGTCCCACCTTGTATTTAGCTTGGACACTCTAGTTTCCCCCTTGTCCCGTCCACCAACACAAGTTGGTCCAATAAATGATATTACCTCTCTCATATGCTGGGAGATACATGGCTCCAACAACACTGCAAGTATAAAATCACAGTCATTGCAGCTGGATGGTCTAGTCCCTCCCCCCCAGCACTGGATGATCCCACTGGAGACCAGGGAATAACAATTGGGAGATCTAGTTTCTAATCCTGATTCTAGCGTTGTCCTGGGGTACGACTACACTGCAAAACAAACCCCATGGCCCCATGTCTCGGAGCCCATGTCAGCTCACTTGTGCTTGCAGAGTTCAGGCTCTGGGGCTATAGAACTGGAGTGTCAATGTTCAGTCTCAGACTGGAGCCTGCAGTGAGAGGTTTCAGAGCCTGGGCTCTAGCCTGACCCCGAAAGTCTACACTGCAATTTTATAGCCCGCAGCCTGAGCTCCACAAGTCCAAGTCAGTTGACCCAGGCCAGCAGTGGTCATACAGCAAGGCTTTTATTGCCATGCAGAGGGACTCTTGCTGAGTAAATTTGGAGCATCACTTAACCACTCTGTGCCCCAGTTACTCTACCTGTGAAAAGAGGATAATAGCATAAGAACATAAGAATGACCCTATTGGGTCAGAGCAAAGGTCCACCTAGCCCAGTATCCTGACTGCTGACAGTGGCCAGTGCCAGGTGCCCCAGAGGGAATGAACAGAACAGGGAATCATCAAGTGACCCATCCCCTTCGCCCATTCCCAGCTGCTGGCACATTTGGAAAGAACTTTGTAAACTAGATGGGAGACGCTACAGATGTGCAATGTATTACAGGGATGCTATTACATCTTCATGTGCTGTGTCCTAGCTCGATTTAAATATCCCAGGCAATGTGGGTATTTAATGTGTCCTTCACCCTGGACGATGATTCCACATTCTGACAATCTCTGCCAGGGAGTCAGTACTGCTCTTCAGCCTAAATCTTCCGTTTCTTGATTTCATGCCATGACCCCTCACCACAGCAGCTTGGTTCATCTTAACTAGCCCCTTCTCTTTTGGAGCATTTACACCTGTCACACGTCTGCTGCCTTCTCAGCCCTCTTTTCAGATGGGATCAAGCCAAATTGCCACACACACTTTTCTGCTTTACTGATGTGGGGTGTTTGGGTGTCCGAGGCCAGCAGTACCATCTAGTGGCGACACTGTGAACTATTTTCAGAGTAGCAGCCCTGTTAGTCTGTATTCGCAAAAAGAAAAGGAGTACTTGTGGCACCTTAGAGATTAACAAATTTATTAGAGCATAAGCTTTCGTGAGCTACATGAAAGCTTATGCTCTAATAAATTTGTTAGTCTCTAAGGTGCCACAAGTACTCCTTTTCTTACTGTGAACTATGTATCCTAGTGGCAAGAGTCAAGGGCTGCCTTATCTGGTGGTTACAGTCCACAGTGGGGTAGGGGAACCCAGGCACACCCTGATCCACCAGGTTCCAACCCAGGGCCCTTCAAAACAATAGTCCATACACATGTCTTAGGGACTGGCACCTTTACTCCAGTTTCCTGGGTCACTTCCTACCCCAGGTTCTATTCCTCCATCGTGTCATGGGTCTGCCTTTGGATCCCTCTTGGCATCCTCTCAGGTCAGTCTCCAGAGCACCTTCCCCTGCCAGCAGCAACGTGTCACCCTTGGTCTGTCCAGCTGAAGAGTCTGCATTGCAGTAGCTTGGCTATGAGGCCCAGTCCCGGCTGTTTGGAACTCCAGCAGTGTCTCTGCAGGAGGTTGCTGCACCCAACTGCCCTCCTGCTCCATCCACCCAGGCTGAGCTGAGCCACGCCCTTTTGAATGCTCAGTTCACTGGGAGGGTGCCCAGCAGGGGAAAAGGGTGTGGCTTCCTCCATCCAGAGCAGCTCCTTAATCCTTGCCTCACCAGTGCGGGATTGGTACACCCTGCCACAATTACACAACATCCAGTGCACACATCAGGGATCTGCTTATATCCTTAGGCCCCAATCCTGCAAAGACTTACGCACAAACTTTCCTTTTTGCACTGAGTGCAGTCCCAGTGCTTCCTGTGGCCCCTAGCTATGTGCTCGCAGCCCAGGGGTGGACATGTACATTGGGCATTCTTTGCCCCTGAAATTAGGAGCAATGGGAGAAAAAAAATCACCAAAAATATTGAAATCGCAAAGTTCTTTTCATTCCCCCAGGTTCAAAAGGTACCCACATTTTTCTTTTTACAAATGTTTTCACATTTAAAAAACATGGTTTTGGTGTTTTTCATTTTTGTCATTTTTTCTTCTCATTTCTCTCTCTCTCTCTTTTTTCAAGATCTTTTTTTTTTAAAGTGCTTTTCCAGGGGTGGGAGCCCAGATCAAACCCAGAGCCCATCTCTCCCTGACTACCATCCCAGCTCTTGGTATTCCAGCCTAACCGTGGGCTGAGGGGTGGAGAGTCAGGGGATGGGGAACTGTGCATCATTATGGCTGGGATGGGCAGCACCGCAAAACATAATCTCAGCATCCTCTCTGTTCTGCTGGGGGATAAATTACAGACTCATCCCTAATGAGGAACAAAGGTTGCTGTTAATAGGAAGCTTCCTTTGGGGGCTGCGTGCAGCTACTTAACATGCAGTCTGTGTACGGCTGACTGTGAGTCAGTGTCTCTTTGATCCCACCAGTGCCGTGGCGGGTAGGTTGTGCTGAACATGAGGAGCTCCTTTGCAACGTGTCTCAGACCCGCTCTCCCTTTCTCAGGCACTGATTGCTGGCGGCAGGGTGGAGTGTTCAGGATAGCACCTCACCAAAAATAGCTAAGCCGGGGCCGCCTAGAAGGAATTGTAGAGGCCTCTCCACTCCTGCTCCCTGGGGTGAGATGCCATTGGTGAAATCCTGGCCCCACTGGAGTCAATGGCAAAACTCCCATTGATTTCAATGGGGCCAGGATTCCACACCATGCTTCTTATTAGCCCCCAAACCGAGAGGAGCTGGCTGAGTACAAAGGCCCACCCCTGCTCTTTGGATGAATCCTAGTGCTCCGGACTGAAGAATCCACTCGTAACAGGAAGAAGTGAGACCCAAACAGCAGGCTGAGCTTAAAACCCTCCTTTGCCGTCAGACAAGGGCACCAGAAAGTTGGGGGGGGGTCAAGGCCAAAGTGATGAAAGAATTAAAATACTACTTAAATATCCTGCAGAGAGCACATATGTTACTATTGTTAACACATGGCGGGGGGGGGGGGGCGGGGAGTGCGTGGCCCCCTGGCTCCCCTGGTTCCATCAAGCCTACAAAAAACTCGATAAAAGCAAAGCTGCTGGTATGCTGATACCACTGCCTGTCATGCTGACCAATATAGTCTCATTGTTTTGTCAAGCTCCCTGTCTGCCTGTCTATATCCATCTGTTGTCCCTGGTCTAGACTGTGAGCTCCTTGGGGCAAGGCCTGTCATTTGGTCTGTGTTTGCACAGTGCCTAGCACAGTGGGGCCCTGCTCCATAACTGGGGCTCCTAGGGACTGTCACGACACAAATAATTAATACAAAAATAAATAAATAAATATTAAGATTAACCAACTGAGAAGTCAGCACACTCCTCCAGCTGCTTTGCAGCTTCATAGGTTCCAAGGCCAGTTCTGCCCTCCTGCCCTCCGGAGGGACTGTCAGGCAGGTGCAGATTACAACATTTGCTGCAACAATGCGCCGTGCTAATTCCAGGCAGCTCTAGTCACCAGGAGACACAGGAGCTGGCTTGGTTATCCACAGTACCTCCCACACATACACTGTGGTAATTAACCCTTCCAATACTGGATTAACACCCTGAGCCAACTTCCTCTGGGCTGTAGCTTCACTGAAGTCAGAGATTTATAGGTGATCCCACAAAGCACTGAGGGTGTGGTGCTACAGCCTCATGCCAGCTGTCTGTCGAGAATGGGATCGCGGCCTCTTCGACCTGCAGCTGGACTTTGCATTGTGGTTCTTGATTTCCACAGCACAGGGATCGGGCTAGAACAGTGGCTCCCAAACTCTTCCATGCCATGACCCCAGTAGGGCTCACCTCTGTTAATGCAACTCCCAGGCTGGGCCATATGGACTTATTGGGGTGAGTGGAGAGGGGATACGATGAAGGGGGCTGCTTGGTGATGTGGGGGAGTGGAGATGGGAGCATGGAGGAGGCCTGGTGTGGGGAAGGGGAGTAGCTGTCCAGTATCAGCTGGACTGAGGGAGAGGCACCAATACCAGGTGCAGGTGGTGCTAAATAGGGAGGAGGTAGGCAGGCAGATGCTCAGTGTATCCTATAGCTGAAGGTGCCCATACAGCCTGGACAGTTCCGGGTACCGGCAGCCCCTGGGGGACAATGCACAGGGGGGCCATATGGCTTTCTGCCAGCTGCTGCTGGTGCTCTCAGCCTGGCCCTCTGCTCCTGGCACTGGTGTTGCAGCAGCCAAATATTTGGGCCCTACACAGATGCACAGGCGTGGGACAGGCTCCTCCTGCCAGGGGATCTTACCTGTGTCACCTGGAGAAGTGACCCCGCAAGTCTCCCTTGGGGTACTGGTGCTTCGCCGTGAGCCCGGCTGACGTGACATGTATACAGCTGTGAGCACGATGCAGCACTGCTTAGGTTTGGCCTGTCTGCCCCTCCATAGATTTTCAATGTCTCAAGACCCCCTTGTATCCTTTCACGACCCCCAACAACACTTTGAAGAAGTACTGGGCTACTTGCTTCCCCTACTTGTTAGGCAACAGAATCACCCCAACGTGCTGCCCTCACACCTGCCCTGATTTCTCCTCACCCCTTGCTGTGCATCCCCTTCCCCAAATGAATCGCACAAGCTGGAGATGGGAAAGGTGGGAGGCGGGGAGGGGTGGCAACATGGATTTTGTTCCCTTTTCTTTTCTAGCCCGGATGGAAATGCATGACTCCTGCCTCACATTCCTGGGCTTATCCCAGGTCCAATTGTCAGGCTCTCCCTCTTTTGGGGGAGCGCTGGTCCTTCTTGCATTTCTGACATTGGCTGTAGTCTGCCTCCATACATTGGGGCCCAGTGGCTATGTTCCCAACCTAGGTGTTTCCTGGCCTGAACAGTTGCAGTGAGGCTGCAGGCAGAGCTGCTCAGTTTTGCTCCAGGGTCTCCAGCGGGCATTCCTCATACAGAAATAGCTTGTTACCAAACAGCTTGACCACAGTCAGCGCCTCCCGTCAAGCTGTGTTCTGAGACTACAACTCAGTTCTCCCGGGGAAGGGAGGCATAGCTCAGGGGTTTGAGAAATGGTCTGCTAAACCCCGGGTTGGGAGTTCAATCCTTGAGGGGGCCATTTAGGGTTCTGGGGCAAAAATTGGGGATTGGTCCTGCTTTGAGCAGGGAGTTGGACTAGATGATCTCCTGAGGTCCCTTCCAACCCTGTTATTCTATAAACTGGCCAGAAAATCATCATCTAAAGTGTTTTCAATCAGTGCCACAGACCCACAGGCTGGGTTCTGCCTCTAACTTTCACAGGGTCTCTCAGGGAGTGTCCCCTCCTTAGTGCTGGCCGTGGGGCCTCTACCTGTTACAGGTGGGAAGGAGCCACACAACTCCTAGACTGGCTCCCTGGCTCAGCACCCCTGTTTTCCATATGGACCCCTGTTGGAGACTTCCTTTCTCGGGAACGATGCAACCAACAGGTGTTGGCAGTAACCCAGGGCAGCCTTTTCAAAACGATCTGGAATTTATTAGTCACCTGAAATACAGTGTTTAGGAGAATTAGGTTAGAATGGTAAAGCAAAATCTACATGCTCAGCACCACCTCTCTGCTTCCCCAGATGTCCTGGGAAGACCCCCCTGCACTGGGCAGCTGAAGTCTCATTACAGTCTGCTCACATCTCAGCTGTTTGTGGCAAGTTTCAGTTCCAAACAGGCTGTTTTCACATATCCTGCACTCCTCAGCCTGCCACCATTAAAAGTTAATGGTCCAGTCCATGGTCTTCCATTGTATTTCCAAGGTAGCTCTATTCATGTGGTGACAGTTCATTATAAACCATTCACAGAAGCCCTACATGCCTATTATCAGGGGGTAGCCGTGTTAGTCTGTATCCACAAAAACAACGAGGAGTCCGGTGGCACCTTAAAGACTAACAGATTTATTTGGGCATAAGATTTTGTGGGAAAAAACCCACTTCTTCAGATGCATGGAGTGAAAATTACAGATGCAGGTATTATTATACTGGCACATGAAAAGAAGGGAGTTACAAGTGGAGAACCAGTGTTGACAGGGCCAATTCAATCAGGATGGATGTGATCCACTGCCAAAAATTGATGAGTAGGTATCAATACCAAGAGAGGGAAAGTTGTTTTTGTAGTGAGCCAGACACTCCCAGTCTTTATTCAAGCCCAAATTAATGGTGTTAAATGCCTATGTTTGCCTATGTTTCTCACCCCCATTGCTTATCCTCTGTCCCAAGAAAGAAATTAACCCCTATATATCCAATGGGTAACACCACAAAAGTGAGTGAGGAAACTGCATCATACAGACTTTTCAATAATACAGATATTTTCCACGTTCTCCAGTCAGAAAATGCCTTTTCAAATTTGGGGGGAAAGTATACCAATTACAACATTTTGTTTAGTAAAAAATGTGGGGAAAAATACTGTTTCAAAAATGTCATTCCTGATGAAACATTTCAATTAATATTAGCAGTCTTATTACTATTGTATTTTACTTTATTTTCGATGAAAAAAATATTTTTAAAAAAGGAGTTAACATCAAAATGAAACACTTAGATTGACCCCAAACAAATTTTGTTTCAGATTTTTCTTTGGCAAAAAAATAATCAAAATATTGGGTTTTCATCCCAGTTCAGAACCACTTCCCCCCCCCCCCAAAATCTCACATTTTTTTCCCCCATACAGAAAATTTGCTTCCTGACCAGCTCTGTCTGAGACACAGCGCTGCCAACTCCTGGGTCTCAGAGTGGTGGCCAGGGCTGCCGGCTGTCCAGCCATGACCCATCGAAAGGCTCTGCCCCCATGGGAATTTCCCCCTCTGATTGTCTGCCTCCCCCACAGCCCCACCTCTTGGGAAGAGCAGCCAATCAGTGCTGCGGCAGAGAGCAGGCAGAGCCCTCCCGCTCCACCCAGCAGCTCAGTGAGGAATATGGGCTAAGGGAATGGCGAGAGAGCTGAATGAGACCAGCAGCTCAGGGCAGATCTGCCGCCCTCCTCCCCAGCTGGACAGAGAGGAATAAAGAGCCCCTGGATGTGCAGGAGGAGCAGGGGAGGACGACAAAACTGATGTGGGGGTGGAATTAATTGCTGGGCTGGGGGAGGGTGGAAATGGAGGCACAACATTCACTAATGTGCTGGGGGGGCGGGAAGCTCCGCAAGATCCCTGCAGCAGGGCTGGAGCCCCCCCCCGGCCCCCCCCCGCCCCAGGCCAGTGCTTTGGAAGGGCTGGGGACACCTTGTTTCAGGAAAAGCCCCATGATCGCTGGGGTTGGCCACACTGGAGACGTGGCGTCCCAGAAGCCAAGCCGCTGAAAACAGCCCGAAGGCTCCTCCAAAGCAGTAAACAATGTGCTACAGTGTGGGGTGCCTGAGCCCCACTCCCCAGCCCCACTGGGATCCAGCCCACCGATCAGCCCAGGGCAGATGTGCAGAAAGGTGGGATTGAGACAGGCAGCTTAACCAGCAGCTTTCCACGTGGGCCCAAGGGTCAGGGTTGGTAACCATGGGGGCTGTGGGGGGAAAGAGGCCTTTGGCCAGCAGGGGGTCTATATGGTATAGAAGGAGAGGAGGATTCTGTGGGGGATGGGAGATATGTGGAGGGCTGGGGGGGGGGAAGGAGGGCTATACTGGGGAGGGGGGCTATAGGGGGAGGAGTTCTGTGGGGGAGGGGGAGGGTTGCCACCTTTCTAACATCTGGTAAGTGGACCCCCGAGGCCCCATCCCTGCTCCTCCTCTTCCCCCAAGACGCCGCCCCTTCTCCACCTCTTCCCTCGAAGCCTCACCCCTTCCCCATCTCTTCCCCAAGCTCCACCCCCTTCTTTGGGGGCTGTACAATGGAGGAATTCTGTGGGGCAGGGGGAATGTGGGGGGGGGGGCTGTATGAGGGAGGAGTGCTGTGCAGCAGAGGAATATGTGAGGAGGGGGCTGTGTGAGCTCTGATCCCCCCAACCGGTGAGGAAATGTTGCACTATCAGGGCTCTGGTTCCTGCACTAATAATCACTCCCACAAACGCTGTGCAACTTGGCAAAGCCCCCTAGCACCTTTGAGCCAGGCAGGAATGGTTGGAGGGTCCCTTGTAGACAGTTCAGTCTCAATTGGGGAAAATCTGGCTGCACACATCTTCCACTGGCAGTTTTCCTCACTGTATTAGGAACCAGCTCCCTTTTAATTAGAGGACAACTAAGCGCTACCTTGTGATCTGCTAGATTATGCATATTTAATCACCCCTGCTCCCATCTGCGGCTGCTTAGTGCTGTGTTTTTGAAAGTGCAGCTGCAAAGGCCCCCTTTGATGTTTCTTCAGGCTGGCTGTTAGCCACATTTAGAGGCTGCGGCTCAGCAGTCGGGGACACTTCAGCGATTCCAGCAATTGTGGGAAGCAGCAGCCTGCACGCAGAGGGCTTGTCCATCTGTGCAATGCACCCCTCTGGCTGGCTTGTCAAGAGGGCAGTGGATCCAGCTGGAGGGAGTAGGTGCCTTTGCAGGGTATAAATCTTCAGGCTTTTCTCTTATGGCATTACCTCTGAGTGGGCAGTGGCATCAGATGGAAAAGGGTGGTTTCTTCCATCAGGAAGAGCTCAAACCTACATGCACTCGTGAGTGCAAGGCACAAGAGGGCAGGTGCAGCCCACACACGTTCAGTATGGTGCTCTGTCCCCATCTAGCAGTGGTTGGGCCACAGACAAACCTGTTACAGCAGAAGCTCATGTGTTTAGATCCAGAAGGGCCCTGGTTTGATATCTTATGAGTGCAATGGACCAAAGAGGAGGAGCTGCCCCATTCTCACACAGTGGAGTGCTGAGCAATACAGAGGCGTGCAGAGGGATTTCCCATGACTATTTGACCATGACCACACCCCTGGTGTATATTTTCACTGCCTGGGTGAAATTCACCCCTGTGTAGTGAGCCAGCAGCAGACCCTTGCCCCATGTTAGCCCTGTTGGAAGGCATACGTGGCACTCCAACAGGGCTGTCCCTTGGTACAGCAGAGAAGCTCAGCCTCCGTCAGCATTTGTACCATCAAGCCCAAAAGATGGTGGAAAGTGAATTCACTGCCACCCTCTGCGGGCCCCATTTCTACATGGGAATCTGGCTGGAAGGACTCAATCACTGAGTGCCCAAATCTCAGCAAAGGGTGAAATTCATCATTATCTTTAAAGTCCCATCAAGCCAAGGGACCGAGAAGTCCCCCTTCAGCCCAAAGGCATCTCTCTCTCCTTCCTTCCTTTCCTTTGCTGAGGCAGCTGAGCGCCTTCTAAAAATTACGGATGGCGGACAGATGTTTGGTTCTCTCCTTTGCTCCTCTCCCGCTTTCAAAGCAATGTGTTGTGGTGTCATTCGATTGGTGTCAGCTCATTCTCTTTTCTCTCTGGATGCCCGGCAAAAGGACCCTGTCTGCTGCCATGTAGCTTGAGATGTAAATATAGAAATGGTGACACAGTTCTGTGAAAATCCCAGTGAGAGGAGACACTTATAAAGAGACAGATCTGCTGCTCTATGAGGATCCCCAATAGGGGCCCGAAAGAGCCAGTGGCTCTCAATAGGAAGGAAGCTGACTGCATCAATTTGCATTGTTGGAGATGAGAGAACTGAAATGAGCAAATAAAGAGCTGAGAGAGAAACAGGCAATGGGCTGCAGAGGGAGCTTTCACTGTGATGTGTCTGCCTGGTATCAGTTGTATGCAGTATAAGAAGAACTCTGTGTGTCTTGAAAGCTCTTCTCTGCCACCAACAGAAGTTGGTCCAATAGAAGATATTCCCTCCCACACCTTGTCTGTCTACCTGTTCTTAGTGACAGAGTAAGAGAAATGGGTCCATGGAGCAGGCCCATTAAATGGAACTGGGCCCCGCTCTCCTGTTCCAGTGCAGGGGCTCCTCGGTGGGGCAATTAAGAGCGTGGGGCAGAACCAGGGAGGCTATAAAGGTCAGTCAGGAGTCAACCAGAAGAAGGGCAGGAGAGGACAGCTGCCAGAGAGAGAAGGGGTCTCCTGGGAGGAGGTTGAAGGCAGGAAATCAGCAAGATGGCTTTGCTGGCTATCTGTCGGTGTCCCCAGGCCAGCGGGCTGAAGGCAGGAGAAGGAGCAGTGGGAGTTGCCTGCTGGCTTGGAGCCAGAGATCCAGGGCTAAGTGCAGGGGATGAGTGAAGGAGCTGAGCTGCTGACATCTCCAAGGCTGGAGAGCCAGAACCAGCAATACAGGGCAAGGGCTGGGGGAGTGAGGGATGCTCCCAGCAGCCAAGCTGTGGAGGTTCCCACTGGGAAAAGCGGAGTTGCACCCCAGAAGAAAGGGCAGGGGTGGCTGTCTTGACAAAGCATGACTGGACAAGATTCTGTGTCTGGCAGTAGACACCAGGGTCTGGTGAGCCCAAAGCCAGATTTAAAGGCCTGCTTGCACTGGGTGGACATGAGAGAGTGAGGTAACATCTGTGGACGCTGTAAAGGCCCATTTGGTTTCTAGGAGTCGGCATGCAATGTTAGTTCCAGCATTAGCAGTTGGGCGAAGACCATGGGGAAGGAGAGCTGATGCCAGCTGGTTGGAGGTGGCTTGTTTCAGAACCTGGCTATAGGAGCCAGGAGTATGCTGTCAAGACACCAGAGACAGGTCCATTGGGGACTGGATGGGTCCAGGTTACCAGGAAAGTGGCATTGAGCCCATGTTAGGAGAACGTAGCACCCAGCAGGTTCTGAGAAGGAGGTCGGAACTGGGATCTGTAATAAAATGTTTCTGTGCTTGAGAGGGTACAGAGGCCACTTCTAGCTGAACAATAACACACAGGATTACTTGTAATTAATAAAGAGTTTGATAAACAAGTCCAAAGTGGAGCTGCGGTGACTGAGTTTTTCTGCAGTAGCCTTCAAACAGCATCCACCGTATTTATCAGCGAGCACCCCGCTCCTGGGATAGGCTCCTTGCAATAAGGGAGCAGAACGATGTCAAATTTCCAAACGCCAAGTTTTGGTTGCAAGCAGCAGTTACCTGAGCCTGGGGCATAGGAATCCTGGGGTCCTGCCTGTGACCATGGGGTTGTCAGAGACCAGGAGGCTGGAGTGTCCATTGAGGGCTGTGACTAGGGCATGGGGAAGGGGCATGGCTGTTGGTGCAGTCAGGAAGAATTGGATCTGAGCTAAGAAATGGAGGCAGAGATGGTAACACTCTCCCTCTTCTCCTCTTCAGGTGCTGACATCTTTCCTTCCAGGCTTTTAGATCCCCCCCATCCAGGCTCCTCCTCATTAGTTGGCCCCAGAGTGAGACACAGCAAAGCCACCATGGTGACACTGACAAGGCATACGGAAATGAGGTTATGGGTGCTGAAGTATTGGTAGATACGTGTATGTATCCAAGTCACCAGGGCTACTGACTTTGGTTAGTCGGATTTTCACGTGTCAGCTTTTTCATTAACTGCATGTCTGAGCTGTTGGGGGTAATGAATCCTTCTGTTAACTCCCTTGACTCGCCGTTTCCATTTAATCCTTAGGGGGTTCATTCTAATGTACTCACCTTGTTTTCTGGATCAAGCTGATATTACTTAACCACAATTTTTGTAGGAGAATTCTCTTTTTTTTTAGGAAAAGAAATATAAGGAAACCTGGATGATCACCCCATTTTTTGCAATGCCAACTCTGCGCCAAACACAACAATCCTGCTACTGTCCTAGGCTGCTAGAAGTTTGCATAGGAAACGTATGTCCTGGAGACACAAAGCAGTTTTGCTGGTGCTGAGTCCTCAATCCAGGCCCCTGTCTGCTGCTCTTAAACCCACTAACCGCCCCCCCCCAATCGCCCTATCTTTGATAACCCTTAACAGGAATTTTTCCCACGTCTTGAGCAGAATCCCTCCCCCGCACTGCAGCACTGACGGTGACGTGCAGTGGAGCGGAGTGTCTGGTTTATCATAGAATCATAGAAATGCAGGCCTGGAAGGGACCTCGAGAGGTCATCTAGTCCAGCCCCCTGTGCTGAGACCGGTCCAAGTCATCCTAGACCATCCCTGTTCTTAACCATCTCCAATGATGGCATTTGCACAGCCTCTCTTTGAAACCTACTCCAGAGCTTGACTATCCTTACGGTCAGAAAATTTTTCCTAATAGCTAACCTAAATCTCCTTTGCTGCAGCCCACTGCTTCTTGTCCTGCCTTCAGCGGACATGGAGAACAATCGACATTCTTCTCTCTAACAGCCCTTTATATATTGGAAGACTGTTATCAGGTCCCCCCTCAGTCTTCTTTTCTCAAGACTAGTCGGGTGAGGAGCATGGGAAGGGAGAGCCGACGGCCGCTGGTTAGAGGTGGGTTGCTTTATCATTTTTGTTGCTCCTCCTCTTCAGCATCTCCACATCTTTTTTAAAGTGTGATGCCCAAAACTGGACACATCAGACCAGTTGAGGCCTCACCAGTGCCGAGTGGGGCAGGACACCAACCTCCTGTGTTTTATATCTGACACTCTTGTTAATACACCCCAGAATGATAGGTGCATTTTTCACAGCTGCATCCCATTGTCGACGCATATTCAATTAGTGATCCACTGTAACTCCCAGATCCCCTATAACCCAGACCGTTATTCCCAATTTTGTATAAAAGCTGTTTTCCTCTCAAACCATTCACCCTACCTAGCAGTCAGATTGGCTGCACCATCCTCTCCAACAGCCCCATGACAGAAAATGTATCTATCTTAGGTAGATAGATGGCCCCCATTGACACAGGAACTGAGAACCTCACCGTCTCTAATGGATCTACCATCGCACCACCACCCCTCCCCCGTGCTGTTATCCCCATGACACTGAGGTGAATGGAGGCACCGAGACATGCCCAGTGTCACACATGGAGGCTGTAGCGGAGCAGAAATTTGAACCCAATGTGCCCACTGGCTAAGTGAGTGTCCCACCCACCAAACCAGCCTGCCTCTCTATTAGAGAAGGTCTGATTTTGCACCCTCTGCAGCTGCATGGGGCTCTGTTTCTAATCCTTGCTAATCTAATTGTCTGAGGTGTAGGGGGAGCTGTCACAGAGCTGGCACCACGGCACAACATCCTTCTCCTGTCTGGGAAGAGAGGCAGCCAAGTGTGCCAGCCCCCTTTGGGTGCTAGTGCTTCTCATGCCCCTGGTGGCCTAAGGCTAGGAGCTCACCCAACACATGCGTGGTGCTTTCGAAGTCGCTGCACGTAGCAGAGTCAGATCAGAGTGCTACTTGGCCAGCTCTGGGCAGCAATTCTGTTCTGATTTCAATAACAATCTCCTAAACTTGGGCTCTCAATGGGCCCGGCATTGATCGCTGATCCTCTGAGTCTCACTCTTTCTTCCTTCAAATCTTCCCTGAGCTGGAAAGCCTGCAGCTTATTGATATTCCAAGGGAAACGTTGCAGCCTTTCAAAGGCTGCCAGGCTTTATGAAGAGCTGTCAATAAAATGGATTCTCCCAGCAGCACGAGGAAGCCAGTCTGCAAAGGCCAGAGGGGGTGTGCTTGGCAGGGTCACCTCCTGGGAGCAATGGGCTTTCCTCCCACACTGCATTCAAAGGGCCTGGCTTGGAACCGCATGTTCAGTTTGCAGAAGCAAGAACTTTTCAGTCCAGGTGGTCAGAGTTCTCCAGAAATGCTGAGTGCCTGTGGCATGGTGGTGAGCCAGCATCAGCCCACACGTGATGAGGAGCAGGTAGTGCTGTTGCCAAGATGGGCCTGAGCTGCACAATTTGGATTCAGATTCCCTCTAAATTTAAGACTCTGCAGCCCCCGCTTCTGGTTCACCCCATCTCTAGCTGTGCAGGAGCAATCGCCTGCAAGGGAACAAAATGTGGGGCAGGATGAAGGAGCTGATGGGGTCTGGAGGCTGGTTTTGTGCCCATTCTAGGCAGCAGATGTGAAATGGTCTATCACCACCAAGAAGGACTGGTCCAAACAGCTAGCCTAGAGTTGGGGCAGGGCTCTGCACTTAAGGAAGCAGCCCCATTGCCTTGGAGAACATCTCTCTCCTCTTGGGAAATGATGTTGTGCCTGGCTGGGCAGATTGAACTCAGGTGCTCAAAGACAAAAAGAATTAACCTCTACTGCTCGAGCTATGGGACCAGCTGCTCCGAACACCTAGGCAGTCATCAGGAAATTTTTGGAAAGTGAAGGGGACAATTTCCTGGTACAAGTGCTGGAGGAATCAACTGGGGCAGAGCTCTTCTTGACCTGCTGCTCACAAACCGGGAAGAATTAGTAGGGGAAGCAAAAGTGGATGGGAACCTGGGAGGCAGTGACCACGAGATGGTCGAGTTCAGGATCCTGACACAAGGAAGAAAGGAGAGCAGCAGAATACGGACCCTGGACTTCAGAAAAGCAGACTTTGACAACCTCAGGGAACTGATGGACAGGATCCCCAAGGAGAATAACATGAGGGGGAAAGGAGTCCAGGAGAGCTGGCTGTATTTTAAAGAATCCTTATTGAGGTTACAGGGACAAACCATCCCGATATGTAGAAAGAATAGTAAATATGGCAGGCGACCAGCTTGGCTTCGCAGTGAAATCCTTGCTGATCCTAAACACAAAAAAGAAGCTTACAAGAAGTGGAAGTTTGGACAAATGACCAGGGAAGAGTATAAAAAAATTGCTCGGGCATGGAGGAGTGAAATCAGGAAGGCCAAATCACACCTGGAGTCGCAGCTAGCAAGAGATGTTAAGAGTAACAAGAAGGGTTTCTTCAGGTATGTTAGCAACAAGATGAAAGTCAAGAAAAGTGTGGGCCCCTTACTGAATGAGGGAGGCAACATAGTGACAGAGGATGTGGAAAAAGCTAATGTACTCAATACTTTTTTTGCCTCTGTCTTCACGAACAAAGTCAGCTCCCAGACTGCTGCACTGGGCAGCGCAGCATGGGGAGGAGATGACCAGCCCTCTGTGGAGAAAAGTGGTTCGGGACTATTTAGAAAAGCTGGACGAGCACAAGTCCATGGGGCCGGATGCACTGTATCCGAGAGTGCTAAAGGAGTTGGTGGATGTGATTGCAGAGCCATTGGCCATTATCTTTGAAAACTCATGGCAATTGGGGGAAGTCCCGGACGACTGGAAAAAAGGCTAATGTAGTGCCCATCTTTAAAAAAGGGAAGGAGGAGGATCCTGGTTACTACGGTCCAGTCAGCCTCACCTCAGTCCCTGGAAAAATCATGGAGCAGGTCCTCAAGGAATCAATTCTGAAGCACTTAGAGGAGAGGAAAGTGATCAGGAACAGTCAGCATGGATTCACCAAGGGCAAGTCGTGTCTGACTAATGTAATTGCCTTCTATGAGGAGATAACTGGCTCTGTGGATGAGGGGAAAGCAGTGGACTTGTTGTTCCTTAACTTTAGCAAAGCTTTTGACACAGTGTCCCATAGTATTCTTGCCAGCAAGTTAAAGAAGTATGCGCTGGATGAATGGAATAAGGTGGATAGAAAGCTGGCTAGATTGTCAGGCTCAATGGGTAGTGATCAATGGCTCCATGTCTAGTTGACAGCCGGTATCAAGCGGAGTGCCCCAGGGGTTGGTCCTTGGGCCGGTTTTGTTCAATATCTTCATTAATGATCTGGAGGATGGTGTGTATTGCATCCTCAGCAAGTTTGCAGATGACACTAAACTGGGAGGAGAGGTAGATACGCTGGAGGGTAGGGATAGGATACAGAGGGCCCTAGATAAATTAGAGGATTGGGCCAAAAGAAATCTGATGAGGTTCAACAAGGACAAGTGAAGAGTCTTGCACTTAGGACTGAATTCAGAGTAGCAGCCGTGTTAGTCTGTATTCGCAAAAAGAAAAGGAGTACTTGTGGCACCTTAGAGACTAACAAATTTATTAGAGCATAAGCTTTCATGAGCTACAGCTCACTTCATCGGATGCATTTGGTGGAAAAAACAGAGGAGAGATTTATATACACACACAGAGAACATGAAACAATGGGTTTATCATACACACTGTAAGGAGAGTGATCACTTAAGATAAGCCATCACCAGCAGCAGGGGGGGGGAAAGGAGGAAAACCTTTCATGGTGACAAGCAAGGTAGGCTAATTCCAGCAGTTAACAAGAATATCAGAGGAACAGTGGGGGGTGGGGTGGGGGGGAGAAATACCATGGGGAAATAGTTTTACTTTGTGTAATGACTCATCCATTCCCAGTCTCTATTCAAGCCTAAGTTAATTGTATCCAGTTTGCAAATTAATTCCAATTCAGCAGTCTCTCCTTGGAGTCTGTTTTTGAAGCTTTTTTGTTGAAGGATAGCCACTCTTAGGTCTGTAATCAAGTGACCAGAGAGATTGAAGTGTTCTCCAACTGGTTTTTGAATGTTATAATTCTTGACGTCTGATTTGTGTCCATTCATTCTTTTACGTAGAGACTGTCCAGTTTGGCCAATATACATGGCAGAGGGGCATTGCTGGCACATGATGGCATATATCACATTGGTAGATGCACAGGTGAACGAGCCTCTGATAGTGTGGCTGATGTGATTAGGCCCTATGATGGTATCCCCTGAATAGATATGTGGACAGAGTTGGCAACGGGCTTTGTTGCAAGGATAGGTTCCTGGGTTAGTGGTTCTGTTGTGTGGTGTGTGGTTGCTGGTGAGTATTTGCTTCAGATTGGGGGGCTGTCTGTAAGCAAGGACTGGCCTGTCTCCCAAGATCTGTGAGAGTGATGGGTCGTCCTTCAGGATAGGTTGTAGATCCTTGATGATGCGTTGGAGAGGTTTTAGTTGGGGGCTGAAGGTGATGGCTAGTGGCGTTCTGTTATTTTCTTTGTTGGGCCTGTCCTGTAGTAGGTGACTTCTGGGTACTCTTCTGGCTCTGTCAATCTGTTTCTTCACTTCAGCAGGTGGGTATTGTAGTTGTAGGAATGCACGATAGAGATCTTGTAGGTGTTTGTCTCTGTCTGAGGGGTTGGAGCAAATGCGGTTATATCGTAGAGCTTGGCTGTAGACAATGGATCAAGTGGTATGATCTGGATGAAAGCTAGAGGCATGTAGATAGGAATAGCGGTCAGTAGGTTTCCGATATAGGGTGGTGTTTATGTGACCATCGCTTATTAGCACCGTAGTGTCCAGGAAGTGGATCTCTTGTGTGGACTGGTCCAGGCTGAGGTTGATGGTAGGATGGAAATTGTTGAAATCATGGTGGAATTCCTCAAGAGCTTCTTTTCCATGGGTCCAGATGATGAAGATGTCATCAATGTAGCGCAAGTAGAGTAGGAGCATTAGGGGACGAGAGCTGAGGAAGCGTTGTTCTAAGTCAGCCATAAAAATGTTGGCATACTGTGGGGCCATGTGGGTACCCATCGCAGTGCCGCTGATTTGAAGGTATACATTGTCACCAAATGTGAAATAGTTATGGGTCAGGACAAAGTCACAAAGTTCAGCCACCAGGTTAGCCGTGACAGTATCGGGGATACTGTTCCTGACGGCTTGTTGTCCATCTTTGTGTGGAATGTTGGTGTAGAGGCTTCTACATCCATAGTGGCTAGGATGGTGTTTTTAGGAAGATCACCAATGGACTGTAGTTTCCTCAGGAAGTCAGTGGTGTCTCGAAGATAGCTGGGAGTGCTGGTAACGAAGGGCCTGAACACAGTGCCATCCACAGCCTCAGAAACAACTCTGACATCATAATCAGAAAGGCTGACAAAGGAGGTGCTGTCGTCATCAAGAATAGGTCGGAGTATGAACAAGAGGCTACTAGGCAGCTCTCCAACACCACTTTCTACAAGCCATTACCCTCTGATCCCACTGAGAGTTACCAAAAGAAACTACAGCATTTGCTCAAGAAACTCCCTGAAAAAGCACAAGAACAAATCCGCACAGACACACCCCTAGAACCCCGACCTGGGGTATTCTATCTGCTACCCAAGATCCATAAACCTGGAAATCCTGGACGCCCCATCATCTCAGGCATTAGCACCCTGACAGCAGGATTGTCTGGCTATGTAGACTCCCTCCTCAGGCCCTTCGTTACCAGCACTCCCAGCTATCTTCAGGACACCACTGACTTCCTGACATAAGTTGCAGTGGGGGAGGTTTAGGTTGGATATTAGGAAAAACTTTTTCACTAGGAGGGTGGTGAAACACTGGAATGCGTTACCTAGGGAGGTGGTGGAATCTCCTTCCTTAGAGGTTTTTAAGATCAGGCTTGATAAAGCCCTGGCTGGGATGATTTAGTTGGGGATTGGTCCTGCTTTGAGCAGGGGGTTGCACTAGAGGACCTCCTGAGGTCCCTTCCAACCCTAATATTCTATGATTCTACAATTTAGCCAAGGGAAGGGCCCCAGGAACCACACTGTGTTATTCTGGGACCCACTGACAAGATGTCCAGCTGGGCTAGCAGGTGCTCTCTGGGCTGCTGCTCGCAGGGCACAGCCATCGATGGCTGCCCTGCAGGGGCGTGTGCTCTCATTAAGCACCCAGCAATCCAGGAGTTTCTTTCTAAAAGCTACGGTCTCACTCAGCGAGGAGTCCTGGGCTCCAGAAGGGACTTGCTGGTGGAATTTTCTAGGCTGTGTTTTGCAGGAGGTCAGACAAGATAATCACCATGATCCCTTTTGTCCTTAACATCGGTGAATGCATGAAAGTCCATCTCTTATTTGTGGATCAATGAGGATGGGGAGGGGGAGATGGATAAAAGAGGCACTCTGGTAAAGCCTGAAATCAAAGCTTCCTCCAGCTGCTGGGAATTTGTTCAAGGAAGGAAATAGACTCTGCTCTCAGCAGCTAGTGAGGGAGAGCTGAACAGAAGACTCAGAGTACCGTATTGCTCCACCTTTGCAAAGAGCAACGTAGCACCTTCCTGTTCACTGGCTTTTCTGGTCAGCGCACTCGGTGTCTGTGTTCAGAGCCACACGTTTCCTGGGAAGTAACAAAACACAAGTAAACCTGCTCCTGTGGGTGACATGCTTGGAAGTGTGGCTCCCAGACAGCCTGCTGAGGGCATACACATGGCAGGCTGTGTGTGCAATTTACTCATGGGGAAAATGCCTGAAGACAGTGATCTCTCCTGGCTGGCTACCCATACACAGGCATCTAGCAGACACCCACAGATCTGCTGTGCAATGTTTTGCAACCCATCTGGGCCTCTGATCTCAGATTTCATAGGCTAAATGGGGTCACACTAGGCTGTGCTAGGAGGGGAAAATCCACGCATAGTGCTGGAAGTGGTGCTGGTGGTGACTTTCTCTACAAATCCATACCAAACCCTACTCCTATGGGGGCACTATGCTATAGGAATGGCCATTTTCAGATGACAGTGAAGAGTGAGTTCATGTGTGAGCATGTGGTCATTAACAATACCAGTGCTCTTTCTTACACTGGTGCTCTGGCCAAACAACAACTTATGAATTACATTCCCCATAAAAAGAAAAGGAGTACTTGTGGCACCTTAGAGACTAACAAATTTATTTGAGCATAAGCTTTCGTGAGCTACAGCTCACTTCATCGGATGCATTCAGTGGAAAATACAGTGGGGAGATTTATATGCATAGAGAACATGAACAATGGCTGTTACCATACACACTGTAATGAGGGTGATTACTTAGGGTGAGCTATTACCAGCAGGAGAGTGGAGGAGTGGGAGTGGGGCGAACCTTTTGTAGTGATAATCAAGGTGGGCCATTTCCAGCAGTTGACAAGAACATCTGAGGAACAGTGGGGGTGGGGGGGGAATAAACATGGGGAAATAGTTTTACTTTGTGTAATGACCCATCCACTCCCAGTCTCTATTCAAGCCTAAATTAATTGTATCCAGTTTGCAAATTAATTCCAATTCAGCAGTCTCTCGTTGGAGTCTGTTTCTGGAGTTTTTTTGTTGAAGAATTGCAACTTTTAGGTCTGTAATCGAGTGACCAAAGAGATTGAAGTGTTCTCCGACTGGTTTTGAATGTTATAATTGTTGACGTCTGATTTGTGTCCATTTATTCTTTTACATAGAGACTGTCCAGTTTGACCAATCAGCAAAAATATTTAGTTTTTAAAACCAAACCCTGAACATTTTTGCTAAAATACAGAAATGTGGGGTTTGGTTTCTAGTTTTATTTCAAAAACATGGAAAATTTCAATCAAAATGAAAAAAAGCTTTGCCGACAAGCTGTCAATCAACTGCAGTGTGGAAGATTCTCCTGCCAACACACAGGGCCATTCTCACAGGATTTGTCTTGTGCTTCAGCGTTCAAAGTGAAAAGTTCTGGATGCCACAGAAGACAAAGCCACTCCTCACTTTGCAGATCCCCTGTTGCATTCTCAAAGGTCTCTACTGAGGAGTCCAGCCTTGGACCAGACAACTGGGCAGCGCTGTGCTGGTGACAGCAGCCTCTCCTTTGCAGCATCACTACTGCTTATTACATTAGCAAAAGGATGCGGATGGGAGGCAGGAAGAAAGCAGGGATGATCTGTCTTCCCATAGCCCAGGACTTGCTCTGCCTGTGTCCATGTTCACTAACAAAGGACATATCAGCTCCTGGTGAACACAGCATCATGGAGTCTGGTACCCCAGACAGAGATGCAGCGGCCTGGCAAAGGCTCCCTCCCCACCCCAGCCCATGAATAGCTTGAGGACAAGGGAAGTTACTTTGCATATAATGGGCTGAGAAATGCAAAGGCAGCAATCGTCTCAGAGCGCTGGGCAGTTCTGAGAGAGGACAGTGCAAGTGGGGAAGGAGAAGGAGGGAAGGAGGAAGAGGGAGAAGGCAAGGGGAAGATGGCAGGTGGGGGGAAGGGGAGGAATTAAAGGGAATTTGAAATGCTACGAAGTGGAATCTAAGGCCCAGCGCCAGTCAGAGCCGTGGTGTGATACATGTGAATTTAAAGCGGCGTAGGAAGGAACGATTTTACTCAGAGCAACCATGGGGTGTATCATCCTGACTGAGCCGGCAAATCATCTCTGCCGTTCATCGGGACAGATGCCGTCCATCGGGACAGAGCCACGTGGCATCAGCTAATCGGATTGCGGCCGACACCCCAATCATTCCACACTTGTGTGGTACACACAGCAGAGCCAGAAATGTAGGGCGGGGCTGCTAGGCTGAGGGAAGAAAGCACTGGTAAACCAGCTGGACATCCCCTCTTTCCTAGCGCTCCTATGCACACCCTGCTGGACACGTCTGCATGGAGCTTGGGTAGAGAGGAAGTTGCTCCCTCAGCTGAGAGACCTCTTCTGCTGCTCCCCTTCCCTCCCCAGCTCCTCCAGGTCCATCTCTTTGCAGCTCAGGGAAGAGTTAGGCTGCCTGCCTTGCACAACAACAGGTCCTGGTTAGCCACAGATTGTGGCTAGTTTTAGTAAGAAGGTGGCACTTCCCAGTTGGGAAATCTCCCAAAGCAATGATATGCAGACAGCTGCCTCTGGCCCCTGTAGGGTGACCAGATGTCCCAATTTTATAGGGACAGTCCAATGTTTGTTTGTTTTTTCTTATATAGGCACCTATTACCCCCCATCCCCATCCTGATTTTTCACACTTGCTATCTGGTCACCCTAGGCCCCTGTCATGCGCATGCCCAACCATGCACCTCTTTCAGGCTTAGATGTGCCTTCTAAAAACATGCATGGGACATTCTGAGAAGTGGGACTCAAAGCGCTGGTTTCAATGGGACGGATGTGAATTCCACACGCATCAAAGGGTGCAGCCTGTGGAAGACATAAAAAGGGCCTTAGCAACTGTTGTTTTAGATTTCAGAATGCCCTTCAAGAAAGCAACATTAAAGAACTTCGGGAATCAACTTTTATATGTAAAACATTTAAAAAGACAAGCGCCCAACTATGCACTATGTGCAAGTGCTTCTCAGAGATAAGGCGAGAATCCACTTTGTATATGTACCAAAATTTGACTTAACTAGCCATGAAAACCCAGTTATGACCCTGCTCTAACTTTCCCTGGACTAAGCTGTTCCCTTTGAAATTAATCAGGTGTGGTCTGCCAGCGGAGGACACTGTTGGGCAAGTTTGGGGGGTAACTGGACAAAATGTTCATATTCATGAGAGCTGAGAGTTTGGTAATTGGGGTTTGTAACATTTTTCTATCTTTCCTTGGACTGTCCCTCTCAAACAAACCCTGATATAGAAGCTCCAAACGGTCCTAACCCTGCAACCTCTTATGCACGTGGATAACCAGGATTGGGGCCTCCTTTATTGTGATGTCCTCAATGGAGACTGGTGCCTTCACGATGTTTTGGAAAGTCTGGGAGGGGAATTTCAAAGATATTCGTTACAGGTGTTTGGAGCCAAGGGAACTCCATGAACACTGACTAGATTGTACAGCGTTTCTGTCTGAGACTCATGGAGTTGGCAAGCTTTGCAGAAGCAAAGGTCCAGAAATCTTGCAGAGCTTATTAATTCCACAGGAAGAGAAAGGCCCTCTATAGATGTGGTAGGTCTCCCTTTCTCTAGCCGCACTGGCTGTTTCTGAGCCTTTGGGGTTGATCAATTGTGCAGGAGCAGAGGGAGACACCAGGGTGAGGGATCCTGTGGAGTTTGCAAACTGCCTAGCAGTGGAGCTGCAGGAGCTGTCTTCCTCAGCAGAGCTTCCAGGAGTGGAGTTGTGGATGAAGTGTCCGTGTGTTCCTCACACCAGTGGGGTCACTGTCTGCCCAGAGGGTGGCAATTCCTGCGACTCTTTGCTCTATATCACTTCTCCTCAACCATCCATCCCTACGTATAAGACTGTTTGTTTTCTACCAGGGTTGCTAATTTTGTGCTGATGTTAACACCTAAATTAGGGCAGTTGGTTTATGCCTGAGAGGGCTGATACCTCGGCATGTAGGTTAATGAGATTTCTCTTCATTATTTAGAAAATATTTTTTTATTCAGGAAAATTAATATTGAAAAATGCTGTGAGGAACAAAGTGAAAAATCCCTTTGTCAGGTCTCAGGTTGTGAAGAGAAAATTAAAGCTTTTGCATAGTTCTCTAATCATTTAAAACTGCAGTGCTAGGATATCACAGTTATTACAGGGAACTCTCACACATTTGAAAGTCAAAAATCCCCTGACCATAATCCCCCATTTAAATCTCTATTATGCATCTCAGAATAAACTTTGCAAATTGACTATATGCTGCAAACTCATCCATTAGTTAGAAGCTATAAAACAAATAAATAAATAGAATCATAGGATTGGAAGGGACCTCATGAGGTCATATAGTCCATTCCCCTGCATTGAGGCAACACTAAATATTATTTCAACCATCCCTGACAGGGGTTTATCTAACCCAGTGGTTCTCAATTTTCAGCCCATGGACCACTTGTGGCCCAATTAACACACAGCTGTGGCCCATGTGACATCCTCAGGGCTGTAACTAGGGTGAAGTGGGAGGAGCACCTGCCCTGGGTGCAGAGCCTACCAGGGGTGCAAAAATGGGGCAGCACAGGAACAGGCCAAGCTTCAGATCCTGGCAGGATTGGGCCCAGAATCATCAGCCCCCCCTTCCCCCTGCCCCCCTCAGGATCGGACCCAGCAGCATTGACAGGAGGACAAGGTGCTCAGCACCCTCCCACCCTGCAGGATCACAGTTCTGGTGACCCCGGCTGGAGCAGGATCCCTGGCATTAGGATCAAAGCAGCAGGCAGGCAGGGCAGGCTGCATGGCTGAGTTACATGCAGCCAAGGTGGAAGACCAGCAGGCATGAGGAGGGAGGTACAGGGGGCTGGGGCCCAGGGACAGGGATGCAGCCTGTGCATGGGGGACAGACTCTAGGCAGAGGGACTCGTGGCTGGGGGCAGTCCCTGGATGGGGGGCTAGATACTGAGGCACAGTCCCTGGATGAAGTGCTGGGGGACAGCCCTTAGGGGGGCTGGGTGCAGAGGGCAGTTGCTGGAGGGTGCTGGGAACAGTCCCTGAGTGGGGTCTGGATGAATGGGGGGGCACCCTGCACTGGACAGGACTCCCCAACTTTGCAGGAAGGCTCTACAACCGCACCCTCTGGGTGCTCAGTCCAGCATCAGTGTGGCAGTGAGGGTGACAATACACCAGGCCATGTCACCCTTACAGGAAATTAATTAATTTTAACAGTTAATGTTTTGACTTATTTTGCTAATGTAAAATGTTCTTGGCAGACATTTGCCAGTGTTGAAATGAAAGGTATCAGATCAATATGAATCTTATCTCTGTCATATAACAAATACCAAACTTTCCTTTTTTTGTAGATATACAGGTAATATATATATATATGTTGTGTGGATGCAGCCCACATAACACAGAGAGCTGCATATGCAGCTCACAATGGTCAATAGGTTGAGAACCACTGGTTTAAGCTATTCTCAAAAACCTCCAGTGACAGAGATTTCACAGCCTCCCTAGGTAATTTGTTCCAGTGCTTAGCTACCCTTCCACTTAGCCCTGGTCTACACTAGGCGTTGAGGTCGAATTTAGCAGCGTTAAATCGATGTAACCCTGCACCCGTCAACATGATGAAGCCCTTTTTTTCAACTTAAAGGGCTCTTAAAATCAATTTCCTTACTCCACCCCTGACAAGGGGATTAGCGCTGAAATCGGTTTTACTGGGTCGAATTTGGGGTACTGTGGACGCAATTATATGGTATTGGCCTCTGGGAGCTATCCCAGAGTGCTCCATTGTGACCTCTCTGGACAGCACTCTCAACTCAGATGCACTGACCAGGTAGACAGGAAAAGGTCCACGAACTTTTGAATTTCAATTTCCTGTTTGGCCAGTGTGGCAAGCTGCAGGTGACCATGCAGAGCTCATCAGCAGAGGTGACCATGATGGAGTCCCAGAATCGCAAAAGAGCTCCAGCATGGACCGAACGGGAGGTATGGGATCTGATCGCTGTATGGGGAGAGGAATCTGTGCTATCAGAACTACATTCCAGTTTTTGAAATGCCAAAACATTTGTGCAAATCTCCCAGGGCATGAAGGATTGAGGCCATAACAGGGACCCGAAGCAGTTCCGTGTGAAACTTAAGGAGCTGAGGCAAGCCTACCAGAAAACCAGAGAGACAAATGGCCGCTCCGGGTCAGAGCCCCAAACATGCAGCTTCTATGATGAGCTGCATGCCATTTTAGGGGGTTCAGCCACCACTACCCCAGCTGTGTTGTTTGACTCCTTCAATGGAGATGGAGGCAAGACGGAAGCAGGTTTTGGGGACGAGGAAGACGATGATGACGAGGCTGTAGATAGCTCACAGCAAACAAGCAGAGAAACCAGTTTTCCCGACAGCCAGGAACTGTTTCTCACCCTGGACCTGAAGCCAGTACCCCCCGAACCCACCCAAGGCTGCCTCCCAGACCCACTAGGTGGAGAAGGAACCTCTGGTGAGTGTACCTTTTAAAACACTATAAAAGGTTTAAAAGCCAGCATGTTTAATGATTAATTTGCCCTGGCATTCGTGGCTCTCCTGGATATACTCCCAAAGTCTTTGCAAAAGGTTTCTGGGGAGGGCAGTCTTATTCCATCCACCATGGTAGGACACCTTACCACTCCAGGCCAATAGCACGTACTCAGGAATCATTGTAGAACAAAGCATTGCAGTGTATGTTTGCTGGCGTTTAAACAACATCCGTTCTTTATCTCTGTGTGTTATCCTCAGGAGAGTGATATCATTCATGGTCACCTGGTTGAAATAGGGTGCTTTTCTTAAGGGGACATTCAGAGGTGCCTGTTCCTGCTGGGCTGTTTGCCTATGGCTGAACAGAAATGTTCCCCGCTGTTATCACGTGAGGGGGCAGAGGCAAAATGTGTCTTTTCAAATACTACTGTCCCTTTTTTTTTTCTCCACCAGCTGCATGTGTTTCAAGGATCACAGAATCTTCTCCTTTCCAGAGACTAGCGAAGATTAGAAGATGAAAAAACCACACTCGTGATGAAATGTTCTCTGAGCTCAGACTGTCCTCCCACACTGACAGAGCACAGACAAATGCATGGAGGCAGACAATGTCAGAGTGCAGGAAAGCCTCAAAATGACCAGGAGGAGAGGTGGCGGGCTGAAGAGAGTAAGTGATGGGCTGAAGACAGAGCTGAAGCTGAAAGGTGGTGGCAGCATGATGAGAGGAGGCAGGATTCAATGCTGAGGCTGCTGGAGGATCAAACTAATATGCTCCAGCATATGGTTGAGCTGCAGGAAAGGCAGCAGGAGTACAGACCATCGCTACAGCCCCTGTGTAACCAACCACTCTCCTCATCAAGTTCCATAGCCTCTTCACCCAGACGGCCAAGAACGCATTGGGGGGGCCTCCGGCCTCCCAGCCACTCCACCCCAGAGGATTGCCCAAGTAACAGAAGGCTGGCATTCAATTAGTTTTTAAGTTTTAAAGTGCTGTGTGGCCTTGTCCTTCCCTCCTCCACCACCCCTCCTGGGCTACCTTGGTAATTATCCCCCTATTTGTGTGATGAATTAATAAAGAATGGATGAATGTGAAGCAACAATGACTTTATTGCCTCTGCAAGAGGTGATCGAAAGGAGGTGGGGAGGGTGGTTAGCTTACAGGGAAGCAGAGTGAACCAAGGGGCGGGAGATTTCATCAAGGAGAAACAAACAGAACTTTCACACCGTAGCCTGGCCAGTCATGAAACTGGTTTTCAAAGCTTCTCTGATGCGCACCGCACCCTCCTGTGCTCTTCTAACCACCCTGGTGTCTGGCTGTGCATAACCAGCAACCAGGCGATTTGCCTCAACCTCCCACCCCGCCATAAATGTCTCCCCCTTACTCTCACAGATATTGTGGAGCGCACAGCAAGCAGTAATAACAGTGGGAATATTGGCTTCGCTGAGGTCTAACCGAGTCAGTAAACTGCACCAGCGCGCTTTTAAATGTCCAAATTCACATTCTACCACTATTCTGCATTTGCTCAGCCCGTAGTTGAACAGCTCCTGACTACTCTCCAGGCGGCCTATGTATGGCTTCAAGAGCCATGGCATTAAAGGATAGGCTGGGTCCCCAAGGATAACTGTAGGCATTTCAACATCCCCAACGGTTATTTTCTGGTCTGGGAAGAAAGTCCCTTCCTGCAGCTTTTGAAATAGACCAGAGTTCCTGAAGATGCGAGCATCATGTACCTTTCCCGGCCATCCCACGTTGATGTTGGTGAAATGTCCCTTGTGATCCACCAGTGCTTGCAGCACTATTGAAAAGTACTCCTTGCGGTTTATGTACTCGCTGGCTTGGTGCTCCGGTGACAAGATAGGGATATGGGTTCCATCTATGGTCCCAGCACAGTTAGGGAATCTCATTGCAGCAAAGCCATCTACTATGACCTGCACATTTCCCAGAGTCACTACCCTTGATATCAGCAGATCTTTGATTGTGTTGGCTACTTGCATCACAGCAGCCCCCTCAGTAGATTTGCCCACTCCAAATTGATTCCTGACTGACCGGTAGCTGTCTGGTGTTGCAAGCTTCCACAGGGCTATTGCCACTCGCTTCTCAATTGTGAGGGCTGCTCTCATCTTGGTATTCTTGTGCCTCAGGGCAGGGGAAAGCAAGTCACAAAGTTCCATGAAAGTGCCCTTATGCATGCGAAAGTTTTGCAGCCACTGGGAATCGTCCCAGACCTGCAACACTATGCGGTCCCACCAGTCTGTGCTTGTTTTCCGAGCCCAGAATCGGCGTTGCACTGCATGAACCTGCCCCATTAGCACCATGATGCCCACATTGGCAGGGCCCGTGCTTTGAGAGGAGTCTGTGTCCATGTCCTCATCACTCTCGTCACCGCGCTGATGTCGCTTACTCGCCCGGTTTCGCTTTGCCAGGTTCTGGTGCTTCATATACTGCTGGATAATGCATGTGGTGTTTAATGTGCTCCTGATTGCCAAAGTGATCTGAGCGGGCTCCATGCTTGCCGTGGTATAGCGTCTGCACAGAAAAAAGGTGCGGAACAATTGTTGCTTTGATGGAGGGAGGGGCGACTGACAACATGGCTTACAGGGTTGACTTACAGGGAATTAAAATCAACAAAGGGGGTGGCTTTGCAAGAAACTGAATGGCTGCCTCAAGGATAGAATTCAAAACCTCAAGGATAGAACTCAAAACTGGGTTTAGCAGGCCGTCAATTTCAAAGAGGGAGGGAGGAGAAAATGAATACAAAACGAATCTGGTCTATTTCTTGTCTTGAGCCACTTCATCTATCTTTATAATCATGCTGGCAGCAGACTGTGCAGTATGACCGCTAGCCATTGTCACCTCCTGGGTGATTGGCAGAAGATGGTGCAGTATGACTACTGGCCATTGTCTTCTGCTGGCTGCAAATTAAAAGACAGTGCACTGCCGGTAGGACTCAATCGCCATGAGACGAAACAAGGGAAATGACCTGGCTGAGTCACTCCCATGTTTGCCCAGGCACCCGGTTAAAAGAGCACCCAGGACTACGTCGACGACGGCTACCAGTCATACTGCACTGTCTGCTGCCAAAAGGCAATAAACTGCTGCTGAGTAGCAATGCAGTACCCTGTCCGCCAGCACCCAGGAGACATACGGTGACAGTTAGCTGAGTGGGCTCCATGCTTGCCGTGATATGGCGTCTGCACAGGTAACTCAAGAAAAAAGGTGCAAAACGATTGTCTGCCCTTGCTTTTATGGAGGGAGGGAGGGAACGGGGGCCTGACGATATATACCCAGAACCACCCGCGACAATGTTTTAGCCCCATCAGGCACTGGGATTTCTACCCAGAATTCAAATGGACGGTGGAGTCTGTGGGAACTGTGGGATAGCTACCCACAGTGCAAAGCTCAGGAAGTCGACTGTTGCCTCGGTACTGTGGACACAATCTGCCGACTACATGCACTTAGAGCATTAGTGTGGGGACGCACACACTCGACTGTATAAAAACGCTTTCTACAAAACCGACTTCTATAAATTCGACCTAATTTCGTAGTGTAGACATACCCCCAGGAAGTTTCCCCTAATGTCTAATCTAAATCTCCCTTGCTGCAATTTAAGCCCATTACTTCTTGTCCTGTCCTCAGTGGTTAAGGAGAACAATTTATCACTGTCCTCTCTTTAATAACCTTTTATGTACTTGAAGTCTGTTATGTCCCCTCTCAGTCTTCTCCAGAATAAACAAACCCATTTTTTTCAATCTTTCCTTGTAGATCATCTTTTCTAGACCTTTAATCATTTTCGTTCTCTCTGGACTTTCTCCAGTGTGGCCATAGCTTTCCCAAAGTGTGGTGCTGGGACTGGACACTATGGTCCAGCTGAGCCTTGATCAGTACTGAGCAGAGTGGAAGAATTACTTCTTGTGTTTTGCTTACAACACTCCTGCTAATACATCCCAGAATGATGTTCACTTTTTTTTGCAGTATATTACATTGTTGATTCATATTTAGTTTGTGATCTATTATAACCTCCAAATCCTTTTCTTAAACTTTCCTTCCTAGGCAGTCATTTCCCATTTTACATTTGGGCAATTGATTATATCTTCCTAAGTGGAGTACTTTGCATTTGTCCTTATTGAATTTCATCCTATTTATTTCAGACCATTTTTCCAGTTTGTCAAGATCATTTTGAATTCGAATCCTGTGCTCCAAAGCACTTGCAAACCCTCCCAGCTTGGTACCTTCTTCAAACTTTGTAAATGTACTCTTTATGCTGTGACACTACACCCCATATTTGTCATAGTAATATTATTATTATATGATTATGGCATAATTATGATGCAATTTGTACAAGATGAATCATGTTTCAGAGTAGCAGCCATGTTAGTCTGTATTCGCAAAAAAGAAAAGGAGTACTTGTGGCACCTTAGAGACTAACAAATTTATTTGAGCATAAGCTTTCGTGAGCTACAGCTCACTTCATCGGATTCATTCAGTGGAAAATACAGTGGGGAGATTTATATACAGACACAGAGAACATGAAACAATGGGTTTTATCATACACACTGTAAGGAGAGTGATCACTTAAGATGAGCTATTACCAGCAGAAAGGAGGGGGGGAAACCTTTTGTGGTGATAATCAAGGTGAGCCATTTCCAGCAGTTAACAAGAGTCTGAGGAACAGTGGGGGGGTGCGGGGGGGAAGAAATAACATGGGGAAATAGTTTTACTTTATGTAATGACTCATCCACTCCCAGTCTCTACTCAAGCCTAAGTTAATTGTATCCAGTTTGCAAATTAATTCCAATTCAGCAGTCTCTCGTTGGAGTCTGTTTTTGAAGCTTTTTTGTTGAAGGATAGCCACTCTCAGGTCTGTGATCGTGTGACCGGAGAGATTGAAGTGTTCTCCAACTGGTTTTTGAACATTATAATTCTTGACGTCTGATTTGTGTCCATTCATTCTTTTACGTAGAGACTGTCCAGTTTGGCCAATGTACATGGCAGAGGGGCATTGCTGGCACATGATGGCATATATCACATTGGTAGATGCGCAGGTGAACGAGCCTCTGATAGTGTGGCTGATGTGATTAGGCCCTCTGATGGTGTCCCCTGAATAGATATGTGGACAGAGTTGGCAAGATGAATCATGTGAGGCGTTGTTGGAAAAGTGATGATTGGCTGAATATGATTATCTTATTTGTATACATGTATCATTTTTGTATCTAAAGTTATGAATATTGACTATGTATCTGTATTTCAAATGTAGTTACCAGTGGGTGATACCAACTTGGCAAAATGTTTCCAGCCTAGGCAGCTGGTTATGAAGGGCCTATTCAGGGTAATGGGCCATTAGGAAAACAATAGGCCTTAGGAGAAACTTATTCCCCCCCATTCCCCCAAGCCTTCCTGAGAACGCTCCAGACAGCCTGTAGTGACTTCTCTGACTCTGCAAGGCCATGTGACCAGACCACATGACTCTGAACCCCATTTTGAGTACCTCTATTCACTTTCTCCACACCAGTCATGATTTTATAGACCTAAATCATATCCCCCCTTCATCATCTCTCTTCTAAGATGAGCAGTCCCAGTCTTTTTAATCTCAACCCATGTGGAAGCTGTTCCATACCCCTGATCATTTTTGTTGCCTTTATCTGTATCTTTCCCAATTCTAATATATATATTTTTGAGCTGGTGTGACCAGAACGACATGCACTATTCAAGAAGTGGGTGTACCTTGGATTTATAGTGACATTATAATATTTTCTATTTCATTATCTATTCCTTTCCTAATGGTTCTGAACTTTGTCAGTTTTTTGACTACCGTTGCACATTGAACAGAAGTTTTCAGAGAACTATCCATGACTACTTCAAGATCTTCCTAATATAGACCCCATCATTTTGTATATATAGTTGGGATTATGTTTTCCAATTTGCATTACTTTGCACTTAGTAACACAGAATTTCAACTACCATTTTTTTGCCCAGTCATCCAGTTTTGTGAGATCCATTTGTAACTCTTTGCAGTCTGCTTTGACTTAACTATCTTGAATAATTGTCTATTGTCTGCAAACTTTGCCACCTCACTGTTTACCCCTTTTCCCAGATCATTTATGAATATGTTGAACACTGGTCCCAGTCCAGATCCTTGGCGGACCACTCTATTTACCTTTCTCCACTTTGAAAACTGACTGTTTATTCCTACCCTTTGTTTCCTATATTTTACCCAGTTACTGATTCATGAGAGGACCTTTCCCCTTATCCCATGGTTGCTTACTTTGCTAAGTGCCTTTGCTGAGGGACCTTGAATAACTCAGGTGTGGGAATCTCCCTCACATCCTCTGCAGTGAAGAAGGATAAAAAAAATTCATTTAACTTTTCTCCAGTGGCCATGTCTTCCTTGAATGCTCCTTTAGCACCTCAGTTGTCCAGTGGCCCCACTGGTTGTTCGGCTGGCTTCCTGTTTCTGAAGTACTCTATAATTAT
Organism: Dermochelys coriacea; assembly: GCF_009764565.3. NCBI lineage: Eukaryota > Metazoa > Chordata > Testudines > Dermochelyidae > Dermochelys > Dermochelys coriacea. Next base: position 4,558,348 of record NC_050082.1, on the reverse strand, counting down.
CTGGGGTGTCCTTCCCCTTTTTATAGATAGGTACTATATTTGTCCTTTTCTAGGCCTCTGGTATCTGTCCCATCTTCCATGGGTCTCAAAGATAATCACTTATGGCTCAGAGATCTCTTCAGCTAGTCCCTTAAGTATTCCTGGATGTATTTTGTCAGGCCCTGCCAACATGAAGACATCTTAACTTGTCTAACATTGTCCTAGTTTTGCATGTGTCTACAATCAAATTTCTCTCTTACCAATGTAAGCTCTTCATTACACCAACATAGACCACCTCCCCACGTGGCGTTGAGCCATGGGCAATGTACTGAGGTCAATGCAGCATGAATGTTGACACTGAGTTACCTATGTTGACCCTAACAGCCCTCCACAGCTGTCCCACAATGCCCAGCATAAGAACATAGGAACGGCTATACTGTGTCAGACCAAAGGTCCATCTAGCCCAGTATCTTGTCTTCCAACAGTGGCCAATGCCAGGTACCCCAGAGGGAATGAACAGAACAGGTAATCATCAAGTGATCCATCCCCTATCCCCCATTCCCAGCTTTTGGCAAACAGAGGCTAGAGACACCATCCCTGCCTATCCTGGCTAATAGCCAGTGATGGACCTATCGTCCATGAACTTACCTAGTTCTTTTTTGAACCCTGTTATAGTCTTGGCCTTCACAACATCCTCTGGCAAAGAGTTCCACAGACTGAATATGCATTGTGTGAAAAAATGCTTCCTTTTGTTTGTTTTAAACCTGCTGCATATTAATTTCATTTTGTGACCCCTAGTTTGTGTGTTATAAGAAGGAGTAAATAACACTTCCTTATTTACTTTCTCCACACTAGTCATGATTTTACAGACCTAAATCATATCCACCCTTAGTCGTCTCTTTTCCAAGCTGAAAAGTCCCAGTTTTATTAATCTCTCCTCATATGGAAGCCGTTCCATACCCCTAATTTTTGTTGCCCTTTTCTGAACCTTTTCCAATTCCACTGACTGGTCTGGTCACAATTGTAAACTCCACTGCCCAGAGGTCATGGAGAACAGCAGCTATGCCCTGCTCTAACACCCTGTGAATTTCTGAAATGCCTTTTTGTGATTGTCCATATTGGTGAACACACCTAGCAGCTCTCCATTGTTGTGTGCAATGGCCCAGCTACACGCTGCAGATGCCCTCTGGCCTGGAGTAGCATGAGATATTGGATCTCCTTGACCTGTGGGGAAAGAGGCTGTGCAGGCACAGCTACAGACCAGTCACATAAACGTGGACCTCTATGAGCAGATTGCACAGGGGATGGAGAAGAAGGGGTGTGAAAGCAAAGGAACTGCAGCAGGTATATCAGAAGGTCCAGGAGGCCAACAGTCGATCTGGTTCCTAGCTGCAGACCTGCCACTTTTGCAAAGAGTTACATGCCATTCGGAGCCCAGGTCAAAGACCCCTGGTGTGAACAGAGAGGAGAAGGAGAAGGAAAGAGGTGGGTGGGGGTGGGGGCTTGGTGGAAGGGGTGGTGTTGGGGGCTGAGCACCCACCAGCAGATTAGAAAGTTGGCGCTGCTGTCACCAGTGACCCCTGTACAGAGAGTCCAGTAGCATTTGACTACTGCAGCTCTGTGTCAGAGTTCAATGCAAGCTGCCCTTGCATGCTGGGGAAGACGGCACAGGGGCGATGGACAGGAGAGGTGCCTGGGCAGCAGCATTTCGGGTGAATGGGAGAGGGGAGAGGTGAACGGCAGAACAGTGGCCGTTGGTATCTGCAGTTGCTAAACTGTCCAGATGGATGTGATTTTATAACACAGGCCTCTTTATCTGCAGCTCCCCACACTGCAGGTTGGGAGAGGGAAATGGGAAATGAGTGGTGGAAAAGCAACACACAAAAATAATGTGGGTGGTGTGGTTCCCAGCTGAACTATTTGGGGGAAATAGCCCACCTGGAAAGGCCCTATCCAGAGCATTGTGGCAGCTGCTCTGGACACTTACCACCTGAATATAACGTTCTATGGAAATGATGGCTCCAGGCAAATAAACCACAATTCCGCTCCCACAAACAGCAGGCTAAGTGCTATGCGCTGAATTGACTGTAATGTAGAAACCAGAACTCTTATGGACTGCAGCACAGAACATTTTATTTTAAATGCACCTTTAAAACCTAGAGCCCCCCCGAGAGACAGAAATGGGGTTGGGGCATCATCAAACACGAAGGCTGGGACAATGCTGTGGGCATTGCTCTGATTGCTCGGCAGAGAGCTGGGTTCTTCCTACTTTTTGATTATTGACATTCCAATTTGATGGCTAATTTTCCCCCAGTGACATTTTCTCACTAGGTGAGGCTAATGGGGCAGTTAGGCAGCAGCAGAGAGAATAATGAGCAGCTGTTGGTGGAAGTGAGGCAGATAATAACTATCAGGCTCATCTTGGAAAAAAGAGCCCTCCCACAGCTCTGAAAACAGCAGTGGGTCCCGCAGCAAGAAGAGACCTGTGAGATTTAGCGTTAACGAGAGACGTCAATGACTATGGATGGAAGGTGGTCGGTAAAATGAGAGTCCGGTGAGCAAGAGCAAGGCCAGAGCTGGAGGAGCCTTTAATAGAAGGGTTCATCCATTTCAATTTGAATGCTGAACAGCTGCTGGTCTGTAGTTATGAACCTCCAGGAGAATGAGATTTTGTGAGCATGAATGTTTAGCAAAGTGCTCTTTGTGGGTGAAACTCTCCTCTCTGCAGAATGCCAGAACAAGGCCTGACATCACCAAACTAGTGCTCAAGCAAGAGTAGTGTGGCTTAGATCTTGGGCTACCTCACTCCCATGCGGGGGGCAGGGAGGGCTTGCACCCAGAATACATTGCCGTGTGCCTGTGCAAACAGGATTATTCACATGCAAACAAGAGTGTTTTCTACTTGCAAATTGTTAGTCTGTATTTTCTTGTTTATAAAGTTCCATTTATCCAGTCAGAGCAGAAATACTAGTACATGGCTTTGGTGAATATAGTAGATTAAACAGTTCAATGATACTTCATTTCTCCCATCCTTTGTCTAACTTGGCTGTTCACACTGTCAGCTCTGGGGGTGGGGGGTACGGACTCTCTTGCTGTGTGTTTGTAAGCACCTAGCACCATGGAATCATGATCAGCCATGGGAGGTGGGTATCATAGGCTGGGGGAGGCCATGCTTCCCCAAACAACCAGGTGTGGCCGCGCCCATGCTCCGCCCCAGGGAGATTCTCTCCTGCTTCCTGCTCTGTGGCTCCCTGTGTGCCATGGCCCCGGCTCGGGCTACGCTGCCTGTCTTCCTGGCCCTCCGGGACTGGGGAGGCTGAAGCTGCACCACCCACCTTCCTGGCGCTCCAGTGCTAGGGGCACTAGCCTGGGGCAGAGGCTGGTGGCTGCAGTGGGGGAGCTCTGGCTCTGGCAGGGGGGCAGACGGGGCAGAGCCTCAGGCAGAAGGGGAGAGGCCTGGGGCTAGCTGGTCGTTCACACGCTGCCCATGATATCAGCTGTTATTGAGATGTTGATTCCTGTTTCCAGTGGTGCCAGCTGTCATCACCCACTTGTTAAATGTGCAAACCTTCATGCTTTTTCCCATGCTGCCCCTCATGCTTGGGAAGAGCTCCCCATAAAATCCATGAACGCACTTCACTGTCCTCCTTCCAATTCCTCCTTAACACTCTCCTTTGCCAAGAGGCCCGCAAAAACTTGCCACTGGTTAGACTGCTCGTGTGCTGATACCACTGCCTACCACACTGACCAGTATTGTCTCATTGTTTCCTTGTACTCACCCGTCTGTCTGTGTTCATCTGCTGTCTTTTGTCTTACGCTCAGCTTGACAACTCTTTGGGGCTCTCTTTGTTCTGTGTTTGTACAGCACCTGTCACCTATGATTGGGGCTCCTGGGTGCCACAGCAACAACAGCAACAATAATAACAATCATCATCATCATCTGTTGGGGCCTCTGGGTACCACCACATTTCAAAGGCATAGGTTCACAGAGCCCAAGGCCAGAAAGGACCATGTCGATAATCTAGTCTGACCTCCTGAGAAACACAGGCCAGAGAACTTCCCCCAAATAATCCCTAGATCAGAGCTTGTAGAAAAACATCCCATCTTGATTGAAAAATTGTCAGTGATGGAGAATCTACCACAACCTTTGGGAAATGGTCCCACTGGGGTTATGTGCTGGGGTGGGTACCTCACACAGCCCCTGAATGGGTTATTGTGGGCTTGAGGGGCCAATTAAGGTACTTGGCTGCACCTTGAGTGGGAGCCAGGCTTAATTGAACTAGAGGTTCAGCTGTGCTGGAGTAGGCTGGAATATAAAGCCAGGAGATTTGCAGCAGAAAGAGTCTACAGGGAAAAAGAAAAGGAGTACTTGTGGCACCTTAGAGACTAATACATTTATTTGAGCATAAGCTTTCATGAGCTACAGCTCACTTCATCGGATGCTGTAGTTCACGAAAGTTTATGCTCAAATAAATTTGTTAGTCTCTACAGTGCCACAAGTACTCCTTTTCTTTTTGTGAATACAGACTAACACGGCTGCTACTCTGAAATCTACAGGGAAAGAGTCTGCAGTCATACTCTGAGAGCAGAGCAGAGAGGAGGGGAAAACCCAAGAGGGAGAATAAACCCCAGGGTTCTAGCCCTAGAACAAGGGTCATTCTGAGGAGGAGTTGTGGGGAAAGGAAGTCTGAACAGGCTAGGTAGGAAGAAACCCAGGGAAACAGCATCAAGGGCTAGAACTATGCAGACCTTGGCTGCTTATTATACGATCCCTGGGCTGGAAGTAAGTGTAGAGGATGGGCCTAGGTTCCCCTACCAGTCACTGGGAAGTGTCACAGGAGCATTGGAGATGCCAAGCAGACAGCTGATCTGGAAAGACTTTATTACCACAGAAGGGAAGGACTATTGCGATTAGCCAGAGAGCTAAGTCATGAAGGTGAGGCACTGTAGTTCCTGGGAAGCAAGAGAGGGGCTGGAGAGAGAGAACAGGCTGGGGAACTGCCAGAAAAGTGGGTCTGGCTGGCAGAACTAATCCCCAGATGTGGCCAGAAGACACGCTAGCAGTGAGTAGAGGTCCCCGTGACAGGTTAATTATTCTCACTGTTAAAAATTTACTATTTAAAACTTATTATTGGCTTAATTTGTTTGCTTAAGCTGGCCATTGGAGAATTCCAATTAATGAGTAGATCTGTAAAAGTCAAAGCTTGCATGAGAATAATTCACGTACAGGAAATTCATCCAAACCATTATTCGCACTGAACAATTCGACCAGCGCCAGTCAATAATTAGAAAAGAGCTGTAGAGGAACAGCATAGTGAGTAGCATGGGACTTTGAAGGTTCTCCTCATTGCTGTTAATACTCTCCATGATAATGTAACTACCCTTATTTCTGAAATCAGAGATTACAAGGGACATCGTCATCTGCTTCTTAATGTTTGTCACTAAAGTTTTGTGAGAGTTTTGATGGGAATCATTAATGCTGTCTATGAGTAATCTTCCATGACATATGGGGTTAGTTAGATTCTCATTTGTATTGTCCTTTAAAAATTACCAGGATTTAAAGATTATCATAATTTCTACAACGACTGCTGTCGAACAAAGCCCTTACTTACAAGTACTTTTTTAAGTGTTGGATTTCTTAGCTGCAGCTTTTCTTTACATTGTAGTTAATTATAATGGCATCAGTAGTGCTGTGATTTATTCCCAGAGGGATGGTTGCTATATTTGTATGGCCCTAGATAATATTGTGTATGTATACTTGATGTAAGTATAATTTGTATACAAGCAAGCACACACACGAGCAGCTTTATGCGTGTGAATAATCCCTGCCTACATGTACAAAGTCAACACGAGAGCTGATGTTTGCAGGAACCTTGTAAAGTCCAAGAAGTGGGTGATTGGCTGGCTTAGCTCTCATATGGCAAATGAAGTACGGATGTGGGCAACTGGAGGCAGATGAGGGATTGGCCAATTTTCCTCTGATGTCACAACCCGACTGGGGACGTGAGGTGACAGAAGAGGGGGCGGTGATTGGCTGATTTGCTTCTGATGTAACAACCCCAACTGCCCCAGAAGGAGGAGCTCCCTCTACTGATTCACCAGCATCTTTTCCCTGTACCACCTGGAGGTCTCCCATGAAAGTGCAGACTTGGGCAGCAAGCTCAAAGACCAGAATGGTATGGCTGGTGGCAAGGCCTTCTGCACACTGCAATCTCCAGGTAGGCATCAGGGAGTTAGGGATGGAGCTCCCTCATGCTATCAGCTTCCTTCTGAGCACTGAACATGAAGGCTCGGATTGTCCTCTACCAAGGCTTCTGAGATACAAAAACATGGGCCATGAGGGATGATCCCAAGCCCCATAAAACCGGATAGCTGGCAGCATGTCCTTGTTTTTGCAACTACCACACAACAGTGGGCTTCAGCCTCCCCAAAGCTAACGGCCTGCCCCCTCACCTGCCTGGCACCGAGCACGCATGCCGATTTCCTGGGACAGATTCCTCAGAAAAAAGGCACAATCCTGGGAGAACCTGCACAGGTAGCAACCTTACCCCTGCCATCAAAGCCCTGTCTTGGTGGCAGGAACTCTCCATGGGGATTCCCTTGTGAAGGTCTCCCCACTGTCCCATCAGGGGAAGGGCCGGGCTTAGTCGCCCACATAGAAACCATCACAGGGTACTGTCTGGACTCGGGGCCTGCAGCAGAGCTAATCTCCAGGCAAGCTCATGAGTGCAGCTGGCCCATAGTAGGCTGCCTCATTGGCTGCTCTGACAGACTAGGGCGGGAGTCAGCAGATGGGCTCTTAATCCCAGCAGCAGCTGCTCAAAGCATTTGCTTATGGCTGTGATTCTGCTTGTGTCTGCTTCCTCCCAGCCTTCCTTCTTCCTTGACTCCAACCTTTCACCTGCCTCACCTCATGCCAGGTCCCGACCCTTGGCTCCCATTCCTGACCGCTGACTTTTGCTCTGACCCTTGGCTCTGGCTCCTGCCCTCAGACCCTCAGTTCCAATTCCTGACTACCAACATCTCCTCCAACCATTAGGAACAACTGCCCACGTCCTGGTCACTGACATGGATGTCCCCAAGCCCAGCAGATCCCCAGGGGCCTTGTGGGCCCCACAGCTCCTTGGCAGCCTGGCTTCACTTGAGCCATGCTATCAGAGCCCCCCACCTCCCGCTGCTGCTGGCTCCAGCATCTGCCATGGGCAGGGCTTTGTATAAAGGATAATAGAGCCCCAGGCTATATTACGCGTACAGGGACTGATCAGGGATGACGTACATCTCCCCACCTGCCCCCTTCTCCTTCCAACTCTCTCCACTCTGCCAGTGTGGATTTCAGCCCACATGGGAAGGCCTCGGTGGGTATAGCAGGGAGGAAGAGTGTGGAGTGCAGGCAGCTGACCACTCCCGTTCCATGCACCCATGTAGGGGGCAGGATCTGCCTCCAGGACAGTGCTGAATGTTGTGACATTCTGTCCAGGAATGACATTCGGCTTAGTTCCCATGCAGTGCCTCGGCAGGACCTGGTCAGGACAGAAGAAGAGCCCAATAGACTACATGGGAGAGACTCAGCCATTCTGTTCTGTTAGCCGGTGCATCAGAATGGAAGCCACCAGCTCAGCACAAGCATTGTGGGAAGCATGAGACTTTGGAGCCAAAAATGCTGTGGGCAGCCAGAGGGTTGCTAACCCTGAGCACAAGGTGATCTGCTCCAGGGCAAGGCTCACCCACCAGCCACGTGGCTGCTTGCTGCACAGTCCCCACAAACCTGCCCGCTCCCTCGGCTCTGCTTAGAGTACAGCTGGATGCCTCACACGCAGGCAAGGTGCTCTGTAGCCAAAGTAAAGCACTGAGCAGAAATTAAATTATAACCACTGGAATGCTCTTAATCTTCGGCCCGTGCACCGCCTGGTGCTTTCTGAGGAACAGGGCAGGCGTGCTGTAATTCCCTAAGTACCAGCAAGCCAGGATGTGCTGCAAATAAATGCTGAGTGCACAACTTCTCCAGCAGCTCTTCCCCGGCTCCTGCTCTTCAAAGCAATTGGCTGGAAAGCACAGTAGAGAATTCTCCTTTCCTTTCCTTCAGCCCTGTTGTAGGAGTGAGTGGTGGGGCCAGCTCTCACAGAGTGGGGGAACAGGACAGCAGAGGAGCTCACGCTGGAGTATGATGCCCAGAGATGCTCACCGTTGGGGGAAACCTATGCCACCGCACAGGACCAGCCTGAGACCTGAGTGTCACTAACCCCTCGGGAGAAGATGAGGGGTGGGATGGGCAGGCCACGTATGGGCTAAAAGCAGATCAAGAGGCAGGAGCTGAGGTTTTCTGGGACAAGGAGAAGGAGCCCACACTTGATGTGGATGGTGGGGGAAGTCAGTGATCGTGTGTGAAAAGGGGCTGGGCCTGCTCAGATAGACAGGAAGGAAGCAGCCCCATGTGCCCTGTTGGCTTATCCTTCATAGTCTCTTCCATTGAAGCCATCTGTGGGCTGGAAACCTGAATGGGGTGATGTGAGCCTGGAGACAGTTACACACAAGGTGTGCTCTGCTGGTCCCAGCATGGTGTGAAAGCACAGGTTGGGCTTGCTGGCCAAGTCGAAGCTCTGGCCATTCCCGCTGGCATGTTTCCCATTGCCTCACAGAGCTGGAGTAGGAGGACTGACCCACAGCCTCCCAGGGCTCTGGGGCTTGGCTCAGTTTAGAAATGCAGCCTGGAGTTTGTCTGACCTGTGCTGGCCTCTGGGGCCTGCAACCCTGGGCTGAAAATCTGCGGAGAAGCCTTCCCTTGGGCCGGGCCTGGAACGGAAGTGCCGCCTGCCAGCTCCTCCTCTGCACATCCCTGCCCAGGCCAGGAAAAGAGCAGCTGGGGGCTGGCCAACACCAGAGGATCCAAAGTCATCAGTCAGACCCCGACAACCAGGTGATTTTGAAACAAACGACGCTATTGGGGGATTCTTGGTCTGTTTCTGGATTTTTGCCTCCCCTCATCTGCATGTTGCCAACACTTCCAAATGTATTGGCCCTTGCTGCAAGAGCTTTCCCCCGCATCTGCCCATCCCCAGCCCAGAGATTAATCCTGCCCCCAACTCCCCATCAATTCTGCCCCCTGCCCCCGAAGCCCCACCCCTGCTCTTCTTGCAGCTCCAGCAGCTCTTCAGCCCCCTTTCCCAGGTGGGTGGAGGGAGGGCAATCCTGTCCACCCAGCGCCCATATTAGTTCTGCTCATCTCCCTACCCCCACACCCGCCCAGCCCCCCCCCCCCCCCAAGTCACCCATCAGTCCTGCAAAACCCCACACACAAGGAGGGAGACGTGTGCAGAGGAGCTGAGTGGCTGCAGGATGAGAACAGGGGCTTCCACAGTATTTTCACAGCAGAACAGCTTTTGTTTCTGCCCAGCAATTAGTGCCTGGTACCTGCCAGCAGCACTTTCCCCTTTCTCCCCCGCACAATGCCCCCTCCCCCGGCACCCTTCCTAGCACAGCCAGCTAATAGGAGATGCTCAGGGATGCACCGGTGCTCAGTCTAGAGGCTGGCATCACCCATGGCTCGACAAGACTCTGAACCCCTTGAGTTCGCTCTGCTAACCTGAGCCACTTGTTGTAAAGGCTCCAGAGAAGTCGCTGCTCCCCAGCTTGCCCATGGGTGGGGGAAGGTCAAGCCAGCCTCCAACTGTCTCTTGGTAGTGCTGCAGCTGCTGCATGATGCTGCGCTGAGCCCCACACAGATGGGATAATGGGAAATAGCTGAGGAAGCACTTGCTAAGTTATGCATAATGCCAGGGCCCAGTCGTGCATCCAGGGCTAGCACACAAGCATCATGAGGAAGGGCCCATAAGTGGGGTGACATCAAATGGAGCTTTAGAGGCCCTGCACCTCCAACCACAAAGCAGCAGCGGAGCCCCACCCCCAGGGAGGAGGGAGCAGGATGCCGGTTCTGCCCTCTGCCTGGCGTCAAGCCTGCAGCCTGTGGCTGGCACCACTTCACTTATTAGTAATACATTAAATCCCAATTGTTTCTTAATCCTCTTGAAATAGAATAACAAGGCATTTAATTAGCACATAGCAAAACATGTAATTCTGATGAGGAGACACCAGTTAACATACCAGCTACTAAATGTCAAGATGCATTTTTAGAACGGAATTAATTCTATTTGCCAGAGTTCCCTTGTTAAATGTCAATTTCCTTACGACTTGGATATGTTAAACAAGCCAGGCATTGGAAAGCGCTTGTGCAATCAAGTTGAGCATGTGGCGGGTAGATTTCTCTCCCTTCTACAAATCTGAAACTTTCTTTTCCCAATTAATATTTCATTTTATAAGAGCTGTCTTATTAATTCTTAATTAAATGCTTATTTGAGACACTCTCCTGATTGTATAAACTAATGAAGAACAATATGAACTATTTATTCAGCCTCTAGTCATTTTCCTTGGTAAAGAGGCTGGGCCTGGATGGCTGCTTTCATGTCTTGCTGTGCCTCAGTGTTACAGCTGGAAAAATACCTCAAAACGTTGTCCACATATCATCGTGCAAATGAAAATTTGAGCTCACTTCAGCTGAGACTGTGACTCTTATGCTCACTCTTCCTTAAGATTCTAGTCAGTGAGTTTGCCAGCAAAAATGTTCCCAGCAACAATTTCAGGTGAGAGTTAGGTAAAGTCACAAAAACTGAATTCAGAATCCACGTCAGGGTGAAATTCATCCCTGTGCAGGGAGCCAGGCCAAGAGCTAAGCAGGATGTATGTGGTGTCTAGGCCTTGTGGGACTTAGTGATTGATAGGGCTCACGCCGACCCTTTGCACAGGGATGAATGTCACCCAAACATGAATATTTCCATTGAGTTACCCATCCACAAACACACATAGTGCACACAAACATAACATATGATCTCAGCATCCAGTCAAAAAGAACCAACACCACTTGAATTTCAAATTATCACAATGAAGGGATGCAGAATAGTTTACAGGCCACGTACGATCTGCAGAATTAATTCAGCAAACAACTGCACAGGGTCACAGATTTCAAGTCAGAAGGGACCTTATGATCACCCAGTTTGCCCTCCTTCATAGCACTGGCCAGAGAATATCAGCCAGTGATTCTTACCTAGACTCCAGGAACCTGTGCCTGAACTAGAGCACAGCTTTTCTAATGACACCAATGGACACTGTGATGGAGTCCGTTTAGATAACTGTCCTAGTGTTTCATTATCTTCACTATTAAACATGGTCATCTTCTGTCCAGTTTCAATTTGTCTTTCTGTGACTCCCTGCCATTGGATCTCATTATGCCTTTGTCTGCTGGGTTAAAGAGCCTTCTGCTGTGAGCAATCTTCTCCCTATGTAGGGACTTGTGGACCACACTCAAGCTGTTTCTTAGCTTTCTTGTCATTAGGCTAAATAGACTGAACTTCTTTAGCTGTCATTGTAAGGTGGGTTTCCCAGAACTCAAATAATTCTTGTGGCTTTTCTTTGAACATTGGCTAATTTCTCAGCATCCTTGTTCAAGTGTTTGTATCACTTGAACATCTGAGAGTCCAGTTGTGGTTCCACCCAAGAGTAATATCTCCCTTCTTCTCCTACTCACTGTTCCCCTGATTATATATCCAAGGAGCACACTAACTTGCTAAGGCACCTGCATCTCACTGGCAACTCATGACCAGTTGGCTTCCACCATGACCCTTGACTCCTTTTCAGGGTCACTGCTTTCCAGGATATGGTCCCACATATTGTAAGTGTGGTCTACATTCTTGGTTCCTCGATGGATGACCTTCCATTTGTCTGCACTAAAACACATGTTGTTTGACCACACCCAGCTTACTAAGTGACCCACATTGGTCTGTATCTGTTTTGTGTCCCTGAGGTTATTTGACACCAAGGACATGTCTACACTACAAGCACAGCTACAGAGCCACAGCATAGCCACTTCCTACATCGACGGAAAGGGCTCTTCCAATGTAGATGATCCACCTCTTCCAGTGGTGGTAGCTAGGTTGACAGAAGAATTCTCCAGTCACTCCCCTGAGCAACATCACTAGGTTGATCTAAATTTTAAGTGTAGACCTGAGCCAAGTTTTTGTGTCATATGCAAACTTTGTCAACAACAATTGAATATTTTCTTCTGGACGATCCATAAAGATATTGAAAAGGGTTGGACCAAGAACCAATCTCTATAGGTCCCCACTCGAAAAAACAAAGCCCTTTGGATAATGTTTGAACCATGTAAGAAAATCATAAGCTGTAGTAATAGAGCGATGGTAAGCTGCTTGGGGCCAGATGAAGAAGAGAAATGACTTTTTGTGAATGATTTTCTCAGCTCTTCTAACCCGTGACACCACAGGATGTTCAGGAGGAGCTAAGAGCATGTTTATGCACTGCATGAAGGGAACTGTAATGAGACTTCAGCCTCTGAAGTGAGGCCATTTCCACGTTCTCTCTGTGGCACTTCATGTTATGCTGGCTGGACTCCAGGGGACTTTGGGTGTCATCCTGACCCATGCAAAGTCAAAGGCAAAGTTCTCAAGGACTTTACTGGGGCCAGAATTCACCCTCTAGCTCCAATTTATCATGTATGGGCTGCACTGACTCGGTCAGCGTGCAGACAACGTGCCTACAGAGGGACAGGCGGATGTCATGTTTGGTGCATGATCAGAGACGAATCAATATTCCTCAGGCTGGGTGGATTATTATTTTTCCACCTCTCCTCTAGTTCAACCATCCTGCCTGTGGAAAGTGTCTGTGACTCCTGCCTCATCAGGGTAATGGAGACAGACAAGGTAGTCAGTTAAAATGCACAAATTAGCTAAATCTCCTTCACTGAGAGCTGAGGACACAGATATAATTCTCTTCTGCTCACCTTCTCTGCATGGAGATACCTCCTCAGGGGAGTGGGGATTTGAACTGGGCAAGCTGCAGCTAGGAATACATGGGACTGTCACCATATGAACAGCAGTCTCCTCTGCAGCTATAACCCAACATGGGGTGGGGAAGGCTGGGCTGGAGACAATGGAGGACAGGTTGGTAAAGCTGATAGGTAGAGCTTGCTTCAGCTGCCTTTGAACTCATTGACCTGTCCCCAAGAAGTAATAGCTTTATCTGCAGCGAGGGAGATTTATGTTAGATACTAGGAAAAACTTCCAAACTCTATGGGTGGTTAAGCACTGGAATAGTCTTTCAAGAGAGGTTGTAGAATCCCTGTTGTTGGAGGTTTCTCAGAATAAGGTGGACAAACACCTGTCAGAGATAGTCTAGGTTTAGTTGGTCCTGCCTCAGTGTGGGTGGCTGGACTTGATGACTTCTCGAGGTACCTTCCAGCCCGACTTTTCTATGTGTCTGGGATTCTGTGTTCCCTGTACTGATGGCTAATAGCCCAACAGCAACGGGTAACAATCAAGATTGAATGTTTTTCTGAAAGATCTACTCTAAGTATTATTTCAGGGAAGTTCTCTGAGGGTGTATGCTCTGCGAGCAGCAGCTTGATTGCTGATGAAATCCACACAACGCAGTCAATCCAGAAACAGAGTTGAAATTTTCCCTTCAAAATAAATGTTTTTGACAAAATGGAAATTTCCATGGGGAACAGCCAATTTTCATGAAATGTTTCAGTGTTTCATAAAAGAAGGGAAAAAATGGAAACCCCAAAATGTTTCAAATTTTGGTAACTTGTTTTTCCAGGTTTGGGAGCTTGTGGAGGAAAACCTGAAAACTTTTGGAGAAAAATGTTGATAAAAATGAAAACTTTTTTGTTTTCATCAAAAATTTTCATGGGAACAAAAGCATCCCTGTCTGGCTTTCTCTGGGTGCCATAATGACTCTGGAGAGGTACACTTTACAAAAAGAACTCATGCTTCCTAACTGACTGGAACTGACTCTTAAGGTCAAAGAATGCCCTCTCACCCAGTAATCAGCTCTGGATCAGGACCTTAGTTATGACAATGGCAATAGTGAAAGCATGAGTAACTTTATTCCATGGGCAGCTGGTAAACGCCCTTCTGAGCATCTCAAAGAGATAATGTTCCTTCCTTCCTCCAGGGTGTGAGATGTGAGCAGACACAATTACGTGCCAGCTGAATCGGAGTCTCGTTGTACAAAAGTAGAATTAAAATGTCTTTGGGTGTTGTGCGTATATTGCAAATACAGATGATACAAAGCCCATGTCCACACCTGCAGCCAAACTACACAGAGCGGTTCAGGAAGGCGGGTGCATCAGTGGTTTTAAACCTCTTCTCTGCTTCCCCAACCCGGGTCTGTCTTGTACTCGTCAAGTCCCTTTGCTTAAGTTAAAGCAGCCTGAAGGCCACTTGCCTTCCACCCAACTCAACCGGCATAGAAGGGAGAAAGGGCTTGACCAGAGAAAATGGGGCGGGTCTATGATGCTTCTCTGCCATGCCAGTCCTCAGCTACAGTTTCATCTCCATGTGGTGATTGGTAGTGGGCACAAGTAAGCAATTTCTATATCCCCTGGCAGGTTTGCCCCTCTGCAATGGGAGCCCAACGAGGGACCACTCTTTGCGACTTTTGCATAGAGGCAGAGATTCCAAAATCCCAGACTCAGCAATGCCCTGGTTCCATCCCCCCTGGGAGAGTTAGCAACTCTCAAAGAAGGGGAGTCTGACTGAATGAGAGCTAATGTTCTTGGGAAGCTCAGAGGAAGGTTATTTCTCCAGTCTGCATATTTCAAATGACTGCGATGTCTGCCTCCATCCCAGGGGGATGGGGCGACAAACACACGGTTCACGGGCCGGCTGGTGACATTAGTGGAGAGGTGAAAAGCTAATCATCCATCCAGCCCGAATAATATTGATTTGTTCCTAATCAACCCAAGATGTGATGCATGTTAATTTCTGTACAAGGCAAGTGATCCTGCCTATGGCATTGGGCAATTGCCCACGGAAGCATGTGATTTGTGTCCTCAGTGCACAAGGGCAGGGTGGTGGGGTGTCCACCCTATACACCTTGGGGAAAGACCAATTAACCTGTCTGCTGGAGCTGGGCCAGGCCTTGTTAGAAATAAAGCCCTGCTGGGGAAAAGCAGGGCTTGTGGCCTTAAAGAGCTGGGTGAGCCCAGCTGGAGGAGGAGATGCAGAGGAGAGAGGTAAGAGTTCTCCTCTTAGGGAGACTGAGAGGCGGACAGAAAGGCTACTCCAGGGGTTAGCCAGAAGCCTGACTGGAGGCAGGGTGTCTTGAAGAGCTGGAGCCTTCCTGAACTTTGAGCCGATATATGACACTGCTGGTGGGAACTGGGTTGTGCATTTCCTGCCTGTCCCTCAGGAAAGATGTGGCTGTGGTCTGGCCTGGCTGTGATTTTGTCTGAAGGTTTTGGGGAGTGGATTTTATCTAAACCAGTTTACACACAGCAAAATCATGCACACATCCCATGTACAACCTCACACTCAGAAGAACCTTCCAAAGGGCAGCCAGCCCAGCCTCTTCACTGAGTCTGCACATAGATAGTCAGAATCAAGAGCTCTGAGAGCTGATAACTGCCCCAATCATCACACTTGGTGTTAACACTGAACCCTAATGATGACAAACTGTTCTTCATGGCCTCCCTGTTTGCGCCTGGTGTGAGGCATGAGCACCTGCTCCAGGAGGGAAAGAGAGGCTGAAACACAATGGGGTCATGTAGCAAGGATTCCTTTAGTTTGGTCATTGTGGTTGGAGATCACACAGAAATTAGAGCTGGATTAGGCCACTTTATCCATCCATGGGGCGAGTGCAGCTTTGTCGCCTGCTGTGTATTCACCAGTCTTGTCCAGTATAGTTTTAAATGCCTCAATTGCTGGGTGTGCCTCTGTTTCCCTAGGAGACTTGGTTAATCCTGAGCCCCATTACAGCTCTAGGGAGGGGAGGGAAGGCCCAGGGCAGGGTAGGTGGGCACAGAAGGGGAGTCATAATGGAAAGTGGGCATAAGACGACTGGAAATGACATGTCTGGAGCTGCAAGATCACAGCCAGAGCCAGCTGTCAGAATCCCTGGCTCCACAGAGCTGGGTCCCAGCTACTTCTCCAGGAGATGTGTGCATTGTCTCTTCATGTTTATTTCCCAGAGAAATGTGACCCGTGAAAATACACAGGGCAAAAACTCTCAATTCAGCATGTTGCCCTGGAAAATCAAGTTCACAGAGGGCATTCATTTCCTGCTAGTAATTTAAATACTAAAAATTCTCATAATTACGAGTTCTAATATTATTACGGCTATAATCCTGCTAACAAGATGAGCAGATCAGCTGGTACTTAATGTGTCTGGAGCTGTGAATTAGATTGCTGGAAAAACAGGTCGTGTGTAACTGCAGCAGAAGGTGGCAGCCCAGGCTTTGATGCTCACACATAGATCTCTGGGAAAGAGTTGGTACATGCCTGGTGCAGCCAAGGAGAGTGTGTGTCAGGGGAACTGGGGTATTGGGGAGCCGTGTGTATGTATGTATACAGGAGATCGTACACTTTGCATGACAGAAGGTGGAAATGGATTTTCTGTCTGGTTGGCTTATTCTGTAAAATTTCAGAAATGTCGGGCTGGAAGGTACCTCCAGAAGTTCTATAGTCCAGCCCCCTGCACTGAAGTAGGACCAAGTAACCCTAAACCATGCCTGATAGGGTTTGTCTAACCTGTTCTTAAAAACCTCCAATGGAGGGGTTTCTTTGAAAGCCTATTCCAGAACCTAGATATCTTCATAGCTAGAAAGTTTTCCCTACTATCTAACCTAAATCTCCCTTGCGGCAGATTACACCTATTGCTCCTTGTCCTACCTTCAGTGGATATGGAGAACAATTGATCACCATGATCTTTCTAACAGCTCTTTATATTTGAAGACTGTTATCAGGTTCCCCATTAGTCTGCTTTTCTCAAGTTAAACATGTCCATTTACTTTTCCTCATTAGTCAGGGTTTCTAAAATTATCATTTTTGTTGCTCTTTTCTGGACTCTCTCCAATTTATCCACATCTTTCCTAAAGCGTGGTGCCCAGAACTGGACACAGTGCTCCAGCTGAGGCCTCACCTGTACCAAGCAGAGCAGAAAAATTACCTCCTGTGTCCAACATATGGCACTCCTGTTAGTACAGCTCAGGATTATATTAGCCTTTTTTGCCACCCATTTTTCACTCATATTCAATTTGTGATCCACTATAACTCCCAGATCCTTTTCTACAGAGCTACCACCTAGCAGTAATTCTCCATTTTGTAGTGGTGTGTTTGATTTTTTCCTTCCTAAGTAGTACTTTGCACGTTTTCACTGAATTTCATTTTGTTGATTTCAGACTAATTCCCTAATTTTTCAAAGTCAGTTTGAATGCTAATCCTGACCCCCAAAGTGCTGGCAACCCCTCCCAGCTTGGTATTCTCCCCAAATGTTATAAGCTTCCCCTCCACTCCATTATCCAAATCATTAATGAAAATATTGAATAGTATCAGACCCAGTACTGACCCCTGCAGGACACCACTAGATATGTTCTCCCAGTTTGACAACAAACCATTGATAACTACTCTGAGTACAGTCTTTCTACCAGTTGTGTACCCACCTTATAGTAATTTCATCTGGATCACATGTCCCTAGTTTTCTTATGAAAATGTCATGTGGGACTGTACCAAAAACCTTGATAAAATCAAGGTATATCATGTCTATGGCTTCCCGCATCCACAGCCAGTAACCCTGTCAAAGAAGGAAATTAAGTTGGTTTGGCATGATTTGTTCTTGACAAATCCATGCTGGCTATTCCTTTATTATCCTCTAGATGCTTACTAATGGCTTGTCTAATAATTTGTTCAAGTATCTTTACAGGTATCAAAATTAGGCTGACTGTCTAGAATTCCCCAGGTTCTCTGTTCCCCTTTTTAAAGATAGCTACTACGGTTGCCCTTCTCCAGCCCTCTTATCATTCAAAATGCACTTGAGAGTGTAGGAGCACACCCAACACAGATACTCCTTGCTGGAGGCGTTTCCAATGGTGAAATAGCAAAGTCCATCACCAGTAGAGGTGTTGAAGAAGCCCAAGACTTGTATAGTCTCAAGAGGAAATGGACACAAGGATGCTTCTGAATTCTGTGTGCGCCAACCTGGCTTTTGCATCTCTTGGTGTCAAAGGAATCATAGTAATTAGATCACCTGATAGAGATATTTTGGTCCTTTCTGTTCATTACTTTCCAAAAATGGAACACATATGTAACATGTGGATTGAAACAGGTACCATCCTCCATGAGCTCTCAAAGATAAGTTCTGAAATTGCTTCAGTTAGTTCCTTAAATACTCTAGGATGAATTTCATCTATCCCTGCCAACTTGAATATATTTAACTTATTTAAATATTCTTTAACCTTTTCTTTCCCTATTTTGGCTTGCACTCCTTCCCCCTTGTTGTTAATAATAATTGGGTTGAGTATCTGGTCACCATTAACCTTTTTAGTGAAAACTGAAGCAAAATAGGCATCAAACACCTCAGCTTTCTTGATGTCATGAGTTATTAGCTCTCCTTCCCCTCTAAGTAGTGGACCTACACATGAATTAGTCTTTCTCTTGCTCCTAAAATATTTTAAAAACCTTTTTGTGATGGAGTGGACTGGGCCTAGAGGCCCCTTTTGGCCTCAGGGCCCTACCACACTCATTCCAGTAAAGGCGCAGTAGAAGTAAGTCCTCCAAACATCCTAGAGAGATTGCCCAGAAAGCAGTTAATGAGGAGGAGACTGCAAGAAGCTAGCCAATCAGAGGGATGCAGTTAGTATAAAAGGAGCTGCAGTGCAGCCTGGAGTCAGTTGCTGCTTGGAGCCTAAGGAGTGAAAAGGGTGCTCCTAGAAAACTGAAGGACTGCAGCACCATGGACAGCTCAGTGCTGGCAGGGACTGGGGGAGATAGAAGGTGGCTGGCTGATAGGCCTGAACACAGAAGAGCCCTGAGATAAGGGGGAAGCATTGCTAAGGGGAAGTGGACTAGGGAATTGAAAGCAGTTTCTTTAAAGGGACACAGTGGTGTGTGGCCACTATTCTTAGAGTCCCTGGGCTGGGACCCAGAGATGTGGGTGGGTCTGAGTCCCCTCTCCCTTTGGCCACTGGGGAAGTGGCCTACAACTGGACAGTGATAAACCCCCAGAAAGGGATCTGAACTGTTAAGAGGCCCAGCTGGAGAACTGGGGAAGAACAAACCAAAGTAGGTGAAGAGTAACCAGGGAGGAAGACCTGGGGACATGGCACCTATCAGGCCAGGAGTACTTACAGACTTTGTTAGGCTAACATCCCAAAGGGTCTATTTGAGTTGGGTTCCACCCAGACTGTGTGTGACTTGGCCGGAGGGCTGAGTAACTAGAAATTGCCAGAAGGAGTCACCGTAAATTGAGAGAAGCGAAGACACACCCAATCAGAAGGGTGTGCCCGTGAGAGGTGGGTGCCACCCTGTTACACTCTTCTTATTGCCTTTTATGTCCCTTGCTAGGCATAACTCATTTTGTGCCTTAGCCTTTCTGATTTTGTCCCTATATGCTCATGCTATTCTTTTGTGCTCCTCCTTAGCAATTCATCCATGTTTCTGCTTTTGTAGGATTCCTTTCTTTTCAGGTCATTAAAGAGCTCCTGATGGAACTCTATTGGCCTTTTACAAAAGAAAGATAGAAAATGGTATTGGGGTAGTTTAATACCTTCTTCTTGAGAAACTACCAGCTCTCCTGAACTCCTTTATCTCTTACATATTTTTTCCCGTGGGATTTATCTACCAGTTCTGAGTTTGCTTAATTGTAGATTAAGGAAAAACAACCAATGAAGAAAGAACCTCTATAAAGGAGTTTGGGGTTGAGGAGATGATTCACTTAGCAAACTGCTCCCTCAAACTGGTGGGCCTCAGAGAGAGATAGGCTCCTTGGAAATTAAAACCCTGGCAAATTGTCAGGGATTTAAAGCCCTGCTCTGGGTGAGAGGCATTGGGAGGGGATGTGATAGGCTCGCTATCAAGTCCTCTACTGCACATACACATCCTCCCCGAAGCAGCTCTCCTGGCTGACCTCAGGTTCCCTCCTCTTGCCCTATTCTCCGGTTCTGCCTAGCTTTCCTGGATCCCTGCACTTCCAATGGGATTGGAGCCCAGTCTGAAAATTCCCTGCACAAGTGTCTGCCCTCTCTTATGGGTAAAAAGGTGGCACAAGCACTAATTAAGACTCACACAGCACTAGGTGGCTCTATGCATCTGTATCTATAACATTATCGATCACCCCCATTCTACAGATGGGTGACTGAGGCATAGCGAAGGTAAAGGACTTGCCCAAGGTCACAGATCAAGTCAGGAAACAGAGCCAGGAGCAGAACCCAGCTTGCTTGATGCTCAACTACACACATGCATGTGCCAGCAGCCTAAGCTCCTCAGAATGTAGGCAGCACCCGTGAGAAGGAATGCCAATCATTGATTATTCTCCCTGCCAGACCTAGCACATCTCCTCTCCATTGCAAGGATTTTCCTTATAAATATTTTGAACTGATTATTAAGTTCTAGATGGGTTTCTGCATTTTTGTAAGGAACTGAGAAATTTTCAGGGACTCAAAATCTTTCCAGGCCCCTGACTGGGTGCTTTGCTAATCCTGGGGTTGCTAGAAGCAAGAGTGGCATAGGCTGGTTACAGGCTTGTAGGGCTGAGTCATTATCACTCGCTGCCCTGTTTGTCCCTATCCTGTTGGTGATGCTCAGTAAGATTATCTGGCCAACCCAGCTGGTGTCTGCAAGCCTTCACATCAGTTACTGACTGACTGATAGGGTTGCCAACTTTCTAGTTGCAGAAAACCAAATACCCTTACCCTGCCCTGCCCTATCCCGCCCCTTCTCCAAGGCTCTGCCCCCTACTCACTCCATCCCTCCTCCCTCTGTTGCTCGCTCTCCCTGCCCACTCCCCCATAATCACTTCAGCATTTTCACCAGGCTGGGGCAGGGGGTTGAGGTATAGGAGGGGGTTTGGGATGAGGGCTCTGGGTGAATGAGCTGGGGCTGGAGGTTGGGATGTGGGAGGGGGTATGGGTTCTGGGATGGGAGTGTGGGCTCTAAAGTGGGGCCATAAATGAGGGGTTAAGGGTGTGGGAGGGGACTCTGAGGTGGGGGTGAGGGTGTTGAAGGGGGTGAGGGCTCCAGCAGGGGATGCAGGCTCTGAGGTGAGGCTGGAGATGAGGGGTTTGGGATGAAGGAGGGGGCTCTGGGATGGGGACAAGGGGTTTGGGAGGAGGTGAGGGCTCCAGCTGGAGATGCAGGCTCTGGGCTGGGGCCAGAAATGAGGGGTTCAGGGTGTGGAAGGGGGTTCTGGGCTGGGGCAGGGGATTAGGTTGCAGGGGGTGAGGGATTTGGAGTGTAGGAGGGGGCTCAGAGCTAGGCCAGAGGGTTGGGGCGTGGGAGTGGGTTTGGGGTGTGAGCTCCAGGCGGTGCTCACTTCAGGTGCCTCCCAGGAAGCGGTGACATGTTCCTGCGGCTCCTAGGTGCAGAGGTGGCCAGGGAGGCTCCACACACTGCCCCCAAGTGCCGGCTCCACAGCTCCCACTGGCCTGGAACCATGGCCAATGGGAGCTGCAGAGATGGAACTGGGGGAAGGGCGCAGAGCTCCAAATGTTGGCTTTGCAGCTCCCATTGGCTCGGAACCACAGCCAATGGGAGCTGCAGGGCGGAGCTGGCGCATGTGGAGACTCCCTAGCCATCCCTGTACTTAGAAGTCACAGGGACATGTTCCCACTTCCCGGGAGGCACCTGAGGTGAGCATTGCCTGGAGCCCACATCCCAAACCCACTTCTGTGTCCCAGCCTGCCTGGGGCCAACCGGACTTTTAATCGCCTGGTCAAGAGTGCTGACCGGAGCCACCAGGGTCCTTTTTCTCACCAGGCATTCTGGTCGAAAACTCTAAGTTTCTCATTAACAGGAAGGAACTGGAGAGAGATGGCAGGATGGATGATCTTTACACAATTTTAAATCAGTTGGTTTCAAGGAGCAGTGAAAGGAGGTGTTGGAGTTGCGGGCTTAGCCTAGGGCTCCAAGCAGCTGGGGTCATGTTCGTTTGCTTAGTTTTCAACAGGGATTATTTTAGTGTAATATCAATACCCCTTCCCTGAACCTGCAAGCTCGGCCTTCACCTGACCCTTTAAAATGTGCTCAGCAGCACAGGGCAGAAACAAGGAGAACTGAATTGAAAATCTGAGCAGGAACCCAGCAATGTAGTAATTGTGAGAGCTGTGCTTCCCACCGGGCCTCATTCTTCATTGCTGTCACCCTGTGCAGCCATTTATACCTGTACAAAGTGGGATAAAATGCTACTGAATCCAGATGGACTTACAGAAGCCTTGCACAAGTGTAAACCTCTCCACGAGGTGCAGGGTAGGATTAGACCCACGATATTTTTCTTGCATTACTTGGTATACCCTCCCCAGCACATACGCACACAGGATGCACACATGTGCCCAGAACCACATGGAAATGTCCTGTACGCACACACCACATGGAAATATGCACCACTCCCAACATTTCAAGTGGCTAAACTAGAACAGGTCCTACTTCCTGGCACATGGGGTCACAGCGCTGCTCGGGTTTGGCCTGGCCCCTGTGACGAAGAGTCGGCCAGGTCAAATTTGAGTGAGGAGCATTGCAACCTGGCACACGGAGTTGCAGCTGGGCTACATTTAAGTGAGTGGAGCTGCCCCTTCTGTCACGGGGGCCAGGCCCAACCTGATTAGGGCTAAGATACCATGCACCAGCGGGCAAGTTGCAATGCCCAGCCAACTTCAGGGACAGAAGCCACTTCAACAGGGATAGAGGTTTTGCGAGTCAAACCGGGATAGTCCCATGAATCGCAGGACTTTTGGGAGGTCTGAATGAGCCACCCACAGCCACCAGGCCTTACAAATGGGATTAGCAAGATGACTGTGAACTCCCTGGGCTGCAGGCAAACTGCCCTCCATTGCCGATAAAGCATCTACAGGGCTGTCTCCAACCTAGGGCTCGTCTGGACAATGTAGAAGTCCCTGTAACAGGGGAAGGGCCCTATTAGGCTGTGATCATGTGTTCATTCTTCATTCATTTTGAAAGGTATAATTGGGATTATGTTTTCCAATGTACATTACTTTGCACTTATTAACAATGAATTTCATCTGCCACTTTGTTGCCCAGTCACCTAGTTTTGTAAGATCCCTTTGTAGCTCTTCCCAGTTCTCTTTGGACTTAGGGTATGTCTACGCTATGAAATTAGGTTGAATTTATAGAAGTCATAGAATCATAGAATATCAGGGTTGGAAGGGACCTCAAGAGGTCATCTAGACCAACCCCCTGCTCAAAGCAGGACCAATCCCCAACTAAATCATCCCAGACAGGGCTTTGTCAAGCCTGACCTTAAAAACTTCTAAGGAAGGAGATTCCACCACCTCCCTAGGTAACGCATTCCAGTGCTTCACCACCCTCCTAGTGAAAAAGTTTTTCCTAATATCCAACCTAAACCTCCCCCACTGCAACTTGAGACCATTACTCCTTGTTCTGTCATCTGCTACCACTGAGAACAGTCTAGATCCATCCTCTTTGGAACCCCCCTTTCAGGTAGTTGAAAGCAGCTATCAAATCCCCCCTCATTCTTCTCTTCCGTAGACTAAACAATCCCAGTTTCCTCAGCCTCTCCTCATAAATCATGTGTTACAGTCCCCTAATAATTTTTGTTGCCCTCGGCTGGACTTTTTCCAATTTTTCCACATCCCTCTTGTAGTGTGGGGCCCAAAACTGGACACAGTACTCCAGATGAGGCCTCACAAATGTCAAATAGAGGGGAACGATCACGTCCCTCAATCTGCTGGCAATGCCCCTACTTATACATCCCAAAATGCCATTGGCCTTCTTGGAAACAAGGGCACACTGTTGACTCATATCCAGCTTCTTGTCCACTGTAACCCCTAGGTCCTTTTCTGCAGAACTACTGCCAAGCCATTCGGTCCCTAGTCTGTAGCGGTGCATGGGATTCTTCCATCCTAAGTGCAGGATTCTGCACTTGTCCTTGTTGAACCTCATCAGATTTCTTTTGGCCCAATCCTCTAATTTATCTAGGGCCCTCTGTATCCTATCCCTACCCTCCAGCGTATCTACCTCTCCTCCCAGTTTTGTGTCATCTGCAAACTTGCTGAGGGTGCAATCAACGCCATCCTCCAGATCACTTATTGAACAAAACCGGCCCGAGGACCGACCCTTGGGGCACTCCACTTGATACTGGCTTCCAACTAGACATAGAGCCATTGATCACTACCTGTTGAGCCTGAAAATCTAGCCAACTTTCTATCTACCTTATAGTCCATTCATCCAGCACATACTTCTTTAACTTGCTGGCAAGAATACTGTGGGAGACCGTATCAAAAGCTTTGCTAAAGTCAAGGAATAACATGTCCACTGCTTTCCCCTCATCCACAGAGCCAGTTATCTCCTCATAGAAGGCAATTACATTAGTCAGGCATGATTTGCCCTTGGTGAATCCATGCTAACTGTTCCTGATCACTTTCGTCTCCTCTAAGTGCTTCAGAATTGATTCCTTGAGGACCTTCTCCATGATTTTTCCAGGGACTGAGGTGAGGCTGACTGGACTGTAGTACCCAGGATCCTTCTCCTTCCCTTTTTTAAAGATGGGCACTATATTAGCCTTTTTCCAGTCGTCCGGGACTTCCCCCGATCACCATGAGTTTTCAAAGATAATGGCCAATGGTTCTGCCATCACATCCGCCAACTCCTTTAGCACTCTCGGATGCAGCGCATCCGGCCCCATGGACTTGTGCTCGTCCAGCTTTTCTAAATAGTCCCGAACCATTTCTTTCTCCACAGAGGGCTGGTCACCTCCTCCCCATGTTGTGCTGCCCAGTGCAGTAGTCTGGGATCTGACCTTGTTCGTGAAGATAGAGGCAAAAAAAGCATTGAATACATTAGCTTTTTCCACATCCTCTGTCACTAGGTTGCCTCCCTCATTCAGTAAGGGGCCCACACTTTCCTTGACTTTCGTCTTGTTGCTAACATACCTGAAGAAACCCTTCTTGTTACTCTTAACATCTCTTGCTAGCTGCGACTCCAGGTGTGATTTGGCCTTCCTGATTTCACTCCTGCATGCCTGAGCAATATTTTTATACTCTTCCCTGGTCATTTGTCCATCTTCCACTTCTTTTTATTAGCTTCTTTTTTGTGTTTAAGATCAGCAAGGATTTCACTGTTAAGCCAAGCTGGTCGCCTGCCATATATGCTATTCTTTCTACACATCGGGATGTTTTGTCCCTGTAACCTCCATAAAGATTCTTTAAAATACAGCCAGCACTCCTGGACTCCTTTCCCCCTCATGTTATTCTCCCAGGGGATCCTGCCCATCAGTTCCCTGAGGTTGTCAAAGTCTGCTTTTCTGAAGTCCATGGTCCGTATTCTGCTGCTCTCCTTTCTTCCCTGTGTCAGGATCCTGAACTCAACCATCTCATGGTCACTGCCTCCCAGGTTCCCATCCACTTTTGCTTCCCCTACTAATTCTTCCCGGTTTGTGAGCAGCAGGTCAAAAAGAGCTCTGCCCCTACTTGGTTCCTCCAGCACTTGCACCAGGAAATTGTCCCCTACACTTTCCAAAAACTTCCTGGATTGTCTGTGCACCGCTGTATTGCTCTCCCAGCAGATATCAGGGTGATTGAAGTCTCCCATGAGAACCAGGGCCTGAGATCTAGTAACTTCCATGAGTTGCCTGAAGAAAGCCTGGTTCACCTCATCCCCCTGGTCCAGTGGTCTATAGCAGACTCCCACCATGACATCACCCTTGTTGCTCACACTTCTAAACTTAATCCAGAGACTCTCAGGTTTTTCTGCAGTTTCATACTTTAGTTCTGAGCAGTCATACTGCTCCCTTACATACAATGCAACTCCCCCACCTTTTCTGCCCTGCCTGTCCTTCCTGAACAGTTTATATCCATCCATGACAGTACTCCAGTCATGTGAGTTATCCCACCAAGTCTCTGTTATTCCAATCACATCTTAATTCCTTGACTGTGCCAGGAATTCCAATTTTCCCTGCTTGTTTCCCAGACTCCTTGCATTTGTATATAGGCACTTGGGATAACTCGCTGATCGTCCCTCTTTCTCAGTATGAGGCAGGAGCCCTTCCCTCTCGCACGCTTCTGCTCGTGCTTCCTCCCGGTATCCCATTTCCCCACTTACCTCAGGGATTTGGTCTCCTTCCCCCGGTCAACCTAGTTTAAAGCCCTCCTCACTATGTTAGCCAGCCTGCTTGCGAAGATGCTCTTCCCTCTCTTCATTGGGTGGAGCCCGTCTCTGCTTAGCACTCCTCCTTCTTGGAACACCATCCCATGGTTAAAGAATACAAAGGCTTCTCTCTGACACCATCTGCGTAGCCATTCGTTGACTTCCACGATTCGACGGTCTCTATCCAGGCCTTTTCCTTCCACGGGAAGGATGGACAAGAAGACCACTTGCACCTCAAACTCCTTTATTCTTCCCAGAGCCACATAGTCTGCAGTGATCCACTCAGGGTCATTCCTGGCAGTATCATTGGTGCCCACATGGAGAAGCAGGAAGGGGTAGCAATCCGAGGGCTTGATGAGTCTCGGCAGTCTCTCCGTCACATCGTGAATCCTAGCTCCTGGCAAGCAGCAGACTTCTCGGTTTTCCCGGTCAGGGCGGCAGATAGATGACTCAGTTCCCCTGAGGAGAGAGTCCCTGACCACCACCACCCACCTCCTTCTCTTGGGAGTGGTGGTCATGGAACCCCCAACCCTAGGACAGTGCATCTCATGCCTTCCAATCGGCGGAGTCTCTTTCTGTTCCCTTCCCTCAGATGTGTCATCTAGTCCACTCTCCGCATTAGTACCTGTGGAAGGAACATAAAAACTGTTTCTTACCTGTATCTGCATTGCTGGTACATGGACGCTCCCCTTTCTTCTTCTGGAGGTCACATGCTGCCAAATTTCTTCACCGTCCTCCTGTCCCCGCAGTGCAGCCTTCTCTGAATCTTCAGAACATTGTGTCTGTAGAAGCATATCCTGACGTCTGTCCAGGAAATCTTCAGTTTCTCTTATGCAACACAGGGTCAATACCTGTTGCTCTAGACCTTGAACCTTCTCTTCCAATATGGAGACCAGCTTGCACTTTGTACAGATAAAGTTGCTTCTGTCCTGTGGAAGAAAGACAAACATGGCACATCCAGTGCAGTTCACAACAGATGAACACTCCCCATCCATATTACCTTCCTTCTATGAGCTTCCTCAGGAGTTGTAGTAACTACTCAGAGAAGCCAACAAGATGAAAGCCTCAGTGAAATCCCAGGCAAACTCCCTTTGTTAGCCTCTCTGCTGTTCACTGCTCAGCTGGTTCGCAGCTGACTGGCTTTTTATAACAGTCAGGCCCACTCAAGGCTCACCTGGAACAAAGCACTCCCAATTCTCACTTTTCAAACAATCAGTCAAGCACACGGTCAAACTGTCAAACTGTCCCCACATCAGACATTCAGATACTCACCAACACAGCCTCCTTAATGCAGCCCTTAGTGTACTTCCTCTCAGGCAGATCCAGGCAAACTCCCTCTGTTAGCCTCTCTGCTGTTCGCTGCTCAGCTGGTTTTGTAGAAAGCGTTTTTATACAGTTGTTTGTGTGTGTCCCCACACAAATGCTCTAAGTGCATTTAGTCGGCGGAGTGCGTCCACAGTACCAAGGCAACCATCGACTTCTGGAGCATTGCACTGTGGGTAGCTATCCCACAGTTCCCGCAGTCTCTGCTGCCCATTTGAATTCTGGGTAGAAATCCCAATGCCTGGTGGGGCAAAAACATGGTTGCGGGTGGTTCTGGGTACATATTGTCAGGTCCCCCTTTCCCTCCCTCCCTCCATGAAAGCAATGGCAGACAATTGCAGACAATTGTTTTGCACCGTTTTTCCTGGGTTACCCGCCATACCATGGCAACCATGGAGCCCACTCAGCTCAGTGTCACTATATGTCGCCTGAGTGCTGGCAGACGTGGTACTGCATTGCTACACAGCAGCAGCTCATTGCCTTTTGGAGGCAGACAATGCAGTATGACTGGTAGCGATTGTCTCCGTACTCAAGGCTCTTTTAGCCAACCTCGGTGAGGTCAGTCAGGGGTGCCTGGGCAAACGTGGGAGTGACTTAGCCAGGTCATTTCCCTTTTAAGTTTCATCTCATGGCGATTCAGTCCTGCTGGCAGTCATACTGCACCGTCCTCTAATGAGCAGCCAGGTGATGATGATGGCCAGCAGTCATACTGCACTGTCTGCTGCCAGCAAGATGTATAAAGATAGATGAAGTGGATCAAAACAAGAAATAGAACAGATTTGTTTTGTATTCATTTTCTCCCCCCCCTCCTTCCGTGAAATCAATGGCCTGCTAAACCCAAGGGTTTGAGTTCTATCCTTGAGGGGGCCATTCTTTTTCTCCTTGATGCAAAGCAACCCCCTTTGTTGATTTTAATTCCCTGTAAGCCAACCCTGTAAGCCATGTTGTCAGTCACCCCTCCCTCCATCAGAGCAACGGCAGACAATTGTTTCACGCCTTTTTTCAGTGCAGAAGCCATAGCACTGGGAACATGGAGCCTTCTCAGATCACTGCAGCATTTATGAGCTCTTTAAACACCGCGTGCATTATCCAGCAGGATATGCAGAACCATAACCTGCAAGAAAAGTGAAACCAGGAGAGGAGGAGGCGACTGTAGCGCAGTGACAAGACTGATGAGGACATGGACATAGATTTCTCACAAAGTACGGGCCCCTGCAATGTGCACATCATGGTGTCAATTGGGCAGGTTCATGGCATGGAATGCCGATTCTGGGCCTGGGAAACAAGCACAGACTGGTGAGACCGCATAGTTTTGCAGGTCTGGGATGATTCCCTGTAGCTGCGAAACTTTTGCATGCATAAGGGCACTTTCATGGAACTTTGAGACTTGCTTTCCCCTGCCCTGAGGCGCAAGAATACCAAGATGAGAGCAGCCCTCACAGTTGAGAAGTGAGTGGCAATAGCCCTGTGGAAGCTTGCAATGCTAGACAGCTACTGGTCAGTTGGGAATCAATTTGGAGTGGGCAAATCTACTGTGGGGGTTGCTATGATGCAAGTATCCAACACAATCACTGAGCTGCTAATATCAAGGATAGTGACTCTGGGAAATGTGCAGGTCATAGTGGATGGCTTTGCTGCAATGGGATTCCCTAACTGTGGTGGGGCGATAGAAGGAACCCATATCCCTATCTTGGCACTGGAGCATCAAGACAGCGAGTACATAAATCAAAAGGGGTACTTTTCAATGGTGGATCACAAGGGCAAGCACTGATGGATCACAAGGGATGTTTCACCAACATCAACATGGGATGTCCAGGAAAGGTACATGACGCTTGCATCTTCAGGAACTCTGGTCTGTTTCAACAGCTGAAGCAAGGAACTTACTTTCCAGATCAGAAAATAACTATTGGGGATGTTGAAATGCCTATAGTTATCCTTGGGGACCCAGCCTACCCCTTAATGCCATGGCTCATGAACCCATACACAGGCACCCTGGACAGTAGTAAGGAGCTGTTCAACTATAGGCTAAGCAAGTGCAGAATGGTGATAGAATGTGCATTTGGGCATTTAAAAGCGCGCTGGCGCAGTTTACTGAGTTGTTTAGACCTCAGCAAAACCTATATTCCCATTGTTATTACTGCTTGCTGTGTGCTCCACAATATTTGTGAGAGTAAGGGGGAGATGTTTATGCCGGGGTGGGAGGTTGAGGCAAATCGCTTGGCCACTGATTATACGCAGCCAGACACTAGGGCAGTTAGAAGAGTTCAGGAGGGCATGGTGTGCATCAGAGAAGCTTTGGAAACTAGTTTCAGGAATAGCCAGGCTACGGTGTGAAAGTTCTGTTTGTTTCTCCTTGATGGAATGCACCCCCCCACACCCTGGGGTTCACTCTACTTTCCTGTAAGCTAAGGACCCTCCCCTCCCCCTTCGATCACAGCTTGCAGAGGCAATAAAGTCATTGTTGCTTCACATTCATGCGTTCTTTATTTATTCATCACACAACTAGGCGGATAACTGCCAAGGTAGCCCGGGAGGGGTGGTGGAGGAGGGAAGGACAAGGCCACACAGCACTTTAAAAGTTTAAAACTTATTGAATGCCAGCCTTCTGTTGCTTGGGCAATCCTCTGGGGTGGAGTGGCTGGGTGGCTGGAGGCCCCCCCCCCACCGTGTTCTTGGGCGTCTGGGTGAGGAGGCTATGGAACTTGGGGAGGAGGGCAGTTGCTTACACAGGGGCTGTAGTGGCAGTCTGTGGTCCTGCTGCCTCTCCTGCAGCTCAGCCATATGCTGGAGCATATGAGTTTGATCCTCCAGCAGCCTGAGTATTGACTCCTACCTTCTTTCAGCAAGCTGACACCACCTACCATCTTCAGCCCGCCACCTCTCCACGCAGTCATATTGTGTTTTCCTGCACTCTGAGATTGTCTGCCTCCACACATTTTGCTGTGCTCTGTCAGGGTGGGAGGACAGCATGAGGTTAGAGAACATTTCATCGCGAGTGCGTTTTTTTCACCTTCTAATCTTCGCTAGCCTCTGGGAAGGAGAAACATATGCAGCTGTGGAGGGAAAAAAAGGGGAGAGTGGTGGTTAAAAAGACAAATATTATAGAACACTCTTTCATGGTAAACCTTGCTGTTAACATTACATAGCACATGTGCTTTCATTACAAGGTCACACTTTGCCTCTTATTGAGGGTATGTCGAGAGATCACTCATGCAGGGCTGGGCAACAGAATTTGGCTTTCAGGCAGCCATTGTAAGCCACAGTCTTTTGGTTTCTTTAACCTTTATAACATGTGGGAATGGTTTCAAACAGCAGTGCCCTCATTTCCCATATGAAGTAGCCATTGGGTTGGCCATTAAAAATGGGTTGGCAATTTAAAAGGAGGGGCTGCATTTTCTGGGTTCATGTGCAGCAGAAACCCAACTAATTCCCCCACCCACACACAATTCTCTGGAATGATGGCTTCACCCCGTCCCCCACCGCATGGCTAGCTATGGGGAAGATTTCTGTTCAGCCACAGGCAAATACCCCAACAGGAACAGGCACCTCTGAATGTCCACTTACTAAAACCACCCTATTTCAACTAGGTGACCATGAATGATATCACTGTCCTGAGGGTAACACACAGAGATAAAGAACGGATGTTGTTGAATGCCAGCAAACACCGGGACCATTCACTGCAATGTTTTGTTCTGCAATGATTCCCGACTACGTGCTACTGTCCTGGCGTGGTAAAGTATCCTACCATGGAGGATGGAATAAGGCTGCCCTCCCCAGAAACCTTTTACAAAGGCTTTGGGAGTACATCCAGGAGAGCTTTATGGAAATGTCCCTGGAGGATTTCCGTTTCATCCCCAGACACATTAACAGACTTTTCTAGTAGCTGTACTGGCTGTGAATGCCAGGGCAAATTAATCATTAAACACACTTTCTTTTAAACCATGTATAATATTTACAAAGGTACACTCACCAGAGGTCACTTCTGCGCCTTCAGGGTCCAGGAGCCTGCCTTTTTGGGTGGGTTTGGGGGGTACTGGGTCCAGGTCCAGGGTGATAAACAGATCCTGGCTGATGGGGAAATCGGTTTCTCTGCTTCCTTGCTGTGAGCTATCTACAACCTCCTCCTCATCATCATCTTCCTCACCCCCAAAACCCGCTTCCTTGTTGCCTCCCACTCCTTGGATGGAGTCTAAGCACAGGGTTGGGGTAGTGGTGGCTGTACCCCCTAGAATGGCATGCAGCTCATCATAGAAGTGGCATGTCTGGGGCTCTGAACCGGAACTGCCGTTTGCCTCTCTGGTTTTTTGGTAGGCTTGCCTGAGCTCCTTAATTTTCACGTGGCACTGCTGCAGATCCCTGTTATAGCCTCTGTCCTTCATGCCATTGGAGATTTTTTCAAATATTTTGGCATTTCATCTTTTCGAATGGAGTTCTGCCAGGACGGATTCATCTCTCCATACAGCGATCAGATCTCGTATCTCCCGTTTGGTCCATGCTGGAGCTCTTTGGCAATTCTGGGACTGCATGGTCTCCTGTGATGATGAGCTCTGCAAGGTGACCTGTACAGGTGAGTTCGCCATGCTGGCCAAACAGGAAATGAGATTCAAAAGTTCGCGGGCCTTTTCCTGTATACCTGGTCAGTGCATCTGAGTTGAGAGTGCTGTCCAGAGCAGTCACAACTGAGCACTCTGGGATAGCTCCCGGAGGCCAATACCATCAAATTGCATCCACAGTACCCCAAATTCGACCCAGCAAGGCCAATTTCAGTGCTAATCCCCTCATCAGGGGTGGAGTAAAGAAGTCGATTTTAAGAGCCCTTTAAGTAAAAAAAAAAAAAAAAAAAAGGGCTTTGTTGTGTGGACGGGTGCAGGGTTAAATCGAGATAATGATGCTAAATTTGACCTAAACTCGTACTGTCTTGAGTAATTTTGTACAAACCCAGTGCCTGCCCTAAAGCAACCTCAGCAGACGAGACAGACCCAGGGTGGAGAAAGGGATGGAACATGCCAGCAGACTGAGCATATGATGGCAGCAAGTATCATAAGTGCCAGAGGTACTTTATTATTATTTGGGAAGGCAGGTTAGTTCAGAGGGGGCCCAGTTAAACAGAAAAGAAAGGGAAATGGTGGGGAGGGGAAGGTATGGAGTGAACCTAAAGTGGAGAGACTGCGAGGATGGGGAGGGCTGGAGCAATCAGCTGATCAGCACAGGGCAGAGAAAGCCGAGTCAAACTGTAGACAGTTCTTTGAACATCCAGAGGTCCCTACCTTGGCTGCTTCTGTTCCTAAGGCTGGAATCTCTGGCTGGCTCCTTAAGGAAGTTTTTCCTCCAGGAGGGGGGCACTGCCCCTAATTAGTGCCCCTAATGAGCAGAGGGGCAGTCTCCCTTGTGCAGTTCATGTGAAGATGGCCTGCTGTGCATGCAGCAGCAGTCATGGACCTCAGATGAAGCCAATGACACTCCCCTGGATTCCAGTCCTGCACTTCCATGGCTGTCCCTTACAGCCAGGTCCCCTCAGCATCGTAGAGTTGGACTGGGGATTGCCCTGGATCCTGAAGCCTCATGTTCTGAGGTGTGTACGCAGACAGTGCCTAGCAAGCGAAATTCTAAGGAAACAGCCAGGCTGTGGCCGCTTAGCTTGGAGACTCCTATTGCCCTGCTGAACTAATACATTAAGATAATGTCCATATGTTCAAGGTGGAAAAGTTAAATATTGAATTGTTCATTAGAGTGTACAGTGTGAGCAAAGCTCTTAAACTGTAGCCAAGGGCAACGGTAGCAATCCAAGCCGGCTTTGTTCATGCCCATCTCTTCCCACAAGAATCTGAGGCCCCCCCAGTTCAGCAAAGTACTATAAGCACCTGAGTAGCCACCTAAACATGTGACAAGCCCCCTTGAACTCCGCTCAGTGTTTCAAGTGTAATGCCAACAGACCTCGGGCGTCGATGGGCAGGATCGAACTGGCGACTTCTGGAGCTTAGTGCATTAGCCTCTACTGCATGAGCTAAAAGCCAACTCCCTCTTAGCTAAGGCTGTAGAGCAAACTCATTAATCTCTCTCTAAGTGGTCTCGGTGCCACTAGATGGGACAGAACACCACACCCAGGCAGTGTGTGGGTTACACAAGGCCTAAGTGACTTAGCAGCCAAGTCTCATATTCCAAGGTGATTTAGGCTCTTAGGGCTAGACCCACAAAGTGATCTATGGGCCTAACTGCCACTTTAGGCATCAGAACCCAACATTTAGATCCTCAAAATTTCTGCTCACTGCCGCCTGACCCTGCAGGCACTGAAATTCCCACCAGTGGGCATAGGCAGAGCAATCTGTGTCCTGACGCCTGCCTAAGCCCTGGTGAGCTCTTCAATGTAGACCCCCCCCTTTATGTCCCCGTCGGGGCTCACTCCAATAGCTGTGCTCTGAGGAGACCTTGGAGCCTGTCTTCCAGATCAGGCCCCACACAGGAGCTGCCCCACTGGTTAGCTCAGTGGTTAAGCACTCATGCAGGATGCAGGTGACCTGGCTTTACATCCTCACTCTGCCTGATGTGGATCAGGGACTTTACCTAGGTGTCCCTCCACCTCAGGTAGCACCCTAACCCCTGGGCTATGGGGTATTTGCTTTCATCTGTTTAAAATTCATAAATATCCATGAATGGGCCAGAAGGTGATGGGAGAATAGCCTGGTGGTCAGAGCACTCAGCTAAGAGCGGGGAGCCTTGACTTCCAGTCCCTCCTCCATATCAGGCAGCATGGTGATATCGGGTCTCTCATGTCCCGGAGAAGTGTTCTAACCACTGGGCTGTTGGACATATAGGGGCACCATCTCCTCCTCTTATCAGAACCAGGTGACCTGGTGCAGACGCTTCTCTCCAGAAGAGGGATCATGGCGGACAAGCTCAAGCAGAAACAGGCGCCTCCCTCCAGCCCAGAATTAGGTTCCTGAGGGCGTGGCTGCGTGTCGAGCTGGAGCTGCAATTTCCAGCTCTAGCAGACGTGTGTGAGAGTTTGGATCAAGCAGTTCAGCCATGGGCAAGCGGTGGGAGTGGCTAGCCACTCACATCTGTACCTTGCCTCCCTCTGAGGGGTGGGGCTTTGGACATACTCCTCTCCTCGGCATCTGCTATTGGCTAGTTTAGGCCCCTCCCCACTGAGTGTGCTGGCTTTTGGGGATTCCATGGCTAGGCATCTCTCTCTACCTATTCATTGCCTAGGGAGCCGGGGGCACCTGAGTTGTAATATTCTGGTCTGTTGGATGTGAGGCTTTGGTCTGGTTTTGGTTGTTGGGTTAGTGTGCAGGTGTTGGTGGCCTGTGCTGTACAGGTCAGACTGGATGATCTACTGGTCCCATCTGGCCGTATGCTCTATTACTAACTCGGGGCTGTAGATCCCACTAGGCAGAAGGGCATTGAAACATTAGGTGTTACAAAGCTGAGCGTATGTCCCCTTTGTGGATCTAGTCTTTAGGAGCCCAAGTCTCATGGAACATCAGTGGGCTTGGCTTTTACAAATATTTCCAGTTTGGTAGGTAGAATGGTAAGTGAAGGGCTGAGCGATGGAACGTGCCTGAGCCAGGTTCCTGAGTCAGACAGACATTTGCAGACAGACTCCTAGCAGGATTTTCAAAAGCACATAGACACAGCCACTGGGCACCAAGCTGCATCTTCAGGTATCTACAAACCTTTAAACACCTGGGTCATAGCCACAGATCTCCCAGTGACTGCAGTGAGACAGCTCCCAGAAGTCAAGTTCAACTTGTGCCTAAATATTTGCAGGATCAGGATGTCACCTTCTCTTTGTTTCTCTCTCTGTAAAACAGGGGTCCCAAAGGTGATCAGCAATAGAGTCAGGAACAGAACCAAAGTGTCCTGACTTCCAGCCCAGAGCCCTGGATTTGCAAACTTCTACTGGCCCAGCCCAACCCCTTTTGAAGTCCCTAGAAAGGCTCTCACTGATGTCCATTGGAGTTGGCTCGGGCAATGTCAGAGAACTGCTGTTAACTTCCAATGAGTCTGTGGGCACAGTAATACTAAAGGTCCGATTCTAAACTGTGCTGAGCTTCTGCAACCTATTTTGGCTTCAGTGCAAGCTCTGGGAGGACAGTTCCTTTCAGGATTGGACCCTTTGGCACCCTGAACCTTGTGGGCCATTACAAAATGGCTGGGGATATTTTGGAGGAATTGTCTGGAAGCCAGAGCCGGGTGATTGCAATGCCCCAGTTTATCGGTACAAATGACAGTAATTACCAGCATCCTGTCGCTGTGCAACGGGAACAATACAATTTTTCCCCATTAGTCCAAAATCAAAATCCGGGGAAGGAAGTTCAATGGAGTGAAATGAAATCTGGGCTGCAGAGAGAGGGGGAGATCACAGGTCATTTACTCTCCAAAAGAAAGGGGCAATCTCTGAATGAAGGGGGAGGAATGTGTGGGTGGACCTGCCCTCCTGAATGTGGGGAAAGGAGCTGTGTGTGTCAGTCACTTGTCACTGCCCCCTGAAGACACCCCCACATGCCAGGTACCAGTGGGCTAATAACTTTTCAGGCCATGCCCAGATGCACACTTTATTAATAACACACTTGAACTGCAGCTCACCAAGTAATTGCTCTATAAATTACAGTGCAAATGAAGAAGGAGCTGAGTCTGTGGCAGCAAGGTCTGAAATACAGGCAAGTTTCTGCAGAACTAAGGGAAAGCACACAGCACAGTGGGCCTCGGAGTGGATGGCACTGCCTCTCCCCAGTCCTTTGCTGTGCCCTGAGGGCCATTCTCAGAGGGGAGTGGGGGAGGGGTTAGGATGGGGAAGAAGCAAAAACAACCACATCTGTTCTCCTCTCCTCAGCTGCCCACCCCCCCATAGAGACCACCCTGACCCCCACCCACCAGAGCCCTTTCTCCCCTTTCTCATTTTGTATGTCCCATCACCTGGGACGGTTCAGAGAGATGGCTGGAGGGGCATTTATATTGGGTGCCTACGGCTGGCTGTGTAGGGCCCCTGTTCTCCACCTCCAGCCCGTTCCAGTCTCATTCTGCCAACTTGGCTTTTACAAATATTTCCAGTTTGGTAGGTAGAGTGGTAAGTGAGGGGCTGAGCGATGGAACGTGCCAATTAGCACTGGCTGGAAAATGGAATTTCCATCCCGCAAGAAATTCTCATGTCGCAACACGTGTTTTCATCCTGAACAGGGACGGAGAGTCAAAATTGCAAAAATGTCCCTGGAACAAACAGTTCAGAAGAATTTTGATTTGGAAATGCCGAGAGGAAAAAGGCTGACATGTTTGAGTGAAATTAAATGTGAGTTTGAAACTTCATGTTCTGTGCCTTGAAAACTGTTATTTTGGAAAACAGACATTTTGTCTCATTGATGTTTTCCCTCAGAAAATTTCTATGTGGATGAAACCCCATTTTCCAACAAAAAACTTCCAGTGGAAAATTTTCAACCAGTTCGGCAGCTGATATTCTGTGAGGATCAAAGGCGCTGGGCCTATACTCTGGAAAGCATCACCAACATTTGCTAACCCCTTCCTCCCTAGGTTCTATTCCTAATCATCTTCCTCACCTCCTTACTGCATCATATTCAAGCTCCTCTTGCTCACCATCAGGGCCCCCCGTCTTGCCCCAGCTACCTCTGCTCTCATTTTCACATCTCCATCTCCACATTCTCACTAGTTCTCTGCCCTAAGGACAGTCGCCCTTTCTAGCTTTGCTCCTTCCATCACGCTGCCGTCAACTCCTGCAAGTAGAGCTGGTCAAACACTTTCCAATGGAACTGTTTTCCACTGGCAAAATGTTGATTCAATGGAATCCAAATGTTTCACGGGAATGTGTCAATGTTCTCAATCTTTGACAACAAATTATCTGAATGGTCCATTCCAATGGATTGAAAGGTTTCATTTTGATATGTCTGAAGTGTTTCATTTTGACAGTTTTCTATTCTATTGTTGAAACAAAGTGCTTTGACCTTATGGAAATGGAATGTTTTCATAAGGTCATTTCCATTTTTCTGAAGTGAATTTCTTTTTTGCAGGAAATTTTAACTTTTTGTTCTGATTTGGGATGAAAGGAAATTTCAGAATGTCAGTTTTCCCCCCAAGTTTGGACCAGCTCTGCCTGGATCTCACACCTCCCCCAATCCTCCTCATTCAAACCACTCCCACCCCACCCCCCACAGGTATCCTGCTCTCCCTTCTCAGCAGCGTCCCTGTTTCCTCTCATTCTAGATTGATTTGGCTCCTCTGATAAGCAGTTGGTTCCTGCCCCTGGTGTGACCCTCATCGATTTAAACGGAACTCCTCCAGACAGAGAGCAGGAGCTAGTTATTAGATTGTCTCCAGGCAGGGAACACATTTATCTATTTGCAAAGCTCTGGGCAGATTTACAGCATGCTATTGCTGTTTATTATTAGCACTGCCATTACGGGTGATCCCTCTTTCTGGCTTGGAGCTGGCTGCACACACCCGCTTTCACCCTCATTCTCCCTGACTGTGCAGGAGGAGGCTGGGCAGGCAATATTCAGCAGGGACAAGGCACTTCCTTTCATCAGAGCAGTGCCACAGCTTCCCTTTTCTATTCTAGTCCTAACGATTGTGGGGAAAACTGTGAGCGCAGCTGATGTCTGCCTGGGTCTGCAGCTAGCCTACAACAACAGCTCTGGGTGGTGTGATCTGTCCCCCTGACGTGTTAAAGCTGAACCCCCCTTCTCCCCCACCACACACACCTCTCACCATTGTTAACCATTTCACTGCTGATCTGTTCAGCAGAAACACTCAGCAATGGAGCTGGTCCCACAATCTCAAACCACCTCCACAGGGGCCAAATGTCCCTCAGCCTCCCCCCTCAACCCTGGTGATGCAGCCAGCTATTTAGCAAAGATACGACAGTAGCAGTTGCAGCTGTTGCTAATGCAGTGAACTGCAGCATATTGGAAATGGGAGGGCAGTGTCAAATACACAGCCTAATATCAGAACAAATAACCCAGGGATCTCTGTGCTGACTGGATTGTTGCTTTTCATATTTAATTGACTCAGCCCTTCCATTTCTCAGTGTCAATGCAGCAGCTGCAGACTCTCCAGCTTGGGCAACAGGATGCAGGGTTCATGCTCAGCTTGCTGTGGAGCTCCCAGAGCCCAGGGAAGGTGGTGTGATAAGCTGCTGCCCGGTGCCCAGATGCTCCAGCCACTTGCTCTGGCACCAAGACAATGCTCTGAGCTGCTGCAGCTGAGAGTCCCAGAAAGTCATTCTGCTCCTGCAGGCGCGCTCCCAAAGGCGCTGTCAGGCAGGATCAGGGACCGGGCCCAGTAATGGGATTCACCAGCCACGGGAGTGGAGCTCATCCATTTGCAGCGGCTCCCTCACCGGAGCTTCAGAGGAGAAGGGCAGGGAAGGGGGAGGGGATTATGCAAGCAGCAAAATCAGAATATCCCCTTGCTTGCTCTTTGGCATTCTCTAGCTGCAGGAGATGGACCATGACGCAGTGGGAGTGGGAGAGGGGGCATAGATCTGAGACAGCAGAGGGGCTCCTGGCATGGTAGAGCAGGAGGCAGAGATGGGGCAGGTGCTCCCGCCTTTACCCTGGGGCTGATGAACAACACTGCATGGCGGTGGCAGGGACAGCGACCCCTCCTTGGGCCAGCTTCCTTCCCACTCTCTGGTGAGCTGCTTTGCAAGGGGGAGGAGGGGGAGGATTCTGCTGTGTCCTGTGCGGGGGGAAGAGATGGAGTGCCAGTCAAGAGCCTGGGCCCTGGGGGCAGGGGGACAGGGATGATTTACCATTCAGAGCCTGGGCCTTGAGATGGGTGTACGGGGAGGTACAGGGATGGAGTGCCAGTCTCGGTGTGGGTCCCGGCTGGGGGATGTGGGGGAGACAGGGATGGAGTCCAGTCTCGGTGTGGGTCCCGGCTGGGGGATGTGGGGGAGACAGGGATGGAGTCCAGTCTCGGTGTGGGTCCCAGCTGGGGGATGTGGGGGAGACAGGGATGGAGTGCCAGTCTCAGCACAGTCCCTGACATGGGGAGCCTTGGGCCAGCAGTCTTGGTACCAGTCTGCACTCTGGCCACCTTGCCCTTTCATGGTGTGCTCAGCAGTCGCATGGCAGTGATTCAGTGGCCATTGGAGTTTGGGGTTATATTCCCATGTCCATGAAGTCCCTGGTGCAGCTG
This sequence comes from Dermochelys coriacea, assembly GCF_009764565.3. Classification (NCBI taxonomy): domain Eukaryota; kingdom Metazoa; phylum Chordata; order Testudines; family Dermochelyidae; genus Dermochelys; species Dermochelys coriacea. The sequence continues at coordinate 4,518,716 of NC_050082.1, read as the reverse complement.
AATTGCCCCCGTCCTCCCTAATATCATAGCAGCTCGCAGCATGCCGGGAAGGCCTGTGATGGGCAAGGATGTGGCCCATTGCTCATCCGCATTCTCCTGCTGCCAGTGATGTGTTAAAGCCAGTCAGGGGAAGGATTTGATCATGGCATTTTATAATAAAGAAAAATAGCAAGTGGGCCTGGAGCAGCATGAGCCACAGGGCGGGGGGGCGGGGGGAGGCAGCACCTGATGAATAAATAATCAAAGTGCCGCTCTCCATTTGTTTGGCTGTTTAGGAAACAATTGTGCTCTGGCACCTGGGGGAGCAGCGACATGGTATTCAGCATATGATAAAGCGGTTGGTGTTGGATTCCTCATCAGACATTAACTTGCTGTAGCAGCCAACTGGAAAGAAGAAACTCCGGTGCTCCTTCCCCTCTTGCAAACTATTTAGGCTTCCAGGAAACACCTGAGGAACCCATCTCTGAAATGAAGCCTTTGTAACTGGAGAGCTGAGCAAGCCCACAGTGCACAGAATGTGTTGGCCAGCTCCTGCCATGGTCAGTTTGCGTCTATTAATTAGCACTTAACACAGAGAAGCCCAACTTTGATCATTTTGCTGTCAGTGATAAAACCACTGCTACATTTTGGAATAGGACCCGCCCCCCAGACCTACTTTTACTCTGTCTAGCCCAGCCTTCTTTCTGTCAGGATTGAAGCTGCTTGGAAAATGGAGGCTTTTGCAGTGGAAAATTCCAGTTTTCATTTAAAAAGCCCTAAACTAAAATTTTTGAACCTCAAACTGTCAAAAACTGACAAACGTTCAGGATTCTCCCCAAATATTCCATTTTGGAATTTTTGATATTCCAACAAAATACCAAACTTTTTCAAGGAGTGCAGACAACTTCTGCAAAAATGTTAATTCAGGCAACCCCCCAATTTTCCATAAAAAAGTGTCAACAGAAAATTTTAGACCTGTCCTAGTCATGATATATGGACTTCTGGTCAATGTTAAGCAGGAAGCGCATATTAATTAAAACAAATACAGACATAAGTATTTATGAGTTTACACACACCATGAGTCTCAACTTTGCCTCTTTTGTTTACCGATGACCACACCCTGTCTCTCTGTACAGCACACAGCGATGTCTAGTGACTGAATGATACACTTCAAGTAAAGACATCACTCCAATCTCTGCCCTTCCCCACAGGCTTGGCACTGCTGGCGCAAGACCTTTCTCCTCTGCTCCTCCTTTCTGGCATTTAGAAAAGCCTCATTATAACTCTGTTCCTCAGCATCTCTCCCCTATGTGCCTAGATGCTACAGGGATTAGTGCAACAGCAATTGCATTATACATCATTTCAATTCGCAGCTGGCAACATGTCTTTTGTCTAAGTTTCTTTATGTCTCTCTCCCTTTTCTATTTTTTATTATTTTACTTTGGATTGAATCATATTGGAACTTTGTGAAGTGCTTTGGGACTTAGTTTGTAGGAAAGACAAAATAATGAGCTATTGTGTTGACTGGAGCAGTTGCACTTCATTATATTTTTGAATATCATTGGCTCTAACTATTCATCATGTTCATTACTGATATGCATTATGAAAATTAGACCCTTCTTTGCTTAGTGAGTTCATCACAAATCGAACCTGATTTTGTTTGAGGGGGTTCATTATTTGCAAGTGCTCCCCAGTGGTTTGGATGGGTGGTTATTTGAACTCCCATGTGAGTACCCTAACTGCTAATAATGAGGGCTAATAGGAGGCACCTCCACAACATGTTGTGAGAAAGGACTGACCTGGCTGAGGTGGCTAACTCCAGGCAAGGCTGTGAATCCTGAATGGAAGAAAGCGCCTCTCTCCACTCCAGAGTTAGGTGCCTAAGTCCCCTGAGGGATGGGGCTTAAGCCCCATCCCTCTTGTCATCATTTCCTATTGGCTTTGTGAACCCTTTCTCTAGGTGCCTACCTCTTTCCATACATTGTACAGGGAACCTGGGTGCCCGATTCAGGGTGGTGGATTCCACTAGGTGGGAAGGTTCCTAAACATTAGGCATTGCAATGCTCAGTCTATGTCCCCTTTGTAGATCTAGCCTTAGAAGCAAGGTCCATTAATTGTCATCGGGGTTCTAAGTCACTTAGGTGCTTTTGGCTAGGCTAGGCCTGTTCACTGTTTGCACCCTTATGCTGTGGATTTCTCTCAGGGCACAAGAGGCTACAAGTAGAAGCATGGGGGTGAAATACAGGGTGGAGAAGATTTCACATTGCAAGATCTGCACAGTGAAGACTGAAGATCTTAAAAGAAGTGAGGCCACCTGGGACTTTCCCAGTGAGACTGGACCCCGTCCTGGAAAGCAGACTGGGTAATAATGCTGCACCTGCTGGGGAATGGACTGTGCCCGCTGCAGTGTGGAATTGTGGGTCGTAGACTTGTATAAAGTCAGTGAGAGAGGCAGGGGCAGTCCAGAGTCCATTGCGTAGATCTCCAGAGAGGGTTTGTAACTGGAGCCCTGGAAAAGGGGAGTTAATTTGACTTAGAAAACCTCTGGTATCAAAATTCAAGCTCTACAGGTACTAGTCCCTTCTCCAGGCCCAGCCCTGTAGTATCAGAGAGCTCTGACTCCTCGGCTCTCCTAGTGAGCTCACATACAATCCAACCCTACCCAAGCCTAGCGAGGGCTAGGCTGAGCAGAGATCTCCCTGAGACTGACTCACGTAGGGGCTGGAGACCAAATGCCTATGTAATCTGTCCATTGACCAACTTCTGGAGTCCATTATTCCTAGGGGAAACAGATGAGGGGAAGAAGCATGGAGGTAGCCAAGGTAAAGCTTTCATAGATGAGATGTGCAAAAGTGAATCAGGCCCCATGTTCAGGTAGAAAGCAGGACAATTGGAGAATGAGCAAGGCTGTTCTCCTGGAGTTTCTATGCCAAGGGGAGACAGGATGTGCAGGATTTCCAGGGGGAGCTTTTCATGGTGACATTTCCAGCTGCTCCGCAAAGTTTTGATCAGATTTGTGTGTCTTGGCATCTCCGCTCTGTCTGAGCTGGGCCTGGAAAGGGTGCCCTAGGGCCTGATGAGGGCTCTAATGGAGAACAACAACTTCCTGTCCCAAACAAAAGGGAATCCAACAAAGGACAAGGTCCAGTAGGCAGGAATTTCCCCTTTCCATAGTCTCAGTGCAGAGTGGGACCCAATTCCTCTGACTGAGCTAATTACCAGTCATTCCGCTTTGGTTCGAACTGCCTGCATGAAAGGAAATAAAACAGTTATTGGACACATCTCTTTGCTTTGGTTCAGAGGCCCGGGTGGCACTCAGAGGATCCCAGACATGTCCACTCGCTTGTTGTTAGCAAGAGCCACGGCTGATTCATAACGAAACCTGATTGGGGGCAAACAAGGCCCTCTCACCTCACTTGGTGTGTGGGAAGCACTCGTGATAGGCTGGAGCACGGCGTGGGGATGGGAGACATGGGATTCTTGCCGACGGCTTTGGGGGAGCAGGGTTGAGGAGAGAGTTTGATAACACAGCGGCCTCTCCTCCTTATTGCCGAAGTGTCAGGGTCTCCACCTTGATGTGACTCCTTCATATCCCTTCTCTCCTCAGTCCAAGCTCCTCAGCAGGAGCAGGGAGTATGGTAAATAGCCCACATCCTCCAGCTTTAAACCACTGCGCTGGATCCTCTCATTGCAGGGGCCAGTTTCATAGATTTTCATAGAGCAGAAGGCCAGAGGGGACCATTAGATCATCTGACCTCCTGTATAACACAGGCCAGAGAATTCCCACAGATACCCCGGGTTAGGCCCAATGCCTTGGGTTAGGCTAAAACAGGGATCGGCAACCTGTGGCTCCGGAGCCTTATGTGGTTCTTTGGCTGCCCCCTTGCAGCTCTTTGGCTGCCCCCTCTTAGGCAGCCTTTTTTTGAGGGGGTGCCAGGTGCAGGCTCTGGCTGGGAGGCGCTTACCACACGTGGCTCCCGGCCGGCGGTGCAGCAGGGCTCTGGCCGCACGCTGCCCCAGAAGTGGCTGGCTTCTGGCATGTCTCTGCATGCCCTTTGTGAGGAGGGGGACAGCGGGTCTCCATGTGCTGCCCAGGCCTGCAAGCACTACCCCTGCAGCTCCCTTTGGCTGGTTCACATTGGCAGGTGAATCTGATTATCGAGTGTTTGTAGCGCAGAACTGATGTCCAGCTGGAAGGTGTGTGTGCGACAGCAGGTTCGCCACATCTCTTAGCCATCCACTGGTGCTAGAAGGCTGAAGACAAAAGCAGCCTGGCCAGAGGAGACGTTGTCTAGATAAATCAAGATCCAGCCTCTGAGCCTTTACCCAACCTCACTCCGCTGCGGAGGTTTGGAAAATTTCCCTGTCAAGCACCTCTGGGGAGGAGGAGCCACTGCAGAAAGGGCATTGATTGGCTGATTTACTTCTGATGTCATCATCCCATTGGGACGGTGGGGGCAGTAGGGTGGGAAATGATTGGCTTGCTTACTCTGATATCACAATCCCTATGGAGAGGTGGAGGCAACATGAGCGAGGGGGTGATTGGCTGGTTTATCTCTGATGTCACAATCCCATGGGGAGGGAGATGATTGATTAGACAGTTCATCAGCCCCCCCCCAATGGGTCACACTCACTTTGCTGCTCCTGTTCAATGAACTTGTGGCACCTTAGAGACTAACAAATTTATTAGAGCATAAGCTTTCGTGAGCTACAGCTCACAGCTCACGAAAGCTTATGCTCTAATAAATTTGTTAGTCTCTAAGGTGCCACAAGTACTCCTTTTCTTTTTGCGAATACAGACTAACACGGCTGCTACTCTGAAACCTGTTCAATGAACAGCTCTCTCTCGCCAGTCACCCCCGCCAAGTGGGTCTCACACACTATCCGTGCTCCCTGTGCGGAGGCTCTCCCAGGACTGCCCCTCCAGCCCCATCTCCCTGTACAGACTCCAGCGGGCTCTGTCCTTGCTTTCTCCCAGGGTGGTTGCTGCCCCCACCGCAGGCTGACAGTGGCATGCCTGCAAAGTATGGGTGGGAGGGGTAGTCCTGCCATTGGTGAGGAATTTGACAACCAACACTGAGCCTGGCGGGACGGGGGGAACTGGCTAACTGGCTCCCAGCCTCTTCACCACCTCGCAGTCAGGTACCCCAGCATGGTACGCAGCATGGCTGTTGCGTGGCAGACAGAAATGGCACCAAGGGCCTGCAAGAGTAATGGGCCTTCCTTCACCCCCAGTCTCTCCCTGTCTACTGCAGGGCATCAGACTCACCTGGCTCTCACCACTCCCTCTCCATGGTGGTGGGACTCATGCTCTGCTTGGGTGAGACTGTGAGGAAAAGGAGCAGGAGAGGCAGGAGAGAGAAAGATTGAGTCAAACACAGGAAGGGACAGGGGGCCGGAAAGCGATAAGCCCCGAGGGGTGAAATCCTTTCATGCCAAGCTAAATGGCCCTGGGGGACACCACTGATGTCAATGGGCATTCTGCCACTAACTTCCGTGGGCTGGGATTTTACAGAGGTGGGCGAAGGAGCCTTCTCTGCACTCCGGCTCCCTGGAATTCTTCCACCAACTTTTTTTTCTTTCAAAAGAAGCCTTTCCCTACAATTGAAGTTTTGCATGTTTTCTACCTTGTTTTTAAACTGAAAAAAAAAAAGCACTGTAGGGGGTCTGAGGTTTGTTTTTTGTAGTTGTTCTACCCTTTTCTTCCCTTTCCCCCCTTCATTCCTTTTTCTCTTCCCCCTTTTTTCAGGGGCAAAAATGGAAAAAAGTGAAAAGGGGAAAGGAAAGAGGTAAACATGGAAACATAGGTGCCGACTCCGTGGGTGCTCTGGGGCTGGAGCACCCACAGGGAAAAATGGTGGGGGCTGAGCACCCACTGGCAGCCTCCCTATCAGCACCCCTCACCTCCCAGTGCCTACTGCCCACTGGCAGGCACCTCCTCCTCCCTCCCCACTGCAATCAGCTGTTCCACAATATGCAGGAGGCTGGGAGGGAGGGGGAAGGAGCGAGGATGGGGCCTGTTTGGGGGAGGGGAAGGAACTGGGTGGGAAAAGGCAGGGAGGGGGTAGAGCAGGGGCAGGAAGAGGCAGGGCAGGGGTGGGGCCTTGGGGAAAGGGGTGAAGTGGGGGTGGGGCCTGGAGCAGAGCCAAGGGTCAAGCCCCCCCAGCACTTTGGAAAGTCAGCACCCATGCATGGAAAACCACTTTCCTCCCCAGGGTTGGATTTACATCTTATATGCCCCTGGTCACAGAATTTTCAGCGCCCCCCCCACTCTCGCTACAGGAGGGAGGCGCAGGGGGGCTGAAAATGCTGTGACTAGCTGACCTTCGTGTTTCTGTAAAAAATGAAACTTTTAACCCACTTTTAACTTTTAGGCGCCCCTAGAACGCCAGCTCCACTAGGCACATGCCCACTGTGCCTAACTGGAAATCCAGCCCTGCCCCTCCCCCCAAATGTGTCAAAATCAATCAATAAATGCAAGAAGAAGAACAAAAACCCGGAAATTTTTTTGATAAATAATGTTGTGAAAATTTACAAAATCGGTTCTTTAAAAAACTTCAACATTTATAAAATTTCCTGTGGGCCTGGTTCTAGAGTAGCGTTTTCAAAAGCACCTACATGATTTAGGAGACTAAGTCCTATTTTCAGAAGTGATTTTGGCATTTTAATGCCTAAGGATTAGATTTTCAAAGATGCTAAGGAGCCCAAAGATGCAGCTAGGTGCCTAGTGAGATTTTCAGAAGCGTCTAGGGGCCAATCTGCATCTTTAGCTGCCTAAATACCTGAAAATCTGACCCCAATCACTTCTGAAAATGGGACTTAGGCTCCTAAGTCACTTAGTTGCTTTTGAAAATGTTGTCCCTAGTCTACCCTACTCTCCTCCCAGTGCAGCTGTACTCCAGCTATCACTGGGGGGAAATTTGGAGGCACTGGTGCTTTGAAAGGCTGATTACAGTTCGGTGGGATGGCTCCCTGCAGGATAAGAAGTCCTGTCTCTCTACTCTACATGTTGCCCTACCTCTGTATTTCCATCACTGAGCCCTGTTGTTCAATTATATATGGTATCCATCTCAAGACTGGCCTTGCAGAAGATAATGATGTTGGTGACATGCTGCCCATTTGACTCACTGATGCACTGGGCCAAATACAGCCCTGGGGTAAGCCTGTTGCCTTCACTGGAGTTACAGCTGGGGTAGGCTGGGTCTAATGATGCTGTTTATTCACCACAAGTGATGCATGTCTGATGGGACACGTTTGTTCCCGTAGATGGTTTGTTTGTTTCTCCCCCTTTTCACTAACTCCACATTCTTATTGCAGCATTTATCTTGTTACTGACTAGGCAGCTGACCACCATCTTCCTGCCATATAACAATTAGCCAGGCACCATCCTGAGCACAAGCGCCAGACAGGAACTCCTTTAGAACCGTGGGAGAAAAGAAAAGTAACCAAGGTAACCTGCATCCGTTAGCAAAATAATGAGCAACATCAGCTCCCATTAACTTTGCTTGGGACGAAGGTCTTGAGCTGCTCACTAGATTTGGCTCAGCAGGCCTCTGCTTTTCATTTATCTGTGAACCAGCATGGGCCCAAACCTGCCTCTGAGACCTGGATTCTAGATCCAGACTCACACGCCTTCTGTCTGGATTCTAGATCCAGACTCACACACCTCCTGTCTGAAATACACTGAAATTAGAGCTGGTGAAAATCCATCCCATGGGTCTTTGCTTAAATGTAAAATGAATTCAGCATAGCCAGAGTTTTACTAGCACGAATGCTCATGCTATAGCAAGAGTTATACTTCATCTGGGCTGAACCAAGGCTCCTGATGCCTTTCACTAGTGACAGTCAAATAAGCCAACCAGGGATCTGAATACACTCTTTGCATCTATGGCTGCACATATAAAGAGAGGAGAAAAGGACCAAGTGAGGTCTTCATCTTGAGTAGTAGCAATATGCTTTGTTTTGATCCTGAAAGATCCAGGTTCTTGTACAAACTCCCTGTGTTTATGAGAGAGGATTACATAGTAGCTGTGTCATAAATATAAAGGGAAGGGTAACCACCTTTCTGGAAACAATGCTATAAAATCCCTCCTGACCAGAGGCAAAGTCCTTTTACCTGTAAAGGGTTAAGAAACTCAGATAAGCTGGCTGGCACCTGACCCAAAATGACCAATGAGGGATCAAGATTTGGAGGGTGCGGGAAAGGCTTCTGTCTGTCTGTATGATACCTTTGCCGGGAACAAATCAAGGATGCAAGCCCTCCAACTCCTGTAAAGTCAATAAATAAGCTAGCTAGAAAATGCATTAGGTTTTCTTTGTTTTGGCTTGTGAATTTCACTGTGCTGGAGGGAATGTATATTCCTGTTTTTGTGTCTTTTTGTAACTTAAGGTTTTGCCTAGAGGGATTCTTTATGTTTTGAATCTAATTACCCTGTAAGATTATCTTCCCTTCTGATCTTACAGAGTTGTTCTTTTATCCTTTTTTGTTCTTCTAATAAAGTTCTGTTTTTTAAGAATCTAATTGGGTTTTTTGGGTCTTAAAAATCCAAGGCTGGTTTGTGCTCATCTTGTTTATTCCCAAGCCTCCCCAGGAAAGGGGGTGTAGGGCTTGGGGGGATATTTTGAGGGAAGACGTCTCCAAGTGGGCTCTTCCCTGATTCTTGGTAAATCACTTGGTGGTGGCAGCATACCAGGTTTTAACCTAAGCTAGTAAAAATAAGCTTAGGGGGGTTTACATATGAGTTCCCACATCTGTACCCTAGAGTTCAAAGTGTGAAGGGAACCCTGACCTAGTAGCTGTATCTGTTGTTTGCCTCAGAAGGTTTTCCAGTCCCGTCTTCCTCCCAGAGTTCAGTGGAAAGGGATTTGGGATTTAAGATAATCTCCAGATCTGGCCAGCTCTGCAATACCCCCAGCTCTGGAAGGAAGATGTTTTTGGTGCTGCTTTTGTGCTATTTCACAGGTTGCATATTTCCCAGAATGCACAGGTGTCAAACTTTTGATTTGAGATATCAAATAGGGGAGAAGAGTGGCATGTGTAAAATTTGCTTATGGTGCACTTTTTAAACTGCCATTGAAGTGATGTATGGCTGGAACAAACAATAAAAAGCTGATTAAAACTCAGCCCTTCATAAATTAAACAGCTCTGTCTCTAGCTAGGGAGTCTGCTACTTGGCAGAGAGCTAGAACAACAGAACTCAGTGTAATGTGTATCCATCGAGTGACAGGCTGGCAGATTTATCCCTCCTCCACGCCACCTCCCGGAACAAAAGGTACAATGACAAAATCAGAAAGTTCCTGAGCCCTACAGGTCTAATGATAGCTGTACAATATCTGCCCAGATGAGCTATCTTTGTGGTAGGGGAGTCATACCAAGGTCTACACACAGGGTCTATGCCAGAATGGCTCTGTCAGTTAGGGGTGGGAGGGATTAACTCAAATAGTTAAATTGGCACAATCCGTATGTTAGGATATAGATATTCAGGCCTGTCTGTAAAGGCCTAGACTCTAAGAATTTAGGTGTATTCTTATCACTTGGCTAGTTAGAGGTATAAAAGAGAGAATCAAAATCACTGTCGGCCGGTGTAAGGTCCTTCTCTTACCGTGACAGTCTGAGGCCCTGTTCTCAGGCGAAGGCCTTTGGCTAAGCAACAGAGGCAGCCATGAGCTGGGAAGCGACCGGTCACCTCCTCACATTCCAGACTAGTCCCATTGAAAGCAGGTGCTACTGGGCTGTTAGGATACAATCCTGTCCTGATAATGCCCATCACCTCCAGAGAAAGGGAAGTGCCTAGAAGGTGTAAAAGGAAACTTAGTTTGATAGCATCCTGTCTGGCAAGAACTCACTTATCAATAGCTGGGATGTGAAATCCTCACTTCTGTATTGTTTTGTCATTATAGTTCCCACTTTGCTATTGTTTGTCTGTATAATCTCTGGTTCTGTGATTGTTTCTGTCTGCTTATAATTAATTTTGCTGGGTGTAAACTAATGAAGGTGGTGGGATATAATTGGTTACATAATCATGTTACAATATGTTAGGATTGGTTAGTTAAATTTCAGGAAAACGATTGGTTAAGGTATAGCTAAGCAGAACTCGTTTTACTATATAGTCTGCAGTCAATCAGGAAGTGGGTGGGTGTGTGGGTGGGAAATGGGAACAGGGAATGGGGGTGGGCAAATTGGAATCATGTTTGGCTAAGGGCAGGAATGGGAACAGGGACACAGGAGTAAGGCTCTGTCATGTCAGAGCTGGAAAGGGGGACACTAAGGAAGGAAACTGGAATCATACTTGCTGGAAGTTCACCCCAATAAACATCAAATTGTTTGCACCTTTGGACTTCGGGTATTGTTGCTCTCTGTTCATGCGAGAAGGACCAGGGAAGTCAGTGGATGAAGGAATAAGCCCCCTAACACCCCTAGTGTGGAGGGAGTAATAATAATAATTAGTAATTAGGGCTGTCAATTAATCGCAGTTAACTCACGTGATTAACTCAAAAAATTTAATCACAATTAATCGCAGTTTTAATCACATGGTTACACAATAGAATACCAATTGAAATTTATTAATATTTTGATGTTTTTCTACATTTTCATATATATTATATTCTGTGTTGTAATTGAAATCAAAATGTATATTATTTATTACAAATATTTGCACTGTAAAAATGATAAAAGAAATAGTATTTTTCAATTCACCTCACACAAGTACTGAAGTGAAATCTCTTTGTCGCGAAAGTGCAACTTACACTTTTTGTTACATAACTGCATTCAAAAACAAAACAATGTAAAACTTCAGAGCCTACAAGTCCGTTCAGTCCTACTTCTTGTTCAGCCAATCACTAAGACAAATAAGTTTGTTTACATTTACAGGAGATAATGCTGCCCTCTTCTTATTTACAATGTCACCATAAAGTGAGAACAGGTATTTGCATGGCACTTTTGTAGCTGGCATTGCAAGGTATTATGTGCCAGATATGCTAAACATTCATATGTCCCTTCATGCTTCGGCCAGCAATCCAGAGGAATGCTGATGATGCTCGTTAAAAAAATAATGCATTAATTAAACTTGTGACTGAACTCCTTGGGGGAGAATTGTATGTCCCCTGCAGTTTTACCCGCATGCTGCCATATATTTTATGGTATAGCAGTCTTGGATGATGAGCCAGCACATGTTGTTCATTTTAAGAACACTTTCACAGCAGATTTGACAAAACGCAAAGAAGGTACCAATGTGAAATTTCTAAAGATAGCTACAGAGCTCAACCCAGGGTTTAAGAATCTGAAGTGCCTTTCAAAATCTTAGAGGGAAGAACTGTGGAGCATGCTTTCAGAAGTCTTAAAAGAGCAACACTCCGATGCGGAAACTACAGAACGCAAATCATCAAAAAAGAAAATCAACCTTCTGCTGGTGGCTTGTTATCAAGCAGAAGCTGTCATCAGCATGGATGCATGTCCCCTGGAATTGTGGTTGAAGCATGAAAGGACAAATGAATCTTTAGCTCATCTGGCATGTAAATATCTTGTGATGCTGGCTACAACAGTGCCATGTGAAAGCCTGTTCTCACTTTCAGGTAACATTGCGAACAAGAAGCGGGCAGCATTATCTCCTGCAAATGTAAATAAAGTTATTTGTCTGAGTGATTGGCTGATCAAGAAATAGGACTGACTGAACTTGCAGGTTCTAAAATTTTACATTGTTTTATTTGTGAATGCAGTTTTTTTGTACATAATTCTAAATTTGTAAGTTCAACTTTCACAATAAAGAGATTGAACTACAGTACTTGTATTACGTGAATTGAAAAACACAATTTCTTTTGTTTGTTTAAGTGCAAATACTTGTAATAAAAAATAAAGTGAGCACTGTAGACTTTGTATTCTGTGTTGTAATTGAAATCAATATATTTGAAAATGTAGAAAACATCCAAAAATATTTAAATGAATGGTATTCTATTGTTTAAAAGTGCAATTAATCATGTGAATAATCACGATTAATATTTTAATTGCTTGACAGCCCTATTAGTAATTAGTGATTGTTTTGCAATAGTGCCTTGGAGTGCCAGTCAGAGACCAGACCTGTGCCAGGTGCTGTACAAACATAGAACCAAATGATGATCCCTGCCCCAAAGAGCTTATAGTCAAAGTCCAGAGACAACAGGTGGAAATAGCCAGCCAGGGGAGGAACATAAGGGAACTTCTCCCTTCCATATGGGAATAGCTGTACCAATATAAGCACCTTCTTACAGATATAACTGTGCCCACACTAGGAGGTTTGTATTGCTTAAACTACACCCATCTAGTTAAAGCAACACAACTTTTGTGTGTACACAAAGTCTAATAATCTACACAAGCACTATGACAACATGCAGGAATGATTTAATTGTAGCCCTTTATCATGCAGCTCTCCCCCCTGTTACCTCTCAGGAGGCACCAATGGGAGAGCAAGATATTTTCAAAGCCTCTCTTTCTGTGCTCCTTCAGAACCCTAGTGACAGCCAGCAGCCCATGCCAGCACAGGCAGCCTTTGATGTGATCTTCCTGTTGCTAGGCATCAGTCATTGGCATTAAGCAAAGGGTCCCCTGAGTTGCAGAGTTACCTCTTCTCATTGTAGTTCCTGCCTACGGCTTGATCCCTGGCTCTTCTGGTGCCTACGTGTTTTCTAAAACATTCCTTCTTCCACTCTCTGTGTGCTCTCTTTCAGGCCTGTGCTGGCGAGATTGCCTGTTATAAACTGCTGCTCACTCGGGCTTTCAGATTCCCTGGTATTTGTTCAGAATTGTTCCTTCCGTTCTCTACGGTGGGTGTTTGGATGTAATTGGGTATCAAAAGATTTAGGTATTGTTGTTGTTGACTAGTGCTGCTGATCTGACTGGTCAAAAGGAAACGTACAGCTTTTGCTTTGGGAACTTCCCAAAATCAAGTCCATTGGTCTCAAGTATACACTGGAATACAATTTACTTCAGAATGCTCTATCCTTCAGCACTCCAGGGAATACAGTGATAATACCTGTGCTTGGTACATTTCAGGGAAGGAGTTTCCTCCGTCCCTCACTGATCCATCTATCTATTTATCTATCTATCTATATATCTATCTAAGGGTTTGTATTGCAAACTTTCATCATGGGTTCTGGGCACCTTCCAGATCAAATACCTTGGTAATATCTCTAGTGGCTTGCATGAAGTCTCTGCTATTCTCTGTTTTCAGGCTATAGAAAGCTCTGCTTGCTGTCCAGTCTCTGCTGGGGGTGTGGTGGATAGAACAGAGAGGTTGAGGGAGAATCCACCACTTCCCCTGGTAAGTTGTTCCAGTGGCTAAAAAACCTCACTTAAAAATTTCACCTTATTTCTAGTTATTTGGTTAACTTTAGCTTGCAACCAGCAGATCTCATTCTTCCTTTTTCTGCTAGACTAAAGATCTCTCTACTATCAGAAATCTCTTTCCTTGATAGAGGCTTGCAGATCAAGCCAGACATTAAATCGGCTAGTCATCCCCCTCCTCTCAAGTGGGATTGTAACATCAGAAATAGTGGTGCAAGGTAACAGGCTTCTGGTCAACTGGATCCTGTGTGGATGAGCACAGAAAGGATCATTAAGGTCAACCGGTTGGAGAACTAATGTGGCTTTAACTCCCAACCCTGTACTTAGCCCACTAGAGAATTTTAGAGGCCCTGCTTTCTCCTCCCCATACTTTCACACTGTGCCCTCACCTGGCCAGTATTTCACCTGCCCTTTCACTTGTTTTATAATGAGTGCTTTTTGGGGGGTGGGAGAGGCAAGGAATGGAATGGGTTACCTAGGGCGGTGGTGGAATCTCCATCCCTAGAGGTTTTTAAGGCCCGGCTTGACAAAGCCCTGGCTGGGATGATTTAGTTGGGGTTGGTCCTGCTTTGAGTAGGGGGTTGGACTAGATGACCTCTTGAGGTCTCTTCCAACTCTAATCTTCTTTGATTCTATGAAATAGTTGTTATTTTATGGTAGTCACTAAAACAAAAAACTGGCAAATTGCATCCAGAAAAGTTTTGCTACAGCTATTCCACCCAGCTCTTTTAACGAGTGAACATTTGCAAAGCATTTGGAAGTACACGTCTGACTGATGATTATTAGTAATGACAGAAGTCTCAGCATCAATATTATAGAAACCTCGTCAGCATTACAGGCCAGCAGGAAGGTCAGGTTCATAGATTATAAAGTCACAAGGGATCATTATGATCATCTAGTCTGACCACCTGCATAATAGGCCAGAAAATTCTTCCCAGTGATCCCTGCATTGAGTCCATACTGGTGGCTGAGCTAGATTGCATCTTTTAGGAAGAGACACCTAATCTTGAGTTAAAGACTTCAAGTGATGGAGAATCCATCATGTCCCTAGGTAGGTTGCTCCAATAGTTAATTAAATAAACACTGTTTGCTATTGCATCTTATTTCCAGTCTGAATTTCTCTCGCTTCATCTCACAGCCATTGGATCTCGTTCTGCCTTTGCCTTCTAGATTAAAGAGCCCCCTACTATCAGAAATCTTCTCCCTGTGTAGGTATGTACAGGCCACGATGCACCACCACATTGTAATGATTCTCATATCTCAGCACATGCCCATGAACAGATGTCATATACAATAAATCCCAGCAGTGACTAAACACAAGATGACATGGGAGGGTGAGGATTCGACACATTCAGGGCCATGTGAGGTGGGGTACCAGTTGCTTCAAAGTAATGGAGCACTGGGGTGGTGATGAGCTGAGACCCCTGGGAAGGAGGACATATCTCGCTTTCTTGAAGCCATATCACTGCTTCCTCCTTACTCCATCCTGTATTTCTTTATCTACCTCCAACCATATGCACATCAGTTCTAGGCATGTTCTCTATTGCCTTCTGGCATGAAACTGAACTCCCAGCCCCTCCCCACTCCCACACACACGCACTGCCAAGCGAGCATGGCAGAGCACTTTGGGGAGGGCAGGAGGGTCATCCACTGAATCTTAGACCTGAGGCTGGGCTGGGAAGTGATTGAATGGCTTTGCTCTCCAATTTCCTTTCCTGGGTGTGGGTGTGTGTTCCTCTGACACCAAGAGCACCCCGGATGCCAGATGCCAATGGCTTCTTGGTATGTAATAGAGAAACTCGGCTGGCCAGATCAACTCAATATACCTCACACACGGTTGTCATGATAGTCATTTAAAAGATGGCATGTAACATATCATTAGAAAACTAATAAGCCGCTGATCATTAGTATCACTGTGAAATGTATATAACGACACTACGTGCGAAATTATGGATACTGGAGTTTGTAAACAGACCAAGAAGTCAAAAAAGGTTTTTTTCCAGACAAAGGAGAATGGCCAGCAGTTCTTGTGCTCATTCGCAAATCAGTCCAGGTGTAGTTAAGAACAATGGGCTCTTCAATGTATTGGGGATTTCAGGAAAACCATCTGCAATGCAAAATCAGAGGAGACTGGAAAAATTAGCATGGTGTTGGCTCCCTGGGGACACAGAAAGTTGTGCCACCAGCAGGGCTTCTTGACTTTGAAAACAAAGATACATGTTGAGGATCTCAGGTACTGCTGAAAGCCTTTGGGAGACCCATCATCTAGAGCACAAAGGGGAGCAGCACCCTTTAAGTTCATGAAAAATGAATCCTCTTGGCCTGGGAGGCGAGAGTACAATAGAACTTCGGAGTTATGAACACCAGAGCTACGAACTGACCGGTCAACCACACACCTCATTTGGAACCAGAAATATGCAATCAGGCAGCAGCTGAGATTTAAAAAAAAAAAATCCAAAGCACAAATCCAGTACAGTACAGCGTTAAATGTAAATTACTAAAAAGATAAAGGGAAAGTTTAAAAAAAAGTTGTTGAGGTATGGAAACTTTCTGTGCTTGTTTCATTTAAATTAAGAGGGTAAAAAGCAGCATTTTTCTTCTGCACAGTAAAGTTTCAAAGCTGTATTAAGTCTCTGTTCGGTTGTAAACTTTTGAGATAACAACCCTAATGTTTTGTTCAGAATTATGAACATTTCAGAGTTACACACAACCTCCATTCCCAGGCTGTCTACAACTCTGAGGTTCTACTGTAGCTGAGAACTGACTGTAGGTGAAAAAGCTGCGGGGACAAAGATTATAACTCACTGAAATGAAGTTTTAGTCACTAGAAAGCAGGCTTGGTTCGGTTTTACTTGCACCCTAATACCTGTCTCTTTTGTTCTTAATTATTATCACTTAAACCTCTGTTCTTTGGTAATAAACTTGTTCTTGTTTTATTACAAAACCAGATCAATGGTATGTGTTAAACTGAAGAGTAAAATCCCAGCCAGGCTACCAGGCTTGTGTGTGCTCTGTCTTTTTGGAGGCAGCGAATTGAATAACTAGTGTGAGGGTTCAGCGAGAGGGACTGGGCACTGCAGGGGAGGTGCTTTTGGGAGACTTGAGACTGGAAGGGCTGTTGGTGTGCAAGGAATAGCCAAGCTGGTGGACGCCGAGATGAGGTCCTCATGCTGTGAGCAGGCAGCTGGTGTCAGGGCTCTAAACCAAAGCTGCACAGCGCAGGGCACTCAAAGTTACAGTGACAGAGCCCCTTACCGGCCTGGGTGAACTCCCAAAGCATCACAGTCACGCCAGCTGATTTTCATGATGGCCTATAAAAATGTATACAGGAAACTCACAGTCCCTGAATATCACTGAGATGGGGTTTTCACCACACCCTTGCCCTGAAAGGGTTAAGGGAGGTTGAGAAGGGGGCTAATTAACCCAACAGGCCACAGCTGAGAGGAATCAGGTAGCTAAGCAATCCCCTGACTGAGGCAGGGAGTCCCGCTGGGGAGGAACCAGCTGCACTGGACTTATAAAGACAGGAAATCCCCTGCAGAGGGGCCTGCTGGGAAATAGGTGGTAGTATTCCCTGGGAGAAGGGAGGTGAGTTTGGGCTGGCAAACCCCAGGGGGTGTTAGATGGTAGAACAGGGCTCAGGGAAAGGTAGTGAGGTCTAGGAGGGAACAGACCTTGATTGCTGATTAGAAGGTCCCTGAGCTGGAACCTGGAGTAGAGGGCAAGCCTGGGTTCCCCTACCAGCCGCTGAGGGAGTGGCACCATGGGGCAGTGAATGGGAAGACTGCCTGAGACTACTAGTGTGGAGAGAGATTTTGGAAAACTTTACTTCCCTCAAAGGGGAAAATGCATAGAGTGACCTGGCTGGAGAACTGAGTCTTGAAGAGCTAGCAGCAGCTTGTGATGTGAGACAGGGGCTGCAGACCCAGTGGGAGAGCCAGAGAGATGGCCTGCAACCCTGGGAAGGGTGTCTACCTGGTGAGCTAATCCCTAGAACTACCAGGGGGAGGTGCCCCCTGTGGTGAGTAGAGTGCCTTGTCGCAATCACCCTAAATTATCCTGATCTCCTTAGAATCTGACTTGGGGTTTAGGGCCAGCTCCATTCCCCCCTTTACCTGTGACCCCTATGGCACCTCATCAGGTACCACCTGGGCATGGAGGAATAGTATCATCATATAAAATGGGATCTGAGGTGCTTCCCTGCCTCTGCAGGAAGTAGTTGCCTGGGAAGAGTGCAGTAATACCAGACCAACTCAGTGGAGTCCTTCTGATCATACTGCACCTTGGAAACAAAGGGAGCAGCCATCTGCTTGTGCATTGCCGGAAGCACCATTAGCTCACTAGTCTTTCTTCCAAGAGAAATATTCCAGCCAGTTCCACAGCACTTAATCCTGTCACCCCCTCTCCCAGCAAGGGTGGACTTTCAGGCCTAATGGAAATGCTGGCAGCTCCTTATCTGCAGCGCGGCTCCTCTGCATGACTGTAATTTGTGCTAAGAATATCGTTCAGTCCAAGGGGAACCGAAGGGTTTCAGGGCTAGGAGTCAACAAAAGATTCTCTAATAGCGTCCACAATGGGTGGGGCCAAAGGGGTGGGGCTAACAGAGTAGAGGGGGCGGGACATGAAAGTCCAGGCCTGCTGTGCATTTTGACAAAAGCGGGAGTGAGTGGTGGCATGGCCAGGATCTGAGTGAGTGAAGAAAGATCCAGCAGCTGACTTAGCAAAACTGGTGCTGCCCATGTGGACACTCCAGGTGAGACTGGATCTCCCCCTGCTCCAGGCTCCACCCATCTGTTTGGAGACTGAGTAGTGTATTCCCTGAACCCATCAGCTTGAGCATGTTGTGTGAGCAACAACCTTCACAGTGCTATTCTGGGATCACTGGCAGATTAATTTTTAGCCAGGGAAAGTGAGTTGTGCTTTCTTCCTCCCACTGGCCCTTTGCAGGGCAAGAAAACTGCAGGTCAGCCTCCAGGTGAAGCTCCATCTGGAGCTGCCACATCTGGGGCTCATGGCAGGTCCCTGAAATCCTCCACCTCGCTCCCAGCTGGGATCACTCCAGCAGAGTGAATTATGGACCATTCACCCTTCACAGGACATTGTTACACAGGATACAGGCAGGAATTCAGCTGCAGGTCATTTGATCAGCTACTGTCTAGCCATGGTATAAACTTACATTTGTGCCAATAAAAAGACCTTAACATTCACATCCCTGTGTCTTATTCCTGCTTTTGTGTAATTTCTTTTTAACCTTGATGTTATCTGGCTGCAGTTAAATAGCTTCAATCTAAAAGACACCTCCTTAATATTGATTCTGACTGTTTAAACTTAGTTATTTCATTCAATCTGTTCTCAATACGGTACCACACAGGAACACCCTGCTCTCCTTATGCACACATCATCCGTTATTGGCTTAGTATTAAATGGTCTCATTCAACATCAGGTACACAGAATATTCATCTTAATTTTGGCATGCTAAGAAAGATCCCCAGTAGATGACATTTTCAATCAATTAACTGGCTCCTCTTTCTTCTCCAAATTAGCTTTCTGTAAAGGGCTCCTGCAGCTATATAGCAAGGAAATTATCTCTTTAGGAAGAGAAAAGGCAACCTTAGAATGGAAAACAAATGCAATTTAGCAAAGATCAGCTCCTAGTTTACAGAGCAGTCTGGGAATATAGGTAAGTTATGAGTACTCACCTTTGCTGTCAGTCCACAGTGTAATTTAGGCACAAGTGGGTACTGATTTAGGGTGTAATCTCTGGCTAACCAACAGGAGATATGTTGGACCTGAATTTCATGCTGAGGGAACTGGGAACATGACATGGTGCTTTTAATCTCTTGGTCACTGGCTCTCCTCTGGCCCAGCTCAGTGCATCACCAGGGCTGTCTGAGGGATTTTGGTGACCTTGGTGAAATGAGTGGTGGTATCTAAATCCAGCCCCTAGGGGACATGTAGCAGAAGGGATTGGCATTTTTGAATCAAAACATTTTTCAAGGGACAAATTGGACATTTTCATTTTGATTGAAAGCTCCTGGTTTTTCAGTGCAAACCAGGAAACTGAAAACATTTCTAGGAAAAGTAATGTTTTTTTACCCAAACCCCAAGGTTTTTGCTAAAAGTGGTTTTTAAAGACACTACTTTTTTTCCATTGAAAACCAGCTACAGTTTTCATGGGAAATCTTGAAACAAATATTTAAAAAAAAAAAAATCTCATGGAAAATAATTGGCCTTGTTCAACATAGGAGCTACATTAGTCTTCTCAATTGGAGTCCAAGCATTGAACAGGCTACGCCTTGTGAATTTTCCCCTTACCAGTAGAAAGGATCCCCTTGCCTTCATGGTCAGCATTGTGGCGTGCTAGCTCAGAGGCATGGTGACAGCTGGCCTGGCCCAAACTCCCCATTGCCCATCCCTAGTCATGAGGGTAGTGGGGAGCTGTGTGCATTCCTCGCAATGGTCCAGCTAACAGGTGGCCTCTCCTCTCTAGCAGGCTGCTGTCCCCCAGATATGTTCAGCATGAGCTACCCTGTCCCTGTTCTGAAGCAGGTGGAAGTTTTTAATCATTGAGTTCATTAGCTGGTCCATTCCCATGAGGTCTGGCTAAAGAGCAAGCCAGTATATCTTAGCAGGGCAGGGCTGACAGTTCTCTGCTACAAGACAGCTGACTGATGCAACTTTTAAATGTCAGTAAATCTTCTACACTAAATTGATCCTCAGAGCTAACCTGGATAGGATAGGAAGTGCCTGGCGTAGGTCTGTCCCCTCGAGCAGCCTTTCCAGGGGGGCAGCGAAGCCATCTCAGACCTTCCCCATTCTTTCCAGGCTCCCTCCTCTCCCCTCCACCCCAGTGAGGTAGCTGTGGTATCTGTGACAGTGTCCCTCAAAATAGTACCCTGTAACCCCCATATTCATCATTGATATACTGTGATATTTCATACAAAGCATGCCATGTGAGACGTCTTATGAAAGGCCGTGATCTGCTGAAACCCATTGTTCTGTCCAAATATATATATCATTAGTGTATATGGCATTATGAGATTTTGCTGTATGGTTGTGACTGAAATATGCTGTAAATTTGGGAGTTTCTATTGCTAATCACTCTCAGGAGGGTATTAAGCAACCATTAATCAGCCGGGGAATTGTAATCAAGGGATTTACAACTCAATGACAGTTGCACAAGCACCACGCATTGGGGACTGCTCAGCTCTATGACTCGGTTGTACGAATCCACCAGGGGGATTGCTCAACCCTGTGACTCAGCAAAGTCCATCAGTACATGTCTGGGCAAGTGTCTTCCAGGCATATGGACTGATGGTATGAAATAAGTGACAGTGGCATCATGCCTTGGCCTTTCTCCTCCCCATGTATGCTGGAAGAAACAAGAACACTGAAAAGACAGAAGACTTCAACTGAGGAGACTGGTCCAGATTTAAGGGAGAAGTCTGCATATTCTGATCTAAATACTGCCTAGTGTAATAATTTAAATCTTAAACCTTATGTGCTTTTATTTTATTTTCTTTGGTAACTATCTCTGACATTTTATGCCTACCACTTATAATCACTCAAAATCGATCTTTCTGTGGCTAATAAACCTGTTTTATATTTTACTTAAAACAATGTATTTTGCTTGAAGTGCTTGGGAATTTTCAGATCAGGTTACAGAGGCTTGTGCATGTCCTCTCTACATTGAGGGAGGGGTGAACTTGGTAATAAATGTACACTGGTCAGGCTTCTGACCAGGGCAAGACAGTATACCTCTGGGGTGTAAGGCTGATGCCTTTCTCTGTGTTATCCATGAGTGGCTCTCGGAGCATTCATGCAATCTAGAGACTCCATGTGATGTTGTGCTGAGTGATAGCATCTGGAGGGTTTTGCTACTTGTCACTAGCAAAGCATTATGAGAGACAGCCTTGGCTGGAGAGTTAAGGGGGCACAGTGGTACCCCAGTTCCAGGTTTTACCCCAGGCATCCCATCATAGTATCACCCACACTTCTCAGGGGAGCTTACTCACCTTGGCTGCCTGCCTCTACCTCTACTATCCCAGCTGCAGTAAGTGATTGAAAACAAGCCTGTTTCAAAGAGGTTCTGTGCATCTCTCACACACTCAATTATGTTCTAATTATGGTTGAGCTGATGAATCTCAGATGTGAGGAAAGCTGGCCTTGTGGCCAAGTGAGTGGCCAGAGACTTAGGAAATCTGTGCTCAGTTCCCATCTTTGCTAGTGACTCTGGTGACCTGGGGCAAGTCACTTAAGTCTCTCTTGGCCTCACCTATAAAATAGGGTTAATAGCAGTGCCCTACTGCACAGTGTTGCAGTGAGGAGAAAACTCCATTAGTGTCTGTAATCCTCAAAGGAGAAGCACCCCTGGAAAAATGCTGAAGTAATAATTCCATACTCCTAGAGCTGGTAATGCAGGCCGTGAATCAAGCCCTTTCTGGGTCAGGCAAATTGTTCTTAACATGGTTCTTAATTTCTGCAATTTTTAAATCAAGACTGGATATTTTTCTAACAGATCTGCTCTAGGAATTATTTTGGGGACAGTTTTCTGGCCTGTGCTATTAAGGAGGTCAGACTAGATGATCCCAATGGTCCATTCTGGCCTTGGAATCTGTGAGTGCACTTGTGACTCACAGATATTAAACGGAGAGGTTGGATGAACAGCATTCAGCCTATAGGATGTTTGCCAATGATTCCGTTTGAATGGTCACTATTTGTGAGTTGTGCTGATCATGCGGCACTGTTTGTGCTCCCAGACGAGATGGCTTATCAATTTTAAGCAGAAGAGTAACGACTGGCAAATAACAAACTTTCGTAATAGATTTTCAAACAAATCCTGAATCAGTCTCAGATCTGTGAAATTTGAGACTTCGCAAATGTTTTCAGGAATATCTGGAAGTTGTACAAGGAACCCCAGTTCATCTGAGGGGTCTTGGGTGGAGAGCGTCTGAGAACCTCTGAAGCAGCATATACTGTTGTGATATATTACATACAACACCTTGCATCCCAAAGCATTTCATTCATTGTACCCATAGAGCAGCACTCAACTGCTGGGCCAAACGCTTCTCTTATCAAACACATTGGGACTCTTCAGGAATCGTTAAGCATGTGGAATGGAAAGAGAGCCAAATGGTGTCACAGGAGCACAGTGGCAACAGGATGCTTTAAAGCTTTCCAAGCAGTATTTGTTCCTAGCAGGATGCCTCTACTTTCCAGGGTTCCTTGGGACATTCTTAGACTAAACTATACACTTGACAGCACTGAGAACCTACTGCCAGGGCCATCTTCAGAGCAACAAATCCAGCATGCAAGTGGCCAGGGTCTGAAAATCCATCTGGGCTCTGTTTGCCTCCAGCCGCATCCCAACAAAAAAAATCCAAGATCAGAACTCAGCAGAGCTGTTCTGTTCTGTTCTGCCTGGCACTGCTGCTGATGTGCCAGGTGGAACAGAATTCCTTCTGCTCTCTGCTGCTGTTGCCAATCTGCAAAGCTGACACTAGCAGGGTCTTGTCTTTATCACTAAAAGAAGTAGCTAGCGAGGCCTGGCTCTGCACACACACAGCTGATGTGTAGTGCCACACACATCTAGATCAGTGGTTCTTAACCCGGGGGTGCATACACACCCTGGGGGTGCGAGACATGTCAGATTTTTTTGAAGGTAAATCATCAAAAACACAACTTAAGCACAGGCACGTAAATACAACTCCTTTGTTTCATCAAACCTATGTATTTATTAACATTATACATTTTTTAACGATTACTGTAATATGTAAACAAAAAAATATATCTAGGTTTAAAGAACTGACCTACTTCAACGATTTTTGAAAAGGGATGCAAAAACATACTTTGAGAACCAAAAGGGTGCAGGCTGCAGTAAAAGTTAAGAACCACTGATCTAGATGCTGTTTTTATTACAGATGTGCCAAACTCTGAAAAGCGATGTGGCATCAGTTCTATAAAAGGACTAACCTGAAAGGAGTGGGGGAATCCAGATCCAGTATTTCAGTCAGGCCCCTCTCTAGTTCAGATTTGCAGGTTTGCCATTTTGCTGGTTTGCTTACTGCTAACCACATTTTCAGATTAAGAAGTTAAACCCAGAGAGCCAGGAAGGTCAAAGTTAAGATTCCAATGGGTAACTTAGTCTGGTCCTTTTTGTATCTATACATAGATTTGGAAGGATTTAGATTTTTGTCAGTAAATGTCAGCAAATGTCAATTTCACTGTACAGACACATACCAAGGAAAAATATTTTTATTTTTCATTATCAAAATTTACAGATAGGCTACGTAAGAAAAGAGTTGCTTGAGAACTTCTTAGAGTCAAAATCCAGTGATTTAGACTTTTGAAATAGGTTTGGTACAAATGGACTATTGAATGAAGAATAAAAACAGGTCTGATTTGATTTAAGGATATTTACTTTGTATATCTTGATGTGATGTTGACAGTTTGTGTTTTAACCATTTGTAATGCTTTAACTTTTTGAATTTCATCATCTGCTGTCATTAAATAATTCCCCGCCGCCATAATTTCCCACAACTGTGAACATTTAAATTGATAAAAATAAAAAACTTTAAAATAAACATCAATTCCATCTGTCGAAAATATAAAAAATAAAAATTTAATTCTACAAAGCCTATGTATGCCTTATTACAGATGCTTTCCTTACATGATAAAATAATCTTAAGCAATGGTTGGGCAAATCTTCATTGTACATATCTGGATTAAGTATGGATCAGTATAGAACTGGTAAATGACCTAACAACAATTGTAGCATTCTTATCATGTTCTTCAGGTGCATTATCATAGCATAAAAAAATTTCCTGTAACCCTGGCTTGTTAGGGGTTGAACGCTGAGAACTGACTCTTATGAGCCCATCCAAAACAAGACTATGAGACACATTTTGCTTTCACTTCTTCTGGTGTAAACTGGGAGTAATCCAATTGAAGAGTCAAGAATTTTGTCCTCGGGGTAAACTGTGGAAAATCAGGGGTAAATCCACTGACTGCAATAGCTACTCCAGCATAATCAAGATTAGAAACTCTTCTTGCTTTTGAATGACAACAAAGAGAGCAAAATATCTTTAATAGCTAGTAGGCAAACTCACTACTTATACTGCATATTTATTGGGCCTGCATATATTCATTACACCAAAATGAAATATATTTTCTAAATTATTAATATTTGCAAATGCTTATGAAAATAGAGAACAAATAAACATGATATGAGCCAGATGAAAGAGGGTTAAAGATAATCCTTATACATTTGCATATGGAAAATAAAGAACATTGAATTAATAAGATTTATTCTTATCCTTAAGTATTTTAGATTATTTTTTAAAAACCTATTAGACTTGAGATTTCCACATAAATCAAGAAAAAATACTACAAGAAGACATTAGAGCCAATCTATTCTTCATATTGGTCATAAAATCAATTGCATTTATTGTTCAGCCTTTATTTCTGCATTTTATTAAAGTGCACATCTCCACCAGATAGGGAAATAAATAATTGATACCCTTAGATACATCACCTACAAAATATTTATTAGAAAAAATATCTTCTTTATCACCCCTTTTCTTTGATAGCAATGTTATGCAATTTGCAGCTTTAATGGGCTTTTTTTACAAGAAAACTTAACAGCTACTTATTATTTCAGAGCGTTTAACATCATTTTATAACAAAGCACAGACTTTGCCCAGGGTTTACCCTGTTATCTAGCTCTCAGCAGAATGGTTATGTGCCACTGTGTCCAACAATTTACCACTATCAACATGAGAAGCATTTCAGTGCCTTCACCTGTCTAATCTGTATTTCCAAAATATGGATTTCTCTGATATTTATGTGGAGATTGGATGTCTTTTTCTGACAGACCGGCTCTAGTTCATCCACAAGTTCTGGCTGGCTGCAATGAAATTATCTGGCCCGTATTCTCCAGGAGGGTAGGTTAGATGATCCTAACGGTCCCTTCTGTCCTTTAAATCTAAGACTCTATGGACAGTAGGATGACCCAGTGCCCCACATTATGGAAGAGCATAAGAGTAATAGCCCCCATAAGAATGAAGTATGTGAAAAAGAGGATAGAATTATGGGGCCCTGGTCTCCAGACTACAACATGTGCTGGAGGCTGTATTCACAATCCACTCCTTCTTCTAGGAGAGACAGCCTCCGTGCCCCTAAACTCGCTTATAGCAGATATAATCTGAAGATTATAGGGATGAGAAATGAAGTAGCCCTGCCTCCTTACATCATCCAACCTTTTTCCCTATGTCCTGGGCACGGCAGTCCCTACACTACACTTTACAGGGATTTATTCTGTTTGTTAGGCCCTGTCTACACTGGCAAGTTTCTGCGCAGTAAAGCAGCTTTGAGCGCTGTAACTCCCGAGGCATCACACGGCCACGCCACTGAGTGCACAGAAACTGTGCAGATGCAGCACTTAAAAAAAAAACACCCCAACGAGCAGCGTGGAGCTTTCTGTACCAGGGCTACAGCGCTGTAGTGCCAGTGTAGACACCCTCATCGATGACAGCCCTGTGATTGGCCTCCAGGAGATGTCCCACAATACCTGTTCTTGCCTCTCTGATCATCAGTTTGAACTCCACTGCCCTGCCCTCAGGTGACCAACCATCATCCCCACCCTGTAACTTCCTCTGGAAATTTGAAAGTCCTCTTCCTGTCTGTCTGGTGACGCGTGCAGTAGTCTGAGAGCATCTTTCCAGGTGGTGAGGCCCGCTACATCCACCAGGCGATTCCCCACTTGGCGCAGTGTCGAGCTGCTGGACTTCAGCAGCATCTGGGGAGAGGAGGTTGTCCAGTCCCAGCTGCACTCCAGATGTCGGAATGATGCTACCTACAGACAGATTTCATGATGCATGAGAGAAAGGGGCCATGACCGGGACACATTGCAGTGCAAGGTCAAAGTGAAGGAGCTGCGGAACGACTACTGCAAGCGGCGGGAGGCAAACCGCCGTTTTGGTGCTGCACCCACAAGCTGCCAGAGCTGGACGGGATGCTCGGCGGCAACCCCACCTCCACTGTGAAGGCCCCTATGGATACTTTGTTGGCTCGAATGCTAGTCGAGAGTGGACCAAGCCAGGAGGAGGAAATCTTTGGATGAGGATGTGTGGGGGAGGGGGACCCAGAAGCAGAGGGTGACTCAGAGGTCTGAGATGCATGCAGCCAGGAGCTCTTTTGTACCCTGGAGGAGGCTAGCAAGTCACAGCAGTCAGAACTTGGTGAAACACAAACAGGAGAAGAGGCCCCTGGTAAGTGGATCTGATTTGGGGAATCGCTGAAGTGAGTTGTTGGGGGCAGAAGGGTTGCAGAAAGCAGGCTTGTCTCCCACTGCATGCCTAGTCTGAGTGGCAGAATGGGCAGTTGATTGACTCCCTCACTTCACGGGAATCTCCCTCAGAGATCTCCAGGAAACTCTCATGGAGATACTGGGCAATCCACTGCTGCAGGTTCTTCGGCAGAGCTGTTTGTTTTTTGCTCCATTAATAGTAACTTTCCTGCGCCGCTGTGCCATCATGGGGGGGGGGCGGGAACCATTGCTGCACACAGGCAAGCCACATAGGGTCCAGGGCAGAAGCCACAGGCTTGGAGAAGATCCTCCCTTTATTCCCTGCTCACCCTCAGCAGCGAGATATCTTCCATAATGATTGCCTCCTGTGGAAAGTTGAAGACAGGAATAATTATCAGCCCCCCCCCCACAGAGCCGGCTCTCCCCAACAGCTACATGCCCAGTGTACATCAGGGTCCAGGAAGAGTGATTTACCCTGATCCTGCTGCTACTCACCATTTTGGGGGTCTTGTGGCTCATTTGTGCTTGCTTGGGGTCAGCCAGTTAGTGACAGGTGTGTGAGTACTGCCTGTGTTTTAAAGCACTGAATCAGTGTTGTCTGTGCTGCAAACAATACTGCTTCAGTAAAATGTTGCATTTAAACTTCACAGAGATGATCTTGGGAGCCCAGCCTCCCTCTTTGTCATCAGTGGCGGAACAGATAAGCAGAATTAGAAATCGACCAAGAAGAACTAAGGAGGACTTTCTGTGTGAGGTTATGATGCACTCTGCCGCTGAGAAACAGAAATTGAAGGAGTGGTGAGACAGCAAGAAGAGAGACCAAAAAGGAGAATGCGGTGTGCCAGAATGAAGCCATGGAGTGGCTCTTAAATGTTATGGAGTGCCAAGCGGATATGCTCTAGGCGATACTAGCTCTTCAATCTGAGCCGCTCCGCACCAGCCCTCCCCTGTAGCCACTGTCGCAAAACTCTTTCCCTTGCGCTGCTACCACCCCCCCCCCATCCAACACACTCTTATCAAACTCCTGATTCCAGTCTCTACCCGGAGCATTCCACTCCTCCCTCCTCACGGTCCAGCACTGTGGATTCCCACTACCCACTGCACTCAACAACCATCCCTCTGCAGTTTGGTCCTGCTGAAATACAGTACCCACTACACTGTACTCCAAAGGAGAAGGTTGGATATGATCCCTGGACATACATAAATCTTTAGCAGTCCCTGGACTCCTCCTCCTCCTGAGACCTTACTTTTCCCCCCTCCCTGCTAATGTATTTTTTTTGTTTGACTCTCTCCTCCAGTTGTCTTTTAATAAAAGAATTGTGTTGGTTTGAAAGCAATCTTTATTCTATTAATTGAAAGCAAAACGAGCACTGCAAAGCAACAGACAATTATGTTAAATCCCCTTATTGCATCATGTGCACTAATTACCTACTAGCATTACAAGCACTGAAATTCCAAGCATAGCAACAAATATTTGTGGCTTTCAGCTTCAAATTGCTGCCTCAAGGCATCCCTGATTCTTATGGCTCCACGCTGTGACCCTCTAATAGCCCTGGTCTCTGGCTGTTCAAACTCAGCCTCCAGGCGCTGAGCCTCTGCAGTCCAGCCCTGAGTGAAGCTTTCACCCTTCCCTTCACAAATATTATGGAGCGTACAGCACGTAGCTATAAGCATAGGAATATTGTCATCAGTCAGGTCCAGCTTCCCACAGAGGCATCGCCAGCAGGCTTTTAAGTGGCCAAGAGCACACTCAACAGTCATTCTGCAAATGCTCGGCCTATTGTTGAACTGCTCCTTGCTGCTGTCAAGTTTCCCCATGTATGGCTTCATAGGCCATGTCATTAAGGGGTAGGTGGGGTCTCCCAGGATCACAGTGGGCATTTCAACTTCCACTACAGTGATCTTCTGGTCCGGGAAGAAAGTTCCTGCTTGCAGCTTCCTGAACAGGCCAGTGTTTGGAAAGATGCATGTTTCTGGACCAGCCGGTGTTAATGTCTGTGAAACACCCATGGTGATCCACAAGTATCTGGAGAACCATTGAGAAATACCACTTGCGATTAATGTACTCGGTGGCTAGGTGGTCTGGTGTCAGAACTGGAATATGTGTGCCATCTATCGCCCCCTGCAGGTAGGGAAACCCATTTGGGCAAAGCTATCCACGATGTCATGCACCTGAGAGCAGCCATATTGGGTCAGACCAATGATCCATCTAGCCCAGTCGCCTGTCTTCCAACAGTGGATGGTGCCAGATTCTTCAGAGGGAATGAACAGAACAGGGCAGTTAACAAGTGATCCATTCCCAGTCCCAGATTCTGGCAATCAGAGGATTAGGGATAGCTGGAGCATGGGGTTGAACCCTGACCATCTTGGCTAATAGCCATTGATGGACCTATGAACTTCTCTAATTCTTTTTTTAACCTAGTTATACTTTTGGCCTCCACAACATGCCCTGGAAATGAGTTCTACCGGTTGACTGTGCATTGTGTGAAGAAGCACTTCCTTATGTTTGTTTTAAATCTGCTGCTTATTAATTTGATTGGGTGACCCCTGGTTCTTGTGTTAAGTGAAGGTGTAAATAACACTTCCCTGTTCACCATTCATGGTGTTATGGACTTTTATCGTATTCCCCTTTAGAGATCTATTTTCCAAGCTGAACAGTCTCAGTCTTCTTAATCTCTCCTCATATGTTCCATAACCCTCATAATTTTTGTTGTCAGTCTCTGCACCATTTCCAATTCTAATATATCTTTTTTGAGATGGCGTAATCAGAACTGAACACAATAGTCAACATGTAGGCATGCTATTGATTTATACAGTAGTGTTATGATATTTTCTGTCTTTTTATTGCTTCCTTTCCTAATGGTTCCTAACATTCTGTTCCCTCTTTGACTGCTGCTGCACATTTAGCAGATTTTTTTCAGAGATTTATCCATTATGACTCTTTGATCTCTTTCTTGGGTAGTAACAGCTACTTTGGAACCCATCATTTTGTATGCATAGTTGGGATTATTTTTCCAATGTGCATCACTTTGCACTTATCTACATTGAATTTCATCTGCCTTTTTGTCACCCAGCCATCCAGTTTTGCAAGATCCCCTTGTAACTCTTAGCAGTCTGCTTTGGACTTAACTATCTTGAGCAATTTAGTATCCTCTGCAAACTTTGTCACCTCACTGTTCACCCCCTTTTCCAGATCATGTATGAAAATGTTGAACAGCACGGGTCACAATACAGATCCTTGGAGGACCCCACTATTGATCTCTTTCCATTGTGAAAACTTCCTACCCTTTCTTTCATAGAATCATAGGACTGGAAGGGACCTCGAGAGGTCATCTAATCCAGTCCCCTGCACTCATGGCAGGACTAAGTATTACCTAGATTGTTCCTGACAGGTGTTTGTCTAACCTGCTTTTAAAAATCTATAATGATGGAGATTCCACAACCTCCCTAGGCAGTTTATTCCAGTGCTTAACCACTCTGACAGGAAGTTTTTCCTAATGTCCAAACTAAACCTTCCTTGCTGTAATTTAAGCCCATTGCTTCTTGTCCTATCCTCAGAGGTAAACAAGAACAACTTTTTCTATCCTCCTTGCAACAACCTTTTATGTACTTGAAAACTGTTATAATGTCCCCCCTTAGTCTTCTCTTCTCCAGATTAAACAACCTCCCCCCCCTTTTTTTTTTCAATCTTCCCTCGTAGGTCATGTTTTCTAGACCTTTACTCATTTTGTAAGTGTGAAATTCCTTCCTAAGAGGAGTACTTTGCATTTGTCCTTATTGCATTTCATTGTATTTACTTCAGACCATTACTCCAGTTTGTCCACGTCATTTTGAATTTTAATCCGATCCTCCAAAGCATTTACAACCTCTCCCAGTTTGGTTTCATCCACAAGCTTTATAGATATACTCTCTATGCCATTATCTAAATAATTGATTAAGATATTGAACAGAGTTGGACCTAGGACTGATCCCTAGGGGACCCTACTTGATAAGCCTTTCCAGGTTGACTGTAAACCACTAATAACTACTCCCTGGGAACAGGTTTCCAACCAGTTATGCACCCATCTTAAAGTAGTTCCATTTAGGCTGTATTTCCCTAGTTTGTTTATGAGAAGGTCATGCAAGACAGTATCAAAACCCTTATTAAAGATATATCACATGTACCACTTGCCTACTATCCACAAGGCTTGTTACCCTGTCAAATAAACCTGTTAGGAGTTGGTTTGACATGATTTGTCCTTGAAAAACTGTTAATTATCTGTTTATCATCTTCTAGGTGTTTGCAAATTGATTGCTAATTTGCTCCATTATCTTTCCAGGTACTGAAGTTAAGATGACTGGTCTGTAATTCCCTGGATTGTCCTTATTCCCCTTTTTATAGATGGGCACCATATTTGCCCTCTTCCTGTCCTCTGGAATCTCTCATCTTCCATGAGTTTTCTAAGATCATCGCTAATGGCTCAGATATCTCCTCAGTCAGCTCCTTGAGTATTGCAGGATGTATTTCATCAGGCCCTGCCAACTTGAAGACATCTAACTTGTCTAAGCAATTTTAAATTTTTTCTTACTCTATTTTAGCCTCAGTTTATACATCATTTTCACTGGCATTCACTATGTTAGATGTCCAATCGTTAATAAACATTTTGGTGAAAACTGAAACCAAAAAGACAGGTTTCAGAGTAGCAGCCATGCTAGTCTGTATCCGCAAAAAGAAAAGGAGGACTTGTGGCATTTTAGAGACTAACAAATTTATTTGAGCATAAGCTTTCGTGATGAAATGAGCTGTAGCTCATGAAAGCTTATGCTCAAATAAATTTGTTAGTCTCTAAGGTGCCACAAGTCCTCCTTTTCTTTTTGTGAAACCAAAAAGTCTTTTAGCACTTTTGCTATTTCCACATTTTCTGTTATTGGACTTATTAGTATTGGAAATGGTGCAGAGAAGGACAACAAAAATTATTAGGGGCATGGAACATATGAGGAGAGATTAAAAGACTGGGTCTGTTCAGCGTGAAGAAGAGATGACTAAGAGGGGATAGGATAGAAGCCTATAGAATCAGGAACGTTGTGGAGAAAGTGAACATGGAAGTGTTATTTACCCCATCACCCAATGAAATTAATAGTCAGCAGGTTTAAGAACCTGTGCTCCATTTAGGATGAAATAAATAACTGTTTTCAGAGTAGCAGCCGTGTTAGTCTGTATTCTCAAAAAGAAAAGGAGTACTTGTGGCACCTTAGAGACTAACAAATTTATTAGAGCATAAGCTTTCGTGAGCTACAGCTCACTTCATCGGATGCATTTGGTGGAAAAAACAGAGTAGAGATTTATATACACACACACAGAGAACATGAAACAATGGGTTTATCATACACACTGTAAGGAGAGTGATCACTTAAGATAAGCCATCACCAACAGCAGGGGGGGGAAGGAGGAAAACCTTTCATGGTGACAAGCAGGTAGGCTAATTCCAGCAGTTAACAAGAATATCAGAGGAACAGTGGGGGGTGGGGTGGGAGGGAGAAATACCATGGGGAAATAGTTTTACTTTGTGTAATGACTCATCCATTCCCAGTCTCTATTCAAGCCTAAGTTAATTGTATCCAGTTTGCAAATTAATTCCAATTCAGCAGTCTCTCGTTGGAGTCTGTTTTTGAAGCTTTTTTGTTGAAGTATAGCCACTCTTAGGTCTGTGATCGAGTGACCAGAGAGATTGAAGTGTTCTCCAACTGGTTTTTGAATGTTATAATTCTTGACGTCTGATTTGTGTCCATTCATTCTTTTACGTAGAGACTGTCCAGTTTGGCCAATGTACATGGCAGAGGGGCATTGCTGGCACATGATGGCATATATCACATTGGTAGATGCGCAGGTGAAGGAGCCTCTGATAGTGTGGCTGATGTGATTAGGCCCTATGATGGTATCCCCTGAATAGATATGTGGACAGAGTTGGCAACGGGCTTTGTTGCAAGGATAGGTTCCTGGGTTAGTGGCTCTGTTGTGTGGTGTGTGGTTGCTGGTGAGTATTTGCTTCAGATTGGGGGGCTGTCTGTAAGCAAGGACTGGTCTGTCTCCCAAGATCTGAGAGAGCGATGGCTCGTCCTTCAGGATAGGTTGTAGATCCTTGATGATGCGTTGGAGGGGTTTTAGTTGGGGGCTGAAGGTGATGGCTAGTGGCGTTCTGTTGTTTTCTTTGTTGGGCCTGTCCTGTAGTAGGTGACTTCTGGGTACTCTTCTGGCTCTGTCAATCTGTTTCTTCACTTCAGCAGGTGGGTACTGTAGTTGTAGGAATGCATGATAGAGATCTTGTAGGTGTTTGTCTCTGTCTGAGGGGTTGGAGCAAATGCGGTTATATCGTAGCGCTTGGCTGTAGACAATGGATCGAGTGGTATGATCTGGATGAAAGCTAGAGGCATGTAGGTAGGAATAGCGGTCAGTAGGTTTCCGATATAGGGTGGTGTTTATGTGACCATCGCTTATTAGCACCGTAGTGTCCAGGAAGTGGATCTCTTGTGTGGACTGGTCCAGGCTGAGGTTGATGGTGGGATGGAAATTGTTGAAATCATGGTGGAATTCCTCAAGAGCTTCTTTTCCATGGGTCCAGATGATGAAGATGTCATCAATGTAGCGCAAGTAGAGTAGGGGCATTAGGGAACGAGAGCTGAGGAAGCGTTGTTCTAAGTCAGCCATAAAAATGTTGGCATACTGTGGGGCCATGCGGGTACCCATCGCAGTGCCGCTGATTTGAAGGTATACATTGTCACCAAATGTGAAATAGTTATGGGTCAGGACAAAGTCACAAAGTTCTGCCACCAGGTTAGCCGTGACAGTATCGGGGATACTGTTCCTGACGGCTTGTAGTCCATCTTTGTGTGGAATGTTGGTGTAGAGGGCTTCTACATCCATAGTGGCTAGGATGGTGTTTTTAGGAAGATCACCAATGGACTGTAGTTTCCTCAGGAAATCGGTGGTGTCTCGAAGATAGCTGGGAGTGCTGGTAACGAAGGGCCTGAGGAGGGAGTCTACATAGCCAGACAATCCTGCTGTCAGGGTGCCAATGCCTGAGATGATGGGGCGTCAAGAATTATAACATTCAAAAACCAGTTGGAGAACACTTCAATCTCTCTGGTCACTCGATCACAGACCTAAGAGTGGCTATACTTCAACAAAAAAGCTTCAAAAACAGACTCCAACGAGAGACTGCTGAATTGGAATTAATTTGCAAACTGGATACAATTAACTTAGGCTTGAATAGAGACTGGGAATGGATGAGTCATTACACAAAGTAAAACTATTTCCCCATGGTATTTCTCCCTCCCACCCCACCCCCCACTGTTCCTCTGATATTCTTGTTAACTGCTGGAATTAGCCTACCTGCTTGTCACCATGAAAGGTTTTCCTCCTTCCCCCCCCTGCTGTTGGTGATGGCTTATCTTAAGTGATCACTCTCCTTACAGTGTGTATGATAAACCCATTGTTTCATGTTCTCTGTGTGTGTGTATATAAATCTCTACTCTGTTTTTTCCACCAAATGCATCCGATGAAGTGAGCTGTAGCTCACGAAAGCTTATGCTCTAATAAATTTGTTAGTCTCTAAGGTGCTATAAATAACTGTCTCTCCCCTTGTAGGTTCCTAGACTAGCTACTCAAAGAAGCAGTCACCAATGGTGTCTAGAAATTTGATCTCTGCATCTGATCCTGAGATGACATATATTCAGTCTATGAGGACAGGTTGAAATCCTGCATAATTATTGAGTTTTCTTTTTTTTGTAGTCTCTCCAATTTCCCTGAGTAATAATGTGGAGCAGGCTCTTTCCGCAGCTCTCTGCCTCAGTGACTCTCCATCTCATTGCAAATCTGATCTCCTAGCTCTCTGCTGTCATTCACTGTGGAATGTGATCTGGGAGTCCATTTTTAGAAAAGACACTGACTATGCATAAGAAATTCAGTATGGGAGTCAGACCCCAAAAACCAAGAGATTGGCTTAAAAATGATAAGATTTAAAACATGAATAAGTTTCAGGTTCTTTTGCTTTGCCACCTAGTTTCTGGGCCTTTAGGATGTGCCAGGATGACCTCTTCAATCTTTTCTCCACAAGCAGAAGGGCTAGAATCGTTACCCCCATCCCCCACCATGAAAGCTGAGATTCTCCTGTGATCATCTGACTCCAGGAGCTGAGGCATAAGGGAAAGCATAAAATATCACAAGACTCACAATAAAGTCATGAGAGTTGACTGCCACATTTCAGGGCAATTGCACCCGTCTTCCCTGCCCATGGTCCCTCTAGGGACTTTTAGGCTCGCGGCTCCTCGGCTGTCACTTCTCTTGGGTAGAGGCTTGTATCTCTCTCCCTCCTGATCTGGGTTTGTTTCAGACTGCACAGTTCTCTGCTCCACTGTGATATTCTCAGCGAGCCAGACTGCCTAAACAGGCCAGTGTCTGTGCTTTGATTTCTCTTTGACAGCTCTGAACACCTGTAACTGGCAGTAGTCAGATGTTACAACACAGCCCTTTCTAAGCAAGCACATTTATTCTTAAGGTGAAAGCATTACAGAGAAAACATTAAAAACAATAAAAGCACCTACATGCATGCTAATAAGCTTATCAGAGATCACCCCCCTAACCTCACTCAGGGGTCTGGTAGGAGTCAGTCCTTCAAATGCCGCAAAGGGGTTTTCTGTGGTTACATGTTCATAACTGGCTCAGCTTGAGAATCAGCACCCCATGAATTGTTCAGTCTTTCCTTTCTACAGCTTGGGCCTTTCATCTTCAGACTCCAGGAACAGATGATCCATCGGCACTGGGTCCTTCCTCAGAGCATAGCTTCCAAAGGCTGGGGTTTTGCAAAGCTGGAGGTGGGGAAAGTACATTCACCTCCATCCAGAGATTTCCCAGGAAACCACTTGACACAGTTTGGCCAAAAGTCCATTCTTGTCTGACACATTGTTCAGTAAAGTCCTTTGATGTGCATAACCCTTCCCAAGGTACACATCCTGTCTCCCCACTAGGCAGGTTAAATACAACTCCAGCCCACAATAATACATAAACCATGGACCGCAAAAATACTCAAACTTATTTCAATAAGGTTGCCCAAGGACATGCCAGATATTGATATCTGTTACATTGGCAACCCTGGAAATGACATTTGTGGGCTGATGTGTCAGCCCTGTGCCCCTCAATGTGGTTGCTGTGCCTTCTCCTTCTTTGATTTGGACTGTGCCTTCTGACATTGTTCTGCTCCTGTTTCAATGGTTTCACATGTTACTAGGGACCAGAAAATCAGAGAATGGACCTTCCTTTTAATGCCTGAAACCTGGGTCAAATGTTCTGTACAGCCAGTTTAGAAAGTATATTAGCCCTCAGTACCTGGTGCACTGTCTGTAACCAGTGCTGAAATGGATAATAGAACTAGCAAAAATATTCTGAGGGAACATTTTTCTGCCACATAATGCTGATTTGAACAAATGGAAATATTTTGCAGGAATTTATTGATTTTGTTGAAATTTTTCATGGGATATTATCAAAACATTGCATTTCAAAAAGGTCAAAACATTTTAACTTTATTGTTTCAACTATAATATCATAATAATAATATGAAAACAATAAAGCTGAAATGAAATGTTTCAATAAGAACAAAACAAAATGGTTCAGAATCTGGGAATTCCCTGAAGGATGGGAATTCTGTTTTTTGACCAGCTCTAATTCAGAGGCTTCAGGTGTGACCTCCTTACAAGTACTTTGAGATCTACTCATGAAAAGTCTTCTATAAGAGCTAATTATTAATTAAATTAATTAATTATTATTAAAACTCCATGATTACTTTAACTGTGATTTGATTTATTACTTCTTGATACATTTTAGT
Organism: Dermochelys coriacea; assembly: GCF_009764565.3. NCBI lineage: Eukaryota > Metazoa > Chordata > Testudines > Dermochelyidae > Dermochelys > Dermochelys coriacea. The sequence continues at coordinate 4,482,259 of NC_050082.1, read as the reverse complement.
CTCCTATGGTAAGCACATTCATTTCAATGTTGTAAATATTATAAAACCAGCATTCTTTATTTTTTGTCTAACTTTATATTCTATCTGAATGGATAAAACATATCACGTTAATTCTCACATCTGCACTTTAATATAACAACCCCAAATGCAACAAATCCATGAGAAAAGTGGCCTGAGCAATTGGTTCATTATAATGACTTCACCACTGTGCAGTACAATATGTCTGTCCTAATGTGGTTCATACACAGCAACTCTACATGTTCCAGTTGCACAAAGCTTGTAGTGTGGTTCTACTCTGAAATGTAACTGTGTAAAACTGGTACCTTCCTCTTCAGGGGATAACGCTTCCCTCTGTGGATTCAGAGCTACATCTGCTGAACTGAATAAAGAAAATGTTGCTCCTCTTTCTTTTCCTGTTAGCCTTGAACAGCCAACTCAGCAAAGAGCAGGACTCAATTCTGGGGTATGAATCATCCAAGAATTGCTTAAAGAGAAGCTAAAAATGAAAGCCAAGAGGGTGTCCTATCAAATGTTCTTTCAGTAGATCCTTGCATCCCCTTACTCCCTTGCATAGGCTGTCCATATCACGGAGGTTACAGGCCTGGCACAGATTGTTCTCCCTCCCCTGCAGGGTGGAAAATGGATGATGTCTCTTGGAGTCACAGTCTCCAGTGTTCCCAGCTGCCCCAAGGGACAAGCTGCTGCACTGTGTAATGTGCTGAGGGCATCTCCCCATTCCTAAACTGGGCTTTGAAGCACCAAAGCAGAGCCTGCTGTGAAGAATCCATCTCAGGATTTTTACTGAGCCCCAGTGCCTCCTTGGACAGGACTCTGGGGAGGTAGTGTTGGGTGGACGTCTATGCAGGGCAAACATAATCCATACGTCTCATACTCCTGATCCTCACTGCTGAGTCTCGGTGTTTTGAATTAAGGAGCTGCCAGATACTAGGGTGAGTTGAGTCCGCTCCTTTACTGCCCACAGAAAGTTCTTATGTTGCAGAGGTGCATTTGAATACATTGGACACTATTTAGAACATAAGAACAGCCATACTGGGTCAGACCAATGGTCTGTCTAGCCCAGTATCCTGTCTTCTGACAGTGGCCAAGGCCAGGTGCTTCAGAGGGAATGAACAGAACAGGTAATCATCAAGTGATCCATCCCCTGTCACCCATTCCCAGCTTCTGGCAACAAAGGCTAAGGACACTTCAGAGCATGGTTTTGCATCCCTGCTCATCCTGGCTAATAGTCATTGATGGGCCTATCCTCCACTATTTAATTAGATTAGTTTCCATGTCCCAAATACAGTGAGACCAGCACAAAAATTGTTATCACCTGATGGGGGAAAATCCTTTGGAAGATAAAGATCAAGTCTGGAGTGCGGGGGTTAGAAGTGCTTATTCTGTTCCTGAAATAAAAATATAAACCTGCCTGTATTTGTGTTGACCCAACAAAACTGTTCTGTGTCCTCCTTGCACTAGTTGCATTGCCAGAATAAAACAATAGGCACTGCCCTCCAGGATAGGGCTCTGGCTTGCAGAAGCACAGATGTTTTGGCAGGAGACGGTTCTAAGTGACTTGAAATTGTTGCTATTAAATTTGCTGTTTTCATTTCCGGTTCCTACAGCCCATAGGAACAAAAAGAATAATGCCTATTTGCCAGGGGAAGAGAAAGGATCAGGAAGGGCTGCAGAGAAAAACAAGCAGCCCCATTGCTTATTAGAGCTCTCCTAAAGGTGTGAGCATATGGGAAACCCAAAGGGCCACTCCTGTAGGAGGAACAAAGAGAAACAGTACAGCCCATTGTGCAAAGGCGATCTGCATGGTGTGGAACCCAGCACAGTGTGATCTCTCTCTGTCCTGGCATTTCTCACCACTCCTGGTACCTGTGTATTGAGGAGCAGAGCTGAGTCCAACTCAAGGCTATACTCTGCTCTCACAGCAGGGGATGGATGCTTTCTATGGAAGCTGCAGCAGGGTCTTGGCCAGCTCCTCAGCCCTTCCTACCAGGATCACTGGTGCCTTCCCTGGGATGAACTCCACCTGCCTGTTTCTCACCTCTTCTGTTGCAGGCATTGTGACATTATCATGATATTGCTCATGATGTCAGCAGAGACGAAGAAACCCAGGTGGATGGCACAGGTATGCTGGCCTCTCCTATAGCCCTTAAAGTGAGGGAGCAGGATCCCATGGGTGGGGCATCTCAGAATGGGGAAGTAGCTGCCCCAGGACGCTCCCTGGGATGTGCCTGGCAGGAATGCTGGAAGCGCTGCAGCTTTGGTCTGAGAGCACATTGTGAACACTTGCTGCCGTATTGAGTAAGAGTCCCAGAAGGATGAACTGGAGTTCTAGCCACTCAGGAGGCACTGGGGCCCTGTGCCATGACCAGCTGGGGGTGGGGGTGGGGATCCGGGTGGCAGCAGCTCTGTGACTGGGCTGGCGGGGCAGGGAGGACTCTGTGGCCAAACCACAGAACATTACACCAGAGTCGCTGGAGTTACATGGGGGTGAATCTGGGTCTATCTGTTCAGATGCAGATGCCATGGGCTGAGGGGCCTGAAGCAGATTCTGGAGCCTGACGTTTGGCACCGAAGTTTAGAAACTTGGGCCTGGTTTCCATTCCACCTGTCTCTGGCTCCTCGGGTGACACTGGGTCCCTCACTGACCTTCTCTTGGTCACTGTGCCCCCAGCTGTGACATGGGGATGACGGTTCCCCACCTCCTGGAGAGCTTGGGAGCTCACGTCCCTGCCATGTGTATAGTGCTTGCAGGTTCTTCGCTAAAAGGCCCCGGAGAGGGGCAGGATGTTCACATGTGTGGGACCTTCCCCAGCCCCTCTCCCGGACACTGCACGTCCCCACCTTGACCTCTAATACCATGTGTCCTCCTGGTACAAGAGCTTCCTGGTGCCTGGTCACGTGACCAACCCAGGGGTGCGAGGAGGCTAAAATTCCCTTCCCTCTCCCTGGTTCGGCAGCCCCAGCCCAGCCCAACTTTGCCCTGTTCTGTGCACTCCCCTTGAAGCTCCGGTACTGGCCATGGAGATAGGGCTAGATGGATCACTGGTCTGACCCAGTATGGCTGCTCTTATGTTCTTAATTCAGCTTTGGGGTGAGAGGGCCCTGTGACCTGTGGCTGGCCCACCTTCATGGGGGTCAGACCCTCAGGGAAAACCCCAACAGCTTCCGAAAGGCATGCCCAGCTGTGCCCAGTGCTCTGGGCTATCCCTATCAATCCAACTCTGTCTGGCTCCCTCCCCCTCTCAGGTCCTGATTCAGCAAAGCTCTTCAGCACTTGTACAGTCACTGAAGTCAATGGCACTTGCACAAGCGCTTCAGGTTACTCCTGGGATTATGTCTTTTGCTGAGTTGGGGCCTAGCAGCAATGGCTACAAATCCTTAGTCCAGCTCTGCTTGGCTAGAAGGTCAGAGTCATAATAGTTCAAGGCCAGAAAGGACCACCAGATCATCCTGCCCGCCCACCCGGCTAGTGCAGGCCACAAGTACCCTCACACCTTGCTCTCTGCTCTTGAGTCAGTGGGATGGGGCGGGAGGCAGTTAGTGCTGAGCTGGCTTTGAATGCCAGCAACATACAATGCTCCCTGCCTTCCCTCTCACAGACACTCCCCCAATGGCTGTAGGTCAGCTCCATGGAGAAGGGACCTTCAGCTAGTATTTGTCCCATTCCCCTGGATTGCTCCCAATTCCCCAGGATCACTTCCAGGCCTGGATCCTTCCAGATTGTACATGGTTTCCCAGGATCAGTGCCAGGCCTGGATCCTTCCAGATTGCACCAAATTCCCCAGGATCAGTCCCAGGCCTGTATCCTTCTCAATCATACCCGATTTTCCAGGATCAATGCAAGGCCTAGATCTTCCTGGATCATATCCAGTTCCCCAGGATCAGTTCCAGACTTGAATCCCTCTGTATTGTATTTGCTTTCCCAGGATCAGTGCTGGGCCTGGATTCTTCTAGGTCATATCTGATTTTCCAGGATTAGTTCCAGAACTAGATCCCCTTTGATCATAAGCAATTCCCCAGTGTCAATTCCAGGCCTGGATCCCTCTGGATTTTACCTGATTCCAAATCATACCATGGTAGGTCATGGCTCAGGCTGGGGTGAAGATGCCACTTTTCACCTTTTAAGCAATTAGCTCCACATTGCTTATTCAGTGAATCCAGCCCTTTGGCTTGATTTCAAACTCTCCCTGAGCAGGACTGAGTTGTACAGATTTGCTGATAGCTCAAAGATGTTTGTCAAATCTGTTGTGCTGAAAAAGTTCAGCCTTCAGATTGCTCCCCCCGACTATTCACGGAGCCATTCACTCGCTGTTCAAGATTCAGTGTGTGCGCTATGTGATTGATCACAAGCTGTTGCAACACTTCCATGATTGGGTGGCCTTCCCATTCACAAATCACTGAAGATTTCAAGATGGCAATGGGAGCCCTTCTGGTGTGAATCCTTAAACAGCTGGACATACAACACCCGAGGACTGAGATGCTTGAGTTATGACCACATGTCCTGGGGATTGTACCAGGGACCTCCAGACTTGAAAACATGATCTGCTGGAGCTTGAGCTGGAGAACCAAGGCTTCAGAACTGGGGAGAGAACAGACTCGGTGCATCAGGTGCAGCGGGAGCATCTGTGACACACTAACCAGTGGGTCGCACTTTCCCTTTCCATGCACAAATATTCACTGGTGCAGTTGTTTGCAAGACAGCGAGCAAAAGGGCCTTTGCGGGAATCCTCTGCCCCAGGCAAATGGCTCATTTAGCATCACCCACCATCTCTTTGTATTGTAAACTGTGTCTTTAAGCATAGTAACTGCAGTGCTCCAGCCAGGGAACGTGGGCAGATGCGGCACAGCTGGAATCATGCTGGGTGAATCCAACAGACACTAAGAACATGACACACGAGTACCAGATCCCAGGTGCTTGCTCTTCATGTAGCCATTCACCCTTCCCCACCAACAGGGCAGCTGAGCTGGGGGCAGCAGCTGGGTACAAAGCAGAGGTGGAAGCCCAACAGTGCTGTGCTGGTTCCCAGATTGCTCTGGTTTAGTAGCTCTGAGCCCATCATGCTCTCAAACCTGGTCTATACCCAAAACTTAGGTCGACCCAGCTGTGTCACCAGATGGGTAGAATTCTTCCATCCACCTAGCTACCACCTCTCGCGGGGTGGATTTAAACCCCTCCATCGCTGTAGCATCTGTAGCGTAGTCGAGCTCTCAATGACACCAGTGTCAAGACCAAGCTGCTCTGCCAAAGTCAGGGCTTAATCCAGATTTACACCAGCCTGAGCCAGAGCAGACACTGACCCTGGAGCTTCAGAGTGTCGGCTGGAGAGCCCCAGCCCTGGGGAGAGAGCAGCAGGCCTGTCTTTGCTGGCTAGGCCTGAGCCGTGTCACTGGGAAGTGCAGACACAGAGCAAGGCAGCCTGCTCGTCCCCACCCTCCCAGTGAGGATTAGCAACTCATCCCACATCTGAGCCCAGTCTGGGTCTGCATCACACCAGCCCCAGGCTGTTCTGCCTGCCAAGCCTTGTTCGACATGCCCAGGAGATGTGACATGACAATATGCATGTTCCCCCACCACCCGGACTGTTCAAACAAGCCGTTGTGAGTCTATTACCCCCTGTGCACACATCCTCTTCCCCCTTCACCCCCAGATCTGTAGGGAAAAGCAGCTAGTCCCTTCAGAGAGCAGCCAGCTCCTCTGGACGTGCCTGCCTTCAGAAGCCTTTTTGTCCCTAACAATGCTGGCTGGTGGCTTGAAGGCACAGGCACCTCCATCTTCAAAGGAGCTTTTTCTTGGCAAGCCGGGGACAGAGCTGAGAGCTCCACGCCTGCCTCCCTTTCCAACAAACGAAAGAGCCTGTATTTGTAGTTAAAATTAGCGCCTCCCACTGTGCGGAAGGATCCTCCCTTTGGCAGGGAAGACGCCGGCCTCGGAGGCTGACCTCCACCCCGCTTCGGTGCCAGGCAGCTCACACTGTCTTTGCAGTGCTTGCAGCCCACCCTTGATGTCTGACTTGAAAGCGATCGGTTCGAGCTACAAGGAACAATGCTTTCTATTTCTGTCCCAGCTTCTCCAGCTTCGTTCCGCTTCTCTGGGCCCTAAGCAGGGCAGCCGTGCAGACAGCCTCTGGGATCCAGCAGCTCCTTCCAGGCCCGCACAACGTTGCCTGGCTGCATTGGTATCTGACTCAGAGCTGAGGGCTTGGCAGTGTGGGTGGGTAGGTGGCATGGCCTCCTTGGTCTCTGCTACAGACCCTCTGCCCACTCAGAGGATGCAGCTTTTGTACCACCAGCAAGAGCACAAAGAAAGCAGGGAGATGAAGCGGCATTGAATTCCCAGAGCATGTTCATGATGGTGAGCCACACCCCCTCAAACCGCTCTCGGGAGTGCTGAGTGGCAGTCGGGGCTGACCTCCAGGAGCCCGCAGGGTCCCACTCCTCACAAAGAGGGTGAAAGTGCCCACGGGAGATCCACAGAGAGGGACAGATGGAAGGAGTGGCTGGCTGCACAATGCACCACAGAACCTGGAATAAGCCTGCCTTGCTGTTATCTGGGGTTTCTCAGACTCCAAATGGGGGCATAGTTCCTCTGTCTGATAAATAATTGCTACAAAACAGGAGTGCTCTCATCTAAAACAACTTTTGTATTGGTTCTCAAGCGCACCCACCCACCCACACGCTGTTGCAGAAGGGTTAGAGCATTTCCAAGCAAGTATATTTACCTAGAGTTAAGAGTTTTGAGGAATCAGCTGCCAGGCTTCTGGGGAACCCCACTGTGATGGGTTTCTCCCAGGGTGCCACCTGAAACTGGGGTACCACTGAGCCACTCTGACCCACCAGCCTGGGTTCCCTTTACACTTTAGTGCTGTGTCCATCCTGACAAGCCCTCTCCCAGGCTCCAGCCTGCACTTTTACCAGCACTCATACAGGTAGGGACACACCAAGCTGCAGTTACATGCAAACACTGATCAGCTCTGCATGGAGAGGCTCCAGCTAAGGAACTTCCCAGCTACTCAGGTATGCACCCCTTTCTGGAGTGTAAACCCAAAATTATATTGTCTTGTGTCACACAGGAAACTGTATAGCATAAGCTCATGAAATTTGCCCTCTCCCTCAATGTGGAGAGGAAATATACAATAGATTTCTCCCTTGAGTTATATGACTCCCACACACACTGGTTTTAGATAAAGCAAAAACAAGTTTATTAATAATAAAAGATAGATTTTAAGTGATAATAAGGGATAGCAAACAGAACAAAGCAGATTACTTAGCAAATAAACAAAACATGCAAACTAAGCTTAATGTACTAAAGAGATTGGATATGAATAGAAAATTCTCACCCTAAGTGATGATACAAGCAGGCTGCAGATTTTTATGGGGCAAACTGCACTGGCTTATAGCTTGGAATCCCCAGGTGTTCCAGTTACAGGCTAAAAATCCCTTTAGCCTGGGTCCAGCACTTCCCCCAGTTCAGCCTTTGTTCCTCAGGTGTTTCCAAGAGTCTCTTTGGGTGGAGAGTCAGTGAAGAACCACAGTGATGTCACTCCCCTGCCTTATGTAGCTTTTGCATATGGCAGAACCCTGTGTTTCAAAGCTTCATTCCCATGCCAGTCAGTGGAAAAACACTGACATCCCAAGATGGAGACCAGCACCAGGTGACCTGGTCACATGTCCCTGTAGTGTCACAGCAGCCATGAGTCAGAGGCTGCTGCAGTGTCCTCAGGAAGACCCCCAGGTGCTTAGGCCTATTGTTCTCCCCTAATGGCTTATTAACCTGAATTGGCCCTTCCTAGCCAGTCATCTAGACTGAGAGACTTTTGCCTAGTGGGAATTCCTCAGGTGTAAACACGTTTGTAATACAGATACACAGTCAATATTCCTAATTTCAGATACACGCATATAAATAGGATAATCATAATCAGTAAATCATAACCTTTCCAATGACACCTCACGTGACTTATCTTGCATAAAATATATTATGATTATGTCATAATGAGAAGAAAAGGAGTACTTGTGGCACCTTAGAGACTAACAAATTTATTTGAGCATAAGCTTTCGTGAATGCATCCGATGAAGTGAGCTGTAGCTCACGAAAGCTTATGCTCAAATAAATTTGTTAGTCGCTAAGGTGCCACAAGTACTCCTTTTCTTTTTGCAAATACAGATGAACACTGCTGCTACTCTGTCATAATAAAATCACTGTGAAGAATATGTGGTGCAGTGTCACACCTCCAGGGAGTCCCACCTTCTGGCTAGCTGCTGGGGAACTTAGCTCTCAGATCCTTGCCCAAAGAAAGCTTCCTCAGACTGCTCCAAAGCTTATTCTTTTGCCTAATCCTTTATAGCTAACTTCAAGCGAAGCACATAAGCTGTAGTGACTTCTAGTGGGTCACCATTCTCCTACTTTCAGCAAAACTACTAATTATTTCGCATCATCAAAACATTTCTAGTCATAACAACGTGTCAGGGGTACGTCAAACCAAGGGCGCTATTCACTCACTCTCTTCCAGACTTGTTAACTTTCTGTCCCATCCTCCCATTCTGATTAACAAACTGCAAGGATGCAGCTGCCTGACCTTGCTTCACAAGGCCTAAGCTTTTCCTGGCTATGTGATGGTTGGTTTTCAGCTGGCAGCAGCTGACTGCAGCATTATCAGATTCTGGGGTACACACAGGGATGTCAATTTTGGGGATGCCTGTGGTCACGGCCCACAATGCTCCCCACCTGCCTGGCATTTGGAACAGAGAAGAGTGCTGTCAGCTTGTGAGCAAGCACCTCCGTCCAAGCAGGATTTACAGGATATGCGGGAACCACAGGAAAGGCTCGCAATGGGAGAAAGGAATGAGTCACAGTACAAAGCCCCAGCCCCTTTCCAGCTTTCAGAGCCAGGTGAGGGGATGGAACTGCCAGGGTTTAGGAGCCAAGGGAGTATGGACAGGATTCTGCTGCTCATGCCCACAGCAGTAATGCTTTAGTACCTCTTGTAGTGGCATGTGTCACCCTCAGAATAGCCTGTTTAACAACCCCCCTCCTCTGGAGTCCTTGGCCCAGTGTTCAGTGCTCAGTTCTCTCCCCCTGCCATTCTCACCATGCCAGTTCCCCTGCATTGTCCAGCTCATCTGTGGGCCGATGTACAGTGAGGGACTGGCACACCGAGGCTGCCTTAGCCATGCAAGCATTGTGGAGGCAGAGCTGTATGGCACGGCAATGTCTGATGCACCTGCCAGCTATTGAATCTATTGCCCCAACTCGCCACTTCTGTAAGTGACTGCTCCCCCCAGCCTGAGCCCCCAGACTAACCCTTTCCACTGCCTGCACCCCCCAGCTTGAGCCCCCAGATTAACCCTTTCCACTGCCTGCTCCCCCCAGCCTGAGCCCCCAGACTAATCCCCTCCACTGCCTGCACCCCCCCCAGCCTGAGTCCCCAGACTAACCCCTTCCACTGCCTGCACCCCCCAGCCTGAGTCCCCAGACTAACCCCCTCCACTGTCGGCTCCCCCCAGCCTGAACCCCAGACTAACCCTTTCCAATGCCTGCTCTCCCCAGCCTGAGCCCCCAGACTAACCCCCTCCACTGCCTGCACCCCCAGCCTAACCCCTCCACTGCCTATGTTTGAGGAGGTGTTTGATTCACTTCTTATTGGACAATAGCACAATGACATCAGCAATAACTTAGCCAGTAATCATGCAGTGAATTTAAATGAATATACTACTGCAATCCTATTGTTTACAGGGATGTCACATGCACTCACGGTCCCCTCGCACACGCAGACATGCTCTCTCTCACTCACACACTGCATGTGGTGCAATTTCACCTAGTAACACTGGTCCCAGTCCTGGCCATGCATTGAGGGGCAGGCCTCCATACCTCCGAGGGCCCCCCTGAGCCATCTGGGCCGGGGAGAGCCAAGGCCGCCAGCCTTAGAAAGCAGCGACCCCCACTGGCAGATTTTAGTGGGGGCCCGGTACAAGCCTCTTGCCACCTCCTCCTCAAAACTGACACATTGTAATAGTAAGGGGAGCAAGAGTGGGAATGGTTGGGACCTTCTCCATCTGGGAGCGAGGGAGCTTGTCATGGGAAACAATAGACACCATTAGCTCATCTATCTGTCCGGCTAGATGTGGTATCTTAGCACCAGAGTGATGGAAGTCACCCTTCTCCCGCACCTTGCCTCCCGAAGCTGCAGGCCCATTGACAGCCGCCACTCTGCTTCCCCGCTGTTCCTAAGCTGCTGCTGACAGTGGCAAGATGGCTCCATCTCTCACAGCGACGTCTGCGGCAAGGCATCCCTGGACTCTCCCCACGAAGGCTGCACTCCAGGTGAGTCCTGCATGGAGCTGCCTAGAGGGAAGCCAGTTGCTTTGCTTCTGAGCAGAGGAGAGGCCTGTGTTCCCAGGACAGGCCCTTGATACAGGAGTTGGTGCCCCACGGAGCGGCCCCATCCGCACTTTAGCAGAGAGGCATTTTAATTAATTGTCAACAATTTTTAACTCTATAGATTTAGCAGCGGTGCCTGAGCAAATGCTGTTTGAGAGATTAAATTCTGTTTGGATTAATGGCCTCTGACAGCTTTTCCGCCTTTGCAAACAAAGTGGGCTTGAATTTAATAAAACAGAGCGTGGGAAGCATTGAGCATGGAGAGCTGCTCCAGCTGCCAACCATGTCAAGCACACTGGGCTCCCAGACAGGAGAGCCTGCCATCCAGCACCCTTTGTGTGTGGGTGTCGGGGGGGGAGGGAAGGGCACCAGGGCAGGGATCTGAAATGGCTTCCCCCAAACCTCTCAGCCAACCTAATCTTTTTTGAAAAAGTAACAGATTTTTTAGATAAAGGAAATGCAGTGGATCTAATTTACCTAGATTTCAGTAAGGCATTTGATACCGTGCCACATGGGGAATTATTAGTTAAATTGGAGAAGATGGGGATCAATATGAACATCAAAAGGTGGCTAAGGAATTGGTTAAAGGGGAGACTGCAACGGGTCCTACTGAAAGGCGAACTGTCAGGTTGGAGGGAGGTTACCAGTGGAGTTCCTCAGGGATCAGTTTTGGGACCAATCTTATTTAATCTTTTTATTACTGACCTTGGAACAAAAAGTGGGAGTGTGCTAATAAAGTTTGCAGATGATACAAAGCTGGGAGGTATTGCCAATTCGGAGAAGGATCGGGATATTATACAGGAGGATCTGGATGACCTTGTAAACTGGAGTAATAGTAATAGGATGAAATTTAATAGTGAGAAGTGTAAGGTTATGCATTTAGGGATTAACAACAAGAATTTTATTTCTAAGTTGGGGATGCATCAATTAGAAGTAACGGAAGAGGAGAAGGACCTTGGAGTATTGGTTGATCATAGGATGACTATGAGCTGCCAATGTGATATGGCTGTGAAAAAAGCTAATGTGGTTTTGGGATGCATCAGGAGAGGCATTTCCAGTAGGGATAAGGAGGTTTTAGTACCATTATACAAGGCACTGGTGAGACCTCACCTAGAATACTGTGTGCAGTTCTGGTCTCCCATGTTGAAAAAGGCTGAATTCAAACTGGAGCAGGTACAGAGAAGGGCTACTAGGATGATCCGAGGAATGGAAAACTTGTCTTATGAAAGGAGACTTAAGGAGCTTGGCTTGTTTAGCCTAACTAAAGAAGGTTGAGGGGAGATATGATTGCTCTCTATAAATATATCAGAGGGATAAATACAGGAGAGGGAGAGGAATTATTTCAGCTCAGCACCAATGTGGACACAAGAACAAATGGGTATAAACTGGCCACTAGGAAGTTTAGACTTGAAATCAGACGAAGGTTCTAACCATCAGAGGAGTGAAGTTTTGGAATAGCCTTCCAAGGGAAGCAGTGGGGGCAAAAGATCTATCTGGCTTTAAGATTCTACTCGATAAGTTTATGGAGGAGATGGTATGATGGGATAATGGGATTTTGGTAAGTAATTGATCTTTAAATATTCAGGGTAAATAGGACTAATCCCCTGAGATGGGATATTAGATGGATGGGATCTGAGTTACCCAGGAAAGAATTTTCTGTAGTATCTGGCTGGTGAATCTTGCCCATATGCTCAGGGTTTAGCTGATCGCCATATTTGGGGTCGGGAAGGAATTTTCCTCCAGGGCAGATTGGAGAGGCCCTGGAGGTTTTTTCGCCTTCCTCTGTAGCATGGGGCATGGTTGACTTGAGGGAGGCTTCTCTGCTCCTTGAAGTCTTTAAACCATGATTTAAGGACTTCAATAGCTCAGACATAGGTGAGGTTTTTCATAAGAGTGGGTGGGTGAGATTCTGTGGCCTGCCCTGTGCAGGAGGTCGGACTAGATGATCAGAATGGTCCCTTCTGACCTTAGTATCTATGAATCTATCTATAAACCCCTGAGTGCCCAGTGCAGCACCATGGCCAAGCAAGTTGCAGCCTGAGTCCAGTCCCTTGTGCGGCCTTGTGAGCATCAGCCAAGCTGGCATCAGCAATCAGCACAGATCAGACACTGTTGGGTTTGCTTATTTTCTAAGCAGCAAACAGAGGAGATTATCCCAGGGAGATTCCACCTGCAGTGAGGTCACACAGACAAAGGCTAGGTGTACCTCCTGGAACACACTCTGCTGCACCCAGGGTTGGGAAAGGGCTCCAGGGGAGGGGATGATTTCCACTCCCCATGCTCCCTGTCAGCTCCCAGCAGCTGCAGCGTTCTAGCTGGCCCAGCAGGAGACATCCATCGCCCCTTTACACATCCACTTACCATCACAGTGCAGGGCAGCCCCTTCCTCGACTCTAGCACTGGGTCTGTTACAGGGGCACCTGATCGCCTGCTCCTCTCTCCAGTCCCATGATATTCCCAAGGGGCTGTGGGGCCTGCAGAGAGCAGAGCAGTAAAGGTGGGCCAGAGACAATGTCTGTGTGTAGAATGCTGCTTGGCAAAGGGCACAGAGCTGCCCCCTGCCTCCTTTCTGCCTCTCCTTGTCCGCTGCTCGGTCTCTGCCATCCCCCTGTGGCACTCACTGTGCAGCCCAGCTGGGAGAGGGTGCAATGTTGGAGTGTCAGCAATTTAATTCCATTGTTTCTCAACCTCGGTGCTTGCCAATTATGTTCTGCTCTGAGCCTCCAGCAGCTCCCTGAGTGGAGGCAGCATCATGGTTGCATCCTTCTGCCCCCTGTCACCAGCTGTTACTGCAGAGCCTGACAGGTACAAATGAAACCTAGGCTGGGCAGGACACAGTGCCCACACACCCTCCCACTGCCATCCCCCTCTCTGGCTTCGCTCGTCTCTCCAGCAGGGCATTGTTCCTCGCCCTGTGAAAATTGCTTGGTGCTGCTGGCAGTGTGTCTGAACAGGCATCAGGTGGAAAGCAATGTTCTGTCACGTTGTGCAACTCGTGTTCAGTGCCCCATCTCCCCATCTGTCCAGGCCCTGCCCAGAGCTAACAACCTGCAGTCCTGTTTAGTATCACCTCCCCCTCCCACACAGTACCAGTCGGCCTCCCAACCAATTCCAGAGGGGGCAAGAGACAGGCAAACTAGGAGGAGAGGGCTGAACTTTTCTCAGGTACGGGACCCAACCCAGAACCTTTCGGAGGTCTGCCCGTGGAGTAGGCGCATGGACATGTGATCCATCCATCCAGACTCCTCTGCCTCCAGCAAGATCCCTGCCCCTAAGCACACCCAACGCCCCCATACACACACACACATACACACACTCCTGCATCTCCTCCAAGATTTCACTGAGCACGGATTTTAAAATGCAGTTCAGTGTCTCAGCCATTTTGGAGTCATTATTCATTTCATGCCTGCTCATTTATTATGGGGCCTGCTTGCGCTCTAGCAGGTCCTTTTATGTTGATGTATTTGCAAAAGGCCTTCCTTTTACCCATCCCTCCTTAACTCATTCTTTTTCTAAAGGAAAAGGCCCCAGGTCTCCTGCTCGGGCGTTAGCTATGTCTAGTGCATCAGGCACCACAATGGGTTTCACAGAGGTCTGATGTTTCTCCCACGGCACTCCGCTCCTTTGTGTCGTTGCTGAAGAGCTCAGTGGCATACAGATTCTTGTGAAAGGTCTTTAATCTTCAGTACATTTCTCCATGGCATGGTGGGTCTGGCTGAACATTGCAAATGATATTCATTATGAACTGAGCCCCTTTTATCAGTTCACAAATTGCTCATGACTGAATCTTGGTTCCTGTTCATACATGAATTCCACAACATAGCTTGGACAAATCATTTTAAATGGCATTTTTAAAAAGAAGATCGATGACTAGTGAATTTTGACTAGAATGGGGAGAAATACACTTTTTCAGGTTAATAATCTTTTGTGCTAAAACTCATGCCATTTTGGTGCTTCTTGAATGTTTTCGAATGCTCCCAGAGATGGAATAATGCAACCCAAGAAAACAGAAAGAACCAGGCCAGCACCACCTTAGTCATAGTTTGACTTCTATATTCTGGGGTTGCACAGTTTGGGGGGGGGGACATGGGAGGGCATTGCCCCCTCCCAACTGCAAGCCTCAGGAAGGCAGCCTGAGTGTGCAATGTGATGAGTTCCGCAGAGGAGACAGGAGACTTCTCCCAACTTGCACCCCTGAGACAGGGAGTCAGAATTTTGTTTATAAACACAGTGATTCACAGGTGATTACGATAAGAAAGGGCTGTTAGGATGTTTCCTAAAGTTCAATGATCTGTTCCAAACTTGGTGAACTGCAAAAAGTAAGTTGCCTAAATGATAGAAAGTAATTGTAGATTTTTCTACAATTGTTTCAGTTGTTGTATTCAAAAAGTGGTAACAAAGTTATTAAGGACTGTCTACACTGTCACTTTACAGTGATGAAACTTTCTCACTCAGGGGTGTGAAAAAATACCCCCTCTCCCTTGAGTGAAACAAGTTTCAGCGCTGTAAAGTGCCAGTGTAGACAGTGCACCAGCGCTGGGAGCCGGGTTCCTTCTGGAGGTGGGTTTTTTAGAGCTCTGGGAGAGCGAGGTATTTCCAGAAGAGACAGGGAAGTGTTAGTGCCATTATATAAGGCACTGGGGAGACCTCATCTGGAATACTGTGTGCAATTCTGATCTCTCATATTTAAGAAAGATGAAATCAAACTGGAACAGGTGCAGAGAAGGGCTATTAGGATGATCTGAGGAATGGAAAATCACCTTATGAGAGGAGACTCAAAGAGCTTGGCTTGTTTAGTCTAACCAATAGAAGGCGGAGGGGAGATATGATTGCTCTGTATAAATACATCAGAGGATTAATACCAGGGAGCGAGATGAGTTATTTAAGTTAAGCATCAATGTGGACACAAAAACAAATGCATACAACTAGCCATCAACAAGTTAGGCTTGAAATTATGCAAAGGTTTCTAACCATCAAAGGAGTGAAGTTCTGGAGCAGCCTCCCAAGAGGAGCAGTGCGGGCAAAAACCTAACTGGCTTCAAGATTCGTATGACAGGAACTGCCTACAATGGCTGTGTGGCCCATCAGCGACTGCCTGTAGCAAACACCCCCCGCCCCCAATGTCTGGAGACCGGACACTAGATGGGGAGGGCTCTGAATTACTACAGAGAATTCTTTCCGAGGTGTCTGCTGGTGGGTCTTGCCCACATGCTCAGGGTCTAAGTGATCACCATATTAGTGGTCAGGAAGGATTTTTCCCCTGGATCAGATTGGCAGAGACCCTGGGGTTTTTTTGCTTCCTTTGTGGCATGGGCATGAGTCATGTGCAGGTTTAAAACTAGTATAAAATGGTGGATTCTCTGTCACTTGAAGTCTTTAAACCATGATGTGGGGACTTCAATAACTCAGCCAGCGCTCAGGGGTCTATTACAGGAGTGGGTGGGTGAGGTTCTGTTGCCTGCAATGTGCAGGGGGTCAGACTAGATGATCACGATGGTCCCTTCTGACTTCAGTAAGCATATCTGAGTAAGAATATACATTACAATTTTAAACCCAACCAGCTGTCCCATAAGTGACTTGCACCAAGATGTCAGAACCCGTTAGTATTAGAGCAGAGTGGGTCTAATTTTTTCTTCTTGATATAGGAATTAGATTACAGTGCTCCTTTCAGATAATTTCTATGTTATTAGCTGCAAAAAAAACCTAGAGTTTTCTGTTGCCTAAGATGGGCAGGCACGGAATTCCCCCCAACATGTGCAGCCCCATTGGCCGACTGGAGCCGCCCCCCCATATAAAGTCAAACTACACTTATGGTTGCACCCCCTCTCCATACCTTCCCCCTCGGGTCTTCAGGGTGGAGGAAGCCTGGTGTGATGGTCTCTGGGGGCGGAGAGAGCGCTGGCATGGAGGCTGCAGGGAGCAGAAATTGGTGAGACCACGGAGGATGTGATACTGAACCACAGCAGGGTGGCCCACTGGGGTGAGTCAGGGGGAGCAGGTGGCACTGTCTGGCCCTGCCACATGGAGCGTTCCTGAGCCGCCTGGCATTGCCACTCGCCCTCCCCGAATGTTCATCCGGGCATGCCCCATAGTTTGAAAACCCCACTGGTATACAGTTTGGGGAGCAACGCCCCTACATGCCCCAGTCTTCACCCATGCTCAGCACTTTTATTGGAAAGGAGCTAAATTCACTCCGTACACAGGATCTGGTGAGATGTGCTGCACCCCGCTTCCAAATAGCCACAGACTGTAAGGCCAGGAGGGTACCATTAGGATCAGTCTGAGCTCCTGTCTATCACAGGCCACAGACTCTCACTCTTGATTCCTGCAGCCACTCCACAACTTCTGGTTAGGTAGAGCATATTTATAGAAAGAGACATCCAATCTTGATTTAATTGGCTGCAGGTGATGGAGTTGTTCCAGTGGTTAATTACGCTCCCTGTTAAAAATGGATGCCTTATCTCTATTTATCTAGATCCAACTTCCAGACATTGGATCTCTTTCTGCCTTCATCTGCTACATTAAAGAGCCCTCTACTATCAGAAATTGCTTCCCCGTGGAGGTCTGCACAAATCATGATAACCTCTCAACCTTCTCTTTCATAAGCCACACAGATTTAGCTGCCTCTTTCACTGTCAGGCAAGTGTTCCTGACCTCAAAACATACATGTAGCTCTTTACTGAACCATCTTCAATTTTTTTGCTTCATTTCCAATGTGGAGCCTAAAACAGGACACTGTGGAACGGTCTCACCACAGCCATGTACCGCGGCAATCCCATGTACATCTGCTCCGATCCATCCAAAAGACACAGTTGTGACAGCATCACACCGGGAGCTTGAGTTCACTGAACTTAGGTGGTGCCGAGACCTTGTGCTGGCTCTCTGTCTGCACGGAGGTGAATTTCACCCCAAATATCTGCAAATCTGCTTTTCTAGTCTTTGGCCAGCTCAGTTGTTGCACCTTTGATTAAAAATCAGATAGCCAGTCTATGGTTGGTGCCTTCAAAGGACACTCGCTGTTCCTCTGTCATTTGCTATATGAAAGTTTGTTAAACTTTGTTAAGTACAAGAAGGGCCTGGTTCAACTCGCACGCTGATTGTAAATCAGGGAACACTCCAGCAGAGAAACAGGCTCTGAAAATCTGGATCCTTTCTGTTGCTACATCCGAGGCCCACAGCAATACCAAGGAGCTCTATTAACCCTGTGCACAGCTCTGTCCACATGGCTGTGTTGCTTCTAACTTATGTCCCTGTTTTTCTCTGTCCCCTTGTTGTCTATGGAACAAGACCTCTGACTCCACTTCCACTGATCAGGATACATAGAGGGCTGAGACAGACCCCTTTGCTGTGTGTATCTTGCCATAGCTGCTTTTGCTGAGTAGGTCACATAGTGCTTCCCAACTGGCAGATTTAGACCATCTCAACCGCATGTCTCCTCCTCTTCGGTTGCACTAAAAACATTGACCTGCCCTTCGTACCATCTGAGCTCTTCTCCTTTGCCATTGTGACATTTATTTCTATGCTCCTTGTATTCTGTGTGTACATGTGTAGGGGAGCCCTCCACAGGGCGGCAGGAACAGCTGCCATTTTGTGCTGCGGTTCCGATGTAGAATGCTAGCGCAAGCCATGCAGCATGTGCTCGCTCTCGCACTGAGCTTACGTTTGTGCTTTCTTTGCTTTCCTCAGTCAGATATCAAAGGCATCTGGACAGACCGCATGTGCTCTGCCCTTTGTGCACTGGTGAACATAACTGTTCTGGATGGATTGGATCCCATCGCTGGGCAGTAACACACCCAGCATATGCTGAGATCACACTTGGCCCTTCCTCAGTTCAGAGAGTATAATACTGAACAGTGAGGCTCTGAGCTGCAGCGGAGTTCGGGCTGGTTGATTGTTTTAAAGTGGTCATGAAGGGGTTAGCTGGGTTATTCACAGTATTATGGGTTGGAGGCATGCTCCACCCCGCCCCTGACTAAGCAACTTCCCTGCAGTCCTGAGAGCAGACTTCGTTTGGTTGCACAGAGCATTATCTTAACAAATTTGATAATGAGAAAAAACATAGAAATGGCAATGTAAAGGAAAGTGGAGGGGTTTAATGCAAAAAATGAAGATTGGCAGCAATATACTGAATGACTGGTCCACTATTTTCTCGAGATTAGAGATAAGGACAACCAAAACTCCTAGCAGCACTCTTTAGCCTCCTTCATTGGCCCTCCACTTGATCCTTCTCCTTTTGGTCCTCAGAGGGCTGCTGCTGGTGATGCCCCACCAGGAGGGGTCCCTTTGAGGCCAAGGCAAGAGACCGACATGGCAATGCTGAGCAAGTGAGGTCCTAAAGCTGAAACTCATGTTTCCCAGGACATTTCCCCAGCCCCTTCTCTACATCCCAGCTGAGTGAAGAGCATGGCGGGATGGGCAAGCTGGCTAGCTGAAATAAAAACAATCCCCAAAGCTACGACGAAATCCAAATATTTACTGAGGTTCAGGGAACGTGGGGATGAGTAATATCTTGGGGTGTTTGCCCAGCTGACAAGGTGCCAAACTTCTGCATCTCTGTCAAGGAGCCAAATTGTTTGATGCTTTGAGCCCACCCAAGCCCTGGGCACTTTGCCTGGCTCTGGAGATTGTCCTGTATGTTTCAGTGAGTTTCTTCCCCATGAAAGACACTGGGCGGCAGCCATAGATGCTGGTTTCCATTTGCCCATGGGAGACGGACAGCATGACCAGTATCAGGGCAAGCTTCCACGTTGCTGCAATATGCCGAGTGCTAATGTAACACCAACATACCCCAGTCGTCAGCAGGCGGGATTGAACCTGGGACCTCTGGAGCTAAATGCATGAGCCTCTACTGCATGAGCTAAAAGCCATATAGCTCTTAGCTAAGACTGTAGCAGACTCCTTCATCTCTAAGTGGTCTCGGTGCCATTAGAGGGGACAGAGCACCATACCCAGGAGGTATATGGATTACACTAAACTGGGCCAATTGGGTGGTGGCTTTTGTGGTGTGGCTTCTCTTACATCAATGATTAGATCAATTAGAGTGTGGAACAGTTTCCCAACCCAAGGAGCGGAAACCCCATTGCTTGGGCCATATAAATCTAGGCAGAGCAAAAGAGCGAGCTCACACTAATGGACAGTCCTGCACTGTCCCCTGCGAAGGATCTGAAATATATTGGGATCAATATATCTTCTCCACCTCTAATTTCCATGACTGACCAGCTGAGATCCCACAGGCCAGCCTACAGCCATCAGAGTTACCCTGAGATTGTTAACAAACAGCAGCTAACATGGAACCAGCAGCCTACAAGGTTCTGCAAGGATCTTATTGCCAATCGCCTGAGCCCATCACTGCTAATATTTCAGGTCTTAGGGCCAGATGTTCACAAGAGCTTGGCACCTTCTAGGCCCCGGGGATTTGGAGCCTTTTTGAAAATTTTGCTCCTCTTCTGGATGCTGAGGTCTTTGGAAACGTCGGGTCCAGATGGCCATACTCCACAGAACTGTGCACAAAGAAGCCTCATCCAGCTGTGACACATTTATAAATTTTGTACAGGGTAAGATGAATGACTTGAATTTCACACTAATATTAAAAAGCTTTATCAAGTCACAGAAGCTGCTCCTTTCCCTTGCATACATGCCACCCATCTTAGACATGTGAGCATGGGCTATGCAGTTTGGAGGAACTCGTTTTTAATTGGTCTGTAATATGGATATTATAGAGGTCCGGAGGCAGCTGCATTCCCACCCCTGTGCCACTCACAATCCACACCTTGCAGAGTCCAAACTCATGGCCTTCCTGGGGTTTGGCTTTCTGAGTGAATCTATGAATAATAACATCATATAAAGTTCAGCTGAAGCCTTCTTCCCAGATTGTGTTCCTGCCTCAGGACTGTTCAGCCCACAGCCTAGATCCTCTCTTCCTAGAGAGCTGCTTCCACCTCCTTAGCTGGGTGGGGCAATCAGCCACCCGCCTCAGTGAGTCAGTAGAGCCCATTTAGCTTTTCCCAGTAAGGTTAACACCTGCCTCCATCTTGCAAAAGCAGACTTTATACAGGAATGTGTATGGGATTTTTGAAAATGAAAGGGCATTGCTAGCATTTGCAGTTACATCATGGCACCTGGCATCCCTTGACAGCTGTTCTGGACTGAAATCATGGCAGCTGCTAGTTACCAGAGCTTCCAGGTGCCGAGAAAGGACCTCAGGTGGAGATCACTGTTACCCTGTGTGAGAATCCCCCCAGTTACCCATTCATTTAGACATAGCTGTAAGGGAAAACGCTAAAGGGGTTCATCCCAGTGAGACTAGTAGAGGCCACAAAGCAATTTCTCTAGGATTCACCCCATTAGACTTGGCTGAACATCCTAGTAGCTTTGCTGCATGGCAGGCTACTGGCAAACTCCCTGGGATGATAGGCCTAGACCCTCAGAAGCAGTGTCAGAGGCAGTGTTTCAAGGCCTGATAGCCCCTAGAAACACTGGTAGAGTGTACAGGGCACGTTCCCCTCAGAGCCTGGGAAGGTTGGAGGAGTGCAGCAGAATTTAAGAAGAGCGTTTCATGCCGTGGCGCTGATTGAGCATTGGCCTGCTAAACTTAGGGTTGTGAGTTCAATCCCTGAGATGGCTATTTAGGGATCTGGGCAAAAATTGGGGATTGGTCCTGCTTTGAGCAGGGGGTTGGACTAGATGACATCCTGAGTCCCTTCCAACCCTGGTATTCTATGACTTCTATGACTTCTGGGACTGAGCAAACTCGAACCTATCTGCAAAGCTTCTGGACTTCTCCAGCTGCTCTCACACACCTGGAAATTCGTCACTAGTCAGTAACGATGCTGTTTGCTCCTCTCCCTTCCAGAGCAGCGAATAGAGCTGGCAACAAGTTTAGAACTCATCAGTCATGCGATTGATTTCACGACTTCTTCTCCTGGCACAATGTCTATGAACACATCACCACTTTTTCAGATTGAGTCACTATTCCAAATTATCCAGATGACCTTTTCACCAACCTTGGACCTCTGCAACTTACTATTCAAAACTGGAATCCAGAATTCAAATTGTGTCACTTAGCTGGGACTGGTTATAAAAATGACACCATATTGAGTTTGTTAGGAACACAGGACTGGAAGAGATCTCCTGGATCATCGCATCCAATTACCTAGTACAACAGGCAACCCCATCATACAATCACAGTTATAAATTTATCAAGATCCATCTTAAAACTAGTTCGGTGGATCATGGACTGTATGAGTGTAACTTTTATAATCTGGTATCTGGTGTGAAAAGTCAAGGAAAGTGAATTTAAATGTGCTTTCTGAAAGTCCTTGAGTGTTTCCACATAAGAGTGACTTTTTGTGATCTCTTGTGCGAGTAAAACTCAATTGCACAAACGTTTATGGGAAGGAAACATAAAAGGATAAGCCAAAACAAATTTTTATTCATAAGCAAACAAATAGGTAGAGAAGGTTTTCGTTTTGGTTTGCTTTGCAATAATCACCCAACTCTGCTTGTGTAATTAGCACACGTGTGTGTTTGTGTGTGTGAGGGGAGACACTTGTTTACACTTCAGATGCATTGTGTTAACTCATTTCTCGCTGTAGCACATCACTGACTTACCAGCGCAGTGCCTCCTGCTGGTCGTCTTGGGAATTAGCTCTTCAGCCTCTGCTGGCTAGTGTCTTGCCTGCCACAGGCCCCATGTCCCTCCTGGGCCCCGGTGCCCCTTTACCTCTGGGTTCTGCCCCAGAAGTACCCCCACACTCTGGGACTCCCCTCAGGAACCCCCAACCCTCTAAGCCCACCTTGAGTCAGTGGCTACTGCCAGTCATCATCTAGCCCCTGCTCACTGGGGCAGACTGCAGTCTGTAATGGCTACTCATCATTGGCAAGGGATTAGGACCAGCTACCTCTGCCTATTCCCAGGCTGCACCTCTGTAGCCCCAGTAACTTTGTAGGCCTTCACCAAGGCCTGCAGCCTCAGGGGTTACCAGGCTGGAGCTCCCCTGCTCCTCTTGCCCTTCCCCAGCACTGCTCTACTCCAGGTACCTTGCTCCCAGGCAGTGATGGGGCAGGCAGGCAGTCGGCAAGAGGCTGTGGAAAGGAAAGCTAATGCAGCAGCAATATGGCTGCAATGGTGCCCAAGGGAGGAGAAACATATTCCAGTGATAAGCTTTTTCAAATAATTTTAAACTCTTTAATATACTTTCCCACAAGGGCTAGAGCACAGGCGAGGGAGGTGCAGAACTCAGCAAGGAAAGGACGGGCTACTCTTTCCTTATCTGATTAGCACACACATTGCTACAGTAACCGGCAGCGTAGCACTGAGGACAGGTGGAGAGCACAGTGTGCCAGTCTCTGATCTGAGGTTCAGTGGGGTAAATCTGCAGTAGCTGCACTGATCTCATGGGAGTCACTCTGGACTTTCAACAGTGAAACAGAGAGCAGAACCTGTCCCGATATTTCCCTGCAACTGGCAGCTTTTGCAATTATGAATCCATCTTTCTCTAATGGAACAAGCCCCAGGCCAGTGACACAGACAGAGGAGGAAGAGGAGGAAAAGCCATAGTTCCTGACAGAGCAGAGAAGCGGTGAGCCAGCATCCAGGCATTATGATCTTTGTGACTGGCCCTAGCTCCTCAGACACTGCTCTCCTGCCAGGGCTTCTGGGAAAAGCCTTTACAGCTATTCACATACTCCCAACCTGCATCATCCAGCTTGCTGGTGGACACCAAGCCCTTTTCATTGATCTTAGATCCCCTTCCTCTGTAGGGAAAGTGTCACATTTCTGCTGGGGATTCTGGAACTTGGCAGGTCCCAGGAATGCCTCCTGCTCCCTGTGACTATGAATCTCCCTCCACTGGCCTTTCCTTCACGGCTGGATGTAGATCTCTCAGACCTGGTCTCACTTTTCTCATCATCTCCTTGAATTATGCCCAGCACTTCACATTGTGTTGTAGTGGGCCAGGGTCTAAAAGTGCTTTTTACAAAAACATAGCAACACCTTCCTTGTCCAAAGACCTGTGAGATTTTTTGAACTGTTCGCTCCAACTGTTCACTCTTTGTGGTTAGTAGATTCATAGATTCAAAGACTTGAACGGACCATGATGTCCATCTAGTCTGACCTCCTGTACAACACAGGCCAATGGTCCCTGCACTAGAGGGATCTCTTCTCTATTCTCAAAAAGAAAAGGAGTACTTGTGGCACCTTAGAGACTAACAAATTTATTAGAGCATAAGCTTTCGTGAGCTACAGCTCACTTCATCGGATGCACGATGTAGCTCACGAAAGCTTATGCTCTAATAAATTTGTTAGTCTCTAAGGTGCCACAAGTACTCCTTTTCTTTTTGAGAATACAGACTAACACGGCTGCTACTCTGAAACCTTCTCTATTCTGCGAGTGATGCTAGGAAGCCCAAGAAGCTGTGGTTAAAGTAGAGCAGGTTTTTTGGAAACAGACGTTCAATCTCGCTGCAGAGCAATGAGGATTTCACCACTTCCCTTGATAGGTTGGTCTAATGGTCAACTACCATCACTGTTAAAAAGTTGCATTTTATTGCTAAACTTTTTGTTCCCCCCAACTTCAAATTCCAGCCATAAGATCTTGAGTCAACTTAGTCACATGGCATTGTTTCTGTTTCCCGATTGGATGATTGAAACATTTTAGAATAACAATTCACAAACAACAAATAGCTAAAATTCTTCTTCATGCACATCCCATCACTCACATGTGAAAATGGGCATTTGGATGACAAACGGTCAGTCCCAAACATTAGTGTGAACAAAATATTCAGGAATAGAAAATAAAAATGACCACAGACAGGCTTAAACTAAGCTGCCATTTGGAACTGACATGAAAAGTCAAGATCACTATTTGGTCAGGATTTAACCAGCCCTTGGTCTAGCTTTGAAAGGCAGGTTGGGAAAATGTTCCAGGATGGCCACTTTGATGGGCTTTTTCTTCCACCATGTCTGAGGCCTGATGGGAAATGGGGAGGAGCCCAGCCGCTTGATGGACACAATCTCTTCCCTAGTTCTTGACCTGCTGTGCTTGGAGAGCCAGGAATAAGGCTGCCCCTGTGGAATGCAGTGAGATCAGTGAATCTCTGCAGTGCTGCTTGTTGATCATGGCTAACCCTTCCTTATTTTGGCACCAGTTCAAGTCGGGTTTGGATTGTTACATTTTCTTCTGTGGTTTTGGTTTTAGTTCATTTGTATGTTCAATGCTCAGCAGTAGATTTGTTTCTCTGGCTTTTCCCATGGTAGTTTATGAAATCATACAAAATCAGTGCATCCAAAAGATGCTGATACATAAAACAATAATCCTATTCCACAAACAATAAAAAGAGGTAAAATTCAATATACAGTGCTTCCAAATAACTTCAGAAGCAATTCTCTATTTATCGCCCTGTTTATTTATTATATCGTGTCAATAAACCCTTATCATTTTCATTTGTCAACAAATCCATCTCTGGAGTGATGTTCTGCTGCTCTCACTGGTACCCTGAAGACCCCCACAATATTGCTCATCATGCTACCAGAGTCAGCCCTTAACAGCCCAGGTCTTGCAACCCAGATCATTTCACCTCCAGAGACAGCTAATGAGAGGCACTGAATTGATATGCATGGTACAGAACAGACACTGCACACATGCTGGCAGTGAAAGCTTCTCCCAAATTTTCTAGCAACCAGACCCTCCCCTCTCTGGTGACTGCTTGGAAGCCTGTGCAAAGTGAGATGGTGGCTATCAGGCCAGGTGTTGCATCATAAAATAAGATGCTTAATCCCCTTTTTGAAGACTCTCAGCAGAAAACTGAAGGAATGAATGTGTCTTGGCATGTTAGGTGCCTTCTCAGCCCTATAAAGATCATCCTCATGACAGTAACGAAAGCATGACTATGCTAACGCGCTGGTGTGATGTCAGTATGAGAGGTACTAGGATAACACCATTTTAAACCTCAAAGCATGCCCAGTGAGGGCTAGCTATTTCCAGAAGCTTGCAGAGACTCAGCCTGATTGGAGAACTGGTCCAGGTAATAAGAACTGCTGGGCTTTCTCGCCTTTTGCTGTGATAGTATTAGGGCTTGTGATGAGACACAGACAGTTCTGTGCCCATGCTGTAGAGGACAGTGTTGCTCATACACACCAGCATGCGGGGGATGCTTGTTCCCCACTCAGATCAGTGTGTACCCCATCCACCTGCAGACACTTCAAGCTGCATCCTGAGGCAATCCCCTAAGACTTCCCCCCGCCGGAAAGATGGCTCTCAGAGCTGATATGAAGAGATAGTGCTGGCAGCCATTTGCAGTTCACAACATGACAAGTTTTACTGGTCCTACACAACTCAGGAACAAGGCTATGTATTGCTGAGCACCATCTACTGGCACCTGATCCATTATTTGCATCTATCCAGACCCCTCATGTACAGAACACCCCTCCAATAGGTTGAATCCCAGATTCCATGGCTCCTGGAGAGGAAAGGGAGCAGTTTCCAAGGCCATGGGACACTGGAAGCTCCCTGAGTTGTGACTCAGTTGCCCCAGGGGCTGCCTTTGGCTGGATTGGTCCTGAATGATCTTCTCCACCCCACAGCTTCAGACACTGAAACACACCAGTGAGAGACAGCTCCTAGGGGATCCATGTCGGGTTTTACAAAGGATGCTGGGAGAAGAGTGTTAATTCTGTGTAGACATCCAGCAGGCTAGGATAAATCCAATAAAACTTCTCCTCTTCTCCCCCAGCACTGAGTCTCCAGGCAGCAATTCCGGGTGGGTACTCCAGGGCCTGTACATACAGTAATTACAGCCCAGAAACAGTCACCTCTGCATCCTCCAGGAATGAAATGTGGCAACTCAGCAGCTGAATCAGCTATAAAGTCCTTCCCAGTGAGCTATCAAAAGGGAGCAGCTTTTTTTCTTTTCTCTCTCTCTCTTTTTTAATAAAACTGTGTTTATGATGGTGGATAAAACATTTTTGTCGTCCTTAATAAAACACCCTTTATTACCAATCAAAAATGAATAGCGACAGGATAAGCTATATATCAAAGCACAGCTTGGACATTGGGCATTTTAAAAAAGCAGTGCTGATGCTGGCTGGTGCTGATGGGGGAATACATTTTACATTGGAACATATTTTAAAATAGCTGGACTTAACCCCATGCGTGGGTTTTAAACTCTTCCAAGGTGATCCAAGCTGGTTGATCGATATTAGAGCAAAGAAAGTGGCCATCTGAAGAAGAAAGGTGATGGGAGAGGCGTGATCAGAGGAGGTCATCTTCAGGGGAGCTTTGTCTGAGGGATCAAGAGAGGGGTTCATGGTTAAATCAGAGCAAGGAGTTGGGTTTGTTCCAAGTTTTCCTTGTCTTTGGAAAATTAGCACAAAATGTGGTCCAAGAATCCTGCAATGGAAATGAGGAGGCTAATTCCCTGCAGTGTTCCTGTAAATCCCACTCATCCTCTGCATCTTTGGGTATCTAAATACCTTGGTCTTCAATAAACAAGCCATGAGCTGAAATTAGTTAGTGTGAGTTATTCGTGTTTATGAATATCAAATATAGCAGAAGAAATCAAGTTTCATTATGTTCTTTGGGAAATATTTCTGCCACAAATAATTGGACCACCTCTCATTCTAAAGTAACTGCCAATTGGTTATCGCCTGAGCCCAGAATGTCCATTCAAAGCCAGATGGGAGCAGCAGCCTCCAAAGGGCCTCGACTCCAGAAGTGATAGGAGGGCATACAGCGGGTGCAGGATCAAGGCCTGAGTCATTTGCACAGAACACTTGGTCTGAAATGGCTCTTGGCTCATTCATTTTCCTGATCACTCACAAATCATCTTCACTCCCTTCAGGTCAATAATCCTTCTAAGCATGATTGCTCTTTAGGGAGCACTAACTGACAAAGTTCGTCTCTCCTCACCAGCTCGGGCACGTCATGCATATTTCTTCATTTCCTTAGGAAAACGATGAGATCCAGGTGAGATCCTGGTGGGCTGTGTTCATCTCTGAGGAGCCAGAAGATTACCCAATTCCCCTCTAATGACTAACGGCTTGTGTGTCTGGTAATTAAAGCCCAAGCTGCTCTCTGAGTCTGGGATCATATTGCAGCCATTGGCCCACATGTGTAAACTGGCGGCTTCTCAGTTTATCTCTTTGATGTGCTTTAGCTGCAGCAGGAAAGCCTGTGCGCAAGGCAGAGAGGCAACCCACACGCTCATCCAGTAGTGCATGGCCCTTATCAATCATTCACCAGCCTCTCTGTCTCTGCTCCAGTCAACGGGCGTAGCAGAGGCTGTAACGCAACGGTGCCTGAGTCAATAAGCACCTGCGGTTATGTATTATTCTCCTTGCAAGGATGTACAAACCTGTAACTACAGAAGTGAAACCTCAGAAAGAGACAAAACACAAACTCAGCTGAAAAATGAACTTCTAGCAAAGCAGCACTGCCAGTGGGATGGCGGCTGAGCTGTTTGTGCGTGGAGTCCACCCTGAGCAGCGTGTTTGGGCTGTAGATCTGAGACCTCACCAGGCAGGACGTGCCAGCATTCAGAGTTCAGGTCTGCCAGTGTACGTATGCATTGCCATGTGGCCTTTAATGACCTGATCACACGCTATGTCTCAAACAATACAACATGCTAGCATACATTATTTCTTGCAGCCGCAGATGTACACATCCAGCAGCACCGGAAGCTCCCTAAAAGTGTGGGAAGGGAGGAACTGGTGCCCAAACCTTGGCCCTGCCCCCCCGATTCTCCACCTTTGTTCTGCTCCTTCCCTGAGGCCCCGCCCTTGCTCCATCCCTTCCCACAAGGCCCCACTCCTGCCACACTTCTTCCCCTGAGGCCCTGTCCCCACTCACTCCTCTCCACTGCCTCCTGTTGCTCGCCCTTAAGGCAGATAAAAAGTGATGGAGCCTTGGCCCTGTGGCTCCCCCCCCCCCGCCCCATTCCAGGGCTTCTGTACACATCTTGTAATCTTGTAGTATCTTGTAATAACTTTTCCATTCCTGATCACTCACGGGGCTTCTCTGTCTCTGTTGACTTAAGGCTTTTCAGCTGAGATGTTTGCTTACTTTTGCAGTGGGTGTTTTGATAATGTAGGCCCTGAGGCTACAAACACTGGTGCGGGTGAGTAACTCTGCATGTGCAAGTGATCTCCTTGAACTCAGTGAGGCTACTTGCAAGCACAAAGTTCATTGATTCTTAGATTCTAAGGCCAGAAGGGACCCCTGTGATCATCTAGTCTGACCTCCTGTATAGAACAGGCCAGAGAACTTCCCCACAATAATTCCTAGAGCAGAGCTTTTAAAAAAACAAGCTATACCAGGGTGTCTCTGCAGGTTCAGGGCCTTGGTCAGTAATCAGGAACTATACATTTTCAACCTTTCCAAGGTGCCAGCCAGGGAATGAGATGTGGGAGGTAAGATCTTCTATTGGACTACTTCTGTTGGTGAGAAAGCTCGAAAGCTGATCTCTCTCACCAACAGAAGGGGGTCCATTAAAAGACATGACCTCCTCCACCTTGACTCTCTAATATCCTGGGACCAACATGACTACAACACCACTGCCTACATTCAGTGGATGAGTCAGTTTGCTACAAAGCAAGGTGGCCTATATACACCAGCAACTTGTCACTTTTCCTCTCTGCTTAGCACATTATCTACAGGCAGATAGTTGTGTAGGCCTGTCATGGGCTCGGCTTGCTAGGCATATCCCAGTACCCTGTCCTACAAGAGGCTATATTTGTATCTAAGACTATAGGAAAAGATGTAGATATTAGACAATGGGCTTTTGTCACAGCTCTACACCCAGCCCCTGGGATGCATGGGATTGGCCCCCAGTCCCAGCTCCATTCAGAGTCCTCTTCACAGATTTTGCAGGGGAAGCAGAGTGTCACCAGAATTATCCTGGTAGAAACAAGCTAGTAGAAATAGTCATAAAAGTCTGACTTTACCTGGATGTGCAGGTGCTTTTGCAAGGCTATACAATCTGCGATAAGGCAGCGAGATTTAGAACAGCCATTGGATCACAGCAGTGTCCCTCAGTTTTAGATAGTGGATACACATTGAAAATTATTTAAAACCTTCTGCAGTTGATTTCAATGGGAGTTAGACACCTAAATGCCTTTGAAGATCTGGTCCTTAGGCCCCAATCCTACGAACCCCAACACCGGTGCTGAACTTGGCTTTGGTGGGAATCCTCACGTGTAAAGCTAAACCTGTGTTTAGGGTTTGCACTGTCGGGGACGCCCCCGGGCATGGACAGCAGTAAAACGACTCAAGCAAGTCAGAGCTGAAAGGTCAGACCCATGATGTAGAGCAAGCTCTGCCTCTTGAATAAGAGCAGTTAAATAATGTCGCTAAGAGCACAGTAGTGAGGGAAGATAACGATAATTAAGTACTACGGTTGTGATCCATCTGACAGGCAGAGAATAAGCGATCAGGAGAATTTTTTAATAAAAATACAACTCCTTCAGGATTTGAACTTGCTACTTAACACAGATACTGTTGGCACAAAATTAAGTTAAAGTCTTTCATTAAGTACCACACATAGGAATTCCAAGCAGGGCTCAGTTAGCTGAAGGAAGGAGCCCTGTTCTGTGAATGCCACAGAAACAACTGTAACCTACTGAGAAATAGTAATACAAGATCATCTCCATAAAGACAACAGAATGCATCAGGAATGCCCTACATGGCTCCTATCACCACCTACATACAAAGTGTCAGGAAAACAAACCTTGCATTTAAATTCTTTGATTAAAGGAGTGTGACTCTCTTTGTTAGGTGAAGAATATTTGCAGGTAAATATATAATTAAACCTTGCAAACAGCAGGATCCATTTGAGCATGAGAGGAAAAAAAAATGAGGAATTTTTAATAACAATACAAATCTAACTTGACAGAATGAGCAGGCAGCACTATTCCATCCATTAGTAAACACTCCTGCAAATGGACAGGTGTTAAATTAGCCACTGGAGGCTTCCAGGAGGCTCCTTGATTGTATCAGAAACATGACAAGAATTACAAGTAAAAAAATGAATTTTAAAAATAGAACAGCTCCAGGTCAAATTTTGTGCCTGGGTGTAAGCCAGTGATTAATTGATCTCACTGACTACAAGGTGACTCTCTTCTGTACTCTATTGTGGGAGTCAGATATATGAGAAATGTCACACAGATGAACTTCATTTAATCCAGGCAGTACCCACACTTATCCTACTGGCTGTCTGGTAAGAAGCATGGGACCCTGCAGGTTTGCCACAACTTAGGAAGGTTAAGTAGAAATGTGGGGATTCACAGCTGGGCTGAGGGGCACTTTTGAATGCACCCCTCAGCACACGTGCTGGGAAATCCCACCTAAAATTCATATGTAGAGTTGCTGCCATCCAGTCTCTCTGCCCCATCCACTCTTCTGCCATTTGGATTGAAGGTAGGGGAGGTGATATCTTTCATTGACCAACTTCTGTTGGTGAAAGGTGCAAGGTTTCAAGCTTCTTCCTCCAGTCTGGGGAAGGTAGCCAGAGGGTCATTTGAATCCATCAGAGTGAATTTGGATTTAAGGCAGTTTTGAGCCACTTGTGGTTGGTTGCTGAGCTTGTTACATCAGAGGGTAATTCAACCAAACATCCAAAAGATGACATCCATTCATTTGCATCTCACACTTCCAATAGTTCCAGTACTGGACCTAGGGGTTTGGGGTTCCCCTTTAATGTGATACCAGTTGCATTTCAGGACAAGGGCCTTAGGGTTATCAGACTCTGCATCCATTATAAATCCACCTGGCTGTTTAAGCCCAAGCAAACAGTGGCAAAAGGAAATTCAGCCTAAACAAATACGAGGATGAAAGACATAGCTGCATTTTTTTTCCGTTCCTTTCTAATTAGAATCCCTGCTGTGTGTGTTTTCTTCTTTGATATTCAGAAGCATGAGAATCTCCAGGAGAGGGAGTAAGGTCCTTTCTCTTTACTGTCTGGATTTCTGGCTTCTACAAATGAAAGCCCAGCATGTCTGACTTGTGCATCAGCTAAGAGCTTCTGCGTCTTATGGGCATCCAAAACCCTATCAAAGGTAACTCCTACTGTTCCATCCATTCCTTCTTACACCCAGCTTCTTCTGCATACTCCATGAATTACCATAGCCAGCCAGGGATCACTTTAGAGGGGCTAGATTCCACCATCTGTTGCAAAAAGAAACAGCTATGGGTGCTTTTTGTTTTAGCTTGTTTTGCACAATTCCAAGCAAGCAGCAGGAGGGTTATTCCATGTAACCCCCGGGGCAGTTGCCCTTTAGGA
Organism: Dermochelys coriacea; assembly: GCF_009764565.3. Classification (NCBI taxonomy): domain Eukaryota; kingdom Metazoa; phylum Chordata; order Testudines; family Dermochelyidae; genus Dermochelys; species Dermochelys coriacea. The sequence continues at coordinate 4,450,593 of NC_050082.1, read as the reverse complement.
TTGTACATAGGCTGTAGACACATGGATGGATTTGGGATGGGAGATTGGTGGCTTGGATTGGGCAAGCAGCACTGTTTCATAGGCATAATTGGCACACAATATTTATTACCACTGATGCAGAGCACTTAATTATATAAATATCCAGCTCTAGATGAGAGAGCAGGAAAACACCACAGGGCTGGGGCTCAAAGATCTGGAGAAAGACAAGAGCCATGGAGATACAAGGGGTTTCATCCTGGGGGTGCAAGCCCTTGGAATTGTCTCCCCAGCCACTGCCTGCAACCCCAGCATTCAGCCTGGCGGCTCTCGTTACAGCTAAATCTTCCTCATGGTCCCTGACCCCCCCCTCCCCCCCAAGCCGGGATCAACAGGAGTATTTGGCTCTTGCAGCTTTGCACCTTGTGTCACCATTGCCATGTGTGTAAGCTGTGTGTGAAACACCACTGTCCTAAAGGAGGACATTCCCCGGACACTCTTCCCTGCTGGCTGCTCTCCAGGCTACCAGGAAGGAGGCAAGCTGCCCCTCCTTCCCCCCTGCCTTCTCAGCAGAGCTGACTTCTGCTCTCTCCTCCAGAAGCGCTTTCGCTGTAGTTTGTGTCCCTTTAGTTGTTGGGTTTTCCCTTATGAGCATGGTCCCACCACTAAATCTGAGGTGGATCAGAGTGAGACCTGCCCCATCACTCCAGGGCTGTCTGACTCCATCACCAGGTGCCAGAGGAGGGGACCTGCTCTGCCCCTGGGGCTGGGGGACTCTACCTTCCATTCCTCTGGCCTTCCTGCACCTGCTGAGTGAGGGACTCACGGGCTGTTCAGGATTGCAACGGCTCCACACAGGCCTCTCCTAATGCTCTGTGCTGTACGCTCATGAGGCCAGCTCGGCAAAGGGAGAGTGTTGTCGTGGGATCCCAAACTTTATCCCAGGGCTCAGATCCAGCCTGGGCGTGAGCTCGTGGGACTCCACTGACATCACTGTAATAGCAGCTGCTTCTAAAATGGCAACATTTGCTCTCCAGCCCCCGTGCAGGGGGATCCAAGCCTTTCAGCTTCCCCCAGAGCAGCCCGTGGTGTTTGGAAGGCACCGGGGCAGCAAATTCATGGCTGGTGCTGTGCAAGAGGCGTAAAGACAGCACCTACAAAGCACTGATGCTCCCTGGAGAGGAGATTAATTAAAGGCCAGGCCCAGTTCATGCGCTGGATCATCAGAGACAAACATACCGTGCTCTGGCAAGCTGCGTGTGATGCTGCATTGCAGGCGGGTGGGGAAAGGACAATGACTCGTCAGCACCTGAGGAGTGGAGCTAAGAACATGCAGGGGGTGGCGGCTGGCACCAAATGTCAGAAGCATCACTCCAAGACTTGGCAGAAAGGTCCATCGGTAGTTACTGTGTGGAGGTAAGAGGATACAGCTTAGAGCATTGGCCTGCTAAACACAGGGTTGTGAGTTCAATCCTTGAGGGGGCCATTTAGGGATCCAGGGCAAAAATTGGGGATTGGTCCTGCTTTGAGCAGGGGGTTGGACTAGATGACCTCCTGAGGTCCCTTCCAACCCTGATATTCTATGAATATCTATGAATATCTATGAATAACAGGGTCCTACTGGGAGCTGGCAGATGGTGACATCGGCCCCTGGTGTGCAGGGCTGATGGTTGCTCCAGGGAGTGGCTTGAGGGGCTGGCTCCTCGGCAGGTCAGTTACACCACAGGCCCCAGAGCCTTCCTGGTCTGAGGCCCGCGGAAGGGGCAGTGTGTCAGGGAGTGGCTGTGAGTCTCTGTCCATGGAACATGGGCTACAGGGAGTGGAAGCAGATATGAGGTCCGTCAGCTTCACTTAGACACCCCTCAAAGTTGGCTCGTTGGGTGTCTCAGGCAGGTCATCCCCTAAAACCAGAGCAGAGCCTCCTTCGCCATGGGGGTTGAGGATGATTGTTTATTATTTGTATCAGCGTAGTGCTGGGAGCCTGACTCATGACTCAGGTCCCCACTGTGCTGGGCCCTGAGCAATCTGCTGCTGCTAGAAAAGTGCCATCTGCTGCTAGTATAGAGCCACACTTGGGCTCTCCCTCTGCAACTCTGGGATTCCTTTTTTCAACTCCTGAGCAGCCTCCATGATGATTGAATTCATTTGAATTGCCTAACTTTTCCCTTCAGGCTTTTTCTAACTAATGGCATCACTTTTTTAAGATCCTCTTGTAACAATGCTGGTTCTGGTGAGACCCAACTGAGAGTGCCAATTCAAGACAAATTGCTTAAAGCAGGGCAGTTACAGCCCAACGCTGGGGTTTCTATGCACACCAAGGCAAACCAAACCAGCCAGACAGAGAAGATTTTGGTTTTACCCCACTGGCTAACCACAAGTCACACAAGCAATTCCCTTAGACACTCCAGTTTCCCAGTATCACCACCAGTGCCACTCGTTATGGGGATGACTGGTTATGAAAACCAATTCCCCAGTAAAAGAAAAAAGGTTCTCTCCATCCCAAAGGACCAAGTCCCAGACCCAGGTCAATATACAAATCAGATCTTACCCACAAATCACACTGTTGCCAATCTTTTAGAATCTAAAATCTAAAGGTTTATTCATAAAAGAAAAAAGATATAGATGAGAGCTAAAAATGGTTAAATGGAATCAATTACATACAGCAATGGCAAAATTCTTGGTTCAGGCTTGCAGCAGTGATAGAATAAACTGCAGGTTCAAATCAAGTCTCTGGAGTACATCTACAGCTGGGATGGGTCTTTCAGTCCTTGGTTCAATGCTTCAGTGTAGCAAAGTCCCTCCAGAGGTAAGAAGCAGGATTGAAGACAAGATGGAGGATCTGCAGCAGCTTTTTATATTCTCTTGCCAGGTGGTCTTTCTTTCTTGTTCCAAAGACAAGCTGTCCATCACCTGGCCTGGAAAAACCTCAGAGTTCTGTCCATAGGCATGTCCCTGCATACCTTGCTGAGTCACAAGGCTTGTCTGCCTTCTCTCAATGGTTTAATTGTATAGCTGATGGTCCTTAATGAGCCATCAATCAGACTAGGCAGAGCTGACACTAGCTTGTCTCCGGTGTCACCCAGAAGCATAGTGTAAGATTACAGGTTTCAGAGTAGCAGCCTTGTTAGTCTGTATTCGCAAAAAGAAAAGGAGTACTTGTGGCACCTTAGAGACTAACAAATTTATTAGAGCATAAGCTTTCGTGAGCTACAGCTCACTTCATCGGATGCATTTGGTGGAAAAAACAGAGGAGAGATTTATATACACACACACAGAGAACATGAAACAATGGGTTTATCATACACACTGTAAGGAGAGTGATCACTTAAGATAAGCCATCACCAACAGCAGGGGGGGGAAAGGAGGAAAACCTTTCATGGTGACAAGCAAGGTAGGCTAATTCCAGCAGTTAACAAGAATATCAGAGGAACAGTGGGGGGTGGGGTGGGAGGGAGAAATACCACGGGGGAAATAGTTTTACTTTGTGTAATGACTCATCCATTCCCAGTCTCTATTCAAGCCTAAGTTAATTGTATCCAGTTTGCAAATTAATTCCAATTCAGCAGTCTCTCGTTGGAGTCTGTTTTTGAAGCTTTTTTGTTGAAGTATAGCCACTCTTAGGTCTGTGATCGAGTGACCAGAGAGATTAAAGTGTTCTCCAACTGGTTTTTGAATGTTATAATTCTTGACGTCTGATTTGTGTCCATTCATTCTTTTACGTAGAGACTGTCCAGCTTGGCCAATGTACATGGCAGAGAGGCATTGCTGGCACATGATGGCATATATCACATTGGTAGATGCGCAGGTGAAGGAGCCTCTGATAGTGTGGCTGATGTGATTAGGCCCTATGATGGTATCCCCTGAGTAGATATGTGGACAGAGTTGGCAACGGGCTTTGTTGCAAGGATAGGTTCCTGGGTTAGTGGTTCTGTTGTGTGGTGTGTGGTTGCTGGTGAGTATTTGCTTCAGATTGGGGGGCTGTCTGTAAGCAAGGACTTTCACTTCAATCTCTCTGGTCACTCAATCACAGACCTAAGAGTGGCTATACTTCAACAAAAAAGCTTCAAAAACAGACTCCAACGAGAGACTGCTGAATTGGAATTAATTTGCAAACTGGATACAATTAACTTAGGCTTGAATAGAGACTGGGAATGGATGAGTCATTACACAAAGTAAAACTATTTCCCCATGAAAGTTCTTTTCAACTTTCCCTTACGGTACTTGTTGACTATCGGTCTCGTGCCAGTATTTAGCCTTAGATGGAGTTTACCACCAGCTTTGGGCTGCATTCCCAAGCAACCCGACTCCAAGAAGACCTGGTCCCGGCGCGCCGGGGGCCACTACCGGCCTCACACCGTCCACAGGCACCTCTTAACGGTTTCACGCCCTCTTGAACTCTCTCTTCAAAGTTCTTTTCAACTTTCCCTTACGGTACTTGTTGACTATCGGTCTCGTGCCAGTATTTAGCCTTAGATGGAGTTTACCACCAGCTTTGGGCTGCATTCCCAAGCAACCCGACTCCAAGAAGACCCGGTCCCGGCGCGCCGGGGGCCGCTACCGGCCTCATACCGTCCACAGGCACCTCTATTTCCCCATGGTATTTCTCCCTCCCACCCCACCCCCCACTGTTCCTCTGATATTCTTGTTAACTGCTGGAATTAGCCTACCTTGCTTGTCACCATGAAAGGTTTTCCTCCTTTCCCCCCCCTGCTGCTGGTGATGGCTCATCTTAAGTGATCACTCTCCTTACAGTGTGTATGATAAACCCATTGTTTCATGTTCTCTGTGTGTGTGTATATAAATCTCTCCTCTGTTTTTTCCACCAAATGCATCCGATGAAGTGAGCTGTAGCTCACGAAAGCTTATGCTCTAATAAATTTGTTAGTCTCTAAGGTGCCACAAGTACTCCTTTTCTTTTTATAGTGTAAGATTGAAATACAGACAGTATAGAGCCAATATTCATAACTTCAACTACAAAAATGAAACACACATATAGACAGCATAATCATAATCAGCAAACCATAGCCTTGTTTGACTCCCTTTATATAAGATTTGATGCCACTGCAGGACCTTGGTTGCAACAATGATCTATACGGTCCCAGCTTATGTCAATAACATAACACCTCTTTCTTGAAAATTAGTGTCAGAGCGCTTGGCGTGATCCCCCCCACGAGGATGCTGCTGTTAATTATGGTCACTGTTACTTGCCCTGTCTGCTCCAGGAGGAGCCATTCCAAGAAGCAAATCTTTGTTATTGGGTAATTTACTTCTTCAAACCCCGTCCTGCAGTGAAGTTCCCACCGTTCCTAGCTGGGCAGCTGAAGCCACCTGCTATTACTGTTCTGCCAAATTTTGTTGTTTTGCTTATTGCTCTCCACAGTCACATTTGTGAGCACTGTTCTTTTCTGGGGTGGATCATCTTATATTCTGATGACTGAAGACTTGTATGCATATCTGTTCTACCTCATGCACCTCTTTAACCACAAATACTATTCCAATCAAGCTTACAGAATCTATTGCAGCACTACTCCTTCCCTGCTACAGTCTCTGATCTTGAAGACATGTACTATCAGGGCTAGTTCTCACTGTTGTGATTAGTTCCACTGAAATCACTATACCTGGAAGTAAATGTTTGCAAAGTCAGGCCCTAACCTATGTTTTCTACAGAATCCATAGCCTAGAATGAGGGTTTCTGTAACATTGGCTGTGAGGAAATTCTTTTGGTGGATGATCATAGCACCAGTCAAATTCTGTTCACTCCTGAGTTTCTCCAATTTACTCATTTCTTAGGTGCAGAGTTGCTGCCTATAGAATTAGAATGAACAGAAAGAGTCCATGGTGTCAACACTTTACGTCAGCCATTAAATTTGAGGGGATGTTTCTCAGTGGTTAGTGCAGGGCATGGCACGTGAGGAATGGTGAGTTCTGAAGTGAGCTGTAGCTCACGAAAGCTTATGCTCTAATAAATTTGTTAGTCTCTAAGGTGCCACAAGTACTCCTTTTCTTTTTGCGAATACAGACTAACACGGCTGCTACTCTGAAACCTAGTCCCAGCTATAACACTCGCTCATTGAGATAATTACTTACCCTCAGTTTTCCCTTCCTGCAAAGTTCACAAAGGGCTTGTGTTCTGATTGCTTCATGTAATTACTGTATGCAGTCTTGTTGTAGCTATGTCGGTCCCAGGATATTCGTGAGATGAGGTGGGGAAGCTAATATCTTTTATCAGACCAACTTCTGTTGGTGAAATTTTGAAAACATCAACACTTTTTCATTAAAAGGTATACTTTGGACAGCAGGTCATTTTTGAACGACAACAAAAAATGTTTTGAGGGAAACACTTCAAACAGTCTTGCTAACTTATAAAAAGAAGAATTTGGAATATGGGCACTGCCTCTTTGTTCTGTGTTTGTGCCGTATTTAGGCCAATAGGAAACAGGTCTACCATAAAAAAACAAGGAGTACTTATGGCGTCTTAGAGACTAACAAATTTATTTGAGCATAAGCTTTCGTGGGCTAAAACCCACTTATTAGATGCATGCAGTCGAAAATACAGTAGGAAGATAGATATATACACAGAGAACATGAAAAAATGTGTGTTGCCATACCCACTATAATGAGAGTGATCAGTTAAGATGAGCTATTATCAGCAGGAGAAAAAAAAAAACTTTTGTAATGATAATCAGGATGGCCCATTTCCAACAATTGACTATAAGGTGGATAGAAAGCTGGCTAGATTGTCGGGCTCAACGGGTAGTGATCAATGGCTCCATGTCTAGTTGGCAGCCGGTATCAAGTGGAGTGCCCCAAGGGTCGGTCCTGGGGCCAGTTTTGTTCAATATCTTCATTAATGATCTGGAGGATGGCATGGATTGCACCCTCAGCAAGTTTGCAGATGACACTAAACTGGGAGGAGAGGTAGATACGCTGGAGGGTAGGGATAGGATACAGAGGGCTCTAGACAAATTAGAGGATTGGGCCAAAAGAAATCTGATAAGGTTCAACAAGGACAAGTGCAGAGTCCTGCACTTAGGACGGAAGAATCCCATGCATCGCTACAGACTAGGGACCGAATGGCTAGGCAGCAGGTCTGCAGAGAAGGACCTAGGGGTTACAGTGGATGAGAAGCTGGATATGAGTCAACAGTGTGCCCTGTTGCCAAGAAGGCCAACGGCATTTTGGGATGTATAAGTTTGGGCATTGCCAGCAGATTGAGGGACGTGATCGTTCCCCTCTAGCTGACATTGGTGAGGCCCCATCTGGAGTACTGTGTCCAGTTTTGGGCCCCACACTACAAGAAGGATATGGAAAAATTGGAAAACGTTCAGCGGAGGGCAACAAAAATGATTAGGGGACTGGAACACATGACTTATGAAGAGAGGCTGAGGGAACTGGGATTGTTTAGTCTGTGGAAGAGTAGAATAAGGGGGGATTTGATAGCTACTTTCAACGACCTGAAAGGGGGTTCCAAAGAGGATGGATCTAGACTGTTCTCAGTGGTAGCAGATGACAGAACGAGGAGTAATGGTCTCAAGTTGCAGTGAGGGAGGTCAAGGTTGGATATTAGGAAAACTTTTTCACTAGGAGGGTGGTGAAGCATTGGAATGGGATACCTAGGGAGGTAGTGGAATCTCCTTCCATTGAGATTTTTAAGATCAGGCTTGACAAAGCCCTGGCTGGGATGATTTAGTTGGGGATTGATCCTGCTTTGAGCAGGGGGTTGGACTAGATGACCTCCTGAGGTCCCTTCCAACCCTGATATTCTATGATTCTATGATTCTAAGGTATGAGTAACAGTGGGGGGAAAAATAAGCTTGGGGAAATAGTTTTACTTTGTGTAATGACCCATCCACTCCTAGTCTTTATTGAAGCCTAATTTAATGGTGTCCAGTTTGCACATTAATTCCAATTCAGCAGCTTTCGTTGGAGTATGGTTTTGAAGTTTTTTTTCTTGTAATATTGCGACTTTTAGGTCTGTAATCGAGTGACTAAAGAGATTGAAGTGTTCTCCGACTGGTTTTTGAATATTATATTTCTTGACATCTGATTTGTGTCCATTTATTCTTTTAAATAGAGACTTTCCAGTTTGGCCAATGCACATGGCAGAGGGGCATTGCTGGCACATGATGACATATATCACATTGGTAGATGTGCAGGTTAACAAGCCTCTGATAGTATGGCTGATGTGATTAGACCCTATGATGTTGTCCCCTTAATAGATATGTGGAGTTGGCAACGGGCTTTGTTGCAAGGATAGGTTCCTGGGTTAGTGTTTTTGTTGTGTTGTGTGTGGTTACTGGTAAGTATTTGCTTCAGGTTGAGGGGCTGACTGTAAGGAAGGAGTGGCCTGTCTCCCAAGATCTGTGAGAGTGAGGGATTGTCCTTCAGGATATGTTGTAGATCCTTGATGATGTGTTGGAGAGGTTTTAGTTGGGGGCTGAAGGTGATGGCTAGTGGCGTTCGTTATTTTCTTTGTTGGGCCTGTCCTGTAGTAGGTGACTTCTGGGTAATCTTCTGGCTCTGTCAATCTGTTTCTTCACTTCAGCAGGTGGGTATTGTAGTTGTAAGAACACTTGATAGAGATCTTGTAGGTGTTTGTCTCTGTCTGAGGGGTTGGAGCAAATGCAGTTGTATCTTAGGGCTTGGCTGTAGACAATGGATTGTGTGGTATGGTCTGGATGAAAGCTGGAGGCATGTATGTAAGTATTGTGGTCAGTAGGTTTCCGGTATACGGTGGTGTTTATGTGACCATCGCTTATTAGCACTGTAGTGTCCAGGAAGTGTCCAGGCTGAGGTTGATGGTGGGATGGAAATTGTTGAAATCATGGTGGAATTCCTCAAGGGCTTCTTTTCCATGGGTTCAGATGATGAAGATGTCATCAATGTAGCACAAATAGAGTAGGGTGTTAGGGGATGACCATTAGGTGCTGCCAGAGTACAAATAATAATGTAAGAGGGTAGCATACAGGCTGAGAAAGCTGCAACTCTGAGTTTCCCATACTGGCTGGAGCGGTTGACTCAGGAATCCGAATGAGATATCAGGAGGTATTGGAGTTACTGACGGACATCTCCTAGAAGAAGCTGTTCCCTGGATGGGCTAAACTTGAATTGTTGGCTGCATTTTTCCATTTGGCTAGCAGCTGCTCATGGCACTAGAAAGTTGGCTTGAAGATTTATTTGTTCAATCTCTGCTCTAAGCAGATGTTTCTGTAATTAATAAAGATTAAAAGGTCAATGCCCCAAAGAGGAAAAGGATACCAAAGGCTGCAAATCCAGGATTCTGGCCCAGGAATATCTGCAGAGAGTTGAGCTGTATGGATGTATTTTTTGCCCCTGGGGATGGTTATAAGAAAGAATTCATTTTCTGTGGTGGGTTGCTAGTCCGGATATTCCAGGCAGCTCCACTAGCCGGCAGCGTGAGGTCCTTTGTACTGGTTTCTCTGCTTCCCACAGCTCACAGGCAGTCCCTTCAGCCTTTCTTCCCCAGCTATAAAGAAGCAGGTGGGTGGTCTTACAAGAAGATGCATCAAATCTTTTGCTTCCGGCCACGTAGCAGCATCCCTCGCTTGATAGCCTGCGGCCTGTTGCCTGCCTTCCACCCACCAGCAGATGAAATACCTCCCAAAATGCAGCGCTTTCTGGGTCACTTCTTAAGAGGAGACTGCAGAGTTGAAGGGGACAGAATATGATGCTCCTTTGGATAAGAGGGATTCTACATTCTATGCACCTAGCTTGCCATTTGTCTAAATAAGACTATGAAGGTCTTGGCCACCTTCAGTAATGCTTGGGATTTCTCCCACCCTGCTTCCAAGTTGCACTGAATGATGCTCGACAGCCATGCTTCCACACAGAGTACCTGGGAAATACACAGCCCCAGGACTCCTGGAGGCCAGCAGCAGGCTGGGTTGCAGCCTGGACTCTGGAACTCTTTGGTCAGAGCTCCTGGGTGTGTTTCACATAGTGGGGTTGCAGTGGGGTAAGTGAGAGAAGAACTAATTCATTCACTTTAGCAAAAGAGCTCCTTGTCCTGGTAACTAGGGAATATGCCCAAGGAAACCCCTGAGTCGGTTAGTGAGCAAGTGAAATTCAAAGCAGGGAGGGGAGATCAGTCCCTGGAAATGTTTTTAAAGCTCGTTACTGTTTACAATCTTTAGTATTTGTCATAGCATGGTTAACTCACAATTAGGACAGGCACGAAGATGCCATTGCAGTGTGCATGCTGTCTCTCATTCTCACACATGAACACACGCGTGCATGCACTCATACATGCTGCAAACATGTTCCTGGCTGCGGGGAAGGTGCAGAAAACACAATCAGTGGGAGAGGTACAGACCCAGAATATCTGCAACATTCCAGTGAGCAGGGCAGAGTCAGGATTTTGTTCATTCTTTGTAAAGGAATAGACAACACTGGACCATTTGATTCACCTGCTCCCAGCTCCCGTAATGCCTACGAGAGACGAGTGCTCTGCTGGTCCCCAGGCCAGCATACAGGGCCGTGTTCAAGCTGCCCTTTGGCTGCCCTGGGCTAAGGTGAGTGTTCAGGGCATCCCATGCAGGTTTCTGCCCACGACGGGCTGATAGCAAAGTGCCAGCTGCCTCCAGAACTGTCACCATCTTTGATCAGGGCTCAAATTCTTAATCATAAGCTAACATACATCACATAATGCCATGACATAAGCTGCTTGTCTTCACTTTCAGGGCCCTTCACAGCCTATCTCAGCCCCACCGATCATCTCTCATTCACCACTGAGAGGTTGCCTCCCGCCTCCAGTCAGCCCAGGAAGTTGGCCTCCGTCACCCACTTGTGAAATTTGCAAACACACCCCTTTGTAATTCCTCCCTTGCTGCCTCTCTAAGGTGGGAGGAGCTCCCCATAAACACCCCCAAAGCTACCTTAGGGGTCTTCCTTCAAATCCCTCCTTAAGTAAGCAGAGTCAGGATGAGCTCTACCTTGACATCTGGTGGTGAGTTGTGGCTGGTTGTGCAAAAGAACTTCAGGGGCTGATCTCATTTGCATAGGCACACCCACCCTGCCTAGACGGTCACTTTGGCTGCTGTGGGATCCCCAGTTTCTCGTTATTGGGGCAGGAAGAATAAAGTGTTATTATCCTGTTTATGTGAGTCAAGGACAGTGGAACTGTCTTTTTGTTATAATGGAGGGACTTGCCATCAACTAAGTAGCACTCGCTAGGCAAGGGACATGGATTCCAAAACTCAGTGAAAGGGGGAGAGGCTTGGGATGTGTATTTGTATCTTGAGGTATGGGTCTTTTCAGAAGTCTCTAAATGCCAACTATACTTTCTTGTTTCTTTACTGTGTAATAGCAGAGCTAATTTTGATTCCATTAGGAATTTACAGATTGTAGAACTGAATTCACTTTTTGCCAATAGTGCACCAGCATAGAGGCTCCCCTACTATGAGTTGAAGTTACTGAGTACTGTGTTAAATAGTAGGGGGCCTGAAGATATATTGGTGAGTGGCTTGCAGGGCAGCTACCAGGGAGGAGCAGCTGGTGGAGCGGCTTGTGGGATGGCTGATGGTGAAGGCTGCAGCAGAAACCCATGGAGAGGTGGAACAGTCAGCTGTCGGAGCACGTGGAGTGCCCCTTTACTTCCCCCCCCCGCCCCATTTCCACACTGGCCTAGGAGGTTAAAACTCCTTAGATGAACTTTTGAACTCTGTACTTACCAAGGAGAGAGACAGAGATTTTTGGGTTGCTGGACTTTGGGGTTGTTGGACTTTTGGAACTTTGGGTGATTTTTGGTTTGCTGGACTCAAGAACCAAAGGGAAAGGACATGGCCCAATTTGCTTGGGATGGGTTTTTGCTCATGGTTTGTGTTATGAATCCTGTTAGTGGTGCTTCCCCAACATAATGTCACATTGTTTCTCTCTGTTATTAAAAGACTTTTGCTACACTCAGACTCTGTGCTTGCGAGAGGGGAAGTATTGCCTCTTAGAGGTGCCCGGGGGTGGTATATATTTGTCCCAGGTCCCTGGGTGGGGGCTCAAGATGGTTTTGCATTGTGTTATTGGAACAGAACCCCTAGATACTGAACCCGGCCCTTGTTGCTGCCAACTCTGACGGGTAGAAGGGTTACACTTATAACTCTCCTCTGGCCCCAAAACAATTGTCAATGGTCAAGCTGCTAGTGTGCTGAGTCCATTCCTTGTTCTGCTGGCTGATACTGTCTCCTTGTGCCCTGCCCCCGTCTGTTCGTCTGCATCCACCTGTTGTCTCTGGTCTTAGAATGTAAAAGATGGGCAGGGACCATCATTTTGTTCTGTTTTTGTACAGTGCCTGGCTCCATGGGGTCCTGGTCTGTCACAGGGACAGCGCCTAGGTGCTATGGTGCTCCAAATGCATGCAGCATGGGATACAAGGTGTTACCACGCCCAGTTCAGGTGCCTGCAATGCACAGAGACATCGCTAATGTTGCACCAGCATTTACAGACCCCTCCAATGTCACCTCTTCCTAGCCACGTGCTGCTAGCTCCTGTGGTACCTACAAGAGAGGAGTGCTCTGCTGGTCCCCAGGCCAACATACAGGTTAGGTGGGGGATCCAGCTAAGCACATGCTTCAAAGCTCTCCCGAATGGGGGCCCCTGAGTGCTGTCTGCTTCCAAGGAGCAAGGCTTCCAGTGAGGAGCACCTCACCCTGTGCCTCCTGGCTTAGCTTTGCCTCTGACACTGAGCCCTGCAGCAGCCCCTCTGCCAGAGCACACCCCTGCCTCAGCCCCTGGGGCTCCTAGCAGCTCAGGTGAGGCCAAGCCTCAGCTCTATGCATTTCCCAGGCCCCTAGATGGGGCCACATGGCTATTTGCACCTGCCTAGACTGCTAAGGATGTGGCTGTGAGTTTGGGGCCCCCAGAGACAGCTATTCCCAGCATAGTCCTGGCAGAGATTTACAAGCCCTGATTGCAAAAAGAAAAGGAGTACTTGTGGCACCTTAGAGACTAACAAATTTATTAGAGCATAAGCTTTCGTGAGCTACAGCTCACTTCATCGGATGTAGCTCACGAAAGCTTATGCTCTAATAAATTTGTTAGTCTCTAAGGTGCCACAAGTCCTCCTTTTCTTTTTGCGAATACAGACTAACATGGCTGCTACTCTGAAGCTCTGTTTAAATGAGCCAAGGGCTATTCTAGCTCACAACCAACACACTTCCCCTCCCCCACTCAGAGACAGCCCTCAGGGAAAGCCCTGAGAGGGTAATTTCTTGCTCCTAATGATACATTTAATGCTGAGTATAAAGGCTGAAAGCCCCATTGCTCTGGAGGAAACTTATTACCTGGCAAATACATAGTAATCTGGGTACAGATTAATTTCCCCTGCAATTTAGCAATCGGTGGCAATACTAAAACAGAGAGTTATTTGGCTCTTTGCCTGCCTATTTCCCATTAGGCAAATGAAAGCTACAGTAAGTAAAATTGATGCACTAGTAAAAGAGGCAACCTACTGAGTATATCACCAGGTCTTTCCTCTCCCTCCAGCTTCCTGCTTCCCCGCTGGCCACAGTTCAATGCCTGGGAGGCTGTGCCCAGAGCCTGTTGTTGGAATCGGGGGAGCAGCTCCTTGGATCCTGTCTAAACGCTGACTCTGGAGGATGCAGCTCTCCTTGTGTTACAATGGCGAAAGTGAATGGATAGTGCTAATCCCACAGCTTCCAGCGCTAAGGCTTTGGAGCCGCATACGCCTTCGGAGCAGTTTGGATCTCCTGCTCTATGGAGCCAGGCCTTCTGCTTGTTCAGATTAGACTGCCAAGCTTCCCGCAGCGAGACTGCAGCGGAGGTCACGGCAAGGTGCTTCTGCCAACCAGCTCTGAAATATGCTTAGGAGAGTGACTCCTCATCTGGGGCCAGGCACAATGTAATAGTGAGATCAAAGAAAAAGGCGGGATTAGTCTGACTTTGAAAAGTCCAATGTAATTTAATCGGGATGAAACCAATGGAGTGACACAGAAACATGTGAGGGGCTTACAGAAATGACACTAAAACCCTTTAGATTGTAATAGATGGTGAGTCTTTTTCTGGAGGTATTTTGAATTATCCTATAGTACTGGAGAGCAGGGATAGAATTCTCAATGCAATTGCATACAATGGATCAGAAATTGCATACAATGGATCATCTCCTACTGACAGCCACAAGGCTTCTCCAGAAGGGCACAGCTGTGGCTGATTTGAATAGGAATGACTCTAAGGTTGGGCACGGTGGTGAAATCCTGGACCCGCTGACGTCAATTCAGTTTCACCCAGCATATGCTCGACATTACCTTCTTTCTCTTTCTTGTGTTGTGCCTAATTTTCTAGCCCAGGGATTCCCACTTTCATAGCACGAACCACATCTTAATACAGCAATGGTCTCATGGACACTTTGCCCTCCCATTGATGGCCAAAGGGACCCACCTCCTTTCCCATTCATGGCCATGCAGACCCACCTCTCCTTCCACTGGTGACTAGATAAGATACCTGGGGTAAGTGCAGCTATTGCTTACATGGAACAATAATACTGGGGAAAGATTTAATGTGCGTTGATCTTCTTTTAATGCAGTCTAGCAGATGGAAACCAGGAAGAGAAGCCATCTCCCCATGTCCAACAATCAAATGTTTGGTGGGATCCAGCTTGTCTACAACCACAGCTTGGGAGCCACCGTTCAAGCCCCTGGTGATGGTCCCACAGATTCTGCTAAGTCATTTTAACAGGCTGAGAATTTCCTAAGGAAAAAAAAGTGGGGCCAAATCCTCAGCTAGCATAAATCAGGATTGACAGTGCTCAGTGGAGCTACACTAGTGTGAACCAGCTGAGGATCCGACCCACTATTTTATTCTCTAGGTGCCTATCCCTCACTCAGCACAGGAGAATCCGGGCACCTCCCAGCTGTGCATTAAGCAAGGTGACAAACATCCGTCATGTGTGGTTCATTCTCTCTCTCTCTTACCTTCTGATGAGCTGTAGAATTGTATGTGACCTGGCGTGTTTGGTTGGGGTGTTTGTTTAATGTCCATACTGCTCTGTGCTTGTGTTAGAGAAGGTACATCAGAGGAGCATGTCCAGCACTTGAAGTGGAAGGTGGGAAGGTTTGTGATGGTCAGTAAGGTTAGTTTCTGTAGGGTCTGTTCTACAGTATTGAACCAGTCCCCAAGGAAGTTTTGAACTCCGGATGAGCTTTCCCCTTAAGACAGAGATGTATCAGAGGAGCAGAGTTGTCAACCATGGTCTCCATGCCAGAGCTTTCGGTGATCTTTGAGGGTATGCCTACCCTCTGGCTGGGGGACCTTCCCAGCTTGGGTTGACAGACACACGCTAGCTCATCTCGAGCTAGCATGTTAAAAATAATAATAAAAGAAATCCAGTGTGGCTATGGCAGCATTTGTAGCAGCACAATGTAGCCACCCAAGTACATACCCCAAGGGTTGAGCAAGCATGTACATGGTGGCTAGCCCATGCCGCCTCCTGTGGCACAATGTCCACACTGCAATTTTTAATGCATTAGCTCAAGAAGAGCTAACATGTCTGTGTACCCAGTTGGGAGACATGCTCCCAACTGCAGTGTAGGCATGACCTTACAGCCCCTAGGCCCAGGCCATTGAGCACTGTGAAGACAAGTAACAAGATCTTGAATGTGAAACCCTGGAAAAGAGATGACTAAGGGTGGATATGATAGAGGTCTATAAAATCATGACTGGTGTGGAGAAAGTAAATAAGGAAGTGTTATTTAGTCCCCCTCATAACACAAGAACTAGGGGTCATCGAATGAAATTAACAAGCAGCAGGTTTAAAACAAACAAAAGGGAGTATTTTTTCACACAATGCACAGTCAACCTGTGGAACTCCTTGCTAGAGGATGTTCTGAAAGTCAAGACTATAACAGGGTTCAAAATAAGTTCCTGGAGGATAGGTCCATCAATGGTTATTAGCCAGGATGGGCAGGGATGGTGTTCCTAGCCTCTGTTTGCCAGAAGCTGGGACTGGGTGACAGGGGATGGATCACTTGATGATTACCTGTTCTGTTCATTCCCTCTGGGGCCCCTGACATTGGCCACTGTTGGAAGACAGGATACTGGGTTAGATGGACCTTTGGTCTGACCCAGTCTGGCTGTTATGCTCTAAGACCTAAGTCTTTTCCTTTCCACATTCTTGCCTCTTTTTGGACCTTCTGGCTGCCCAAAGGCTTGAAAAGGTCTTCAGCTGTGGGGAAAAGTCCTTGGAATTAACGTGTTGGATGCTAAACACCACGAGCACAGTCAGAGCTCAGTAATGCAGGTATATTAGTGCACAGCATGTCTGGTTTATGACTTCCCTCTGAGCCCTGCTCCCCATAATCAGATTAGAAAATCTTAGAATCAAGTTAATGCAAACAACCCGATCATGTGGAGAGCAATGAAAATAAAATATCATAACACCGCTGTTCTCCCACTGCATTAGGTGAGGAGAGGAGGGAGAGGTGACAAATGCAGCACAATGCCAAACACTTCAGGGTCTCAGAGGGTGCAGCTCCTCCAGAGTCTCAGGGAGGGAAGGCAGCATCTCCGGGTGCCAGATGACACAGATACCACTCCTTCTCGGTCCAGGATACGTTATGGCTGTTTTTTTGGTGCTATACAGCGAAATGCGCTTGGAAGTTAAGCTGAAGGACATCTGCCAGGCATTCCTCCCCTTCCCTGCTATGGCCCTCCAGGCCACTGTGCGCCTTGTGACACTGTAGGTCAAATTATCCCCCAAATGGCATCCTGAATAGCCCTTATGCATTTGGATGGGATCTGATGGCATTTGTGAAGTCAGCTGGAGGCGTTCTCCCTGGTTCCTAGCAGACCAGAATTAAAGTCGGAAAAGCTGCCAGCTGGCACTAATTAAACAATTACAGGAATCAGAGTTGGTGAAAGATGCCAGACTGGCAGCTCTACAGGCTGAACTCCTCCATCCTCACAAGTGGCATGGAACAAGCAGTGCCAACAAAAGCTTCTCTCACAATGCCCTGCATCCAGCATGCCTCACCCTGCATGGATAGTACCACTGCCTGAGGACAGAGGGGAGCTCAGTTCCCATGGCCCACTCAGCGCTTTACCTCTCTGCTCAGATGCTCATGTGGTTTGGTCTGTGTGATACAGGAGATTAGAGGTCCTCCTCCCTGGGAGAGACCTATTTCTCCCTTCATTTGGACACAGACTGTAAAACCTAATATCAACACGTACCCATAATTCCTTACATAGCATTAGTGCATACATGGCATAATGATATTAGTCACCAGTGTGGCATAGGCTTTCATAAACACCTCACTCGATACACTTTGATAACACAGTGAAATTGTATCCAACGAGTTGATTCAGTTGCTTATCTCTTGAGGTTCAGCCCCACTCCCCATCTTTATAGCCCAGTGAACCTTTGAAATGAATTCTTCTGAAGATTACCCCCTCAAAGGAAAGTTTATTCACGCTGTGAGGAAGGCAACATGGTGATGGAGAAAGCTCCATGCTTTTCCTTGCCCTGCTGGTGTTTGCTGAAATGCAAATTGTTCTGTTCCCTGCCATCTCCTCTCACTGCTGTCTTGCTGCTTCTGTTTGCTGCTTACACACATTCCTTTGTTGAGGACAGACCTGTTTACCAACTCACCCAACGTGCCAGGTTTACACACCTTCATAGTCATAGTTCCAGCTCATATCCATAACTCTTATACCCATCATGTACACACGTCACACAAGAATATTAATGACCAGCGAGTTGTTAGTTTTCATATGATACTTCTGTGATGTTGCACTCCACATGCTTTATGAAAATATGCTTATGAATGTGAATATGACGTAACTGGAATATACTTTATGCAAAAGGTCTCTTGGAAGGTATCATTACAAAGCTTATAACCTACTGAGTGTGTTCATCCTATTTGTTTACATGTATTATTTCTAGGTCTGGGGTGAGGAGAATAATACATAAACTCGTATCACTGATGTAAACATATTAAGTGGAAGCCATTAAGGGTGCTTCAGAACCAATGAACTATAAATGGCTGTTTACTTGCAGACCTCCCTGTGTACCTGTGGGCCAGCCCAGGAAGAATGGAGGCTGGGGTCTCACAGGAAATGTGACCAAGTCACCTGATAATGAAATCCATCTTAAATCTGGTACTTTTCCATGTAGAAGGAGGGGTGGGGATCCAGAGAGACAAAAGATTCCCGCCTTGTGCCAAAGCTATGAAAGGGGATAGAACAGGACAAAGGGGGAGGCCAGTCATGAGAAAACCCCTGCTTACCACCTGAGATGTCTGCTGGAACTAACAAGGACTGTACCGGGGAAAGGATTGGGCCCAGACTAAGAAGGAATCTAGTCTGTGAAAGAAGCTTATTGGAACATCTCTGAAGGTGAGATATTGCCTGTAATCAGTTTCTTAATGTATTAGGCATAGACTTGTATGTTTTTGCTTTATTTTGCTTAGTGACTTACCTTCTTCTGTCTGTTATTACTTGAAACCACTTAAATCCTACTTTTTATACTTAATAAAATCACTTTTGTTTATTAGTAAACCCAGAGTAAGTGATAAATACCTGGGGAAGCAAACAGCTGTGCATATCTCTCCATCAGTGATATAGAGGGTGGACAATTTATGAGTTTACCCTATATAAGCTTTATACAGAGTAAAACAGATTTATTTGGGGTTTGGATCCCATTGGGAACTGGGTGTCTGGGTGCTGGAGAGGTAACCTGCTGAGCTGTTTTTGGTTAAAGTCTGAAGCTTTGGGGGCATGTCCCAGATCCTGAGTCTGTGTTGCAGCAGGCTAGCATGTCTGGCTCAATAAGTTAGGGTTCTGGAGTCCCAAACTGGCAGGGAAAACAGGCTCAGAGGTAATTTTAGCACATCAGGTGACAGTTCCAAGGAGATCTCTGTGACCGAACCTGTCACAACCTCACAAGGTGTATTTTGTACAAAGATTATTACAATCGTGTGTAGGGCATGAATACAGGATACTTAGGGACCCATCATTGTACACAGGCCCCTGTAATACCCCAATGATGACAGTAGAGCTGTGTGAGTGAGCCCTTCATCTCCGCATGGGCATAGGGGGCTGCCTGTGCAGATCTCATTGCAGGGCTGAGGCCCCAGTGACTATTCTGAGTCACTGCTGCTGGGTTGGGTCAGGATCAGCACTCTCGGGCCAAGCCTCAATCACAGCATCTCATTAAATCATATTTTAAAAAAATAGTTTAAAAAGGAAAATCCTCCCTGCTCCCTTTAAAACTGGTGCAATCACCTCCTGCGTGACAGCAAAGTCCCAGCCATCCTTCTCCCTGCCCCTCAGGAAACTGTCCTGTCCTCCATCTTTGTTCTTGTTTTCATTCAGGCCCTGTTCCTGCAGTGATTGCTATGTAGATACAGATCCTCCTGTACAGAGCTCACTGTGGGATCAGGCCTTAGGCTGTAAACTCCTTAGGCCAGGACATTAATCTTCAAGCCTGTCAACACTCCAAGGTCCATAGGGTAGCCTCACAGGTGCCCTCTTCTTCTCGCTGTGGCCCATGGCACCACAGTTCATTCATCACCATGATCCTCCTCCAATAGCACTGAGCAGCCCCAATCAGAGGCAGAACCCCTTTGTGCTAAGACTCTACAAACACAGCCTGGTAAGAAGACACCATCTGTGCCCCAAATAGTTCACAGGCAGCGGAGCTAGGACTCAGAAGAGCACAGCTCAAACCCTACAGACTGCCTGGGTGACCCTGGGCAAGTCATTGAGTCTATCTGGGCCTCGTTCCCCATCTGTACTAAGGGGATAATAATTAGGCCTGATGCGAACCAGGAATTCCTGTTCTTTGGGAAATACAAAAAAAAAAAAAAGGTTCTGCATCAGATGTTTTCTGCAGAATGGGGATTCCAACGTTGCCTTTAAAAGAATCAGAATGGCATTTTGCTTTGACTTTTCAGAATGGAATTAATGAGGCTTCCTGAGCGATCTGGAGACCCAGCAGCCCTGCCTTCAGGCTTCTTGCCACCACTGGGAGCCAGGGCTGACAGCTCCATGCCAGCCCACCAGGCAGGCTACTGGAGCCGGGCATGAACTGGTAGGAAACCAGGCCCCTTCCCCTGAGAAATCTCCCACTTCTGTGGGAAGGGTTGATGAAATTGACCTGGCTGGGGCTGAAACAATTTGTATCACGTGGGTGCTGAGATCCATTGAACCAAACTGCAAACTCTGTATATGATGGAAACCACTTCAGCAGTACCTCCAACACCCCTAGTTCCAGCACTTATAAAAGTGACGTATTCCCTTGGAACGTTTCCATTTGTTCAAGTTGGTGTTTTGCATGAGAAAACCCTTCTGTCCAAAAGTTTCCAACCAGTTCCAATAACAACCTTTTCACTCCCCACCAGGTATCTGTTGGGTCTGGTTAGACTTTAAGCCCTTTGGGGCCAGGGCTGTCTCTTACTATGTGTGTGTGTGTGTGTGCAGAGCCCAGCACAATGTGGCCCCAATCTCACACCAGGCCTCTAGGTGCTACTGCAATAATTATTGACACAAATAACAATCTAGATCGAAATGCATCACCACAAGCTGGTTGCAAACAGCAGGAGGAGAGGGGCAGGGGGCACAAGAGTAACAGTCGTGAGATTTTGCAGTTGATGGTCTAACAAGAGGCCTGACCTATGGCAGCAGTTGCAGTCTATGTGCACAGTTGGAAAGTTTAAGTCATGCCAACTTTTATTTTAAACCTCTGCCTGTTCCTATATTTATGGGGAGCTCTGAAAGGTTCCCCACTGGCAGCTGCCTGTAAAACCCCACCCAGGGGGGTTCAGCCTGTGGGTAAGAGAATGCTGAGGCCTCTACACAACCGCTGAGCCCTGATTTTGGAGAAGGGGAACCTGTTGAATGCTAGATAAGAGCTGAGCGATGATGCCACATAAGCTCCACCCCCCTCCGGCTGACACAACTGGCCTATTTCAGCACGGTGTTCCCATGGTGAATAACGATGAATGATCAGTGCTGATGTCACTGTACTAGATGACCAAGGAGTGGTAAATAATGAAGAGGGCAGGTCACTGAGTGACCTGGATTGCTTGGTGAACTAGGCACAAGCAAACAATACGTGTTTTAATATGGCTAAATGTCAATGTGTACATGGAGGAACAAAGAATGTAGACCATACTTACAGAATGGGGGACTCTACCCTGGGAAGCAATGACTCTGAAAAAGACTTGTGGGTCATGGTGGATAATCAGGTGAACATGAACTCCCAGTGTGATGCTCTGGCTAAAAGAGTTAATGTGGTCTGTGGATGTATAAACAGGGGAATCTTGAGTAGGAATAGAGGTTGTTTTACTTCTATACTTGGCACTGGTGTGACTGTTGCTGGAATCCTGCATCCAGTTCTGGTGCTCACAATTCAAGAAGGATGTTGAAAGGGTTCAGAGAAGAGCCATGAAAATGATTAAAGGATTAGAAAACATGTGTGATAGTGATAGACTCAAAGAACTCAATCTATTTAGCTTAACAAAGAGAAGGTTAAGGGGTGACTGACTTGACTGCAGTCGATAAGTACCTACATGGGGAACAAATATTTAATAATAGGCTCTTCAGCAGAGAAACATATAACAAGATCCAATGGCTGGAAGCTGAAGCTAGACAAATTCAGACTGGAAATAAGATGTACATTTTTAACAATGAGAGTAATTAACTGTTTAAGCAATTTACCCAAGGTCATGGTGGATTCTCCATCACTGGCCATTTTTAAATCTAGATTTTCTAGCATTATGTTGGGGTCAGTTCTCTGGCCTGGGAGATACAGGAGGGCAGACTAGATCAAAATAGTCCCTTTTGGCCTTGAATCTGTCAATCTCTGAATGCTCTGCAGGATTTTCCAGCACCCAGGATTCTGCCCTTATTGAAGTGAAGTGAAAGTCCCAACTCCTTGCAATGCATTTCTCTGCTTCTAGTGGTAGCTTCCTACCCCCCAAAAAGCTCCCCACAGTGCAGAGAGCCACCACATGGCCTGGGCATGTCAGAAGACCTACTTCTGTCCTCAGCATAGGAGTGAGCAGGACCAAGGTGGCACATGGACCTGGCTGCACAAGACTGACCTTCAGCCTATCAGAGGCTCCCACTGCAAATACTGCCCCCTTACCCCCGTTGAAACTCAGGACAACATGAACCATTGTGTGTGTAATAATCGCACTGCCACATCTTTCTGCCTCATGTGGCATGTTTCCCTGGAGGTCATGAGCCTTTTCCAAAATCTGCAATATTAGCCCCTTCCTTTTACTGCCAACTAGTTGTTTTACCAATACCAGACTGCTCTAGTCCTATTTGCAGTTCTCACCTGGATTCCTTGATTGCCGCTTCTTCATCGACAGCTTGAGCTCATTTATCAGCAAAGCACCATGAGGCTTAACACTCAAGACGATGGCATGTCACTGACAGTGTGTCTGTCTGTCACTGGATCACTTTTGAACACCCAGTTTGATGAATTGCAAAATTCCCAGGAATGTTCTAGGCATTGATGGGAAAACAGCAGCAGGGGATACACCTGATTTCCACACAGGGCCCCCTTGGTGCTATAGGCACCAAGCATTGTGCCCTTAGGGGTACATTGCACACTCCCTCTAGTTCATTTGCAAACTTCAATCCCATTGGTTGAAATAAGTCAGCGAATGAAACAGCAGGTCAGGACAGAGTTTGGAGAGAGGCCTGGGCTGCGGGGGTTGAGGACCAGTCTAGAAATGGCTGCATTGGCTGAGGAGCAGTGATGCTGGAGAGTTGCACCGTGGGTCCTTCATGCTGTGCCTGGCTAGGATAAGATCAGTCAGACCTGTTTTAGTTCATCTAAATAGTTCCCATTTGATCCTGCAGGCACAGGGATTACTCCATCTGCAGCACCACATGGGTACCATCAAGGGGAGAGATGGCCAAGGCTGACAACACAGTTAGGGGGTTGGGTTTAAGATTAGAGATGAAGTTACTGAAGGGAGAGAGAGAGATGACTGGCTGAGTTGCCTCTGATGTCACAATGCTACTGGTCAGACCCCTCTGCCTGCAGCACAGCATGGGTACTGTCAGGGGGAAGATGTTGTGAAATTAATAAAATGCTAAAGCGAAAAGGAGCAGTTTAGACAATGTAACACTAACATTTAGGTTTGGTGGCAGTATCCTGTAAAATTTCCACAGGTGCAAGGACAGAGGCTGTGTTCCTGCCCCTGCTACCAACTGCCATCTCAGCCTGCATAAGCCTTCTATCAGCATTTCACCGAGAGGTGAGGAAGGTGGGAGCAGACAGGACACTGGGAAATTGGGATTTTCAGCCACCTTCAGAATCAGAGGGATAATCCCCAGTGACCACATGGGCTGGGATGGGAGGAGTCCAGGCTCTGGATCATAGCCACCAACTCAGAATTCCCCACTGGGGAACTTCCCAGATCCCCCACTTGTCCAAATCCAAGTAGGCTCATCCTCTAATTTCCTGCAGCATTAGATATGACTCCAGTCTGTCTCAGCAGAGCTCCCCTAGTGCAGGAGCTCTGACTGGTATTCATCACAAGAAACCTGTGTTTTTTTTAAGGAGGGCATTTAGGATCTGTGAGCCCTCAGTTGGTTTTCAGGGGTTCCATGTTCACTCTGGATGAGACGTTGCTGCGCTGGTAACACCCATTTCCTTTCGCACCCTCCTTTCACACTGTCCCCCAGGCTCTGAGGGATGACAGTACTCTCTGGGAAAGATTTCTGTGACCCATTGTCAACAAATGGCTAAATGGAAGCTTCTCCAAGCTGCCCTGGAGTCTTCCAGACTAGCATGGCTAGAGCAATCCATGCAGCACTGTAAGTGACTGAGCTCTGAGCACCTCGGTCAGCTGAGTGCCCCTTGAGGGCCTGCTGCATTAGCCAGAGTGGAATTCCCACAGAATCCCTGTGCCTGTCTGGTTTTCTACCAGAAAGTCCAGTCAAAAAGGGGATTGGACAGTATCCAGTGTGACGGGGCAAGTGTGACGGGGGAAGGCCAGATGGGAGACAGATATATTAGCCACAGGCTAAAGAAATCCCTGTTACCGGGATAAGCAAATGGCAACTGCTCCAGGTCAATTAAGACACCTGGGGCCAATTAAGATCTTACCAGAAGGCAGGGAGGACAGCTAGGTTGACTGGGACACCTGAAGCCAATCAGGGACTGGCTGAAACTAGTTAAAAGCCTCCCAGTTAGTCAGGTAAGTGTGCATGTCAGGAGCTGTAGGAGGAAGCTGCGCTGTTGGAGAGACTAAGTAGTACAAACCATATCAGGCACAGGGAAGGAAGCCCTGAGGTAAGAGTGAAGTGGATCTTGAGGAAGTGGGGGCTGCTGTGGGGAAGTGGCCCAGGGAATTGTATGCATCCTGTTTCTAAAAAGTCAGCTACCATAGCTGATACTATTAGGGGCCCTGGGCTGCAGCCCTGGGCTCCCCCCTTTGCCTCCTGATTAATCACTGAGATTGGGAGACAACAGAGACTGTGCAAAGGAGGGTAGCTTTTCCTTATCTCCCTTGCTGGCTTATGATGAAAATAGCTCAGTAGGCTGTGACCCTTGCCTCTAGAGAGAGAAGGGCTATATGGAGGGTCACAGTGAACCTCTGAGTCTAGCGAAATCCACCAGGAAATGCAGGACCCACGGAGACAAGGACAGAGCTTTGTTACACCAGTCAGATTTACTGACTGGACACTCAAGGTCCAGTTACTGCAGGTGGGGGAGGCACTGAGTCATCATCCGCAGCAGCCCCTACTCAGCCGAGGCTCTCAGCCCTGGCTCCACAGGTGAGTCCCTCCTGACTCAGGCAGGGGAGCGGGGAAGCAGCAAGCAACAGGGAAGGGAGGAAGAGGAGCAAATGGGGGTAGGGCCTTGGGGGAGAGGTAGGGCAGAGAAAGGGCCTCAGGGGAAGAGGTGGGGTGGGGGAGGTTTTTAAATATTACTAAGCTGGCAATCCTACCTGCACCTCCCAGTGCTCAATCCAGCTCCCTTTGCAGCCAATGGGAGCGTTTGCACTGACATTGTCAGGACTAGGATCCAACCTGAAGAGTTAGTCTGGATGCTGGCTTAGAGACCTCCACTCCCGGTTTGTCACCTGGGATCAGCCATATCAGGTGGCTCAGGGATCCCCAGAGATGCCGGGGAGTCTTTCTCAGGTGGTTGAATTGACTGCTCATGCAACTCTAACAAATCATGCAGGGGAACAGATGTGATATAAAGAAAATGGTGAATAAACCCCCAGCAAGGGCTGGGGAATAGGATGAGAGATGTGGTTTGGCTATGGAGCCTTCTCTGGGCTCAGGAAAATCAGGGCTGTTGTTGTTTCTTTCCGTCAGTGAGAGCCGAGCTGCAGGCTAGCACGTTACTTTGAATCTCCTGCTGGATTACCAGTGGGGCCCAATTAATACTTCACAGCCTGCCCCAGCTGAGGACCCTTGTTCAAGACTTGGCCTGTCAGCAGAGCAGGGAAAGCTCAGACAAAGGGCAGGGAGAGAATGGGGCTGTACAAGCAGGAAGTCCTTGGGACAACTGAACGGTGAGCCATGTAGGGCAGGGCATGCCAATGCACTCAGAGGAGGTAATCAGAATATTCTCAGTGCCCCGTGCCTTGGTCACAGATTTTCCTGGATGCCTGGAGAAGCCTGGAGAGGCTTCAGGATGGGCAGGAATGGCGTCCCTAGCCTCTTCTTTCCAGAAGCTGGGAATGGGCAACAGGGGATGGATCACTTGATGATTATCTATTCTGTTCATTGCCTCTGGGGCACCTGGCATTGGCCACTATCAGAAGACAGGATACTGGGCTAGATGGACCTGTGGTCTGACCCAGTATGGCCGTTCTTATATTCTTATAAAATTGTTTGAAAAATTTCAGCCAAAATTGCTCAGCCACTTCCAAGAACAAGGCTGAAAAATATGTTATTTTGCCCATGTTTAAAACAAAAATCTGGTGACCTCTTCTTCAAGAAACTTTAAGGCCCCCCATGCTTTAGAGCAGGGACTGGAAATTTGGGAGGGGAATGGCCTTAGTATCACCAATGTGCCTCTTGCTGTCCCTGTGAAAATTCACCCAGGTTTGGACAAATCATAAGCCTTTGAATAATTGCAGTTCACACATGCTCAGTAGAAACTTGTTAGAACTTTGCAGCTAAATTGTCCAAAGATTCTGACCACTCTGGGCAAACTGTACCCTGGACTGAGTTGGAGTTTCCCTACAATTCCCTGGCTTGCTGCAGGCCACGATGGAGCTGTGCACCAGAACTGGTTGCTCTCAATGCCCTCAATGGTTTTATTGTCCTTTGGTCTTGGTGCCTTCCCCACCCACACATCTTCTCTGGCTTAGGCCAGGTGAAGGAGGAAGCCACCTGTGTCAAGTGCAGAGGAAACAAGAGCTGGGCTGGAGGGGTAGAAGAGGGACTGGGCTGGTGTGGGAAGAGAGGAAAACTGGGACTGGTAGTTTGGTGTGGGGGGAGACTGGGACTAGCTGGGCAAGGAGACTGTGATGAGGAGCTGGGGGGGGGACACTGACATTGAATGAGGAGCCCATGGAAGGAGACTAGAACTGGGAGCCAGTGGGGATGGGGAACGTAAGTGAAGGATGGAAGGGCTGGAGGCCAGATTGGGGAACAAGAGATGCTGGCTGAGGAGCTGGGAGTGTGGAACTAGGACTGGGGAAGGAAAGGGATCACAAGGAGCCAAGGAAATGTGTGGGGGGAAATGGGAATGGCTGGGCAAGGAGACTGAGGAGTGGAGCCTAGGACTGGCTAGGTGAGGAGGATGGGGCTGGCATGAGGATTCAGGAGTGGGGAAGACGCAGGACTGGGACAGGGACAGGCTGCAGGGGAGGAGGCTGAAGGGGTCGCACTTGGGGAGGATGGGAAGAACAGTCCATGCACACTCAGCTCCACAGCCTGGAATGGAACCCACAACTCCTGAGTCTCACCATTCCTCTGCTGTCCATCAGTGTCTGTGAAACCCACAGGCAGAGAGTCCCACTTCCTCTAGTGCCATTTCACACAGAGGATGACAAGCTACTACTGTTATCAGATACTTCATTAGTTCAAGCGGCAGGGGTCTATGTAGTGGAGCTAAAGGTTCCTGCTCTGCTGATGAACCTTGCCAGTCTCAATATGGAATTTGTATTTTTTTTTCCAATTTGCTGTTTCAAAGGCTAGAAAATTACACACAAAAATATGTTAAATGGACATTGTTAAGGTTGCAAAGTGAAGCACTCAGAAATTAGGAAATGCCAGAATTAAGGTTGCCTGGGACACTTTAATTCAGCCCTCCTGTGTGTAGGCATTACAATGCAGTCTTTAATTATATGGTCGCATACTTATTTTTCCAGTGCACAGGATGGACAGTGCTCACTTATTGAACAGCTATTCAATATTTTTTTTCTCCTCGTTGTTCAATGTGTGGCCCTAGGCCTTATTTACTGCCACTATTCAAATCCTGCTCTGAAAACAGAACTATTGATTTCCTATGCAGCTCAGCCCTGCCGTCTCTGAGCGCTTCACACATACTAATGAATGTATCTTCTCAACCCCTGTGCGAGTGGGGGGTGCTGTGATCCCCATTTTACAGATGGGGAAATGAAGCACTGAGAGATCAAAGACAAATGTTTCCACTCATGGCACTAAGGCCTTGGCTTTGCAACTTTGATAACATCCCATTAAGGTAGTTTCTGTGTGTGTAAAATATACACACTTGCCCTTAGCCCAGCGCTTGGGCTCTAAGACACGCCCAGTGCTTGGGCTCTAAGACACGCCCTGCGGGCCGGACCCCACAGCATTTGCCACTCCCTTTTGTGCCGTGTGCCTGCCTGTGGTAGGAGTCTAGAGCAGCTCCAGGAAAGGGACGTTTTGGGCTGAAGGCAGCTATTGGCATGTGACTTCGAGCACTCCCTTGGAGCAGTGGCCCTAGGTTTTGAGACAGAGATTCCAGGAATTTGCGATTTGGATGCAGTTAGTTCCTGCCCTATGATGGGGCTGTCCCAGTGGAGCACTGGCAGGCATGGATAGAGACAGCACTCGCTACCGCTCTCTGGCACCCACTCCACCACCCGTTAGCAGGGATTAGCTTGCACTCCTCTTTGTAGCTGGCCAGTGTGGGGCCAGACAATGGCTTGGCTTGGCTTGGCTTGCCCCCCATTGCTTTTGGTGAGGCTAGCATTCCAGGGAGCAGAGTGCAAGGACTGCAGCTGTGGCAGGATAATCCAGCCGTACGTGAAGCTATGCATCCCTGTGTGCCTTGGGGACCCCTTCCAGGGTCTCCCCCATCCTCAGAAACACAGTGCTAGCCCCCATTGCCCTGTAGCACATGCCAGCTAAGCTCCATGCTCACAGGACAGCTAAAGGCTCTGGGGTTGCCTCTGGCCTTACACCGTTGGCATGACCATGGAACAGGGATTGCTCAGGGAGCAGGAGAGCAGCTCTGGCAGCTTCAACGGGATCCTGCGGCCCCCTGCTCATGCCATCGGATAGGACATTGGACTCATTAATGATCTCGAAGATGGCATGGATTGTATCCTCAGCAAGTTTGCAGATGACACTAAACTGGGAGGAGTGGTAGATATGCTGGAGAGTAGGGATAGGATACAGAGGGACCTAGACAAATTAGAGGATTGGGCCAAAGGAATCTGATGAAGTTCAACAAGGACAAGTGCAGAATCCTGTACTTAGGACGGAAGAATCCCATGCACCGCTACAGACTAGGGACCGAATGGCTAGGCAGCAGTTCTGCAGAAAAGGACTTAGGGGTTATGGTGGACAAGAAGCTGGATATGAGTCAACAGTGTGTCCTTGTTGCCAAGAAGGTTAATAGCATTTTGGGCTGTATAAGTAGGAGCATTGCCAGCAGATTGAGGGACGTGATCGTTCCCCTCTATTCAGCATTAGTGAGGCCTCATCTGGAGTACTGTGTCCAGTTTTGGGCCCCACACTACAAGAAGGATATGGAAAAATGGGAAAGAGTCCAGCGGAGGGCAACAAAAATGGTTAGGGGGCTGAAGCGCATGACTTACGAGGAGAGGCTGAGGAAAGTGTGATTATTTAGTCTGCAGAAGAGAAGATTGAGGGGGAATTTGATAACTGCTTTCATCTACCTGAAAGGGGGTTCCAAAGAGGATTGATCTAGACTTTTCTCAGTGGTAGCAGATGACAGAAGGAGGAGTAATGGTCTCAAGTTGCAGTGAGGGAGGTTTAGTTTGGATATTAGGAAAAAAGTTTTCTCTAGGAGGGTGATGAAGCACTGGAATGGGTTACTTATGGAGAAGGTGGAATCTCCTTCCTTAGAGGTTTTTAAGGTCAGACTTGACAAAGGCTTAGCTGGGATGATTTTGTTGGGGACTGGTTCTGCTTTGAGCAGGGGGTTGGACTAGATGACCTCCTGAGGTCCCTTCCAACCCTGATATTCTATGATTCTATGACTCAGAGAGTGCAATACAGGAGAGCCTATTTTGCACCCTCTCAGCAATCAGCCTGCAGGAGCAGAAAGACCAACTGCCAAGCCAGAGAATCCAGCAGCAGTGCAGAGGGGAAGCCCCCCAGTAGGAGCAATGGCCATCAGAGGGAGAGTCATTACCCCAAATGCTAGCATCTGGCTGCCTATTGTGGTGATGGGAGGTTGTCCAGCATTTCCAATGAGCGATAGCCCCATCTTCAACGACAGGGAGACAGGCTCCCAGAGACCTGCTCCTGTGTCCCATTGTGTCCCTGGCCATTAGATGACCCCCACCATCCAATAGTGCTGTCTTCACAAGTCTGGCCCCACAGAAAAGCACCTTCATCACACCTCTCTCACCCTGTCCCATTTAACACGGCTCTCTATTCCCACCTTATCCCCACCTCATGGCTCTGCCCTTCCCTAACCCCCTTCCCTATACAGAGGCTGGGTACAGAGCACATTCTCTGATCACGTTTTTCTGTGACATCTCCCTACAATTGAGAAGCCCCAGTTAAAGGATCATATTGCTCCTGTCCTCGCTGTGCACTCGAGTCTGGAGGCTGGCAGCTCAGTGAGGGAAGGCAGGAGTGATGGTGGAACTGGCATAGTCACACGGGGCGGCAGAGCTGGGACAAAACATTTGGCAGCGCTGGGACAGCATTGCTGGCATATACATGTGGGCAGCAGAGATTGCACTGGCACAGATGCTGGGGTAGTGATGCTGGCATGGCAGGGCTGTTACAGAGAGCGGTGCAGCAGGACGGGGTACCAAGGCTTTCCAGGAAAACTGGGCTCAGTGGAGCTGGGCAGCATTTTGAGACATAGGGAATTTTTACTCAGGCATTAAATAAGCTAGAGCTTTGTTGACCCGGAGCCACGGCTCTGAGCCTCCCAGGCCTTCCAGATGCCGCTGGAGGATCTGGCCTGATTAAAGTGGCCCATGTCTACTTAAACCACAGTCCCAGATTTCACTGATAGCCCCATGATTCCAACAGAGAGCCAGGCCTTCTCCTGAAGAACCCATCACACTTATACCAGGGCAATAGGTCTCCACACACACGCACAGGAATCTCACACTGCTGGAACAAGCAGGCAGGGCTAAGGCTTATCTGCACAACTGGAGGGCCATAGAGAACACAGGTGGGCAGTTACCAGAAAAGGGCTAAGTGCTGGAGTCATTGAACACATGGCTGGGCAACTCCTGGGACTCTGTATACAACAAACTCCCTCCTTGTGCGATTTGCAAGACCAGAAGCAAAAGGGCAGTTCAGGGGTTTGGGTGTTATTCTGGGACCGGTGAGAGCTGCATTCATTTCCCTGCTCTGCTACACACTTGGTTCTAGGTAGGTTTTTACACTGCACTGAGTTCTAGGTAGGTCAACACTGTAGCAGTCGAGCACCTTGCAGTCATGCACTAAGCAATGTGACTACACATCTGTCACATGTCATTTGCTTGCTCATCCTCTCCCCAGAGGGAGAACCGTGTGGAGTGGGGTGTCGTGGTTTGGCAGGGTTTGTTGTGCCTGTTGCTCTGTGTTTATCTTGGAGGAGACAAGCTTAAAGACGTGCACCTTGCACTTGGAGCAGAAGGTGGTGAGGTTTGCACTGAAATTTAGTTCTGGCAGGGTGGGAGGGTTATTTCACTGTCTCAGAACACCCCTGAAGGAGGTTCTCTCTTCTGCACAGATGAGCTTTACTCTTATTGTAAAGAGTTCCGTTGTGCCAAAGGAGTGAAGCTCAACCATGGTCTTTGTCCTGGAGCTTTGCATGTGTTTGTATGTATCCTGGACCCGGGGAGCGCTTGGCAGATAAGAACTGAGACCTTGAACTTGATTCAATATTCGATGGGAAGCCAGTGTAGGGAGCAGAGGACTGGTGTGATGAGCTCACAATAGCCTGGGTTTCTGAGGAGACTCACTGCAGCATTCGGAACTGTTGGAGTGTCCTAAGTGCTAAAGGTTTCATGCCCAGGTATGTTGCCTGGCTAGCCCAACCGAGAGCTGACGGAGACATGAATAGCTGAAGCCAGGTCTTCATCTGCCAGATGGGGAGTTCTTGCCCAGTGGAGATGGCAGAAAGCCTCACCTGGGGCCATTGCAAGAAGAGAGCCAAGCGAGGAATCCAAGAATGCTCCTAAGTACAGACTGAACTGACCAATTGTGGGTGTGAATCACAGGAGACAGCATCACAGCTGCAAACCCTTTAGAAGGCTTTCCTTGGCCTCCCAGCATCAGCTCTGTTTTACTAAGGTCCAGCTTCACACAGCTGTTCTTCATCCATGGTTTCCTGGGTGATCTCGGCAGGTCACTTAGCCTCTCTGAGCCTCAGTTTCCCCATCTGTAAAATGGGGACAATAGCCCTGCCCTGCTGCATAGCAGGGTTCAGAGGACAAATCCCTGAGATTCTCACATACAATGGTAATGGAAAGCAGGAAATACTGAAATATGCTCTCCAAAGGATCACAGGCTCCTACGAAACAAACAATTCATCTGGAGAGCTGGATAAGGCTAAAGCAATAAGACATGCTGCAAAGGCCTATTTCTTGATTAATTACTCTGAGCCTAACAGGCCATCATGTAAAACATGAAGCTCTCAGGGTACTAAAGATGCAAGGCAGAGGTTGGTAAAAAAATATATCCTTGGGGAGTTGTTAATGGAGAACTCCATTCATTCAGAACTCCTCACAGCACTCCAGCAGGACAAGGACTGCATGGGCCCCTGAAAAATCAATAAGAAACCTGAGCGAGTGTGCTGCTCAGTGCAGATTTGCTGCAGCTAAAGGGATCAGCCAGGGAAACGCAGTTAGTTAGTCTCTCAGGGTGTCTGTGTGTTGCCAGAGCAGCAGAGCAAAGCCCTACAAGGGATGGGCAGGGACTGGGGTAATTTGGAGTTGGCTGGCAAGTAAGAAAGAGAGAAAGAAAACAACTGGAGGGGGATGTGTGGGGAAGAGTGTGTCTGGGAGGGCCTGGGAGCCTCGGGGACATCCAGGGGTCTTGGAGGGTACAGATCAGGTGGGACAGCAGAGCTGAGGGGGTGGCATAGCTCCACAGATAACGGCTCTGCTGGGCAGGAGCTCAGTGTGGGACAGGTGCCAGTCCATGGAGAGGTCACAGCAGGGGCAGGTCATGGCATGTGCTGAGGCTGACACATTTGCCCCCAGACAAGCTGTGTGGAGTCCCAGAGGGGCAGTGGGTCAGGGGGCAGTAGCATGGCAGAATGCTCTGCTACCCTGAATGGGCAGTAGCAGCTTAGAGAGGCCTCGAGCCCACTCTTCTCAGCATGTGCTAAGGTTGATGGGGAAAGGGGAGCAGAGCTCAGAGGCAGCAGGTTCTGTCTGTTGTCTGTGTAACACCGACAGACCCCAGTCGTCAGAGGGCAGGATTGAACCAGGGACCTCTGGAGCTTAGTACATGAGCCTCTACAACATGAGCTAAAAGCCATCTGCCTATTAGCTAAGGGTACGTCTACAGTGTGAAATTATTTCAAAATTATTCTATTCGAATTTTCGAAAGCTATTTTATACATTCAGTCTTCTGTGTCCCTGCTAAAGTGCGTGAATTCGGCAGATTGTGTCCACAGTACCAAGGCTAGCATCGAATGTCGGAGCGGTGCAATATGGGTAGCTATCCTACAGTTCCTGCAGTCACCGCTGCCCATTGGAATTCTGGGTTAAGCTCCCAGTGCATGATTGGGCAAAAACATTCTCGGGGGTGTTTCTGGATGTGTGTTATCAGAAAGCTATGGCAGACAATTGTTTCGCACCTTTTTGGCATGCAGACGCCATACTGCTTTCAGCAGATGGTGCACCGCTGCTCTCCAGCTACTACGAATTCACCTCTCCAACTCAACTTTGCTTGGCCATCGTGAACTGAGCAGCACAGCTTCTGCCACCAACTCTGCTCTCCCGCTATTGCCATGCTTCCAAGCTTCTCCATGTTGTCTGTCCTGGGCTCCCACCTCCGTGAAAGCCACAGAAGACAACCATTTTCAGCCATTGTTCGGCTACCGTGAACCAAACAGCACAGCTTCTGCTGCCACTCTGCTCTCCTACATTTCGTGCCCTTTTTCCAGGATTACCCGTGCAGGCACCATAGCCATGGAGCCCGATCAGATCTCCGCTGCAGTTTTGACCATTGTAAATACCTTGCACATTATATAGAAGTATGTGCAATACCTGAAAGCCCAGGCGAGGAAGCGACGACAGCGCAATTACTATAGTGATGAGGACATGGACACAGATGGCACGGTGTGTGGCGATTGGTAGATCATGGTGCTGCTGGGCCAGGTTCATGCCATGGAACGCTGATTCTGAGCCTGGGAAACAAGCACAGACTGGTGGGACTGGATAGTGTTGCAGGTATGGGATGATTCATAGATTCATAGATACTAAGGTCAGAAGGGACCATTCTGATCATCTAGTCCAACCTCCTGCACAGCGCAGGCCACAGAATCTCATCCACCCACTCCTATGAAAAACCTCACCTATGTCTGAGCTATTGAAGTCCTCAAATCATGGTTTAAAGACTTCAAGGAGCAGAAAAGCCTCCCTCAAGTGACCCGTGCCCCATGCTACAGAGGAAGGCGAAAAACCTCCAGGGCCTCTCCAATCTGCCCTGGAGGAAAATTCCTTCCCGACCCCAGATATGGCGATCAGCTAAACCCTGAGCATATGGGCAAGATTCACCAGCCAGATACTACAGAAAATTATTTCCTGGGTAACTCAGATCCCATCCATCTAATATCCCATCTCAGGGGATTAGTCCTATTTACCCTGAATATTTAAAGATCAATTACTTACCAAAATCACATTATCCCATCATACCATCTCCTCCATAAACTTATCGATTAGAATCTTAAAGCCAGATAGATCTTTTGGCCCCACTGCTTCCCTTGGAAGGCTATTCCAAAACTTCACTCCTCTGATGGTTAGAAAGCTTCGTCTAATTTCAAGTCTAAACTTCCTGGTGGCCAGTTTATACCCATTTGTTCTTGTGTCCACATTGGTGCTGAGCTGAAATAATTCCTCTCCCTCTCCTGTATTTATCCCTCTGATATATTTATAGAGAGCAATCATATCTCCCCTCAACCTTCTTTTAGTTAGGCTAAACAAGCCAAGCTCCTTAAGTCTCCTTTCATAAGACAAGTTTTCCATTCCTCGGATCATCCTAGTAGCCCTTCTCTGTACCTGCTCCAGTTTGAATTCATCCTTTTTAAACATGGGAGACCAGAACTGCACACAGTATTCCAGGTGAGGTCTCACCAGTGCCTTGTATAACGGTACTAAAACCTCCTTATCCCTACTGGAAATGCCTCTCCTGATGCATCCCAAAACCACATTAGCTTTTTTCACAGCCATATCACATTGGCTGCTCATAGTCATCCTATGATCAACCAATACTCAAAGGTCCTTCTCCTCTTCCATTACTTCTAATTGATGCATCCCCAACTTAGAACTAAAATTCTTGTTATTAATCCCTAAATGCATAACCTTACACTTCTCACTATTAAATTTCATCCTATTACTATTACTCCAGTTGACAAGGTCATCCAGATCCTCCTGTATAATATCCCGATCCTTCTCCGAATTGGCAATACCTCCCAGCTTTGTATCATCTGCAAACTTTATTAGCACACTCCCACTTTTTGTGCCAAGGTCAGTAATAAAAAGATTAAATAAGATTGGTCCCAAAACCGATCCCTGAGGAACTCCACTGGTAACCTCCCTCCAGTTAGCCTTTCAGTAGGACCCGTTGCAATCTCCCCTTTAACCAATTCCTTATTCACCTTTTGATGTTCATATTGATCCCCATCTTCTCCAATTTAACTAATAATTCCCCATGTGGCACGGTATCAAATGCCTTACTGAAATCTGGGTAAATTAGATCCACTGCATTTCCTTTATCTAAAAAATCTCTTACTTTTTCAAAAAAGGAGATTAGGTTGGTTTGGCCCGATCTACCTTTTGTAAAACCATGTTGTATTTTGTCCCATTTACCATTGACTTCAATGTCCTTAAATAATTTCAAAATTTTTTCCAGGACCTTGCATACTACAGATGTCAAACTAACTGGCCTGTAGTGGCTGAGAAACTTTCATATGCGTAGGGCCACTTTCATGGAACTTTGTGACTTGCTGTCCCCTGCCCTGAAGCGCAAAGACACCAAAATGAGAGCAGCCCTCACAATTGAGAAGTGAGTGGCCATAGCCCTGTGGAAGCTTGCAATGCCTGACAGCTACTGGACAGTTGGGAATCAGTTTGGAGTGGGGAAATCTACTGTGGGGGCTGCTGTGATGCAAGTAACCAATGGAAATGTGCAGACCATTGTGGATGCTTTAATGGGCTGGGGTTCCCTAACTGCGGCGGGGCGATAGAAGGAAACAATATCCCTGTCTTGGCCCCGGAACACCAGGGTGGCCAGTACATAAACCGCAAGGGGTACTTTTCCATGGTGCTGCAAGCACTGGTGGATCACAAGGGACGTTTCACCAACATCAACGAGGGATGGCCGGGAAAGGTGCATGATGCTTGCATCTTCAGGAACTCTGGTCTGTCTGAACAGCTGCAGGAAGGAACTTACTTCCCAGACCAGAAAATTACTGTTGGAGATGTTGAAATGCCTATAGTTATCCTCGGTGACCCAGCCTACTCCTTAATACCATGGTTCATGAAGCCGTACACAGGCACCCTGGACAGTAGTAAGGAGCAGTTCAACTATAGGCTGAGCAAGTGCAGAATGGTGGTAGAACGTGCGTTTGGATGTTTGAAAGCATGCTGGCACAGTTTATTGATTCGGTTAGATCTCAGCACAACCAATATTCCAATTGTAATTGCTGCTTGTTGTGTGCTCCACAATATCTGTGAGAGTAAGGGGGAAGACGTTTATGATGGGATGGGAGGTTGAGGCAACTCGCCTGGTGGCCAGTTTCACACAGCCAGACAACAGGGCGATTAGAAGAGCGCAGCAGGGCGCACTGCACATCAGAGAAGCTTTGAAAGCCAGTTTCATGACTGGCCAGGGTATGGTGTGAGAGTTGTGTTTGTTTCTCTTGAAGTTACCCGCCCCCTATATATATATAAAAGAAATAAAGTCACAATTGTTTAAAAACCATTATTTATTATTTGTTGCACAAAACATTGAGAGAAATCAGAAACTAGACATGGGAGGGGGGGTATTGGGTTAGGGCGGATGGAGGAGGAGGGAAGGACAAGTCCAGAAACCAAATCAAAATTCAGAATATGCCATTTTTCTGCTGCTTGTGCAATCCTCTGGGGTTGATGGTATGGGTCCCCATAGCCTGCCCCCCTGTTCTTGGGCACCGGGGTGAGGAGGCTATGGAACTTGGGGAGGAGGGAGAGCAGTTATACAGGGGCTGCAGCGGCAGTCTGTGGTCTTGGTGCCTTTCCCGCATTAGATCCACCATACAGCAGAGCATGTCAGTTTGCTTCCCTATGAGCTTGACCATAGCATCCTGCCTGCTCTCATCACGCGTGTCCCTCCTCTTTTCATATTAATGTAATGCTTTACGTGACTCCACAATTGTTTGCCTCCACGCATTCAGCTGGGCCCTATCAGTGCGAGAGGACTGCATGAGCTCGGCGAACATGTCATCCCAAGTTTGTTTTTTCCATCTTCTAATCTGGACCAGCCTCTGGGACCGAGTAGATAGGGGCCGTGTTGAAACATTTTCACCTGCGGGAAGAGAAAAAGGGAGGGTAGTATTTTAAAAGATACATTTTAGAGAACAAAGGGGACACTGTTTCTCAGTGAAAAAGGCAATTCATAGTACACAGCAAATGTTCTTTCTGTACAAGGTCGCATTTTGCCTCTTATACTGAAGTGCCTGAAACTCTAGTGTGAGTAAGCCAACACATGCAGCCGGGCAATAGAATTCAGCTTGCAGGCAGCTTGCGGGCTCTCTGGGATGATCGCTTCACACAATACCTGCCTCCCCCCCTCCACACACACACCCCCCGTGGGGCTCCGATGAGGCTCTGAGCAGGGATGAGCCCTTTAAACTAAAAGCGAACAGCCCAGCATGGCTGGGTTTCCCCCCACCCCCATTTGTGGCTCCGATCAAGCTCTCACTCACCAGAAGTGCCTTCTCCAGGGTTGTGGTCTAGGAGCATGCTTTGGGAGTAGGGGGAGGCTATTGGCTCCAGCGTTAAGAATAGTTCCTGGCTAGGGAGGAAAACAGATTCCCCACTTGCCACCTGTGCACTGTCTTCCTCCTCCTCCTCTTCTTTGTCCTCCAAAAACTCATCCTCCTCGCTCCGTGCTACTACCCCCTTGCAGGTGTCCACAGACAGTGGTGGGGTAGTGGTGGCGTCACCCCCCATAATTGCATGTAGCTCATGGTAGAAGCGGCATGTATGGTGCTGTGACCCCGAGCGCCCATTCGCCTCCCTGTCTTTTTGGTATGCTTGCCTGAGCTCCTTGATTTTTGTACGACATTGTTCTGTGTCCCTGAAGTAGCCTCTTTCCATCATGACCCTGGAGACTTTAGCATATGTATTTGCATTTCTTTTTTTTGGAACATAGGTCTGCCATAACAGATTTGTATCCCCAACATGCAATGAGATCCAGTACCTCCCGTTCGGACCATGCTGGAGCTCATCTGCAAATCCGGGATTGCATGGACGCCTGTGATGGTGGACAGTGCTGATGGTCGCCTGTGATGGTGGTGACCAAACAGGAAATTCAAAAGTTCCCGGGGCTTTTACTGCCTACCTGGCTAGTGCATCGGAGTTCAGAGTGTTGTCCAGAGCGGTCACAAGGAACATTCTGGGATAGCTCCTGGAGGCCAATATCGTTGAATTGCGTCCACAGTACCTGTAACCGCAATCTCAATTTTAGCGCTACTCCACTTGCCGAGGTGGAGTACAGAAATTGGAGTAAAGAGCCCTTTAAATAAAAAAAAATGGTTTGGTCGTGTGGACGGAACCAGTTTTACTTCGAGGTAACTCAGCTAATTCCGAAATAACCACGTACTGTAGACCAGGCCTAAGGCTATAGGGCAGACTCATTAATTACTCTCTCTAAGTGGTCTCGGTGTAGGCGCTGATTTCCCCTCTGCCCGGTGGAGGCTCGACCCCCCCCGGCCCCGCCCCTGCACCACCTCTTTCTGCCCCTGCCTGCCCTCACCCTGCCCCCACTCCACCCCTTCCCCCAAGTCCCTGCCTCTGCCCCGCCTCTTCCCATGACCGCACCATGTCCCTGCTCCTCCTCCTCTCTCCCAGGAAGTCCTAAGTACCGCCAAACAGCTGTTAGATGGGGGGGGCAGGAAGCGCTGGGAGGAAGGGGGAGGAGCGGGGATGCAGCATGCTTGCGGGTGGAGAAAGAGGTGAGGAGGGAG
Source organism: Dermochelys coriacea (assembly GCF_009764565.3). Taxonomy (NCBI): domain Eukaryota; kingdom Metazoa; phylum Chordata; order Testudines; family Dermochelyidae; genus Dermochelys; species Dermochelys coriacea. The sequence goes on along the minus strand of NC_050082.1, from coordinate 4,411,844 downwards.
GAGCTTGGCTGCCAGTGGGTGCAGAGCACCCGCTAATTTTTCCCCCACAAGTGCTCCAGCCCTGGAGCACCCATGAAGTTGGTGCCTATGGGTCTCGGTGCCACTAGATGGGACAGAACACCACACCCAGGAGGTGTGTGGGTTACATCTGCACAGGCCTGCAGGCCAGCCCCGTGACTGTAGCACCAGCCTCATGTGTCACTCTGCGAAAAGTGGAGCTGGCAAAACATTAACCAAACTTTCCATGTGACTGAGTCAATTTCAACATAATTTTAGATGGGAAAAGTTGAAACAAACTGGTTTTGACTTTCTCGTCGCATTTCAATAAGGTAAAAACTGTTTCATTGTGACTTGGTTGTTTCAATTCATTTCATTCCAATGTGTATATTATTTTAAAATATTTATTTAAATGTTCTATGCAGACGTACTATACTTAATATTGAATGATTTAATAATTTGTTGACATTGTCGAAATGAAACAATTTGACCTTTCTGAATTGACATTTTTTGGAATTTCTGTGCTGGAAGAACTTTTGACATTTTGACTTTTTGTGCCGATTCGGACCTAAAACAAATTTTCAAGAGCTGGAATTTCACGTGGAATGGAAATTCTGTTTCCAACCAGCTGTGGTGAAGAGTAAGCGCACATGGCCCTTTCTGACAGCACAGGTGTGGAGAGAGGGGTGGCAGCATTGGACTTGAATATCAGCAGCAAGCATTGAATGGGGAGCAGAGACAGGAGGAGGTGAGTACCGGAGAGGGGCATTGTGGGTTGAATTGATCCTGTGCTATTGTGTTGTCAGCATCAGGCAGTGCTTGTGTTTGTGCAGCTGGTCAAAATGTTTAGACCACAAAGGTTTCATTCTGACAAAATGAGATTTTGTCAAAAATGGCTTTTTTCTGCAAGAAAATATTATTTTCAATGTCAATTTTCTGTGTAAAATTTTGAAACTAAACCAAACTGACATTTTTGTTTAATTTCCAGTTGCATTTTTTGTTGCAGTTTTGTTTCAGAAACCAAGAAATGTTGGTTTATCCATTGGAAAACAGGGAGGAAAGGTTAAAAATCTCTCTCTCCCTTTTTGTCTCCCCCATGACTTAAAAAAGTCGGGGGGGGGGGAATCTGAGAAAGTGGTGGATAAAAACATTTGCTCACACTTTTTTATTTTTTCTTAACTGGAAAGTGTGAAAAATGTTCTAACAGGGGAAAGAAAGAGCTACTTTTGCCACTTTTAAAAACAGTTGAAAAAAATGTTTTAAAAAGTGGAAGTGTTTCCCCCCACTTTCTGAGACCATTTGAAAGCTTTTTTCCCCAACTGTTAGAAGTGAGGAAAAGTGAGAGGACATTTTCATTTCTTTTGAATATTTCCCACAAAAAAAAATAAAAAACATTTCAAACTTTTTGTTGGTTTGAAATATTATGTGAGGTAAATGTTTTTTTTTTTTATCAGCCTTTGCAGTTCGCTGCTCACCCTGCCCAAGCCAGGAGATCTACAGGAATGCAGGACACTGGCTTTCCTGATCAGCCAGATCTGCCAACCTGCTGTGTGCCAACTGGAGCCCGCCTCCTGAAGTCACACCACGTTAGGATGACCAGACTGCAAATGTGAAAAATCAGGACAGGAGGTGGGAGGTAATAGGAGCCTATATACAAAAGACCCAAAAATCGGGACTGTCCCTATAAAATCGGGACATCTGGTCACTCTACACCACATAAGCACAGCTGTGTGGCACTAGGAGTGACAATGTAAGAGCCCCGAGACTGCACTGTTGGGTCCGGCAACAGGACATTAAGTAGCTATGGAAGACATGTCCCATCATCTCCCATCCCCAGTGGTTGCACCTACACCAGCAGTTGCCCTTCCCCACTTGCTCTGGCACCAAGACAATGCTCTGAGCTGCTGCAGCTGAGGGTCCCAGAAAGTCATTCTGCTCCTGCAGGCGCGCTCCCAAAGGCGCTGTCAGGCAGGATCAGGGACTGGGCCCAGTAATGGGATTCACCAGCCACGGGAGTGGAGCTCATCCATTTGCAGCGGCTCCCTCACCCGAGCTTCGGAGGAGAAGGGCAGGGAAGGGGGAGGGGATTATGCAAGCAGCAAAATCAGAATATCCCCTTGCTTGCTCTTTGGCATTCTCTAGCTGCAGGAGATGGACCATGACACAGTGGGAATGGGGGAGGGGCCATAGACCTGAGACAGCAGAGGGGCCCCTGGCATGGCAAAGCTGGGGGCAGAGATGGGGCAGGTGCTCCCGCCTTTACACTGGGGCTGATGGGCAACATTGCATGGGGGCGGCAGGGGCAGCGACCCCTCCTTGGGCCAGCTTGCTTCACACTGTCTGGTGAGCTGCTTTGCAAGGGGGAGGAGGGGGAGCTCCTGCTGATGCCATTTCATTCGGTGGGAGGTACTGACATGAATCTGACCTGCCCACAGGAAGTAATTGTCTTGTGCTAAACAACTGCATTTAGCAAAGTTCCTCTGACCAAGGAAGGCTCAGAAGCTCCCCAAAAAGTGCTGAAGCACAGAGAAAAGTGGGCCAAGGTGTTCTCATGAAGGAGCGTGCTACCAATCTCATCAATTTTACAGGTAGCTTTTGCCTTTCTTCCACACCCACTTGTTGCCTCAATCACCATGAGTTTATTGCAGATCAGTACTCTCCTGGGAATGGAAGGGCTCCCTGCTATGAGTTCCTAACCTTTGGTTCCTCTTTTCCTGTTTTAATCATCCAAGACCGAGTAGTGGTGAAATGAAAAGACACGTAAGGGACGATGGATGCTCATGAAGCTAAGACCTGGACTGAGACTCAACAGATCTCAATGCAATTCTGGGCATGGCCACAGGCTCTGCATGACCTTAGGTATGTCACTTAACTGCTCTGTTCCCAGTGTTGTGTATATATATGCTCCCATCTCATGGAGCAATTAAAAAGAACAACAAGGTGTTTACTGGCAGAATCATGTAAATGCTGTCTGCTCTTGAAATTTATTTTTTAAAAGAGAATTAGCCACATTCTCAGAATCTAACTGATTGCCATATTTGGGGTCGGGAATTCCAACCCCCCCCCGGTCAGATTGGCAGAGACCCTGGGGATTTTTCACCTTCCTCTGCGGCATGAGGCAGGGGTCACTTGCAGATTTAAACTAGCGTCAATGGTGAATTTGCTGTAACTTACAATACAATACAATGTCGAAATGAAGAAACAGATTGACAGAGCCAGAAGAGTACCCAGAGGTTACCTACTACAGGACAGACACGACAAAAAAAGTAATAGAATGCCACTAGCCATCACCTTCAGCCCCCAACTAAAACTTCTCCAAAGCATCATCAAGGATCTACAACCTATCCCGAAAGGAGGACCCCTCACTCTCACAGATCTTGGGGGACAGGCCACTCCTTGCTTACAGACAGCCCCCCAACCTGAAGCAAATACTCACCAGCAACCACACACCACAGAACAAAAACACTAACCCAGGAACCTATCCTTGCAACAAAGCCCAGTGCCAACTCTGTCCACATATCTATTCAGGGGACACCATCAGAGGGCCTAATCACATAAGCCACACTATCAGAGGCTCGTTCACCTGCACATCTACCAATGTGATATATGCCATCATGTGCCAGCAATGCCCCTCTGCCATGTACATTGGCCAAACTGGACAGTCTCTATGTAAAAGAATAAATGGACACAAATCAGACGTCAAGATTATAACATTCAAAAACCAGTCAGAGAACACTTCAGTCTCTTTTGTCACTCGATTACAGACCTAAAAGTGGCAATTCTTCAACAAAAAAAAACTCCAAAACAGACTCCAATGAGAGACTGCTGAATTGGAATTAATTTGCAAACTGGATACAATTAATTTAGGCTTGAATAAAGACTGGGAGTGGATGGGTCATTACACAAAGTAAAACTATTTCCCTTTGTTTACTTCCCCTCCTACTGTTCTTGTCAACTGCTGGAAATGGCCCACTTTGATCATCACTATAAAAGGTCCACCAAATCCTGTCCTTCTACACAGCAAAAAATGTAAGAGGACTGCAGAGACAGAAAGGGTCTGAAATATCAATTTGTCGAGTGGGTTTGTATGGCATTCTACAAGCTTTTACCATCTCTAAAGGTGGATCAAATTTCTGATCAAAGAGTTTTTCCAACAATTAAGATAGTTTGCTACAAAAATCACCCCCTTCTGAACTTTCTCACAGTCCTGAAGCTCAGAAATGACATGGCTTGATGCTATTTTCAATTATCTCCCTTTGACAATGAAGTGGAGCATTGTCCTTTATATCAAGGCTCTGACAACAGCCTTCATGCTTTCATGCAATTCAGATGTTTTCTTTTACTCCTAATTCTTTAATAGATTCTTCTACCAAGCTTGTGTCAAAACAAAATGAATGTAAATTAGATTCAAATACAACAAAATGAGACTCTAAAGCTTCTTCTGAGGAAAACACAGCACCAAAATAAATCTGTGCATGTGGAAATCCCATGGGAAGAAGACAATTTAGCTACTGATAGTGCCACATTCAGAGCATGTGGATAGAGAACCTGATTTTTGACCCTTCCCCTTTAGATATTACAGAAGTGTCTGAAACATTGTGGGCTCAATCGCCTCATACAAACTGGATCGGAAATAACCACATTGGCTTCGATTCACATCTTTGGTTATTTCAGGGGGAGTTTGTGTGTGGTGGATAGTCTAATTTTGGATTAAGAGTGTCCTATTCTGCAGACAGCTGCAGTGGCACAGGAGCTAGCAAACAGAGCTCTAAACAGGGGAGTTTGAGTGGGAGTTTGAAAGGGGAGTTTGGATTGTGGTGCTTGTTTGGGGTTTGCTTTTGCTGGGGGGGGTGGTCTTTTTGGTGTGCCTTGTGTTTCCCAGATTAACAGGATTTAGGTGGGAAGGTGATGACAGATATGGAGGCAGCTGTGGGAGTGACTCCTGTAGTGGAAGACACATTGAGGATGACTGGATGTGGAAGCTGTGGTATGTACATGATCCTGGAGGGGGGAACCGGTAAGAGATATTTTCTGCATGAAATGTCGTCTGATAGAGCTGATGGAGGAAAAGATCCGAGGTTTGGAGATGCAGGTGGAAAGTCTGGTTGAGTTTAGGAAGGGGTTTGAGCAGATGATGGAGCAAAGATATGAGGTATCTGAAGGGAAAAGCTCAGACTCACGGATGGAAGCAGGGCTGGGGAATTTTGAGGGGAGACTGGGTGAGGAAAGTGGTCAGTGGAAACATGTGACTCAAAGAACCAGGCAGAGGAAAAGACGGGCTAGTGAAGGAGAAATAGAGCTTAGGAACAGGTTTGCAGAGTTGGAAAATGAAGAAGGGGCTCAGCAGGTACTTGTTGAAGGTGGAAGGGTAAGGAAGAAGAGAAGAGAGGCTAGTCCTATAAGAAAAGAGGAAGAGTCAAGGGAGACTACACCAAATATGAGCCCCAAGAGGATACAGGATGGGTTGAAGAAGATTATAAGGGAAAATAGGAATGGAAAGAACTTGCAGCCAGAGGGAACAGGGGAGAGACTAGAGAATAGTACAGTCACCAGGAAAAGGCAGGTCTATGTGATCGGGGACTCTTTATTGAGAAGAATAGACAGGCCTGTAACTAGAGCTGATCCAGAGAATAGAAGGGGGTGCTGTCTTCCGGGTGCTAAGATACGGGATGTAGACCTGAGGTTGAAAAGGATCCTAAAGGGAGCAGGAAAGAATCCCCTAATTATCCTTCATGTGGGAACAAATGATACGGCTAGATTCTCGCTGGAAAGTATTAAGGGAGACTATGCTAGGCTGGGGAAGATGCTTAAGGAAATTGAGGCTCAGGTGATCTTTAGCGGGATCCTTCCTGTTCCTAGAGAAGGGCAACAAAGGTGTGACAAGATTATGACTGTCAACAGATGGCTTAGGCAGTGGTGCTATAAGGAGGGCTTTGGGATGTATGGCCACTGGGAGGCATTCATGGACAGAGGACAGTTCTCTTGGGATGGACTTCATCTGAGTAGGGAAGGAAATAGGCTTCTAGGATCGAGGCTGGCACAACTGATAAAGAGAGCTTTAAACTAGGAATTAGGGGGAGATGTCCAGGAAATCTCCACGCCAGATTTTAGCATTGAGAGGGAAGAAGACAAAGTAAGAAAGGATACAGCTGTGGGTAGGAGAATGTATATAAGGAGCGAGGGCGGTGTGGATACTAGTCTAATAGGTTATACTGGCTGTAGAATGGCTGTGCCTAATAGGGTACAAAATGTGAGTGAGGCCAAACAGCAAAAATTAAGATGTTTATACACCAATGCGAGGAGCCTAGGTAACAAAATGGAGGAACTAGAGCTACTGGTGCAGGAAGTGAAACCAGATATTATAGGGATAACAGAAACATGGTGGAATAGTAGTCATGACTGGACTACAGGTATTGAAGGCTATGTGCTGTTTAGGAAAGACAGAAATAAAGGTAAAGGTGGTGGAGTAGCATTGTATATCAATGACGTGGTAGAATGTAAAGAAATAAGAAGCGATGCAATGGATAAGACAGAGTCCGTCTGGGCAAAAATTACAATGGGGAAGATAACTAGTAAAATCTCTCCTACGATAGTGCTTGGGGTGTGCTATAGACCTCCGGGATCTAATCTGGATATGGATAGAGCCCTTTTTAATGTTTTTAATAAAGTAAATACTAATGGAAACTGCGTGATCATGGGAGACTTTAACTTCCCAGATATAGACTGGAGGACCAGTGCTAGTAATAATAATAGGGCTCAGATTTTCCTAAATGCGATAGCTGATGGAGTCCTTCATCAAGTAGTTGCTGAACCGACTAGAGGGGATGCCATTTTAGATTTAATTTTGGTGAGTAGCGAGGACCTCATAGAAGAAATGGTTGTAGGGGACAATCTTGGCTCAAGTGATCATGAGCTAATTCAGTTCAAACTAAATGGAAGGATTAACAAAAATAAATCTGCAACTAGGGTTTTTGATTTCAAAAGGGCTGACTTTCAAAAATTAAGGCAATTAGTTAGGGAAGTGGATTGGACTGAAGAACTTATGGATCTAAAGGTAGTTGAGGCCTGGGATTACTTTAAATCAAAACTGCAGAAGCTATCGGAAGCCTGTATCCCAAGAAAGGGGAAAAATTCATAGGAAGGAGTTGTAGACCAAGCTGGATGAGCAAGCATCTTAGATAGGTGATTAAGAAGAAGCAGAAAGCATACAGGGAGTGGAAGATGGGAGGGATCAGCAAGGAAAGCTACCTAATTGAGGTCAGAACATGTAGGGATAAAGTGAGACGGGCTAAAAGTCGAGTAGAGTTGGACCTTGCAAAGGGAATTAAAACCAAGAGTAAAAGGTTCTATAGCCATATAAATAAGAAGAAAACTAAGAAAGAAGAAGTGGGGCCACTTAACACTGAGGATGGAGTGGAGGTTAAAGATAATCTAGGCATGGCCCAATATCTAAACAAATACTTTGCCTCAGTCTTTAATAAGGCTAAAGAGGATCTTAGGGATAATGGTAGCATGACAAATGGGAATGAGGATATAGAGGTAGGTATTACCATATCTGAGGTAGAAGCGAAACTGAAACAGCTTAATGGGACTAAATCGGGGGGCCCAGATAATCTTCATCCAAGAATATTAAAGGAATTGGCACCTGAAATTGCAAGCCCATTAGCAAGAATTTTTAATGAATCTGTAAACTCACGAGTAGTACCGAATGATTGGAGAATTGCTAATATAGTTCCTATTTTTAAAAAAGGAAAAAAAAGTGATCCGGGTAACTACAGGCCAGTTAGTTTGACATCTGTAGTATGCAAGGTCCTGGAAAAGGAAAGGAAAAGGAAAAAATTTTGAAGGAGAAATTAGTTAAGGACATTGAAGTCAATGGTAAATGGGACAAAATACAACATGGTTTTACAAAAGGTAGATGGTGCCAAACCAACCTAATCTCCTTTTTTGAAAAGGTAACAATTTTTTAGATAAAGGAAATGCAGTGGATCTAATTTACCTAGATTTCAGTAAGGCATTTGATACCGTGCCACATGGGGAATTATTAGTTAAATTGGAGAAGATGGGCATCAATATGAACATCAAAAGGTGAATAAGGAATTGGTTAAAGGGGAGATTGCAACGGGTCCTACTGAAAGGCGAACTGTCAGGCTGGAGGGAGGTTACCAGTGGAGTTCCTCAGGGATCGGTTTTGGGACCAATCTTATTTAATCTTTTTATTACTGACCTTGGCACAAAAAGTGGGAGTGTGCTAATAAAGTTTGCAGATGATACAAAGCTGGGAGGTATTGCCAATTCAGAGAAGGATCGGGATATTATACAGGAGGATCTGGATGACCTTGTCAACTGGAGTAATAGTAATAGGATGAAATTTAATAGTGAGAAGTGTAAGGTTATGCATTTAGGGATTAATAACAAGAATTTTAGTTCTAAGTTGGGGACGCATCAATTAGAAGTAACGGAAGAGGAGAAGGACCTTGGAGTATTGGTTGATCATAGGATGACTATGAGCAGCCAATGTGATATGACTGTGAAAAAAGCTAATACGGTTTTGGGATGCATCAGGAGAGGCATTTCCAGTTGGGATAAGGAGGTTTTAGTACCGTTATACAAGGCACTGGTGAGACCTCACCTAGAATACTGTGTGCAGTTCTGGTCTCCCATGTTTAAAAAGGATGAATTCAAGCTGGAGCAGGTACAGAGAAGGGCTACTAGGATGATCTGAGGAATGGAAAACTTGTCTTATGAAAGGAGACTCAAGGAGCTTGGCTTGTTTAGCCTAACTAAAAGAAGGTTGAGGGGAGATATGATTGTTCTCTATAAATATATCAGAGGGATACATACAGGAGAGGGAGAGGAATTATTTCAGCTCAGCACCAATGTGAACACAAGAACAAATGGGTATAAACTGGCCACCAGGAAGTTTAGACTTGAAATCAGACGAAGGTTTTTAACCATCAGAGGAGTGAAGTTTTGGAATAGTCTTCCAAGGGAAGCAGTGGGGGCAAAAGATCTATCTGGTTTTAAGATTCTATTTGATAATTTTATGGAGGAGATGGTATGATGGGATAATGGGATTTTGGTAAGTAATTGATCTTTAAATATTCAGGGTAAATAGGCCAAATCCCCTGAGATGGGATATTAGATGGATGGGATCTGAGTTACCCAGGAAAGAATTTTCTGTAGCATCTGGCTGGTGAATCTTGCCCATATGCTCAGGGTTTAGCTGATCGCCATATTTGGGGTCGGGAAGGAATTTTCCTCCAGGGCAGATTGGAGAGGCCCTGGAGGTTTTTCGCCTTCCTCTGTAGCATGGGGCATGGTTGACTTGAGGGAGGCTTCTCTGCTCCTTGAAGTCTTTAAACCATGATTTAAGGACTTCAATAGCTCAGACATGGGTGAGGTTTTTCATAGGAGTGGGTGGGTGAGATTCTGTAGCCTGTGCTGTGTAGGAGGTCAGACTAGATGATCAGAATGGTCCCTTCTGACCTTAGTATCTATGAATCTATGAATCTATTCTGATATGACTTAAAGGCAATTTTTACTGTCAAAATATCAAAACAGAGCATGATAGTGCCTACCCACTGACTTGCATTGAAGTTACCCAAGGGGGTGAATTGAAACCTGTTTAGTTACTCTGGTTCCATTTGTATGTAGACAAATCCTTAGAGGCCTCTTTGGAGACGTCCTTAAAGACCAACTAGGAACCAGGAGAAGAGAGGTATATAAAATGGCCTATTTTAAGCACAGAAAAAAAAAATCAAAATCAACCCTTTTTGCCTCCAATGTGGTATGGCAAGTCTTACAAAGAGACAGTACATACCCCTGTCTATGAGGGGAAGGGCAGAGTCAAGGAGCACAAGTGGCTTCAGAATAGGGGGGATTTCCAATGTGTCACTGCGAGGATGAGCAGAAGATAGGCACCCGAGACTAGTGGTGACATCAGCTGCTTTCCCAATGGATCTGCTTCTGTGTCCCTCCTCTCTGCACACAGACAATCTGGTCTGGGTCTGGCCACTGAGAGTCCAGCGGGGTCTCCTGGGAGCCCGAGCAAGAGAGGACTGAGACATGCTCTTTCCAATTTGCACTAGGACTCTCAGCATTAGAATGGATTATAGAGAAGACAAATTCTCTCACCAAAACTCAATAGCTTTGATCCGGTGGCAAGAGGAGGAATTTTTGCTGATTTCATCTGAGCAGTTGAATTTGTAAAGACTCTGTGACAAATTCATCCCTGATGGAACTCTACTGAGGTCAATAGAGTCACCACAGGAATACACTTGGCTCAGTAGATCCAACCCTAAAATAGCTGGGGAGGAATCACCAAGCATGAGCCATGTTTGACAGGATCTCAGCAGAGAGCAAAGGAACTGACGCCTGGAGAATCTTCTAAGCTAATGGCATCAATGCAAAACACTAGGGATGAGGAATAGGCTAATGTTCACGTTTGAGTCTCTATATTCAGGGGTCTCTTTTACCTCTTAGGCTAGGAGAGGGGCAGGGGACATGGAGGAGGAGGAGGATCCAGAGCCTGATTCTCAGTTTTTCTGGCCTTCGTGAGTCATTTACCCCAGTGCACAGTACATGGGAAGTGGGATTAAAACACAATCCCTGTAGTATGCACACCTGTTCTGCACGGGTGTAAATGGCACCCAAGAAGCAGGGCAGTGGGCAGTTAGGCCAGTGCTGGGGCCCAACGGGAGCTTGTCTTGCTGGGTAACTTGGACAGGAGATGGCTACCATCACCTTTCTGTAATGTGCTCAGTGCGATAGTGACCAGGACGCATGATAAGAAAGCACAGTAGGCTGCACTTCCACCCTCACATCCACTGCACTATTGTACCTGCTTATCCTGGCCATGATGAATATCCTGACTGGATCAGGTGAGGAGACAGGCCAGACATCACCCCCGGTCCATGAGCCCGGCCTGAGCATCCCCTGTGAGATGCACCTGAGGTAGGGTGACCAGATGTCCCATTTTTAAAAGAACAGTCCCATTTTTTGAGACTTTTTCTTATATAGGCGCCTATTATCCCCGTCCCGTTTTTTCACAGTTGCTATCTGGTAACCCTAGCCTGGGGGGCCCATAACGCATTCCCACTGTGTCAATTTTAACTAGGGCTGTCAAACAATTAAAAAATAATAATCATGTCTTTAAGGACGTCTCCAAGAGGCATCCACACCTCTGTCTTTCTCTTTAGCTCTTAATTTCCATGGAGATGCCACCACATAGATCCCTGAAAAGGCATGGTGTGGGTGTGTGTAAATTCTGCCACCCACCCCTGCTTGCTGCTTTTTGTGTGTGTGTGTGTGTGTGTAAATCCATCTGCCACTCTGCATGCCGCCCCTGCCTAGCCCATGCGTTGCACTGAAGATTGTACCACCATGTAGCCCCTGTGGATGAGGGGTCAAGACTCTGCTGCTGCATTGCCCCTCCAGCATGGTCTGGTGCCTAAACCCAGGGGCATGGAGCCCATCCATAGGTCTGAACAGAGTAACCACCACTATGAGCTCTTGACACATGTGGGCTGTTCCCCTCACCCTACTGACAAATGAGCTTTTTGGGAAGAGTGATGATTGGTTGAATTACTTCAGTCACCAAATTGCCACTTTATGACCTGGACTATTGACAGGCCCTGGCTCTAGCCATAACTATTAGGTATGATTAATTCATAACCTTGCTTATCATAATTGATCTTCTTCATATGTACCCTATACTTGAGTTATCAATGAGACTTCATTGTATGGAAGGATTGGAGGGAAAACAACCAGCTGGTTCTGAACTTTGTCCAGCCAAGTTAGAATCTCTAAGAATATTTAAAAATTAGATCATTTCAAGATACTTGTAACTCATAAACTAAACATTATAAGAACTTAAGAACGGCCATACCGGCTCAGACCAATGGTCCATCTAGCCCAGTAACCTGTCTTCTGAAGGGGTGTAATCTCCTTCCTTTGAGGTTTTTAAGGTCAGGCTTGACAAAGCCCTGGCTGGGATGATTTAGTTGGGGAGTGGTTCTGCTTTGAGCAGGGGGTTGGACTAGATGACCTCCTGAGGTCCCTTCCAACCCTGATATTCTATAATGCCAGATGCTTCAGAGGAAATGAACAGAATAGGGCAATTATTGAGTGAGCCATCCCATCACCCTTTGAAATGTGCTTCCAGAAGGTTATCCACAGACAAAATTAATTCCCGCTGTGCGGTTGGAGTCATGGAATCTGGTGGTGAAAGAGGGTCCCTGGTATGGTTTGCTAAAATACAGATCTGTTTGTTCCTGCCCTCTTTGCTTGTCAAAGAATGGCCACTTGACAGGTGATGGCTCATCAGCTTTGATGACACCTGGTCAGAGGCAATAACCTGCCCTTTGTCTTTGAGAAACAGGTTTACCCACTCCCCAGACTTGTCTGGTAAACACACTGCAGGCATGATCTCAGCTTAGGTTTATAACTTTATATATAATGTTATACACATTTCATTATATTATTGACCACTGAGTTATTAGTTTTCAAATCATACCTCACGAGGCATGTTTTGTACCAAGATTATTGTGAGTAGCGTGTGAATAAAGGGATGCATTTGGTCACATAATTACTTTGCATTAATCAACATTGAGTTTCATCTGTCCTTTTCTTGCCGTCACCCAGTTTTGTGAAATCCCTTTGTAACCCTTTGCAATCAGTTCAGGATTTAACTATTTTGAGTAATTTTGCATCATCTGCAAACTTTGCCACTTCACTGTTTTTACTCCTTTTTCCAGATCAACTTATTCATAAATTAACAGCACTGGTCCCATCACAGATCCTTGGGGGACCTCGCTGTTCCTGCCCTTTCTTTTAACCAGTTACTGATCCATGAGAGGACTTTCCTTCTTATCCCATGACTGCTCACTTTGTTTAAGGGCCTTTGGTGAAGGAGCCTCTGAAAGGCTTTCTGACAATCACCTGTAAATTCACAGAAAATTCATAGGTAAGCACTGTGAATTGGGGGATTATACTGACTGTTTATGTACAAAAATGAGATATTTAATCCCTGCTTTAAATGCAAATCTGAGTGCCGTTTTAACTATGAAGCTGCCGTGGTGCCTCAATAATATACAACGGGTCTCTTGGTTTTATCTCTTTTCTGGGCCAGCTCATTCTCCTCGACTGGCTCTAAGCCATCAGATGACAAACTTCCATTGTTCCAAATGCAAACAAGAGCCGGAAAGACTTCTGCCAAGATTCAGTAGCGACAGAGTGCAAATGCAATTCTGATCCCTGCCCAGCATGCTACCGCTTTCCCTGTGGCCACTCTGAGGCCATGTCTACAGGGGACGCTCAGGAAAATTAGGGGGAATTAACTAAAGGTCTGACATCCATGCACATAAGATAAAGTGCTTTAACTTCTGTGCATTATTGTGTGGTTGAGTCGTCTTTGTTTTCCTGAGTGGCCTCATGTAGGCATGGCCTAAGAGACAAGCCTATGAGGTGTTCCCAACCCCTGGGTCTGCTCCTCCTCGGACAGTGAACGCTGGTGGTCAGGGAAACATTTCACCATCAATGAAACTGAATAATTTGATGAAATTATATTTTGTCAAATATTGTGAACAGCTGTAATAAGCACGTGAATAGAATCATAGAATATCAGGGTTGGAAGGGACCTCAGGAGGTCATCTAGTCCAACTCCCTGCTCAAAGCAGGACCAATCCCCAACTAAATCATCCCAGCCAGGGCTTTGTCAAGCCTGACCTTAAAAACTTCAAAGGAAGGAGAGGTTTCAGAGTAGCAGCCGTGCTAGTCTGTATCTGCAAAAAGAAAAGGAGTACTTGTGGCACCTTAGAGACCAACATTTATTTGAGCATAAGTTTCGTGAGCTACAGCTCACTTCATCGGATGCATTTAAGGTCAGGCTTGACAAAGCCCTGGCTGGGATGATTTAGTTGGGGATTACTCCTGCTTTGAGCAGGGGGTTGGACTAGATGACCTCCTGAGGTCCCTTCCAACCCTGAGATTCTATTCAGGTGCTTATTACAGCTGTGGGGAGATGTATATACACAGAGAGCATGAAACAATGGGTGTTACCATACACACTGTAACGAGAGTGATCAGGTAAGGTGAGCTATTACTAGCAGGAGAGCGGGGGTGGGGAGAACCTTTTGTGGTGATAATTAAGGTGGGCCATTTCCAGCAGTTGACAAGAATATCTGAGGAACAGCAGGGTGGGGAGGGAATAAACACGGGGAAATCGTTTTAATTTGTGTAATGACCCATCCACTCCCAGTCTTTATTCAAGCCTAAGTTAATTGTATCCAGTTTGCAAATTAAATCCAATTCAGCAGTCTCTCATTGAAGTCTGTTTTTGAAGATTTTTGGATGAAAATATAGATCAATAGCATTTGGTCTGGATGAAAACTGGAGGCATGTAGGTAGGCATAGCAGTCAGTATGTTTCGGGTGTAGGGTGGTGTTTATGTGACAATCGCTTATTAGCACCATAGTGTCCAGGAAGTGGATCTCTTGTGTGGACTGGTCCAGGCTGAGGTTGATGGTGGCATGGAAATTGTTGAAATCATGGTGGAATTCCTCAAGGGCTTCTTTTCCATGGGTCAAGATGATGCTATGGGTACCCACATGGCCCCACAGTATGCCAACTTTTTTATGGCTGACTTAGAACAACGCTTCCTCAGCTCTCGTCCCCTAATGCCCCTACTCTACTTGTGCTACGTTGATGACATCATCATCTGGACCCATGGAAAAGAAGCCCTTGAGGAATTCCACCATGATTTCAATAATTTCCATCCCACCATCAAAACTCAGCCTGGACCAGTCCACACAAGAGATCCACTTCCTGGACACTACAGTAGAAATAAGCAATGGTCACATAACCACCACCCTATACTGGAAACCTACTGACCGCTATGCCTACCTACATGCCTCCAGCTTCCACCCAGACCACACCACACGATCCATTGTCTACAGCCAAGCTCTACGATACAACTGCATTTGTCTCTGTTTGAGGGGTTGGAGCAAACACCTACAAGATCTCTATCAAGCATTCTTACAAACTACAATACCCACTTGCTGAAGCGAAGAAACAGATTGACAGAGCCAGAAGAGTACCCAGAAGTCACCTACTACAGGACAGGCCCAACAAAGAAAATAACAGAACGCCACTAGCCATCACCTTCAGCCCCCAACTAAAACCTCTCCAACGCATCATCAAGGATCTACAACCTATCCTGAAAGAAGACGCATCTCTCTCACAGATCTTGGGAGACAGGCCACTCCTTGTTTACAGACAGCCCCCCAACCTGAAGCAAATACTCACCAGCAACCACACACCACACAACAGAACCACTAACCCAGGAACCTATCCTTGAAACAAAGCCCAGTGCCAACTCTGTCCACATATCTATTCAGGGGACACCATTATAGGGCCTAATCACTATCAGAGGCTCGTTCACCTGCACATCTACCAATGTGATATATGCCATCATGTGCCAGCAATGCTCCTCTGCCATGTACATTGGCCAAACTGGACAGTCTCTATGTAAAAGAATAAATGGACACAAATCAGACATCAAAAATTATAACATTCAAAAACCAGTCAGAGAACACTTCAATCTCTTTGGTCACTCGATTACAGACCTAAAAGTGGCAAATCTTCAACAAAAAAACTCCAAAAACAGACTCCAATGAGAGACTGCTGAATTTAAATTAATTTGCAAACTGGATACAATTAACTTAGGCTTGAATAAAGACTGGGAGTGGATCGATCATTACACAAAGTAAAACTATTTCCCCATGTTTATTCCCTCCCCACTCTGCTGTTCCTCAGACATTCTTGTCAACTGCTGGAAATGGCCCACCTTGATTATTGCCACAAAAGGTTCCCCCCGCCCCTGCTGGTAATAGCTCTCCTTACCTGATCACTCTCCTTACACTGTGTATGGTACCACCCATTGTTTCATGTTCTCTGTGTATATAAATCTCCCTACTGTATTTTCCACTGAATGCATCTGATGAAGTGAGATGTAGCTCATGAAAGCTTATGCTCAAATAAATTTGTTAGTCTCTAAGGTGCCACAAGTACTCCTTTTCTTTTTAAGGAAGGAGCGTCCATCACCTCCCTAGGTAACCCATTCCAATGCTTCACCACCCTCTTTGTGAAAAAGTTTTCCTAATATACAACCTAGACCTCCCCCACTGCAACTTGAGACCATTACTCCTCCTTCTGTCATCTGCTACCGCTGAGAACAGTCTAGATCCATCCCCTTTAGAACCCCCTTTCAGGTAGTTGAAAGCAGCTATCAAATCCCCCCTCATTCTTCTCTTCTGCAGACTAAATAATCCCACTTCCCTCAGCCTCTCCTCATAAATCATGTGCTCCAGCCCCCTAATAATGTTTGTTGCCCTTCGCTGGACTCTCTCCTCAGATCCAGAACCAATTTACCACCAGGGATTACTTCCTGATATTTCATGGCTGATCTAGAGTTATGAGTCTCTTCTCCTTGGCTAATAATGAGCAACATGGAAAATATTCCAAGCCTAAAGAGGCAAATTTGTTGTTATTGATTTTTTAACATTTCCATGGCATCTTTCCTTGCTGAGGGACCCAAAGCCCATAACTACCTGTGTGTAGCAGACCCACTTCACCTCCTGCTGAAATGCAACCTCCTTTGGGATGAAATGGAACAGCTGTTTAACACAGCAGCCATTTAGCACAGGAACTGAGGAAGAATCTTGTATTCATAAACAGGGAAGAATTAGCAAGGGAAGCAAAAGTGGTTGGGAACCTGGGAGGCAGTGACCATGAGATGGTAAAGTTCAGGATCCTGACACAAGGAAGAAAGGAGAGCAGCAGAGTACGGATCCTGGACTTCAGAAAAGCAGACTTTGACTCTCTCAGGGAACTGATGGGCAGGATCGCCTGGGAGAACAACATGAAGGGAAAAGGAGTCCAGGAAAGCTGTCTGTATTTTAAAGAATCCTTATTGAGGTTGCAGGAACAAACCATCCGGATGTGTAGAACGAATAGTAAATATGGCAGGCGACCAGCTTGGCTTAACAGTGAAATCCTTGCTGATCTTAAAACACAAAAAAAGAAGCTTATAAGAAGTGGAAGATTGGACAAATGACCAGGGAGAAGTATAAAAATATTGCTCAGGCATGAGGGAGTGAAATCAGGAAGGCCAAATCACACATGGAGTTGCAGCTAGCAAGGGATGTTAAGAGTAACAAGAAGGGTTTCCTTCAGGTATGTTAGCAATAAGAAGCAGGTCAAGGAAAGTGTGGGCCCCTTACTGAATGGGGGAGGCAACCTAGTGACAGAGGATGTGGAAAAAGCTAATGTGCTCAATGCTTTTTTAAACCTCTGTGGGTGAGCGGCTGGTAAATACCACCCATCAATATCCTGAGGGTTAGTGCTGCTGACATGCTGTCAGAGGGTTCCTGGCAGGGAGAAGAGCTTCAACTTGCTCTGCTGAATCTCGGGGTGGGGATGGGGGTACATAGCCAACAGCCAGGAAGGGCTGATCTGTGGGTCATCTGCCCAGCAGCCATGTGCCCTGGACGGGTGGGAGCTCCTGCTCTAGAGCCAATTCCCTTGCAGGGCCACTACTTTTTCCTCCTTGTTGTTTTATCATCCTGCCAAACAGCCCCCTGGTAGTGTAAAGTATGGATCTCCAAGTAACATGGGCAAGGTTGATGGGATGTCACAGACTCCTGGCTCTATGGTACCAATATAGGCAAGGGGCAATGGAGCACACACATTGTAGCAACCAATCCTGGACTGCAGGCTAACAGAGCTTCCTCAGCCCCCAACAGACTATGCCACTACAGCTACCAACATCCCTTGGAACTTGTGTCATGGTCTTTACCCACTGCTGCCTTAGGCACTTGTAGAGAAAAGAGCGTTGCCCAAGGACTTCAGCCCCAGGCAGGTGGCCGGTAACTTGAGGCTCTTCGACTTCAACCCCGGGAGGTGGGGCTTGGGCTTCAGCCCTGGGCCCCAGCAAATCTAATACCAGCCCTGGTGACCCCACTAAAATGGGGGTAGTGACCCACTTTGGGGTCCTGTAGCAAAATGACGACTCACCAGCATGGTGCCACCTGCTGGTTGTCTCAGGAATTAGCTCTCCAGCATATGAAGCACCTCCTCCTGGCCTGTGTCTTGCCTGCCACTGACTCCTGTGTCCCTCCCAGACCCTGGTACCCTTTTACCTTGGGGTGCTGCCCCCTGGCAGTGCCCCCACTCTCTGGGTCTCCCCTCCCAGGAACCTCCAATCCTCTATCCCCACTTTGCCTCAGTGGCTCCTGCCAGTCATCATCTAGACCCCACTCACTGGGGCAGACTGCAGTCTGTAAACCACTCATCATTGGCAAGGGCGGGGGGGAGGGGGTTGGACCAGCTGCATCTGCCTAACCCCAGGCTACACCGCTGCAGCCTAGGGACCTCTGTAGGCCTTGCACAAGGCCTGCAGAGTTACCAGGCTGGAGCTCCCCAGCTCCTCTTGTCTTTCCCCAGCACTACTCTACTCAGGTACCCTTCTTTCGCAGGCAGCCAGGTCCTTCTCTCTCAAGAGCTATAGAGAGACTCCTTTAGATCCTGGCCCCCAGCCCTCTTATAAGGGCCAGCTGGGCCCTGATTGAGCTAGCCACACCTGTGGTCAGCCACTCCCTCAGCTGCTTTCACTCCTTTTTCCAGCCGCAGTCCTCTCCAGGGCTGCTTTCAATCCCTGTTCTCTTATTGGGATCCGGGAAGTGGGCGGGTGAAGCCCGTCCACTGCTAAAGGATCCCCCCCAGCCTAAAAGGGGGATCCACAGGACCTAGATACCCAAAAAATTCCGGGGGACAACTAATAAAATAACAGGGACAGGAGTGCGGTCAAAGGGTCAAACGAAGGGAACCGGATGGGGACACTGAACAGAGAACCCCGGACAGCGCCCACTGCTCCTCAAAGGCGTCAAGGGAGTCAGAAGACGCCGCCCAGAAGAACTCTGCCCGGATACGTGAACGGACCGAGGATCGGAAATAGGCCCCACAGTCACAGGAGACTCCTTCGGCCAACCTCCTCACTCTGGTTTTGTAGATGGCCATTTTAGCTAGGGCCAGGAGGAGGCTGACCAGGAGATCCTGTGACTTTGTGGGGCCACGGATAGGGAGTGCATAAATGAGAAGGTGAGGGGAGAAGTGCAACCAAAAACGTAAAAAAATATTGGTGAGGAGCCGGAATAGGGGCTGCAGCCTGGCACACTCCAGGTATACATGTGCCAGGGTATCCCTCACGCCGTAAAAGGGGCAGGTGTCTGGGATTGAAGTGAACCGCGCCAAGTACACGCCCGTGCTCACGGCTCCTTGGTGAAGGAGCCGCCAACTGACATCCCCGGCGGGCCTTGGGACTAAGGTGGAATATAGGCTGGCCTACCGGGGCTCCTCACCCTCCAAAGGTGGCAGGAGGTCCCACCATTTTGTATCAGGGCGGGACACAAGGGTGCGGGCGTGAAGGGTGTGGAGCACGAGCGTGTAGATATGTTTTCTTGGCGCGGTTTGAAAGCAGACCGGCTGCATCTCGTGCAGCCGGCTTCTAGTGAAGGGGTGAAGCGGTCAGTTGGGTCCATGGGGCAGGGGTCCAATTAAAAGGTCCGGCGGGCCTGGGGTAAGGAGTGGGCGGGGCATGCCCTCGTGCAGGACCCGGTCGAGATAAACCCGAGCAGCGGGCGGCAAAGCGGCCTTCACCTCCTGAAGTATGCACCGGGGAGTACAAGGTCTGGAAAGCCCCATGCGCTGAGCGAGCGTCAGGGGATCCAGCCAGTCTCCCCGGTCATAGTCCAGGAGGTCTCCAACTCTTGTGACCTCTGCCAGGACCAACCTCTGGCGCACCGAGCGGGACTCCGCCACCTGCACACGGAGCTGGGGGTTGTGTAGCAGGGGCTCCGCGAGGAGATCTGCCCCCTCGGTGGCCGCCATGGACCTGGTCGTTGAAAAGAGTTTCCAGGTCCGGAGGATGTCCTGGTAGAAGACCGGCAGCCCGGAGAGGTCTCGCGGAAGACCTCTTCAATCCCTGTTCTGCGGGAGTGGGGCAACTGCCCCACTACAGGTCCCAATCCACAGTTTGAGAACTGCTAGGCTAGTCCATGCCCTTTGGTTTTGTTTTCCTCTCCTGTTAGGTGGGGACACGTCCCTTTGTGGATGGGATGGTTTGCCTGCAGGCTCCTGATCAGTCCTTGTGCCTTATTGTCTCATGCTCTCTGCCTGTTTGATGGAGTTGGCTGACTCTTCTTTAGATTTCTTTTATTACAGTAGTCTTTCCAGGCCTCACAATAGCCATTTTACACATGGATTGAATAAACAAATACAGTAACACAGTCCTAGCCACCTAGAGCATCAGCAAAGAGCATTTCATGGATCTGCTAAACTTTATCATCACCCTGGTAAGCTTTATCATCACTCTGCTAAGCTTTATCTTCGTCAGACCTTGCACGGCCTGCTCCTGAAGCTGAGGCTCCTATGACCTGAATAATCTGTTAGCTCCTAGCAGAACTAGCTGGAAAAAAAATTTCCCACAGAAAATTTGGAACAAACAAACCACTTTTCAGTTGTTTTAAAAAGTTTAACAGAAAATGTTGACTTTTGATCAAAAACCGGTCAACCAATTTTTTTCAGCCAACCTTCCTCCCACCATCCAAAAGAAAGCCTACAAACACTGGATTGAAGCCAAAAAATTTCAGTTTCAATTTTATGATGAAAAATTGTCAAGGAAAGCCAACACTGTGAACATTTTCATGTAGTCCAAAAAAAAAAGTTTTGTAAAGAAAAAGTTTAGATGCAAAATTTTCAACCAGCCCCAGTGAGCAGTACAGGGCCTCTGACACAGAGTGAAGTAGTTGAAGTCCATCCAGTAGTAAATTCATGGCAATACATTCAGAGAGAAGCAAGAATAATTTCAGTTTTGGGGGATGAATATGAGGAAAGACTGAAAGAGCTAATTATGCATAATTTGGCCAAATAAATTTAAATCTGACCAAACGTGAAGGGGGGTTTCTATCCATATTTGGAGGGTTATGTAAACAAAGTGGTAAAGGATTTCTTTAGAGTTGCACAGAGGAATATGATTAGTTGTAAGGGAATGAAATTTATCGATGGAAAAAGTAATCTGATTATCAGGAAACACTCCCTAGCAGAGAGATATATTTGGATCTATGAAAGGGTTAATCAGCTCTTGGAAGCTGCTTGGCAACAATATCCTTGGGGTGTATTTATCCCGTCATAACAGTGCTAAGGATGTAATACTTCTAGCTCATTTTTTTTATTGGTTGCTCCTATGTTGTCGCTCAGGGTCCTCTGGGGATGGAGCTGTTGATGAAGATTTTATCTTTGCTTGTGCAGTTTGAATTAATCCCTTTTCAAAAACATAATTGTGAGTTCATTTTTGTTTTTTTGCATTTTTTTTTTTCAATATATGTTACTCCAGGCACAAGAAATAGTCAATAAAGATGGGATTGATGGCATTGTAGAAAAGAAAAAAGAAGACAACTGAAGGAAAACAAAGGCAAAAGGTCTGCTATTTCTACAGTGATTGCATTTGACTTAGATTCTCCCCATATACACTGAAACCCTGTAACTTCATCTACCAGGAAATATAAATGCAGAAAACAGGCTATATTCCTGAAAATGGTTGGATCAAAGATGTTCATTTCGCTAAAGAACCTTGTGACACAGGGGAAGCCAGGTGAAACCAAGTTTAATGTTCTCATTAAAGCGCTGAGTGATTTTTATTCATATGTCTTTGCTGAAAGATGTGATAATTTCTGAGGCCACAGACAATACCCAGCTGAAAAGATGTCTGAATTTGTAACAAGCCTGAATGGCTTCACTTCCAAGTGTGTGTCAGGCATGACAGTAGAACAATAGCTGAGTGATCAGTTTGTGCATAGAATTATTAGTAGTAAGCAATGTAACAAATTACTAAGTACAGTCTATAGCAGAGAACTCTGAGCATGGTGCATAATTTGGAGAGTTCTGCACGCAACAGAAAATGACATATCTGCCCCCATCTACTCAGCACCAACTTCACACCATTTGGGCCTTTTGGAGGATTCTGTTCGCTAACAGCAATCACTGAAGCAAAGCCACCAGCTCAATCAGACGGGAAGGATGGTACCGCAGTTAGAGCATGGGACTGAGAGACCAGGGGTGGAATCCGACTGAAATCCACGGCACAACTCTCACAGACTCCATTAGGGCCAGAGTTTCAGCCCTGGATGCTTCCCAGCTCTGTTCCAATCCAGCAAAACATTTAGACGTGATTCCACAATGAACCACAGCAAAAAGACAGTGCGAGGCTGCCCAAGCTTTGGGGAGTATGGGATCATCTTGAACAAGGATGGAGCTAGCAGAGTCAGCAGCCTGACCTTGTAGTCTGGTGTCACCCTCCAGAATACTAACCCGACGGCATATCAGCAGTGGCAGGAGGCTGCTTTGTGCTCGTCTTCACATTTCTACCACCCTGACATGGGAGCTGAGCAGCATGGATGTGGGGCTTTGTGTGATGTGTAAGGATTGTAAGCACAGAGTTGGCAATGCTGAGTTGTGACACTTGACAGCTCCAAACAGAAATAAATGCTTCCGGTGGCCACAAGCTCTGTTATTTCTGGTCCAAAAGTCACCTAGAAAATGAAGCTGCAATGGGGAGGATGCCTGTGCACCTGTCCCATGTCAAAGCCCCAGCAGCATCCTCAAGGTAGGCATTGCCTCACCTTTCTGGCCTGTGGCACTCTCAGAGCACACACAACAGCTGGAGAAGCAGGTGCTGCTCTTCTAACGTTGGGCCCAGGAGTTTGAACACTCACCCAGGATGTGGGGGAGCTGGGTTCTCTTCCCCCCTTTGCTAGATGTGGAGCAGGGATGTGGACCTGGTCCTACTTACCCTCATAAAAGAATGTCCTAAGAGCCATACTGTGGGGTATCTGGAGGGGCCGGGCTCTCTCCATCTCTCCTGTTGGAGCTGTTCCTCTGAGCCCTTCTCACTCTCCTTGGGGTCCAGTGACCACTTAAATTATGTATACACAGATCAACTTCCACAGGGGACCTGAGAGCACACACACACACCCAGGGGAGCCCACAGTCCAGTGGCTAGGGCACTTTCGTGAGCGATGGAAGACCCAAGTTCAAATCCCTTCCCCACCTCAGCCAGAGGGGGGCATTGACCTGGATCTCTGAGTTCCCAGGTGAGTGATCTAACCACTGGGCTCAAAGTTACCAGTGAGGGGACACCACCACCTTCTCTTCTTCAGCAAGGGCTGACCTGGCTTAGGTGCCTAACTCCAGGAGAGAGCTCATGGTGTGAATCCTGAGTGGAGACAGGCACCGCCCTCTGACTCACACTTAGGTGCCTAACTCCCTTTGAGGAACAGGGCTTAGGCCACACCCCTCCCCTCAACATTTTCTATTGGCTAGTTTAGGTAGCTCTTCGCTCAGCCTGCTGGCTTCTGTGAATCCCATACATAGGAACCTAACTCTCTCCATGCACTGCATAGGGTGCATGGGAACTAACTTGGGGCTGTGGATTCCACTGGGTGGCAAGGTGCCTAACCATTAGGTGTTGAGATGCGTAAGTGTCTGTGTGGGTCAAGCTCTCTGTGTCTCACTTCTCTTCCCCCCCCCCCCCCGCTCATCATACCGGGAGACTGACAAATCAATGTCCGGTAGCCTTCTGATGGCATTTGTTGTGTTAGTCAATAACACAAAACAGGAGCACCACATGGAGGCTGTTGTTTGGCCTTTCTGCCCAAGAAGAAGGCTGGTTGCACACTGGGCTGAAGTTACTACAACCAAGTTCTTGCCATCGCTAATCATGCTGAGGCTGGCTTTCAGCTGACTAAATCTTGGAACAGAGCTGATAGATTTGTCCGATGCACACACACTTCAAACATCGATTCTAGCCCTGGTATACTTGACCATTGAATATTGCTCAGCAGTTTGAGTAGGTAACTCACTTATCAAATCTCTGGATGTGCCGCTTAACACCACAATGAGAATCATAACTAGAACATTGAAATCAACCCCCATTCAATGGTTGCCCACTCTGGCACTTAGACCCCACCCAAAATCCAGGGAGAGACACATACAGCCCATGAGTACAACCAAACCATGTCCAACCTGAACTCACGACTTCATGAGGATTTCTAGAAGCTTCCAAAGACATGTCTGAAACCTTGCAAATCTTGTTGGGATTGGGCTAAAGCCCTTAAAGCATCCTCATTAGAAAGAACTCTGGGATAATGCTAGCGTCCCAAACAAACACACACCACTTCGGCTTCAACCTATCCCATAACCAATGGTTCACATTTTAGAACACTGCATGGCAGATGTTGTCATGTCTTACACCTTTGCACCTTGCACCTCTTAAAGTTTGCACAATATGACAGTGGACACCAATTGCAAATTATGGACCACATTGTAAATCAGTGCAAGCTTTGATTGTTTGCCAGCAGCATCTCAGACTTACATCAGGTCACTCTCAAAGCTCTGCCCTAGCTCTGTAATCTGGACTTTGTTAGTTGAACCTTGTTCATCACCTCTTTTGCTATATGAAAGAGAAAGTTGCCATCTGTAAATGGGGATAAGCTCATGTATGTTAATTACAAGAAAAAGAAAATATTGATTGACAAATAGATTGTGATAGTCATGATAATACTCAATATAGGAGAATCAAGGAACCACAATGGGCACAACTCCAGGATGCAAGGGACACATTCATATAATGAACATCGCATGGGAATGATAAAGTAATAGGACATTTCAGACAGCAATAAAAATTAAGCTCAACATGGCATGGTGGCTTCTTACCAGGCAGTATGTCTTCAAGGCCATTGGGCTTGTGGTTTCATAGAATCCCTTTTAGTTTCAAGGGGGGAAAAAATCACAAATGGAGCCTAAATAGCCCAATGTGGCATATTTTTATTGTTTTTCAATCTTGTAAGTTTCTCCATGGCAAGAATGGCCTGTATTTTATTGAATCAATATCCCAGAGTGGGTAATATGGATTTTACCAGCTGCAAGCTATAAGAGGCTAGTAGCAATCAGAAGAGACCGAACAAGAGGATTTACCTGCTCATCTGAGGATAAATTGTTAAACTCCTAGCAGCATGATGGATACATTCTGTTCACTGTTATAAGCAATTTTTTTATCTATTGTTTCACTTTCTCTTAGAAATGTTTTATTCCGGGACAGCACAGCCTTTGATATTTAAATGTACCCATTGCGGATCTTCAAGGCTAGCAGAGATTTCATCTGGCCGTCCCATTTTGGAAAGTGTTCATAGAATAAGATAGGTACAGTGAAGAATTTGGTGCTGGGAATTTAACTCATTAATCAAGTGTGGATATCTACATGGCTCCCAATATCAGCTGAGATACAAAATCATGCTCCCAATCTTACATGCTGGGGTTGAGTTTTATCTGTATTATTTTGTATTCTTGTTTCTAGTCTTCTGGCCAGTGTCTCATTCAGACACCAATGTCATCTCTCTCCCAGATATAGCAGATTTCTGGGGCCTGGCAGCTTCTGAGTGGAGGAGAAATCTGTGACATAGAGCCTGGGCATAGTCTAAGGGTAACTGGTTTATTCACACACATACTCCAGTCCTGGAACAGAGGGGTCCCAGCAGGTAGAGCAGTCCCTTCTCCCAAGGCTCTCAGTCCAACACCAGTGGCCAGCTCTCAGAGAGCAACTCTGCTTACAGAATTGACCCCAATCTGAGTCCAAAGCAAAGGTCCTGCTATTCCCATTGGTCCCACCCCAAAAAATACTTCTGCAGAGAACCCCACTACACCCCAAACTAACAACATGGCAGCATATCTTCCCAAGACTGAACATTGCTCACATGCTAAGAAAAGACAGTGGAAGTTTATATATAACATGCCAACTGGTGACACCAGCAACAACAATATATTTTAGAGACTCCTTCTCTGCTTGGGCTCTATGTCCAAGAGTTTTAAAAGAGCTGTCTTGGCAGCTCGCTGGACCATTACTATTAAGAACAGCCATACTGAGTCAGAATAATGGTTCATCTAGCCCACTATCCTGCTTTCTGGCAGTAGCCAGTGCCAGATGCTTCAGAGGCAATGAACAGAGCAGGGCAATTATCGAAGGATCCATCCTCTGTCATCCAGGCTCAGCTTCTAACAGTCAGAGGTTTAGTGACACCCAGAGCATCCCTTAACATCTTGGCTAATAGCTGTTGATGTACCTATTTACATTAAATCATCTAATTCTTTTTTGAACTCTGTTATAATTTTGGCCTTCACAACATCCCCCAGCAATGAGTTCCACAAGTTGACTTCATTTGTTTTAGATCTGTTGCCTATTATTTTCATTGGATGACTCCTGGTTCTTAAGTTATGGGAAGAGGTAAATAATATTTCCCTAGTCACTTTCTTTACACCATTCATGATTGTAGAGAGGTCTATCATATCCCCTCTTAGTTGTTTCTTTTTTTTTTAAGTTGAACAGTTGGTTTCATCTCTGCTCAGATAGAGATGTTCCATACCCCTAATAATTTTTGTTGCTATTCTTTGTACCTTTTCCAATTTCTAATCTATTTTTTTGGAGATTGGGTGACGAGAACTGCATGCAGTATTCAAGGTGTGAGTATACCATGGATTTATATAGTAGCACTGTGATATTTTCTGTCTTATCATATATTATTTTCCTAATGGTTCCTAACATTGTTAGCTTTTTGGACTGCCACTGAACACTGAGCAGAGGTTTTCAGAGAACTATTCACAAGGACTCCAAGATCTCTCTTGAATGGTAACAGCTAATTTAGATCTCATCATTTTGTATATATATAGTTGGGATTATGTTTTCTAATATGCATTACTTTGCATTTATCAACATAGAATGTCACCTGCCATTTTCTTGCCCAGTCATGCAGTTTTGTGAGATCCCCTTGTAGCTCTTCACAGTCAGCTTTGGACTTAATTATCTTGAGTAATTTTGTATCATTTGCAAACTTTATGCTTCTTTCCAGATGATTTATCAATACATTGAACAGCACTGGTCCCAATCCAGATCCTTGGGGGACCCCAATATTTATCTCTTAACATTGTGAAAACTGACCATTTAATCCTAGCCTTTGTTTCCTATCTTTTAACCAGTTACTGATTCATGAAAGAACTTTTCCTTTTATCCCATGATTGCTTAAGAGCTTCTGGTGAGGGAACTTGTCAAAGGCTTTTTAAAGTCCAAGTATACTACATCAACTTTTGTTCACATGCTTGTTGACACCCTCAAAGAATTCTGGTAGATTGACCAGAGACATCATTTCCCTTTACAGAAGCCATATTGACTCTTCCCCAACATATCCTGTGCATCAACATGTCTGATCATTCAGTTCTTCACTATAGTTTCAACCAATTTGTCTGGTACTGAAGTTAGGCTGTAATTAAAATTAGCATTACATTAGCTAGCCTCCAGTCACCTGGTACAGAGGCTGATTTAAGTGGTAGGCTACATACCACAGTTAGTTCTGCAATTTCACATTTGAGTTCGTTCAGAACTCTTGGGTGAATACCAGCTGGACTTTTTACTGTTTAATGTAAAAATTTGTTTCAGAACCTCCCTTAGTGACACCTCAATCTGGGACAGTTCCTGAGATTTGTCACCTAAGAAGAATGGTGTGGGCATCTCCCCCAGAGCTTCTGCAGTGAAGACCAAATGCAAAAAAAATCATTTAGCTTCTCTGCAATAGCCATGTCTTTCTTGAGTGCTCCTTTAGCCCCTTGATTTTCTGGTGGCCCCACTGGCTGTTTGGCAGGCTTCCTGCTTCTGATGTACTTAGAAAAAATTGCTGTTAGTGTCTCTTTTGCTAGTTGCTCTTCAAGTTCTTTTGTGGCCTAATTATACTTTTACACTTGACTTGCCAGAGTTTATGCTCCTTTCTGTTTTCCTCTATAGGATTTGACTTCGTTTTTGTTTTTTTTTTTTTTGGTCTCTGACTTCTTCTTTTATTCTGCTGTTTAGCTATGGTGGCTTCTTTTAAAAAAAAAATCAGTAAGCCTTGGAACAACAGGGATATCCCAGAACAGTGGAAGAAAGCTCATGTTGTGCCAATATTTAAAAAGGGCAAACAGGATGACCCAGATAATTATAGGCCTGTCAATCTGACATTGATCCCAGGCAAGATAATGGAGCAGCTGATAAAGGACTCGATTAATAAAGTATTAAAAAAGGGTAATATAATTAATGCCAATCAACAGGGATTTATGAAAAATAGATCCTGTCAAGCTTACTTAATATCTTTTTTTGGATGAGATTACAAGTTTGGTTGATAAAGTAAAAGCATTGATGTAACATACTTATATTTCTATATGGCATTTGACTCAGTACTGCATGACATTTTGATTAAAAAACTAGAAAATTAACATGGCACACAGTAAATGGATTAGAAGCTGGCTAACTGATAGGTCTCAAAATGCAATTGTGCATTCCCATGGGGGTCCCATGAGGCTTGGTTCTTGGCCCTATGCTATTTCACTTTATTATTAATGACCTTCAAGAAAACAAAATCATCGCTGATAAAGTGTGCAGGCAACACAAAAATTGGGGGAGTGGTAAATAATGAAGAGGACAAGTCACACATACAGAGTGATCTGGATCGCTTGGTAAGGCCCAGTTTAATCCAGTTTTGAAGTAGGAGTCTAGCCCTTAAGGACATAGGAGTGTGATAAAGAGAGGGCTAGAGAGTGGTAGAGGACATTTGTCATTTTCAGGAATGTTTCTGAAGCCCTGAGGGTGGAATTCACCCCTGTGCACAAGGCTTAGGTTCCACTCATGTCCTAAACCAGAACTTAAATGGGACCTGAGTGATGCACAGGCCCCATGCTGACACAGGGGTGAACTTAAACTGGCTCTCTCAAACCCTAAGGTAAACAATGTACACACACGGAAGGAAAGGGTGAGAATGATTCAGTGATTGAAGCCCCAGCCTGAGACCTGGGTTCAATTACTTGCTCTTCTACAGACTTCTTGTATGACCTTAGGCAAGTCACTTAGTCTCTCTGCGGGGGGAGAACAGACACTGGATATATGAGGGGATATGGTAATGGGGGACAGATTCGTGCCTAAGGTAGATAGATTCAATAAGTATTTGCTTTGGGGGTACAGTTGGTATGGTAAGACATGTACTGTCCAGGGATGACATGGGGAGGATGTTCTCCTGCTCTTGCATCCTGATGGTGTATATGGCTCACAGAGCCATTAGCCCATGTGCAGCTCCCAGCATGTCAGGATCTGCTTGTGGGGATCTGACTGGAGGCTCACAGCCACATGTCGCATTTCTCTCTGTCCCATAAATATTCCTTGTTCAGGTCAGTGTCACCGGTACAGGCTGTGGTCCTGGGAACTCAAGAAAAACTAAAATCATAGAGCCAGCCCCTGAGCTGTGAGCTGGACCAGCATGAATCAGCTGGGAAAATCCATGTCACACTTTGCTAAAATGGCAACAACTTGGAAAGATCCCTTGCAAGCCCCAAATCACGTGATGGCGCTAAGTAAATATTGTCATCAGGGTATATTGTGACTCCACTATACCTGCACTGCTGGCTAGGGACACTTCTCCTGTAGCAGTGGGAGCTGGGACGTCCCACAGATCCCTGTGCAATCACTGCAATGTGAGGCTGATTGTGTGTGCGCCTCACACCCTGATGGGAATAAGGAAGGGGCCTCAGGCAGAGCAGAGGGAGCAATGAAAGCTCACCACTGCTTACTGCTGATGCCAAAAACATTAGTGTGATAGTTCACCATAAACCCTTGCTTAAGGCCATAGGGCCTCAGCTTGGGAGCCTTCTCAAGCAGCTGCCAGCACACAGCTCTGCATTGCTAGTAGGGGTGTGAAGTGCCATATAAAACCTCTTTGCCACACAGGATGTCAATGCTCTTTCAAAGTTGGCTAGAGACTCAAGCACCCGAGTGTAATGATAGGCACCCAGCAGCCTTCCAGTCAGAACAAGCAGCTCCTTAAAGACAAGGAAGGAGCAGACAAGAACTTGGTTACAAAGCAAGGGACAGGGCCAGCCTTATGGGTGGGTCCAGGGCTCTGTGATTCCGGGGGTGGGGGAATACCATGGTCAAGAGGTAAGGAGCAGGGGCGGCCTGGGGTGTGAAGCAGTGGAAGGTAATTCAGGGCAATACAGGGGGGAGGCAGCAGGGCCCAGAGGTGATGCGTGGGGAGCAACTGCACCCCCAGATTTCTACCTTTCATTTAGCACAGAAGTTTTCAAACTGTGGGGTGGGGGCATGTCCCTCAGTTTGGAGAACGTCACCTCCTACCAGGAGCTGGCAGATAGGCAGCTTATGGGAGCTCTCTGCCCTGCTTGGGTCCGTGGCTCTCTGCACGGTGAGAGCTATGGTGCTGGCTGGCTGCCCAGCAGCCCTCTCTGCCCTGCTCCCCAAGCCAGGCCACCTCTGCACAGCCCAGCGCTCCCCAGACAGGGTGGGTGGCACAATCCTGAGCTGTGCCCCGATGCGCTCTTGCCTCTCCCTGGAAGGAGCCCAGCCCTGGATGGTGGTGTTCCCTGGAACCAGCTCTGCATGCTGAGTCCAGCTGCCAGAAGATGCTCCCCGAGGCACTTGCTCGCTGCTGCCCTAGCACTCCACCGCAACATTAGATGGTTGTGTTTGGCCCTCACCAGCCCTTGCTTAGTGGGCTGAAATTGGCACGTCAGCCTACACACCTCTCTCTCAAAGATGCCGTTACCAGTTCCCTCTACCCCCCCGGGCTCTGAGGGAAGCTGAGATGTGTCCTGAGACACTGTGTAGGATGCATAGTAACCCTCATACATTACACCCACCCCACCCCTGCCCCCGTGAGCACCCCCCCCCCACAGCTCCACGCCAGCAACAGGAACAAACACAGGCCTGCAAAGAGAGCGAAGGTTAGGGGATGGGGATAGCTCCTTGCTTCCCAGTCGATAGAGCTGCAGTGATTTGCATGAGGCTCTGCTCTCCATGTTCTCCTGGCTAGAGGATTGGCACTGAGGCAGTTAACCAAATGAGACCCACCCGTACAGGTGAATGCCCCCTTCACAGAAGAGAGTGACCACGCAGACATGGCAGTGACAGTGGCGAACAGCTGCAGGCAATGGAAGCCTGGGAAATTCAGTGAGTGCATGTGATAGAAATAGAAGATGTGGTTGTCTTTGGGGTGCGACACTTCACACAGCAATACGGCAGCGTTCCCAAAACCCCCGGCCAGAGACCTGGCACTAACACAATTCACATCCCTTCACAAATATCACCGCCCACTTATCCATTATTACTGGCTGGAGGGAGTGGCTGGTAACTAACACTGCAGTGTGCTAAGGATCACTGTGGATTCCAGCTATGCACTTGGCAGCCACAGGATGCTGTGTGTGTTACTGTACATGGGATGTGGCAGCTCCCCCACGCTCCTGGCATTTAGGCAATTAAATGAGCCAGCCAATGGTCTGGGGGCAGCTTTTGCTATTAGGATGGTGCATGTAGGGGGGAGGGATAGCTCAATGCTTTGAGCATTGGCCTGCTTAAACCCAGGGTTGTGAGTTCAATCCTTGAGGGGGCCAGTGAGAGATCTTGGGCAAAAATTGGGGATTGGTCCTGCTTTGAGCAGGGAGTTGGACTAGATGACCTCCTAAGGTCCCTTCCAACCCTGATATTCTATGTATATGCACATACAATTACCTGGTGTAAATATGACAAGAGACACTGAAATGAAGTTGCCTGGTTAGCCAATACATCTCCCTCTCTTCCACAGTGAGGGAAGATCCCAGGCTATTTAAGTCAGGCTCAAAAAGTGTAGCTAGACGTCAGGACATTTAATGTCTTTTCCTGTTCTCCTAAAATCTTCTAGGCCTCAGCATTGCCTAAAGTCCATCCAGTATTCCCTATTCCATCCTGTCCCTGAGAGACTCAACTGCCAAATGACCTGCCCAGCCCCTACTCCTGCTCAGGGTCTTAACTCAGGGAGCAGAAAGATCACACACAGACTGCAAACAGCAAATCATAGCTTGTGAATGTGAGTTACATGCTGTCTGTCAGCCATTCATAGGCTCACATTTGTCTTTCCAAATGAGGCATCGAACCCTTGCAGATGGCAAAATGGATGAAACTAGGGCTGACCAGTGAATGATAATTCCATTTCCCAGTAACGTCTTCGGTTTCAACATTTGGTTTTGTTCCAAGCTGGAACGAAACCATACTTTCCCCATGTTTTGGGGCACCAGCTTGAGTTGAAACATCTGCTTTCAGATTGACACCTGGAATTTCCAGGAAGGCTAGAATGTCTGTATGGAGCCTTCTGGTTAGGGCACTCGTCAGGAGAGTGCAGTTCAAGGCCTTGCTTTGCCTGATTAAGAACAAAGTTTTCATCCCTGATAACACTCAGTGCCCACCGCCCTCAGAGCAGTGACGTGAGCCTACATTGCTATCAGGCCAGAGCCCAGAACACCATGTTGATTGTGAGAGCATCTCTCTCACCAAAATGTTTTGCCTTAAATGAAACAGTGTATTTTGTCATAGTTTCGTTGCTGTGTAGATTTCTGGGCTTGGGACTGAGCTCTGGGACCTGCCTACTTCACGGAGTCTTACAGTGTCTACACGGCAATGAAACAGCCCCATAGCCCGAGCCCAGCAAGCCTGAGTCAGCTGGCACGGGCTAGCCACAGGTATTTCATTGCAAGGTAGACATAAAAAAATCAGTGTCTCCGGCCCTCAGTTCCCAACTGTAAATGGGACTAGCCTTGCACTGCCACATAGGGCTGTTGGGAGGATAAATACATTAGAGACTGAGATGCCCACATACTAAGGTGATGGATACCACAGGAGTACCTAAGAGAAATCATGATTTGGCAGGGTTCAAGGTAGGAAAAGGGAGAGGAGAGGATGTTACTTCTGCCCGTCTCCCAGTCTGAGAGCAGCCAGCTATTTCTGTTACAGTGATCAGTAACAGACATTGAAATCATTGTCCTTAGGCTTCAGAGTTCACAACTGCAGAAGTTCTCACCTTCTCAGAGCTGCCCCCTTGTAGAGACAGACAAGCAGCTCTGTATCACTTCACATTCCTGGAAACCTGAAAGGCTAAAAACTTAGATTTAATACCTTTTTTTTTCCCAACTAACATTCTGCAGTAAGTGACGGGACCACAAGGAAAGTGTGTCTTTGCCATCCTACTGAGCTGTGGCGCAGTCTGAAATCTGCATGCCGGCACATTAAAGGGAACGGATTAACTGCGAAGATGTTTTAATGAACAGTCAATATGTTTTGTGACTCATGAAAAGGAACTTCTATCTTTTGACTGTAACAACTAAAGATTAAGAAGGGATTGGCCTGAATTTACAGGACTGAGCTAAAAGGAGACAATTACAAGTGTGGCACTTGAAATGTGTCAGACAGACCGAGCAACTGGGCCTAACAGAACAGCATTCCCATACAGGGAGCCCTAGGACACTCATAGCGAGCTTTGGCCACAGTGCATTCAGTTACACTAGTCCAAATCTGGAGTCACTCCACTGACTTCACTAGGGTTAATCTGGATTCCCGTAGATGTAACGGAGAGCAGAATGAGGTCTCCTTTCCTATCTAACTACATTTACAGAATAATGTAATGTTCCTTTCCGGAGTGTGGGTACAACTGGGGTGGGTTCTGCTCTCATTCACAATGGTGCAAGTCACGAGTAACTCCACTGAGGTCACTAGAATGATCCTCAAAAAGAAAAGGAGTACTTGTGGCACCTTAGAGACTAACAAATTTATTAGAGCATAAGCTTTCGTGAGCTACAGCTCACTTCATCGGATGCATCCGATGAAGTGAGCTGTAGCTCACGAAAGCTTATGCTCTAATAAATTTGTTAGTCTCTAAGGTGCCACAAGTACTCCTTTTCTTTTTGCGAATACAGACTAACACGGCTGCTACTCTGAAACCTAGAATGATCCTGGTGTTAAACCAAAGGGGATCAGAATCAGTGTAAGATCTTTGGGGATAAGACTGAGGGCCCCAGTCTCTGTAAATCCTGAGGAGTTCCACAGAGTCACCAGTGGATAGGGGACACCAGCTGTCACAGCCAGCATGATTTCCATAGGCTTTGTTAGTTTATGCTGTTACAGACCTAATAAAATGGATTAACAGAATTTGTAACATTGCTGAGCTTCCTCTTCTCTGTGACTGGGCTGAGCTTTCCACCCAGATCCTAGAATAAAGAGGAGGAGAGAAAATTCACCACTTTAGCTTCCTGGAGATTACTGGAGACTGTCAGACCACTGGGAATTTGTTAAGAATTTTCTTATAGTTTGTTCTTGTCCCTCCCCCTTTCCCAACTTTGTCACCATACCTGTAGCCATGTAATTTTTAGTGCCATTAACTCATGATTTTATGAGCTGCAGCTCCAGGATTCACGTGATTATGTGAGAATCTGAGCTTGCTTTCTTTCCAAATATAAGTTTCTAGGCCTCCTGGTTGTGAAGAAAAGCTTGAAAATGTGACCTACAGGCTCAGAAGCCAGAACACACATACACACACACACACACACACACAAAGAGGGCTATAAAGAAAAGGAGTACTTGTGGCACCTTAGAGACTAACAAATTTATTTGAGCATAAGCTTTCATGAGCTACAGCTCACTTCATCGGATGCATTCGGTGCATTTTCCAGGAAAGGCCTCTGTTAGGAGCTTGCTGGTTAAAATGGTTAGAGAAAGTCAAACAAAGACAATTACTTCTGCACTGACCCTGTCCACACTGACTCCCATGTGGCACACACCACACCTCAAACACACAGCGATGAGACAACAGTAGCAGCACAGACATGCCAATGCAGCAAAACTCACAGCAACCCCCACATAGGATATGCACACACATATTTCAAACACAGGGACATACACACAGATCACAGCTGCCTTACAAATACAGGCCTATGCTCAGGGCAGCAAAACACACACACGTCTTCTCTACAGCGCAGGTGCTCCTCTGTTTTCCCAGAGGATTGGCCCCTTTACATCTTGTCATCTCAATTTCACATTTTCCACAAAGGCATGATGAAGACAGCCCTGAAAAGAACCCCTGCAAACACCTTGCCAGAGAGGAAAAGAAGAATACAGAGCTCTTTTCTCCTACTTGTGACAAGTTTTGCAATATTTTCCCCTTCAGCAGCCAGCCCCATTGTGCTGGCTTTGTGTGGAGTGCAGCAGACAGCACAAAGGTGGCGCGTGCTCATGTTACTAGGGGAGTATGGTGGGGAAGGTGTCCATGTTTCTTTAGCCCCACCTCTACACAGAAAGCCAGAGACAAAGACTGTGGGAATCAAAGGAACAGGAGACAAAGTCTACATCTCTCTCCCTGATTGTTACTCTCCCACAAAACTGTGAGGGAAACCCGACTGTTCGGTTGTTCTCTCTGCTCCTCCATTGCGTAGAACATGGGTAAGGATCCCGTGTGAGGGCTGACTAGTTTGCGCTGCTAGAGTGTTTGGAGTTGCTTGGATGGAAGGCACTGGGAAAGGGTAGAGGATGCTGAGGCCTCTGACCCTGAGGATTCAAAGCAGGTTTCTGGAGAAGTGTTATCCCTGAGCAGTCACAGCTCCCAGAAGCTCCTATGACACACAGCTGGCTCCCTGAACTCACTGAGTGCCTGGCACCAACCTCTGCCACTACTGGGGGAGAATCCTGCACCTGGCTTGGAGGGCCAGTCTGCTAGCAAAGAAGCCAGGAAGTGATTTATTCAAGACAGTCACAGGGAAGCCACCTGAGTGTGGGATGCTAAAGGATCTGGTGACAGGGTGTGGGAAAATGCCTTCATATGCAACAGCATCGCAGTCTTGCTGCACACATGACCACAGGTGGATTGAAGTCCACCCTTTCTGCAGACCCACCTTATAAAAACACATCCGCACCTGATGGATCTGGCATGGAAACACAGAACTCCATCTACTGCTGAACTGCATGACTGCCTAAGCCGTGACCACACAGCAGCAGGCTCACCAGCGATTCAGGAAAACAGCTAATCAAAGATAGAGAGAAAAAGCAGCTTCTTCCTTGCTTAATATTGGGAGACATTTATTTTATCATTGATTTTTAAAGATGAAGGTACATCTAGCCAAAGCCACATGAGATACAGCTAATACTGTCCCACCAAACAATATCATGTTCCTGATGCTCTAAGACACAGAGACAAAGCTTCACCCAGCTGTACAGTGTTGTCCCTAGAGGAGAAAGTGGGAGAAAAGAAAAGATTCAAAAGAAGGGGAAGGAGAAAGAAGAGCTGCCGCTTTTTTCTAAAGCGGGTGAGTTTAGATCTTGGAGCTATTAAGCAAGAAGAAAAAGTTAATAAATCTGTGTGCAGTTCTGGTTGACCCATCTCAAAAAAGATATAGTAGAATTGGAAAAGGTACAGAGAAGGGCAACACAAATAATTAAGGGGATGAAACAGTTTCCATATGAGGAGAGATTAAAAAGACTGGGATTTTTCAGCTTGGAAAAGAGACGACTAAGGGGGGATCTGATCGAGGTCTATAAAACGATGACTGGTGTGAAGAAAGTGAACAAGGCAATGTTAGTTACCCCTTCACATAATACAAGAACCAGGAGTCACCCAATGAAATTAATAGGCAGCAGGTTTAAGACAAACAGAAGGAAGTATTTCTTCACTCAACGCACTACCAACCTGTGGATCTCATTGCCAGGGAATGTTGTGAAGGCCAGAACTATAACAGAGCTCATAAAAGAACTAGATAAATTCATGGAGGATAAGTTCATCAATGGCTATTAGCCAGGACGGTCAGGGATGCAACCCCATGCTCTGGGTGTCCCAATTTCTGGCAGTCAGAGGCTAGAGAATAGATGATTGGGGATGGCTCACTCAATGACACCCTGTTTTATTCATTCCCTCTGAAGCACCTGGCATTGGTCACTGTTGGAAGACAAGATACTGGGCTAGATGGATCATTGGTCTGACCCAGTATGGCCGTTCTTATCCGCAGTTATGAAATTGGGCACACATTCTGTTTGTCTACCTAAACTCAATATGCATCTCAGATTGATTCATGGCCACATTCTACATATGTGTGGGGGGACGGGAGGGGAAATGGGTGCATGTATAAGCGAACAAGGTCAGTGTGTAGAGAGTTTGTGTGTCTCTGTGTGTAGGGGCAAAGGGAGCATATAGATCGGCAGTGTTCAAAGATAGGGTGTGTGCAATGGAAGATACATGTGCTGTCTCCATCTTTGTAAAGCATATTCCTTGCAGTCAGGTATGGTTACCCTGTATAAACTGCTGGCTGGCCCTTTCTGATTGTATCGATCTGCCACCACTGGTTAATACCGCAAGTCCCTGCCTTGATCAGTAATGTTGTCACCTAGAGGCTGAACTTTTCCCTTTCACACTCCCTTTAGCAAAGTCCCAGCTGACTGGAAACCAGCAAAGGTTAAACCTCTTCAAATCCAGTGAATTCCCCAATTCTAACAATACTGGCCCAGTGCAGTCTTCTCAGCCATATCAAAACAAACTGGAGAGAGCTCCCCTGAACCAGTCGATGCACGGCAAAAGGACACACATCTCATTAATCCCAGTCAATCTCTGCGCCCTTTCTTTTCAACTAGCTCAGCTCTTCTGAAATGTATCGATCAGCACGGCTGAGCTCTGGAGAAAGGTCAGATTACAGGGGCCGCCTGCTTCGATCAGAAGGATCTATTAGACTATGAACCACGCAACTCTGCTCTCCAGTTTCCCATCTAGAGGGCTGCACACATGCTTCTCCATCCCTGATGCATCTCAGCTTTCCTCTGCAGCATTCTCATCTCGAAGGCCTGCTGGCCACAACTTAGAATCATAGAATATCAGGGTTGGAAGGGACCTCAGGAGGTCATCTAGTCCAATCCCCTGCTCAAAGCAGGACCAACCCCAATTAAATCACCTAACCCCCAAACTAAACTTCCTCCTACTTGGTTAGAAACCAACAGAGGTAGAACAGGAAGGATGGGATGCTGCAGCCAGCACCTACTAAACTCATATCCCCCTTCATTCCTCCATATGCCAAACCCATGTGGCTCCCATCAGCCATGCCCAGCATTTCCTTGTGCCATACTAACATTCCAGTTGTCACATCCACTTTCCCCACACTGGCAGTGTGGGCCAGTGGGTGGGACATTGGAATAGGCTTCAACTTCCAACTTGGCCACTAGCCTACTGCGTGAACTTGAGCAAGTCCATCCACTCCCACCCTTTGTCTGTCTTCTCTATGTCAACTGCAAGTTCCTCAGGGCAAAGACTATCTCTTATTGTGTGTTTGTGCCATGGCACGCATATTTAGGGGTATCAAGCTTCATTGCAGCCTGTACAAATGCAAACAACCATACAGGTTTTTAGATTTTGAGACGCTAGCATGTCTGCTAGGGTGAATGTGTGCATGACATGGTCACTGGGGATTGGCTAATAAAACAGTGCAGAACCCCATGCGGGGTGCAGGACTGGACTTCCTTCCCTCACAAGGACAGAGCTGATACAGGGCGCAGAGAGGGGAGAAAATAAAGCAATGAAAACAAAAAACCAGGAGAACAGGGGGAACAAAAGAGGCTCAGCACTTTGCTGCCGGACAGCACAACCCATGAAAGGGAATGAGCTGCCTCAGCCTGCTAGGGAAACAAGGTGAAAGTAGGTTTCTTTTCTTATCCTTACCACACTCAAGTAGAGTTAAGTCTCACATGGTAGAGATGGAGGAACCTTGTTAAATCTAGTCCACCTCCCAGGCACCATGGCAGGCTGCACCACCCAAGATACTTTCCATATCCAGGCCAGTTTTCACAATCCCAAAAGATGGGGCATCCCACCCC
Source organism: Dermochelys coriacea (assembly GCF_009764565.3). Lineage (NCBI taxonomy): Eukaryota > Metazoa > Chordata > Testudines > Dermochelyidae > Dermochelys > Dermochelys coriacea. The sequence continues at coordinate 4,373,008 of NC_050082.1, read as the reverse complement.
TCCCCTTTGGAGATGATTCTACAGCCCAACACTTCTCCCTGTGAGGCAATTTTTTTCTGATAATCTGCCTTTATTTTCCTTTTCTTGATGTTACCCCATTACTCCTAGTTATACCCCTTGTGTCACATTAAATTATCTGTCTGCACTTCTTATGTATACTCCATTAATGGCATGGCACCACCTCTCACAAGCGTCCTTTCTGCTCAAGTGTGTCTGTAGTCCTTAAACAGTCCCAACCCTGGTATTGGGCTGCAACCCCAGGGCTTCATAGAAACATAGAAGATTAAGGTTGGAAGAGACCTCAGGAGGTCATCTAGTCCAATCCCCTGCTCAAAGCAGGACCAACCCCTACTAAATCATCCCGCCAGGCTTTGTCAACAAACAGGTCATAAACCTCTAAGGATATGAGATTCCCCCACCTCTCTGAGGTAACCCATTCCAGTGCTTCATCCACCCTTCGTGAAATAGCGTTTCCTAATATCCACCTAGACCTCCCCCCTGCAACTTGAAACTATTGCTCCTTGTTCTGTCATCTGCCCCACTAAGAACAGCTGAGCTCCATCCTCTTGACCACACGAGCCCCCCTTCAGGTAGTTGAAAGCTGACAAATCACAATACCCCCCCCTCACTCTACTCTTCTGCAGACTAAATAACCCTAGTCCCCTCAGCCTCTCTTACTAAGTCACGTGCCCAGTCCCCTAATCATTTTTGCTGCCCTCTACTGGACGCTCTCCAATTTGTCCAGATCTGGACACAATACTCCAGATGTGGCCTCACCAATGCCAAATAGAGGAGATTAATCACTTTGCTCATTCTGCTGGCAGTGCTCCTACAAATGCAGCCTAATATGCCATTAGCCTTCTTGGCAACAAGGGCACACTGTCAGCTCATATCCAGCTTTTCATCCACTGTAATCCCCAGCTCCTTTTCTGCAGAACTGCTGCTTAGCTAGTCAGTCCCCAGTCTGTAACAGTGCATGGGATTCTTCCATCCTAAGTGCCCTCCCTGATTGGCTAGCCCCTTGCAGCCTCCCCCTCCTGATTGGCTGCTTCCTGTACAGTCTCTCTAGGCCACTTGGTGAACAGCTCCACTGCTTCTTTCCTGAGACGGGTGTGGCAGGATCATAAGGCCTCCAATAGTGGGCCTCTGGGTCTAGTCCACCCTATCACAACCTCTTTCGGATATTTGTGGGCTGACCATGCTCCTGAGTCAATCATCAACCAATCTATACATATTCAGATCTTTTTAATTTGTCGTAAAAAATTGAGCCCTCCAGCCCAAGGATAATGTGGGTGCTCTTCTGTGAGCTTCCTCCAATTTCTCAACATCCTGGGTCACAGAGCACTTAGATGGATTGCAAAAACTCAATACCCCCCCACACACACACACATCTGGAAAAGCTGGCCCTGTGATTAGGCCATTGACTTGGGAGACCTGGGCTCAGTTCCCTGCTCTCCCACAAACTGTTTGTGTGACCTTGGGCAAGTCTCTGTTCCTCGTACTTCCAAGGGGGAGAAGAGCACTGCCCTACCACACAGGGATGCTCTGAGGATAAATCCTTCACAGACTGGGAGTTGCTCTCAGACACTGTGGCCAGGAGGCCCAGATAAGTACTATAGATAGATTCTGAAGGATCTGCTGAGCATGTCAAAGGGGGCATACATTTGGCCAAGATCACTAAGTAAAATAAAACAAAATTCATTGAGAAATAATGTAACCAAACCAGATAGAAAATGTCCCTGCACTGGGGTAAGACAAGCATCTAGCCAGAGTCTGGCAGCAAAAGCTGACGACAATAACAGCAGTTTATAGGAGCCTAGTCACAGCTTCATTACTGGTAAATATGGTACTACTGCTGTACTGAAAAACCATCCCCACTCTTCCTTCTCTGCTTTTGGCCCATCTCCTTCAGTGGGATTCTTACATCAGAGGCCAAACAGCCACCTCACTCCTGTGGCCCCAGCATCCTTGTGGAATTGTGACACCAGAGGTAAATCAGCCAATCACCTCCCTTTCTCCTGACAGTTTTGCACCTGGGCCTTATTTGACCTCAAAGCTTTGTGTTAGCCAGCCATGTTGAATCTAGGATGACTAACCCATAAATGAACCTCACCTCAACTATCATCGGCCACCTACCTACCGTCATTGCAGGCTCATTTTAATAGAGAGCACAGATGATCTTCTGCCTATCAAAGCAATGAGTTCCCTTTGTAGGGGCTGCTGCCAGGAAATCATTTCTCTGCTGTCACACAGAGGAGAAGGGTAGACTAGGGTAGGAGAAGCTGTTGACTACCATGTGGAAGCAACACTTGATAATATTTTCTCCCTAAGCAAAAGCTTATTGATTATATTACAAGCAGGATTACTGTTAAGTGTCCCGGCATTAGGAGTATCTCTGACTGTGTGTGATTGATGCCAGGTCAGGATTTGCTGCTGGGGTTACTCCGAGAGAATCCACCTCGAATTTCCTATCACATTCCACAGCCACTAAATGCCATGGTGATTCCCACGCTGGGAGCATATCAAATTAGAGATGGCTGAACCAGCTGTGGTAACCAGAACCAAGCCAGATCTTTGCTGAGAAGCTAATGCCACCAGCCTTTACTGAGGTTCCGAAGAGCCCAGTTCACTTTTTGAATCCAATATTGTTCTAATGTCCATGTTGCTGTGACTCACAGCCAACCCCTGCTCCCAGCAGCATTCCGTACAGCACACAGTGCACAGGCCTTTTCAATTCAGCAAGGGTTGCTATGCCCAGGTACTCCCATTGGCTCCAGTATCTGGGCTCTGTACATGGCGCTGGAGGGAGATATCCTGAAATACCTGAAGGAAGCAACGCCAAGGCCCACCCTGATCATACGTGAGGTGCCTGCACCTAGGGAGCTGCAATGCCCTGCTGTGCTCTGTGTGGGACCAAGCATGGCTCAGTGGTTTGAGTGCCACTTAGAAGACCTGGGGATAAGTCCCTGCTCTGCCCCAGACTCCATGTGTGACCCTGGGCAAATCGCTTTGGGTGCATTTGCAGTGCACGCTTCTTTTGGCGGTGTGTAGTGTAGATACTGTTGTGGAAAAATCACCACGCATTGTGTTTGGTTCAGAACAAGCATGAAAGCCAGCTTTATTCAAGCATGTGCATACAGAGGGAGTCAGTCTGAGCTGCTCTGCTGCAAACAGAGATACAGAAGTTTATATTGCTGAAAAACACAATTTGTTAAACTCACTTCCTTCAACAGCATTTTCCTTATTTGGCATATAGTGCAAGCTTCAACCGTAGCTTTGCCTTATTTGGAGTTTTGCAAAAACAAGCTTTTCCTGTTATTGACAAGTGCTTTTCTTTGTGGTTAATGGTTTTTCTTACTTCTAGTGGTTATGTTTACATTTCTTAAGCTGTGCTGTTTGCAATCAACCCTCAGTGGAATTTTCCACACTCTCTTCTTATGCTTCATATACACAGTTAGCTTAGCCAAAGTTTTAGGCCTAGAAGTTTAGACCTACTAGATTTTCCTTTACATTCCCCCCTTTGGTGCCTTTTTTGGTACCACTAATTGGGCCTAAACTTCTATAGCCATGAGCTTGTTAATTTCCTCCTTTTCGTCCTCCCATTCTTTTGCCCAAACTGTGTCACACATTTCATTTACAATCATTAGTGCCACCTGATTCCTTGCGCCGAGGTTGGCAGGTCTAGGGCTGGATAGGCAATGATAAATACATTTCTTACAGCAACAATAGCATAATCCTATGCTAAACAGCAGTAAAAGCAACAGCATTCTCATGGTGATAATATGATGTAGTTGGGGTTGTTGTATAGCTTTAGTTACAAAACACAATACACTAGTCTGGGTACAAAAAGTAGACATTCTATAGGCAGTATAAAAGGCATTATTTTTGGCTTGATATATATTTTGGAGCATATGAATTTGTCCCTGTAATTCGGAAATTTTCTGAACCTCTGGTAGGATTGAAAGCAAATTTTGGAATTGGTCAGGTACTAAAGCAGTCCAGTTAAAAGGTATCTGGAACCTAAGGGCTAATTGTAGAGTTTTATCCACAGGCCAATAAATGATATGATTGCCTGCAGCTGTGGTAAGATTAAAATGTATGTCATTCAAGGTGGTGGTTTCAACATGCATACAGCTGTTATTAGCTTGGAAAAGTAGGCTTCCTGTCAGGGTAGACCCGTGTCCCATACCCTCCCAACAAATGTTGTCATGAACAGTGACAACCTTTCCTGGTTTTAGTCTACGTATACACTGAAGTTGAGGGGGTTCTAACGGCCAGAGTGTCCATTTGCTTCCAATCCCTACCCAAATGTTGGGTGTTACTCCAGGAGCACTGACTATGAATCTGTTGGGCATACCAGGTCGTTTAAGTTCCCAAATGTCTTGGTGAATTATCCAATCACACATGCATCCTCCCCACGGACCCGGCAGGATTCGATAGGTGGGAGCCCATACCCCTCCAACGGGCCCATATGCTTGGAAGGAAAATGTGAACATCTGCATCTCCATTCAGAAAATCTCCAAGTGTGTCTCCATGGCCACAGATTGGATGGAATTCCTGAGTTATTTGTAAGGGCAGTAGACCATGCCTGATGTTCAAGATCCCTCTGAATGGCCATAAGCTGGTCATTCAGAAAATCCTGAACCTCCAAACAAGCCAGATCCCACTGTAATACCTTTCCAGTGCTGGTGATACCTAGTACCATTTCTGTTAACAGCTTTTGGGTCATTGAACTAAGGTGGAGATTTGGTTGATCAAAGGATGACTATGAGTTGCCAATGTGATATGGCTGTGAAAAAAGCTAATGCAGTTTTAGGATGCATAAGGAGAGGTATTTCCAGTAGAGATAAGGAGGTTTTAGTACCATTATACAAGGCACTGGTGAGACCTCACCTAGAATACTGTGTGCAGTTCTGGTCTCCCATGTTGAAAAAGGATGAATTCAAACTGGAGCAGGTACAGAGAAGGGCTACTAGGATGATCCGAGGAATGGAAAACTTGTCTTATGAAAGGAGACTCAAGGAGCTTGGCTTGTTTAGCCTAACTAAAAGAAGGTTGAGGGGAGATATGATTGCTCTCTATAAATATATCAGAGGGATACATACAGGAGAGGGAGAGGAATTATTTCAGCTCAGCACCAATGTGGACACAAGAACAAATGGGTATAAACTGGCCACCAGGGGGAAGTTTAGACTTGAAATTAGACGAAGGTTTCTAACCATCAGAGGAGTGAAGTTTTGGAATAGCCTTCCAAGGGAAGCAGTGGGACCTGCTGGCTTTAAGACCTATCTGGCTTTAAGATTCTACTTGATAAGTTTATGGAGGAGATGGTATGATGGGATAATGTGATTTTGGTAAGTAATTGATCTTTAAATATTCAGGGTAAATAGGCCAAATCCCCTGAGATGGGATATTAGATGGATGGGATCTGAGTTACCCAGGAAAGAATTTTCTGTAGTATCTGGCTGGTAAATTTTGCCCATATGCTCAGGGGTTAGCTGATCACCATATTTGGGGTCGGGAAGAAATTTTCCTCCAGGGCAGATTGGAAGAGGCCCTGGAGGTTTTTCACCTTCCTCTGTAGCATGGGGCATGGGTCACTTGAGGGAGGATTCTCTGCTCCTTGAAGTCTTTAAACCACGATTTGAGGACTTCAATAGCTCAAACATAGGTGAGGTTTTTCGTAGGAGTGGGTGGGGGAGATTCTGTGGCCTGCGTTGTGCAGGAGGTCGGACTAGATGATCAGAATGGTCCCTTCTGATCTTAGTATCTATGAGATAACGTATAATTCACCAACACCAGCCTGAACTTGGGCTAGCTGTGCTCCAGTAATAAGGCCCGTGGCTTTTTCCAGCTGTCCCAATTTTTCCTCATGTTGCTGACCTTTATAGATATTCCAGATTGCGGCTATGCTATTTGCCCCATCCCACAGGTGTCCAGCCAAGTCCATCTTCTTTCTAGCGGAAACCCAGGTCCGTTACTGTGCCAACCGAATGGCAGCTCCCTTTGAACAATTAGGATATATAGAGATAATCTGAAAACTAGATAAGGGTAGTGTAAATTTTACAGTCCCTAGTGTAGCATTAATTACAGTCTATCAAAACTCCAACCCATCTCTCTTTGAGGAAGTATTATATCACAATTGATGGCTGAACACCCTTATATACTCTTGAGAGGCCTCAACATCAATATCATAGGACAGGGTGTACTGCAATATGGTGCAGTTTAAATTATTAGTTATTGGGACATTTTCAGGACAGGTAATTTTTTCCAGCAGCGGAGCAAACTTTCTGGGTATTTGTTTGATTATTTACTAGTTGGGTGACCAACTAACAATTAGGGCCTTTTTTATTTTTCATGCTACAAACTCCAGGAATAGCCATCTTATCGGTCCCACTATGAGCCCCATCAATTTCAATCTCTGACTTTTGGGGCTCAGTTGCAGTGATATCATATATTTCTATTTCCACCAACCCATCGGTTCTCTGCTGAATCATTCACTCATATGAACGGTCCTGAACCTTAAAAAATAGTTCTTCGGAGCAAAATTTCCATAAATCACTTAAATGTGAAGGTTTTGGCCATTGGGCTTCATTTGAATATACGGTATAGTCTACATTTGGGTAGGTTGTGGGAGCAGGGGTGAGGTTAATAGAGGAAGGGATGGTGGGGGTGATGGTTGTGGTAGCAAGGTGTTTTTGATATTCACTGTCAGGAAGCCAGTTAGGGAGGGCAGTGCATGGTGAAGCCACTTGTCCATAAAAACAGGGTGCAGCCTGTGGAATAAACCCAAATACCCAATCAATGCCACATTCCCAAGAATGGGACCCACAAGTTCCTCCCTGAGAATGTACAATGTTCCATCTTCTGTACCAGGGTAAATTCTTAATGTCTTTGGTAGTCAGGAATTCCTGTGCCTTGGCTTTAGCAAAGCAGATGTTCCTCCTCTTCTTTTGGAACATCCATGATTTGGCATCATATAAGGGAGAGGCGACTAGCACTTTATTCGGTCCTTCAGAGGGGTTATTTATTGACAAATTGCTGGTGGCTTTGTGCATCCAAAAGAACATAAAGTATCATGAAAATTCAGCAATAGTAGCAAGAACACAGTTACACATACGAACCAAATGGAAGGTATCAGCCATTTTTGCACCATGGCTGACTCCTTTATTCTGACCATGGGGTCAGTCATGGCAGTCAGGTGCCAGCGGGTGCTAGGCTTTCCACTAGGCTTCTAAAGGCTTTATTCTGGCCTTTGATCTCTGGTGTCCCCTTTACCAGCAGGCCTGAAGCTTTAGTTGGCTATAAAGGCAAATCACTGGAGGTATCACTGTCTCTTCCTGAGGTTGTACCTCGGTTCCCTTTTGGGGCCCGAGGCAGGGTTGTTGTCACGACCAGTTTGGTTGTTTTCAGGAACTGAATCTGCCAGTTGGAAATCCCCCACGTATGAGTCTAGAGGTGGCCTTGTTTTCTTGCAGTGGGAGGCGTGGATCCAGCTGGCAAGTCCCTTGTACTTGACCACTGTATGGGTGGTCAGTAGAACCTGGTAGGGGCCTTTCCCGTGAGCTTCCAAAGAAGTTTTCCTCTGATATACCTTAACATATACCCAGTCTCCAGGCTGAAGAGGATGGCATGGTGTGTCAGCTGGTTCCACCAGAGCACTTTGGACCTGTGAGTGGATAGACCTATACAACGAATTAACGTCTGACAGCATGTCATAACAGTATCATCGTTTAGTTGCAGGTCCAATTGGCAAGGGGTGTGGGAGGAGATGCTGGCATACACAGGGGTCTGGCCATAAGGATTTCATATGGGGACAGGCCATGTTTGCGTGCAGGTGTGCTCCTCATATACATGAGAGCAAGGGGTAGGGCATCAGGGTATTTAAGGCCAGTTTCAGCACAGAATTTAGAGATTTTGTTCTTTAGTTCCCCATTTTTGTGCTCAACCGCTCCTGCACTTTGAGGTGATGAGCACAATGTAAGTGTTGGGTGACGTTAAGAGCCTTCCAAATTTGTTGCATGATTTGGCCCGGGAAATGGGTGCCTCAGTCACTGTTAATAGAGAGAGGTAGACCAAACCAGGGAATAAAATCCCTTAACAATTTTTTTGCTACAGTGAGGAAATCAGCCTTGGTACAAGGGTAGGCCTCTACCTATCCAGAAAACAAGAACATACTCATAAGAAAAACACTTTGGCATATTGATAAAATTGATCGGAATATTTACAAAAGGTCCCCACGGGGTGGGGTGCGCAGCTGGTTTTGTCCGAAATGGTCTGCTACTATTGTGGACTAGGCAGGTCGGGAAAGAATTGCAGTACTGCTGTGCCATAATGGAGAAATTTGGGGCATACCAATGATGCAGTACTGAAGCGATCATCCCCCCTTTGCTCACATGCGCCAATCCATGGGACATACGAACGAGATAGGGGAGCACCGCTTTGGGCGCCACCAAGCGGCCGTCTGGGGAGCACCACAAGGCATCCGGATGCAAAGTACATCCATCCTGCTTCCATCTGTCCTTCTCTGGTTCTGGGGATGAATTTTGCATAAGAGCTAAATCGTGGAGAGAGGCAGGCATGCAGGGGAACTGTGAACTGAGGAAAATAATATCAAATGGAGCCGGAGACCTGGAAAGGGCCACCTGTTTGGCAGTAGCATCTGCCAGTGCATTTCCTCTGGTAACATCATCATAAGGTTTTTGGTGCGCAGTACATTTTACAATGGCAATGGCAGAAGGGAGTTGAAGGACAGAGAGAAGAGCATTAACAAAGGGCCCATTACTAATCTTTGCCCCCCCCCCGAAGTGAGAAATCCTCAGTGTTTCCATAGTTGCCCATAATCATGAACCACCTGAAGGCATATCGAGAGAGTCTGTGTAGATGGTAACAGACTTCTCCTTGGCTAAAGTACAAGCATGGGTAAGGGCGACAAGTTCTGCGACTTGGGCTGAGTGTGCTCCCAGAAGGGAGTGGGCCTCCACAGACTTGTGCTGGGAACAAACAGCATAGCTGGCTATGAGCAGGCCCACAGGATTTCTGAGGCAGGACCCATCTACATAGAATAGTAGATCAGGATTATGAAGCGAGGTATCTTTTAGATCAATTCTAGGAGTGAAGAGTTCTGCTGTCTCAGCTAAAGAGTCATGAGGTTCTCCCTCAGCTGCTGCAGGAAGTAGGGAAGCACTGTTAAGGACAGGGCAGTGAGTAAGGGTTACATTTGAAGCATTTAAAAGCAGCATGTCATACTTAGTCTAGAGTTGGAGAAGTGCTGGGTTCTGCTTTTCAGAAGCAGAGTAGGTCACAGCATGCGGGACGGCAACACATAAGGGGGAACCCAAAATGAGAGTAGCAGAAGCCTCCACAAAGGAAGTGGCTGCATCTACCGCTCAAAGACAAGGAGGGAGTCCAGCTGCTACAGGGTCCAAAGGAGAGCTATAATACGCTATGGGGAGTCGTTTGTCACCATGAGTTTGAGTAAGGACCCCCAAGGCTATTCCCTCCTTCTCATGGCAGTAAAGGGTGAAGGGCTTCTGGTAGTCAGGTAAACCCAAGGTGGGGGACCTGGTAAGAGCCTCCTTAATTTTAGTAAATGCTTCCTCGGCTTTTGGGGTTCACGGAAGGGGTTCAGGGACCTTGTCAAGGGTTAATTCTTGCAGGGACCTAACAATAGCTGTATACCCAAGAATCCACTGTCGGCAATACCTGGCCATACCTAGGAAGCTGCGTATTTGTTTCTTAGTGGTTGGTTTAGGGACCTGGAGGATGGCTTGTATTCACGCAGAGGACAAGCTTCTCTCTCCAGCTTAAATATCATGTCCCAAATAATGGACCTTGGGTAGACAGACCTGTAGTTTAGACTTGGAGGCTTTATGACCCTTCGTGGCTAGAGCTTGCAATAGCGTAAGGGAATCGGTTTTAGAGGCCTCTAAAGATGGTGATGCCAAAAGTAGGTCATCTATGTATTTGACTAGAGTGGACCCCATTTTGAATTCAATATCATCCAGATCCCTTTTGAGGATCTGAGAGAACAAGGGTGGGTGATTCAGTGTAACCCTGGGGTAACCTGGTCCAAGTATATTGACATCCTTGGTAGGTGAAAGCGAACAGATATTGACTATCTTTGTGGACAGGAATAGAGAAGAAAGCCGAGCAGAGGTCGACAACCATGAAATAAACGGCAGAGGGAGGAATATAGGAGAGAATAATAGCAGGGTTCGGGACAACTGGGTAGATAGGGAGAACAGCAGCATTGACAGCATGGAGACTTTGGACCTGCTTGCCAGGTTTCCTTACAGATAGAATGGGGGTGTTACATTTACTGACTGTAGGAATAATAACTCCTTGTTGAATTAGTGAGGTAATTACTGGCCAGATTCCCTCCTTGGCCACTCTTGAAAGAGGATATTGCTGAACGCTAGGAAGGGGCTTTGTCAGATCTAGGCGAATTTGAACTGGTCGGGCAGTCCTGATGCACTCTACCTGTGTGCTTGGCCCGCAATTCCTGTTGCAACAAGGAAAGGCTGGGGTCAGTCTCCTCTTCTGGGGCGCCTAACTACAGGACTGCTAATACCTCATTTTGACTGAGGTCAGGGACATCCAAATACACTCTCTGGGGTGCAATAAATTGTACAGTTTAATTTGCACAGCAAGTGTCTTCCCAAAAGGTTAACAGATGAGCAGGGGCTGAGGAGGAAAACATGGTGCTCAGACAGAGGACCGATAGAAACAGTCAGAGGTGAGGAGGGAATAGTAGTGTTGCTCACTCCCACTGCATTTACTATTTCTGAGGTTACTGGGAGGGAAGGGAAATCGCCTGCATAGAGAGTAGATCGCAAGGCACCGGTATCTAGCAGGCAAGAGGTAAGGGTGCCATTAATTACACAGTTTACATATGGTCCCGTCTGGTTCAAAGGAACAAGCGAAGCGATGATGTCACACATCTCCTGGCTATCCTAACAGCTTTGAGGGCATAAGGGAACAGGGGAAGAATATTGCGGTGAAAGGGAAGGGTCAATTGACCGGTCAGGGTGATTGGGGCAATTGCTTTTCCAATGGCCCACCTGTCCACAGAAGTAAAAGGTGTCATTACTTTGCCTCTGGGTAGGGAAACGGTGGGGACCTCTGTTGGGTCTCCCTCCTCTTCTCCTTAATGGGCAGTTGCTGTGGGGTTTCTGTATATTCTGGATCTGGAGGGTCTTTAATTTAGTTTCGATGTCGTCCTTTTCCTTTTCTAACTGACAGGAGTAATGCTGGGCGGCTGTCAAAATTTCGTCTGGGTTTTTTCCTTCCCAATCCATGGTACCAATTTTTAATTGGTCTCCCAATCATGGGTTGAGTCCTTGAACAAAGGCAGCCACCACGGCTTGTTTAGCATCTTGCTCTGCATTATCTATACCAGAATATCTCTCGAAAACCTGCTTAAAGCGCTGCATATAATCGGCAGGGTTTTCTCCTTTAATTTGTCTACAAGCACTAATTTTAGTCCAATCTGCTTTTTTGGGGCAGATTTTGAGGACCGCATCCAACAGATTGTTCCTGTCTGAGTTTAAGTCCCGATTATGACCTTGGTCGTCATTGGGCCAATTTGCCTCACGTAAGAGGTGATTTAATGTTTCCCTGGGCAGGACTGCTCTCAGGAGTTGATTTAAATCTGCCCAATTAGGATTGTAACAGTTTGACTGTTCTTAATTCTTCTTGGAATTTGACAGGGTCTTCCCTTATTTTAGGGAATCTTTCAACCAAATTATACAAATCCATGGGAGACCAAGGGCCATGTACAGTCACCAGGGTCGCCTGGCCTGACTCATTTAAATCTGGGCCTGGGGAGTTGGAGCAAGGGGAATGTTGTCTCATGATGGGGAAACAGGGACAGAGGGTTGAACATGGGGGGCCTCTGGGATTGTAACTTCTGTAGTCTAGTATTCTTTGCCGGTGGTCCAGATGAATTTTCCTGCAGTCCGTCTAATCGGTTAAATAGGTATCGGACCACGTCTGTGGGATCCAGGGGCGACTCAGGGGACAGGGGTGAAGTAGATGCTGATATCAGTGCTACTACTTGGGGCAGGGGTCCCTGGATAGTGGAGTCAGCCTCCAGATTGTATTTTGGTGGAGGCATGCGGGGACTATTGGCCCCTCTATTTGTTCCACCCTGAGTGGATGGACCTGCGCTAATGATCTCCCCATCCGGTTTGCCCTGGGCAGACGATCCTGCACCCGGCTGTCTAGGTGATGTAGGGGCAGCCAATTGCTTACTTCTAAGTATAAATCTATAAGATCTCCGCATGGGGCCGAGGGTTTTTTTTGGAGAGACCTTAAAGGATAAAGAGGTATCTGCTGGCCAGCCAGGATTTGGGGAAGAGTTAATTTCTCCTTTGCCTCTTTTAATTGCATTTTAAGTTTCTCCTGGGAGTCCTTGAGACTCCTCATTTGAGATTCACAGCACCGTTTTTCTGTTTCCCCATACCAATCAAAATATGCATCAAACTGACCTTGTCCAATATTATTGGCAAGAAGTGCGCCTCTGAGGTGCACAATCTTGTCAAGGTTGAAACTTCCCTCTAAGAGTAACTGTAACTTCAGATTATCCCTGGTATACCAATTCCATTTCTTTTTAAACTTACAAGTGAAAGGACTATAATTTGTGTACATGTAGTATGCCGGTGTGCCTTTTGGTGGGACGGTGATCCTTTTTGACTCACCGCCCCCCATTTTTTACCTGGCGAGGCGGGAATCCTCTTGGATCCTCCGGCCCCAAGTATCCTGGGCCCTTTCCTGGCAAGGCGGGGATCCTCTTGACCCTCTGGCCCCTAGTGCCCGACTCAATTCACTCGTCACAGTCACACAGGGAAGGTTTTGTTTGGGGTCTCCATGACTATCTTACAGCCTTCCTTCAGCAAAGAGCGTCTGCTGGCGCCGCATACTCTGTCACTTCAGGTGAGGTGATCAGACTAGTCAGTAGCTCATAACGAGAGATAGGAGAGGAAAGAGGGTATGGAAACAAACTGTCCAAGAATGGAAGGGATGGGATCACACACTCCTAGACCCAGACAGCCCTTCGCCGGTCATGCCATGCAGAGGGAAACTGCTGAGGTCAGGGCATTTATTGCAATGCCTACTAGATGGAGTCACAGGGCTTGCTTTAGAGGCACCTCTAAAGAGGCTTTGCAGGGTGCTCTAGGCGTCTTCCTGTGACTCATACTCACACTGGGCTTCCGACCTTACTCAATTCACACTGGCACACAGAACCAGGTCTATCCACGATCTGCCCAGCCACACACAGTGGTTCTTCCCGGGGAAGCCAAACCTGGATGGGACTCTAACCCACCCCAAGGGCGTCAGGCGTGTCTGGCAGCAAAAGTCCGGATAGAGCATACAACTTACTCAAGCCCAGAGCCTACGGGCGGTCCTCCACCAGAAACCCAATATAGAGATTTCAAAAGGTCTCTTACCTTTTCGGATGAGCCTGATGGGGAACAGCTTGCGGTCCTCTGGCTCTCAGGGGTCACCATCTATTCGAGTCACGGCACCAAGTTTGTTGTGGAAAAATCACCACGCATTGTGTTTGGTTCAGAACAAGCCTGAAAGCCAGCTTTATTCAAGCGTGCACATACAGGGAGGGTCAGCCGGAGCTGCTCTGCCATAAACAGAGATACAGAGATATATTGCTGAAAACCACAATCTGCCAAACCCACTTCCTTCAACAGCGTTTTCTTTCTTTGGGATATATTGCAAGCTTCAACAGTAGCTTTGCCTTATTTGGAGTTTAGCAAAAACAAGCTTTTCCTGTTATTGATAGGTTTCAGAGTAGCAGCCGTGTTAGTCTGTATTCGCAAAAAGAAAAGGAGTACTTGTGGCACCTTAGAGACTAACAAATTTATTAGAGCATAAGCTTTCGTGAGCTACAGCTCACTTCATCGGATGCATTTGGTGGAAAAAACAGAGGAGAGATTTATATACACACACACAGAGAACATGAAACAATGGATTTATCATACACACTGTAAGGAGAGTGATCACTTAAGATAAGCCATCACCAGCAGCAGGGGGGGAAAGGAGGAAAACCTTTCATGGTGACAAGCAAGGTAGGCTAATTCCAGCAGTTAACAAGAATATCAGAGGAACAGTGGGGGGTGGGGTGGGAGGGAGAAATACCATGGGGAAATAGTTTTACTTTGTGTAATGATTCATCCATTCCCAGTCTCTATTCAAGCCTAAGTTAATTGTATCCCGTTTGCAAATTAATTCCAATTCAGCAGTCTCTCGTTGGAGTCTGTTTTTGAAGCTTTTTTGTTGAAGTATAGCCACTCTTAGGTCTGTGATCGAGTGACCAGAGAGATTGAAGTGTTCTCCAACTGGTTTTTGAATGTTATAATTCTTGACGTCTGATTTGTGTCCATTCATTCTTTTACGTAGAGACTGTCCAGTTTGGCCAATGTACATGGCAGAGGGGCATTGCTGGCACATGATGGCATATATCACATTGGTAGATGCGCAGGTGAACGAGCCTCTGATAGTGTGGCTGATGTGATTAGGCCCTATGATGGTATCCCCTGAATAGATATGTGGACAGAGTTGGCAACGGGCTTTGTTGCAAGGATAGGTTCCTGGGTTAGTGGTTCTGTTGTGTGGTGTGTGGTTGCTGGTGAGTATTTGCTTCAGATTGGGGGGCTGTCTGTAAGCAAGGACTGGTCTGTCTCCCAAGATCTGAGAGAGCGATGGCTCGTCCTTCAGGATAGGTTGTAGATCCTTGTGATGCGTTGGAGAGGTTTTAGTTGGGGGCTGAAGGTGATGGCTAGTGGCGTTCTGTTGTTTTCTTTGTTGGGCCTGTCCTGTAGTAGGTGACTTCTGGGTACTCTTCTGGCTCTGTCAATCTGTTTCTTCACTTCAGCAGGTGGGTATTGTAGTTGTAGGAATGCATGATAGAGATCTTGTAGGTGTTTGTCTCTGTCTGAGGGGTTGGAGCAAATGCGGTTATATCGTAGCGCTTGGCTGTAGACAATGGATCGAGTGGTATGATCTGGATGAAAGCTAGAGGCATGTAGGTAGGAATAGCGGTCAGTAGGTTTCCGATATAGGGTGGTGTTTATGTGACCATCGCTTATTAGCACTGTAGTGTCCAGGAAGTGGATCTCTTGTGTGGACTGGTCCAGGCTGAGGTTGATGGTGGGATGGAAATTGTTGAAATCATGGTGGAATTCCTCAAGAGCTTCTTTTCCATGGGTCCAGATGATGAAGATGTCATCAATGTAGCGCAAGTAGAGTAGGGGCATTAGGGGACGAGAGCTGAGGAAGCGTTGTTCTAAGTCAGCCATAACACCATCCTAGCCACTATGGATGTAGAAGCCCTCTACACCAACATTCCACACAGAGATGGACTACAAGCCGTCAGGAACAGTATCCCCGATACTGTCACGGCTAACCTGGTGGCAGAACTTTGTGACTTTGTCCTGACCCATAACTATTTCACATTTGGTGACAATATATACCTTCAAATCAGCGGCACTGCGATGGGTACCCGCATGGCCCCACAGTATGCCAACATTTTTATGGCTGATATTTTAATTTGCGGGACTGATTTGAATTGTATTCTGAACGAGAGATTGGATAGGAAGCATTTGGAACCATGTCCCCTGTCTTCTCTGTGTCTTGCAGCACTTGTAGAGGCTTCTTATTTGACTGAGGTCTGGAGACATTTTCACCCTTATGTGCAGCAGGACACCTAGTTAGGTGATAGTACCAGCTCTTTCCCTGTGGCTCATTTGGACAGTTTTTATGTTTTTACTCATTATTTGTCTCATTTGCTTTCTAGTTGTATTGTCCCAACTGGGATTTCTGTCCCCACTGCCAGAGCCTTTCACTGACACGTATAGCTAAGCACTGCAGTGTGGACGCAGCTTGCTGTTCACTGCAGTGTATAGCTACCCGTACACCACTCACCACCATTAGTGCTCTGTAGGTGCACTGTTGATATAACCTGAGACTCTTTGGGTTCCAATTCCCATCGGTGCAGTTGGGATAACCACCCTGCGTAAGGATGATTGTGAAATGCTCAGGTACCGTGGTAGAGAAGTTCAGATAAATATCTTAGCAGGATAGCAATGGAAAGGGGCAGCAGCTAGCAGCTTTGCTTCTGTGCAGAGACAGCACATATTGCTCCAACCAGTCGCTGCAGATGTGCACACACTACATCCTCTCCTAGAGGACTGACTTGCTTTTGTTCTGCTTGTTTGGGGTCCCTGCCTCCCGCAGGCTCCACTGTGCTGGTAAAGTACACTGGCATGAAAGGCGCTAGAGAAATGTAAATGTATTTTTTGGATGAGGCACTTGAGTTAGCACGGAAATCTTTACATTTTCACCCCACATCTCTGACCTCTGAGGTTCCCCGATTACACTAATTGGTATGTAATCTCCTTGACTGACTCCAGCACAAGGGTGGGAGAACCTCCCCTGGAAGGTCCCTGCCTGCCCTTTGGAGTGGAGATCCCTGGAGTGGGTACTTTGAATGGCAATGCTGCCATTGGGAGTACATCAGCATAAGCATGTTGCTTTTAATTATTTTAAAAGAGAGATGATTTTTCCGCAATCTGTTCTCAAACACAATGCAAAGTCAAATTTAAGCAAATAAACAAAGCTGGCCGTTATGTAATCTGCTTTCTTGCAGCATCTCTCTTTCAAGATGCAAATCTCTGGAAGGCTTTGATTGCACAAACTAGGGCACTTGCTACCTTGACAACATTTCCAAACGTGATCTGAATACAATCCCCACTCGTGACCAGACACTCTGGATTCAGCTAGGGATCCCTAGCCAACCTATAAGGCGTCTCCTGCAGTCAGGGCTGTTTTTAGGACAAAGGGCTCCATGAAGGACTGTCATGGGGCACAGCTTTCCTGTAGAGCCCCCTCTGGGCCAAGCATCACGTGCCTGGCATTCTCTGACTCAGTTTCCTCCATGAGTTGGTCTCCTCAGCTTTCCACACACTGGCCTGTGCTGGAGATGTAGCTAAGTCCTCTGGCCCAGTTACCAACCAAATTTAACCCTTTCTGGGGTAGCAAGAGTACAACTACAAACTTCCAACAAACAAAAAAGCTTGTCTGCCTCCATTGGGCTTCTCTTTAGTCCTCCCTCTAGGCTCTGTTCTCAGCCCCTGCTGGGCTCTATTCCTTGCACCCTTCTCTACTCTGGTATAGAGCATGTGGCCCCCCGGCTGGTTTACCTGGCTCAGGCCTTCCACAGGAGTCCACCTGGTTCTTTTTCCACATGGGGTTGGAGCCAGACTGATCTTGCTATCAGTCCTTTGATAAGGCCCAGCTTTCCATTAATCTATCACCTGACCCTCCTTAGTCCCGCCTCCCTCAGGCTGGGAAGCAGCTAATTAATTATGGCACCAGTGTGGCTGACCCCAGCTCCCCTTAAAGGGGCCAGTCACCCTGTGATAGGGACCTCCATGCTGCCAGAGGTGCTTGATATTTAGCTTGATATGAATATATGCAGTGGTGAGCTGGAGCTGGTTCCCACCGGTTCGCTGGAACCGGTTGTTAAATTTAGAAGCCAGGACAACCGGTTCTGAAAGGGCTTCTAAATTTAACAACCGGCCAAAAGTGGCGCCTTAGGCATCAACTCCATGGGTGCTCCGGGGCTGGAGCACCCATGGGGAAAAGTTGGTGGGTGCAGAGCACCCACCAGCAGCTCCCTGCCCTGTGCCCGGCCCCAGCTCACCTCCGCTCCGCCTCCTCCCCTGAACGCGCCACCCCGCTCTGCTTCTCCATCACCCCGGCTTCCCACGAATCAGCTGTTCACCCCAGAGCACCCATGGAGTCAGTGACTAAGGCATCACTTTTGATGTGATCTGTGGGGGGAACGGCCACTCCCCCTGCTTCCCCGCTAGCTACGCTACCCCACCCTAGGAGCCAGAGAGACCTGCCAGATGGTTCCTGGGAGCTGCCCCAGGTAAGCACCGCCAGGACTCCCCACCTCACCCCCAGCAGGTCCCTCTGGCTCTTAGGGGCAGGGTGGGCACCCACTACGGTGGCCCACGAAACCCTCCTGCCTGGTTCTGGGGGCAATCAGGGGACAGGGAAGGGGGATGGATGGGGCAGGGGTCCCAGGGGCGGCATCAAGGAACATAGGGGGTTGGATGGGGCAGGAGTCCTGGGGAGGTGGGGGTGGGCCACGACCCCCTCGTAGGGTGAGGGGGGAACCAGTTGATAAGATTTTGGCAGCTCATCACTGAATATATGTACATAACTACGCTCCTCTCCTGAGCCCCAATCTAGCATCATAGCTTCAGCTGCTTTGCCAGGGTTAGCTGACTGAGCACAGTACTGTATATGATGCGATATGCTGCCCTTGCCCACAAAAATGCCAACTCAGAGCCCTCTCAGCGTCCCCAGAAACCTAAGGACATTGATGGGTGTATACAGCACGCCCTGCAGATTTAGGCTGGTTTGGATTGAAGGATGGAGTCAGTTACATAGTCAAGGGGCATTGATTTGCCCTGCCAGCAATTCCCTCCCTTTTAAACCAAGAGGCGCCTGGTTTGAGCTGATCTCCACTGATCTCAAATGCATCTGCGCAGTAACTCACAGGACAGAGATGTCTCCAAGTAGGCAGGTCCCGGACTGGTTAGGTTCAAATGATCTCCCCCCCTCACCACCCGCACTAGCCAGTGCAGATCCCAGAACATGTAGTCCCAGTGAGATACTCTGCTTAGCATGCGAGAAGCTGCATTCTGTACCAGTTTCCATTTTCCAAAGGATCTAAGCAGTGGAGAGCACTGCAGTAAAAGACATGGTAGCAAGGCCTGAATGCAGGGATAGGATTGCAGGCTCCTGGCCAGACATAAAGGATAATGACTGTCCTGGTAACTGCTATTTGATTGTCCAGCAATACCTGGGACTCTAAACAGCCCTCCAAACCGTGAACCTGAGGGAGCGGGGCCTTGGGGGAAGAGGTGGAGTAGGAGGGGGGGCTCAGGGAGAGGGGGCAGCATAAGGGTGGGGCCTCAGGGGGAATCAGCATTGGGGTGGGGAGAAGGGGCTGGGCAGGGCCTCGGAGAAGGGGTGGTGTGGGGGCAGGGCAACAGTTCAGGTGCCAATGCCCCCCCACAACAGCTTTTGGGGAGCTTCTGCCCCTCCTGGGACAGGGTGAAAATTGATTCCCTGCTTCTGTAGGACGTTGTTCCAGAGGTTTATTGACAGTTCAAGTGACTTTTGAGCAAAATCCTCTTTTTTCTGATTATTGTCTACTTTCCTACTGTAGGGAAAGACCGGTGTGTGTTTTTCAGAGTTTGGGTGCTCTTCTGACAAATTGTTTGGCAAGTGATATTTTAATTTGCGGGACTGATTTGAATTGTATTCTGAACGAGAGATTGGATAGGAAGCATTTGGAACCATGTCCCCTGTCTTCTCTGTGTCTTGCAGCACTTGTAGAGGCTTCTTATTTGACTGAGGTCTGGAGACATTTTCACCCTTATGTGCAGCAGGACACCTAGTTAGGTGATAGTACCAGCTCTTTCCCTGTGGCTCATTTGGACAGTTTTTATGTTTTTACTCATTATTTGTCTCATTTCCTTTCTAGTTGTATTGTCCCAACTGGGATTTCGGATCATAGTTTGGTCTTAGTTGTATTGTCTCTTCTTTTCTATTCAAGACCGTCATCCTTACTGGCATTGTAACACTTGCCTTTTATAAGACGTTTGCTTTCAGAACTCTTTCACTTATTTTGGAGGAGCTGGATTTTTCTCAAAGGATGTTTTCCTTTCCTTGAAGCAATGGTGGGAGGTGAGTAAAGTTAATATTCAATGTTTTTCTCAGCAGTACATGTGGCAGACAATCTTGGGTTTTCAATGGGGTATGGAGGAGCTAGAGTTGGGGATTGGGGAACTTTGAAAAGGACCTTTCATGGGAGAAATGATGCTGGGTTCCTTGAAAGCTTGAAATATAAAAAAAACAGCTCTTGCAGGACCTGGTGGATAGCAATGTTCAGGGTACTGGTGTTAGAGGGCTTTCCCTTCACTCTCCTGGTTCTTGTCACGCAGACAGAAAGCAGAAGACCAGAAGTCTGAAGTGCAGGCAATTAGATGTTTATTGGGGTTAGTTTCCAACAAGCATGTGTCCCATAACTCTGACACTGCAGAGCCTTGTTTCCCAGTGTCCCATTCCCCCCTCCTCAGCAGGCATAATTATACCTGAAATGCATGCCCACAGTCCTACCCCTTACATTTTATGGTCATTTTCCATTTTGGGGCATCGTGGGTCTCGGATCTTCATCCCACCTCTTTTGTACCCTATGGGAGGGGTAAGGAGTGAGGTTGTGCTGCGGTCAGGGACAGGCCTTTCTCTGGCCTTTTAGTGTTTTATACCTTTCCTCCAATCCCCACTTGCCCCTCCCGACTCCTTGCTTGACCTTGCCTTGAGATAGGAGTGGAGGCAGTCTTCAAGGGTGCACGCATATATTACACTCCCACCATGCCCAGTAACACTTTAACTGTTCTTATCTGTTCCCATTATACTAACAAACCCATCTGGCTGGGCAGAAGTAACATACACAGTGTCTTTGTCCTTTGTTCACACATATTAGTAAGAATATAAGTGGATCAAGAATCAAACGGGCAAGCAAGACCCATAATTCTATCTCAGGCAAAGATACAGGCCTGAATCCTACATTGTCACTGGCACTCCTAACAACTAGTTAGTGCCCAATTTTTCAAGGCTTTTCTCAAATGGATGCACCTATTTGTTTTTTCGTCATCCTGGAAAAGAAACATTCAGAATGGAAGATGATTGGTCGTTTCAAGACGTCATTGGGCTGAGTGCTTTCAGATCCTGTGGGGATTAGAAACTTTGCTGTGAATTTTTTCTCCGTGCTGTAGCTGCAGAACCTGTGTGTCCATCTGAGATTTGGCAGCTCCTTGAGGATCTTCTTAGGATCTCAGCATTGGATGTGGACAGACTTGTACAGGACCTGACACTCTCAGAGCTGACTTCTGTTCTAAATGTCTTTGCTCCGAGGAAAGTGCCTTGACAGTTTGCCTATTGAGTTTTGTCTTTGGGAGCCTGACTGGCTCCAGGTTTTTTCAGGAAAGCCTCAGAGAGAAGATATTGCCATTCAGTTGCTGCTGAGTGGTTCTTACCCTGTTGCCTAAGAAGGGGGACTTTCAGGAGGTGAAAAATTGGAGATCTGTGTCCCTGCTTTGTTCCAACTAGAAAATGTTTTCAAAGGCAAATAGTCTGAAAACTGATTGGTTCAGTCATGCACTCTGATCAGATCTATTGAGTCCCCAACAGGTCCATTTTTGATAACCTTTTCCTATTGCAGGATGTAATTTTGACCTCATAAATGTTTGATTTGCATGTTGGGTTGATTTTCCTTGATCAAGAGAAGGCCTTTGATCGTGCAGATCATGGATTTTTGTTTCACACCCTTTGTGCTTTTGGTTTTAGGCCCTGGGTTGTCTCCTGCATTCAGTTACTGTATAATTCCATATGGTGAACAGTGTTTTGAGTGCCCCATTTCTGGCCAGTAGGGGAATCAGACAGTGTTGTTCCCTGTCTGGGTTACTAGACGCTCTTTCTATCAAGCCTCTGTTATGCATGTTGCGAAAGCGTTTTTCTGGCCTTTCTCTTGCTGTTCCAGCTTGAACTCCAGTGAAAGTCTCTGCTCATGATTGACGACATGACTCATGATTGCGATGTCCAGGTTTTGACTGAATGTCATCACTCTTTTGAGCAGGTTTCCTCTGCTTGCATACATTGGGGAAGAGTGACACATTCCTGCTGAGGCCTCGCATGGGGGCTATTGTGGAGCCAAACTGGCTTTAAGACACTGGGAAATATGCTGAGACCGGATGATATTTTGGGTCATAATTGGGAGGGAGTTAAGGAAAAGTAGGAGGGGAGGGTGCAAAGGTAGAAGTGGTGTTTGCCGCGACTCTCCTCCCCAGGGCAGATGTTAGTCACTGATCATTTAATTGCCTCGATGTTTTGGCATAAATGTATTGTTCTGGATCCCTCGCCGCTCTTTTTAAAAAACTTCAGAAGGGTCCTGTGGACGTTTTCTGGGTTGGCATCATTGGCTGAGGTAGGGAATTTGGTAGCTGCTTGTAACAGAGTTGCTATTTTTTGGTTACAGTCTCTGCAGCAGCCGCTATTTGTCAATGAGCCTGTTCCTTGGAAGCAACTGGCCTTTGCCTTTCTTCAGCAGGTAGGGCCTTTGGGTTTTGATCAGGAACTGTTTTTGTTGGACCCTGGGTTCTTCAATTTTGAGGTGTTATCCAGTTTTTATCAGAACCATTTTATCGTTTGGAGATTTTTTAAGATGAGGCCGCAAAAGAAGGGGCTGGAAGTCCCAGGGCAGTTTGCTGAGCCCCTGGTTTACAACCCTGATGTGAAGTTTCATAGTCTTATTTCTAGGAGTTTTGTTGCTTCTCTTATTGCAACAGGTGCAACAAAACTGGTTCATTTAATTGATTTTACTAATTTTAAATGGGTCTCAGCGGATCTCTTGTCTGTCAAGCTGGGTTTTCATTCTGTTCACTGAGTTTCTCGGTTTTTATCAGAGGTAGAATCAGCCCTTGCTAGGTGCAGTATTGCTAGTTTGGACAACTGCATCCTTGAGTGAGCCATTCCTGGTTATATTAATGGTTCTATTTTCTTGCCTGTTTCTCCCTCTGTGGATGTTGACAAGTCTGACAGCTCGCTTGCCTTTAGTGGGCTTCTGGATTTACCTTTAGTAGCTTAGGCCACAAATCATTGTATATGCTTGTGGAAAAGATTTGTCATTTATGAACACTTGCTGATTATCCTGACGCAGTATGGAGAAGACAGATTCCGGTATTGGACTCCAGCCAGCCAGTCTGGAGAACTATATACAAGCCTCCAATTGTGAAGAGGATGGGTGATCTCCAGAGGAGACTTCTTAACAGAGCTATTGCTACGAATGTGTTTGTGCATCGTTTGATTCTGCAGGTGTCCATGTCATGTCCTTTTTGTGACATGGAGGATACTGGTTTTCATGTTTCTTACTTGTTCCACGTTACAGCTGTTATTTGTTTTACTGCAGCATATTATTCGGTTATTGTCCCTTGATTTTTCTCCTATTGTATTTACTTTTCCTGATAAGTACAGGTTCACAAATAGATCTGTGGTTGCCTTGCAAACTTTATTTTGGGTCAAGCAAAGATGGCTACTTTAAAAAGTAGAGGATGTAAATTATTTCGTACTGTGGTTATTTGTTTTTTAGAGGGTTTACACCTTCATCTGGAGTTTAGATATTGTACTCTTATAAGTGATTTGGTTCAGTTTATTCAGTGGTGGACTATAGGATATGCCCTCTGTATGGTTTGGGATGGGCAATTATTTCTGACTTTATAATTTATTTTCTAGTTGTTACTGGTTTTGTTAAAAGCCTCTCTCAGAGTCGTTTGGGCCAGAGAGAGCACAAGCATGAGAATGACTCCATAGCCCAGTTATTGGGGCACTCCTTGTTGAAATCCCTTATCCCACTGGGTGAAGGGGAGGACTTGAACTGGGCAGCTCCCACGGCCCAGGGAAATGTCCTGACTAGTGGGCTGTCAGCTCTGAGGGAGAGCCTTCTCCATCTCCTCACCAAAGCAGCATACAGCACCTGTCCCCAAAGAGGATTCCTGGCTGGAGGCCGACCTAGACGGCTGCCTGCAGCCTGGACCTAGGCACTTATCTCTGGGGGTGCTTATCACACACCCCTGCCATCAACATCTCTCATTGGCTAACTTAGGCAGCTCCCCACCTAGCTTGCTGGCTTTTTATGAATCACAGACTATGGTGCCTATCTCTGCCCATTCATTATGTAGGAGCTTAGGCAAGTAGTTCAGACTTTGTGTATTGCAATGATTTTCCCAACCACCTAAAAGTTAGATGCTGTGACACTCACTCAGCATTACAACATGTAACACTTTCTGTGCATTCAGGCCTTTCTCGGTTGCAGTCCTGTCGACCTTTTCCATTGGGTTTCTTCTTACTATGTAAAAGCCCACATGTTCCTTTGTTTAGGCAGCTGGTTTTGCAACAGTGTCTAACGGATTGTTATGCAGTTGGAATTATTTTAACATTAACAAGTTTCCCTGGATTCTTTTATGTCTTTGTGCAAGTTTTGGATACAATCCTACAATGTTGGATACCCTACAATGAGGGCAATGTGTATTCATCTGCATAGGGCTGCCCTTTCTCCAGGATGCTATCACTGCTCAGCCATTGGTCCTCCAACTGCAGTGCTATTTCCCTTTGTCCATATTTGCGATAGGAACTTTGCTAGCTCTCCTGGACTCTGCTTGTTTTAATGCCTTTTGCTCTGCCCTTGGTTTGTTCTTGTGCCTTTTGGAGTTCTTTTTCAAATGCTGCCTTTTTAGCTGGCAGTGGCTTGAAATCTGGTTTCTGCTTTGTCACAGCGTTTGAGCAGTGAACACTCCCCGGCACATTGGAAAGTTGGCGCCTGTAGCTCCAGCCCCAGAGTCGGTGCCTAGACAAGGAGCCACATATTAACTTCTGAAGAGCCGCATGGGGCTCCGGAGCCACAGGTTGGCCACCCCTGTCCTAATCACTCACCTGGCCTCCTCACCAGCCCCTTCCTGCCTGCTGTCTTGCTCTTGAACAGTGTAGTCCCTTCCTGGTCTGCTCCCCAGAATCTCTCTCCTGACTGAACAGAGGGTTCCTGCATATCTGGTGGCAGGCCTGGTTTGGAGTCACATCTCCCTGCAGTGTGACCCTTGTGTTTATTCCCTCCCCCTGGGGGAGTTGGGCTAAGCTTGGCACAAGTGAGCCTGAGCCCCAGCCCTGTGAAAGGCCAGCCCACACTGTGACATTGCCACGTCTGGCATGGCTTTCCAGAGGCTGGGTTGACCAGGTAGCCTCTTAGGTGGGAATACAACTCACTGCCTTTTCTGCAAAGATTTGAAATCTAGTCTTACTGCTATTGGCTGTCGCTGTTGGGACTATGGGCTTCTGTACCTGCAGCAGACACACTGCTTGTAGCTTGGTCTCCATGCCCAGGGCCAGTGATTCTGCCATTTCCATAGCTTGTCCACTGTCCACCCGTCTGTCCAACATAAGCTCTGGCTGTGTGAGAGCTCTTCTTTGGAAGCCTGGAGCTGCTCTAATTTACACTGCAGCTGGTTCAGCCTCCGGCCAGCCCAGAATCAAGTTTGTCAGACAAAACAGATAAATAATTCCTAGTGCTGGCTGGGAAAAGTGTCCCCTACCCCAAAAAAAGTTCAATGAACATGACTTTTTGGCCTTTTGTCTGCAATATTTTCTTAATCGTTGGGCAGTGAGAGGGGGCAGGGTGGGGCAGGGCTGGGTTTGGCTTTTCCAAAAAGACCTGAAAAATTTCAGTGATAGGAGAAATGTTTTCTTAAAAATGTCTGTTTAATCAAAAAGCTTTTTTCCACAGGAAACAAATGGATAGGAAATTGTTAACCAGTGCTAATAATTCTTGATATTGTTTGTCTAAGAAAGCCATTGCTGTCCACAGTGATGTTCTGTAATTGTACATGGGATGGGTGTTGTCCATCAATCAATTGCTCTGGTTAGATACGAAAGGTTGTGACATCAGAGATAAATCAGCAAATCATCCCTCTGTGTCCAGCTGCCCCTTCTCCCAAGTGGCTTCTGACATCAGAGGTAAACCAGCCAATCATCTTCTTGTCTCTTCATTCCCAGTTCTATGACATCAGAGAAAAGTCATATACAAGAACAAGGAGATAGTCAATGAAACTGAAAATTGGCAAATTCAAAACTGACTAATGGAAATATGTTTTTCATATAAAGCCCAAATACGCTCTGAAACTCATTGCCACACGAAGCCAAGCGCGTAGCAGAATTTAATATGTGGTTGGATATATCTATGGATAAAAAGAATATGGAGTTATAACAGTAAGTATTTAAAAATAAACAGGAGTTTGGAAGGCATGTAAACCCTCATGTTTCAGGACCTAACCTACCCACCAGACCTGGGTCCAGATCCTGGCAGGGTGAAGGGCTCACGCAATTCTGATGCAATCCCAGTGCCTTGAGAGACATCTCCCCACTGCACCATGCCCCACCAAGGGGCTCTCATTTCTCTGGCAAATGCACCTCCAGCATCCTCAGTACCTGCACCAAGGCACCTGGCAACAAGACCGAGGATCAGTCATTTCACTGCTCCCTAGTTAGCTGTTTGGAAATAGCAGTGTTGATGTTCCCACAGCAATTGCTATTAAAGAACACTGATGTCTTTCCCCCAAGGGAGCACATATGTTACTGAATCCTTCGAGTGGCAGCAAGTTACCTGCAGATACTCAGCATAATTCCATGTGCCTATTGACATGACTTTAATTAAAGAACATGTAGCCACAGCCTGTGCAAATCTCCTCATCAGTTAGGTGTTATGCCTGAGGGATATATAACATGCCGTTAAAGGAGCAGAACCATGTAACATTTTCCCTACACAAACAGCAAGCTAAAATTTTCTGTCTGGATGATTTTTAGTTTAGTTTAAGGGAAAACAAATATAGAACATAAGCCTCTTTGCAGGAGCTGCGTGTGTCTGCATGCATATGTGTGTGTCCTTTGCAAAATGGCAGCTGCCTCCTGCCTTCAGCAGACTCCAAGAAATTTAACAGTGCAACATACAGAAAAAGAACTATACCATATACACAGTGGCCTAGAACTCATGCCATGTGGAGTGGCAGACCTAAGCCAAATTACCCAACCTGCCCTATTCTCTATGGCCACACCCCAACATGAACCTTTGAAACAGAGTTACATGAAAACCTGGTGGCGAGGTGCCATCCTGTGATTTCCCTCTCATCTGAGAACTGCCCCCATTGTAGCAATGTGTAGAAAGGAGTACAGACTGCAGGAGGGTAGAGTTTGGAGGATCACCAGGAAGTCAGTCTGTGGGCACATGGCTGGAATGCTAGCCATAGTTGCAGCACCTCTGTGAGTAGTTCGCTCACTTAAAAAACAGTTTAGTTTTAGAAACATGGAGTCCTCTCCTCCTATTACCCAGCTTGAAGGATATGAAATATGGGGGCAGCCATCAGTCCGGTGAGACCCACCAGAAGAGTGATGTGATTAATAGGCAAACAAAGCAGCAGCTAGACACAGTGCAAACAGGCAGCATAGAGGGACTCAGAGCACTGGGACAAAAATCTTTGCACAAGCATGGAAGCGAGAACTGAATCTGTACACAGAGCTTACTGGGGGAGGAGAAAATGAAGGTAAAGCTTTTTTACTCTCTTGTTTTGGGAAAAGGGACAAAAAATGAGTGAGAAACTTGCCAGGAGTAATGCCTGTAGCAGCTGATAAAGGTGTTTGATGAGTGCTGTGACCCCAAACAGAACAAGGTTGTAGAGAGCTACTGTTTGTTTTACCAAAAGGCCAGAAGCAGAAGAGGGACTGGACAGGTATGTTACAGCATCCACATGTAATTTTGGAATCATTTGTGGGACATGTGATTCCAGTTTACAGGAGAGATTGTTGAGAGAAACAAATCTAAGGTGCCACAAGTACTCCTTTTCTTAAATCTAACCTAGTGAGAGCCTCCAAATAGCAAGGGAAGCTGAACTTTTCAGGTAAAAGATCAAAACAATGACAGCTCCTACTGCAGAATAAAGTACCTAGTGTCAAGCTAAAGGAACCCAGAAAGCAGGGCAGAGACAGACCAACCAAGAATGCAGGTATCAGCATCCAAGGTATATACTCGGCAAAGGTGGAAGGTGTGTGGGAAACAGAACCACTTTATATCCCCATGTTGCAGCTACCCAGAGAAGAACACAGCAGCAGGTCATGCAGAGATTGAGGATGGAAGAGATTCCCAGTGAAGAGGAGGCCATCTGCAGTGTGACTTTAAAAGATTCAAAAACTCTCAACATTCATGCATGGCAAAAAGAAGACTGCCAGCTATTCAATGGCTGTATTTGCATCTATGCCATTAGGGCAAAAGACAGTTCAATTCCAGTTGGATAGTGGAGCTAATTGCAACATAATTCCAGTAACATTGTTAGGAAGCAATATTAGACAGAAGTTGGCCAGGTGCTGGAGACATACAATAAGGAAAGGCCCAAACCAAAGGATGCGAAGGCAGACCAGTGATTTATATGAAAGGCCAACTATCTTGCTGGATTCTGCACACACCTGTCAGAAGCCTGTGAAAACTGGAGACAGTTAACACACAATGGTGCAGCGTGGGGATGGTCAGAGACCCATCACAGGCATTTGAAAGAGTAAAGGCAATGATAAAAGAGGCCCATAAAGCACTACAGCCCTGAAGAGTGAGCAGCTAGAGCTGCAGGGTGATGCCTCAGAAGGAGGCCTAGGAGCAGCACCCATGCAAAGCCAGCAGCCCATAGTGTTTGCCAATGGAGTCTTGGTGAACACAGAAGGGGGATGTGCTCAGACAGGCGAGGAGCTCCTGGTGTGCCCCGTGAAATGGCAACTTCCATCAGTTCCCCTTTGGCCACCAGGAGGCCGCACAGTCTGTGCATGAGTAGACCTGACTGCAATATTGTCGTCAAACCCGTTTTCTGTTGGCAAATGTCATTTTGACTCAACTGAATTTATTCACAAGATAGCATTGATTGCTTTTTCATTTCAGGGAAATGCTGTTTAGGAAAACTTTTGAAATTGTGATAGGTTTCAGAGTAGTAGCCTTGTTAGTCTGTATTAGCAAAAACAACAAGGAGTCCTTATTGCACTTTAGAGACTAACACATTTATTTGGGCATGCTGTGTATTTATACCTCCCTACTGTATGTTCTGCTCCATGCATCTGATGAAGTGGGTTTTAGCCCACGAAAGCTTATGCCCAAATAAATTTGTTAGTCTCTAAAGTGCCACAAGGACGCCTTGTTTTTTTAAAAATTGTGTTTCTAAATGGAATTTTCATTTTCCAAATGTATTTATTTTATTTTAATGTTGATATTACTTTTGTTATTTTGATATTATTTCATGACATGGCAGTAGTAGTAGTGCATGATATGACATGTCACAACATATGACTTGACATGCCATATTCTGATGAGTATAACAGTTGAAATGGTCTGTTAATTTATTTTATGTTACTTCATTTTTTAATTATTTTATTGTATTTTTAAAGTCATTAAGGTCTGCTGCTACTTGACACTTATTGAAACATCTTATCTAATTTTTGTAGATCTAGGTGTCTCCTCTGTGTTTTAACAAGAAAAGAAGCTAAGCACTCGGGAGTCCAGGGCTGGATGTACAAAAGGACACTAGCCAGGGATCTGTGTAAGCTAGCCAGAGGGAGATGCTTTCCAGAAGGGGGTGTGCTAAACCTTGTCCCTCTAATAGAGATAGGCACCTTTCTCTGCTAGTGATTCTCAGCTGGGAACCCTCATTTGAGTTAGAGAGACTGTGCTGTTTTTGCAAGAAGCTGGGGATCATTTGGAAATAGGAGTCATTTGGGCCAGAGAGAGAGAGAGATCAGATGCATGAGCATGACTCTGTCACCTGGTGGTTAGAGCATGCACCCAGGAATGTGGGAGACCCAAGATGCAGCCTCCTGCTCCAATGACTCTTTTGTTATTTATCCAGAGTGGGACAGATTCCATCGGAGATACTGCGATGTACCTACATCAGATCCCTACTCAAATCTCTTCTCTTCATTTGGTGGAGGGGGGACTTGAACCAAGGGTCTCCCTGCCGCAGGTGAGAGCCCTAACCACTGGGCTAAAAGTTATCTGGGAGCTCAGCTCCCTTCCCCTGTCTTTGTGTAAGCTTGCCTATGGGGGCCTGATCCAGTAGGCAGCCTCTGAGCATGCTGCTGGATCGGGCCCTTCAGGCAACTTAGGCAACTAAACACCTGTCTTCCCTGGGTTTGTGAGTGACACTTAGGTGGGAGACGGGCACCCAAACACCAATGGGGAGGCAGCAGGACACACACCCAGAGGCAGAAACATAGGCACTGAGGCACCAAGTTTAGGTGCCTGAAGAGTTCAGCAGGCGTTTTGTGTATTGTAATGGTTCCAAAACTGGGATTTAGGCACATAAAACAGGGATTTAGGCACTGAACTCCTTTTGTGCATTCAGCTCCCAGAGTACTGATCAGAGCAGCTGTTGTTTTCAATAGCTTCTTTCCTTATCCATCCATGTTCCTGTAGCAGAGGATGACTGAGCAGGCGACAATACAGACGATGAGGCAACGGGACTGCTGCCCACTGCACTCCTTTCCTTGCATGGAACAGTCCTTGGGTCTAGAAGAGAGCTGGGGGAAGACACAAGTTGTGGACCTGGCCAAGGAAAATAAAGATTTCAAACTTATTAGTTTAGAACAAGCAACACATTAGAAACCTTGCAGCCTTTGAGTTATTCGATTGCCAGGCAGGCCGCAGAGAAAGAACCCAAGGTTTTTAAACATTATCTGCTCAGCTACTTCTGAGAAAGCTTCGAACTCGTGGGGAGTCTTTTATCAACTGGAGGAAAAGGACAAATGCAAGAGCAGCCACGACCGATAATAATTCAATGTGCGGGAGAATCTCCGGGGACTGGCATTTTTCATTTCATTTCTCTGTTTGCAAAGAACGTGGCACAAGTCTTGTTTTCATTTAATTTCTCTGTTTGTAGAGATCTAGCCATTCATTCTGGCCAGAGATCAGATCAGTGGCGCTACAGAAACACAAGGCACAGGTTGCTCTCAAGTGGTGCAAAGCTAGGGAAGTGCGGGAGAAAACTGCTCTTTATTAACAGCCCAAATATTGACAGGATGCTGCAAGGAAAGAGGAAAAAATGCTGCTTCTGAACTAGCCCCAGAGGACTCCTAGGCAATTGCTGGAGGAGACTTTATCTTCTGTTTGTGCAACATGATAAATACAGTCTGTCATATCGGAGAGGCCAGTTTTCTGAATTGTATTAATGCGTGTGCATGGGCGGATGTAGGTTTGTGTGTGCGTGTGTAGAGGTACATGTGGGGGGGATGTAGGTGTGGGGGTAGCTGTGTGCACATGAGTGTGTATGTAGGTGCAGGAGTATGGGACTGTACATATACATGGGTGTAGGGCTCTGTGTGTAGATGTTTTGGGACAGGATCTCAGGGAAAAGTTGTAGGTCCTGTAACCACTGAGTCTCTTCTACCAGCTGCAGATGCCTGTGGACAGGAAGGTCAAGCTTTACTTTGGCTTCAGCCAGAAAACACAATTATAGATTCATAGATTCATATATACTAAGCTCAGAAGGGATCATTCTGATCATCTAGTCTGACCTCCTGCACAATGCAGGCCACAGAATCTCCCCCACCCACTCCTACAAAAAACCTCACCTATGTCTGAGCTATTGAAGTCCTCAAATCATGGTTTAAAGACTTCAAGGAGCAGAGAATCCTCCCTCAAGTCACCCATGCCCCATGCTACAGAGGAAGGCGAAAAACCTCCAGGGCCTCTTCCAATCTGTCCTGGAGGAAATTCCTTCCCGACCCCAAATATGGCGATCAGCTAAACCCTGAGCATATGGGCAAGATTCACCAGCCAGATACTACAGAAAGTTCTTAGGCTTCCCATTGTCATTTTCTTCTTTTAAAAATGACAGGAAACCAGGGCAGAGTGAATGGGTGACAATGTTTTCCCTGCAGACAGATTCAGTGCTTCTGGATGAGTGTCTGATACAGCCTACACCCAAGTTACATCAAACATCCCAACCCAAACCCACAGGGGCACTGGCTGGCAAACAGCTACAGCAGGGGATACTATTTGCTACTCTGAAACCTGTTATTTGGATGCAGTGGTGACTGATACCAAATAAAATACCCTGTGGAGAGGGATTTGCAGCTTCTGCGAAATACAGGCAGGGAAAACAAAGCTACCTCACAGGGAAAAGAAACATTTGCACAGAGAGCTAAGAGCCATCTAGATTAACTCCCAGCAGACCCACTGTCCATCCTGCACCTCCCAGCAGAGTTGCCTCCAGTAATTTCCAGTATAGAGGGTGAGAGAGAATGTAGCCCGTTAGTCTGTGCACAGGACTAGCAGCAAGAATTTAATTTCAGCTGTGACAATGGGTCCCATGTAACTGTAGGCACTTCCCTGCCTTAGTAGCTCCATCTTTGAAATGGGGATAATTATAGATACTGACCCAGTTCACAGCATAGTTGTGAAGATTAAAGTTTACAGGATGCTTAATATTAACAATATATCCAGAACTAATATTAAGTTGAGGTGGTTGAACAATGCTATACATTCTCTACCAAAAATGTCAATAGTTGTAATCAAAATTTTTCATGGACTTTTACAATGTTTCGATTAAATTAAAACCAATTTTTGTTTTGAATTTTAAGTATCTGAAATTTGACTTTTTTTCTCATTTTTATTCATGGGGGAAAGAAGTCTTTAGAAAGGAAGAGAAAGGGAAAACAAAACAAAATCCCCAAACCTGACATTTTGCTGTTGAAAAATCAGAAAATTTCACCCATGATGAATTTTTTTTCTGGGAAATTTTTGTTTCAGTTGAAAAGCTGTTTTTCACTGAGAAAATGTTTCACTGAAATGATTTTGTCTAGCTCTCTATGGGTGGTGCAGAAGTGTTGGCTATAGAGAAGGTTGCTTGACACTTGTTAGAAGACCCTGGTTTTGATTCCTTATAACTTTGCCAAACTTTAACTGTTTGGGCTGAAATTTCCCATGCTGAGCATCTCCTGCAGGCTGAATATTTTGAGAAACAATCAGCAACATGGTTCAGCCATTTCTTAGAGTGAGGTTAGGGAAAATACATTGTTTTTTGCCCATGTTAAAAAAAATTCTTACAACTGTTTCTTTGAGATGCTCTAGGGCCACCATACTTGGAGAAAAGACTGAAAATTTGCCCAGCATGTCACCACAGTATCAGGAAGAAGCCTTTTGCCATGTACATAAATATCTATGCAACTTTGGCCAAGTTACAATCATCTGAAAATCTCATCTCACACAAGCTCAGTGGAGGCTTGTTAGAGCTCCGCAGCTAAATTCTCTGAAGCTTCTGTCTACAATCAGCATGCCCCATGCCCTCACACCTCCTGCATGTGATCAGGTCATGCATGCACCATGCAACTGAGCATACTCCCTGCAGGGAGCTGAGCAGGATTTTCCCTACAGCTTCTCCTGGCTGACAGGGGCTGTTGTAGGGCTGGGCACCAGACATCGGAGCAGGTGTCCTACCTCTACTGTGCCTTCCATGATCTCCCTGCTGATGCCCAGGCAGCAAGGTGGAAAAGGAGGAGGAATGGAATGCAATGCAGAGGAGCGAGGCTTGGTGTGTGTGGGGAGGGAGTGATGAAGGGAGATATTGGGACAAAGGAGGGAAGATTGGGATGGGGGACTAGACTGTGGAGCTGAGGAAGAGGCAGTAGGGCTGAGAAGCTGGACTCTGTGGGACACAGGATGCTGGACTAGATGGACCTTGGGTCTGGTCCCGTCTGGCAATTCATATGTATCCCACATGTGGGATTGGGCTTTATCATGGAATCCCCAGGCAGGGAGATGTGGCTAGTCCCAGCTCCCTTTGTTCCAGGCAGAGAATCTACTCTTTAATTTCTTTAAGCCTCCTTGCCTTTGTGTCTGTCCTCCATGCTTTCCTCTGTATTTCCCTCCCTGCAGCAAACCCCATTTCCTCTCCCATGGGCTTCACTTCCACCTCCCTGAAATACAGAGGGCTTCTGGGAGACAATTAATTTGCACCTTTGTCTCAGCACCTGCAGAAGTGCCAGTTGCACGTAGATCTCAGAGCTGTGGGTTGAAAGGCTTATTAGCATTTGGCAGTAGATGCTTTAGAACATAGCTTATCAACAATGGATTACATTGAACAAATGAAGGAGATAAAACAATCAATGGCAAAAAATGTTAGAAGAGGAATCTGGAGGTCCATGGGAAGCTATGTACATTCAACAACAGGCATGTATTGCCTTACCAATGAGGTATATAAACACTAGAGCTGGGGTCAGGAGATTTTTTTATGAACCATGCTGAAAAGTGTCAATTTGTCAAAACCAGTATTGTGAACAATGAATCTCACAGCTCAAAGAATTTGGGGGGCGGGGGAGTTTCAAAATTGTTGAAATGTCCAGTTTCAACACTTTTGAACCAGGACATTTTGGTTGTTGAGTCAAAATGATCTCTTGTTTAGAACAAACAATTTTTTTAATAAAAAAGGTAAAATTCTAGGCAAAATTTGTAATTTTGAAACAAAACATTTAGATTGACCCAAACTGAAATCTTTTCCAGATTTTTGGTGCATGAAGATTTTCTAGATTTTGATTTTTCCTTTCTGATTTGGGCAGGAAAACCATCTGTTTCCCAGCTCCAAGAAACACCCATTGGTACAGCAACCACACTAACCATGAATGGAAAGGTGGGTATTCAACTACATGCATCTTTGTGCATGTATCCCTGGGCTCCCTCCTCTGAAAATTTAGCTCTTACTGGGAGCACTTTCAATTATCAATTGTGGGTTTGGGGTTGTTGTTGTTGTTTTCATTTTATTAGCAGCCTCGTCTTTCACTGGTCAGCAGATCAGATTTGCCTTTGGCAAAGGCAGAGGTTTTACTCAGTTCTATGGGCTTCACTTGTCTGTTTTTAGTTGTGTGTGTAGTTGTACCTCTGACCTTCACCATTATACCCACAGTGGCTGTGTGGCATTCTAACACACTCCTGGATGACTGGCCCTTATTTATGGAGAAAGGCTAAATTCAAAGGGCCAGACCCTAGGCTGTGCTTTGGGTTTGTCCTGCTCCAGTGGCTTCCTGCTTTGGAAACAAACTCCTCAGCCATTCCAGCCAATGACAGCGATCCAAGCAGTTGACGCTAGCCCCTCATTAATCACTCTCAAGATTTGCCTCGGGTTTGTTCTAATTGATTTAAAGCAGAGCTTCAACTCCCCAGAGAGGAAAAAAAAATCAATTTGCCAGGTTTGACTCCAGTTCGTCAATCCTCTTTCCAATTCAGTTCATTTCCTTGGGCAGCTTCCTGCCTCAACGGTATTGGGATAGATTGTCAGAAGGATGCACCTGAGCGGCATGTACAGCAGCATGTAGGTCCATTTGCAGGTCCCTGTTTCACACAAGGAATTCTGATGTGGAGCTGGTCCAGCTGTTTGTTGGGAATAAAACTCATTGTGAATCCCACCTTTTATCTGTCTGTGAACAGACCACAACTCCTGCTGGCTTGTAAGTGCATTGTAACTATTCCCTGGGGGTTGGGGTGAACAATTTTCAGATTCTGGGTTGTTTGGAAACTATTCAGATGGACTTTTTGATTTTTGTTCTTTGTGGTGTGTGACTGGTCACTTAAGTCACATGGTATCAAGTCTCTTCTGAGATTGCATGGCAAAATTGTGAGAGGAAGGACTGTCCAGTCGGCACTAGTCTAGGATTTGATGTGATCCAGGAACTTCTTAGTGCCAGCTGGCAGAGAGCACTGAGTGGGTGCATAGCGGTTACAGGGAACCCCTGGGTCTGGTATTTCATTCTACCTCACCACAAGTCATGTGAGGTCTTGAATAAAAGCCACTTTGGTCTCAATATCGTTGTGAAATGTATGTCCAGATACTATGTAAAAAGTTGAAAATATGTTCTTCCAGCCTGTAGGAACTGGTCACTGGCTTAGGTGGAAAGCAGGGTTCCTGTCAAACAAGAGAGGTTTATCCAGCTATCTGTTCCATGTAAATTGAGTATTGTCTCATTCACAATGGGTTTCCTTGCACTAGTCTGAACAGAATGCAAATGAAGGTCTGTGGGGACTTCAGAAAGGAACTCACAGAAAGAGAAAACCAGCGAGAGGAAGAGCCCTATCAGGAGGTGACAGCAGAGGTTTGGTTTAGTCTACTGGGGAGAGGGGAGCGGCAAAGGAGATACCCAGGAATCCTTTTCTGAGGAAGTAAATGTGCCGTGAGTTTGTTTCATGTAAAGAGGGTGAAAATGCGGAAGAGACTGTTAAGTGAGAAGAGGCTTCTTTAAACAGGAGTGTAACCGGTGAAGTGAGCTGTAGCTCACGAAAGCTTATGGTCAAATAAATTTGTTAGAATCTAAGGTGCCACAAGTACTCCTTTTCTTTTTGCGGTTAGTTACGGTTAGGAAGCGTGTTATGATTTCATTTTATACATAACTGTTTGTTTCTAATGTCCTTACTCACCATCACTTGTCACTCTGGTCTTTGAGAACAAAGGTATTCTCATTTTCACTATAAACTTCTCTCAGTACCGCAGTGCTGAGCAAAGCGCTGGGCCTGGGCCGACTCTTATAAGCTGGTTGTTCTGCTCCTTGGGGAAGAACAGGCCTGGTTGTTCTGTGAGCACCCCGTGGAACAGGGGCTGGAGTCTACAGGGAATTGTCCAAGGGCTGGTGTGTGCCTGTCACTACCCATACAAAGCCCTGGTCTACACTAGGAGTTGAGGTCGAATTTAGCAGTTTTAAATCGATGTAACCCTGCACCAGTCCACATGATGAAGCCCTTTTTTCGACTTAAAGGGCTCTTAAAATCAATTTCCTTACTCCACCCCCGACAAGGGGATTAGCACTGAAATTGGTTTTGCTGGGTTGAATTTGGGGTACTGTGGACACAATTATATGGTATTGGCCTCTGGGAGCTATCCCAGAGTGCTCCATTGTGACCGCTCTGGACAGCACTCTCAACTCAGATGTACTGACCAGGTAGACAGGAAAAGGCCCGCGAACTTTTGAATTTCAATTTCCTGTTTGGCCAGTGTGGCAAGCTGCAGGTGACCATGCAGAGCTCATCAGCAGAGGTGACCATGCAGAGCTCATCAGCAGAGGTGACCATGATGGAGTCCCAGAATCGCAAAAGAGCTCCAGCATGGACCGAACGGGAGGTACAGGATCTGATTGCTGTATGGGGAGAGGAATCCATGCTATCAGAACTATGTTCCAGTTTTTGAAATGCCAAAACATTTGTGCAAATCTCCCAGGGCATGAAGGACAGAGGCCATAACAGGGACCCAAAGCAGTGCCGTATGAATCTTAAGGAGCTGAGGCAAGCCTACCAGAAAACCAGAGAGGCGAACGGCTGCTCCGGGTCAGAGCCCCAACCATGCCGCTTCTATGATGAGCTGCATGCTATTTTAGGGGGTTCAGCCACCACTACCCCAGCCGTGTTGTTTGACTCCTTCAATGGAGATGGAGGCAAGATGGAAGCAGGTTTTGGGGACGAGGAAGACGATGATGACGAGGCTGTAGATAGCTCACAGCAAACAAGCAGAGAAACCGGTTTTCCCGGCAGCCAGGAAGTGTTTCTCACCCTGGACCTGGAGCCAGTACCCCCTGAACCCACCCAAGGCTGCCTCCCAGACCCACCAGGTGGAGAAGAGACCTCTGGTGAGTGTACCTTTTAAAATACTGTAAAAGGTTTAAAAGCCAGCATGTTTAATGATTAATTTGCCTTGGCATTCGTGGCTTTCCTGAATATACTCCCAAAGTCTTTGCAAAAGGTTTCTGGGGAAGGCAGCCTTATTCCATCCACCATGGTAGGACACTTTACCACTCCAGGCCAGTAGCACGTACTCAGGAATCATTGTAGAACAAAGCATTGCAGTGTATGTTTGCTGGCGTTCAAACAACATCCGTTCTTTATCTCACTGTGTTATCCTCAGGAGAGTGATATCATTCATGGTCACCTGGTTGAAATAGGGTGCTTTTCTTAAGGGGACATTCAGAGGTGCCTGTTCCTGCTGGGCTGTTTGCCTATGGCTGAACAGAAATGTTCCCCGCTGTTAGCCACGTGGGGGGGGGAGGCAAAATGTGACCTTGTAACGAAAGCATATGTGTTATGTATGTAATGTTAACAGCAAGGTTTACCGTGAAAGAGAGTGTACCCATTGTTCGATAAAAATTTGTCTTTTTAAATACCACTGTCCCTTTTTTTTTCTTCACCAGCTGCATGTGTTTCAAGGATCATAGGATCTTCTCCTTCCCAGAGGCTAGCGAAGATTAGAAGGCAAAAAAACCACACTCGCGATGAAATGTTCTCTGAGTTCATGCTGTCCTCCCACACTGACAGAGCACAGACGAATGCATGGAGGCAGACAATGTCAGGGTGCAGGAAAGCACAAAATGACCAGGAGGAGAGGTGGTGGGCTGAAGACAGTAAGTGGCGGGCTGAAGAGAGGGCTGAAGCTGAAAGGTGGCAGCAGCGTGATGAGAAGAGGCAGGATGCAATGCTGAGGCTGCTGGAGGATCAAACTAATATGCTGCAGTGTATGGTTGAGCTGCAGGAAAGGCAGCAGGAGCACAGACCGCAGCTACAGCCCCTGTGTAACCAACCGCCTCCTCCCCAAGTTCCATAGCCTCCTCATGCAGATGCCCAAGAACGCGGTGGGGGGGCTCCAGCCACCCAGCCACTCCACCCCAGAGGATTGCCCAAGTAACAGAAGGCTGGCATTCAATAAGTTTTAAACTTTTAAAGTGCTGTGTGGCCTTGTCCTTCCCTCCTCCACTACCCCTCCTGGGCTACCTTGGTAATTATCCCCCTATTTGTGTGATGAATTAATAAAGAATGCATGAATGTGAAGCAACAATGACTTTATTGCCTCTGCAAGCGGTGATCAAAGGGAGGTGAGTAGGGTGGTTAGCTTACAGGGAGGTAGAGTGAACCAAGGGGTGGGGGATTTCATCAAGGAGAAACAAACAGAACTTTCACACCGTAGCCTGGCCAGTCATGAAACTGGTTTTCAAAGCTTCTCTGATGCACCCCGCACCCTCCTGTGCTCTTCTAACCACCCTGGTGTCTGGCTGTGCGTAACCAGCAGCCAGGCGATTTGCCTCAACCTCCCACCCCGCCATAAATGTCTCCCCTTTACTCTCACAGATATTGTGGAGCGCACAGCAAGCAGTAATAACAGTGGGAATATTGGTTTCGCTGAGGTCTAACCGAGTCAGTAAACTGCACCAGCGTGCTTTTAAACGTCCAAATGCACATTCTACCACCATTCTGCACCTGTAGTTGAACAGCTCCTGACTATTCTCCAGGCTGCCTATGTATGGCTTCATGAGCCATGGCATTAAGGAGTAGGCTGGGTCCCCAAGGATAACTATAGGCATTTCAACATCCCCAACGGTTATTTTCTGGTCTGGGAAGAAAGTCCTTTCCTGCAGCTTTTGAAACAGACCAGAGTTCCTGAAGATGCGAGCGTCATGTACCTTTCCCGGCCATCCCATGTTGATGTTGTTGAAACGTCCCTTGTAATCCACCAGTGCTTGCAGCACTATTGAAAAGTACCCCTTGCGGTTTATGTACTCGCTGGCTTGGTGCTCTGGTGCCAAGATAGGGATATGGGTTCCATCTATGGCCCCACCACAGTTAGGGAATCTCATTGCAGCAAAGCCATCCACTATGACCTGCACATTTCCCAGGGTCACTACCCTTGATATCAGCAGATCTTTGATTGTGTTGGCTACTTGCATCACAGCAGCCCCCACAGTAGATTTGCCCACTCCAAATTGATCCCGACTGACCAGTAGCTGTCTGGCATTGCAAGCTTCTACAGGGCTATTGCCACTCACTTCTCAACTGTGAGGGCTGCTCTCATCTTGGTATTCTTGCGCCTCAGGGCAGGGGAAAGCAAGTCACAAAGTTCCATGAAAGTGCCCTTACGCATGCGAAAGTTTTGCAGCCATTGCGAATCGTCCCAGACCTGCACACTATGCGGTCCCACCAGTCTGTGCTTGTTTCCCGAGCCCAGAATCGGTGTTCCACCACATGAACCTGCCTCATTAGCACCATGATGCCCATATTGGCAGGGCCCGTGCTTTGAGAGAAGTCTGTGTCCATGTCCTCATCACTCTCGTCACCGCGCTGATGTCGCCTACTCTCCCGGTTTCGCTTTGCCAGGTTCTGGTGCTGCATATACTGCTGGATAATGCGTGTGGTGTTTAATGTGCTCCTAATTGCCAAAGTGATATGCGTGGGCTCCATGCTTGCCATGGTATGGCGTCTGCACAGAAAAAAGGCGCGGAACGATTGTCTGCTGTTGCCCTGGCGGAGGGAGGGGCGACTGACGACATGGCTTACAGGGTTGGCTTACAGGGAATTAAAATCAACAAAGGGGGTGGCTTTGCGAGAAACTGAATGGCTGCCTCAAGGATAGAACTCAAAACTGGGTTTAGCAGGCCGTCAATTTCACAAAGGGAGGGAGGAGAAAATGAATACAAAACGAATCTGGTCTATTTCTTGTCTTGAGCCACTTCATCTATCTTTATAATCATGCTGGCAGCAGACTGTGCAGTATGACCACTAGCCATCATCACCTCCTGGGTGCTCGGTGGAAGACGGTGCAGTATGACTACTGGCCATCGTCTTCTGCTGGCTGCAAATTAAAAGACAGTGCACTGCCAGCAGGACTCAATCGCCATGAGACGAAACAAGGGAAATGACCTGGCTGAGTCACTCCCATGTTTGCCCAGACACCCAGTTAAAAGAGCACCCAGGACTACATCGACGATGGCTACCAGTCATACTGCACTGTCTGCTGCCAAAAGGCAATAAACTGCTGCTGTGTAGCAATGCAGTACCATGTCCGCCAGCACCCAGGAGACATACGGTGACAGTTAGCTGAGCGGACTCCATGCTTGCTGTGGTATGGAGTCTGCACAGGTAACTCAAGAAAAAAGGTGCAAAACGATTGTCTGCCCTTACGGAAGGAGGGAGGGAACAGGGGCCTGACAATATGGACCCAGAACCACCTGCGACAATGATTTAGCCCCATCAGGCACTGGGCTTTCTACCCAGAATTCAAATGGGCGGTGGAGACTGCGGAAACTGTGGGATAGCTACCCACAGTGCAAAGCTCCGGAAGTTGACTGTTGCCTTGGTACTGTGGACACAGTCCGCCGACTACATGCACTTAGAGCATTTGTGTGGGGACACACACACTCGACTGTATAAAAACACTTTCTACAAAACTGACTTCTATAAATTCGACCTAATTTTGTAGTGTAGACATACATACAAAGAGAGCGAGGCCTGCACAGACCATACCACTTCATGCTAAGGCCAGGAGGTAGTCAGGTGCCTCAGCGCCCTAGGGAGTGTCACACTGGGAAGACGTAGGTTCATTTCCCTGCTCTGCCACAGACTTCCTGTGTGATCCTGGGCAAATCCCTCAGTGTCTCTGTGCTTCAGCTTCCCTCTATACAATGGGAATAATAGTGCTGCCCTGCTGCACAGTGAGGAGCTCCGGGGACAAATGCATTAACGATTGTGACACGCTCCAGTAGTATGGTAATCAGGCCATATAAGTACATTAGATAGAACACAACAATAAGAGAACAGCAATACGATTGTTCACATGGAAATCTGGATATCTGTACAAAGAACCATTGTTCATAAACCTGTGCAAAACCTTTCACACAACTGTTGGCAAATAGTAGCTAGTGAACGTTTGTGAATGGAGAAGCAGTTCAGAATCTCAATGCATGTTCGTGATCATTGCTTTGAAGCATTCAGCCACCTAGCCTGAGATGCACATTCTTGAAAATCTTGACTATTAGGCTGTTCTCCCATCTCAGATCCCTCTTCTCTACTCACCAATCTCTTCTTATTTCAGGCTCAAAGAGTGTAAAATTCAACCATTTGCCTTCTTGGAGTTTAAATTAAAACAAATATGCAAAGAATGTTTTTGGAAAAGTCTCCCCATTCATGTGAGAGACAGAATTTCTTACTGTCCCCACTTCTCCAACAGGACCAGCAATTCTTGTACTAAGTGGGGATTTGGGAGCATTTACAATAAGCACACTTCTGATTCACCTTCTGCCTCTCAAAACACTGGGTAAAATGAGAGGGCCGGGTAAGAGCGAAATGTTATCAAATGAGAACTAAAAACCATCTATAATCCCTTTAATCCAAATTGGATTAATTATTTTCAAAAAGTGCGAAAGGAGTTTATATTAGATCAAGAGCTAAATGGATTGAAGTAGGTCACAAGGTTTCATGGGTTGGAGGTGTTTAAAGCAAAAAATGAGGATTTCTCCATCAAAAAAAACTTTATTAAACAATTGCTAATTGAAAAGAAACTGGCTGATGAGCTAGCTACGACTTTGGAGAGATTTATATTCACTTATAAGATCATTACAAATCACTGACTAACAGGACACCTCAGAGCACATGCCTTGCAATGACTGTCATACATTAAGTCAACAGAATTTT
The DNA here is from genome assembly GCF_009764565.3 of Dermochelys coriacea. Taxonomy (NCBI): domain Eukaryota; kingdom Metazoa; phylum Chordata; order Testudines; family Dermochelyidae; genus Dermochelys; species Dermochelys coriacea. The sequence continues at coordinate 4,330,860 of NC_050082.1, read as the reverse complement.
AAAGACTCTTCATTTTAAAGTCTGATTACATTCAAGAGGAGTTTGGAGCAGATGGGATGCTAGTCCTCAGGAGTTTATTGTCCATGTCCTGATGGGCATGCATCTTGGACCGCCACCTTCTGCCTGCACTCCTGAGATAAGCTAAGAAGTATTTTAAAAGATGGCCATTTAAACACATGAGGAACTGCTGCAGTCACATGAGCTTTGCTGGCCTATATGTCTGCAAGGCAGAGTTTTGTGCAGGTTATTAGAAGCGGTGGGTGAAACTAGGGTGACCAGACAGCAAATGTGAAAAATTGGGACGGGGGTGGGAGGTAATAGGAGCCGATATAAGAAAAAAACCAAAAATCAGGACTGTCCCTATAAAATTGGGACATCTGATCACCTTAGCTGAAACTTAACACATTTAGCTCATACTTGATGGTCCTGTCTACCCTGCTGTGTCCTCTGGGTCAGGAAACCATTTTGAGCCATGGGTTTTAGAAGGAGCTGTTGCTGTGCCAGACCTGCTCCCCACTGTTTCATCTGTGGAAGGTGAACATGCTTTTAACAGCAGCTGTAACACTGTTTTCAAGACAGAGTTCAAACAGGGAAAGCTGGGAGCAGGCACATGCAGAGCGTGGGAACCTTCACCCAGAGCTTCTCCAAATCATCTTAAGAGATCACCATCCAAAGAGCCCTGAATAATGCTCCTTTCAATTCTCCCCGCAGCTGCCTGCATTCTCCTAATGCTGCCACATAATGACCCTTCCATCCCCCACTCTCTGAATGCCCACCCCCAATTGCCCCATCTCCACAGTGGCTCCCTTAAAGCCCTGTCCATCTTCCATCCCTTGCATGCCCCCTCCAACCAGAACACCCCAAATGGTTCTCTCCAATCTCCCGCCTATGACTGCCACCACTGCCAAATTCACCATTCACCAAACACCCCAACAGCTTCCACTTCCTTCCCTTTTCAGCTGCCTCCCTGTGTCCCCAGTCTCCCCCTGCCTATCCCCTTCCTTTCCCATCCAACAAATTCCCCTCTAACACCCCATTCTTCCCCTCCAGCTGCCCCTCTGATTTCTCATCCAATCACCCTCTTTCCCACCCACCCGACTTCTCCCTCCCAATCAATCCTGTCCCTTCCCCTAAACTCCAACAGCAGCAGCATCCCTCTAGCCATTTCAGTTTCCATGCCCTCCAGCAACTCTCCCCATAGCCTCAAATATGCTCCCCTCTTTGAGACCCACCAGCTAGTTCCCAATCCCCTCTCTTTCTCCCCCTCCCCCCGGGCATTTCCATTAAGTGCCTCCCCAGATAGCTGCCCACCCCTCACTCCTCACCCCCATCCCCTGGAGAAGCCATTGGTATAAATATCTGTAATGATGAAATATGAACTGTTTTAGTACTATTGAATAATTGAGTCATTACCTTAAACTCTTCCAACAACTTGAAAGATCCTGCTGCTTACCTAAAGAATTTGGCTTAAGACTTCTGAACTTCCTGGACTGTATTAATTAAAATAAAAAATAAAAATAAATAAGAAAAGGAGACATTCCAGAAAATAAAGTGAAATGGTGCTGTGGCAGGAATAACCAAAGTGAGTGTCTGCATTTCAGAGGACAGATTCAAAGCTTTCTCAGGGACAGATAATAGAATGTAATAGATTCCACACACAATAACTAAAGTCTTGTCACAAAATGACAATCTTAGCTCCTTTGCTATTCTAGGGAGATAATTTTGTTCTCAATATTGAAATGAATGGATCCTTTCATTTAGTAACTTGCCATGTCAATCAACAACTTACACGTTCATCTATGCAACAGTTTTAACCAGAAATTAATCCCATGGCTAAAAATGTAAGTAGTTTCTTTTTAACCACTTGCCTTTGGATTATCTCAAATATTCTCTTTCCAGGTAGTAATTAGCATAGCCAACTTACTTCCCTGGTCCTTCTCGCATGAACAGAGAGCAACAATACCCGAAGTCCAAAGGTGCAAACAATTTGATGTTTATTGGGGTGAACTTCCAGCAAGTATGATTCCAGTTTCCTTCCTTAGTGTCCCCCTTTCCAGCTCTGACATCACAGAGCCTTACTCCTGTGTCCCTGTTCCCATTCCTGCCCTTAGCCAAACATGATTCCAATTTGCCCACCCCCATTCTCTGTTCCCATTTCCCACCCACACACCCACCCACTTCCTGATTGACTGCAGACTATATAGTAAAACGAGTTCTGCTTAGCTATACCTTAACCAATCGTTTTCCTGAAATTTAACTAACCTATCCTAACATATTGTAACATGATTATGTAACCAATTATATCCCACCACCTTCATTAGTTTACACCCAGCAAAATTAATTATAAGCAGACAGAAACAATCACAGAACCAGAGATTATACAGACAAACAATAGCAAAGTGGGAACTATAATGACAAAACAATACAGAAGTGAGGATTTCACATCCCAGCTATTGATAAGTGAGTTCTTGCCAGACAGGATGCTATCAAACTAAGTTTCCTTTTACATCTTCTAGGCACTTCCCTTTCTCTGGAGGTGATGGGCATTATCAGGACAGGATTGTATCCTAACAGCCCAGTAGCACCTGCTTTCAATGGGACTAGTCTGGAATGTGAGGAGGTGACCGGTCGCTTCCCAGCTCATGGCTGCCTCTGTTGCTTAGCCAAAGACCTTCGCCTGAGAACAGGGCCTCAGACTGTCACGGTAAGAGAAGGACCTTACACCGGCCGACAGTGATTTTGATTCTCTCTTTTATACCTCTAACTAGCCAAGTGATAAGAATACACCTAAATTCTTAGCGTATAGAGACAGGCCTGAATATCTGTATCCTAACACCCTGTACTCATGGATACACTTTAAAAACATATTACAGGAACTGAAAAACTAGAACCCACATCTGCAAAGCCTGGGTTGGCTGATAGTCCCACAGTGCCACCAGGAGGCAATGTAAACCCGTGGCCAGGGAGCATTGTGGAGAGTAGGCACTACAGGAAGTACCGCCCAACAGACCCAGAGTGACAGTACCTTGAAGCCCTCTGATTGGCCCCACTTAACCCCAGGAGTTGGCCTAGGAAGTTATCTGGGCAGTCATACAGACTTTGGTTGCTGCAATGCTAGACTTTGCCTTGTTTCTGACTCCAGTCTGACTTTGAGCCTGACTCCTGACTCCCTATTCTAGCCTGGAACTGCCTCTGGTCTCTGACCTTGGCCTGATTCTGACCCAGACTCTTGTTTACAGGACCTGGCCTTGTGACCCCCATCTCTGGTGATCGGACCTCAGCTTGGCTCTTACTGCTAGGACAGGTTTCAGAGTAGCAGCCGTGTTAGTCTGTATTCGCAAAAAGAAAAGGAGTACTTGTGGCACCTTAGAGACTAACAAATTTATTAGAGCATAAGCTTTCGTGAGCTACAGCTCACTTCATCGGATGCATTTGGTGGAAAAAATAAATCTCTCCTCTGTTTTTTCCACCAAATGCATCCAATGAAGTGAGCTGTAGCTCACGAAAGCTTATGCTCTAATAAATTTGTTAGTCTCTAAGGTGCCACAAGTACTGCTAGGACAGACTGCCTATGCCCCAGTCCCATTCAGAAATATAAAATGGGACCTGGGGCACATCTACCCCAAGATCTCATTTCCAATAATGACTAATCCCAAATGCTTCAGAGGAAGAAATAATCTTCCTTGAAGGGAAATTTCTTCCTAGTTCCCTTTCCCCTGCAACTCCTAAATCTGCCTCCTCCCTCATGTCTGCCGGCACCCCATTCCCTGTAGCCCCCAAATCTGCCACCTGCTCCCATGCACTCTCCCCATCTCTCCGTCACAGTGTCTCTGCAGCTCCCCACAGTCTCTGTGTCCTGCCCAGCCCCTGAGCCATAGATTGGCAGCCATGTTGTCTGTGGGCCTGGTTTCAGTCTCACTGAGAACAGTGGGAGGCAGCAGCCAACTTTCATAGAATCATAGAATCATAGAATATCAGGGTTGGAAGGGACCCCAGAAGGTCATCTAGTCCAACCCCCTGCTCAAAGCAGGACCAAGTCCCAGTTAAATCATCCTAGCCAGGGCTTTGTCAAGCCTGACCTTAAAAACCTCTAAGGAAGGAGATTCTACCACCTCCCTAGGTAACGCATTCCAGTGTTTCACCACCCTCTTAGTGAAAAAGTTTTTCCTAATATCCAATCTAAACCTCCCCCATTGCAACTTGAGACCATTACTCCTCGTTCTGTCATCTGCTACCATTGAGAACAGTCTAGAGCCATCCTCTTTGAAACCCCCTTTCAGGTAGTTGAAAGCAGCTATCAAATCCCCCCTCATTCTTCTCTTCTGCAGACTAAACAATCCCAGCTCCCTCAGCCTCTCCTCATAAGTCATGTGCTCTAGACCCCTAATCATTTTTGTTGCCCTTCGCTGTACTCTTTCCAATTTATCCACATCCTTCTTGTAGTGTGGGGCCCAAAACTGGACACATTACTCCAGATGAGGCCTCACCAGTGTCGAATAGAGGGGAACGATCACGTCCCTCGATCTGCTCGCTATGCCCCTACTTATACATCCCAAAATGCCATTGGCCTTCTTGGCAACAAGGGCACACTGCTGACTCATATCCAGCTTCTCGTCCACTGTCACCCCTAGGTCCTTTTCCGCAGAACTGCTGCCAAGCCATTCGGTCCCTAGTCTGTAGCGGTGCATTGGATTCTTCCATCCTAAGTGCAGGACCCTGCACTTATCCTTATTGAACCTCATTAGATTTCTTTTGGCCCAATCTTCCAATTTGTCTAGGTCCTTCTGTATCCTATCCCTCCCCTCCAGCGTATCTACCACTCCTCCCAGTTTAGTATCATCCGCAAATTTGCTGAGAGTGCAATCCACACCATCCTCCAGATCATTTATGAAGATATTGAACAAAACGGGCCCCAGGAACGACCCCTGGGGCACTCCACTTGACACCGGCTGCCAACTAGACATGGAGCCATTGATCACTACCCGTTGAGCCCGACAATCTAGCCAGCTTTCTACCCACCTTATAGTGCATTCATCCAGCCCATACTTCCTTAACTTGCTGACAAGAATGCTGTGGGAGACCGTGTCAAAAGCTTTGCTAAAGTCAAGAAACAATACATCCACTGCTTTCCCTTCATCCACAGAACCAGTAATCTCATCATAAAAGGCGATTAGATTAGTCAGGCATGACCTTCCCTTGGTGAATCCATGCTGACTGTTCCTGATCACTTTCCTCTCCTCTAAGTGCTTCAGGATTGATTCTTTGAGGACCTGCTCCATGATTTTTCCAGGGACTGAGGTGAGGCTGACCGGCCTGTAGTTCCCAGGATCCTCCTTCTTCCCTTTTTTAAAGATGGGCACTACATTAGCCTTTTTCCAGTCATCCGGGACTTCCCCCGTTCGCCACGAGTTTTCAAAGATAATGGCCAAGGGCTCTGCAATCACAGCCGCCAATTCCCTCAGCACTCTCGGATGCAATTCGTCCGGCCCCATGGACTTGTGCACGTCCAGCTTTTCTAAATAGTCCCTAACCACCTCTATCTCTACAGAGGGCTGGCCATCTCTTCCCCATTTTGTGATGCCCAGCACAGCAGTCTGGGAGCTGACCTTGTTAGTGAAAACAGAGGCAAAAAAAGCATTGAGTACATTAGCTTTTTCCACATCCTCTGTCACTAGCTTGCCTCCCTCATTCAGTAAGGGGCCCACACTTTCCTTGGCTTTCTTCTTGTTGCCAACATACCTGAAGAAACCCTTCTTGTTACTCTTGACATCTCTTGCTAGCTGCAGCTCCAGGTGCGATTTGGCCCTCCTGATATCTTTCCTACATGCCCGAGCAATATTTTTATACTCTTCCCTGGTCATATGTCCAACCTTCCACTTCTTGTAAGCTTCTTTTTTATGTTTAAGATCCGCTAGGATTTCACCATTAAGCCAAGCTGGTCGCCTGCCATATTTACTATTCTTTCGACTCATCGGGATGGTTTGTCCCTGTAACCTCAACAGGGATTCCTTGAAATACAGCCAGCTCTCCTGGACTCCCTTCCCTTCATGTTAGTCCCCCAGGGGATCCTGGCCATCTGTTCCCTGAGGGAGTCAAAGTCTGCTTTCCTGAAGTCCAGGGTCCGTATCCTGCTGCTTACCTTTCTTCCCTGCGTCAGGATCCTGAACTCAACCAACTCATGGTCACTGCCTCCCAGATTCCCATCCACTTTTGCTTCCCCCACTAATTCTACCCGGTTTGTGAGCAGCAGGTCAAGAAAAGCGCTCCCCCTAGTTGGCTCCCCTAGCACTTGCACCAGGAAATTGTCCCCTACGCTTTCCAAAAACTTCCTGGATTGTCTATGCACCGCTGTATTGCTCTCCCAGCAGATATCAGGAAATTAAAGTCACCCATGAGAATCAGGGCATGCGATCTAGTAGCTTCCGTGAGTTGCCGGAAGAAAGCCTCATCCACCTCATCCCCCTGGTCCGGTGGTCTATAGCAGACTCCCACCATGACATCACTCTTGTTGCACACACTTCTAAACTTAATCCAGAGACACTCAGGTTTTTCCACAGTTTCGTACCGGAGCTCTGAGCAGTCATACTGCTCCCTTACATACAGTGCTACTCCCCCACCTTTTCTGCCCTGCCTGTCCTTCCTGAACAGTTTATAACCATCCATGACTGTACTCCAGTCATGTGAGTTATCCCACCAAGTCTCTGTTATTCCAATCACGTCATAATTCCTTGACATCACCAGGACCTCCAGTTCTCCCTGCTTGTTTCCAAGGCTTTGTGCATTTGTATATAAGCACTTGAGATAACCTGTTGATCGCCCCTCATTCCCAGTATGAGGCAGGAGCCCTCCCCTCACAGACATTCCTGCCTGTGCTTCCTCCCGGTATCCCGCTTTCCCACTTACCTCAGGGCTTTGGTCTCCTTCCCCCGGTGAACCTAGTTTAAAGCCCTCCTCACTAGGTTAGCCAGCCTGCTGGCAAAGATGTTCTTCCCTCTCTTCGTAAGATGGAGCCCGTCTCTGCCCAGCACTCCTCCTTCATGGAACACCATCCCATGGTCAAAGAATCCAAAGCCTTCTCTCCGACACCACCTGCGTAGCCATTCGTTGACCTCCACGATTCGACGGTCCCTACCCAGGCCTTTTCCTTCCACGGGGAGGATGGACGAGAACACCACTTGCGCCTCCAACTCCTTTATCCTTCTTCCCAGAGCCACGTAGTCCGCAGTGATCCGCTCAAGGTCATTCTTGGCAGTATCATTGGTGCCCACGTGGAGAAGCAGGAAGGGGTAGCGATCCGAGGGCTTGATCAGTCTCGGCAGTCTCTCCGTCACATCACGAATCTTAGCCCCTGGCAAGCAGCAGACTTCTCGGTTTTCCCGGTCAGGGCGGCAGATAGATGACTCAGTCCCCCGGAGGAGAGAGTCCCCGACCACCACCACCCGCCTTCTCCTCTTGGGAGTGGTGGTCGTGGAACCCCCAACCTCAGGACATTGCATCTCATGCCTCCCAACCAGCGGAGTCTCCTTCTGCTTTCTCCCCCCAGACCTATCATCTGGTCCACTCTCCGCAATGGTACCTGTGGAGAGAACATGAAAGCGGTTAGTTACCTGTGTCTGTGTTACTGGAACCCGGACATTCCGCTTACCTCTTCTGGAGGTCACATGTTGCCAAGCTTCTTCACTGGCCTCTTGGCTCCTCTGTGCAACCTGCTCTATATCTTTAGAGCTTTGTGCCCCTAGAAGGCTATCCTGAGTTTGGTCCAGAAAATCCTCAGTCTCTCGTATACAACGCAGGGTCGTTACCTGTTGCTCCAGACCTTCAATCTTCTCTTCCAATATGGAGACCAGCTTGCACTTTGTACAGACAAAGTCGCTTCTGTCCTGTGGAAGAAAGACAAACATGGCACATCCAGTGCAGGTCACAACAGCTGAACCCCCCCCTTCCATATCACCTACCTACTATGAGCTTCCTCAGAGACGTTGGCAAGATGTAAGCCTCACTGGGCTCACTCCAGGCGAACTCCCAGGCAAACTCCTGCTGTGAGCTGCTCTGCTGTCCCCGCTGCTCCGCTGGTTCGCTGCCGCTCAGCTGGTTCGCGAGGCTCTGGCTTTATTAACTTTATTAAGGTCAGCCTCCCTTCTATATGCAGAAAGACTATAGGGAAATGGTGGCATCTTGCTGGCTTCAGCCGCATTGACAGTAATAGGAGATGGTGGCCATTTTAAATATGGGGAAATTCATGAGTTGGGGTCTTTCATCGTGACAGGGAAAAAACACCCCAAAAATCCCTAGAGTTGTGATAAAACCATGAGAGTTGGCCATGCTTCATCTCCCCTATCAGCCTTCACTTTGCTAGGCTACACAAGTCAAGCTCTTTAGTCTCCTCTCATAAGATAGGCCCTCCATTCCCTTGTAACTTTAGCACTCTTGTGGCCAAGATGGAGTCTGCTCTGTAGGCAGCTCTGGCCAAGAGAAGGCACACACAGGAATGCAGCAGAGAAAGTTCCTTCTGCCCCAGGGGCACCTGTTCCAACCCCCCGCCCCTTATTCACAGAGGGATGAATGGAGAAAAACAACAGGAGGAGGGAAATATGGCGGGGGGAGTATTAAAACAGGGTTACATTCGACACGAGGCCTCACAGGCCCAGTGGTAGCACAGTCTGAAAGGGCAGGCACCCAGCAATGTGTCTGCACTCAGCGTTCAGGAGTCCTGGGCAGAGTTTCAGCCCAACAGTGAGTCTTGGGTGCCCCTGGTCATCTTCGGCCCAAATAAACTTTCCCCAACAAACCCCTCTGGTGCCCTCTTCGGCTGCACTCTACAAACTCACACAGAATGACAACCTCTCCACTTAGCTAGCTAAAGCTTTCCTCCTTACTCCCAATGCAAGGTCACCAGCCCAGTACTCACAGCCCCATACAGCTCTGGGCAGCAGTGATACTGGGTGCAGCTCTGGATTGTCCTTCTTGGGTGATTCTTTCCTGGCATAGTGCTCCTCCTGGCTCCTGTCCTGGGGCATCCCTCGTCTGCTGCTCTGTCCCTCCTGGGCATCGGGCAGGATCTCGTCTATTTTGCTATGTCCTGCTTGCTGTTGCCCTTCTGTCTGGAGCTCCAGCCACACACACCCTGTTACTCATCTTCTCTCCACTCTCTCCCCACCCCAAAACAGCACTTCCTCTGCCTGGAACAATCGTAACAAAGTTTAAAGGGGCCATGCTCTCTAAAGGGGTTACACCCTGATCATCCTAGCAGCTCTTCTGTGCACGTCTTCCTGTCTGACTTCATCTATTGTTAACAGGGGTGAACAGCATTGTATGCAGTGTTCCAGATGAGGTCTTACTGCTGCCTTGTACACTGGCATTAATACTTCAATATTTCTACTGGAAATACCTTGCCTGATACATCCAAGGATCACATTTGCTTTTTTTATTACCACATCACATTGGTGGTTCATAGTCATCCTGCGATTAACTAATACACCCAGGTCTCTCTCCTGCTCTTTCATTTCCAACTGATAAGCCACCAACACCATACAGCAGAAATTCTTATTATTAGACCCTAAGTGCATGATCTTCCACTTTGGGCTATTAAATTCATTCCATTTCTATCTCTCCAGTCCTCTGTATCATCCAGTTCTTCCTGAATAATATTCAAATCCTCCTCTGTATTGACAAGTTTCAAAGTAGCAGCTGTGTTAGTCTGTATCCACAAAAAGAAAAGGAGTATTTTTGGCACCTTAGAGACTAATATATTTCTTTGAGCGTAAGCTTTCATGAGCTACAGCTCACTTCATCGGATGCATGCAGTGGATGAAGTGAGCTGTAGCTCACGAAAGCTTATGCTCAAGTAAATTTGTTAGTTTCTAAGGTGCCACAAGTCCTCCTTTTCTTTTTGTATTGACAAGGACTCCCACCTTTGGGTCATCAGCAAATTTCATTAATACACCCCTCATGTTTGTGCCAAGGTCCTTGATAAAATATTAAATAAGATTGGTCTGATGAGCAATCCTTGAGGAACTCCACTAGTAACCTCCCTACAGCCTGATAGTTCTCCTTGAAACAAATCTGTTGTGATCTCCCCTTTAGCCAGTTTCTTACCCACCTTACATTTCCTATACTAATTCCCATCTTCTCCAGTTTAATAAATAATTTCCCATGTGATTCCATCACGAATTCTTTACTGAAATCCAGATAAATTAGATCTACTGTATTTCCCTTGTCTAAGAAATCTGTTATCTTATCAAAGAAAGACAGCAGATTAGTCTGGCGTGCTCTACCTTTGGTAAATCCATCTTGTATTTTATCCCATTTTCCATTTATCTCCATGTCTTTAATTATTCTTTCCTTCAAAATTTGTTCTAAAGCTTTGCATACTGTTTAGATCAGATTAACGTAATGCCTGGATCACTTTTTTCCCTTTCCTAAACATAGGTACCATCTTTGCTATTCTCCAGGCATGTGGTATCATCCTCAATTTGATATATTTATTGAAAATCCTTGATGTTGGACTTGAAATTTCATGTGCGAGTTCTTTCAATATTTTGTCAGTTAGTGGATGGCTTATGCTGTGAAGCAAGAAGATTTATATCCCATATACTTTGACCCTGCCTCATAGAATTGTAGGCATTCTCATTATCCATTTAAAAGTCTAATCTTTTGTTTGAAATTGAAATAACTCTTGGTCACAATGACATCCTGCAGCATAGGTTAATTCAGTATACTTGGGGCTGATGACTGAATTTTTCTAACTTCAACTTCCAGCCATTGGCTCTTGTATCAGTTTAGGACTGTTCTAAACCATAATACTGAGGTCATCCCAACAGTTCCTGAACATTGGAATGCAAGGTTGCCCTGTCCACACCCCTGTTCTCATGACTTTGCCTCCTGCAGCAGTGGCCAGGAGAGAGGTGGCTACCCTGACTCTGTCACGCATGGCTCTCCCTACACAGGGGGAACCCTCAAGTGGCCAGTGAAGCTGGCTTTAAGGAGGCACAAAGCAGTTTTCACATACCAGAGAATCTGCACATAATGTATTGATCCATCCAGAACATAGGGCTATTGTACCATCATTGTCTTTGTTATCACTGGGTGAGGGATCACTCAGTGCTTCACAACTAACTAACAACCTTATAGTTAATTGAGGTTTGTGTTAGCTGGAGAATGCCGCATTATCTGGAGCCAGACTGTGGCCCATTCTCCATGCTGGTACAAGGAGTAAGGCAGCCCCTTTCAGCCTTGTGTCAGTGTGCCATATGGCTGCTTCCAGAGACCAAAATGCTGTGTCCCTACACACACCCCTCATGGAAGTAGATGGAAGAGAAGGGGAGATGAGGCTGCGCCACCATTGTGCCCAGATGGTGTAGTTATAGCAACATATCACGGAGCATGTACTGCACTGGGAATAGACCCACTACAGTGTACTTGCTCCCCAGAGCAGCGGGGCACTGGGAAGAAGATGACTTTGATTGATGATCTAGCTCTTAATTAGTGTTACTAATGACTTTATGCTACAATTTTGCTTCTAATATGCAGCAGATTGTCCAGCCTCACCCCTTACCTCTTATGATCTTTCAGTGAGACTTGAGACACCATGCTATTCCAGCATAAATCATGTTATTCCTTCCTACGTTTGATGCACCTGCTAGCACTCCCGTAACACACACAGGAAAGCACATTCACAGGTTTCAGAGTAGCAGCCGTGTTAGTCTGTATTCGCAAAAAGAAAAGGAGTACTTGTGGCACCTTAGAGACTAACAAATTTATTAGAGCATAAGCTTTCGTGAGCTACAGCTCACTTCATCGGATGCATTTGGTGGAAAAAACAGAGGAGACATTTATATACACACACAGAGAACATGAAACAATGGGTTTATCATACACACTGTAAGGAGAGTGATCACTTAAGATAAGCCATCACCAACAGCAGGGGGGGGAAGGAGGAAAACCTTTCATGGTGACAAGCAGGTAGGCTAATTCCAGCAGTTAACAAGAATATCAGAGGAACAGTGGTGGGTGGGGTGGGAGGGAGAAATACCATGGGGAAATAGTTTGTGTAATGACCAATGTGATATATGCCATCATGTGCCAGCAATGCCCCTCTGCCATGTACATTGGCCAAACTGGACAGTCTCTACGTAAAAGAATGAATGGACACAAATCAGACGTCAAGAATTATAACATTCAAAAACCAGTTGGAGAACACTTCAATCTCTCTGGTCACTCGATCACAGACCTAAGAGTGGCTATACTTCAACAAAAAAGCTTCAAAAACAGACTCCAACGAGAGACTGCTGAATTGGAATTAATTTGCAAACTGGATACAATTAACTTAGGCTTGAATAGAGACTGGGAATGGATGAGTCATTACACAAAGTAAAACTATTTCCCCATGGTATTTCTCCCTCCCACCCCATCCCCCACTGTTCCTCTGATATTCTTAAAAAGAAAAGGAGTACTTGTGGCACCTTAGAGACTAACAAATTTATTAGAGATAAGCTTTCGTGAGCTACAGCTCACTTCATCGGATGCATCCGATGAAGTGAGCTGTAGCTCACGAAAGCTTATCTCTAATAAATTTGTTAGTCTCTAAGGTGCCACAAGTACTCCTTTTCTTTTTGCGAATACAGACTAACACGGCTGCTACTCTGAAACCTCTGATATTCTTGTTAACTGCTGGAATTAGCCTACCTGCTTGTCACCATGAAAGGTTTTCCTCCTTCCCCCCCCTGCTGTTGGTGATGGCTTATCTTAAGTGATCACTCTCCTTACAGTGTGTATGATAAACCCATTGTTTCATGTTCTCTGTGTGTGTGTATATAAATCTCTCCTCTGTTTTTTCCACCAAATGCATCCGATGAAGTGAGCTGTAGCTCACGAAAGCTTATGCTCTAATAAATTTGTTAGTCTCTAAGGTGCCACAAGTACTCCTTTTCTTTTAGGAAAGCACATGACACAGCAGATGCCCCCCAGTGCCCATGAACCCCTTTGCCAGACTGTCACTCTCCTGAGAGCGTGGCCATAAATTGCTTTCAAAGTTTTTGCCCTTTGTGCTGATGCCTGAGTGCCATTTTTATTCCAATCCCCTCCAGAGTGCATGAGCAGTGGGCAGGACTCGCGCACCAGCCGCCCGGGAGCCTTGGAGCTGAAGCAGGAACAGGTTTAGTTGGTTCTACACAGCAGGATGTTCACATGCAGACAAGGTGCTTCCTGAATCCATACAGGGTAGTCAGCCCATGGCTTACTGACAGCTTAGCATTTCCTTTCCTGCTCAAGAGAATCAGATTGGTAGCTGTTGCAAACGGCATGGTGCAGTCTCCACCCAGCAGCACCGGCCAATACCTAGGTGTCTCTGGTGGCTGCTATGTGAAGGATGGAGAGGTGACAGTCATCTGTGGGCCCAGTACCCCGGGAACAGGTTTATCCTGGGCCAATGCTAGAAGGGGGCAGAGCAGTGGCCACATTCTGCCACCTTTATTCATGCTGAGTGGGTCCTACCTGGGGTTGACACTCCTAGGGTTAATCAGGGTGAATAAGTGCATCATCATCTAATTCTTTGGGATTTGTAGCACCACTGGAGTGAACAGTCCTACCTCTCTGGGATTCAAGGGCAGAGGTGCTCAAGGATTGCAGGCTCTCAGCAACTGTGAGCACCCAGGAAGGGCCAGGCACAGCCTTATCTGAATGGCGTAAGTACCAAGGCCAGCCCCAGGCCCAGACCCCACTCAACTCTGGTTGTTTTGTGGATAATGGTAAGAATCAGTGTCCCGAGCAGATATGCACCTCCACATTCTGGGGCCATGTCTTGTATCTTACCGGGTGTCCAATGTAGCTTCGTGTCCATGAGGCTCGATTCATACACTCTAACATCCATCCAGAGAGCCCTCATGGATACTGAAAAAGATAAATTTCAAACACTGATTCCTGCATCAGGCTCATTACTTCTAGTTGAACTGGAGCGTATCTTTTAGAAGAACATTCAGGTCTGATTTAAAGACTCCAAATGCTAGACAATTCACCACATCCCTAGGTGAATTGTTCGAAAGGTTGACTACTCTCACTGTTAAAACCTTGTGATTTGTGATCTGAATTTGTCAAACTTCTGCTTCCAACCATTGAATTGCATTCTGTCTTTGTCTGCTAGATCAAAGAGCCCTCTATTAGAAATCTCTTCCTAGTCTACAAGTAACTACACAGAGAACAAGTCACCTCCTAATCTTCTCTTGGATAAACTAAAGAAATTTTCCTTTTTCAGTTTCCTGCAGGTTTTCCAGACTTTGAATCATTCTTGTGGGTCTTTTTTTATTCTTTTCTAGTTGCTCATCATCCTTTTTGAAGTGTGTACACCACAACAAGATACTCTATCCAGTAATGGCCTCCCCGAATGCCCTATACAAAGGTAAAACCACCTCTCTACTCCTACTCAGTATTCCCTGGCCTATACATCCAAGAATTGTGTTATCTCTTGCATCATATTGGGAGCTCACATTCAGTTGCTTTCCACCATAACCCTTTAGTCCTTTTCAGAGCCCCTGCTTTCCAAAATGCAGTCCCTATCTGGCAGTGTGACCGATGTTCTTTGTTTCTAGATGTGTGTCCTTGCACTGGCATTATTTTGCGAGGGCAGGCTATTAAGCTTGTGTACAACTCCGCATTACATTACAGTGACTTTGTTTATTACAACTCCACATGCATTACAGTGACTTTGTTTATTAATGAATACATATATGACATATTCACAAGACATTGATATTTAATATTTCAGAAATATTTTTCCATTCATAATGTATTAAATTTGTCATTCATATTTATTACACATGGGTAATGTTGCTATTTCTTCTACAGAGATGGAACATAGCAATTCCCTGACCCCGTCCCTTCACCATGCACACTCTCATCTACCTCCACCGTCTGTCAGATCCCTGTTTTTTTTAAATGCCCTTCTAATAAGAGAGCTCAAGGAAGTGCAGCTCCCATTTTAAGACTAGAGGGGGCTGCTTTCTGTAAGTAATCTTTGTATGACATATGCCTTGTGAAGTATTGCTTGAAAACCAATAACTCACTGGTCAATAATATCATGGTGAAATGTATGTAGCAACATTATATGTAAAGTTATGAATTCCTCTTGTATGATGTTTGCAGCACATGTTCAAACCCACCTAGCCCTGATTAGGCAGGAGTGGTTAAGCAGGGCTATCTTAAATAAAGGCATGCCTGTTTACCTCAATTTACATAAGAGTGGTAAACATGGTCCTTGAGTCAGCAAGAGGGAGACAAGGCAAATCTGCATGCCAGCATACACAGGGGAGGAGAAACAGAATGGGGGCACTTTCACCCCCAGACTCCACGTTGCTGCCTTTACTGCTTGAATAAACTGTGCTTTGAGGGGTAGTCCTCAGAAGAATCCACTGCACGGGGGGACTGAACTATTCAAGTGGATGGGCAAAAACACCCCGGGGATTCTCTTTCTCTCTGTCTTTCACACAGAAACACATACTTTTT
Organism: Dermochelys coriacea; assembly: GCF_009764565.3. Taxonomy (NCBI): domain Eukaryota; kingdom Metazoa; phylum Chordata; order Testudines; family Dermochelyidae; genus Dermochelys; species Dermochelys coriacea. The sequence continues at coordinate 4,315,365 of NC_050082.1, read as the reverse complement.
TACCTAAGAAGACAAAGGAACCAGCCCTTTGGACTTTGCGGGGAGATCTTGACTTGAGAATTGTGTCAGCTATGTTGCTAGGAACATGTGGTAAATATTTTACCTTGAACGAACTCCAGTTTGTTAAGTCTTAGCTATTAGGAAGTGTAGGGGACTGCAGAAGACTTTGTGACGGCCTAGCTAGGGAACTTCCACTTTCTCGTGCTGTAGGTTATTGTAAAACATAGAAACCCAGCTAGAACTGGCCGTCGGCCGGTTACAACTGCTTTGCATGGCCCTTTGCCAGGTAGCAAAAAACCCCTTTTAAAAAGTACCTAATTCTATACTCATGAGCTGTTTTTGTGTAGTGCTTATTAACGCAGGCCGTCTGCCCCGCCATTGGACTCCGTCCCAGGCAGAGCTCCGAAGTGCTGGGTTCCCCGCCTCCGTGACTGCAACCCTTGGAGTCCCCATTGTGGGTGTGTCACTAACCTTCAGTAAAGCTAATAACTCACAGCTGTGTGTAAGCCTCGTTTTTTCAGAGTACTCCTGCCAGGCCTGTGGTGCTTCGAACACCTTGGCCCAGAACAGGAAGCATTTTATTTTTATTTCCCTTGGAACCATTTCTGACTTTCATACCTTGTACTTGTACTCACTTAAAATCTATTCTTTGTAGTTAAATAAACTTTTTTATTTTTTAATCAAAACTAATTCTGTCTTGTCTTTAAACTGAATTGTTTGGTGTTGCCAATTAAAGAAGCAAACTGTTGTATATTGACCCCTTACAGGGGCAATGGTCCTCTAATATCTGAACTGCCAAGGAGAGGGCTGGGCAGTGCAGAACACACATTTTGGGGAAGATCTGGGACTGGGAGTGTGTTGGGGTCACCCTGCAAGTGGTAACCAAGGCTGGAGAAGCCAGAGTTGACTGGAGTGTTTCTGGCAGGCTGCAACTACACCCGGACACTCAGGGTGTGACCTGCATGCTATTTGGCTGTTTGTGAGTGTCCAGGTGGGAGCTAAAGCAGCAAAGCATTGTGAGACACTCAAGGTTGCAAGGCAGGTGGTGACACAGCCCCTCACTAGTCTGCATTGCACCCCAGAATGTGATATGTGCATGTGATCTTGAGTTAGGTAGGTTGCCACAGTTGCAGGTTGCTATTTTTAGAGGTCAGGACACTCAGCCTGCAGGGGACCCTAGTTTGGAATTGGTCCCTCCCAGAGGGGCTGGTGGTGGAAACTGAAGAAGAATTTCCTGTCACAAGCAGGTCACCGCCTGGGCCTTAGGATGACCAGGAGTAAGAGGCTCAAGCCCAGATGAGTTGTGAGGAATCCAAAGGGGCACAAGCCAGCAGATCTCCTCAGTGCTAAGGTCAGCTTTACAGCAAGTGAGAAATGTCCTAATCCAGCTCCTCCCCCCATTCCCTGAGCCAGCAGCGCTCACGTGATCGAATCATCTGCAGGAAGAATCACTGGGGAGGTGGGATCAGATCTAACTGCACAGTATCCCCCCAATCATGATTTGGATGAATTTTGCATAACGTTTTCATCTCACATATTTGACAGTGGATGTTTTCAATCCTTTGTCTGGGCATGTACTGCAGCTGATCTTCCATTTCCTCTTGCCTGTTCAGCACTTTCTGGTGTCTCTTGGGCTGTAGCCATAGGCTGGGTTCAACTCCTGTCTTTAATGGCCATTAACTCCTGCTGCTTTCAGTCTTTTCTTAGCACTCCTTTCTGCTCCCACCCAGCACTGTGTTTTGGGGGTGGGGGGAGGAAGCAGCACTGAACAGTGGAATCAGCTCTCCACACGCCCACAGAAGCAGAAGTGTGCGTCATCCAAGGATCAGGGAGCCTATTCTCTCTCCCACCCAATGTATGTGAATAGGGACTGGATGTGCCAGACATCTTGTCTCTTCGATGCCTTGGGAGTCGGTTCAGCCTCATCTCTTTCTGTGCATGTGTCTCTTTGGTTTCCTGCCAAGAAAGCCTCTTGCAAATGTGCTTAGCACAGATTTACCATTAGCACTTCCTCAGTGAGTGGCAGATCCTGCAGCATGAAGACCCTTGCCTCTGCTCTCTGACCTCACTTTCTGCTGTGTCACGGGCTGAAGTCTGCAACTGAATCAGAAATTGGGTTTCCAAGCTGCAGGGCTTGTTCATCATCACTGCACCAGCTTCTGCACAGCCCTGAACAAGTGCCAAAGGAGATGCTTAAAGCCCCCCTGCCCTGTTGCATCCTCCACCAGGATCTGAGGCAGGCTGGTCCCTGAGTTTCTCCAAGCTCAAGGACTCCAAGCTGCTGGCACCACTAACCTCTTCAAAGCAAGCATGGGAAGAGGGTAGGACCATAGAATCATAGAATATCAGGGTTGGAAGGGACTTCAGGAGGTCATCTAGTCCAACCCCCTGCTCAAAGCAGAACCAATCCTCAACTAAATCATCCCAGCCACGGCTCATTAAAAGGAAGGAGATTCCACCACCTCCCTAGGTAACGCATTCCAGTGCTTCACCACCCTCCTAGTGAAAAAGTTTTTCCTAATATTCAACCTAAACCTCCCCCACCGCTACTTGAGACCATTACTTCTTGTTCTGTCATCTGCTACCACTGAGAACAGTCTAGATCCATCCTCTTTGGAACGCCCTTTCAGGTAGTTGAAAGCAGCTGTCAAATCCCCACTCATTTTTCTCTTCCACAGACTAAACACTCCCAGTTCTCTCAGCCTCTCCTCATAAGTCATGTGTTCCAGTCCCCTAATCATTTTTGTTGCCCTCCGCTGGATGCTTTCCAATTTTTTCACATCCTTCTTGTAGTGTGGGGCCCAAACTGGACACAATACTCCAGATGAGGCCTCACCAATGTCAGATAAAGGGGAATGATCACATCCCATGATCTGCTGGCAATGCCCCTACTTATACATCCCAAAATGCCATTAGCCTTCTCGGCAACAAGGGCCAACACTGTAGACTCATATCCAGCTTCTCATCCACTGTAACTCTAGGTCCTTTTCTGCAGAACTGCTGCCTAGCCATTCGGCCCGTAGTCTGTAGAGGTGCATGGGATTCTCGCATCCTAAGTGCACTTGTCCTTGTTGAACCTCATCAGATTTCTTTTGACCCAATCCTCTAATTTGTCTAGGTCCATATGTATTCTATCCCTACCCTCCAGCGTATCTACCTCTCCTCTCAGTTTAGTGTCATCTGCAAACTTGCTGAGGGTGGAGTCCACGTCATCCTCCAGATCATTAATGAAGATATTGAACAAAACCGGCCCCAGGACCAACCCTTGGGGTACTCCACTTGATACCGGCTGCCAACTAGACATAGAGCCATTGATCACTACCCGTTGAGCCTGATGATCTAGCCAGCTTTCTATACACTTTCCATTCATCCAGCGCATACTTCTTTAACTTGCTGGCAAGAATACTGTGGGTGACCGTGTCAAAAGCTTTGCTAAAGTCAAGGAATAACACGTCCACTGCTTTCCCCTCATCCACAGAGCCAGTTATCTCATCATAGAAGGCAGTTAGATTAGTCACGCCCAACCTCCTAGTGAGGCCAGCCCTGCTGCTACTTGTGAGAAATGTGAGCAGCATTCCTGCAATGGGTGTGCAATGGCTACCCTCCCTTGGTGCTCCCTGCAGCTCTGAGTGGCATTGTCCCTGACTCAGGCAGGATGGGCTGAATGCACAATGCCTAACTTTTATGTACCTAAAAATCACAGGAGCAGAGTGCAACTCACCAAGTCTGAACTAGAGGCCTAGGCTTCTGTGGAATGAATGGGAAGAGAGAGGCGTCTTAGACTCCCATTCACAAAACCCAGTTATGCAGAGGCGCCAAATTCCTAAGTTCCTTGGGAGTGCTCGACCCCCGCTCTGTCCCAGGCTTCACCACCACTCTACCCCTTCCCCCAAGCCCACACCCTTGCCCCGCCTCTTAATGCCCCCACCCCGCTTCTTCCCGCCCCTTTCCACCCCTCCCCCGCCTCTTCCTGCCTCGCTCCTCCCCCTCCCCCCCAGCACCTCCTGCACGCTGCTCAACAGCTGATCATCAGCAGATGGGAAGTGCTGGAAGAGGAGGGGGAGGAGCTGATCTTTAGGGCTGCTGGTGAGTGCTGAGGCATCCACTATTTTTTTTCCATGGGTGCTCCAGCCCTGGAGCACCTACGGAGTCGGCACCTATGCAGTAGGGAGCCACCTAAGCCAGCCAATCAGAGTGGTGTGTGCTAAGCCCCACCCCTCTCATGGAGATAGCCACTCCGTCCAGGCTCCAGGGAGGTGCCTCATTCTGCCTCTGAACCCTCTTTGGGGTTAGGCACATAGGCCGTTTTGCCAGTTGGAGAAGGTGGTCTTGTCGCCACCCACCTTAGAAAATTTAGCTCAGTGGTTAGAGCACTTGCCTGGATGTGCAAGACCCAGGTTCAATTCCCGCCTCTGCCAGAGGGGGAGAAAGGATTTGAACAGGGAGTCTCTGGAAGTGCTCTAGCCACTAAGCTGTGGGCTATTCTGATGTGGGCTCCCTCCCACTCTCTCATTGAAGCTGTTCCACTCTGGCTAAATAATTAAAGAATGATTAGAGGAGGGAGACTGGACCCAGGGATTCCCACCAGCAAATTGTACTTTGCTGCACTTACCCATCTCCAGAACGCTCACTGTGTCTTTCCTTCTCTTCATCACCATAAGTGCTTGTTGGCTCCTAAACTCTCAGTAGAAAGGGCAAGGGCTGAATGGGTCATGGAGACTGGACCCCTCTCTTGAAACATTTAGTCCTCCCACTCCAACCATGTAATTCCGTCCCTTGCACTAATGCTCTGCTCCCCCTATAGGATGGCCATCAGAGCCCCACCACAGGATGTAGCAGCATGTGCTCTGTTGCTAACCTGCTATGGATTAGAAAGAGATTAAGAGTGAGGAAACAGAATGGCAAAAATAAATGATCAATTCTCAACATGGAAAGAAGCCAATTATGAGATCCAAATGAGATGAGATTTGACAACAGCCTAATTCACTACACAACCATCATGGGCACTATATGCAGTAGATGTTCCTGAGAAAAATAGCATGGGACCATTTAATTACAGACAGCGTCATAATGGATATGTGCAAAGGACAGAATGCAGGGTGCAGCTGTAAATCTGGCATTTCCTAGCTTTCAATTAGTTGATTTTGCAATCTACATGACTTTATTTTAAGATAGCTTTGCCATGGTATGCAACAAATGTAGCTATCAAAGATTTGATGAACAGGGAGGTGGCAAAAATTGGCTGATGGCAGAAAATAATTTAGTCAGTTAAGACCTTCAAAGAATGTGAGGAACTACAGGAGGATCCAGCCAAGCTAGGTGATTGAGCAGCATTTTGAGAAACAGATGATAAGTCAAAGTAAATAATTGCAAAGTGACGCAAATTGGAAGGGACAGTTGGAACTACTCTTACACATGGATGGGTTGTAAATTACAGTAACTAAATGAACATATCATTATGGGAAGCTCAATAGCAACAACTATCCAATGCTCAGGGAGCTCAAAGCTATGTCTATACTACTCAAAACTGCCGGTTTCAGACAGGTTTGTACTCAGCACACTTAAGCCATGCTTCGCTGCTGCTACCTGTGTTACTGTGGCTATACTGCTAATTATACTCACACTAGACTGATGAGAGATCTCATAAGTATGTGTATGTAAGCAGGGGACTCAGATCCTTAACTCTCAATGTAGATGTAGCCAAAAAGGAAGACAGGATGTTAGGTTATGTTCAGAAAAGGGTTGCCCTTTATACTAAAGTCCCTTTTATAAATAGTTTATAAAGGCATAATAAATTATTAGTAGGTATTTTAATAAAGGACTAACCCATTGCCATAGATGGATATAGAGACTGACAGGTCAACATGTTGCTTATATTCATCAATAACACTTTCAAGCGATGTACTTATAACTGTCTATAACACACGCTACTCATCTCTGTTACATGCTTATAATCTCTCCTCATCATTGATTAACCCTTTATATAAGGAACCTTCACATAAAGTGTGTCCAAGAAAGACGTAGAGAATAACACTGAAAACATGATAATTCTGCCATGTAAATTAATGATACAATCCCATCTTGAATACTGTGTTGAATTCTGGTCAAAAAGGACATGCAGAAATGGAGAAGGCTTAGGGAAAGGCTATGACAATGAGTGGAGACTTGAGATGACTTCCACGTGAGGAGAGTAAAAAAATTGAGATCATTTATTTTAGAGAGGAGATGAATTATAGAGGACATGCTAGAGGTATGTGTGACAGGATGCACCCCTGTATTCACATCCTACTCACTGCTGTAATAAAGCTTGCCTTGCGAGGGATCATTTGAAAACTCATACCTTGCTGATCAGTAATATCATGGTAAAATGCATGTAGCAATGTTATGGGTTATGAACATAAGATGAACTCATGACTGAGGTGTGTTTTCCAGTTAAGTCTGGGGAGTGGCTAAACCAGTTTCTCAAAGACAAAGGACAGGCTGACACCCCAGTCAGATGTCAACAAAGCTGATGGGCCATCACCTGTCAAGAGGCCATTCTTCAGCAAGAAGGGAAGCCAGGGACAAAGAGATCTGAATAGCAGAAAAGAGACAGTATGAGGTCTCCTTCCTCCTCCAGAAGAAGAAAGGAATATTCAGAAGAGGGTTGGGCAGTACAAGGCATACATTTCTGGGGGGAAATCTAGGTCTGTGAGAGTGTTGGGGTCACCCTGCAATATAACCCAGGCTAGGTGTGACAGGCAGGCTTCAGTTACACAGACACAACTGGGAGTGACCTGAATGCTGGAAGCTGTTTGTGAGCAGTCCAGGTTAGAAGCTGCAACAGTAAGGCATTGCAAGGCATCCCAGGCTGAAGGGCAAGAGTGACACAGCCCTCTCTCCCCCCTGCCCCGCCCCACTGGTCTGGATTGCATCCTGGTATGTCACAGTATGTCAGACAAGGGATCAGTGATGAGCCACCAAAATCTTAACAACAGGTTCCCTCCTCACCCCATGAGGGGGTCGTTGCCACCCCCCGCCCCCTGGACTACTGCCCCATCCATCCCCCCCGTGTTCCTTGACACCCCCCAGGACTCCTGCCTCATCCACCCCCCTTCCCTGTCCCCTGACTGCCCCCAGAATTGGGCAGGAGGGTTTTGTGGGCCACAGTAGTGGGTGCCCACCCCACCCCTAAGAGCCAGAGGGACCTGCCGGGGGGCAAAGTGGGGAGTCCTGGAGGTGCTTACCTGGGGCAGCTCACAGGAAGCATCCAGTAGGTCCCTCTGGTTCCTACGGGTGGAGGAGCGTAGCTGGGGGGGGACAGGGGGAGCGGCCGCTCCCCCCACTGATCACATCAAAAGTGGCGCCTTAGGCGCCGACTCCTTGAGTGCTCCGGCACTGGAGCACCCACGGGGAAAATTTAGTGGGTGCAGAGCCCCCACCATCAGCTCCCCGCCCCGAGCTCAGTCCCAGCTCATCTCCACTCCGCCTCCGCCTCCGCCTCCTCCCCTGAACGCGCCGCCCCGCTCTGAACCCACCGCCCGCTCTGCTTCTCTGCCCCTTCCCCCGGCTTCCCGCAAATCTAGCGAACTGGTGCGAACCGGCTCCAGCTTACCACTGCAAGGGATGGCATAAAAGGAAAATTGAACACTTCTATTTATGCTTCTGTATACTAGGACTCTTGGATACCCAGAGCTACATTAAATTAAAAGGCAACAAATTTAAAACTAATAGAAGGAAACAGTTTGTTACACAATATATAATTAACCTGTGGAACTCACTGCCACAAAATATCACAGACCAAAAAGATCAGAAAGAAAAGAGGACTCTTTTAAATGAATAATTGTAACACTCAGTTACAGGAAACAGGATAAAAATTTAGAAGGGATATAAAAACCTCATGCTGAGAACATAAGCCAGCCATTAACTCTGTGAGATTAGGAAGCAATGTCTCCTCTTGGCACGTTATTGTATACTCATTATGAGAATTTATTCCATCTGCTACTAGCCACCATCTTAGGCACCAGATGGACCATTGATTCAGTCCCATGTCCTATGTTCTCAGCTGTTGAAGTGGAGACCAGGTCAAGAATTAACCCTGCTGGTGGAAGACCATGCGTAGGAAGCTTGTTTAGCTGCTGTCTATTACTGTGCAACTGCACAAAGAACTTCAGCGCCTGGGAGAGTTGATCCACCACCAAGTTCATTTTGGAGACTCAGTCCAAAGAGATAGAGGAGAGCGGCTCTGAGAACTTCCTGGTGGGACCTGCCAAACCTAGTTGAAAAAGCTTTGACTCAGCAGTTTTCCACTGGAAAATGCAGTTCCATAGAAATTGAAACACTTTGCAAAGTCGACACAATTTCACCAACATTTCCTTGCAGATAAAAAAGGGGGCAGGGAAATGTTCCACAAATGTCAAAACAGCCCAATTCCTTTCAGCATCTTTTGGGTGGAGCGCTCCTACTTTTTCCTTTCAAAATGACTTTTCATTGAAAACTTATTTTTTTTTGTATTTTGCATTGAATTGTACATTATAATATCAAGCAAAGTCAAAATCAAAATGGAAACAAATCCTTCTGATTTTGTCACAATGAAACATTTTGAACAATCCCAAATGATTTTGTTTTTTTGTAAATTTTCTTTTGTGGAGAATGTCGACATTTGGGGGGGTTATATTGAATCAGAATGAAATCAAATTTCAAAATCTCAAATACCCCCCAGCCCCCTAACATAATTCCCATGTATGGCACAGCTCTAGTACCTATAACTGGGAACAACCTCCCTTGACTTGTTCAGATCAGCTGCAACCCCCCAGCCTGAATCTAGCTGCTAGAGTGGAGCTGTGAGAAGCTAATGGGAATGTGAGATGCTCTCCAATCTGTTAAATCAAAGCCATGCATATGAGTTCTGTTACAATGCCTACAATGCTAAGGATAATACTGGAGGAGCTGTGGATGAACATATTGATTTTCAAAGCTGTGTGGGAAAGAAACATCGTTGCTTAATGCTTAAGTAAGTTTCCTACAATAAATATCCCTTCATGGGAGACAGAACACCCACCATCTGCTTTCCCAGCTCTGCTTTATCACCACAGAACCCAGGCAAAGAATAGTCCATCAAGAAGGGTCTTCTCTGAATTGGTGTTTAGAATCTGATGATAAGTTGCAGCATGTCTGGAGGGGGGGGACTTTCCAATTGAATAAATACATCTCCACATTGCATCCAACTAGCTCTGCACCAGGAAAAACCGACAAGATCCAATACCTTTCCCTCAGATCCCCATATTTTATTTTTAGTTTCGTTCGTCTTACCCCTCCAGCTACGTCATAAATTATTTAGCTGTTGCAGCTCAGACTTCTTCTTCTTCTTCTTCTTCTTCTTCTTCTTCTTCTTCCTGCCTAATAAAATCTATGAAATATAAATCTATTTTAGGTCTTTTTTAAAAAAAGTAATTGAGAGCGGTGACATCCAAAACAGTAATTAAAGCAACAATTCAAGCCAGGCTGTTTTGTGAATGCACCAGGATATTGCACAAGGAAGACCATAAGGAAGCAGTTTGCTTACTACTGTTTAAAGATGTTCCCATCCCCCTTTTAAATTTAGTTACTTAATTTATCGATTCGTTGCTTAGTTGTGTGGTTTTTGCTGTTGGGGTTTTTTTTGCTCTTGGTTTTTGGTTTTTGCCTCCTGGCTCCATGTTTCCTATTAAATACATAATTCAGAGGGTTACATTGTTGTATGCTGAGTTGATTACATTTCAGTCAAGCGATGTGGAAAAAGCAAGACATAACTTGCAGCAGGCTGTGGAATTGTCAGAGATGGGATCGGATCGCCTTCGGATGTCACTGCTAAGGTCTTGTACTGAGATTTGAAAGGAACAGCAATTTCAGGTGTGCGGGGGGATGATCATTTGTCACTTAGAATTGTCAAACCTCAGCAGATAAAGCCTTGCTCCAGCTGGTGCTGAAGTGAAGGGAAAGATGGAGGTTTTCACAGATAGTGCGCAAGCCGCATTCAAGAAATGTATGAAGATGTAAAGTTTGGCTAGATAAATAAATAAGAACCTACAACTGCAGAAACAGAAATGGACTAACAAGGAAAGCACAAGGCATGTTCATAAATATAAGGACCAGGAAAGGCCCAGGCAGAGGATAGTTATCCGAGGATTCAATGGGAGTTTGAAAGGTCAGTGTGTGCAGTGGGGATAGTGGGGGGAGCAAGCCATGCAAAGCACAGAGCCCCTGCATCCTCACACACAATGGGAAAGTCACACCATGCTGTTTGCATCACCCTGAGCTCCACGGTGCGGGGCTTCTGACCTCTGCTGCTCTACCTAGGGAGGGGCGCGAGGGGCGTTCTGTGTTTCCCAGGGCACTAAGGATGGGCCTGGGGCTGAAGCAGAGGCAGGAACAGTCCTTGCTGGGGTTTGTCCCCAGAACAAGACGATGAACTTTCCCTTGGCCCCTCTGATTTACCCCAGCTAGCAATGATGTAAGGATAAGGGGAAAACAGTCCCTGCACACAGTGGAGTTAAAACACCCCAAAGCACAGAGAGTTTCCTAGGCTGGAAATATGAGTAATTGCTATGCCTCACCTGCTCCACCCCATGGTGGCACCCCATGCCACCCACTCACCCCTCATCCACCCCACCCCTCACCCATCTCCACTCCAATTCTTATGTCTTAACACCCACCCATCACCACCAGCCTCCCACAGATCCCTTGTCCTACCCAATGAGCCCCATCGCATCCCTGCCTCTCTCTCCACCTGCTCACCCCATCCCTTACTCTGACCCATATCCACAAGCAACTGTGCCATCATGCACACACTGCTAGCCCCTCATGCTGCCCCCCACAGAGAGACTCCCACACACGTCATGCCTCCCACCCTCCACAAGGGCGCAGTGGGGCTGAAATGGTGCCGCCGTTTCGTGCTGGGTGTCTCTGATGATCTCCCAAAGAGTAAATTAGAGCCATCTGGGAAAGCCATGTATAAACCATGTCAGCCTGTGCTCATGCAACAGAGTGCTAAGAAATTCCAGTGCTAGGGCTGAGTATATATCAGCAATGATCAGCTCCCCAGATCCTCTTCATGCAGACGCACAACTGAGACGTTTCCCACAAGACGAAACGTTCCCCGCTCAGACCTGCTCCAAGCACTGTGTCATGTCAGACAGCCTCTCTCACCCGGCACTGAATTCCTTCACTTGGAAGACTATAAAGTATGAGCAGGTTAGCTTTAAACATACACTAATATATATTACCTTATAAAACCAGATTGCCTCCTTCTCCATTGTCTAGCAGAGCAATAAGAAGTAATGGGTCTCAGATGCTGACCTAGCAGAGGAGATAGCCCGCTGCCTGCCAGGCATGTGTAATGCCACAGCCCTTTGTCAGCAGAGGGGAGAGTAAATGTCGGGAGCCTCAGACACATAGTGCTCCCGTTCTCGCCCATCCCCAGGGACGTCCTGGGAGCTGCACTCCTGCAGCCCTGACATTTTGGTTCGTTTCCAGGGCCACAGTCCAACCTAGCGCGGGATCTGCCCGTTCCCACCAGCAGCACAGTATCTGATTGCCTCATGGACACGCAGGGTGCCATTCTTCCAGCACACCCATTTTACAGAGAGACTGAGGGGGAGAGCCAGGCCCCATTGACGTCAGTGGGAGCAGTGCTTTTCACTTCAGTGGGGCCAGGAGCTCACCATAAAGGTCTGGAGCTGGAAGTGTAATTTCCAGTTTGAGCAGACACACCCAAGCCCTCTAAAAATGGAAGTGTGTCCAGCTAGCCCCATGATCATGTAGCTAGGGTCTCCGATGGGATCGTATTCAAGGGGCTAGCCAGGGATACACTTCTATGCTTAGCAGGCTGGCTCAATCCGTATGTTGGCTCCAACTGGATATTACACCCCCGGCATAGATTATAGTGACTTAGACTCATAGACTCTAAGTTCAGAAGGGACCATCATGATCAAATCTGACCTCCTGCACAATGCAGGTCACAGCACCTTGCCCACCCTCTCCTGTAATAGACCGATCACCTCTGGCTGAGTTACTGAAGGGCTCAAATCATGATTTAAAAGACTTCAAGTTATAGAGAATCCACCATTTACACTAAACCTGTGAGTGACCCATGCCCCAGGCTGCAGAGTAACATAGGAATAGCCAGACTGGGTCACAACTGAGGCCCATCTCATCCAGTACCCCATCTCCTGGCAGTGGTCAGAACCAGACACTGCAGATGAAGGTACAAGGACCCCATAGGAGCATATGGGGGATAGTCCACATTAAGTCTCATCCTGGTCTCCAATAGTTAGGGAGCAGCTTAAGCTCTGAAGCAGGAGGTTTAAAGCCTGAAGCGCAGAGTTCTCCTGTTGCTCTCATTCATTAGAGACACATTTGCTGCTTCATGTCTATTCGTTGCATTAGTAAGAGGGACAGAGCTATGGGGAGTGTTTTCTCCTTCCGGGCTTCAGGCCATGGGTCCTGGGTTGAATTGTCCATCTTGAACTAGAAGTGAGCCAGCGATGCCTTAGCAAGTGGGTCTGAGTAGCCAATTAGTTCATTTTATTCTTTAATTTTGTTATTGCTGTAGTAGTCTCTCATGTTACTTCATATATAATCAATGTATGCTTAACAGATTTAAATTGTCAGATTAGAGAAGTATAAAACTGATAAGTATTTAGAAGTGATGAGTGGGGTATTAGGTATATAAGTAAAGCATGGCTGGAATGCAAGGCCTACAGGCTGAGGCCTGGAAGATTTTAGAGTAGACATAATAGGCCATAGGCTTAAGAATGCTTGACGTGGGCAGGAGACCTAGGAATAACCCTATGCCAGTGAGATTACAAGATTACTGGAAAGAATGTGCCAAGAGGTGACGTTACAAAAAATAGACAGCAACAGACCACTCAAAACACATGATTGTAACATCATGGAAAGTTCTGTTCTGACTACAGGTCATACTCTTTAATCATAGACTTTAAGGTCAGAAGGGACCGTTATGATCATCTAATCTGACCTCCTGCACAACGCAGGCCATGGAATCTCACCTACCAACTCCTGTAACAAACCCTTAATTTATGTCTGAGCTATTGAAGTCCTCAAATCATGGTTTAAAGACTTCAAGGTGCAGAGAATCCTCCAAAAAGTGATCCGTGCCCCACACTGCAGTGGAAGGCAAAAAACCCCCAGGGCCTCTGCCAATGTGCCCTGGGGTAAATTCCTTCCTGACCCCAAATATGGCGATCAGCTAAACCCTGAGCATGTGGGCAAGACTCATGAGCCAGACACCCAGGAAAGACTTCTCTGTAGTAACTCAGATCCCACCCCATCTAACATCCCATCACAAGCTATTGGGCATATCTGCCCCTAGTAGTCGAAGATCAATTAATTGCCAAAATTAGGCTATCCCATCATATCATCTCCTCCATAAACTTATCAAGCTTTGTCTTGAAGCCAGATATGTCTTTTGCCTCTACTGCTTCCCTTGGGAGTCTGTTCCAGAACTTTATTCCTCTGATGGTCAGAAGCCTTCATCTAATTTCAAATCTAAACTTCCTGATGGCGAGTTTTTATCCATTTGTTCTTGTGTCCACATTGGTGCTGAGCTTAAATAATTCATCTCCCTCCATGGTATTTATCCCTCGGATATATTTATAGATAGCAATCATATCTCCTCTCAGCCTTCTTTTAGTTAGGCTAAACAAGCCAAGTCTCATTTCATAAGACAGGATTTCCATTCCTCAGATCATCCTAATAGCCCTTCTCTGTACCTGTTCCAGTTTGAATTCATCCTTCTTAAACATGGGAGACCAGAACTGCACACAGTATTCCAGATGAGGTCTCACCAGTGCCTTGTATAACGGTACTAACACCTCCTTATCTCTACTGGAAATACCTTGCCTGATGCATCCCAAGACTGCTTTAGCTTTTTTCGTGGCCATATCACATTGGCGGCTCAAAGTCATCCTGTGATCAACCAATACTCCGAGGTCCTTCTCCTTCTCCTTCTCTGTTACTTCCATGTAACGTGCCCCCAGTTTATAACAGAAATTTTTGTTATTAATCCCTAAATGCATGACCTTGTACTTTTCACTATTAAATTTCATCCTATAACTATTACTCCAGTTTACAAGATCATCCAGATCTTCCTGTATGATATCCCAGTCCTTCTCTGTATTGGCAATACCTCCCAGCTTTGTGTCATCTGCAAACTTTATTAACACATTCCTGCTTTTTGTGCCAAGGTCAGTAATTAAAAGATTAAATAAGATTGGTCCCAAAACTGATCCCTGAGGAACTCCACTAATAACCTCCTTCCAGCCTGACAGTTCACCTTTCAGTGTGACCAGCTGTAGTCTCCCTTTTAACCAGTTCCTTATCCACCTTTCTATTTTCATATTGACCCCCATCTTTTCCAATTTAGCTAATAATTCTCCATGTGGAACTGTATCAAATGCCTTACTGAAATCGAGGTAAATTAGATACACTGAAAAAAGAAAAGGAGTACTTGTGGCACCTTAGAGACTAACAAATTTATTAGAGCATATGCATCCGATGAAGTGAGCTGTAGCTCACGAAAGCTTATGCTCTAATAAATTTGTTAGTCTCTAAGGTGCCACAAGTCCTCCTTTTCTTTTTGCGAATACAGACTAACACGGCTGCTACTCTGAAATAGATCCACTGCATTCCCTTTGTCTAAAAAATCTGTTTACCTTCTCAAAGAAGGAGATCAGGTTGGTTTGACACAATCTACCTTTTGTACAGCCATGTTGTATTTTGTCCCTATTACCATTGACCTCAATGTCCTTAACTACTTTCTCCTTCAAATTTTTTTCCAAAACCTTGCATACTACAGATGTCAAACTAACAGGCCTGTACTTACCCGGATCACTTTTTTAACCTTTCTTAAAAATAGGAACTATGTTAGCAATTCTCCAGTCATATGGTACAACCCCTGAGTTTACAGATTGATTAAAAATTCTTGCTAATGGGCTTGCAATTTCATGTGCCAGTTCCTTTAATATTCTTAGATGAAGATTATCCGGGTCCCCCGATTTAGTCCCATTAAATTTGTTCAAGTTTGGCTTCTACCTCAGATGTGGTAATATCTACCTCCATATCCTCATTCCCATTTGTCATGCTACCATTATCCCTAAGCTCCTCATTAGCCTCATTAAACACTGAGGCAAAGTATTTGTTTAGATATTGGGCCATGCCTAGATTATCTTTAACCTCCACTCCATCCTCAGTGTTTAGCAGCCCCACTTCTTCTTTCTTTGTTTTCTTCTTATTTATATGGCTATAGAACCTTTTACTATTGGTTTTAATTCCCTTTGCAAGGTACAACTCTACATGGCTTTTGGCCTTTCTCACTTTATCCCCTACATGTTTTGAACTCAATAAGGTAGCTTTCCTTGCTAATCCCTCCCATCTTCCACTCCTTGTAGGCTTTCTGCTTTTTCTTAATCTCTCTGAGATGCTTGCTCATCCAGCTTGGTCTACAACTCCTGCCTATGAATTTTTTCCCCTTTCTTGGGATGCAGACTTCCGATAATTTCTGCAACTTTGACTTGAAGTAATTCCAGGACTTCTCTGCCTTTAGATCCACAAGTTTTTCAGTCCAATCCACTTCCCTAATTTCCTTAATTTTTTAAAGTTAGCCTTTTTGAAATCAAAAACCCTAGTCACAGAACTATTTTTATTTATCCTTCCATCTAGTTTGAACTGAATTAGCTCATGATCACTTGAACCAAGGTTGTCCCCTACAATCATTTCTTCTATGAGGTCCTCACTGCTCACCAAAAACATGGGCACCTCTTTTGCCTAGATGCTAATGAGAATAAGGAGAACTAAGACAGCAACCTATGAAAAATGGGGGACCCCAATATTCATGAGGTGAGAAAGTACAGAAAAGGAAAAGAGCACTGAAACCCTCATGCATATGTATAAGGTGTTAGGGTCGGTGAGAACAGCAGTATAAAAGAGGCTCCCTTGTTGAGTAAAAGAGGGAAGACCCCCAAGGGAAGACCCACAGGAAACCCCAGCAGAAACCACCCCTCTGTTAATGATCATCCATTGAGAGATCCGTCAGACCCTAGAATAGCTTTAGGGATGTGAGTATGACTGCAATGTCAGTCATTGCATGGGTTTCTGTAGGATTTATATGTGCCTGGGTAATTGTAATTGTATTGCTTTAACAAAACTTTTGTTTGTGTCTGTGGTCACTATCCTTGGTCTTCGAGAGTTCCTGGAGTGTCCAAATTTGAGGAAGGCACCAGAGGTGATTTTCACTTTGTCGAGCTAGAAACTATAGCAACAGGACTTGAACCCATTGTAGTTTAATACAAAATCACTAAATTCAATTTAAAACTAAAAAAAAGGCTACAGTCTGCATGATCATTTGAAACATGATCCGTCATTCTTCCCAAGCCACAGTGTCTGTTTTGGAGGGGAGGCTTGCAGCTGGGACACAGCAACATATGAGAATGACTGAAAGCTCCACTGCTTGGGAACAAGGAGGTGAGGGCTGCTCACATGGGACTGCTGGGAATCCAGCACCCTAGGGTCAGTTCTTCAGTGAGGACTGCATGGGGAGGGAAGACAGGTTCATCTCCTCCTTGCAGCTCCAAGTTTGGGACCCAGGCTGCTCAGCAGGACTCAGACCATAGGGAAATGTCTCATTTGCAAATAGATCCTGGTCACTTTACAAAGCTGCCCAGTTCGTCCATCGCAAAACCCTGAATCTGGCTGCTTCCCCACAGCTAATACCCTCTCCAAGGCTCCCCAGTGTCCCTGCCTCATTGGATATGATACTTACATCCCAAAACAATGACAACAGCACACAGCAAGTCCATCCCCTGAGTACAATTCACTGAGGAAGGGATGAAGACTGCAGACAGAATTTCCTGTCACCGGACGGTCTAGCACAGAAAATCCATTCCTGGCTGTGCCCTAGATCCTCAAGGCTAATTAGGTGCCTAGATCCTACTGATTTCAGCTAGTCTCAGTGGGAGCTAGGCATGTAAAGACCTTTGAGAATCAGTGCCCAGGTCCCTTCTGAAATTGAGATTTTGGCTCCTAAGTCACTCAGGCACTTTTGAAAGTGTTACTCAACAATCCTAAACTGTCTTGATCTTTGTGGACCTTTTCCCAGTCCACAATGCCAGCCAGTTAGGGAGATATCCCTGAAATAGCTGATCCAGCCAGTTCCTAGCATCAGACCAGGTAATCTTTCCATGTGGAACATTCCCAGGAGATAAGCAGAAGATTCTCCACACCATGGCGTTCCCACCAGTATTGTGCTGTGAAGTTTGTGTATATTTGGTTTCATAAAGCTGGGGCACAAAAACAGTGGAACTTTACAACTTCCCATGACCTTGACCCTGCTCTCTCTGAGGTCTGCCATGTTCCTGTCTCTTGTAGAAAGGGTTGGTTGACATTTTTTCATCTAAACATTTTTTTGATGAAAAAAGTTGTTTTTTGAACAAAGTGAGCATTTGCATTTCAGTTGCAATTTTTGAAGAAAAGGAAACCAGTTCCACCAAAAGTTTTCAGGTAAATATTTTCAGTTTTCAGTCACATTTTTAGTTATTGAGTTTGAATATTTTTACCAAAAATGGATTTGGAAAACCAAAAATGTTTCAGTTTGATTTTTTAATAAAAAAACCCCATAACTTCTGGACATTGTTATGAACAATAATTGGCATTTTTCTGCCACCTCAACTTGTATCCCCTGACACTGTGTCTGACAGGGCCCGGTCCTATTCTGGCCCAATGTAGCAAAACACTTAAGCGCATGCTTGACTTTAAGCACATGCAGAGTTTCCCAGTGACTTCAGTGGAATTACTTACATTCTGAAAATTGAGTAGACGCAGGATTGATCAGGGTCAGAGACCCCAGCATCTTTCAGGATCAAGCACAGGCTGCCTGTTTAAGCATGTAATGTACTCTCAGAATTTCTTTTTATTTTAAAAAATGTAACAAGTGTGGCTCTTCCTAGAAGTCACAGGTTCAAGCCCCCAATGTGTTATTCCCCCTTCATACTGACGCATTGCCACTGATTTCATTGATGATGTTGCCAACACTCACAATTTTATCCTAAGTCTTGTGATAGTTTGTGTTTTTCTGAAAACCCCAGCTCCTGGACTCCTGGGATTAGGGGAAAATCTCAGCTTCCATTATTTCTAGCCCTTTTGGATGGGGAGAAAACCAGGAAAATACAGCAGCCTCCACCCCCAGTAGCTCAGAAAACAAATCAAAAGACCTCACATTTATTATTTTTAAATCTCATGATTTTTAAGCCAGTCTCATGATTCTGGGGGCCTGGCTCACTTTTTTGGAAGCCCAGGGGCTGCCAGTGCTAGAGCAGTGAATCAGTCCAAAGGATTATCTATGCATAAGGAGCAAACCCAGGCACTTTCAGGTTTAAATGACTTTTATTGGAGCTTACAGAGAACAAGAAGACAAAGCAAAGTCTCCCTGGGAAAGAGGGCAGCCTGTGATGCCCTCGGGGACAGCACAGGGAACGCAATGGCTGCTATTGCTGCAGACAGGCCAAGTTCTTCAATGGGGAAAGGGGCACTTCCTACAAAACAGAGGTCTGACTACCGGGCACCACAATGAGCATTGATGCTGGGACAGCCCCAGCAGGGGGGTCATCCTGGATCTGCTTGGGGGAAGCCCAGTACAAACCAGGATGAACTGGGGCTGTCACGATTGAACCCCTTCAGTTGAGCCTGAGAAGCAGCCAGCTCAGCCTCCAGGCTGATTAATGGGCTCAGCTGGGTTGCAGTAGGAGAGCCTGGTCAGCTGAAGGGAGCCAGCAGGTGGGCTTCTGAGCTCAGCAGCAGACGGAGGTCACTGGCTGCTCAGCACTGCCATTGCTCTTGTTCCTGCCTTGTTTCTGTCCTGCTCCAGCCCTGTGTTCCCTTCCTGGTTTCTGGCTCCAGCTCTGACTCCTGGCTCTGGTTCCAGGCTCCTGCTCCAGCTCCGGCTCCGGCTCTGGCTCTGGTTCCTGGCTCCTGCCTCCTGCTCCAGCTCCAACTCTGACCCCTGGCTCTGATTCCTGGCTCTGGTTCCTGGCTCCTGGCTCCTGCTCCAGCTCCGACCCTTGACTCTGGTTCCCGGCTCCTGGCCCCCTCAGCCTGTCTCTAACCATTAAGTCGGACTTTCGGCACCCACTTCTGACAGAAGTCCATCCAGAAATCCAGGCAGTTCCTTGCTGCTGCGTGGAGTGGTCCCCCATGTGCCCACATCCCTTTCGTTGGACAAAGCAGGGATGACCCACCACTGCGGAGCTGTTACTGAGCCTCACGGCCTGTCAGGATCCAGCCCCTCCACAGATGGGTCTGAGTATGACGTGCCCCCAGCCAGGCTGGGGAGGGCCCTGCCTCCAGCACTGACACAACCCAGACTCCATCCACGGCAGCTCCTCCAGCCCTTGCTGGCAACCCTGGCACAGCCTTGCTGTGCAGCAGGTACAAACCCCCTCCTGAATCTGAACGGGACAAGACAGCTGGGCCTGTTGCTCTAGTTCCCCTCTCCCATCAAGCCGTGCATAGGCTCTGGTTGGGAAGACGGCAGGATCCAGCTGTGCTCGCCCCAGGGCTCTTCAATGGATGTTACGCTCCATTTGCAAACACAAATGTCAGTTCGTGCCGCTGGGCACCTCTCCTCGCCCGTCCTTTATTACCGTCATAAATCTCCCCGCCGCGTGTCCATCCTCACCCACCGGGCATGGCATGCAGAGCCCCAGCCAGCAGAGTGGGGATCAGGTGCTGGGCCACTTTGTGTCTCCTCTGGTTCCTGCTGAGGGCAGCTACACATTCTGGCCTTTGCACAAACACTCAAGGGAGGTGGATTTTTTTAATTATGTGACCTGGGGCTAAACTAAGTGACAGACTGAGAGTCAGAGCAGAGTCTGGCATAACAGTGGCAGGAGCTGGGCAACCTTCACTGCAGGTCTGCTGGTGGCCCTCAATCCCAACCCACAGCATCCTTCTCCTCCAGCCCTGGGCTGTCCACACACAGGTTGTTGCTTATGCTTCTCAGTCATCACCCACAGTCCCTGGGCTCCCTAAACACACCGTGCACTGATGGTACCTCTCAGTCCAGGTCTAGATTCCTCCCTTTGTTTCTACCTCCCCATCCTCACACACCTTTGCCACTGACCCACAACGCTGACCGGCAGCCTCCCTGCTATGCCAGCCCTAGCCTGCCCCCGCACCTCCCCCTGCCCTGTGATGCCCCTCAGGCCGAACCCACAGCTCCCCTGCTCTTCTAGACCTTGTCTCCACCACACACTGAGCTCTACTGATGCCCCCGCAAATCTCGCCTGCAGAAGCCCCTGCTGTTCCAGTCCTGGGCTCCCACCTCCTACCCTACTGTGCCAAGGCCCCTCAGTCCTGTCCCCCTACTCCCCCCATTATCCCAGCCTTGGGCTTCCCCCTCCCATAGTCCTTTTGATGTGTGTCACTCCCCACATGCAGCCCATTCTTGGACACCCCCTGCACACAGCTGACGATTGCCCCCAACCCTAACAGGCAGGCTCCTGCTCCTCCTGCCCTAGGGTCATCCCCCAACTCTGATGATGCACCTCAATCCAGGCCCCAAACCATCCCTTCCCTCCATCCTCACACAGCTCTGCCAATGCCCCTCAACCCCATCCTCAGAGTCCCCGCTTCCACCCCAGCCCTGGGCTCCCCCTCCCCCCCAACACCATCTCTACTCATGCTGCTTAATCCTGACCCACAGCCCAGTGTCCTACCTTGGGCTCCCAGTCCTGTTAATGCACCTTGATCTCCCACGCCAGTCCCTCCCCCTGCCCAGTATCCCAGTCCCGGGAGCACTGGGTAGGGTTCTCCCAGATTATCCCGTGGTCATAGTGCCAATCCATGAGGCTGAGGGGAGGGGATGGGCAGTAATGTCTGGCATCTCCTGAGTTGCACCCCCTTGTACCACCCACTAACCACCCAACCCCCACTTGGTCCTTACACCTATCACAGGTCTGCAGGCTGTTGTCATGTCCCCGTTAGCCAGTGCCGAGCTGGGCTTTCCTAATTCAATTCCTTTAACCTTCCCTTGCAGCCAGTCCCTCAGACCCTGGTCGTTCTGTGGCTCTGAACACCCTGGTGTTTACCTTTCCAGTTGATGGTCTTGCCAACTCCAAGTGCTCAGAAATCATGGCCCAGGCCCCCCAGAATCATGGCATTGGCTAAACCTCACAAGAGCTCACAGATAAGCAATGCTGCTCTTCTAATTATGCTTCTGGGTTTGGCACCATTCAGAGCCATGATTTCCAGCCTTCCTCCCCAGCCACAAGGGCTAAAAACTTGCCATTTTTAACAAATGCCAACTGAGATTCTCCCCTATTCCCAGGACTCCAGGAGCTGGGGCTTTCAGAGAACACCAGACAGCACAGGAGTGGCACTCAAATCCCAAGAGCTGCAGACAGTGGTGTGGTGCCCAGGACTGAACGTACCTCAGGTGAGGCCTAAGCAGAGTTATATGGGGCTGCAGCTCTCTCTCCTTGCCACCATGTCTATGCACCTGCCACCCTTTCCCATTGCCAGCCCTGGTTGCCTTGCCCCCTCCCACCCTCCTTCTCTAAGCCTGGGCTGCCCCAGCTGCATCCCTGTTTGCTCCTTCCTGCCCACTTCCCAGACATCTCTCCTGCCACTTGGCATTGTCTTGCTCTACTCCCTGGTGCCCCAGGCACTGGACTTTGCTACATCCCCAGTGCCCAGACACTGGGTCTCACTGCCTCACTGGTGCCCAGCCACTGGATATTACTGCCTCCCCAGTGCCCCAGACAGTGGATCTCACTGCCTCCCCAGTGCCCCAGACAGTGGGTCTCGCTGCCTCCCCTGTGCCCCAGGCACTGGATCTCATTGTCTCCCTGGTGCCTGGCCACTGGATCTTGCTGCCTCCCCACACATTATAGCTGCACCTGAAAATAATGGTGGCTCACACAGCCAGAGCCCCAGGCCAGCTCTCTATGTGTCAGAACTTGGTGCTGCAAGATAACCCCGGGGAAAACACCCTGATTTTCCCCTTGCCACAGGGGTAGTGGAGGGGCTGGTCTCCCCTGCCAGGAGGACATCTGTTGGGAGCTATGTTGCACTGTCCTTGCTTCTGTTTTTATGTCATGCCTGTGCCAGATGCTGGTGGTGACAGGCAGTGCTGAGCGAGACAGGTGAGTAGGAAGGAGTTGGCGAGGAGGCAGTGGTGCTGTGGGGAGCCGTGCAGCTAAGCAGCTCATCTCCTGGGTGAATGTGTTGAGGAATATTTGCTGGCTACCATCTACACATATCATCTCAGTACTATATGTTATCAGCACCATATACATATACCAATGTGCACTAAGCACAAATATGATAGCAGTCATATAGTCTACATTGGCCTATGATTTTTATATAACCCTGCCCATGTGTGCTAAGTATCCCATGCCCCCTTGCATTCATTGACGTAAGTTTTGGCTTGAGCAAATAGGGAAGCCTTCACGATCAGGCCAGATGAGAGCTAGCAGCAGAAGGGGAGCTACTTTCACAGGCCAGAACTGGAATGTCCCAAAGGAAAATGACAAGACATAGGATTGTTCTATCCTAGTGCAAACCTAGGAGGTGCCATCACGCCCTTTGGACCCTGGAATGTGCGTGTTCAGAGCAAGGAGAGAAGGGGTACACCGTATCCCAGAAATACAAGGCAGAAAGCTGAGTGGCTAAATCCACTTTCAGATGATGTACACAGTACCTGGTACTTCTAAACAGGTAGGGTATAAAAAGCTGGCTTATGAGGTGAAGCTTAGGAACACAGCTTCTGCCTAAGGTGACTGTAACAACGCTGCATGAGATGGCTTCCCGGCTCCCCTGCTATTGGATAGAACCTGTGTCCTGTACTACAGCGTTAGTGGCTTAGAGCAACCAACCTAACTGACACTGGTTAGTTGGGCTCTTGGGTATATTTCATAATGAACCAAAGTGTGACCAAGCAACTGACTGTACAATGGATCACAGACGTCACTGATTCAAGGAGACAATTCATATCCGTCCCAAAGCCAGAGCTCAGGTGTGACTCCATGCTTCCCCACCCCACCCCCAGCGCAAAGCAGCACTACTCTCTGAGGTCAAGGGCATTACTCTGGGGGACAGCCAAGGTCATCAGGGGCACAGCTTGGCCCATCCTTTCTAGAACAAATACAGCAGCCCCTTCCCCGTCCCTGCCCCCTGTCTGGGATGCTGGCCTGTGGGGATCTCTCTCTCTCTCACACACACACACACACACAAACACACACAGTCTCATGGCCCTCTGCCACACACACAGGTAGGCCCTTCCCCTCTGTTCCCGCGCCAGTGTCGTGGGTCTGCTGGAGTCACAGACATTTTGTTTAAGGCCATGTCAGATCTGATCATTTCTCAGTCGTTTGACTTTAACAGCTTAAGCGTTTCCGGCCAGAATGGTGCCAGCCGGCTGCCTGGTGGGGCTTAGTCATCCATGAACCATTCCCCGGAGGGTCCTGAACACACTGCCATTCAGACAGCCAGGCTCGGGGGCACCCATTATCCCATTGCCAATGGCCACCACGTCTCACAGGCGGCCCTGACAAGGCCTGAAATCACTGCGCCCCAGCTTGTCAGCGCCTCTTTGGATCTCACTCATATTTATCCTCTCTCCCTCTGCATGGCATGCTGGGAGCATAGGAAACATGCAGTCTGAGAGTGCTGCTGGTCCCATTCTTGCCATTAGTGCCGGATAAGGGCAGGTTCTCCCTGGCCCAAGCCTGGCTGAGTTATTTACCCTGTGCCAATCTAGGGTGGCAAAGGGCATGACACGCTAGCCCAGGTGGAAGTGCATGGGAGTCTGGCCTGGGTAGGTTTTGGCCGGCACTTGGAACTGCATGTGGTAAATGCTCCCGCTCAGCATGGCTCTCCAGCACGTACACTGGGTTCTCTTTGATGTAAATGGAGTTACAGCTGATTTACACCTGATTTACCCCAGTGTAAGTGAGAGGAAAACAGGCCCTGTGGAGTTATTGCTTCTGGAGTGTGTGAGGGGTGGTGGAGAAGCGTGTGTATATGTATATGAAAAGGTGTGTGAGAGACAGCATGCATGTGTGTGTGTATGTGCGCGCACACCTCGGCCTAGTGAGATGGACACAGATGCTGTTGGAGATGCGTCTGTGCCTCTGATGGGAGAAGCTAGGCATGTATGGGCTCAACATGCGCATCTGCTTTAAATTACATTGCAAACTAAGGGCCAGTATATAACACATTTGACGTATGCAGGCGATTCACACAGACGTCAATGAAAAATGTGTGTGGGGATCAGGAGCATTAATTGTTCTTTTTCCTTAAGCACAGACAACTCTGGCCAGAGCACAGTGAACATGTTCCTTAAAGAAATCAAACAAAGATTATGACATCAGCATCTTTGGGAAATCCAGCTCCTCTGATCCCAGCAGATCCCTGAAGGAGAGAAAGAAACTCCTTTATAGAGCCCAGGTGAAGGACTGACAAGACCTAAACCTCTCCATGGCCTTGCTTGTCCGGTTCCAGTCCTGACACAGCAGCACCAACCCTGGGGATAACATGGACCTAACCAGGCCTCCAGACACTCTCATTGCAACATGCAGGAACCTGATGGGTGCACCAGAGCCTAGATTTGGGGATTGAGCTTCAGGACACACTGCAAGGCCCATCTGCTTTCCCAGGCTTTTCATGGGGAGAGAGAAGGGTGATTAGGGAAATGGGTTGAGAGAGGCTGTTTGGTATGTGTCAGGGGGAGCAGATGGGAGTCTTGTAAGAGGTCCATGGTTTTCTCACATGCTCTATGAACACAGGTTGGATCAGACATCCGGAGTTGATATCTTTGTGTGTAGGTTTCTAATAGGCTTGGAGCCTTGATTTTTCTGGTCAGTGGTAGAGGTGATCCCTCTATTCCTGCCAGCCTCTAGGGGATGATACAGGCTCTTCCTGCATTCACTAGTGCTGATCAAATAGTAACTCGACCCTGCCTGGAGCATGCTGTCCTGACTAAAGCTGGGTCTGGGCTCCTAGGGCCGTGACAGTCATTATTCACCAACAACCCAGAGCTGCAGAACCTGGGATAATTGCACAAAAGAATCACCAGCGAAACAAAAGCAAAATAGCTAATGAATATTTTTAAAGATGAATGGTTCGGCCACTTGTCATGTAACCTGATGCCAGCAGCCCCAGCCACTCTTCTTGGTCACATTCTGTGTGGGTGGAACCTGCCCTAGCAGCCTTTCCGCTGGATTAGAAACCTGAGTCCCATTCACACAATCCATCCACCATTACCATGGTTCGCGTATTCACGACTGAACTGCGCTGTCTGCTCTCAATAAAGCCATGTGTATTGAAGGAACTTGACACTAAAGAGAATTTCCTGCTGAATTCATTCTTACTAGAATGGTTTTCCATCTTCTTAGTCACTCACTTGGGAGTCTGATCAATTATATATTTGAAACTAATTATTAGTGGCAGGTGAATTTGGCAGCTCAGATTAATATTCAAGAGTTCAGCTACTTCTCCAGATTTCTCTCAGCTGAAACATCTTATCACAACAGGCTTTCTTGTAAGACTCCTAGTGCTTATTAGACCTAGCTAGCTAGAGCAGCATCTTAGCATTTTAAGGTGCCTATTATTATTAAGTTAATTAATTATTATTAAGTTAATTATTATTAAGACTTCCTTCCCATGGACTAAAAACTCTGTCACCGTGAAAGCTACATACAGTTATATTCACAGCATACACTCAGAGAAGTTAGATTAAAACATAAATACTCCATGCTGGAAGACTGCAGTGTAACTATTAAATACAATAATAATAATTAATAATTAATAATGCAAGGAGGAGGGGTGGGGCAGGGGTGCTAAGAAAACCGTCCCTTATTTTTTAAATACAATGTTGGCAACCCTAGGCAGAACTCCCCTCACCTTACTCTAAGCTGACTTTGTCCAGAATGGCTGTCTTCTGACTGATTTGGACAGACACCACAGATCACATGGCTTTTCTCACAGCCCCATACAAGTGGACTAGGAAATCCCTCACACTTAAAGTGATAGCTTGTCATTTTTAACCAGTTTCCAACGTATCACATGCAGAGGCCATAGGAGCACTCTTATTCAGAATGTGTTGTTAATTTTGCTTCCTGTCTCCAACAACGCGCAAAAGCAAAGATGTATGGACTTTGTTTGTTTTAGAGTAGCAGCCGTGTTAGTCTGTATTTGCAAAAAGAAAAGGAGTACTTGTGGCACCTTAGAGACTAACAAATTTATTAGAGCATAAGCTTTCGTGAGCTACAGCTCACTTCATCGGATGCTCTTTTTTTTCCACCAAATGCATCCGATGAAGTGAGCTGTAGCTCACAAAAGCTTATGCTCTAATAAATTTGTTAGTCTCTAAGGTGCCACAAGTACTCCTTTTTTTTTTTGTTTGTTTTGGTTTTTAACATTGGGTAACCAGATTGCTCAGGGGACTGGATATCTATCTATCATAAGAACATAAGAATGTTCATACTAGGTTAGACCAAAGGTCCATCTAGCTCAATATCCTGTCTTCTGACAGGTTTCAGAGTAGCAGCCGTGTTAGTCTGTATTTGCAAAAAAGAAAAGGAGTACTTGTGGCACCTTAGAGACTAACAAATTTATTTGAGCATAAGCTTCTGTGAGTTACAGCTCACTTCATCGGATGCATCCGATGAAGTGAGCTGTAGCTCACGAAAGCTTATGCTCAAATAAATTTGTTAGTCTCTAAGGTGCCACAAGTACTCCTTTTCTTTTTTGTCTTCTGACAGTGGCCAATGCCAGGTGCTCCAGAGGGAATGAACAGAACAGGGAATCACCAAGTGATCCATTCCCTGTCACTCATTCCCAATTTCTGGCAAACAGAGGGACACCATCCATGCCCTTCCTCGCTAATAGCCATTGATGGACCTATCCTCCATGAATTTATCTAGTTCTTTTTTGAACCCTGTTATAGTCTTGAGCTTTACAACGTCCTCTGGCAAAAAATTCCACAGATTGACTGGGTATTGTGTGAAGAAATACCTCCTTTTGTTTGTTTTAAATCTGGTGCCTATTCATTTCGTCTGGTGACCCCTAGTTCTTGTGTTATGAGGAGTAAATAACACTTTCTTATTTACTTTCTCCACATCAGTCATGATTTCATAGACCTCACTCATATCGCCCCTTACTTGTCTCTTTTCCAAGCTGAAAAGTCCCAGTCTTATTAATCTTTCCTCACATGGAAGCCGTTACAGACCCCTAATAATTTTTGTCACCCTTTTTTTAACCTTTTCCAATTCCAATAGATCTTTTCTAAGATGGGGCGACCACATCTACACACAGTATTCAAGATGTGGGCATACCATGGATTTTTATAGAGACAATAGGATATTTTCTGTCTTATTATCTATCCCTTTCTTGATGATTCCCAACATTCTGTTCACTTTTTTGACTGCCGCTGCACATTGAGTGGATGTTTTCAGAGAACTATCCACAATGACTCCCGGGTCTCTTTCTTGAGTAGTAACAGCTAATTTAGACCCCATCATTTAATATGTATAGTTGGGATTATACTTTTCAATGGGCATTACTTTGCATTTATCAACATTGAATTTCATCTGCCATTTTGTTGCCCAGTCACCCAGTTTTGAGAGATCCTTTGCAGTCTGCCTCGGACTTAACTATCTTGAGTAGTTTTGGATCATCTGCAAATTTTGCCACCTCATTGTTTACCTCTTTTACCAGATCATTTATGAATATGTTGAATATTTGAGGTGGCAAAATTAGTCATATCTATCTATCTATCTATCTATCTATCTATCTATCTATCTAAGAGTTTTATCCTGCTGCCAATCACTGTATTATCTGAACTTCTTATAAGTAAAATCAATAGTAACAGCAAAATCCCAGTGGACCTCATGGGATGATTGGGAAACAGAGTCTCTTAGCACTATGTCCCCACTTCTATTCCAGCACAAATTATTGATAACCAAAAGCTGTTGCTGTCTGACAGTTTATCCAGTGGCCCCCATGTCAAACAGGCTGGGGGTGTTTGTCCAAATCCTAATAGGCTGTTGCCCATCACAGTTGACCTGAACAGGCTCCCATGTTGGCAATCTTAGTAGAGAAGACAATGACTGCATCGCCATGGAAAGCAAACTATAATCCCCCAGCCCTTTGCCCACATGTGGGGTCCCTGGTTCACACTGGTAAGAGAATCAGGTCTCATAACAAAAAAACATATGGGGGCTGAGTGCTCAAAGGGAGTTGTTGGGCGCTGGGACACTGAACATCCCGATGCTTAACTTTTAGGTGCATGGGAAAGTCACTGCAATTCTGAAAGGCTGAGTTAGGTGCCTGAGCTACAATGAATGGGGGGAGACAGCTACCTTGAAGTGCGATTCCCAAAGCCAGCAGGCTAGGCAGGGCGCTGCCTAAACCAGCCACTGGGAGATGCCGACCAGAGGGGAGTAGGCTAAGCCCCAGCCTGGACAGAGATCGGCTCCTAAGGGAGGCACCTAGCTCTGCTTGCAACTCTGAAGCTGGGACCCACTTTAGAGCTCGGGCCTTAGGTTGTTTTAGCAAGAAGCTGCAGGAGGAGGAATAGCGAAACCCCCTTTGCACCCTAGTAGTTAGAGCGCCAGCCTACGGGAGACCCAGCTTCAGTTCCCCGCTCTGCTAGAGGGGGAGAGAGGGTTTGGACAGGGCTTCCACAGGGCAGTGGGATATTGTGCTGTGGGGCTCCCTGATACTCCTGTGAAGTTGTTCTACCGGCTAACCAGAAAAACGTCATTGGAGCAGGGGGACTGGACAGGGTCTCCCAGCTGATGCCCTCACCGCTGGAGTGCAGAGTCACTCTCGCTCTCTTCCCCAGTGACTAAGTATTCACCCATGGGGCAGAGAGTTAGACTGAGGGGGAGAATGGGTATGTCTACACAGAGATTAAAAACCCACAGCTGACCTAGGTCAGCCGATTCAGGCAGAGGTGACACACGGGGGGGGGAGAGAACGACTCAGGGTCATGTGCCCTCCCACCCCCCAGATTTGCTGCTTGGCTTGTACTGAACATGCTCAGTAACATCTGCTGAAGCTGCTGCCCTCACTCTACCCCCCACTATTAGCAGGTACAGGTCATCTCTGGACTCAGGTTTCCGGGGCTCTGGCTCCAGGCTGCAGTATCACTTTATAGACGTTTGGGATCAGGCTGGAGCCTGAATGAATACACGTCAATTTTTAGCCCTGCAACCTGAGCCCTGTGAGCCTGAGTCAGCTGACCTGGGCCAGCCAGGACCATGCCCTGAGGGTTTTATCCATGTGTACACATACCCAATCACTCTGTAGTGCAGTGGTTAGGAGACCCTGGCTCCAACCCCCCTGCTCTAATCACTTTTTCATTAGTTAGCCACAGTGGAAAAGCTTCAACAGGAAACTGATGGTGCCAGACTTCATGAGATCCCATGGATGAGTGGTTAGAGCACTCACCTGAGAGGTGTGGAAAACCTTCAGAGGCAGAGTGGGGAATTAAACCTGGGTCTAACCACTGGGATAAAAGCTATAAGGTGGGCATCCCCATTGCCTCCTCCAGCAGGGTTCGACTGGGACTTGATCCAGTAGGCAGCCTACAAACAAGCCTACCAGATCAGGCCCTGTGTGTGACTTAGGTGCCTGAACACCTGGCTTCCCCTGGTCTGGGAATTGCTCTGGAACTTTGGCAGGAGATGGGTGCCTGGATGCCCAGTCACGTGTGCCCAGGGGCAGAAACATAGGCACTGAGGGAACTTTGACCCTGAATGTGTAGGCACTGAATGAAGTTAGCTGCCCACAGGGGTTAGCCAGGAGTTTTGTGCATTGCAATGGAGCCAACACTGGCATCAGGCCCCCAAAATAGGGACTTCAATGCCTAGCTCTTTCTGAGCATCCTGCCCTTGCTGACTAAGTGGGTGGACCTACACTCTGGTACTGCCCAGGGGGCCATATCATTCATAGTCACAAGCACTCAAGGACTACCAGGTGTTTGTGAAAATCTCTCAGTCCCTAAAGTGTCCCAGATTTGGGCACTAATTATTATTCATCCAAAATTTCAGCCCAGAAAGTGCACTGTTCATTATTGAGTCATCCAATTGGGAAACAGAAATGATGCCATGTGACTCAGATGGCCAAACCCACACCACAAATAGTGAAGAGTCAAAGAGTGAACCGTTTGCAAAAAAGCTGTCGGCTGAACACCAGTTGACCAGATTCTTGTTTGGAACAAAGATCTAAATGAAGCTGTGGGAGCAATCAGGGTAAGCTTGTGAGGAGACAGGTGGAATTTTTTCAGAGGAATAGTTTATTCAATGAAAAATGCAGTTTTGGTCAACCGGAAACTATGTGTGAATTTTAAACTTTCGGAAGAGGAGGATGTAGTAGTGGTAATTCTGCCACTGGTGCTCTCCATCCCTGCAACTTTTAGCCCAGTGGTTATGGCACTCACTTGGGAGTGGGAGCCCACAACCCAAATCTCCGCTCTGGTACAGAAGCAGAGCAGCCTTTTTTCAATTCAGCAACAATTCTGAATGTTTTCCAATCCAGTTCCACCCTAACTGGTTTGGGGTTTTTTAGAACAGCCACCAAACCAAAAAATCAGGTATTTGCCAAGCTCTAGCTGTGATTTGCAAACTGCTAAAAAGGAGGAATGAGCAGAGACTGTTATTTTCAATGAATAAGGTGGCCATCTCTGCTGTTGTTCATGTTCGTGTTGCCTGTGCTGTTCCTACTCTGAGGATATGGGGTTTTGAGCCTGCCACTGAATTCGTACCTCCAAAGGGTCTGGTTCAACTCCATGCAGTGGTTCAAAATGTTTCATAATTGAATAAGATGGATCTTGCCATGTGTTGGCCTAGTCTACACTATGAAGTTACGTCGACCCAGATACGTTGCTCAGGGGTGTGAAAAATCCACACCCTTTAGTGACGGAGTTAAGCAGACCTAACTCCTGGTGTGGACAGCACTCAGTCAACAGAAGAATCCTTCTGTCCTCCTAGCTACCACGTCTCGGAGAGATGGATCAACTATGCCAATGGAAGAACCTCTCTCATCAGCGTCTGTAGTGTCTACACTGAAATGTTACAGCAGTGCAGCTGCAGTGCTGCAGCTGGGTCACTGTAGTGTCTCAAGGGTAGACAAGCACTGGGTATTATCAGTGACTTAAATCAAGCCTTGTGACATAGC
Source organism: Dermochelys coriacea (assembly GCF_009764565.3). NCBI lineage: Eukaryota > Metazoa > Chordata > Testudines > Dermochelyidae > Dermochelys > Dermochelys coriacea. The sequence goes on along the minus strand of NC_050082.1, from coordinate 4,284,150 downwards.
AGGGTACAATGAGTAGCAGTGTCACCCCTGCTCTGTAACCTGGGGTGCCCTTTACTCTAGTGTGCTGCTCACAATCAGCCTTCAGCATGGAGGTCACTCCCAGGTATGTTGGTGTGTGCTGCAGCTAGCCTGCCACACCTTGGCTCTTACCAGCCTTAAAGTTTACCACAGAGTGAGCCCAACACACTCCCAGTCCCAGATTTTCAGCCAGAAATTAACATATGTCCTGTACTGTCCCGCCCTCTCCTGGACAGTGCAAATATATTGAGTCTGTTATTCCTTTAAGAGAATAATATGATATAACTTGTTACCCCAGATGGAGTTACCCAGACACTTCAACTAGAACACACTGGATTAGATAACATAATAAAACAAGTTTATTACCTACAGAGAGAGAGATTTTCAGTGTGGACATGTAATGAGGTATAAAAGTCAGATATGGTTACAAGAAAAATAATGATAAAACATTTATTAATGCCTAATTTAACAAACTATATTAGATTCAAACAAAGCTTCTCACCACTGGGCCAGGCTGTGGGGTTCGGAACATGTGTTAATAACGATACAGGGGAATCTTAAAACTTTACATACAATGTTGCCACACACATTTGACCAGGACAATACTGACCAGCAAATTATGAGTTTTCAAATGACACCCTACAAAGCATACTTGTACAAAGATTATTACAATAGTGTGTAAAGTGTGATAACAGGGTGTAATCTGTCACAGGCGTCAAACCCCGACTCCCCAACTTGGCCTATGTCTGTTGGTCCCTGCAATGTTTTTCCGACGCTTGCTTCATGAAATATGAAAAGCATTATAAATTTATCTCCTCACTGCAAACAGGCCACATGCTAGTGAGTCTAATAAGTCCAGTATCTCTGTGCTGGATGTTACAGCTCTTTATCAGGTTCCTCACAGGCCTCCTCAACAGGTAAAATTAGAATTAACCCAGGATTGCCTTTCCTCACCAATAAATCCTGCTACTGCCCTCCATGCTCATCAATCACTGGATCTTACAAAAGTAGCCTGGGATTTATCAGTCGCTAACACAGCACAGCTCTAAAGAACAATATCAATAAAGTGACCAGCACAGTAATAAGGCTCAATGTAACAGCAGGCTTTGGACTATATTGGTTTCTGATATTGAGGGATTACATGTTTGTTCAACAGCAATAAACTTCCAAAGGTTTATAGGGTCATAAAAACACTACAACTGCTTCCATTTGTGGCCTGTGTATAATTTACTTGGGTAAGTTTCCTCTCTAATGGTGCAGCACAAGTGATTGGAGTTCTATTAGCTGGAAACATTACATCTACATTTTCAGAATTCTCATAAATAATTCTGCTCACTGGATCGCTCTGTGTAAGCGCGAGAGAGATTATATTACAGCCACCATAATGTCATATAAATTGGGGTTCCTGCAACCTGGTTTGTCCACTGTCATTTCTCCAGTCTAATTTGTGTGCCATTTTTGAGCGAGAAATGTAACCGCGGCTTCTGCCAAGCCACAGGGTGAAGTCATTTGGATCCTCTGGAATGCAGTCACTCAGAATGATCTTGCCCAGGGCACTTGGAATTCCCGACCACTCAGAGCTGCATTAAGCATCTGAGATGCTTTGGAGGGATAAATGAAACGATAAACTGAATCACAATCAAATAAGGTGCCGGGTCTAAGTACAAGCATGAAGAGCTGGAAGCTCATCTCTCTGGGGCACTTCATCTTTCTCTATAGGGGCATCCAGCCTACAGTGGCAAGGGGATTTCAGATCACAGGACGCAGTGTATTGCAGCGTAAGCTCCCCAAATGTCTGTCTAACATCATGTCCTAGCCCAGAGGAGTCCTGATCCTAAATTGGGTCTCTGGCTCCTTCTGAAATGAATAATCATCATCAATTATTACAGCTGGGTGACGTGGTCATTGATTTTCACAGAACATTTTAAAAAATATTTTCATCCTTATTCAGAATTTTCCACCAAAGTTTTTACGCTTCTACCTTCCTCCCCACAATTTTTCAGGTTTCAAAAACCAAAAATATTCTGCAAAAATATCCAGTTAGAAAAAAATGGCCAGTTTTCATTTTAAAAAAAGTTACAGTTGAACAATTTCAACCAGCTCAACTAGTCTTAGAGAGTAAATGTGACAGATGTGAGTCCTGTCACTCGATGCATGGCTGGAAGGTGTCACACTGTGATGAAGGAAGGATAAGAACCTGTATAGAACTCTCGGGATTACTAGCCACACAGATCCTGGCGTGACATTGACGGCTCCAGCTCCCGTTCCCATGGTGTGTAAGTACAGAAAGTACTGAATCTTGGCCCTTGCAGATGTGGCCCCTGATTCCAATGACTTTTGAGGGCCCCTTGACCTGCTTGAAGCATAGAATCATAGAATCATAGAATATCAGGGTTGGAAGGGACCCCAGAAGGTCATCTAGTCCAACCCCCTGCTCAAAGCAGGACCAAGTCCCAGTTAAATCATCCCAGCCAGGGCTTTGTCAAGCCTGACCTTAAAAACCTCTAAGGAAGGAGATTCTACCACCTCCCTAGGTAACGCATTCCAGTGTTTCACCACCCTCTTAGTGAAAAAGTTTTTCCTAATATCCAATCTAAACCTCCCCCATTGCAACTTGAGACCATTACTCCTCGTTCTGTCATCTGCTACCATTGAGAACAGTCTAGAGCCATCCTCTTTGAAACCCCCTTTCAGGTAGTTGAAAGCAGCTATCAAATCCCCCCTCATTCTTCTCTTCTGCAGACTAAACAATCCCAGCTCCCTCAGCCTCTCCTCATAAGTCATGTGCTCTAGACCCCTAATCATTTTTGTTGCCCTTCGTTGTACTCTTTCCAATTTATCCACATCCTTCCTGTAGTGTGGGGCCCAAAACTGGACACAGTACTCCAGATGAGGCCTCACCAGTGTCGAATAGAGGGGAACGATCACGTCCCTCGATCTGCTCGCTATGCCCCTACTTATACATCCCAAAATGCCATTGGCCTTCTTGGCAACAAGGGCACACTGCTGACTCATATCCAGCTTCTCGTCCACTGTCACCCCTAGGTCCTTTTCCGCAGAACTGCTGCCGAGCCATTCGGTCCCTAGTCTGTAGCGGTGCATTGGATTCTTCCATCCTAAGTGCAGGACCCTGCATTTATCCTTATTGAACCTCATTAGATTTCTTTTGGCCCAATCCTCCAATTTGTCTAGGTCCTTCTGTATCCTATCCCTCCCCTCCAGCGTATCTACCACTCCTCCCAGTTTAGTATCATCCGCAAATTTGCTGAGAGTGCAATCCACACCATCCTCCAGATCATTTATGAAGATATTGAACAAAACGGGCCCCAGGACCGACCCCTGGGGCACTCCACTTGACACCGGCTGCCAACTAGACATGGAGCCATTGATCACTACCCGTTGAGCCCGACAATCTAGCCAGCTTTCTACCCACCTTATAGTGCATTCATCCAGCCCATACTTAACTTTCCCATACAGAAGCAGTTCTGTGCCTCAGAATTGTTGCAGTGTGTGCGCTGACAGAGCAGGACTGGGTGTGAGTAGGTCAGGGGAAGCCGTTTCTCCGAATGTCAGTGTGACGTTACACCCTGTATTCTTCATAGAAATATTGTTATGATATGAATATGGCATAACTAAGATATGTTTTATGCAAAATGGCTCATGTGAGATATCATTGGAAAGGTTATGATCTACTGAATGTATTTATCCAATTTGTATACATGTGACATTTCTGTAGCTAAAGATAGGTATATAGTCTATGTAACAATTACAACTGTGTGGGTATGCGCTGGGAAACGCCCATCAGACAGTAAGCAATCAGCCTTAATGGGCCATTAGGGAAAGACAATGAGTCTTTGAAGATGTGGAACCCCTGTCTTCCCAGGAGTTCCTTCCTGTGGACCTTGTAAATGAACCTTGTCTCATGGTTGCCCTGACACTGCAAGGTCATGTGATGTCACCTGGTACAAAATACCACCTTGGACACTGTTGGTACTTTTCCATTGGAAACAAAGGCTTCCCACCTTATGTAAATTCTATTTAAGGCTGGGAAGCAAGGCAATCTGGACTGTCCTCAATTGACTGCCCAGGAAGGAAGACTGCTAAAAACACCTGAAGGGAAAAGCAGGGGTTGAGTCCAGGCTGAGACAGGGGTCCAGTCTGTAAAGAGAAATAACTGGTACTCTAAGCTACAGAAACTCTGCAACTGGCCTAAAACAAAATTTAGGGTGAGAAATTACATTTTGCAACCTGTTTCTTGAGTGTATTAAGCTTAGTTTGAGTGTTTTGTTTTATTTGCTCAGTAATCTGCTTTGTTGTTTGCTATCTCTTATAATCACTTAACATTTACCTTTTCTAGTTAATAAACTTATTTCTAGTTTATTTCAAAAGCCAGTTTGTGCCATTCATATCTGGGGGTCGAGGGGAGAGCGGGCAAAAAGCTGTGCCTATCTCTCTCCACATTGAGGGAGAAGGCACATTTTTATGAGCTTGCGCCATGCAGATCTTTTTGTACAGCGCAAGACAATATTATTTTGGGTTTATACCCCAAAGGAGGTGTGCATGTGAGTGCTAGGCAATCCCCAAGGTGATTCCTCCCACACGGAGTTGATCTCAGTGTCTCTGTGTCCATTTGCAGCTGAGTGTGCCCCATCTGTGTATGTGTGCTAGGGAAGGCTTGAGGGCCTGGCAAAGAAGAACAGGGTGAGGAAACCCAGGCTGGTGAAACGGACGCACACAATGGGACCCCAGCACATCAAGTGGCATCCCGGATGGGGAGGTCCAACCTATCACAGTCAGAGCTGTTGGTAACTCACATGAGATTCTAGCAATTATTTGATCCACTTATTTCCTATCTAATGTCCTTTGGGAAGGGGAGTTTGAAAACAAACATTTTTTTAAATTAAAACCAGGACAGTTTCACCATTTGTGCATGAGTGCGTGTTTGCATATGTATGTTTGAGTGGGGCATTGGCAAAATTGAAATAAAATCTAAACAAATTGTGAAACGCTCCAATACTTGGAGTTCCCACGCAGAGTGTGTGCTGGTATAACTATGTTGGTTAGAGTGTGATTTTTTTCACTGATATACCGATACAACCCTTAGTGCAAATGCAGGTATACTGGTACAAAGGTACCTTGTACTGGTGTCGTTTATTCCCCTTTTGTGTGTAGACAAAGCCTTAGTGATGGGCAAGGCTCCAAGGTTCAGTGTGCATAAGCACCAGTTAAATGTTTCTATCCAGGCAAGCCAATCTGAACTGTTTGGATCTGCAAAAATGGCCTGGCAATCTTCCAAGAACAGGTTTCTTTATGAGATCTCCAATATTTGTTTGTTCAGCTCACCAGCTTATTATCCTGACTTTATTATTATTTGTTTGTTTGTTCACTGGCAGAGCCTGTATTGTTCTTGGTGCTGTACAAACTCAGAAGAACTCCTTGTCCCTGCCCCCAAAGAGTTCTGAAAAGCTAAAGCAAGTAGAGACAGAAACTAGAGAGAAGGGACCTGATGGGAATTGCAAATGCGAAATGTTAACACCACAATATTTTTTAAACTATATCTAGAATACATCTGGGAACAAGAAAGCCAGCCACTCATACAGAATGGGAGACTGTATCCTGGACAGCAGTGACCTAGGGGTGACAGTGGACGAGAAGCTGGATATGAGTCAGCAGTGTGCCCTTGTTGCCAAGAAGGCCAATGGCATTTTGGGTTGTATAAGTAGGGGCATAGCGAGCAGATCGAGGGACGTGATCGTTCCCCTCTATTCGACACTGGTGAGGCCTCATCTGGAGTACTGTGTCCAGTTTTGGGCCCCACACTACAGGAAGGATGTGGATAAATTGGAAAGAGTACAACGAAGGGCAACAAAAATGATTAGGGGTCTAGAGCACATGACTTATGAGGAGAGGCTGAGGGAGCTGGGATTGTTTAGTCTGCAGAAGAGAAGAATGAGGGGGGATTTGATAGCTGCTTTCAACTACCTGAAAGGGGGTTTCAAAGAGGATGGCTCTAGACTGTTCTCAATGGTAGCAGATGACAGAACGAGGAGTAATGGTCTCAAGTTGCAATGGGGGAGGTTTAGATTGGATATTAGGAAAAACTTTTTCACTAAGAGGGTGGTGAAACACTGGAATGCGTTACCTAGGGAGGTGGTAGAATCTCCTTCCTTAGAGGTTTTTAAGGTCAGGCTTGACAAAGCCCTGGCTGGGATGATTTAACTGGGACTTGGTCCTGCTTTGAGCAGGGGGTTGGACTAGATGACCTTCTGGGGTCCCTTCCAACCCTGATATTCTATGATTCTATGACTCTGTAAAGATTTAGGGGTAATCACGGCCAAGCAACTCAACATGAGCTCCCAGTGTGGTGGTATGGCAAAGGAGGAGCAGGGAGGTGGTTTGATCTCTGTATAGAGTGAGACTGATACCGGAATACTGAGACCAGTTCTGGTGTTCACATCTTCAAATGGATGTTGGCGAAGGGCAGAAAAGAATCATTAAAATGATCTGAGGGCTGTAAAAAATGCTGTATAATGAGAGACTTAAACTCAATCTATTTAGTTTATCCAAAAGAAGATTGAGAGGTGACTTGATTACATTGTATAAGAACCTTCACAGTTAGAAAATACTAGGACCCTTTAACCTAGCAGAGAATGACAGAACAAGAGCCAATGGCTGGAAGATGACCCTGACAAAATCAAATTAGAAATAAGGCACAAATTTTTAATAGTTATGGTGATTAACCAAATTGGAACAAACTATCAAGGGAAGTGATGGATTCCCCATCTCTTGGATTCTTTTGATTAAGATAAGATGCCTCTCTGGAAGAAAGCCTTTCATCAAACACAAATTATTAGCCTCACTATGCGGTGTGACAAAGTTCCTCCTCTGCCTTGGTGGATCCTACTCTTTTTGGTGGATTTGTTCACCTCAGAGGTTCACAGCAGCCCTCAGTTTGGCTGCTTCTGCTAGAGGCTCAAACCTGCTGCTCACTCAGCCAACTTCATGACTGGTCAGCATGGAGGAAATGGAGAACAATCCCCGCAGTTTATGTTGTCCCACCTAATGGGTTGGGGACAGGCCAGATCCCTTTCCAAATTAGTCCTTCCCTTCTGGTGTTGCTCACAGACCAGGTCAACTTCTCCTGTGTCCGATCAGGAGTTGGGGAGATGGGGGGAAACCAGGCCCACCCTCTACACCAGGTTCCAGCTCAGGGCCCTGTGGATAGCCGCTGTCTGCGTCTCCTGTATCAGCTGCATGACAGCTACAGCTACAATTCCCTTGGCTACTTCCCCATGGCCTCCCCCCAGCACCTTCTTTATCCTCACTGCAGGATCTGAAGCCTGATCACACTTGTACTCCTCAGTCCTCCAGCAGCACACCTTCTCATTCCCTGTTCCTTGCACACCTTCCACTGACTGATGGGAGGTCCTTTTTAAACCAGGTGTCCTGATTAGTCTGCCTGCTATAATTGATTCTAGTATTTTCTTAATTGGCTCCAGGTGTCTTAATTGGCTATAGCAGGTTCCTGATTGCTGTAGTGCAGCCCCTGCTCTGGTCACTCAGGGAACAGAAAACCAGTGGCCATATATTTGCCTTCGATCAGACTCCTGTACCCCACTGGTCTGAGTCTGTCACAGGGGTAACTGGACGAAATTCTATGGCTTGTGTTTTATAGAAGGTCAGACTGAGTGATTGATTAGTTCCTTCTGGCCTTAACATCTATTAATTTATTAACTTCATACCAAAAAAATACATTAAAAGAAAAGGTTGCAAATTCAAGCACTCAAAAGTTAGGAAATGGCAGAATTAAGGTTGCCTGTGTAACCTTAATTTGCCCCCTTGTGCACATGAATTATGATACAGTCTTTGATTACATGATCACATACTGTTTTTTTCCCACAGGACCTCTGCCTCATTCAATGTCCAGGATGGACTGTGCCCTTGGACTGCATCAGTATTGTGTAGTAAAAGAGGCTGTTGCCTGTCGGTCCCTTACCTAGTACTGAGCAAAATTCAGAATTTCCATCCTGTGGGAAATTCCAATATTTCACCATCTTTTGCATCCCAAATTGTGATGAGCCGTTGAAATATGGATCTTTTATGTAAAACAAACAAACAAAAACGTTGGGTGGCTGCTTCTTACTTTTGAGATTCATTGACCTACAGTTGTGTGCATTCCGTAAGATACCATACTGGTGAATTATTAACGTGGTTCATTGTGCACACTGTTTGTATTTTTTTAAAGGAGTACTTCAAGTTTTTGCCTCTTCTTCTCTAGCAGTTAGCTCAGCCATGAGAATGTGCCAGACTGGTACCACATCTTCTCACTGCTCTTTACGAGGATGAGAATGAAGATGCTCATAATATTTGACTCATCCATCAAATCCTCAGGAATGAATGGAGCCTGGAGACAGAATTCTCCTCTCTCTTAAGCTGGTCGGAATATGGCATTTCCATCCATGGGAAATTCCGATATTTTGACATTTGTTTCACAGGAGGTCAAGGGAGCCTTCCTAGGCTTTACTGACAATCTCACCCACCACCATCCACCCAGATATCCCATAATGCCAAAAGTCAGGGATAGATACAGCCATGCGCACCATCAGTCCCACTGAGAGGCGAGCTCAGCCTGTAGTCTTGGGTTTGTGCCCTACCTAGGGGCTCATGAAATCTCTGTTCTTATCCCAGTTAACTCTCTTCCTCTGCCATGCCTAGTTCCCCCAGGACATACCAGGGTACAATCCAGACTAATGAGCAGCTGTGTCACCCCTGCCTTGCAACTTTGGGTGCCCTTTACAATGCCTTCCTGAAGTAGCTCCTATCTGAGCTGCTCACAAACAGCCTTTCAGCATGCAAGCCACACCCTGAGTGTCTGTCACTGCAGCCTTCCAGCCACATTTGGGTTACACTCTGGCTCTCTCTGGCCTTTGTAATACAGCATAGGGACCCCAACACACCCCTAGTCTCCAATTTTCCCTCTGAACTGTACGTCCTGTGCTGTCCACCCCTCTCCTGGACAATACAAATTATATGGTCTGTTATTCCTTTAAGAGAATAATATACACACAACTTGTCACCCCAAATGGAGTTTCCCAGACACTTCAGTGTAAACACATTGGATTAGATAAAACAATAAAACAAGTTTATTAACTACAAAGAGAGATTTTATGTGAGGACAAGTAATGAGGCATAAAAGTCAAAAATGGATAGAAGAGAAATAAAGGTATGATGTTTACTAATGCCTCACATAACAAACTATATCAGAGCCAAGCAAAGTTTCTCACCACATGCTGTCAGTGATCTTACTGACCAAATCTTGTAGGTCAGGACACCTTTTTCCACACTCCAGTGAATGCTTCCTTCGTCACTTCAGGTGCAGTGAAAACAATGGGCAGGGAGAAAGAGTGGGTCCCTTGAGATGTTTGTCCCTCTTTTTTATAGTGTCAGTCCCTTTCTTGAAAAATATTTCCATGTGGTCACCAGGAGACAAAAAGTCAATGTGGAAGGCTGTTCCCTGCTTCTTTTTTCTCACCTGTTTGAGCTTCCTTTGTTTCCTTTCCTGCTTGATGACTCGGGACCTCTGCCTGCACTTTGCTTAAATGCAAATTAATCAGAGCATACATCCCTTTGTCTAGGACAGACCTGTTTGCCAGGGTCAGTCTGGGCAGGATTGTGGGGTTTGGATCATGTGTTAATAACACCATACAGTGGAATCTTACATCTTCAAATACAATGTTGTCACACATATTTTATAAGGATGACACTGACCAGAAAATTCTGAGTTTTCAAATGATCCCTTATAAGCCCTACCTTGTAAAAAAGCTATTACGATAGTGCATAGGGTGTGAATGCAGGGGTACATTCTTTGTCTTGTCTATGTAGACTGTGAGCTATTAGGAGGTGATTGTCTCTTACAGAATGTTCAGCGCCTGGCCCATTCGGGCCTTGATCTCAATTGGGGCCCCTCCAGGCCCTCCTGGAATCTAACTAAACAACACAGATAATGAGAACCCTGGGCTCCAAGCATCAATTTAACCAGGCAGAGAAGTCTCCAGAGTTCTGTGAAAAAGGAATCAAAGCACCACCACAAAAACATTCCTCTATAACAAATGTTTATATTTCAAATGTAATTACGACTGTTTCTAGAGTGTGAGGACATATGTAGTCTCACAAAGCAGAGATAATTTATTCATTAGCAGATCTGCAAGAGTGCCCAGGCAGAAGCCTCTCCATATTCATAGGGGATTATTAAATTGGTGGTTGCAAAGGGTTTCTTTGCGTCAGTCTTTAGTGCATGGGTGCCTCAAACTGATGTGTGAGGAAGGGCTGGAAAAGACACTCAGGCAGAAAGGGGCTATTTGCATGATGAAGAATTGTTAGTATCACAACCTGGCACTGTCTGTTTGGTGGTGTGGGGGAAGCACAGGAAAGCACAGCAGCACATTTCCCATCCTGCAGACCTGGGGTGATCACTCAGTGTCCATCTGAGCCCAGCTGCCAGATGCATTTCTGATTCCTCCTGAACATCCAGGGTAAGGGACAGGAAGCTGGACCTGACATCCCCATCCTGACCGACACTGATTCTGGCTCTTCAACACATATGCGTGGTACTAAATGTCAAGGACCAGAGTGGAAAGACTCCTTTGTGGGCATTGGGGAGGGACATGCATGGACCTTCTATCTCGTGTGACTTGTGCAAAGGTCTATCACAGCTGCAGAGTCTGCCCTCAGGGAGTGCAGGGGCTCCATCTTCAAGTGCCACTTGCCCCCAAGGGGAAACAGAGGCTTGGCCCTGGTGGTGTCCCTAGCCTCTTTTTGACAGAAGCTGAGAATGGGTGACAGGGGATGGATCACTTGATGATTGCTCTATTCTGTTCATTCCTTCTGGGGCACCTGGCACTTGTCACTGTTAGCAACAGGACACTGGGCTAGATGGACCTTTGGTCTGACCCAGTCTGGCCGTTCTTATGTTATGTTCTTATGGCTCCAACAGCCCACCCACATCTCCACTGGTGCACGGCACAGGCCAGCTGCCTGGGGGGAGAAGCCTGTACCCTCCCAAGCACCAGGCTGTTCAGGGAGGGACTGGACCTCTCTCTGGTACAGTCTCCACCCCCTCAAATGTAATCTCAAATGTCTCCCTGCTCAGGCGACATGCTCAATGTCACCAGTTAGCCCTAAAATTGAGAGAGCCAGAGGAAATCTTTTGACTAACAATTTCGTCACACACACAAAAATGGGTTTCACCGAACTTGATTGAAGCCCTCAGTTTGGATGAAATGTTCCCATCTAAGGAAATGAGAAAATTAGGGGGGAACTTGACATTTTTGATTGTTTCCAAAAAGTTTCATTTCAAACTTGTAGGGAAGTGGCATCTTCTTCTTTTCCCCCTAGAAAAGGGAAGGTAAAAAAGGTAAACAGTGAGAAAAGTAACACTTTTACTTTTATAAGCAACATTTTACACACTTTCTTATTAATTCTCAGCTGAGAAAAGCTGGAGGACAAAGTGCGAGAAAATAGGTTTTCCTACGCTTCCTTCATTTTTCACACCTTCCCCTGGGAAGCCCATTATTTCCCACCAGAATCATTTCAAATGTGGATTTTTCTTATGGACATTCCTGCATGAAAAGCTGCCATTTTCCATCTCTTTATAACTGCTGGTTTTCTCTCCTTGTTTTACAGATTGGCTGGTCCTAGCTCTCTGGACAATTGCAAATGTGACAGAGAATCCATTCCCTGTGGCTGCAAAAACAAGCACCTTAAAATGTTTGAGAAATGGGCATAACTGAAAAACAGGAGAAGGAATTTTGCTCAGATTTTCCAGAAATTATTTTCTTTGCGCTGAGCTGAGCGTTGAAAACATCAGCCCCAAATGGGAGCTTTCTGACAAGTGTGAGGAGCTGAACTAAGATTTCCTTGCTGACGTCCCCACCTACCACTGAGCCCGGCCGTCACTGCCAGACAAGCGCTGTTATCAGCTAAGGTGACAGCTAGAGCCCGTCAACATTTTTAACAGAAATAATTTCCCATTGAAAAAAAGATTTTTTTGTTGAAAATCATTTTTTCAGGAAATTGTTGATTTCATTGAAATTTTTTGATGGAAATTTTCAAAAAGAAAATGTTCATTTTGTTTCATTTAAATGATATTTTGTGCCTTATTTTTTCAGAAAACAAAACATTTTTGAAATTTTAAATTTTAGGGGGGGTTATGTTTTGTTTGTTTGCCATTTCTCCCCCTTTTTTGCCATTGAACACAATCGAATGAATGGGGGAGGGTCCTTTCAGTTTTTTCTTTTGCTTTTTTTCCTTTTTCCAACTTTGGAAAAGTGAGAGAGGAGCCAAAGGAAAATGAAACCTGATCACTATGTCACTGCCTGAAAGTTGCAGATGTTTGGAAAGTTACAGCCTGGAAAAAGGAAAAAGTGAGGAGGAGAAAACCAAGCCCTGGAAATTATTGATGTATTTCACTAAAGGAGAGACAAGGGAAAAACAAAACTTGGAAATTTTTGGAAAACATATGTTGTGAAAAATGTTGCCAAGCCAGAACCCTGTGAAACAGAAACAAATCATACATTCCCAAAAAGTTCAAAAAAAATGTTTCTCATTTTTCCTCCAGCTCTATGGGTGGCCTTGAATCTGCAGCATGGACAGCATCAGAGCTAGGAGCCTGTCATCCAGCCCCCCCAGCCCCTGCACTGAAAAGGCAGAGAGGAGCAGGAGTGACTGTGGGGAGCCAGTTGAGCCAGGGAGCCCCTCATGCCCACGAACTGCCTGGTCTTTCGCCTCTTTCAGTAACAGGGGCATCATCTGACTAGCGGGTCTCCTCCAGACAGCCTCTCAGATGGATCCATGTTCTATGCCAGGGGTCCACATGGGGACAGCAATGGGAAGCAGGTTGGCTGGCACCACTGAGGAGAGGACAAGAAGGTGGGGAAAGCCGTTCTCAAGCCATGGACCTAACATCTCCTCACACATCCGTCTGTGGAGGGTTGTTTGTAAGTCTTGTCTATTCAGACTGTAAACTCTCTGGGGCAGAGACTGTGTATCCCCATGGGCTTTCTCCTTCTGGCTCAGAAGGGAAGTGCTCCTATCTCCCTGCAATCTCCCCTGGCCTCTGCTGTGGGATGCACTCGCTGTGCAACTCCACCATTGTGAGGTTAGAGTTAGCCACACATTTGCTTTGCCCAGCTGCTGAGTGAACATTCCTTGGGAACACTGTGCTATCCCCTCAGTACTGAGAGTGACTAGGGCTGTGATTATTTGCATGCTCTGGCTGAGTCCATGTCTTCATTAGGCCAGTTTGGGTAATGCAGGGCAGCTGAGGGGAGGAGCACGGTGTGTCTCTGGCTGTGGGCAGGAACTCCAGGGAGCCACTTTATCCAGTAAGGAGCTGGAATCTCTGCTCAGCCAGAGCTCTGGCTGCAGGAGGCTCATTCATACTAATCTGGTGGATTTGCTGGCAGGCAGTCTTGGCCATGGGTCACCATAGCTCTGAGAACTGCAGCCCCCAGGGGGCCTGCCTGGGGCACTCTTCCTTCTGCTGAATAGTACTCTGCACCATAAGTGTTCCCACTGGAGCCAACGGGACTACTGGTGGGGCAAGAGGCTCCTCTTTGGCAGGAAGGGTATGGGGGGCGGGCTGGGAAATGGGGGAAATTCTTACACTGGGGAGGGAATAACGTTGTCTGAACAAGGTGCTGGGATCCTTCCATTTCCAGGATGCAGTGGGGTGGCAGCAAATCTCTCTTTAATTTTTGTCTGAATCCCCCTGCTCTGGGTTGTGCCTAGGCCCCTGTGTGTTAGCTTTTCATGAACACTCAGGTGGTCACATGCATTACCCAGGCCATAGGCATTGACTCCATGGGTGCTCTGGGGCTCGAGCACCCACTGGAAAAAAAATAGAGGGTGATCAGCACCCACAGGGCTGGATTAATCTTTTGTGGGCCCTGGGGCCCAAACCATGGCCACGCCCCCTGCTGCGCCTGCACTCTGCCCTGACAGCCCACCCATGCTCTGCCCCCAGCTCCACCCCAGCTCCACCTCTTCCCCCCAGTTAACCAACACCATTCAAAGCAGTAAATATTTGCTGAGGACTGTAAGAGATGGAGCCAGAGAGTAAAAAAAGACAGTCCCCGAGAAAGGTGTGGAATACTTTTCAATAATGGAGACAGCTGCAGGTTTTGTAACCTGCTCACTGACATTCTAAGCGCAGAAAAAGTGGCTAGATTTGCTGGATCTATTATTCATAGAGAATGATTCCCTCAGCTTCATGCAGTAAATTGGCTAATGCCATCCCTGCACTTTGACCAGGGAATTTAACCCTAATGTCCACGGCTTTCAACAGTGGCTAATGAACCTTCATTTTTGAGTGACCAACTAGAAAAACCTTATATTGGCCTGATTTTCGGAGAATGGATGTTTAATCTTTGGGAAGGCATCAAGGTGTCATGAGTTGGGCACCCGACAACTGAGGATCCCAAATCACAAGTCCTGTTTGAAAATCGTGATTGATTTTGATTTTATCTGTGTGTGCACATGGTCATGTTGGGCTGGAGTTGCCAGCCAGTCTGGATTTTCTAGGATCGCTCAGGTGTCACTGCGTGATCCCACATCCTGGGCACGGTACTTGTGCATGGGAACTGGGTCCCCACATCCCTTCAAGGCCAGTGACACATTATTACACTGTGCAACATCATGCCACGATGGACCAGCAACATCATGGCACAAACAACACAATGACTTGACAATGAGTTCAGCTCATGGAGCTGTTGCTGGCATTGAGGGAAGTGTCCGTCAGGCAGTGAGCTTTGCTTCCCCTTATTCCGCAAGCCATGTGCACTGCAGAGCTAGCCCCAGGCACAACCTCAAAGCGTGCCTGCATTTTAATAGCAAAGCTGGGAGAGAGATTAATGACACGGCTTCCAGCTCAGGCCTTGAAGGAACTGTGTCTGACACATGGCCCCCACCTTGCATTTGCCTGCCTCCTGTTACTTTCCAATTTGATCTTGCCTGCTGTTAATTGATTTGAGAGCTCTGTCCCTTCGCTCTGCTTTGGTTGCTAACGAACCAAATCCAGCCCTGGCTGCTGGATACAGATGACTTGATGGGGTAAAATTGCATTAATATGAGTGTCAGCTTTGAAGGGGCAGTGGCAGAACTTCAGAAATGGGTGAGAGCTTTTTGAATGCACAGAGCGCTCAGGCCCAGGGAGAAGGCCGGGATCTGCAAACAACCCTCTTTGGGGATGGCAAGGTGGACTTCCAAGTTCACACTGTCTGTCCCGCTGGGAGAGCAGTGGGGCATTGGAATTGTCCTGAATTGCTACACTTGCTTCTTTATTTGATTTCTTGTGTCTATAGACACTCCGGTTTGACAGTTTGGGACATTTTGAAATTTCATTTTTAATTTAAGTTTATGCTTTTTTCATTTTTATATATTTTTAAATAATTTTTACATTAATTCATGACATGTCTGTAGTGGCAAACTGTCTCATTACCACACAACAGGAGACACTTTGATCTAGAAAAGAAGATAAGATATTTCTAACAGAACTAAGTAGCAGCTACTCTTAATGACTTTTTAAAAAATGAATAGAATATTCCAATGACTATATTATGTCACATTATGATACCTCAGGAATAGCCATGCGTATTTTGCACTACAATTGATCTGCCATGAAATAATTATAAAATAATGAAATGAAAAAGCTATCAAATAAAATCCTAAGTGAAATTTCAAATTCCAAAATGTAAATTTGAAATTTCCAAAATTATTTTTTTTAATTTAATATCAATCTAGCTATACAGAACGGCAGGAATGGTCATTGCAATCAACACATTTAACAAATGTTTTAATTTTTATGAAAATGGCATTTTCCATCGGAAAAAAAGGGTTGCTCTGTAGTTTCTGTCCAGCTGCAGGCATTGATTTCAGTGGAGACAGGCCCGGGCCTCAGCAGGCTGTGACGTCATGACAGAGTGGAAGAGAGACGTCCCGAGAGAGAAATGTGTGCCCAGGGCCTGATGGCTACTTGGGTGAGCTCAGCCGGTCTGACAGATTCCCCACATGCCTGTCTCACTTCAGCGTCTCCCTTTTGAGGCGCTGGCATCTAACCATCTTGGCTGGGGCCCTCTTGCCACTGGAGAATCCTGTCTGTGGATGGAGCCCGGGGGCCTGTTGTTCATTGCTAAGCCACAAGCCATGAGTGCAATCAGCAATTCAGATGATGGCTCTGTTTATTTCCTCTGGTCTCAGCTGCTGAGCTCAGACAGCTGATGGGAGCGCATCATTATCTTTTTAGCTGCCTGTGTGGCATGCCGCCAAAAGTAATTCCTATCATTATTATTAGAACCAGCGGTTGCTCAAGACCATCTGCTGCCCTGGGCGAAACTTTAGTGTGCTGCCCCCTCCTGCCCTGTTCACAGCAGCCCCCCAGCACCTCCTCCGCTACTGCCACCCTCACTCCCAAACACCCTCCTGCAGCCAGGTCAGAGGCTGTCGGGGCAGAACCCGGCCTAGGGCTGCAGAGGCTGCTTGGCCCCGGTGACAGGCCTGGTACAAAACCCAGGAAGGCTGAGCTGGGCCTGGCCAGGATGAAAGACCCCCCAGCCTCTGTCCTAGGCCCAGCAAGAGCCCAAGACCCACTCTCTAGGCAGCAATACCCCCAGCTAGAGCTGCCCCTTCCAATGGCCCTTTCCAGGTGGATTAGCTCCAGCTGACCAGTGACTGGCACCCTTGGACAGCAAAAGCTCCTTCTCCTTCTCCTCTGAGCAAAACCACAATGGGACCTAGGAACCCACAGGGCAGGGGGCAACTCCCAGCCCAGGGTCCTGGTTTATGGGTCGCATGGATCCCCCCGTCACACCCAAAGCCACCTGAGGCCAGTGGGCTCCTTCCCACTGGACAGAGTAGAGGACTCTACACCTCAGTTCATGCACTCCCAGCCTGGCCCTGCACCCAGTTCCCCCCAGTCCAGCCCTGCACCTCTCCCCCCGGCCCACCAGTCCCCACCCAGCCCCTTAGACTCCACATTCCAGCACATGCCAGCTGCACCCCCGGCCTGGCCCCCAGCACCTCTACCATCCCGGTCAATGCCCCACACCTTTCTGGATGAGTTCCTCTGTGGCAGCACCTCAGCGCCCGGACATGGTGGAGTCGAAGTGGCAGCTGTGCCTGGGGCAGGAGCTGGGGCTGCCCACAGGACTGGATTCTGTCATTGGGATGGGCCTGTCCCTGTGCTGGTGGCTGTGATGCTTTCTTGGGGCACCCAGAACCACAAGCCACTGTGTTACCCCTCTGCCTTAGCAAGGGAGAGCTTTGCTGGAGCTTAAACTGTCTGCCAGCTCCCTGCCACGCCAGCCTGATCACCTCACCAGCAAACTCCTCAAGTCTCTGCCAGCCTAAACCTTGCCTTGCAGGAGCCATTCAGTGAACTCCAGTTCCCGAGTTCCCCAGGGGCATCACTCTGTAGCGTCCATGCCTCTCACTGGGCATTGACAGACACCATTACGTCCACTGGCTCCACGGGGGACGCACCCCTTGCTTTAATAGCCCAGCCTGGAGAGGACTTTATAACAAAACACTCAGGACAGCCCTGGTCTCAGGCAATTTCTACAGTCATTTCCCAGCATCCTCAGCTCACATGGCTGTGGGCTTCACAGATTCCAAGAGCACTGGCCTGTCTGGCCCTTAAGGGACGGGTCCCCACAGTGTCTTCATCTCTTCTCGTAGTTCAGAAAACCTCGGAACTGGTTTCTTTTTAAAGTAACCCCAGATGAAGTTCCTCTCCCGTGCTGCTTGTTCCCCAAGCAGCCGATGCCAGCCTGGCTTCCTCAGCCTTCCCTCCATTGGCTTTTCCTGGCCACTCTGATGCTAGTGCAGCTTTTGTGGGCTCTGGCTTTAGGGAACTCAGCACTGGTTCATCACGTCTGCCCCCACAGTATATATCAGAAACATGTTCCAGTGCACACACACACACCTCATTATCCAGCCTCCGGACATACACCACGCAATGATAATATGGTCCCCCCGGCACTCATCTGACACTGCCCCGGCACATCTTACAGATAAATATGATGACAGCAGCATGTCGGGTGTAGTGAGTTAGTCAGGCCTGATATGAGTTACTGTACAGTGGGCCAGTTCACACAGGGTCCTAGTGGCCAGCCGTGGCAGCGCCAGGAGCAATCCCAAGCTGCTCAGTGCCTGAGCCATGGCCATGAACTTACCCCCACTGGGGACCCGGAGCACGGGGAAGAGGGTGGGAGTGCTTCTCCAGAAACCCAGCTGAGGGCTGCTTCCTGCACCTCAGAGCCCTGCCTGGCAGCTGCCCCCTCCCCCAAGCACCGCTGCCAGCCTCCTGCCCCCCATCCCACCACCCATGGAGGAACCAACATTCCCAGCAATCTGCCCAATCGGAGAACACTTCAGTCTCTTTGGTCACTTGATTACAGACCTAAAAGTGGCAATTCTTCAACAAAAAAAGTCAAAAACAGACTCCAACGAGAGACTGCTGAATTGGAAATAATTTGCAAACTGGATACAATTAACTTAGGCTTGAATAGAGACTGGGAGTGGATGGGTCATTACACAAAGTAAAACTATTTCCCCATGTTTATTCCCCCACCCCACCCCTGCTGTTCCTCAGACCTTCTTGTCAACTGCTGGAAATGGCCCACCTTGATTATCATTACAAAAGGTTTCTCCCCACCCCCCGCTCTCCTGCTGGTAATAGCTCACCTTACCTGATCACTCTGGTTACAGTGTGTATGGTAACACCCATTGTTTCATGTTCTCTGTGTATATAAATCTCCCCACTGTATTTTCCACTGAATGCATCCGATGAAGTGAGCTGTAGCTCACAAAAGCTTATGCTCAAATAAATTTGTTAGTCTCTAAGGTGCCACAAGTCCTCCTGTTTTTTTTTCTCAGAAATCTGCCACCGCAGTTAGCCATCTTGTCTGCCCACAGCTAGAGTGGCCTCAACAGCTCAGGCCCGGTCCTGCTTCCCTTGGAATCAATGGGAGCTACTGGCTGCACCGGAAGCAGTGTCAGGGCTCATGTGTCACCTTCCCCAACATGGCCAGAGCACGGCGAGAATATGAGCCCTCTGGCCTGTGCTTAGCAGTGATACCCAGCGGTGGGACCAGAGAAACTTTTCCAGCAGAGAGTACGGAAGAAAAATTTACCCTATATTTGAAAGGAGGTGAAGAGAAAGAAGAGAGACTGTCATACCGTGGGGCGAACTGCCACTGCAGCAGAGATGGACAGTTACAAATGGTCACATGGGATGCAACCCCAAGCCGGGCTGGGAAGGCCGGTCCTGGCGATATGTTTGAGATGCTGTATCTGCCTCCAGCAGAGACCCCAGGGGCCTGCCCTTTGTTTCATATTTTGGCAACACTTGTACAGCTTGTCAAGCATCCTCAGATGGATGGATGCTTGTAAACAGGATGGAAGCACAACAGGTGGGAGAGAATGCAACATGCAGCAGGTGGGGAACAGCAACGTGGCAGGTGGGGGACAACGGCCCGGAATGTGATGGGTGGGGGACAGCTGTGCTGTGCCGTGGCCTGAAGGAAGTAGCACAACTTTGCGACTATCCGTGCAGAGCGGGCGTTGGTTGAGCAGGTTGGCATCTACATAACGAATCCTTTCTCTCTCTCACATCCAGTGCTTTTTTTCAGTTTGCAAATTGATCCCAAGTTCCCCAGGTTTGTTCATTTTTTATCATTTATTTATGTGAACAAACTACAGCCAATGGATTATGTGCAACCTGAATGCGGGAACAATTTGCCTGTTGTTATTTGCTGTGTGTGATTGGACACCTAAGTGACATGGGATTGTTTGGATGGCCTAACCTTTATAAACAGGAGCAAATCATTTTGGGGGATAGTGTGGGAGGAAGAGAGAGAGAGCGAGAGAGCAAATGTATATGTGCACACATAGCGAGCGGACGGAAACCTGACTTGAAGTTCACTTTTTGCAGAGAACTAGAGAATGATGTCCTCTCCAGAAGTTCCTGACTTTATTCCATTCCTCCTGCACCAGCCCCTGGTCTCCTCTGTGTATGGGAGGAGGGAGAACTCAAGGAGTTCAACTCAACTCCATCTCTCCCTTTCTCAATCATTTTAAGCCTTTTCCTACCTAAAAATAAGTACAAGCACCAGTAAGCATCAATTTAAAAAAAAAAGTCACTCTTTCAAAACTCAGGTTTCAGAGTAGCAGCCGTGTTAGTCTGTATTCGCAAAAAGAAAAGGAGTACTTGTGGCACCTTAGAGACTTTTTTCCACCAAATGCATCCGATGAAGTGAGTTGTAGCTCACGAAAGCTTATGCTCTAATAAATTTGTTAGTCTCTAAGGTGCCACAAGTACTCCTTTTCTTCTTTCAAAACTGTTTACATTGGGCCTGAACAGTTTGCCCATATTCAGGTTCTTTCCATTAGAGGAAAAATTGCTGATGGAGTCAGATATTTCTTTGATGCAACCCCGTTTATTTACACAGAATGTACAAGTCCTGTTTCCCTGAACACAGCCGGAGACAGTTTCCTTGCTCAATATTGCAAGCCTCTTTTTCCAGCCAGCACTCTGCCCAAAAACTTTCTCTCAGGCAATTGATGCTGGAACAATTTGTATCGTGGGGGTGCTGAGAGCCATTGAACCAAACAGTAAATCCTGTATAGGATGGAAACCACTCAAGCCGGGGGTGCAGCAGCACCCTTAGTTCGAGCACCTATGGTCTCGGTATCCTTGGGCTATCCTTGGCTTCCTGCTGCCTTCTTTGTCTGTGTCTGTGGTATTTCTGGCTGTCTGCTCTCTCTCTCTCTCACACATACAAACACAAGCATACACACACCCCTGCCAAAACCATATCCAGTGAAACCCTCTCACACACATACCTCACTTCTGACTGACTTTGCCTATGGCCTGAGTTTTGGGATTTGGCTCCTTTTGCTTCAGCTTTTTTACTCCAAAAGGAGATTAACTGCTTCTTATTTTTATCTTGAATGAAAGGTGGCTGTTATGCTCAACAGCTTCAGTGAGCATTCACCTATCCCCCAGCAAAAATCACCTTCTGAAACCTTGTGAGCCCACCCTTCTGCCCGCGGCTCAACTCTGCTCCTGTTTTTGTTTTGTGATAAACACAGAAGATGCAGAAATAAAAACTCAGTGGCAAAAATATCTCCATTCTCCAGGATGTGGGGCTTAGCTTTTCTCATCTCTTTGGGGAGTTTTTCTCTGTTGTTCTTGGAGTTGCTCTGTACAGTCTCTAACCCGGGGTTCCCCACAGCCTGGCTCACAATCCAAAGTTTCTCCATCAAAGTGACCACTCAGACCATCCTCTTCTGCATCACAGGGTTTGCCAATGACTTCTGTATATCTCGTGCTGCGGCCTTGTCAGTTCTCTGGAATGGGAGCTCGTTCTTCTCACCTTCTGCAATGGTACATGTTGTCACCTGTCGGCTGGTCTTGGGTAAAGTCAGAGTAGGACCTCGGTCTTTAGGAGGAGAATAGCTTGTATCCAGCCACTGAGCTTTGTACCTGCAGCAAGCTCGAGGCTTGATCCAGTTTGTGTAACTGGAATCCAGGTTCTTGTGTGTATGTGCTGAACTGCTAAATCTGCAGGGATTGGTCTGTGATTATGTCCTTCCCGGAGCTGCTCCTCAGTACGGTAAGGGAGCAGGGGAGGAGGTCCTGCATTCTGACCCGTACCACGTTCAGGTATCTGCAGCTCGGTATCCTCTCTGCCATGGACCTCTCTTTCTCTGGCTCTTTCTCAGCCCTGCCATGATCCATCACTGACAGCTCTGTTGTCACATAAAAAGAGCTATGCTGCTTTTCTCTGTCTGATCCTTTCCCCATTCTTAGCGCAAGGCAGGACTGGCAGCTCCGTAATCATTTCTGCTGTGACCTTTTCACCAAGGGAGATGAGCTCCTTGTCCGCTTCTTCCGTGTCTCTTTTACTACCATCTACTGATGTCTCCTCCCCTGGAGTCTTCATGAGACTGTCACAGATTCTGCTGTAACCTGCGTTGTGCACACAATGTTTCCTTTTGCTCTGCCAGTGCCTCATGCAGCTGACACACTGAGCTATCTTCGCCCCAAGCACGGCCTTTCGCTCAGCTTTTGCGGAGTCTTTTTCGCTATTCTCTGAGAGTGGATCAGGTTTTCCTGTGAAAAATGCAGTGACCATTATCCGTGCTTCTTCGTACTCATGCTTCTGATTCAGAGCAAGGCCTGAGAGCCTCACAATGTCACCTGCCTTGTCTTCCATGAGGAGGAGGAAACATACTAGCCATTTCTCACTGTTCTCTACAAGTCCGGAAACTGCTCCAAATGGTTTCAGAGTAGCAGCCGTGTTAGTCTGTATTCGCAAAAAAGAAAAGGAGTACCTGTGGCACCTTAGAGACTAACAAATTTATTTGAGCATAAGTTTTCGTGAGCTACAGCTCACTTCATCGGGTACACTGCTCCATCAGCAACTAAAGAATAAGGGGGTTGTCATGGGAAAAGCCAGCTCCACACTCCTTGTGCCTTCCCAGAAGGTGTCACTATTTATTTGTGCTGTGTTTGTCCCTTTAAGGCTGTTTGCGCTTTTCCTTTCCAACCTCTGTCTGCTCTGGGCCTCCCCAGTGCTGGGGGTAGGAACTCTAACTCCTCCTCTCCCGGCAGCTTCACCCACTCTTTTCTTTTCTTTCTGGAGGGAGAGTCTGTTCCCCTGACACCATGCAGAAATGATACCGTGTACCCATGTATTCATGACGATTATATGATTGTGGTACGTTTTGTTCAGAGTATGCCTTGGGAGGCATCACTTGAGAAGTCAGGATCTGCTGAGCATTACTCTCCTGTTGAATTGTATGTGTTACCCTTGTATGAGAAGTTATGAAGTTTGGCTGTCTGTTACTGAAATATGTTGTGAGTCTGGGAGACGCCCACAGCTGAGCCTTTCAGTGGCAACAAAGCAGCAACTAACTCCCCCAAGACAGATTGACATCAGGACTAGCCAGCCATGTGTTAATGGACCATTAAGAAGAACCTCCTCTCCCAGTGGGCCCCTCCCAAAGACTCCTGAGAGAGCATGTACAAGGTGGGGGCTGGCTAACCCCCAGGCCACAGAAAAGATCTTTCCAGTGCCTGGAAGAGAGTATAAAATGAAGGGCAATGACATCACCACTTTGCCTCTCTCCTCCCCCATCTCAATGCCTGGAAACAAGGCCGTTTAGAAAACAAGGAGAGGCCGCCTTGAACTGGAAAGATGGGAAGGTCCTAGCTAGAATGCTTTCTAGCTACTCTCAATTCTGTCTGCAATGTCTAGTAGAGTGAGAAAAATTGTTTGATTCAAATCTTGCTTAGCTTGATAAAGTTGAGGATTTAGAGGGCATTTACGTTTTGTTTTTTGTGTAACCAACTCTGATCTTCTATGCCAATACCATGTCATCACTTCAGATCGATCTTTCTGTAATTAATACATTCATTTTAATGTTTAATCTTAACCAGTGAGTTCATCCTAAGTGTTTGGGGGATGTGCTCAGCTTACAAGGCCACTTGATGAAGTGGCAAACTAATTAATGAGCTTGTATTGTTCAAGAGGGTCTTGAGCAGTGTAAGCCAGTACATTTCTACGGTGCAAGGCTTGGTCTGGGGGGAATTTGCTGGTGTCTCCCTGTGTACAGTTCATGAGAGGTATGTAAGTTTGGGTGAGCCGTCACATGCTAATGGCTGTGTGAGAGCAAAGGGGCTGCTTGTCACTAGCAGAGCAGTCTGAGGGGTACCCTGATCCAGAGAGAAAAAGGGGGAACAGCAGTCCCAGGTTGTCATCAAGGGGGGTGTCATTGGACCCTGAACTCCCCCTCTCACAGCAGCTTCTCTCCCCCTTTTCTTTTCTTTCCAGAGGTGGAGTCTGTCCCCCTGACACCCCACAGAGTGCGCAGAGACATCAGACACCCAGTGCTTTTGCAGGGGGCTAGGCTGACCCCTTTCCAGCAGCCATTCACTTTTTAAAGTGCCTCCTGCAGATGCCCTGGGAGGAGCTGCCCCAAGTTTCTCACATGGGAAGTTTTCCAATCAGAACACTCAATTTAATCAAAACCAATTTCTTTTGCCGGAAAATGTCAATTGTTGCAAAACCTGCTCATTTTCCTGGGGGAAATGCCAAAATTAACCTTTGGCCCCAAGAGGAATCCAGCTGCCCCTGGAGACTGCAGGAGGGGAAGGGAGGCTATTGGGGCTCCCCCTGAAGGCTCCAGAGATGGGGGCTAGTTGTGGGTGACTTGAGGGTCAAGGAAATGGGGGCCCAGGAAGCAGTCACAAGGGGGGAGAAGAGTCCAGGGGCTTCATAATGTGAGGCATGGTCCCCAAGCAGGAGGCAGGACCAGCTTCTGCCCCACCCTCTGGACAGAGGGCAGGGGCAGAAGGAGGCAGAGGTGGGTGGGAAAGCTGGAAAAATCAACAGGAAACAGATACTCCACCAAGCTCTGCAGCTCCCACATGGGTCCCAGCAGTGCCCCATCCTCCTGGACCTGCTGTTACCTGGAAGGGCTTGGGCCTGTGACTGGATTCAGGCATTCTAGGCTGGGCAGCCAGTGCTCACTGTGCCTTGCCTGGATGTTGCTGTAACCTACCTTGCTACTATGGCTAGGGTTGGAGATGGGCCTTGTGCTGTGCTTGGTCTTGGGCTGTGTGTTTTGGGGAAGGGAGCCGTGTGGAGGCAGTGAGCATTGTGCAGCTAGTACATCAATGGTTCCTATCAGTGCCTGGCTGTCCTGTTTCACTGCTTTGTAGGTCTCTTTAGGGCCTTCTGGAAGACTGCAGTGAGCAGGTATTTCCAGGGTGACCTATCT
This sequence comes from Dermochelys coriacea, assembly GCF_009764565.3. Lineage (NCBI taxonomy): Eukaryota > Metazoa > Chordata > Testudines > Dermochelyidae > Dermochelys > Dermochelys coriacea. Next base: position 4,259,289 of record NC_050082.1, on the reverse strand, counting down.
TGGTCAGTGTCCTCCAATCCATCCATAGAATCATAGAATGTCAGGGTTGGAAGAGACCTCAGGAGGTCATCTAGTCCAACTCCCTGCTCAAAGCAGGACTAAGCAAGTCTGCCCTAGTACTAAGGCCCAAGCCTGAGGCACAGCTCAGGCCCAGCATACTGGCCAATAGGTTATGGGACACTGCAATGTGCTGGAGAAGCCCTGCATTTTTTCCCATCCCTGGATGCTGCAGAAGGATTTGGTCTTATGGTGGAGCCCTTCTGCAGCTGCAGTGTTGGAAGAGAATACGACCATCTTTGCATTCCCACTGTTCTTCCCGTTGTCTGGGCTACATCTGCATGGAATAGCTGATGGGGACTGATGGGCCTCACCTGGGGTGAGATGTCCCAATTCACTTGACGAACAATACTGACTTTGTTGACAACTGACCCTGCCTTTATTAGCTAGCAGTTACCTTGTGCTGACTCGAGACTTGATGGTGAAGGCCTGGGTGGTGTCCTCGGGACTGACCATCTGCTCTTCCCAGAGGGTGCCTACCAGGGTGGCATTTCCATTCCCTGAAGTGGCTGGAATCTGGGAGCCTGAGAAGTATTTGGCCTCCCTGTGCTGCAGTTTCACCATTGCCTTCCCAGACCCGAGGCTGCAGCAGTGTAGCCCAGCTCGGTGGGTCAGTGTGTTGGCTAGGGGGTCCCTGAAAGCTGTGGCTGGAGTGTGCCAAGGAGTGCACCAGAGGGATGGAGCAGGGTGCTTGGGAGGAGATCCTGTGTGTGAGTGGGTGGAGGCGTTAATCCCTTGGAGTCCCTATACGTGACATTGCTTCCATTCTGTTGAAGCTGATGATGTCCCCTGGGGGTTCATTGTGTGATGGCTGTGGGCTCTGTAGGTATCTGCTCCTGCTTTCTTTAGGGAGAAGGATCTCTCAGCCAGGAGCTCCCCATTCAAAGCTGCACTGCAGCTCCTGGTGCTAATCCACCTAGGGTCACTAGTGGCCTTTTGTTCCAATGAGGTAAGACCTCTGGATGCTGTTTGGAAAAAGCCAGCTGTCCTGCTAATGGAGTTTGTCATTGTCTTTCTATTTCCCTGAACCATTACTGCAGCAGACACTATCGGGGTGGGGGTGGGGTGGGGGGAGACAGAGACCTGGGAGGACACGGGGGTAAGGCCGTCACTTGTGAGGTGTGTAGGATCCCAGAAGCTGATTGCAATCAGCACGGACGTGGCAGCGTGGTAGAAACGTACACGGGGCATGCCCAGCCCTGGCATGAGCGGGCACAGTTCCCACTGAAATAAGCAAGTGGCAGCCCTGGCTTATCCAGAGCTGAATTTTGCCCTTGGAATCTGGAAGGCAAAGTGCTAGGGGAAAATAGCAGGGTAAAGCTATAGCAGATGAGTGAAACTGAATCCCAGGGGCCTGTCTCTGGGTGTCCTTGTGGAAAGCTGCTGTCCTTCCCTTGTGACCACAAGGAGGTGAGATCCTAGTGGCTTTTACCTTGTTTGGTTTATTGCAATGCTCTGGCTGCAGATTCACTTCCACTGCTTGAGATTTCTTATTGTTGCACCAGGCTTGAAATGGGAGCTGCAGATGACTGGATCAATGGACTAAAAAGTCGTTTAGTTTCACTCTAGCTGCTTTTGCCCCCCTCCAATGAAATGCTATTGTGTAACTCCCTACAGCGATTCTCCTCCCTGAGTCCCTTGCCACAGTCCCCCGAAGGCACTAGCAGGCCCAGGAATCAAGCAGGTACACACAGATGTGCAGGGATACATTTTTAACATGTACAGACCTTTAAGAAAAGTGCAAACCAGTCACATTCTGTGATATTAACTTCAGACTCTCCCCAGTGCTGCTGCCTGGGGCCTGCACTGAATTCTGTTTCACGTGCAATGATCCTTATGCCCTGTCGACTGAGGGCCCAATCCTGCAAGCAAGGAACTCCCAATTCATAGATTCATAGATACTAAGGTCAGAAGGGACCATTCTGATCATCTAGTCTGACCTCCTGCACAGTGCAGGCCACAGAATCTCACCCACCCACTCCTATGAAAAACATCACCCATGTCTGAGCTATTGAAGTCCTTAAATCATGGTTTAAAGACTTCAAGAAGCAGAGAAGCCTCCCTCAAGTCAACCATGCCCCATGCTACAGAGGAAGGCGAAAAACCTCCAGGGCCTCTCCAATCTGCCCTGGAGGAAAATTGCTTCCCGACCCCAAACACGGCGATCAGCCAAACCCCGAACACACGGACAAGATTCACCAGCCAGACACCACAGAAAATTCTTTCCTGGGTAACTCAGATCCCATCCATCTAATATCCTATCTCAGGGGATTTGGCCTATTTACCCTGAATATTTAAAGATCAATTACTTACCAAAATCCCATTATCCCATCATACCATCTCCTCCATAAACTTATCAAGTAGAATCTTAAAACCAGATAGATCTTTTGCCCCCACTGCTTCCCTTGGAAGGCTATTCCAAAACTTCACTCCTCTGATGGTTAAAAACCTTCATCTGATTTCAAGTCTAAGCTTCCTGGTGGCCAGTTTATACCCATTTGTTCTTGTGTCCACATTGGTGCTGAGCTTAAATAATTCCTCTCCCTCTCCTGTATTCATCCCTCTGATATATTTATAGAGAGCAATCATCTCTCCCCTCAACCTTTGTTTAGTTAGGCTAAACAAGTCAAGCTCCTTAAGTCTCCTTTCATAAGACAAGTTTTCCATTCCTCGGATCATCCTAGTAGCCCTTCTCTGTACCTGCTCCAGCTTGAATTCATCCTTTTTAAACATGGGAGACCAGAACTGCACACAGTATTCTAGGTGAGGTCTCACCAGTGCCTTGTATAACGGTACTAAAACCTCCTTATCCCTACTGGAAATGCCTCTCCTGATGCATCCCAAAACCGCATTAGCTTTTTTCACAGCCATATCACATTGGCAGCTCATAGTCATCCTATGATCAACCAATACTCCAAGGTCCTTCTCCTCTTCCGTTACTTCTAATTGATGCGTCCCCAATTTATAACTAAAATTCTTGTTATTAATCCCTAAATGCATAACCTTACACTTCTCACTATTAAATTTCATCCTATTACTATTACTCCAGTTGACAAGGTCATCCAGATCCTCCTGTATAATATCCCGATCCTTCTCCGAATTGGCAATACCTCCCAGCTTTGTATCATCTGCAAACTTTATTAGCACACTCCCACTTTTTGTGCCAAGGTCAGTAATAAAAAGGTTAAATAAGATTGGTCCCAAAACCGATCCCTGAGGAACTCCACTGGTAACCTCCCTCCAGCCTGACAGTTCGCCTTTCAGTAGGACCCGTTGCAGTCTCCCCTTTAACCAATTCCTTATCCACCTTTTGATGTTCATATTGATCCCCATCTTCTCCAATTTAACTAATAATTCCCCATGTGGCACGGTATCAAATGCCTTACTGAAATCTAGGTAAATTAGATCCACTGCATTTCCTTTATCTAAAAAATCTGTTACCTTTTCAAAAAAGGAGATTAGGTTGGTTTGGCCCGATCTACCTTTTGTTAAACCATGTTGTATTTTGTCCCATTTACCATTGACTTCAATGTCCTTAACTAATTTCTCCTTCAAAATTTTTTCCAGGACCTTGCATACTACAGATGTCAAACTAACTGGCCTGTAGTTACCCGGATCACTTTTTTTTCCTTTCTTAAAAATAGGAACTATATTAGCAATTCTCCAATCATTCGGTACTACTCCTGAGTTTACAGATTCATTAAAAAGTCTCGCTAATGGGCTTGCAATTTCAGGTGCCAATTCCTTTAATATTCTTGGATGAAGATTATCTGGGCCCCCCGATTTAGTCCCATTAAGCTGTTTCAGTTTTGCTTCTACCTCCGATATGGTAATATCTACCTCTATATCCTCATTCCCATTTGTCATGCTACCATTATCCCTAAGATCCTCTAGCCTTATTAAAGACTGAGGCAAAGTATTTGTTTAGATATTGTGCCATGCCTAGATTATCTTTAACCTCCACTCCATCCTCAGTGTTAAGCGGCCCCACCTCTTCTTTCTTAGTTTTCTTCTTATTTATATGGCTATAGAACCTTTTACTATTGGTTTTAATTCCCTTTGCAAGGTCCAACTCTACTTGACTTTTAGCCCGTCTCACTTTATCCCTACATGTTCTGACCTCAATTAGGTAGCTTTCCTTGCCGATCCCTCCCATCTTCCACTCCCTGTATGCTTTCTGCTTCTTCTTAATCACCTCTCTAAGATGCTTGCTCATCCAGCTTGGTCTACAACTCCTTCCTATGAATTTTTTCCCCTTTCTTGGGATACAGGCTTCCGATAGCTTCTGCAGCTTTGATTTAAAGTAATCCCAGGCCTCCTCTACCTTTAGATCCATAAATTCTTCAGTCCAATCCACTTCCCTAACTAATTTCCTTAATTTTTGAAAGTCAGCCCTTTTGAAATCAAAAACCTTAGTTGCAGATTTATTTTTGTTAATCCTTCCATTTAGTTTGAACTGAATTAGCTCATGATCACTTGAGCCAAGATTGTCCCCTACAACCATTTCTTCTATGAGGTCCTCGCTACTCACCAAAATTAAATCTAAAATGGCATCCCCTCTAGTCGGTTCAGCAACTACTTGATGAAGAAATCCATCAGCTATCGCATCTAGGAAAATCTGAGCCCTATTATTACTAGCACTGGTCCTCCAGTCTATATCTGGGAAGTTAAAGTCTCCCATGATCACACAGTTTCCATTAGTATTTACTTTATTAAAGACATTAAAAAAGGGCTCTATCCATATCCAAATTAGATCCCGGAGGTCTATAGCACACCCCAAGCACTATCGTAGGAGAGGCTTTACTAGTTTTCTTCCCCAATGTAATTTTTGCCCACACGGACTCTGTCTTATCCATTGCATCGCTTCTTATTTCTTTACATTCTACCTCATCATTGATATACAATGCTACTCCACCACCTTTACCTTTATTTCTGTCTTTCCTAAACAGCACATACCCTTCAATACCTGTAGTCCAGTCATGACTACTATTCCACCATGTTTCTGTTATCCCTATAATATCTGGTTTCACTTCCTGCACCAGTAGCTCTAGTTCCTCCATTTTGTTACCTAGGCTCCTCGCATTGGTGTATAAACATCTTAATTTTTGCTGTTTGGCCTCACTCACATTTTGTACCCTATTAGGCAGTCATTCTACAGCCAGTATAACCTATTAGACTAGTATCCACACCGCCCTCGCTCCTTATATACATTCTCCTACCCACAGCTGTATCCTTTCTTACTTTGTCTTCTTTCCTCTCAATGCTAAAATCTGGCATGGAGATTTCCTGGACATCTCCCCCTAATTCCTAGTTTAAAGCTCTCTTTATCAGTTGTGCCAGCCTTGATCCTAGAAGTCGATTTCCTTCCCTACTCAGATGAAGTCCATCCCAAGAGAACTGTCCTCTGTCCGTGAATGCCTCCCAGTGGCCATACATCCCAAAGCCCTCCTTATAGCACCACTGCCTAAGCCATCTGTTGACAGTCATAATCTTGTCACACCTTTGTTGCCCTTCTCTAGGAAGAGGAAGGATCCTGCTAAAGATCACCTGAGCCTCAATTTCCTTAAGCATCTTCCCCAGCCTAGCATAGTCTCCCTTAATACTTTCCAGCGAGAATCTAGCCGTATCATTTGTTCCCACATGAAGGATAATTAGGGGATTCTTTCCCGCTCCCTTTAGGATCCTTTTCAACCTCAGGTCTACATCCCGTATCTTAGCACCCGGAAGACAGCACACCCTTCTATTCTCTGGATCAGCTCTAGTTACAGGCCTGTCTATTCTTCTCAATAAAGAGTCCCCGATCACATAGACCTGCCTTTTCCTGGTGACAGTGCTATTCTCCAGTCTCTCCCCTGTTCCCTCTGGCTGAAAGTTCTTTCCATTCCTATTTTCCCTTATAATCTTCTTCAACCCATCCTGTATCCTCCTGGGGCTCATATTTGGTGTAGTCTCCCTTGACTCTTCCACTTTTCCTATAGGACTAGCCTCTCTTCTCTTCTTCCTTACCCTTCCACCTTCAACAAGTACCTGCTGAGCCCCTTCTTCATTTTCCAACTCTGCAAACCTGTTCCTAAGCTCTATTTCTCCTTCACTAGCCCATCTTTTCCTCTGCCTGGTTCTTTGAGTCACATGTTTCCACTGACCACTTTCCTCACCCAGTCTCCCCTCAAAATTCCCCAGCCCTGCTTCCATCCGTGAGTCCGAGCTTTTCTCTTCAGATACCTCATATCTTTGCTCCATCATCTGCTCAAACCCTTTCCTAAACTCAACCAGACTTTCCACCTGCATCTCCAAACCTCAGATCTTTTCCTCCATCAGCTCTATCAGACAACATTTCATGCAGAGAAAACTCTTACCGGTTTCCCCCTCCAGGATCATGTACATACCACAGCTTCCACATCCAGTCATCCTCAATGTGTCTTGCACTACAGGAGTCACTCCCACAGCTGCCTCCATATCTCTCATCACCTTCCCACCTAAGTCCTGTTAATCTGGGAAACACAAGGCACACCAAAAAGACCACCCCCCCAGCAAAAGGAAACCCCAAACAAGCACCACAATCCAAACTCCCCTGTTTAGAGCTCTGTTTGCTAGCTCCTGTGCCACTGCCTGACTGGCTGGCTACCTTTATAGGACCCCTAGTCAGAAGCCCCACCCCCTAATCAGGCTCAGCTGCTCTCCCAGCACAAAGCCCCTACACACACACAAATACTAAAAATACAAAACCAAGTACAACTACCTTCTCCTCCAACAGAACTCCCACTCAAACTCCCCTGTTTAGAGTTCTGTTTGCTAGCTTCCAGTCAGCTCCATGCACAGAACACTAGAAGGCTTGGGCCCTGTATGAAAAGATGGGGGAATCTGGTGGAGATTTGGGCTTTACACCCCAGTTAAAATGTTGACAAAGGTGAAGAGGTTTCATGAAACCTTTTTCAGAATAATCTGGAAAAGAAACAAGTGAGCAAGAGAAAGTTCAACAGAGAAATGCGCACACATAAGGCCAGATCCCAACCTGGTGTAGATTTCAACTGAGCGGTGCTGCTCTACACCAGCAGAGACTCTGGGCCTTATACTTCAAATATATAGGCCAAAATCTTGATGATTTTGGTGCATGGGAGGTTCCTAGTTCTGCTCTAAATCAAGAACCTCTGATTATCAGGTGAGTTCTAACCTTGCCTCTTCCAGTGTGGCCCCAGTTCTTAGGCTGCTGCTGGAACATCTGAAGAGTTTGTGAGCACAAACTTAGAGAAGATCAACATGTTCAATCCCATAAGCACTTTGCTGAATCTTCTCTAAGTCTCTGCCTCTTTCCAGAGGCCCCAGTCTGACAGTCACCTCATGTTTAGTAGCACCCTGCATGTGAGCCATCTCACTGAGAACAATAGGACAGTATGCCAGGCAGAACTGGCCGTCGGAGGAGCAGACCTCTCCAGCAGCACTGAGCGGTTGCACAGACTGCAGAGACGTTCCCTGCTGTAGCTTTGAGCCGTGATGTTTTTTAGAGGCCACAAGCTCAGCGAGAGAGCATGCTCCAAGAGGGAGTGCAGTGCCTCTCTTTAGCCGGCTTAGGGGACCCTGTTGCACTTTGCAACTAATGGGCCACAACAGACACTAGAGAACAGTGCGTCCTGCACCCTTCCGGGCTCTAGTGCTGGGGAAGGAAGGTGCCTTTTCCTCCTCCTTCTCCCCTGCATCTTTGTCACATGTCGGCTCCGTTAGCAGACAGCAGCAAAGACCAAGGCAACACAATCCCGCCTGGTGTCTCCACAGCCTGACAGAGTGGGCTCCTGCTTCCCATAGAGCTAGCTAAGGGGGTTTCACCTTATTCCCCCGCCACCACTACCAATAATCACTCGTAGCTTGTCAGACTCTGTCCCTCTCTGAAAGGCCTCGGACCCAGACCTCCCAGAATGTTCCTGCTCAAGAGGGCTCATTCCCTCCAGACAATTCCAGCCTCCAGTTCCCCCAGAAGTTTCTGCTTGAGGGGTTCATTTCCTTCAGATGGCCAGGCCCCTCCAGGTGATGCCAGCAGTGGCTGGGAGTCCAGCCAAGAGGGACAGTGAGCAGCTCAGTAAATGTTATTTTTCCATCCCTTCCCAGAGCTGTTGATTCAAGAAGCTATTTGTGTTGCAGCCCATTGATCCAAAAGGGAAGTAAGCTCTCTTTTGGAGTGTAGATTGAAGTTCTACCACTAGGCAACAGAATCTCGTGAAATGGGCTTGGTTGATTGTGAGCGGAAGATACTAGCCAGAGACCTCAGCTCGAGTCACTGGAAGGAAAAGGGCTGGAGCCAGGATCTTTCGATCTAGGGGCCGCAACATATGATGCTGCCAAGAAATATTCCTCTGGGCAGTGCCAGGGTCCCTGCTGTTCTGTGCTGAACTGCCTCAAAGCCTCTCATTGGGGATCCCACCTTACTTCTGTGACCTTACCAGCATCGCACTGCAAGACAGCCTGGGGCACACAGGTATCTCATTGTGCATTTCAGCTGGCCCAGCCAGGTCAGCATACCCCAACTCACTAATGTCATACCCTGTGTCAAAAAGGTGTCATGTAAGAGATTAGTAGAACACTAATAACATACTGACAAATTCAAAATTACAAACCTATTGGGAATTGTGTTTTCAAAATGCATCTGTCAGGCAGGGCTGAAGTGACCCCACCCTAGCCAAAGGAATCTGGTTCCTCCACCCAGACGGTATTCCCAAGGTACATTAAGAGACTACTGGAATGTGACTAGAAGACAAACAGGACTATCAAGCCAACAAGGGGAGGAGATAACCACTCCACCTCATCACAGGAAGAGGAGATTGCAGGAAACAGCTTAAGTTGCACTTTAGAAAAAACACCAGTGAGGGGAGAAACCAGCATGAAACTTCCTTCCCCAGGAGACTCCATATCTCCTTCCTCATAGCTGGTGTGAACTTTACTCTTTATGGTCCAGTGAACCATTTCAAAGGTTCACTGGACCATAAAGAGAGGGGCTGAGAACCCCAAGTGATCCTTCACCTAAGAAGACAAAGGATCCAAGCACTTTGTGGATGATTGTGGAAGATTGTGACCAGAGGGGAGGTCAGCCATCTTCTGGAAGGTCAAGTGATAAGAATCACGCCTTGAACCAAGACTGTTATTTTGTTAAGTCTTAGCCTCTAGAAAGTGTTTTTCACTTTTATTTGCTTGTGACTGTTTCTAGCTCTAGTCTTCATACTTGGACTCACTTAGAAACCCATCGCCTTTTGTTAGTAAAGTTGTTTTACGTTTCCCCTGAACCAAGACAGTGCTGTGTATGCAGAGTGATTCTTAATTCTAGTTACTGTGATAAGCTGTGCAATTTGTCTCTTTACAGGAGCAAACAAACTTTATGATGCCTCTTAATGGTCCAGGGGAGGGCTGGGCAGTGCAGAGCACATGGTTTGGGGAAAGTTTGAGACGGGGAAGGGCATTGGGGGTCATCTTGGCAGGTGCAGCCAGGGCTGGTGGAGGTCAGAGTATGGCTGTGATGTAACAAGCAGACTGCTGGAGACAGAACAGCTGGTCCAGGGTGGCTTATCACATAGACACTCCATGCAGGCTCATTGGTTGGAGCATCCAGTCAAGGGAGCTACAGCAGCAGAGCATTTTAGGGCACCCAGGGTTACTGGGCAGGTGATGACACAACCCCCTCACCCCAGAATGTGATGCCTTCCTAGCTTTCTCATTGGGAGGGCCCCCGAAAGGTTTGATAGACTGTATGCACAAGCCCCAGCAATGACACAGACACGAAGCTCCTATTCCCTGCTGAGGGCCTGTATGCAATGCAAAGGAAGAAAATGCACCATGTCAGAATATGGATTCATGGCTATAACTGAAGGGTTCCCCAAGGCTCCAACAATTACCCATCAGAGTATCAATATAGCTCCGTTTGGGGCATTCTGGTCACTAGAGGAAGTAGAGTTCCTGGATTTTCCCTCCTTGGCCTCTCTTTAACCCTCCCTTGTGACCAATGGGCCATGCATTCCCCATAATGGATGCCTCCATCTATTGGACAGGTGTACAGATGGCTACCCCTGTACGACCTCTAGGAATAAAGAATAAGCCACCACACTAGCCTTATCCCTGACCCCTGCAGTTGTCTTATCCCCATATACTGAGTAGAAGAGAAGGACTATGCAGCATGCCCAGAAGGCTGCTAAATCTGCTCTCCCAAGGACCAAGGGGTGGACATGAGTTAAGAGTTCACCTCACAGAAAATGCTCTTCCAGGAGCTTGTTCTCATTTAAACAAAGGCGAGCTCTGAGCTCAACTGCCACACAGTCTCATGAATGGTCTCTGCTCCTGGGGTCATCCTCTTCTCAGTAGGGCCTGGCTACACCCATGAGTCCTGCTGGGTTTCTTGGGCTTGGCTTCCCCTTAGCTCAACTTACACTCTCAGATTGTGACCATGCGGTCTGACCTCCTGCATAACCCAGGGCAGAGAACCTCACCTGGCCGTTCCTGTATCATCACTTTGGGTTACCCATCATTTCTGGTTGAGCAATCTCTTCTCTGCTCCTCCCTCTCCTTTCTTACAGGCTGCAATGAGCAGGGACATAGTTATTTTAAATGTCACAGTAGTAGGAAGAGAGCTTGAGATATAAGCTCTTGTATTTAGAGGCCTGGTATGTTCAGAACATCTCCAACTTTGGGAAAGTTACCAAGCAGCCAAAGGAAAAATAGAAAAAGGAAAAGTAGGGGATGAGGGCGACCCACTCATATTCACGGGTTAAATATATAAAGATAGAGAAGGGTGGAGAGAAAAAATACAAAAATCCCAACTGGTGAAAATTTTTCAATTTTCAAAAAGCAAAATGAAATGAAAAAGTTTCCCCATCAAAAAATAAAATGGAAAAAACACAGAAAGTGACATTTTCCCATGATAAATTTTGACCTTCTCAAAATCCCATTTTTCAGCAGGAAATTTTTTGGAATTAAAAATTTCTACCCGCAGTAGACATAAGTAGGACAAGTGCTGAGTGTGGGGGCCAGGAGCAGTGCTGGACTCTGAAGACACCCCTCTAAACTCCTCCCCTGGGCAAAGACACTGCTGCCTGAGACGTTTGCTCAGCTGTGGTGTGTAGCAACACTGTACTCATTACATTTGCTGCTTTCCTGCCATGATCTCTTTTCCCAAGTGTGGAAAGTTGCTGCTCCAACCCACCCCCTGGTGGCCAGCTGCGGTGCTGCAGCAACTTTTGGACTCAGTTTCCCTCACTGTCTTTTGGCCTACTCCAGCTGGAAGAGTGACCTGGCCCTCCAGTCATATCACTTCATCAAGTCCAGTTTCTTCTGGGGCCACAGGGTTCTTTACCAAGCCCTACAGTAATGTATCCAAATATCAACCCTTCAGCCTGGCTGGGCCCAGCTCATGGTCACCTCATCACAGGTGTGGCCCTGCTGCTCTAGACTGACCTTCTGTGACTAGCAACTGGCCCATTCCTCCCCTCCCTTGGGGGTTCAGGCAGCTCCAGCTCCTCAAGGCCCCTGTCTCAGTCAGGTTTCCAGCTCACCCTAGGGAAATTGGTCTCCTCTTCTCTCCTTTTTCATTTACAGGCTTCTTCTCAAAAAGAGGAAACACCTCCTCCACCCTAGCTTCTCTGGACCTCCCACCTCCAGCTGGGCTCACCCAGCTCTTTATGGGAACAATCCCAGCTCTCCCCACAACCGAGTCTACCTCAAATTAGGCCTGGCGCACCCTCCAGGTGCAACCATGCAGGTTAATTGACCTCTTGTGCACCCACCTCATTAACCCTGTTGTGACTTGTGTGGGGCTAAACAGCCCAATATACAAAGTAAAATTCCTGCTGTATTCAATTTGCTATCCCTCTGCGTGCTCTGAGCTGGCAGACACAAGAGGTATAGGGCCGTGCTGCTGTGAATTCATAGATTCCAAGGCCAGAAGTGACTACAGTGATCAGCTAGTCTGACCTCCTGTATAGCATGGGCCAGAGAACGGCCCCACAATAATGCCTAGGGCAGAGCTTGTAGAAAAACATCCAATCCTGATTTTAAAATTTCTAGTGATGGAGACCTTGGTAGACTGTTCCAATGGTTTATAATGTTCACTGTTAACATTTTATTTATGCCTTATTTCAAACTGAATTTGTCTAGCTTTAACTTCCAGCCATTCCATCCTCTCCAATTTAGCAACATCCTTCTTGAATTGTGGGCACCAGAACTGGACACAGTATTCCAGCAGCAGTCATTGTAGAGTAAAATAACCTCTCTGGTCCTGCTTGAGATTTCCCTGTTTACACAGCCCAGGATCACATTAGCTCTTTTGGCCACAGCATCATACTGGGAGCTCATGGTCAGCTGATTATCCACCACAACCCCCAAATCTTTTTCAGAGTCTCCTGTAAGTATGGCTGATATTCTTTGTTCCTAGTTTAATACATTTACATATAGCCATATTAAAACGCATATTGTTGGCTTGTGCCCAGTTTACCAAGCTACCCAGATTGCTCTGTAGCAGTGGTCCATCCTCTTCATTATTTACCACTCCCTGCAGTTTTTGTGTCATCTGCAAACTTTATCAGTGATCATTTTATGTTTTCTTACAAGTCATTGATAAAAATGTTAAATAGCGTAGGGCCAAGAACCAGTCCCTGCAGACTCATTAGAGACACACCCATTCAATTATGATTCCCCAATTACAATTAGAGACCCATCAGTTAGCAAGCTTTTAAGTCATGTCATGTGTGCCATGTTAATTTTATAGCTTTCTGTTTTTTTAATCAAATCATGTGATAAATTTAATCATGTGATAAAAAGTCTAATGCCCTACAGAAGTCTATTACATGTACACTAATACCTTTATCAACCAAATTTGTAATTGGATAAAAAAAATCAAGTTAGTTTGACAGGATCTTTTTTCCCATAAACCCACATTGATTGTTGTTAATTATATTACCCTACTTTAATTCGTTATTAATCAAGTCCTGGATCAGCCACTCCATTATGATGCCTGGGATTGATGTCACACTGACATGTGTATAATTACCCTGGCCTCCTGTTTACCCTTTCTAAATATTGCCACAACATCAGCTTTGTTACAGTCTTCTGGAAATTTCCCAGTGCACCAAGACTTATTGAAAATCAACATCAAAGATCCCGCGAGCTCTTCAGACAGCTCTTTTTAAAGCAAGTTATCCAGATTCACTGTTATAAAAATAAAAGGAGAGCTTGTGGCACCTTAGAGACTAACAAATTTATTTGAGCATGAGATTTCGTGAGCTACAACTCACTTCATCGGATGCATTAGGCTGTAGCTCACAAAAGCTTATGCTCAAATAAATTTGTTAGTCTCTAAGGTGCCACAAGTACTCCTTTTCTTTTTGCGAATACAGACTAACACGGCTGCTACTCTGAAACCTGTTATAAAAATGGTTAATTTTAGTAGCACCTGTGAAACATCCTCTTGAGTTACTAGTGGAATGCAACAAATACTTATCATATGATCTGGCTACATCATCTGTTTTTTCCCCCAGCTACAGCACAGAAATATTTAGTGAACACTTCTGCCTTTTCTCCATGGTTATTGATAATTCTACCATTTCCATCTAGAAATCGACCAACACCACTGTTAGGATTCTTTTTGTTGCTAAAATACTTTAAATGCTTCTTACTCTCCTTATCTCTGCTGGCCCTAGATTTCTCCTTATGTCTCTTATTAATTTTCCATATTCCTAGCTTCTGATTTCTGTTCATGACTATCAACGTATCCTTTCTTCTAGAGCTATGTATTATTTTTTATAACTGCCTTCACTTCCTCTCTAAACCAGGTCATTTTTTTAACCAAACAGCCTTCTTCCTTGATAGTAGCTTTTTGGGCATCTAGTGAAGTGTTCTTCTTCAATGATTCTCAATTATCATTCACATTTCTCTGATAAAATTCTTCCTCCCAGCTGAAGTGGCTCATAATTGTTTTCAGCTTTGTGAAATTGACCAGGTATATATTTATTACTCCCCTGGACTTTATTCTGTTTGTGCATTATAAATGTGATCAAGTAATGATCACTTGTAGCTAAGATACCATTAATTTTAGTCCTGTGAACAGTTCCTCTTTATCTGTCAAGACATGCTCTTCACCCATGTTGGATGCAACACTTTTCGAGTTAGGAAATTGTCGTCTATAATATTTAGAAATTCCAAGGATGTTTTAATACTGGCAGAATGAGACCACCAGCAAATATCACTCAGATGGAGCTCCCCCATGTTCTCACAGCTTTTTTCCCTACACATTATAGATAGATTTGTAAGGAGCCAGATCTCCTGTTCTCGAGTGTGACTTGTGGCCTGTAGCAGACATCAATTAATACCCCCATCTTGCACTTTATCTTAGGACATTGTTTCATAAGCATTCAAGAACATTTTCTTCCAAATTTACATTTTGGTATTTGTTATGTCCCTTGGCATGGGGCGTTACTCAGACGCGCTGCACAATCTGAAAAGCATGTATCATGCAATAAAAATGCACTTATAATAAAACCACCCTCTAGTTCAGCATCCAGGAGACTGGCTGCACTTTAAATCACAAGTTTGGACGATATAAGAGCTTCTAGTTTACTGTGATTGCAGCTTCTGTGGAAAGTACAACCTCGGGTCTTTTGTAAGCTGAGGGAGCCTGAGACCAAGAGTGGCTAAGCCTTCCATAGCATCATCAGAGTGATCCTCCTTCACTGAAATCAGGTCTTTATAGTTTGACAATGCAACAATCTAAACTTTAGCCAGTCGGTCGCAAACTGTGGCCCCCAGGGCACTGGCTAAGCTGGCTGGTCTCATGAGACTGGCTCCTCTGCCTTCTTTCCGACTGCTTTGTATTGTATTAAAATAATCTTACAGTGTTTGGAAAACTTGCCTGAGATGGATTTTCCATGCAAGCTAGTTTGGGGCCTGTCACAGGGATGCTACTGGCTTGTGCAAAGGAGCTGTGTGTGTAGCGAGCAGGAGGGGTGGGAAATTGGACTCTGTCATTCATGCAGTCCATCAATCCACCTCTGGAGCCCATCCACACCCAGCTGTGCTATGAACATCCACCAACACTCAGCCCACAGGCCTCTCCTCTCAAAAGCTTGGGAATGCAGAGTAGCCACGGTTATAATGGATCTGGGGAGGAAGACAGGCAACCAGGAGAAAGGAGAAAATGCAGACCTCAGGACCAGAGATGGGTTTGTCCCAGCCCCTTTCATCTCCGACCCTCCTCGCCTTCATGTCAGCTCCTTTCCCAGGGATTGGCAAGCTACCAGAATCCTTTAACTCTTGTGGCTCCCCAGTGTTCGTTCTTCCTGCATTCACCAGGCCAGACACTAAGAGACAACAAGGAATCTTCTGCCCATTGCTAAGGGGCTCCAGGACTGCCTGGCTGAGCATTGTTCAGCAAAGTCCCAGGGCTCCCCAGGTGTATCCAGCCCACAGCTCACACCCACAAGCAGTAGTGTGATCAAGGGTAACCACAGGCAAACAGAGCTCACCCACTGCTCACTTGGGGAAGACAGAGTTTATCAGAAGTTTGTTTTCCCCCTTCTGTTTGTAACACTACACCACTGCCCGCAAACACATCTTCTCTGCAAAGGGACATGGTAGGATGTGCTGCCATGAGAATGATTAGATTAGAAAACTTGCCTTATAATGATAGACTCCAGGAGCTCAAACTATTTAGCTTAACAAAAAGAAGGTTAAGGGGTAACCTGATTACAGTCTGCAAGTACCTACATGAGGAACAAATACTTAATAATGGGCTCTTCACTCTAGCAGAGAAAGTTATACTACGATCCAATGGAGGCTGCAAATTCAGACTGAAATAAGGCATATATTTTGAATGGTGAGCATAATTAACCACTGGAACAATTTGCCAAGGGTCATGGTGGATTCTCCATCACTGACAAATTTTAAATCAAGACAAGATGTTTTTCTAACAATTCTGCTCTAGGAATGATTTTTAGGACATTCCCTGGACTGTGTTATGCAGGTGGCCAGGCTACATGATCACAATGGTCCCTTCTGGCCTTCGAATCTGGGAATCTAGGAAAGTCGAGGACTTTTCTTTGCTCTGAGTTTGCAAACTTGTTCTTGTTTCTGTTGCTCTGTTCTGTCCTCTCCAGGTCGTGAGCACTCTGCTCCAAATGCACCCTGATCTGATTTCAGGCCAGAGCTCCAAAGCTCCCTGCGTGGGTTGCTTGGCTTGAAATACCCCTTTAAGTGATGGGGTGTGCCAGCTCCAAATGTCCATTGACGAAGAGCACATAGGTTGATGTACCGGGAAATACAGCTTCCCTGCTAAGACTCCAGCCTGCCATGAGAAGGAGGGAGATAGACCCCAGCTTAGCACCCAGTATAGGGATTTAGTCTGTCTCTGGTCCAGCTGAGCCACGCTGTGGTACCCCCAAAGCAGCCAGCACCCCCTTCCACTCCAGTGCAGACCTGATTGTGCATCCACATCTGCCCACATTAGCAGCAACAATGGCTTCCTTGGGATCCTTTTTGCTCTCCATTCCCTGCATGAAAATTCTGGCTCCCTGGATGGACGGGGGGGGGGGGGGGAATGCAGGGGTAGAGCTCTTCGCACCCTCTCCTCCCCACACCAGCATACTTGTGCTGGAGTGCCCATTGGTTGACCCCCAATATTAAAGCCAGGACACCAGAAACCACTCTGCAGTGACTGCAATCATGGATGAAGCAGCCCCCAACCCACCTTGGGAGAAGATCAAAGTACAGGCTGAAGGGTCTCCCCTAGATCTTGGCCTGGTTTGTCCCACTGGGGCTGGAGGACAGTGCGGCCCCGACCTGTCATATACCAGTATTGCCAGCTTCAAGAGATCAAAAAACATGAGTCAGACCCCACAAAATCCTGACATTTTAAAAGAGATGACATTGTGTTTTTCGGCCAGTCTCTTGATGTTTGAGCTTCCCCGGCCCATCCCCAGGGTGTGGGCATGTGACGTAGTGTCTCCCGTTCTGCCACATGGACTGGGTAAGGGGATTTTGGCCCCTGCTGCAGGAGCTCTCACCCCCACATCTGCCTGTCTCCTGCCCAGCAATTCATCCTGTCCCTCATTCCCCATCAGTTATGTCCCCACCCAACCCCCCTCAGTTCAGCCCCTCTTAGTTCAACTCACCTACCGCGTTGACCAGCACTGCTCTCAGTTCACCCTCCCAGCACTCACCCCATCTCCTCAGCACCCACCATCCATACAGCTCCCCACCCCATCAGCCCCCACCCTCTGCACTTCAGACCCCCTGGTGCCCCCAGGCCATAGTTCAGCCCTCCCAGCCTCACCTCTGCTCCCTAGGGTTCTTCACCCTCCCCAGGCGTGGGCAGGGGCTGCAGTGGGGTCCCCTCTCCCACTTCCCAGGCTGGCAGGGGAGCAGCTGCACAGGGCTGGCAGCTGGAGCCCCGGCCATGCCCGGGCCAGCTAACAGGATTTCAAAGAAAATTGAGCCTCACTTTTAGAACTCTCAAGTATCATGATCTAATTTTTTTTCAGTTGATTCACTTGCTTATTTGAGGTTTGGCCCTTACTCCTTCTTTATATCTCAGATGAAGTTTCTCTTCCCTGCTGGGGGTGCAGCCACATTGTCTCTTCCCCCCACTTGTTAGCTTTATAGCTTTGTTTATTCTCATTGCCTTTCAAAGTACTTTGGAAGTAACTGCCCGGTGGAGAAATCACATTCCTTTCTTTCTGGTGGGCTAACTCCTGTTTGGCTGGAAACTAGGGTTACCATATTTGAACATTCAAAAAAGAGGACACTCCACTGGCGGGGGGGGGGGGGGTATTTGCTTGTGCCCCCCCTCCCCTAGCCCCATCCCAACTCCACCCCTTCCTCACCCCCATTCCAACCCCTTCCCCAAAGTCCCCGCCCCAACTCCTCCCCGTCCCTGCCCCATTGGACCCCTTCCCCAAATCCCCGACCTGGCCCTGCCTCCTCCCCCTGAGCACACCATGTTCCCCCTCCTCCCCCCTCCCTCCCAGCTGCACGAAACAGCTGTTTCACGGTGCAAGTGCTGGGAGCTAGGGGGGGAAAGCAGGCACTCTCTCAAGTGATCAACATTCACTTTCTTTCTCGAATGATCAACATTCACTCTCTTTCTTGAATGATCAACTTTTCTCTGGGGAAAAATAATAATGGCAAAATCCCAGATGTTTTTAGATATTTAAAAATTCCTCCCGGACAGTGATTTAAGAACCAAAAAGCCGGACATGTCCGGGAAAATATGGACATATGGTAACCCTATGGAAACCCATTTTAAGAATGTGCCATGGCTGAAAAATAAAATCCTGACCTTTGATAGTTCTATTGGGAGATCCTGAGTGGGGCTTGGTTTCACTGAGAAATCGCAACTCCAGCGAGTAATTTGTGAGAGTTGGCATGTCTGCATGGATGCCCCAGTTCCCGCTTGCCATTGGCCTAAATCACGTGGAGTGTGGACACAAAGCAGAAGAGTTGTCCCAGCAATGAACGCCAAATACGCAAACCAGAAGGATAAGCCAACATATGGACCCTGCATCCTGCCATGCTTTTGCAGTGCTTAATTGGATCATCCATTTTTGCTATATTAACATATTGGGGCTGCTGCTAATCCCTGGGGAAGCCCTGTACATTGCAGATTAAAGTACTTGCCATAATCTGTATGACATGGTTGGCTAAACAATCCAAAGAAGCTAAGACCCCAAACACTTAACTGCTAATTTAATGCAATTTCCCAAAGTTTAATGTTTTTCAGTGGGTGCTGTTGAGATGCATAAACCCACATGTAAATTTGTCAAGAAAATCTATCCCAAAGAATCTAAATATTCCCAGAGAAGACCGTCTTTAGTTTAAAATATTGTTTCCGCACCAAGTTTTATTCTATTAGAGAGAAAAAGTTCTTGATGTTTTGATTCCTTTCTTAAGGAGAATATACACTCCTTTCTGAACAGGTTTATTCAGCCTGCACTCTCCACTTCCTGTTTCTTGATTCCAACCAATAAGATCACTTACTGCCTGTCATTCAGTTCCTTGCCTTTCCATCATTAGCTGACACGATACTGAATTGCAAAGCTGAGCTCTGGATCAGGATTCTCCTGAATGTCCGGGTGCCCGGATCAAAGCCTTAGTCCCATTTCTGATCATTACTGAACAAAGCATGGTGGAAACAGAGCAGCCACTGGGTCAGCAATCGGGCCAGATTCTCAGTGGGCATAAAGCAGCATAGCTCCATTTAAGTCTGGAAAAAGGCTAATGTATTGCCCATCTTTAAAAAGGGGAAGAAGAAGGATCCGGGGAACTACAGGCCAGTCAACCTCATCTCAATCCTTGGAAAAATCATGGAGCAGGTCCCCAAGGAATCAATTCTGAACACTTAGAGGAAAGGAAAGTGATCGGGAACAGTCAGCATGGATTCACCAAGGGCAAGTCATGCCTGACTAATCTAATTGCCTTTTATGACAAGATAACTGGCTCTGTGGATGAGGGGAAAGCACTGGACGTGTTATTCCCTGACTTTAGCAAAGCTTTTGGTACGATCTCTCACAGTATTCTTGGCAGCAAGTTAAAGAAGTAGGGGCTGGATGAATGGATTATAAGGTGAATAGAAAGTTGGCTAGATTGTTGGGCTCAACAGATAGTGATCAATGGCTCCATGTCTAGTTGGCAGCTGGTATCAAGCGGAGTGCCCCAAGGGTTGGTCCTGGGGCCGGTTTTGTTCAATATCTTCATTAATGATCTGGAGGATGGCGTGGATTGCACCCTCAGCAAGTCTGCAGATGACACTAAACTGGGAGGAGAGGTAGATACATTGGAGGGTAGGGATAGGATACAGACGAACCTAGACAAATTAGAGGCTTGGGCCAAAAGAAATCTGATGAGGTTCAACAAGGACAAGTGCAGAGTCCTGCATTTAGGATGGAAGAATCCCATGCACTGCTACAGACTAAGGACTGAATGGCTAGGCAGCAGTTCTGCAGAAAAGGATCTGGGGTTACAGTGGATGAGAAGCTGGATATGAGTCAACAGTGTGCCCTTGTTGCCAAGAAGGCTAACAGCATTTTGGGCTGTATAAGTAGGGGCATTGCCAGAAGATCGAGGGACGTGATCGTTCCCCTCTATTCAACATTGGTGAGGCCTCATCTGGAGTACTGTGTCCAGATTTGGGCCCCACACTACAAGAAGGATGTGAAAAAATTGGAAAGCATCCAGCGAAGGGCAACAAAAATTATTAGGGGACTGGAACACATGACTTATGAGGAGAGACTGAGGGATCTGGGATTGTTTAGTCTGCAGAAGAGAAGAATGAGGGGGATTTGATGGCTGCTTTCAACTACCTGAAAGGAGGTTCCAAAGAGGATAGATCTAGACTGTTCTTAGTGGTAGCAGATGACAGAACAAGAAGTAATGGTCTCAAGTTGCAGTGGGGGAGGTTTAAGTTGGATATTAGGAAAAAACTTTTTCACTAGGAGGGTGGTGAAGCACTGGAATTGGTTACCTAGGAAGGTGGTGGAATATCCTTCCTCTGGGGTTTTTAAGATCAGGCTTGACAAAGCCCTGGCTAGGATGATTTAGTTGGGGATTGGTCCTGCTTTGAGCAGGGGGTTGGACTAGATGACCTCCTCAGGTCCTATGATATTCTATGATTCTATGAAGTCAATTCATACCAGTTAAGGATCTTCCCATTTCTGCAAGGTTACAATATTAGCCGAAAATCTATATATTTCTGTAACACAATAGAACACGGTGATGCTTCACAAGTGCTAGAAAAAGTCTCATTGATCCAATAAAATGAAAGAAGCAAAAATCTTGATCCAAATATCAGTTTCTGCTTATTCATTGCACTGAAGGAGGTGGTTATCAGTGCCAAGCCCAGGAAACAAATTTCAGGTGAGGTTGAAGAAAGAATTAGGTTTTTCCTTTCAAACAAAATTAAAACATCACAAAGAAATATTAAAGAGAGAATAAGAACTATTAAAAATTAAATGTCATGTGGAAAAGATCAATGGTAATGTTATGAGTCAGTCATCAATGGAAATCCGCACACTTTGAAAATTATTTTTAATTACTGTAGATTTCGTGTATTGACTAGTCTTCTCTCTTTCATCTCAGAATGTATTTTTGCTCCAGATAATTACATAATGATAATTATAAAGATTCATCCAATTAGCTTTTGGAGGTATCTGCAGGGAACACTACACCACAGGAGCTTAAGGTCAGCTCCATTCATACTGCTTTAAATACGTACGGAATAAGACATGAAATTAAAATACGGCGTGCGGGGCAGAGGGGGAGGGGGTTCCACAGCCTAATTCCTTACTGCTTCCATCAATCATCATCATCATTTTAAACCTGTACCTTGTAAATCACCACATTTGCGTATTTCAAATCAAAGAGCTATTAATAATGGACCAATGTCACTACATTGTGCTGGTCAGCATCTTAGGACATGTGAGGAGTAGGACCAGGATGGAACATTGATTCACTGAGCCCTGTCTCAAACAGTCATCAGCGCTGAGTGATGCAGGAGATTCCATTTAGCGATGGTTGGAGATGGGGGACAAGGGTTCTTCGAAAAGAAAAATTCCAATTTTGTTGGAAAACTGAAAACTGAACATTTGTCAGTTTCCAGCTAATAATCTTTGGATTTCACTTTTCTTGATGAAAAAAATAAATCAAATGTTTTAGAGGAAATTCCGTGAAAATGTTTGTTTTGCTGAAAACCCATCAGGCTCCAGATAGTGGTGGGGGAAACACAAGTGAGGGGGCAGTTCAATTCAGAGAGCCAGTCACACAGTTAGGGGCTCACCTCATTCAAGGGACTGAACCTATGGGACTCACTCCACCCTCAGCCTGAAAGCCCTTGCCAGGGCATAGGACACCATGTGGCAATATCCTTGCAAACACCTAGCCTCCTTCTCTTCTCACTCACAAAAGCAGCTGTGTCAGATCCTTGGGAAAACTCCAGATGTCCTTAGCCCTGTGTCACAGGTTTGCCCCACCCCATCCGTGTGGCACTCCATCCCCCTCAGGGTGTGGCTGGGCCACGTACAGTGACTGGCTACCGGAGCTGGAACTTTTCGCTCAGATGGAGCTCATGCTTTTAGATCCAGGGGTCCCAGGTTTGCTCCTCACTGTCAATGACCAGCCTGGGGCACAGCGCGGCACCAAGACTCTCTCCAAAGCAGGGGTGCAACAGCAGGCACTCGGCCTGAGCAGAGAATGCCCCCCAGTCGACGACATCATCCTCCAGCTCCAGAGGCCACCCTGGTACTGATCCCCATCACGCTGCTAACACGAGCACCCCCAGGACTTACCACACAGAGCCTTCTACACTGCAGCAGGCCTGGCTAGCCACAGAAACAAGTTTTCCCCTGACCAGACCCCATCACCGGAGAGCAGAAGCCTAGGGAACAGATGCCCCAGGAGTGATTCTGCTCAATCTCCAGTAGCTCTGAACTGCCCACTACTATGTGCTCAGCCTCGTCCCTCTGGGCTGTGCCTGGAGAAACCATTGACACTATGCTGGGTCTGTGCAGAGCAGCATAGAACTCTGCTATGGGAGAGCCCCTGGCCTGGAGAATGATGGTTCAGGTCCAGGATGGGTGCTGTGGCTTGGGAGAGGCCTCCATCTGTCAGAGGCATTGATCCCTCCTGTAGCCCTTTGATTTACTCATTTAATCTACCTGAGCTGCTGTGTCAGGCTGCCTGGGTCATCCCCGGCACGTCACCTCAGTCATGTGACTTACTGGCACTTGGCAAACCATACACTGCTGAGGCAGCACCGCCAGCGTTAAGTAATAACAAATCACTCTACTCACCCAAACTGCTAGGGAAGCAGAGAGGGAGGTTCGCCAGCCTCTTTGGAAACCAGCCATGGTTTCTGGCCCTTAAGAAACCCTATCATGTCTCCCACAGAATAACCCACCTAAGTGCATTCCCCTGCACCCCAAGGCCCTTCCTTGTCCACTCCCATGGGGAGCTTTGCTGCATGGGAGATGGGCTACAGCTGGAAACTGATGCAAGGGTTAGAGTCCATGGGACACAGCAGATTTAGTTGGGGTTGGTCCTGAGCAGGGGGTTGGTCTAGTTGACCTCCGGAGGTCCCTTCCAAACCTGATCTATGATTCTATGATTCAGGGTCATGGTTCAGAAGGCAGCAGTGGCAGAAGGAGAAACCCAAACTCTTGGAAGGTCAGCGTGCTGGAATCCTTGGAGGATGTCTCCATCCTATCTTGTCTGATGAGGTACAGCTGTTTTACTCAGCTTCAGTTGGTCCAGCGGGGAGAATGTCTTTGTTCACTGTAAATTGTGGCATCTTTATTACACAGGTTGCGTTTCAAGTGGAAACTGAGCAAGAGACATTTTTATGGACTCTTTTTCTGTGGCTCTCATGTCCCTTCCTCATGTCTGTCCCTTTCTCTGTCTCTTCCTCATGTCTCTCGAACGCTCCTTGATGGATCCTGGCTGTTGCATGGAGTTTTATAGAATTCAAATGAATTTTTAATGTCCAATGAGATGTTGGAATCTCTGCAATCCAACCAGCTTTCCGAGCTACATGAAAACCAAGCAAAGTGCAGGAAAGCTCTGAAATCGAACCTCTTCCCACCCCGCTGCTTCACCCTTACCCCACTATCATAGGCTCTGTGCATTGCATACAGCCCCAAAACTCACCCCTAGCTGCATGGTTTCCACCAGCTGAGTCAGCCTCATCACAGGTCAGCCCCATCAGCAGGGATGGCGTCTCTCTGCAGTAGCTCCTTGCCATGCGTGTCAGTGTACTGAGGAGAAACCCTTCCACTCTAAGCCTGCTCCACATGAATCACTCACGTGCAGCCCAAGGAGGGGAAATGACCCTGAATTAACTCATTGCCCTGTCTGATATGGGCCATCGGGGAGAGCCTGGCTGAGCCCTGTGAACAGCCAACAGGAACATGCAGGAGGCCAGCTAGGTGCTCACAGAGTCATAGATGTTAAGCCAGAAGGGACCATTCTGACCCCCTAGGTTAACCTCCTGCACAGCACGGGCAGAGTGTCAGAGTCCAGCAGCCAGAGGGGGGCAGACCTAGAACTGCGCCCTGCAGCAGGTGAGAGATGCCATGTCGTCTTTTGGCCAGAGGCCTTGAGACTGACCTCGAGCCCCCCAAGGCAGATACTGAGCCTCAAAACTCCACTCTGCCTGGGGGACTGAGTGCCAGCTGTGCCACTGGACCCTGCACCCTGGAGCCAGGGGCTGCCAGTGCTTGAGGTCCCCAGGGATGCATTGCACCCAGAAAAGAGAGAGAGAAGGATTTCCTGCCTTTCTCCCTGAGCACCCACTGCACCAGCCAGCCCAGGCCTGTGGGGAGACTCCAGGGGCAGGGCTGTGATTTCTACTTTGTTGTGGGCTTTTGAGAGAGGGATGGTTCAATTGATTCTCTGGGACTGGCTGGTGACCCGTTCATTTGACATCCAAGATTCCCTTCACCGCACCCCGACATCAGTTGTTCCAATGGTTAAGCACTGACACTAGTTAGCAATTTGCACCTTATTTTCAGTCAAGCTCCAGATTCCAGCTATTAGATCTGCTCCTGCCTGTGTCTGCTAGATTCCCCTACTATCAGACATCTTCCCCCCCAGGT
Organism: Dermochelys coriacea; assembly: GCF_009764565.3. Classification (NCBI taxonomy): domain Eukaryota; kingdom Metazoa; phylum Chordata; order Testudines; family Dermochelyidae; genus Dermochelys; species Dermochelys coriacea. Next base: position 4,234,630 of record NC_050082.1, on the reverse strand, counting down.
AAGTCCTTACAGATCTGGATCAAGTCACCTCTTGACTGTCTCCTGGCTAAACTAAATTGGTGAGGGGGTGAGGGCTAGACAGAGCATTTCCCATGGGAGGCTGCCTAAGGGTGGGTGCACAGGGTTACTTTAGAAATGGTGAGTCTCAGCCAGTGTAAACCACCACTGGTGGACTGAAGTCCCCGTCCACGAGCTGAGAACCTGGCACTGTGCTGGGGCATGTGGGCTGAAAGACCCTCAAAAGCCTGAAGGTCTATGCTCAGAGATTTTCTGGGCTCCTGGCCTTTTCATCTCACCCACCAGGAGGGCATTAAAGCAGTCATTGCAGGTTCTGTTGTTCATCCTGTTGGTCCAGGTGGGCACAAAACCTGCATATAATTAACCTGGATACAGCAGGTGGATGGGACTTCACAAAAGGGTGAGGAGAGCTCACAGAGCCTAAAATCTAAAATGCCCAGAACAGCACAGAGGATAAAGGATCAGGAGTCAGCACTGTCTGACCTTCTCCATGGGAAGGGCAGCTGACGGACACACCTGCATCAGCAGAGAGGCTGCTGTGTATGTGCCCTGGCACCAAATCCCTGCTAGCTGTCTGCTTGTTTCCTAGGGATGACAGTCCATATTGCAGACTAATGCCCTGTGACATTCCAGGCTGCAGTAGGAGCAGGGCGTGAATTACAGGAAGGTAGCAAAGACTCTGAAACCATTAACAGCTAGTTCCAAAGGAATGGAGGGAGGCAAAACCATTGGCTTTAAACATTCAGGAAAACCAGCTTGTTCCTACAACCCAATTTCCGGCTCTGTGTGCTGCTGATCTATTCAGCCCCGCAGCCCTGAATCCCAAGCCCATGGCTCAGGGCTGCAATCCTGTTGGCTAAAATTGTCAATTTGGTAAGTGTCGCAGGTGGGACACCCACAAACAACAGCCATTTTTGGCCTTGTGAGCCAAGAACCTCAGAACCTGACCCACCACCCTGCACATCCCGCACCCTGAGACCTTGTGCCCCTAGGCCTCTTGGATCATCTCTTCCAACCCCTGAGTCTCCCATGCCTCCTGCAGCCTGAGATACTGGGCAGTGTGTTAGCCAGCCCAAGTGCCCCTGCACCTCCTGCCGACAGCCAGTGCTCCACAGAGCACTGCTCACTCGACAGAGCAAGGCCGCACGCCATCTCTCTGGGGCACCATGCCACCCCAACCAGCCCTTCCTCACAGGACCCTGCTCTCTGAGACCTCAAGCCCACTCAGTGCAGCCTCCCCAGATATGACCCAGGATTAGGAGACCTCAGAGGGCTCCAGCCTGGTGCCAAGTCCCTCGCAGGCCATATGCCTAGAGGACTTGGGCAAAGAGGGATTAGTCCAAATCAGGATTCTGCAGTACGTTAAAGTGAAAAATCATTCTCTAAATGAGGGAAGATCTCACAGACTAGTCGGCATGATTAGAGGAGCTGGTGCTTAGCCTTTAATTCAACAGGCTCTGGATTTTCTCTTTATTTATCAGGCTAAAGCTAACCTTTCCTTCACCCCAAACATAAAATTGTAAATTAAACCTGCCAGATCCTAAGGCTGGAGCAGCTCAGCTAGTCCTTTCCTGCCTGAGTCGGGGGTTTTGCCGTCTCCCTGGGGAATCTGGCTGCATTTCCCAGCCTGGGAGAGCAGGAGAAATGCAAATGGTTCAGCTGTCTGATTTGAAGGCTTTTCTGAACCTGGTGGGTTTGCAACATTGGGCAGAGACTCTCCGGAGAGCAAGCTTCAGCAGGCGATCAATGGCACTTCCAGCTTCTGGCTGCTGAAAAATACCAGAATTGCTGACAACAGGCCGCACAGGGAGGTGCGCTGCAGGGATGGAGCTGAATTTTGTTAGGATTCTTCCACTACAAGGGGATCCAAGGGCAGGGTCTCCGGGCCCCACAGTCACTCTGACCCCCGTTACCAGGCTGCTCCCAAGCCATGCTGACTTCATCTGTACTTATTTACAATCATTTGGCTTGGTCCATATATTATCCTGTGTCAAGTGGGGGCTCCCCTGGCTAGAAGTTGGTTCCAGACTCCACCCTTCGCCTTGGGATGCAGAACCCTCCTATGGCCTCTGGGGAGGCAGGAAACCACCCAGAAATCACTCTGACACTGCTTTTCCACCATTTCCTTCCCTTCAAGCTTTGGCTGGGTCTCATGTGCAGCATGACAAGGTGCCCCAAAACTATCTGCTAGGAGGCTGCTGGGTCCCTGCACCGCTGCCCCAGCTGTCCCTTCTCCTCGCCAGAAGACCTCACCCCACGAAGTTGATGCAGGATTTCCTGCCATCTCTCTGCTTAACTCCTGTTTTCTCAGCCCCCCATCAATCAGGGCTCTGGGACCAGAACTGGCTTTCACTGCCCGGCTCACATGTTGCAGAGTGAGAATTCACCCCGCCACATGTGGAGATGGGTGACACCAGATCAAGACTCTGCCAAAGCTCAGGAGCTCTTGGATATCAGGTTTGGGTTTAGACCCATTTCTAAATGGCTGATCTAGCCCTGCCATTGCTAGCCGCTTTGGCACATTGCCATTCTGTGAGGTTTCTGAACTGCAGCAGACCAGTAAAGATACCAGTAACCTCTTGTGTGGAGCTGGCTTGGAAATTGGAGGAACTGATTTTAAATACTTGAGAGCAGGGACTGAACCTTCACATCATATGTGTCTGGACAGTGCCCTGATCTCGACTGGGGCCACTGTGTGTTACTGCCACAGGAATATGAAATAATCCTCATCTTTGCTGCAGGCTATGTGGAGAGTCATTAGACCTGGTAGCCAAACTGGCAGCCACATGGTAGCATCATTATAGCTGAACACAGCGGGTTTCAGAGACTCTTACAGCATGGAGCAGAGACTGGGGGACAAATTCCAGGCCCCAGCAAAGACAATAGGAGTTTTGCAGTTGTCTTTAATGGAGTCGGGATTTCACCCTCCTTGACCAATGGCTAGGGAGATAGTTCCTGACTGCTAGCCCCCCCCGCCCCTCCCCCCCCAGGATACCACAGCTGTATTTAATATTTACACTAATCGTCCAGGTAAGAGGAACAGCCAGGAGTGATCAGCTTCCTCTGGATATAGAATGGAGGGGCAGCAAACAAGCCGGGGGCTAGAAGCAAACTGCAAAGGGACCTGGTGGGATTAGAGCCATGCTGCTGCATGTGATGGTGGGAGGCTCCGAATGTGCAGAGCTCCCCACCTAGGAAGGGGAAATGAAATGCACAGACCCAGCCGGGGCCACAGCGAGTCCCCATGAGGCCTTGAGCGAGAGCAGAGAACTGGCAGTTTAGAGCTGGGACTAACTGAGTGACAGTGCTTCCCTGCTTAGCCCAGGTCTGAGCTCACCTGGGACACTGTGTGTCTGGGTACAGGCACTAGACAAAATGGAGAGAGGGAACAAGCTGCCTGGAGGCTTGGAGGAAAAGCAGAAGCTGAAGCACTCAGGGTTGGGGCCAGTGGATCCATGTGTGGATGAGTAAGTGGTGGGACAGAAATGCCCCAGGAGCTGCCCCTCCACCTCCTGCTCCAGGGCACGGGCTGCACGCGGCCCAAGCTGTGCACTCAGGATTGTAGACAGCTATTGCCCACAAAAGCATGTCTTCCCCATGCTTCTGCCCCCTCCTCACTGACTGGCGGAACAGATCCTCCACCAGGAGGGGGTGATTGCTACAGCCTTCAACAGGCAGTGTAGGGAGCTGGACCCCCCCCCCAGAGTTGCTGTCTGTGGGGAGAGGGATGAAGAGGGGGTGTGGCCCCAAAGGGAGAAGAGCCCTCAGGGCACAGGGAGCCAGTGCAGACAGCAGAGCTGCAGGGTGATGTGGCTCCAGGGCCCTGTACCACCAAGCAGACAGGCTGCTGCTGTCTGACCCCAGGGAGCTTTTCCCTGCTGTGCTTGGAGAACAGTTGAGCTACAGGGATTTCAGGAGACAGCTCCTAGCATTGAGTAACTCAGGGAGTGGAGCCAGGGCTGGGCTGACTGTGGGGAACAGCTCTATCCTTACTTCTATCCCAGGCCTTTTCCCAAACTCCACACAGAAGCTCCCCGATAAGGGTTGCCAACTTTCCAATGTCCTAAAACCGGACACTACATCCCCCTGTTCGCTCACTCCCCCTGGGACTCACCAGCCACACGGGCTGGGAGCTGAAGCCAAGTGGCCCATGGGATGCAGGTAGGAGTTGGTTCTGGCTGAGAAAGGGCTCGTGCAAGTTGATGACCCGGTGCCCACACCCTGGGCCAGGCTGGTGGTAGTGTTTGCCAGCAGTGATCGCGAAGGGAGCTGTCAGTCTGTCTGCCTGGGCGAGCCGGGCCAGACTGGGGGAAGTGCCCTTCCCTCCCCATGCTGTGTGCGAGAGCTGGAGGCCAGACTCCACAATGAGCTGCATGCCCTGAGCTTTAAGGGTGCTGCTCCCCCACCCTCCCAGGCTGGCCAACTCCCCATCTGAGTGGCACAGGGAGGGAGGTGAAGTGGGAGCTGGTGCTACAAAGTCACCTCTGTGCCAGGGAGAACCGGCTGCCCTGCATGGGATGCCCGGCTTAGGCTGCGGCTCCAGGGCCAGTCACACTTGTCTCGGAGTCCCAGGAGATAGGGTGTTTCTGCAGTAGGCGGGTGCAGGGAGGGCAGAGCCAGGGACCAGAGATGAGGGTGGAAAATAGGACACAATCCAAACATACCCCATGGTGTGGATTGGCACCCACCTGCTCGCAGCTCTCTGCAAGTGCTCCGCTGTAGTCACACACGCTGCAGTGGGCCGTGCCTTGGCACACCCCATTCTAGCCCTCCTGCACACGGTAGCAGAGCTTTTGGTGTCTGGTTAGTACTTCCGACCAGACACTATACAGGGCCCCTGTCAACTAGTCGAAAACTGGACACCTAGCAACTCTGACCCCAATCTCTCCCGGGTCCCCACTCTGCCCCAGGCAGCTCCCAGCGGCTCCTCTTCTCCACTCTGACACAGTGATGTCTCCTCTCCTGCCCCCAGAGGATCTGTAGCAGGAGCTCCTTGCACCCCATAATTTCCACCCCTTACCAGGCTGCCATTATTGTTCCCTGATGAGGAAGAGAAGCTATGGATGGGAATCACGCCCTGACCTTCCCAGTGCCTGGAAGATCTCCAAGGCTGGAGCCTGAAGAAGGGGTACTGGACAGATCTAGGCCAGAGAGGAATCATTGCCCATTCCTGGCCAGGGAGACATTTGTGTCACTTCTTATGCAGCGGGAGTATGGATTATCCCACGCTCTGCTCGAGGGCACCCAGATGTGGCTCCTGCTCAAGGGCACACAAACCTGAGGAGATTAAACTCCAGAAGCATCCAAAAGGAATGCCCTTACAGCCCCAGTGTCTCTGACCCCCATCCACCCTCTCTCCATTCCTCAGCAGAGCTAAAGCCTGGCCCAGCCATTCAATTCCTGACAAACCTGGCTTGCACGGGGAAGCCACCACATGCCTGTGCTAGGCAGATCTCTCATTCCAGCCTGGCACCCTTGCCATGTGTGAGAGGAACAGTGGCCCAACATTTATGGCCTGAGCCTGTCACTAGGGTTTCAGTCCAGGTCTTGTGGCTGCAGCTGCTCCTCCGGGCACCGATACCTGCTTCACTGCCCCGGTCAAGGATGGGAAAGTTGCCTCCCTGCCTGCTGGCCTGGCAAACGAAGACGCAAACCAAACGCCTCTATGAAGGGAAGTTCGTGGCAGAGCTACTGTTCTTCTTTCCTGAGCACGGACAGTGGGCAAGGGCTGGTGCTCACATACAGCTGAGCTAGGACAGGGACAGGGGCTAGAAAAGACGGACAGATATTGGTCAAGGCTGCTGCTGGCCACCATTCACCTTGCCCAGCTCCCACCATACAGCTTGTCAGCCACCGGACAAGGTGAGCCATGACCCTTGCTGAGCCCCAACCCACTAGTAAAAGTCCCCCCTTCTGGCCACGGGGGACTTTACAGAGTCATGTGGAGGGATTGTGTTTTATTAAACTTGAGATTTAGGTCAAAATGAGTCAAATAATTAATTCCTAAAGCTCTCAATCTTAATGGACTCTTGCTTTTAATGCCATTTCTCTCCTCTTTTCTCTTTGGCAGAAGGGACTGCTAGAGTCCTGTTTACACAACGGTCTCCAGGAGAAACCTTGCCATCAGTTCATGTCTGAGCCCCTCACAGTTCTCGCTATCTGCCACCTCACACATCCTGGCAGGTTGGGGAGTATTGTAGATAGGGAAACTGAGGCACAGAGTGATGGGTTTTCAAAAGCTTCCAGTGAAGTTATCGGGAGTTTTACCAACTGCAAGGGAATCAGAGTCAGGCGGACACTGAGCACCTACCAAAATCCTACCTACAGAGACTGGCCCAAGGTCAGACAGAGAAAGATGTGGCTGGGCTGTGAATTGCGTCCAGATGCCCTGATGCCCAGGCTTTAGCCACAGGCCATCCTTGCTGCCAGGTGCCAGGCTAACCTAGTTGAGCAGTGAACTTCCTAGTTTCTAGAATGGCTCCATCCTGTGAGGAGCTCCACAGTCCTGGCCTGCAGGAAATGGGGTGTCACATGCAGCACTGGTTCATGTGCGAATCCTGCCCCCCCTCTGCAGCCACCTGCTCAGCAGCAGGAGCAGTTCCATGAAGAAGGCAGAATTTCAGGGCTCAGCTCCGCGGGCGCCCTATGTGGAGCAGAGAGAGGTGGGCCATGGACAGGCTGGGGGAAGTGGGCCAGGGATTTCACCCATCGTTCCCACAGAAAGCTGTCATTTCATGCACTGTGTGCTGGGTAAGAACATAAAAGGAATCTGTGTGTGTAACAATAAACCGACTCATTATGACAAGAACTATTTACAGTGATCCTGCGGTTGCAGCTGGCACTGTAGTCTTGTGCGCACAGACTGAATACCCGGCTCCTCCTCCAAACTCTTCCTTCCCACAACCTATGCTTCGCCCACCAAGGTCCATGCAGGTGCCTTCAGTAGCTGCTCCGCAGTGCAGGGAGGAATCCTGAACACCTCGGAGGCTTTGCCGTGATGTGTGCACTGCATTCCTTAATGCTCCTGCGGTGCTCTCAGCCACTCCCGTCTCTGTGCCCAAATGTTTTGGGATGCTGAGGTATCCAGATAAGCGCTTGCAGCTGCACCTCCAGGCAGCCTATGAGCACAGCTGAGCCACCCCATGACAGCTTTATTGACTGCTCCGATGGGCTGGCCGAGGAAGTCAGCAAGATCACGCTTAAGACCAATAGCAACAACTGATCTCTAGCTGCTCCATGCATGAACCCCTAGCTGCAATCTCTCCTGTGCCTGCCTTGCTCACCTCATCCTGCTTTGTTCTCATCATTGCTCCTGGCCTCCTCCCCTGCTCGATTCCTGACTCCAGCTCTGACTCCTGGCTGCTGACTCCAGCTCCGACCACTAAGCATGACCACCATTTCTCCAACCTCTAGGCTTGATTGCCCACATCCCAGTTCCTGACACAAGGTTCTGATCAGAGAGCTCCCTTCCTCACTCATTGGTGGGGTGGCTGTTTCTTATGTCCTAAGCCTGGGATGGCTGCACTCAGGGCCGGATTAAGACCTTTAGAGGCCCTAGGCACTAAAAAGATTATGGTGCCCCCCCCAATATGTAATTCAAAATAAAAACAATACTATACGGTGAAATAAAATTTTATTTTTTGAAATGACACAAAACTTACATGTAAACTGAAATTAAAATAGCTTCTTTCTAGATTTTCTGATTGCAAAATTCTGGATAAGTTCATGGAAGCTGACTCGATGAAGCATGTCCGCTTCCATACACACTAGGGAAAGTGAATCAAGTCTGTCCTGATATATTGTTGTTCTCTGAGGGTTTTTTATTCTTTTTAGCTGAGAAAAAGAGCGTTTTGCAGATCAGTTAGTAATCATCACTGTTAGAAAAATATGTAGTGCGATCTCTACATTTGGAAATACACATTGTATTCGGCCTTTCGCTATTGTGTCATGAAGATCAATGTGATTGAATTTCATTTTTCCTGTTTCATTAAACTTTGCACACATATAACAGTGGAACTGCCGTACTTCTCCACAGAGATTCATATTCAAGTCAACAGGGTATGAGTCAACTAGCTTTTGGGAACCTTGTGAATATTGTTTGTCAGATAAGTCCATATCATTTAGAAAAGAAAATCTACTTGATACTTCTTTGTACACTTCACCTCTCCTCTTCATATGAGCTTCAAGTGTATCAATTATAGCGTAGTAAGTAGATACGCAAAATTTGTCTTTAGGATTCAATGCTGTTTCTGTTGCACTGCTATGATTTCCTTGTTTTTTCCTGATTCACTTGGGGAACTGGGCTTCTTTTTAGTTAGTATCAGGCAAGATATCTTTTGATATGTCTTCAAATCTTTCAAAATCATTCTTCAAAGTGTGTAAGTGGTCTGCTAATGATTGACAGAGGTCTGCACATGTTTGCAAATCCAATTTTTTTTCTTGGAGAGCTTGACTTGTGTGGTAAAAGTGTCGTAAAATTTCATTCCACATGGTCAACATGAATACAAACTCTAGTTCTTGCATCTTGTTTGCAATGTTTTCTGCCTCTCGTATAGTTTCTCCCTTTTGTGATTGGTCTTCAGCTATACTTTCTAATGCGTCCACAATCTTTGAGTAGGACTCCAGAATTGTACTTGTTGCCACTGCATGTGCCTCCCAACGAGTATTAGAAAGAGATTTCAACACACGATCATTGCCCAAATATGTTTTAAGAACTGCCCATCAGTGTGTTGAGGCAGAGAAAAATGTATAAAGTAACTGGACTGTTGAGAAAAATCTTACTGCCACCAGACAACAATCAACAGCACTGCAGCCAACAAGATTGACAGAGTGTGGAGCACATGGTATGAATATGGCATATTTGTTCTGTTCTAAAAGCTTCTTCTGCATTCCTTGATAACTCCTTGATATGTTGGCAGCATTGTCATAAGATTGACCTCTGCACTTTGAGAAATCTATTTTGCAAACTTGGCACAGATAATGCAGTACTTGATTTGCCATTTCTTCACCAGTGTGGCTTTTCAAATTGAGGAATGTTATAAATCATTCAACTGGTTTTCCATCTGTGGGAGACACATATTAGTACAATACTCAATTGATCAATATGTGAAAGATCAGGTGTAGAGTTGAAAGATAAACTGAAGTACCTAGCAGTACTTAATTCATCCACAATAGCTGAATGAACTTTGTCACTCATTAGACCAATGAGTCCATCACATATTGTCTTGGATAAGTGTGATGGGTTACCTTTGCCAGCATACCCATATTTTGAGATATGGCCTGCTAAAAATGGGTCAAACTGAGCCACAAGCTCCAACAATCCCAAGAAATTTCCATTCTGCAATGATCCAAATTTGACATTTGATCCCCGGAAAGATAGACCACATTCATCTAATGTTTGAATAACAGCTATCATAGAATCATAGAATATCAGGGTTGGAAGGGACCTCAGTAGGTCATCTAGTCCAACCCCCTGCTCAAAGCAGGACCAATCCCCAACTAAATCATCCCAGCCAGTACTCCAGATGAGGCTTCACCAATGTCGAATAGAGGGGAACGATCAAGTCCCTCAATCTGCTGGCAATGCCCCTACTTATACAACCCAAAATGCTGTTAGCCTTCTTGGCAACAAGGGTACACTATTGACTCATATCCAGCTTCTCGTCCACTGTAACCCCTAAGTCCTTTTCTGCAGAACTGCTGCCTAGCCATTCAGTCCCTAGTCTGTAGCGGTGCATGGGATTCTTCTGTCCTAAGTGCAGGACTCTGCACTTGTCCTTGTTGAACCTCATCAGATTTCTTGTGGCCCAAGCCTCTAATTTGTCTAGGTCCCTCTGTATCCTATCCCCACCCTCCAGTGTATCTACCTCTCCTCCCAGTTTAGTGTCATCTGCAAACTTGCTGAGGGTGCAATCCACACCATCCTCCAGATCATTTATGAAGATATTGAACAAAACCAGCCCCAGGACTGACCCTTGGGGCACTCCACTTGATACCGGCTGCCAACTAGACATGGAGCCATTGATCACTACCCATTGAGCCCGAAAATCTAGCCAACTTTCTATCTACCTTATAGTCCATTCATCAAGCCCATACTTCTTTAACTTGCTCGCAAGAATACTGTGGGAGACCCTGTCAAAAGCTTTGCTAAAATCAAGGAACAATATGTCCACTGCTTTCCCCTCATCCACAGAGCCAGTTATCTCATCATAGAAGGCAATTAGATTAGTCAGGCATGACTTGCCCTTGGTGAATCCATGCTGACTGTTCCCGATCACTTTCCTCTCCTCTAAGTGCTTCAGAATTGATTCCCTGAGGACCTGCTCCATGAGCTATAACACACTGCAAGACATGTTGCCAGTATTCACCCTCCCCTTTAATTTGTTCTTCCAATTTTTGTGTCAATCCAAAGCCCTGTCTTCGATTTAAATATGTCAACATTGAATTTCTGGGAGTAGTGCTATTTTCATGTTGTTCAGTTAAAACAGTATTCCGCCAGTCACTAAATCCATCTGCAGCAAGCTGGGATGTTGAAGGTTTATATGCAAAAAGTTTGTAAACAAAACAGTACACAGACCCTGTTGATGGTGAATACAGTAGCCATTCTCAAAAGTATTTCTTACTATTCGCTTTCATGCCAAAAAATATTTTTTGTGGACAATATCGTTTGTTTGCCATTGGTAAAAGTCCAACATGATTTCTCAAATGGCGCAGTGTGGTGTTGACAGTCATTTGGTCCACGATCTATCCAGTAAGCTACATCATCAGTACTGAAATCAGCCCACATACCAGGATCTTTTTCCTATTATTTACAGCATGAGCATGTTCAGTCTCTGACACATCCACACCTTCTAGAACAATGTCTGTTTTACCACCAGGAGTAGGATGATCAGTTACAGCCTCTGACACATCCCCATGTTCTGGAATGGTGTTTGTTTCACCAATAGAAGAATGGTCAGTCTCTGAGTGTGTAAGGAAGTCTAACAAAGTTCTGAATTTTCCCATGATGACTTCTTCGACGCTTTTTTTTGAAATATCAAATATCAAATTTTTTCAAAAAAAAAAAATCTCATTTTATTTGGTGCCCCCTGCTTTGCTGGTGCCCTAAGCATGTTCTTAGTCTGCCTATTGGGTAATCCATCCCTGCTGCACTGCTTTGGAGCACAAGACAGTGGTAACAGGGGAGCAGCAGGAGAAACTGTGTTCTCAGAAGCCATGCTACATCTATGCAGCCACACACAGTTCCTTGTGTCAGCTGTGCTAGGGCAGATCCATCCCCTGCTGCCTGGCTGCTGCTCCACATCCTGCTCTACCCAACTGTCTCTGAGAAACAGCCAGCAAGATAGCACATTAACAAAGTACAGTTCTGAGGTGCCTCTCACAGGCCAGGAAAACAACGTTATCCCCTGGAAACAGTGGAACTTATTAAATACAGGCCTTAGCCCATCAAAAAGTCAAAGTCAATGAAGACAGGATGGGCCACTATGACCAGGGAACTAATATAAGTAACCCAGAATGAAAAATAAATATTACAAAACGGAGCTACAGTTGTAGCAGAACTGGGAGGACGTTCGATTGTATTTTATGAGAACTAACAATCACCAAATTCTAGACTGTATCAGAACATATGCACAGGGGGCAGAGTTAAGGTTATACATTCAGCCCCAACTTTGACATTTGACTGTTCATTGACTGTTTTGCCATGCAACCCTCACATTGCATTCATTCTCATTTTTTACATGGAATATGATTAGAGCTGTTAGATCCTTATGGCCATAACTGATACTTCTCTATAAGTATTCCTGTGCACCAAATAAGAACAATGCACTCAGCCAGCCATTCATTGCCCAGCAAGCTGGCTATTTTTCAAAGGTTACTTTCTCCTTTTTTTCCCTTCTTTCCACCCAAAATAAAAATTCTGTCAGAAAAAGGTTATCTCCTAATTCTATTTATTGGAGCTGTGGCTTGTGATGTTACACCCAGTGTTGCATTAAAGGCCTCACTTAATCTGATCTTATTTTTCTCTTTATTGTATCGCATTCCTGCTCATCTGGTAAATGCTCTATAAAATAAGCCTGATCCCAGGAGCTAATTGGCCCAGTGACATAGTGTTTGCAGCTCACACGGCAAACTGTATGATTTCAGCATTTGACAGAATAACATAAATTCTTCCACATGTTTCATCCCAAAATCTGCTTGCAATGTTTTTATCTCTGAGGATTAGTGAATTATCAGGGCACATCGCTATCATGTGAATGGAGATAAGGTGCAGCTAATCCATTCCTTCTGCTCTCTGACACACAATATCAGCACTGAATGGGAAGCCTAGAAGCAGAGATAAATCACCAACCCGCTGGGGGCCCAGAACTGAATATGAATACATTAACACAACGTTAAGCTCATTGCACAACAGCAGAACTGTTGTTCCTCAGTCACTTTGTAAAGTAGGCATTGTGCTGGGTATTAAGCTATTAGTTGTCAGAAAGGTGTTTGTTTAATGGTAACATATCGGCTTCTTACAGCAGTTGCTGGCATGAAAGAGTAGAATGGCTCTTCGGCCCCCTTAAACCTCTTCCACTCCATGCACCAGGTAATTTCAGCTATGCACAGACGCATACCTTGTTGTAAAGCACAACACATTGGCATGGGAGGACATGGCCCAGCTGGCAGTTAATCACCAAGCAATGCCCAGCCTGGGTGCCATTCCTGTTTTTAGATGCCATCAAAATGTAAAAAGCACAATCATAAAAAATGCAGGTTTCAGAGTAGCAGCCGTGTTAGTCTGTATTCGCAAAAAGAAAAGGAGTACTTGTGGCACCTTAGAGACTAACAAATTTATTAGAGCATAAGCTTTTGTGAGCTACAGCTCACTTCATCGGATGCATTTGGTGGAAAAAACAGAGGGGAGATTGATATACACACACACAGAGAACATGAAACAATGGGTTTATCATACACACTGTAAGGAGAGTGATCACTTAAGATAAGCCATCACAAGCAGCGGGGGGGGGGGGGGGGAGGAAAACCTTTCATGGTGACAAGCAAGGTAGGCTATTTCCAGCAGTTAATAAGAATATCTGAAGAACAGTTGGGGGTGGTGTGGGGGGGGAGAAATAACATGGGGAAATAGTTTTACTTTGTGTAATGACTCCTCCATTCCCAGTCTCTATTCAAGCCTAAGTTAATTGTATCCAGTTTGCAAATTAATTCCAATTCAACAGTCTCTCGTTGGAGTCTGTTTTTGAAGCTTTTTTGTTGAAGGATAGCCACTCTTAGATCTGTAATCGAGTGACCAGAGAGATTGAAGTGTTTTCCAACTGGTTTTTGAATGTTATAATTCTTGACGTCTGATTTGTGTCCATTCATTCTTTTACGTAGAGACTGTCCAGTTTGACCAATGTACATGGCAGAGGGGCATTGCTGGCACATGATGGCATATATCACATTGGTAGATGTGCAGGTGAACGAGCCTCTGATAGTGTGGCTGATGTGATTAGGCCCTATGATGATGTCCCCTGAATAGATATGTGGACAGAGTTGGCAACGGGCTTTGTTGCAAGGATAGGTTCCTGGGTTGGTGGTTCTGTTGTGTGGTGTGTGGTTGCTGGTGAATATTTGCTTCAGGTTGGTGGGCTGTCTGTAAGCAAGGACTGGCCTGTCTCCCAAGATCTGTGAGAGTGATGGGTCGTCCTTCAGGATAGGTTGTAGATCCTTGATGATGCATTGGAGAGGTTTTAGTTGGGGGCTGAAGGTGATGGCTAGTGGCGTTCTGTTATTTTCTTTGTTGGGCCTGTCCTGTAGTAGGTGACTTCTGGGTACTCTTCTGGCTCTGTCAATCTGTTTCTTCACTTCAGCAGGTGGGTATTGTAGTTGTAGGAATGCATGATAGAGATCTTGTAGGTGTTTGTCTCTGTCTGAGGGGTTGGAGCAAATGCGGTTGTAACGTAGAGCTTGGCTGTAGACAATGGATCGTGTGGTATGATCTGGATGAAAGCTAGAGGCATGTAGGTAGGAATAGCGGTCAGTAGGTTTCCGATATAGGGTGGTGTTTATGTGACCATCGCTTATTAGCACCGTAGTGTCCAGGAAGTGGATCTCTTGTGTGGACTGGTCCAGGCCGAGGTTGATGGTGGGATGGAAATTGTTGAAATTATGGTGGAATTCCTCAAGGGCTTCTTTTCCATGGGTCCAGATAATGAAGATGTCATCAATGTAGCGCAAGTAGAGTAGGGGCATTAGGAGACGAGAGCTGAGGAAGCGTTGTTCTAAGTCAGCCATAAAAATGTTGGCATACTGTGGGGCCATGCGGGTACCCATCACAGTGCCGCTGACTTGAAGGTATACATTGTCACCAAATGTGAAATAGTTATGGGTGAGGAGAAAGTCACAAAATTCAGCCACCAGGTTAGCCGTGACATTATCGGGGATACTGTTCCTGACGGCTTGTAGCCCATCTTTGTGTGGAATGTTGGTGTAGAGGCTTCTACATCTATAGTGGCTAGGATGGGGTTTTTAGGAAGATCACCGATGGACTGTAGTTTCCTCAGGAAGTCAGTGGTGTCTCAAAGATAGCTGGGAGTGCTGGTAACGTAGGGCCTGAGGAGGGAGTCTACATAGCCAGACAATCCTGCTGTCAGGGTGCCAATGCCTGAGATGATGGGGCGTCCAGGATTTCCAGGTTTATGGATCTTGGGTAGCAGATAGAATACCCCAGGTCGGGGTTCTAGGGGTGTGTCTGTGTGGATTTGTTCTTGTGCTTTTTCAGGGAGTTTCTTGAGCAAATGCTGTAGTTTCTTTTGGTAACTCTCAGTGGGATCAGAGGGTAATGGCTTGTAGAAAGTGGTGTTGGAGAGCTGCCTAGTAGCCTCTTGTTCATACTCCAATCTATTCATGATGACGACAGCACCTCCTTTGTCAGCCTTTTTGATTATGATGTCAGAGTTGTTTCTGAGGCTGTGGATGGCATTGTGTTCTGCATGGCTGAGGTTATGGGGCAAGCGATGCTGCTTTTCCACAATTTCAGCTCGTGCACGTCGGCGGAAGCACTCTATGTAGAAGTCCAGGCTGCTGTTTCGACCTTCAGGAGGAGTCCACCCAGAATCCTTCTTTTTGTAGTGTTGGTAGGAAGGTCTCTGTAAAAAATGCAGTAATCACCTTTTCTGGGAGTGAAAAATGAACAGCTGACTAGCCCCTGGATACCATGTTCTCTTGCAGTGTGGAATTTCCCTTTTTCCCATGCTTAAAAACCTTATTTAGGGGCTGATTCTGAGCTCAGTTACATCAGTGTAGATCAGGAGTAATAGCAGTATAAGTAAGATTAGATGCAGACCCCTGCAAAGAAACCAATAGGAGAGAAAGATTTCATCCACAGCCTTCCATTGGGCTCCTACTGGACCCTTTATACATTCACAGATTCCAAGGCCAAAGTGGACCATGGCAATCAGCTAGTCTGACCTCCTGTATTGCACAGGCCAGAAAACGGCTCCAGAATCACCTCTGGGGCAAAGCTTTTAGAAAAAACATCCAATTTTGATTTAAAAATTGCCACTGATTGAGAATCCACCATGATCCTTGTTAAATTGCACAGGCCAGAGAACGGCTCCAGAATCACCCCCAGGGAAAAGCTTTTAGAAAAAACATCCAATCTTGATTTAAAAATTGCCACTGATGGAGAATCCACCATGACCCTTGTTAAATTGCTTTTATGGTTAATGACCCTGTGACACCTGTCTGAGTGAATACTGAGCTGTATTTTGTATTGCCTTGTCAGGTTGCCCATCCTCAGGCCATGCTTTCTACAGGGCAGTGTCAGTAAAATAAGAGATCTCAGCCACTCACAGGTACTGAGAGAGTCCCATGTGGGGAGCAGAAGTTTTGAAGTGTGTTTTGAAAAATCAAAAATCTGTTGCCGGGGTGTGAAGGGGCTAGGCCAGGTTGTGACTAGAGCTGCTCAGAAAATGGAGTTTCCTTTTCACAGCAAATGTTTAGTTTTTGGAGAAAACAGAAATATTGAGATTCCTAAATGTCACCACAGTGCCTCATGGTGGTTGTAGTTCAGATGTCTCCTTCTCCCATTCTCCTCAATGGCCTGATCTCCCTCATCAGACTACAGCTCCCATTATGCACTATGGGTGCTGAACCCTTTTGAACCTAGCCATCAGTGTCACAACGGGAGCTTCTGGGTGCAGAGCACTTTTGAAAATCAGCCCCTCATTTGGGTGCCTAAAGGGAAGCTGAGCTCTTGATACTCTCATGCATATGCCCAACTTTGGCACCCATGTTTAAACATCAGTCCCTACATATTACTGAGCTCTGCAAATTATTATAACTCATGTCTGGAGTTTCTCCATAATTGACACATTTTGCATTCATGGTGCTTTCGCAGCCGCTTGCAGGTGATTATTTTCTCTGGCTTAGTGCTGGCACTCAGGAGATCTATGTATACTCACTCTGGAAAGCATAAAGGAAACAAATATATTGGCAAGTGCCCTGTGATTGCGCTGGCTCCTCCAGATTGCAGTGGCTAGACCCTGGCATCAACCCAGCACCCAACAAAGTAGGAGAAATCCTGAAAGAGTAGCAAGCTCATATCTCAGAAATATACAGGCTGTCCTCCACTCTGTTAATCACAGGGTGCAGAGACAACAGTTAGGAAGACTTGGGAGAATTGTTTAAACAAACAAATAGCTTATATCCCCATCAATATGCAAAAAGCCACCTCTAGGGTAGAGTGGCTGTAAATAACGATGCTGTCAAGTACTTTGTTTACATTTCCTCACTTGCCATTGTTTGTAATAATCTCTTCGGAGTTGGAAAATAGCATTTGTTTCCTGGCTGATTTTGTCTGTTTCCATTTAGTGAGCAGTGACTTTTTTTCTTTATTACTAGCAGAGCTTGAAATTAATTTTTTTTTTATTTTGTCGCTCATGCTAGAGCATCATCAATAATAGCAGGGATGCACATCGCCTGGGTCAGAAGGTTTGGGAGCTAAGTGTTCCCCTGGAGCCTGCAGGGGGTGCAAAAGATCACAACCTAGATTGGTTGTGAAGGTCTTGCTGCAACAATGATTTTGTAAATTTCATAGCTATGGGAGTAAGAAGGATTTTTCCCATGGAGAGGATGGCATTCTAGTCTAACACCTAGCTCCTAAGCACCAGGGGTGCCAATACCAGCACAGTAGGAGGGCCAGTGAGGTATAACGCTCACAGAGAGAGACTGCACAAGAAAGCAATGGGAGCTGCAGAGTGAAAGGAGACAGAGGCCCCAGATACCATATACAAATAGACTTTCATTACCACCCCATGCACACTGATCAACATTTGCCAGCATATACCGTGGTGATGAGGGCACTATGAGAACCTGGATAGAATAGAATAGAATAGAATAGAATAGAATAGAATAGAATAGAATAGTGGCTGTATAGTGGTATCTGAGATATAACAGATTCACCCTATCCTGGAAATAACTGTTGTGTCTGCTGGCAAAATGTGGCTTTTCAGTGCCAACTCCTGCAGTTAAATGTGTGTGATGAGGCCTTGAAAATAACCCTGTCTGCTTTGGGTGGGCATTAAAGGTTCCAGGGCAGTTTTCCCAAGAGTGAATGATGATAATAGGGAAACACGGAGGAAAGGGAACTGGCAGCTGGACTGAAGGTGGAGAGTGCATGAGAGCTGGAAGCTAAGAAGCAGTTTTGGTTCAGCGCTTGACAATTCTGTTTAAGCCTGGTATGTCTACATTGTCCTTGTAAGTGGAGTCACTACAAGAAGGCATATGGTAGAGATGGGCAATGTGGTCACCAGGCAGTATGTGACCAGTGTTGTCCAATCAGCTGGCAATGACAGCATTTCCATGAGGAAATGAGGGACAAATATAGAAATAATTGAATAGTTGCTTTGGTTTTTGTTTGAAGATTGATTTTCTTCCAAAAACACCTAGCAAGGTTGCAACACCTGAGCAGCTGTGTTTTCCACTAAATGCAAGAGCTGTTCAAAAAAGAGATTTTCCCTCCCAAAGGGAATTCTGCTTTTTGAACATTTGTTTTCATCCCAAATAGTGACAGAATGTCAAAATATCAACATTTTTCATGGAGCAAAATGTTCCAGAAAATACGAATTCAGAAAGGTTTATACAAAAAAATTCATTTTGGGTGGACACAAATAGCTTGTCAGTGTGGTGCTTCATGGGAATTGTAATTCTGGGTTCCTCATGCCCTCATTCTTCCCTAGGGGCCTTGCTCCCCAGATGTCCTACATCTCCCATATTGCACCACAGCAGCTCAGCCACAGGGAGAGACCGCAGTGAATCATGGGAGATATAGTCCAGCTGTGGCACAGGGCACATGAGGAGAACAGGGGCATGAGGAACCAAAATTACCACTCCCATGAGGCACTGCAGTGGGTCAGGTAGATGTAAGATAAATGTGGACCCAAAATATTTTGTTTAGATTTTCCTGGCAGAAGATTCCACCAGAAATGATCTTTTCCAGCAGAAAATTTCAATTTTGACATTTTCCAGTGGGATGTTTTCCTCTACATTTTTTGTTGAGCCCAACTAAATAACACAGTGGATAGGGATTCCTGAAATGGATTAGATAGATAGCTAAGTAGATGCTGCAACAGACTGAAAATATCCTGAAATATCCTGAACAAACCTTACAGAATTAAGATAAGCTTTATTCAGTTAAGTTAAACCTTATTGCATTAGAGTTAACCCTTTGGGGTACATTATATTATAAATGCAATTGTGTATGTGTTATTGTGGCATTGTTTGTAATTCTTCTAGTAAGGAGGGGGGATGCTAATGAACTTCCTCCATTATCAGCCTTTGAAGCCACTCCATGGGGAAATACCCATATTCTAGTTCAAACTGGATCCTCTAGAGACCAACAGACAAAGAAAAGACTTTTGGCTTCCAGCCAGGGGTTTAAATTGACTCAGGGCCATGGAGGGCCCAAATCCTTAGAGAGGAGTGGAAGGACTGGGCTTGCTGACACCCATAAGACTGTGTGCTTGTTCTGGGCTGAAGCACTGATGAGCTTGTACCCACAGAGAGGGGTGTGATTTCTGGTAAGTTATTAGCCTGCGAGTAAGTTCTTTTATTGCTTTTAGTATGTTTTCTCTGTAGTGCTTTCACCTTAAAAATAAAATGGGCTTGCTTAGAAAGAGCGGAGTGTAAGCAGTCAGGATGAGCTCTACCCTGACATCTGGTGGTGAATTGTGGCAAGTTGAGGAAAAGAACTTCAGGGGCTGATCTTGTTTGCACCGGCACACCCACCCCGCCTAGCATGAGCCCACCACAGCCCAAATGGTCAGTTTCTCTATTATTGGGGCAGGAAGAATAAAGTGTCGTTACCCTGATTATGTGAATCAAGGACAGTGGAACTGTTTTATGATGGAGGGACTCACCATCAACTAAGTAGCACTCACTAGACAAGGGACATGGGTTCCAAAACCCAGTGAATTGAGAAAGAGAGAGTGAGTGTGTGCATGAGTGAGCGAGCCTGCCTGCCTGCCTGCCTGCCTGCCTGCTGACAGGCATTAGTGCTTGGTGGTATGGACCCAGAACACCAATTGCACCATTGTCTCTCCACTGTGGAATATCAGAGCTAATTTTGATTCTATTAGGAGTCTTGTTACAGACTGCTGAGCTGAATTCACTTTGGGCCAATGGTGCACCAGCACTGAGGCTCCCCTACTACAAGCTGAACTGACTAAAGAGCTAAAATTACTAAGAGCTGAAGTCACTGAGCACTGTGTTAAGTAGTGGGGGGGCCTACTGCACAGTGGCTCACGGAATGGCGAGCAGAGCAGTTCGTGGGGTGACTGGAGTGGCTCACGGGACAGCTGGTGGAGCGGAGCAGTTTGCGGGGCGGCTGGTGAAGTATAGTGACATGTGGGACGGCTGGTGGAGCAGAGTGGAGCGGACCCCCACAGAGAGGCAGGGCAGTCAGCTTTGGACCATGTAAGGTGCCCCTTAACCCCCCGCCCCCTCATTTCCACCCAGGCTGGAACGTAAAACTCTGCAGATAAACTTTTGAACTCTGGGGCTGCACTGACCAGGGACAGAGACTTTTGGGTTGTTGGACTTTTGGGACTTTGGGTGACTTTTGAGTTGCTGGACTCAAGAACCAAAGGGAAAGGACATGGCCCAATTTGCTTGGGGCAGGTTTTTGCTAATGGATTGTGTTAGGAATCCTGTTGGTGGTGTTTCCCCAACATAATGCTGCATTGTTTCTCTGTGTTATTAAAAGGCTTTTGCTACACTGAGACTCTGTGCTTGCTAAAGGGGAAGTATTGCCTCTTAGAGGTGCCCAGCAGGGGTGGTATATATTTGTCCCAGGTCACTGGGTGGGGGCTCGAGCCAGTTTTGCATTGTTATTGGAACGGAACCCCTAGATACTGAACCCGGCCATTGTTGCTGCCAACTCTTATGGGCAGAAGGGTTACACTTATATCTGTTACCAATGTCACCATTATCAATCTCTGAAGAGCAAGTGAGCCAGTCTGTTCAAGCAGCCTGTCCGTGCTGGGAAATACACAGTGATGTCAGGGAGCTGTGCAGGCTGGGAATATCCTGGTAAGATGCCACCTCCACCCAGAAAGACAACAGCTGGGGAGCTGGAAGCCTGCAAGTGGGTGCCCTTGCTGGACCACCGAGGGGAAATACAGGGTCAGGGGGCCTAGCCTGTGACAGAGTCCATACTTTCTCTATATTTAGTGTCTCTTTTAGCTGCTGCTTTGTTCCAGTTTCCAGCAGTTCTGCCGTAATAGGTAGGTTGTCAATATCCATGTAGGATTAGGAACAGAAAATAATAACATTGTAATTGTTGGCCTTTGTTTTGGGCTGTGTTGGTTTCTCTAGAAATATAACCAGGGTCCTCATGAGGGTCTGTTCTGGAGGAGAGTGCACATGCTCACCTTTGAGTGGTAGGTTCTCAGCCGGGAGCAAAGCCCCCAGGCTCATAGGGAGCTCAGAGAGGGAGGGTGGAGAGTTTGAGAGCAAGGAGGGCAATTTTGGCGAGAATACGGTGATGGCTCTGAAGCCATTAAAAGGGATGGAAGCCAGTGGAGGTAATGGAGAATTGGGTAGTAGATTGGGAACTAGTGAACATGTTGGAGGATAGAGATGGCCAATAAGAACATGTGGGACTCTCAAGGAAGCTAGCGAGGGTCATGGAGAATGAAGGAATATCTAGGAAGCCAGTGTCTGCGATACAGAACAGAAGCATGTTTCTGATTTGGCCTCTCTATGGGAGCAGCGATTGCAGTCGAGTCTGAGCTCCTGTAGGGATAAGCAGCTTTACTTTATCTGGAAATCTGCCTATACCTGGATTTACCTGTATGTGCAGTTTTGCAATCCAGGCGTTAGGGACTGTGAGCAGTGATAGATGGGGGTTCTATTACCGGTTCAGAGCAACAGCTTCTGGCTGTGAATCATCTTGGGTTGTCAATATCATGCCAGCTTAAAACATCATTTACTGTAACTTTTGGTCTGATGCAGAATCATTTCCAACAACAAACAGAATGGAAAATAATGCTTTGAAAAAACTAAAGGATTGAAAATCAATAGAAATGAGTGAATCTCTGCACAGAGCTGCTGGGCATGACACAGCCTGTTGAGCAAGGGGGCTGGGGATGGGATGGGCTCTTTCAGATTGGAAAGACACCGTCTGATGCGAATGAAATTTTAAAGCCACATATAGCCATGGAGTGGGTCTAACTTTATATCATCCCTTAATTAATAACCCACTGAGCAGTGTTTATCCTGATTGGATAATACCAGCAGACTTTGGTTAGCCCAGAACTGTACAGAAGGCCAATGTCCTCATCCATTCTAGGTGTGTCTTTCTCAAACTTTACACCTGTATAGCATCTTTCACCCACAAAATGTGAAAATGCCCCCACCTCTGGGGCAGAACATAGTAATTGTTTAACTGCACCCAGAAATGATAATATACAATAATGTGAATAGGGGAATAAGTGATGCACTGACCCTGGGTATGGAGAATTTCTCTCTCCTGTAACTGGCCCATCACCCATTGTGGCATTCTGAGTGGTGGACCCTACAATAACAGAGTGTCTTGTTGCTGTTTCTGTGCACAGAGGAAAGTGTGTTATTAATGGCTCCATTGAGTGGTTTCCCTAGCTTGAGGCTGGATGTATAATGAACTGCTATGATTGTCTTGTAAGGTCTGGTTCGTCTCACCCAAATACTAATCAGTGAGTCTATGAATCAGACCCTTGGAGTGAAGCAATTACCCCTTCCCAGGGACAGACAGGAGAGCCAACCTCACATTTAAAAGGAGTACTTGTGGCACCTTAGAGACTAACAAATTTACACACACTCTCAAGGAAACTGCGGAACCACCTGATCAACATCCTCTACAGCAAACAGGGAAAGATTAAGAATGAGCTCTCAAAACTGGATAATTAATAAATTTGTTAGTCTCTAAGGTGCCACAAGTACTCCTTTTCTTTTTGAGAATACAGACTAACACGGCTGCTACTCTGAAACCTCACATTTGTTAGTCTCTAAGGTGCCACAAGTACTCCTGTTCTTTTTGCAGATACAGACTAACACAGCTGCTACTCTGAAACCTCACATAATGGCCTTTCTAGTAACCCCTCCATGCTTAGCTTGCGTGATGGACTTCAAACCATGGAGCACAAATAGGAAACTTTGATACCTCATTCAGGAGGATCATCCATCCAGGCCATGTGCTTGCCAAGAATGCAGGAGTCACACGTGCCTGGATATGGGATCTGCTGTCTCTGGGAGTGACAGGGTTACCAGAGCTGTTTGCCCTTCTCTGGGGGCTTCCAGCAGAGGATCTCAAAGCAGCTGGCAAGCAATCCCCCAAGAGAGTCAAGGTGTGGGAGGGAGGATCTTTTACTGGGTCCACTTCTGTCAGTGAGAGAGACATGCTGTCGAACCGCACTGCGCTCTTCTCTACTTACACTAAACAAGCTGTGACGCGACAGGGTATTGCTCTGACTGACAGATGTGAGTCCAGTAAAAGATATTACCTTTCCCACCTTGTCTCTGATATCCTGGGACCAACACGGTTACAGATGCACTGCATCCAGCAATCACACGTACACCACCCTCTTCAGAAAAGCAGACTTTGACTCCCTCAGGGAACTGATTGGCAGGATCCCCTGGGAGAATAGCATGAGGGGAAAGGAGTCCAGGAGAGCTGGCTGTATTTTAAAGAATCCTTATTGAGGTTACAGGGACAAACCATCCCAATGTGTAGAAAGAATAGTAAATATGGCAGGCGACCAGCTTGGCTTCACAGTGAAATCCTTGCTGATCTTAAACACAAAAAAGAAGCTTACAAGAAGTGGAGGATTGGACAAATGACCAGGGAAGAGTATAAAAATATTGCTCGGGCATGCAGGAGTGAAATCAGGAAGGCCAAATCACACCTGGAGTTGCAGCTAGTAAGAGATGTTAAGAGTAACAAGAAGGGTTTCTTCAGGTATGTTAGCAACAAGACGAAAGTCAAGGAAAGTGTGGGCCCCTTACTGAATGAGGGAGGCAACCTAGTGACAGAGGATGTGGAAAAAGCTAATGTACTCAAGGCTTTTTTTGCCTCTGTCTTCACGAACAAGGTCAGCTCCCAGACTGCTACACTGGGCAGCACAGCATGGGGAGGAGGTGACCAGCACTCTGTGGAGAAAGAAGTGGTTCGGGACTATTTAGAAAAGCTGGATGAGCACAAGTCCATGGGGCCGGATGCACTGCATCCGAGGGTGCTAAAGGAGTTGGTGGATGTGATTGCAGAGCCATTGGCCATTATCTTTGAAAACTCATGGCGATCAGGGGAGTTCCCGGATGACTGGAAAAAGGCTAATGTAGTGCCCATCTTTAAAAAAGGGAAGAAGGAGGATCCTGGGAACTACAGTCCAGTCAGCCTCACCTCAGTCCCTGGAAAAATCATGGAGCAGGTCCTCAAGGAATCAATTCTGAAGCACTTAGAGGAGAGGACAGGAAAGGGATCAGGAACAGTCAGCATGGATTCACCAAGGGCAAGTCAAGCCTGACTAATCTAATTGCCTTCTATGACGAGATAACTGGCTCTGTGGATGAGGGGAAAGCAGTGGACATGTTGTTCCTTGACTTTAGCAAAGCTTTTGACAGGGTCTCCAACAGTATTCTTGCGAGCAAGTTAAAGAAGTATGGGCTGGATGAATGCACTATAAGGTGGATAGAAAGCTGGCTAGATTGTTGGGCTCAACGGCTAGTGATCAATGGTTCCATGTCTAGTTGGCAGCCAGTATCAAATGGAGTGCCCCAAGGGTCAGTCCTGGGGCTGGTCTTGTTCAATATCTTCATAAATGATTTGGAGGATGGTGTGGATTGCACCCTCAGCAAGTTTGCAGATGACACTAAACTGGGAGGAGAGGTAGATACACTGGAGGGTGGGGATAGGATACAGAGGGACCTAGACAAATTAGAGGATTGGGCCACAAGAAATCTGATGAGGTTCAACAAGGACAAGTGCAGAGTCCTGCATTTAGGACAGAAGAATCCCATGCACCACTACAGACTAGGGACCGAATGGCTAGGCAGCAGTTCTGCAGAAAAGGACCTAGGGGTTACAGTGGACGAGAAGCTGGATATGAATCAACAGTGTGCCGTTGTTTCCAAGAAGGTCAATGCCATTTTGGGATGTACAAGTAGGGGCATTGCCAGCAGATCGAGGGACATGATTGTTCCCCTCTATTCGACATTGGTGAGGCCTCATCTGGAGTACTGTGGCCTGTTTTGGACCCCACACTACAAGAAGGATGTGGAAAAATTGGAAAGCGTCCAGCGGAGGGCAACAAAAATTATTAGGGGACTGGAACACATGAGTTATGAGGAGAGGCTGAGGGATCTGGGATTGTTTAGTCTGCGGAAGAGAAGAATGAGGGGGGATTTGATAGCTGCTTTCAACTACCTGAAAGGGGGTTCCAAAGAGGATAGATCTAGACTGTTCTCAGTGGTAGCAGATAACAGAACAAGGAGTAATGGTCTCAAGTTGCATTGGGGGAGGTTTAGGTTGGATATTAGGAAAACCTTTTTCACTAGGAGGGTGGTGAAACACTGGAATGCGTTACCTAGGGAGATGGTGGAATCTCCTTCCTTTGAAGTTTTTAAGGTCAGGCTTGACAAAGCCCTGGCTGGGATGATTTAGTTGGGAATTGGTCCTGCTTTGAGCAGGGGGCTGGACTAGATGACCTCCTGAGAATATCCAACTGATAGTCTATGATTCTCGCCTGTGACAGGTGGGAGATCCGAGGCACGGACCCGTGAAGTGACCTCCCCAAGGTGACGTGAGGCTGGCAGAGGCTCCAGCTCTCCTGATGCCAAGGCCTGTGCTCTGAGCACTAGATTATGCTGCCTTCCCTGAACTGAATCCAGTGTTATCATACGGGCATGGGGCAATCACTGTATTGGTGCAGCCTGTGTAGCTCTGTTAGGGTAGAGGGGTGTGGCATTGGAGTGTTTCTCTCCATAGTGGTGGGGTGCAGCATGGGTGGCTTTTTGTCAGTTTTTTGGGGCAGGGAGCTACCACGGTGCTTGGCTGAAGCAGGGAAGCATGGCCAGGCTGTTCAATGCAGTATGATCACTGTGGGTCTATTTAACAGAACCAGTGCCAATCAGGGTGTAGGGGGAAGAGGGGCAGGCAGATCAGAGGGGGATACAAGGCCTCCTGGGTGAGATGATCCCACCTGGCCTAGCACTTTGGATCCTCCCAAGTGGCAGGTGCTGCCTGAATGGGAGGCCATGCTCTAGGAGCAGAGGTGGACAGAGGAGAAAGCAAGGCAGGACTCTGGGAAGAGAAGAGAGAAGAGCCAAGACAGACAGGACCCCTCCCTACCGGTGCAATGGTCTCTCAGGCTCAGGATGCTCTGATTGATGCTGTATATTTCCCGGCCTGGCTGCCATCTCTCGGGGAAGGTCAGATCTAACCCAGATTGATTGCACTCAGCAACTCTAGTGTCAAGCATAAAATACTGAATTTGACACATTTACAAATGTCTCTGCTGGCGCCCGGGGGGTGGGGAGGACAGAGAAAATGGGAGGGGCTGGTGTTGTGCGGGGTCAGCCCTTTGTCATATTGCACAGGTGTCAGGGATGGAGACAAAAACACATGTCAGCCACCAAGGGCTAATTCTGCCATGATCCCTCCTGGAGGAGCATGACTGTTTCCAGCCGGAGCCAGATCAATCACTCCTGACAGCTGAATCCGCAGCTTCTCACAGGCGATGCTCCTAGATCTCCAGGACTGACAGCGCAGCCCTCCAGGAGGAGGAAGGGACATGGTGACGAGGGCAGGAATGCAGGGCACTCACCAGCACTGCTGTCTACACTGACAGCAGGGAACCACTGGGGAACCAGGGACCCCCTCTCCACAGCACTAGCTGTTGTCTGTCTCCCCAACAAAACCCAAAGGCTTCCACAGACTCCACGCACCTCTGCTTGTGGAGATCTCTTTCCCCACCCTGTTCATTTTGAACCTTCACAGGATTGGGTACTCGCTGGGGTTTGGCCCATCCCAGCATGCATTGCACATCCAGTAGCATGAACTCAACTGGAGGCTGCCAGCATGGAGCCTCAGCAGAGGTCACTGCCTCAGCTTAGCGCAGGGCACGAAGGAAGCTTTGGCTAAGAACAGCTCCAGCAGCAGCAAAGCAAGTGGGCGCTGAAGATGTCCTAGCTCAGGGCTGCATGGACCTTTCCAGGGAAGACGGGAGAGTGTGGCGTGAGAAAAGTCTGAACTAATGTAAGGCGAGGTGGGAGAAGCAGACAAGGCCCCAGAGGAAAGAGGAGTTAGAAAGGAAACCCAGCTGAGTGGGCCGGGAACGGGCCCTGGACAGCCTGAGGGAAGAGAATGCAGGGGACTTCAGAGCGAAGGGAAGCATGGAGGGAAGGTAGCAAGACAGGCTGGCCAGTCGCACGTTCTAGTTGGTGCAGGGGCAGCTTGATGGCAAACTGTCTCACGCCAGAAGACATGGGCCGAAGCAAAGGCATCTAAACCCAGATCTGACCGTTCACCATGTTCTCGGGCTTGGGGCTTCACATGTGGGGCCCATAGCTTCATATTATAGGCTAGATTTCACAAACCTTGATCTCCCTTCCCCTGATGCCAATTTGCGTTCCAAATAATTGCAGGTGTAATTTTGTTTGGCATCATATTTCTGGGTGCTATTTGCACCATCCAGTAGATGCCACAAATTTTAGGTACAAGGGGAAAGAGGCCAGGAAGCGGCTGGGCTAGAAACAGACATCTGAGCAGTGACAGTCCTTAAAAATTGATGTTTTACTTTTAACACTGAGGCTGCCCTCAGTATCTGAATCATTCTCTATAGTTACCAAGTGCAATATCTCCAAATACAGAGGCAGCCTTATTCAGTTATCGAAGGTAATTGGCATGTTTCTAGGGGTGACTGCTGAGGTTATGTTACTGCACTGGATTCATTTAGCCTCCTGTTGCATCTTCCTAGAAAATCAAGTGTGATAGAAAACCAGACAGAATGCCCCGTGCTTCCTCTTGCAAACAATAGCCTTCCAAGTAGAGTGCTCATAGGCAGCTGGGAATGTCAGGATGGGTGGTGCCATCTTGGGGGGCAGAAATCTGAATCAAACCCTTCACCTCATTTTGGATGGGGCCCCAAAAGGCCCAGCCCTGTTGCTGAGGATGTGGTAGAAGCACAGCTCTAATAATTCATCCCTTTCAACTAGTGAGGCCGTTTCTGCCTTCCATGCCCATTGCCAGGTCATTTGCTGTAGTCAAGGCCACGGCATGGCTCCAGGTGCCTCATTTTCCAGTGGGGCAGTAGGTAAGGGTGGGGTAACTCTCTCTCCCTCAGCAGGGAGCCGAGGGGCGAGGGGATTGTGCTGTGCCCAGATGGTAGTCGCTGGACTGGTTGCTCTAACTGCCGGCGTGTGTTTCATCTATAATAGATAGAAGCTTAAAGCAAACATCGGCCAGTAATAGAATTAGTCTCGACAAATCTCTCTCTGAAACACACAGTTACAGTAGTTAGGGATTAATATAAAAGTGCAGGCGGACCACGGCAGCATTTAACAAAAGCAAACACCGCTTTTAAAGAGGCAGAGGAAGAGAACTGCGGTTCCTAATTAGTCGGCATAATCCCAGATGAGGCAGGTGGCGTTCGCGACGAGACACCCGGGCCTCAGAAGCCAGTTGGATTGTTCAGAAAGCACGTGTCGAAACACAGATCTTCCTCGCCCCATGCGGGCCAGCGCTGGAAGCTGGTTCCTTCGCTGCCCCTTGGCTGCTGGTATCCAGTGGCGCAAATCCCTCCCTTAGCACCGTCTCAGCTCCCAATTCATCAGGTCTAATCGCAGCCAGAAACAGACTCTGCTCCGGCCACCCAGCTCTGGTTGGCTGGCCATGGTCCTGCCTCACAGATGTAGACTGGGAGGGTAGGAAAATGCTTCCCCTGGCACGGCCAAGGGGTCAGACCCCTAGACAGGAGGCTGGAGAAGGCAGAGCAGTGGCCTACAGGGGGGCAGAGCTCCCCGCCACAAACCATAGTGATACTCAATATGACAATGGGCACTGAACTAATGACCGGGGTTGTTCCCTCCCATGGGCCATCAGCTGCCCCCGTTTGTGCAGAGCCCCCGCTGACCCTCAAGAGCTTTGCTCTGAGATGAGGGGTGTAGGGAGGGAGTCCTACATGTACAGCCTGACCTGTACATCAGCCTTCCACATGGAGCAGGGCCCCAATGTCCCTCTTCCTCCTCAGAGCATGGTAAGGGGGGGCTGTGCCGCTCACCGAGCCATCTGGCTGTGACAGGGCAGGAAAGAGTAGTTGGCTGCCCCTTCCAGGGAGCACAGCAAATGGAAGGAGGGGAGAACTGGGCCCCAATGTTCGTGGTGGTGGGGATGGTTGCAAGGTATGGGTGAGGTAGGATGGGGGGCGATAATGTGGGGAGGGTTGGGAAGCCTGGATGGAATGGAGAGTGGTGTGGGGCTGGGACATATGAATAGAGTCGAGTGGAGTGGGGTGAGGGATGGTGTGGGATGGGACAGTGGGGTTGGGAGGTGTCACTGGGGTGAGGTGAAGTGGGGAGGAATGGGGTGGTGGGGTTGGGGTAAAAGTTGAGGGGTGGGGGTACGAGAGGGGTAGCAAGGGGTAGGGTTAAAGAAATGAGTGGGGTGGGGTGAGATGGAGTGCGGTTGGGGTACAAGTGGGGAGGTAGGGGGGAGAATGGGGTAGCATGGGGTGGGGTTGAAGATACAGGTGTGGTGGGGTGATATGGTGCGCGTGGGGTACGAGTGGGGGTGGGGGTACGAGTGAGGTAGCAAGGGGTGGGGTTGAAGATAAAATGGGATGGGACAGGACGGCGGAGTTAGGGTAGAAGTGGGGGGTACGAGTGGGGTAGCATGGGGTGGGGTTGAAGATATGAGTGGGGTGGGATAGTGGGGTTGGGGAAGAAGTGGGGTGGGTGGAGGTACAAGTGGGATAGCATGAGGTGGGATTGAAACTACGAGTGGGGTGGGGTGGGATGGTTGGACTGCGGTAGAAGTGCGGGGCTGGGGTGGGGTATGAGTGGGGTAGCATGGGGTGGGGATGAAGATACGAGTGGGGTGGGGTGGAATGGTGGGGTTGAGGTAGAAGTGGGGACGTGGGGTACGAGTGGGATAGCATGAGGTGGGGTTGAAGATACGAGTGGGGTGGGGGTGGGATTGGGGTACGAGTGGGGAGTGGGGTAGCATAGAGTGGCATTCAATATATGAGTGGGTGGAGTGGGATGGTGGGGTTGGAGTACAAGTGCGGGGTGGGAGGTAACAGTGGGGTAGGATGGGTGGGGTTGAAGATACAACTGGGGTGGAGTGGGATGGTGGGCCTGGGGTAGAAGTGGGGGAGTGGGGTGGGGTATGAGTGGGGTAGCACGGGGTGGTGTGGACGATACAAGTGGGGTGGGGTGGGATAGTGGGGTTGGGGTACGAGTGGGGTGGTGGGGGTACGAGTGGGGTAGCATGGGGTGGGTAGAAGATATAAGTAGAGTGCGGAGGGATGGTGGGGTTTGGCTACGAGAGGGAAGTGGGATAGCATGGGATGGGGTTGAATATATGAGTGGGGTGGAGTGGGATGCTGTGGATGGGGTATAAGTGGGTTTTCATGGGGTGGGGTTGAACATACGAGTTGGGTAGGGTGGGATGATAGGGTTGCGGTACGAGTGGGGGGGTGGGAGTACAAGTGGGATAGCATGGGGTGGGGTTGAAGATTCGAGTGGGGTGGAGTGGGATGGTGGGGTTGGGGTACGAGTGGGGGGTGGGAGGTAAGAGTGGGGTAGCATGGGGTGGGGTTGAATATATGAGAGAGGGGTGGGATGAGGGGGTTCGGGTATGAGTCGGAGGATGGGGGTAAGAGTGGGGAAGCATGAGGTGGGTTTGAAGGTACGAGTTGGGTGGAGTGGGGTGAGGCGGTTGGGGTATGAATGGGATAGCATGGGGTGGAGTTGAAGATATGAGTGGGGTGGAGTGGGATGGCGGGGTTAGGGTAGAAGTCGGAGGGTGGGGGTACGAGTGGGGTAGCGTGGGGTGCGGTTGAAGATATGAGTGAGAGGGGTGGGATGAGGGGGTTCGGGTATGAGTCGGAGGGTGGGGGTAAGAGTGGGGAAGCATGAAGTGGGTTTGAAGGTACGAGTGGGGTGGGGTGGGGTGATGGGGTTGGGGTAGAAGAGGGAAGATGGGGGACAAGTGGGGTAGCAGGGGGTGGGGTTGAAGATATGATTGGGGTGAAGTGGGATGGTGGGGCTGGGGTATGAGTGGGAGGGTGGGGGTATGAGTGAGGTAGCATGTGGTGGGATTGAAGATACGAGTGGGGTGGGGTGGGATGGTGGGATTGGGGAAGAAGTGGGGAGTGGGGGTAAGGGTAAGGTAACATGGGGAGGAGCTGAAGATATGAGTGGGGTGGGATGGGATGGTGGGGTTGGGGTACGAGTGGGGGGTAGAGGTATGAGTGGAGTAGCATGGGGTGGGTTGAAGGTATGAGTGGTGTGGGGTGGGATTGTGGGCTTCGGGTATAAGTGGGGTGGTGGCGGGGTACGATTGGGCTAGCATGGGGTAGGTTTGAAGATACGAGTGGGGTGCGGAGGGATGGTGGGGTTGGGGTACGAGTGGGGAGGAGGGGGTGCGAGTGAGGTAGCATGGGGTGGGGTTTAAGATACTAGTGGGGTGGGGTGGGATGGTCTGGTTGGGGTAAAAGTGGGGCAGTAGCGGGGTATGAGTGGGGTAGCATGGGGTGGGGTTGAAGATAGGAGTGGGGTGGGATGGAATGGTGGGGTTGGGGTACTAGTGCGGGGGTGTTGGGGTAGGAGTGGGCTAGCATGGTATGGGGTTGAAGATACGAGTGGGGTAGCATAAGGTGGGGTTGAAGGTATGAGTGGGGTGGGGTGGGATGGGATGGTGGGGTTGGGGTAAAAGTGGGGGAATGGGGGTACTAGTTGGGTAGCAATGGGTGGGGTTGAAGATACGAGTAGGGTGGGGTGGCATTGTGGGTTTGGGGTAGAAGAGGAAAGATGGGGAGACAAGTGGGATAGCAGGCGGTTGGGTTTAAGATACGAGTGGGGTAGGGTGGAATGGTGGGGCTGGGGTAGAAGTGGGTCGTTGGGGTGGGGTAGCACGGGGTGGGGTTGAAGATACGAGTGGGGTGGGGTGGGATGGTGGGGTTTGGGTAGTAGTGTGGCATTGGGGGCGGACAAGTGGGGTAGCATGGGATGGGGTTGAAGGTATGAGTGGTGTGGGGTGGGATGATGGGCTTCGGGTACAAGTGGGGCAGTGGCGGGTACGACTGGGCTAGCATAGGGTAGAGTTAAAGATACGAGTGGGGTGTGGAGGGATGGTGCGGTTGTGGTATGAGTGGGGGGGGGTGTGAGTGAGGTAGGATGGGTTGGGGTTTAAGACACGAGTAGGGCGGGGTGGGATGGTCTGGTTGGGATAAAAGTGGGGCAGTAGCGGGGTACAAGTGGGGTAGCATGGGGTGGGGTTGAAGGTACGAGTGGTGTGGGGTGGGATGGTGGGGTTGGGGTACAACTTGGGTAACACGGGGTGGGGATGAAGATAGGAGTGGGGTGGGGTGGTGGGGTTGGGGTAGAATTGGGGGAATGGGGGTACGAGTGGGGTAGCATAGGCTGGGGTTGAAGATACAAGTAGGGTGGGGTGGCATTCTGGGGTTGGGGTAGAAGTGGGAAGATGGGAGGACGAGTGTGGTAGCATGGGGTGGGGTATAAGATACGAGTGGGGTAGGGTGGGATGATGGGGTTTGGGTAGAAATGGGGGGGTGGGGTGGGGTACGAGTGGGGTAGCACGGGCTGGGGTTGAAGCTACGAGTGGGGTGGGGTGGGATGGTGGGTTTGGGGTATGAGTGCGGGGTTGGGGGTACCAGTGGTGTAGCATGGAGTGGGGTTAAAGATACGAATGGGGTGCGGTGGCATGGTGGGGTTGGGGAACTAGTGGGTGGGTGGGGTTATGAATGGCATCACATGGGGAGGATACGAGTGGGGTGGGTTGGGATGGTGGGGTTGCAGTAGAAGTGTGGGCGTGGGGTAGCGTTGAATTTAAGAGTGGGGTGGGATTGTGGGGTTGGAATACGAGTGGGGGGATATGAGAGGGGTAGCATGGGCTGGGGTTAAAGAAATGAGTGGAGTGGGATGGGATGGGGTGCGGTTGGGGTACAAGTGGGGAGATAGGGGGGGAGAATGGGGTAGCATGGGGTGGAGTTGAAGATACAGGTGGGGTGGGGTGATATGGTGTGCTTGGGGTACGAGTGGGGGTGGGGGTACGAGTGGGGTAGCAAGGGGTGGGGTTGAAGATAAAATGGGATGGGACAGGACAGCGGGGTTAGGGTAGAAGTGGGTGGTGGAGGGTATGAGTGGGGTAGCATGGGGTGGGGTTGAAGATATGAGTGGGGTGGGATAGTGGGGTTAGGGAAGAAGTGGGGCGGGTGGAGGTACAAGTGGGGTAGCATGGGGTGGGATTGAAGCTACGAGTGGGGTGGGGTGGGATGGTTGGGCTGCGGTAGAAGTGCAGGGCTGGGGTGGGGTACAAGTGGGGTAGCATGGGGTGGGGTTGAAGATACGAGTGGGGTGGGGTGGGATGGTGGGGCTGGGGAAGAATTATGGGGCTGGGGTGGGGTATGAGTGGTGTAACATGGGGTGGAGCTGAAGATACGAGTGGGGTGGGGTGGAATGGAGGGGTTGGGTACAAGTAGGTTATTATGGGGTGGTGTTTAATATACGAGTGAGGTGGGGTGGGATGGTGGGGTTGGGTACGCGTGGGGGGTGGGGGTATGAGTGGGTTAGCATGGGGTGGGTTGAAGGTACGAGTGGGGTGGGTTGGGATGGTGGGGTTGCGGTAGAATTGTGGGGGTGGGGTACGAGTGGGGTACCATGGGGTGGGGTTGAAGATACGAGTGGGGTGAGGTGGGATTATGGGGTTAGGGTAGAAACGGAGAGTGGGGGTACGGGTGGTGTTACATGGGGTAGGGCTGAAGATTCGAGTGGGGTGGGGGAGCTGGGGTACAAGTGGGAGGATGGGTGTGTGAATGGGGTAGCATGTGGTGGGGTTGAACATATGAGTGGGGTGTGGTGGGATGGTGGGGTAGGGGTACGAGTGGAGGGGTGGGGATGCAGATGGGGTAGCATAGTGTGGTTTGAAGATACGAGTAGGGTGCGGTGGAATGGTGGGGTTGGGGTACGAGAGGGGAGTGGGATAGCATGGGGTGGGGTTAAAGGTACGAGTGGGGTGGGATGGAGTTGGATGGTGGGGTTGGGGTACAAGTGGGGTAGTTGGGAGGTGGGGGAATGAGTGGGGTAGCATAGGGTGGGGTTGAAGGTACGAGGGAGGTGGGGTGGGATGGTGGGGTTGGGGTAGAATTGGGGCAGTGGTGGGGTACGAGTGGGGTAGCATGGGGTGGGGTTCAAGATACAAGTAGGTGGGATGGAATGGTGGGTTTGGGGTAAGAGTGGGGGTTGGGGGTACGAGTAGGGTAGCATGGGGTGGGTTAAAGGTACGCGTGGGGTGGGGTGAGATGGTGGGGTTGGGATAGAAGTGGGGCAGCAGGGGGGGTACAAGTGGGGTAGCATGGGGTGGGGTTGAAGATACGAGTGGGGTGGGATGGGACGTTGGGTTTGGGTTACGAGTGCGGGGGTAGTAATACGAGTGGTTTAGCATGGAGTGGAGTTGAAAATACAAGTGGGGTATGTTGGGATCGTCGGGTTGGGTACTAGTCGGGGGTGTTGGTGTGAATGGGGTAGCATGGTGTGGGGTTGAATATACGAGTGTGGTGTGGTGGGATGGTGGGGTTCGGATACGAATGGGGAGGTGGGGGAATGAGTGGGGTAGCATGGGGTGCGGTTGAAGGTATGAGTAGGATGGGGTGGGACGATGGAGTTGGGGTACAAGTGGGTCGGTGGCCGGGTACGAGTGGGCTAGCACGGTGTGGGGTTGAAGGTATGAGTGGGGCGCAATGGTGGGTTTGAGGTACGGTTGGGGTAGCATAAGGTGGGGTTAAAGATACGAGTCCGGTGGAGTGGGATGGTATGGTTGGGGTATGAGAGGGGAGTGGGGTAACATGGGGTCGGGTAGAATATACGAGTGGGGTGGGGTGGGATGGTGGGGTTCGGGTAGAAGTGGGGAGGTGGGGATACGAGTGGGGGTAGCATAGGGTGGGGTTGAAGATCCGAGTGCGGTGCAGTGGGATGGTGGGGTTGGGGTACAAGTGGGGGGTGGGAAGTACAAGTGGGGTAGCATGGGGTGGGGTTGAATATACGAGTTGGGTGGGGTGTGATGTTGGAATGTGGTATAAGTGGGGAGGTGGGGGAACGAGAGGGGTAGCATGGGTGGGATTGAAGATATTAGTGGAGTGGGGTGGGATGGTGGGATTGGGGTACAAGTGGGGTGGTGGCTGGGTACATGTGGGCTAGCATGGGGTGCTGTTGAAGATAAGAGTGGGTTGCGATGGTGGGTTTGGGGTATGAGGCCGTAGGTGGGGGTACAAGTGGGTAGCATGGGGTAGGGTTGAAGATACGAGTGGGGGGGGTGGCATGGTGGGGTTGGGTTACGAGTGGGGGATGGTTGTATGAGTGGGGCAGCATGGGGTGGGGTTGAAGATACCTGTGGAGTGGGGTGGGATGGTGGGGTTCGGGTTAGGGTTAGGTTTCGAGTGGGGTTGAAGATATGAGTGGGGTGGGGTGGGATGGTGGGGTTAGGGTTAGGGTTGGAGTGGGGTAGCATGGGATGGGGTTGAAGATACGAGTGGGGTGGGATGGGATGGTGGCGTTCGGGTAAGAGTGGGGGGTGGGGGTACAAGTGGGGTGGGATGTTGGGGTTGAAGATACAAGTGGGGTGGGGTAGGATGGTGGGGTTGGGGTAAAAGTGGGGCGGTGGCCGGGTACGAATGGGCAGCATGGTGTGGGGTTGAAGATAGAAGTGGGATGGTGGGGTTGGGGTATAAGTGGGGGGTTCGGGGTTACGAATGGGGTAGCATGGGGGGGTTGAAGATACAAGTGTGGTGTGGGCGGATTGTGGCCTTGGGATATGAGTCAGGGGGTGGTGGAAGGAGTGGAGAAGAATGATTTGGGGTTGAAGCTACGATTGGAGTGGGGTGGGATGGTGGGGTAGGTATACTAGTGGGGGGTTGGGGTACTAATGCTCTAGCATGTAGTGTTATTGAAGATATGAGCTGGGTGGTGTGGGATGGTGGGGTTGGAGTACGAGTGGGGTAGCATGGGGTGGGTTGAAGGTATGAGTGGGGTGGGGTGAGATGGTGGGTTTGGGGTACGAGTGGGGGGTGGGGTATGAGTGGTTTAGCATGGAGTGGGGTTGAAAATACGAGTGGAGTGTGGTGGGATCGTGGGGTTGGGGTACTAGTGGGGGGGTGTTGGTGTGAATGGGGTAGCATGGGGTGGGCTTGAAGATACGAGTGGGGTGGGGTGTGATGGTGGGTTTGCAGTAGAAGTGGGAAGGTGGCGGAATGAGTGGGGTAGCATGGGGCGGGGTTGAAGATATAAGTGGGGTGGGGTGTGATGGTGGGTTTGCGGTAGAAGTGGGGAGGTGGGGGTATGAGTGGGGTAGCATGCGGTGGATTGAAGGTACGAGTGGGGTGGGATGGAGGGGTGGGGTAGAAGTGGGGTGGTGGCGGGATACGAGTGGGGTAGCATGGGGTGGGGTTGAATATACGAGTGGGGTGGGGTGTGATGTTGGAGTTGTGGTATAAGTGGGGAGGTGGGGGAACGAGAGGGGTAGCATGGGGTGGGGTTGAAGATATTAGTGGAGTGGGGTGGGATGGTGGGATTGGGGTACAAGTGGGGCGGTGGCCAGGTACATGTGAGCTAGCATGGGGTGCTGTTGAAGATAAGAGTGGGTTGCGATGGTGGGTTTGGGGTATGAGGCCGTAGGTGGGGTTACAAGTGGGTAGCATGGGGTAGGGTTGAAGATACGAGTGGGGTGGGGTGGCATGGTGGGGTTGGGTTTCGAGTGGGGGATGGGTGTATGAGTGGGGCAGCATGGGGTGGGGTTGAAGATACCTGTGGAGTGGGGTGGGATGGTGGGGTTCGGGTTAGGGTTAGGTTTCGAGTGAGGTTGAAGATACGAGTGGGGTGGGATGGGATGGTGGCGTTCGGGTAAGAGTGGGGGGTGGGGGTACAAGTGGGGTGGGATGTTGGGGTTGAAGATACAAGTGGGGTGGGATGGTGGGGTTGGGGTAAAAGTGGGGCGGTGGCTGGGTACGAGTGGGCAGCATGGTGTGGGGTTGAAGATAGGAGTGGGGCGCAATGGTGGGTTTGGGGTATGACTGGGGTAGCATAAGTCGGGGTTGAAGATACGAGTGGGGTGGGATGGGATGGTAGAGTTGGGGTATGAGTGGGTTTGTGGTAGCATGGGATCGGGTATAATATTCGAGTGGGGTGGGGTGGGATGGTGGAATTGGGGTTCAAGTTGGGTAACTTGGGGTGGGATTGAAGATATGAGTGGCATGGACTGTTATGGTGGGGTTCAGGTAGAAGTGGGGAGGTGGGGGTACGAGTGGGGTAGCATGGGGTGGGGTTGAATATACTAGTGGGGTGCGGTGGGATGGTGGGGTTTGGGTACTAGTGTTGGGGTGGGGGTATGAATGGGGTAGTATGGGTTGGGGTTGAAGATACGAGTAGGGTGCGATGGGATGGTGTGGTTGTGGTACCAGTGGGGTATGGGGTAGCTTTGGATGGGGTTGAATATAAGAGTGGGGTTGGGTATGTGTGGGGGGTGGGGTACGAGTGGGGTAGCATGGAGTGGGGTTGAAGATAAGATTGGGGTGGGGTGGGATGGTGGGTTTGGGGTATGAATGGGTGGGGTGTGAGTGGTGTAGCATGGTGTGGGGTTGAAGATACAAGTGGGGTGCGGTGGGATGTGGTAGAAGTGGGGGGGGTGGGGGTAAGAGTTGTGTAGGATGGGGTGGGGTTGAAGGTACGAGTGGGGTGGGGTGGGGTGGGATGGTGGGGTTGGGGTATAAGTGGGGGATTCGGGTTACGAGTGGGGTAGCATAGGAGGTTGAAGATACGAATGGGGTGCGGTGGGATTGTGGCCTTGGGATATGAGTCGGGGGGGTGGTGGCAGGAGTGGAGAAGAATGAGTTGGGGTTGAAGCTACGATTGGAGTGGGGTGGGATGGTGGGGTAGATGTACTAGTGGGGGGTTGGGGTACTAGTGCTGTAGCATGTAGTGTTATTGAAGATATGAGCTGGGTGGTGTGGGATGGTGGGGTTGGGGTATAAGTGGGGGGTTCGGGGTTACGAGTGGGGTAGCATGGGAGGTTGAAGATACGAGTGGGGTGCGGTGGGATTGTGGCCTTGGGATATGAGTCGGGGGGGTGGTGGAAGGAGTGGAGAAGAATGATTTGGGGTTGAAGCTACGATTGGAGTGGGGTGGGGATGGTGGGGTAGGTATACTATTGGGGGGGTTGGGGTACTAATGCTCTAGCATGTAGTGTTATTGAAGATATGAGCTGGGTGGTGTGGGATGGTGGGGTTGGAGTACGAGTGGGGTAGCATGGGGTGGGTTGAAGGTATGAGTGGGGTGGGGTGAGATGGTGGGTTTGAGGTACGAGTGGAGGGGTGGGGGTACGAGTGGTTTAGCATGGAGTGGGGTTGAAAATACGAGTGGGATGTGGTGGGATCGTGGGGTTGGGGTACTAGTGGGGGGTGTTGGTGTGAATGGGGTAGCATGGGGTGGGCTTGAAGATACGAGCGGGGTGGGGTGTGATGGTGGGTTTGCAGTAGAAGTGGGAAGGTGGCGGAATGAGTGGGGTAGCATGGGGTGGGCTTGAAGATCCGAGCGGGGTGGGGTGTGATGGTGGGTTTGTGGTAGAAGTGGGGAGGTGGGGGTACGAGTGGGGTAGCATGCGGTGGATTGAAGGTACAAGTGGGGTGGGATGGAGGGGTGGGGTAGAAGTGGGGTGGTGGCGGGATACGAGTGGGGTAGCATGGGGTGGGGTTGAAGGTATGAGTGGGGTGGGGTGGGATGGTAGGGTTGGGGTACAAGTGGGGCAGTGGCCGGGTACGAGTGGGCTAGCATGGTGTGTGGTTGAAGATAGGACTGTGGCGCGATGGTGGGTTTGGGGTACGATTGGGGTAGCATAAGGTGGGGTTGAAGATACGAGTGGGGTGGTGTGGGATGGTGGGGTTGCGGTAGAATTGTGGGGGTGGGGTACGAGTGGGGTAGCATGGGGTGGGGTTGAAGATACGAGTGGGGTGGGATAGGATGGTGGGGTTGAGGTAGAAGTGAGGGGTGGGGGTATGAGTGGGATAGCATGGGGTGCGGTTGAAGATACGAGTGGGGTGAGGTGTGATGGTGGGGTTGGGGTATGAGTGGGGGTGGGGGTTCGAGTGTGGTAGGCTGGGGTGGGGTTGAAGATATGAGTGGAGTGGAGTGGAGTGGAGTGGGGTGGGATGGTGGGGTTGGGGTATAAGTGGGGTGTGGGGGTATGAGTGGAGTGGCTGGGATGGTGGGTGGGGGTACGAGTGGGGAAGAATGGGGTGCAGTGGAAGTTTCGAGTGGGGTGCCCTGGGGGGGTGCCCAGTGTGGGTGGTATAAGCATTGGCAGGGGCCCGTAGGCTGGGGGCGTAGACTGGGGCTGGGGGGGGTCATCTCTGCAGTCCCCGGTTTCCATTCGAAGGCGGAGCCTTCGTTCTCTGGGCTCTTGTTCATTTCCAAGCAAGCGGAGACGGCAGAGCAGGCGGCGGCGGCGGCGGCGGCGGCGGCAGCAGCAGGGCAAGCGGCGGCGGCGGCGGCGATCAATGCCCCTGCATTGTAATGAATGAGAAGATGATAAACTGGTCCTGACAACACGGAGCGTGCGGGGCCCCGCCACAGCCCACAGCTGTGCCCGTCTGCAGACCTGTCCGAACATCCAGCTGGCGCATCTGTCAGGAGACACCTCGCAGGGTGGGCTCGGGCCAGGGGAAGCTGGGCTTGGCGCCTCCCGGGCCAGGCTCGCTGGCCTCAAGGGATGGGCTGTGCTCGGATGCGAGGCTCAGGGTGGTGCTTTGCTGGCATGGTTGCTTTGGGGCTGAGCTGCACTGGATGGGAGGTGAAGAGCTGGGCTGTGCTGAGATAGCCGGCTTGGACTAGGTTTAGTCTGAAGAGCCGAGCTCAGATCCCAGTTAACACTTCTAGCCCCGAAAGGAGGGCCTCTCTGAGAGCCCATTTAATTCCCGCTTTTTAATTGCCACAAGCTCCGTCTCCTCCACACCCTTCCCCTCGTTTGCAGCCACAACCCACTCCAGGGCGCATTGTTAAGTAGCCCGGCTCATTATCAGCATTCACCTGCAGCAGCTGTTCTCCAGAGCGGGTGTGATGCAAAGTTTCCAGGCTGTGGAAATGGAAGTCAGCAAAGTGCTGGAGTGCTCCCTGGAGAGCAGGAGAACTCATGTGTCAGCAAAGCACCGGACCAGGTGGGAAGGCGAGCCCCAGCAAAGGTTAATCCTTCCCAGATGCTGCTGAGCAGATAAAAGACCCTCCCCACCACCACCACCCTGTCCCCACTGTGCAGACAAATCTTTTGAGAGAGATTTGCCAGCCAGATGCGTGAAATGTTTGTGGAACCCCCATCCCTTCGTCCAGCAAGGCAAGAAATGAAGGGGCTTTTATTCTGACAGCAGCTGTGCTGTGACCCACTGCCCCTAGCCCAGCTCTGGGTGGGGGTTCAGTTCTTTTAGAAATGGGGGGTTTGTTTGAGAAAACTGCTGCTCTCCATACCCACCGGGGCTGCATTTGCTGTGCTGCGATGGGGTGAGCAGGAGTGGTGGCAGGTAACCTCACAGACACCAGCTGAACAACACAACTGGCCATGTGCCGCGGCACAACCAGGGGAGAGCCCCAGCAATTTACCTCCCCCGTGTGAGACCAGCCCATCCTCCAAGGAGGTTCTAGATTTTCTTTCTTTTAGGGTCTGGGGGCAGCTTTTGCTATTAGGATGGTGCATGTAGGGGGGAGGGATAGCTCAGTGGTTTAAGCATTGGCCTGCTAAACCCAGGGTTGTGAGTTCAATCCTTAAGGGGGCCATTTAGGGATCTGGGGCAAAAATTGGGGACTGGTCCTGCTTTGAGCAGGGGATTAGACTAGATGATCTCCTGAGGTCCCTTACCACCCTGATATTCTATGATTCTATGCACTATTAGAAGGACGGCACAGCCCATCCCCATGAGCTCACAGACATGGGGCCCAGTGCTGGGTGATGCTAGCTCCTCATCTTCAAAGGCCACTGGCTTCAATGGAAGCTGAGTGAGGAGCACCTTGCAGGGCTGGAGCTGCAGTCAGTGTGCCCCAACAGTGCTGGCAATGCTCCACAGACTAGGGGTTAAGTCTGGAGAAAACCCCAGAGGCCTGAATTCTCAGCTCTCCCTTCTCTGAATTCACTGGGGCTGCCAATCTTGCCAGAAGCAGCTTTGTGTGAGATTTCAGATGGTCCCAGCTCCAGGCCAGACGCACAGACATGGCTGTGGAAAGATGAGTGACAAGAGGGGTCTCAACTACTCTGAATTTCCAGGAACATTCTGGGATCATGTCCCGCCTAGGGCAAAGATTTGAGTCGATTCTGAAACAGTTCCAGTAAATTCCCAGGGACTCCTGCCAGATCCAGGGGCAGAGTTAAGACCATCGGTCATTTTAACTCTTTATTTCCAGGGGTGGGTCCTGGGGCCAATTTTGTTCAACATCTTCATTAATGATCTGGATGATGGCATGGATTGCACCCTCAGCAAGTTCACAGATGACACTAAACTGGGGGGAGAGATAGATACGCTGGAGGGTAGGGATAGGGTCTAGAGTGACCTAGACAAATTGGAGGATTGGGCCAAAAGAAATCTGTTGAGGTTCAACAAGGACAAGTGCAGAGTCCTGCGCTTAGGATGGAAGAATCCCATGCACCGCTACGGGCTGGGGACCGACTGGCTAAGCAGTGGTTCTAGAGAAAAGGACCTGGGGATTACAGTGGAAGAGAAGCTGAATATGAGTCAGCAGTGTGCCCTTGATGCCAAGAAGACTAATGGCATTTTGGGCTGCATTGGTAGGAGCATTGCCAGCAGATCGAGGGAAGTGATTTTTCCCCTCTATTCGGCACTGGTGAGGCCACATCTGGAGTATTGTATCCAGTTTTGGGGCCCCCACTACAGAAGGGATGTGGACAAATTGGAGAGAGTCCAGCGGATGGCAACGAAAATGATTAGGGGGCTGGGACACATGACTTATGAGGAGAAGCTGAGGGGACTGGGGTTATTTAGTCTGCAGAAGAGAAGATTGAGGGGGGATTTGATAGCAGCTTTCAACTACCTGAAAGGGGATTCCAAAGAGGATGGCACTCGGCTGTTCTCAGTGGTGGCAGATGACAGAACAAGGAGCAATGGACTCAAATTGCAGTGCGGGAAGTCTAGGTTGGATATTAGGAAACACTATTTCTCTAGAAGGATGGTGAAGCGCTGGAATGGGTTACCTAGAGAGGTGGTGGAATCTCCATCCTTATTGATTTTTAACACCTGGTTTGACAAAGCCCTGGCTGGGATGATTTAGTTGGGGTTAGCCCTGCTTTGAGCAGGGGGTTGGACTAGGTGACCTCCTGACGTCTCTTCCAACCCTAATCTTCTATGATTCTGTGATCTAAGTTTGTTTCACTGTAACGGTTTGCTCTCGTTGTCTTAAGTATCAATGCACTCCACGTGCTCAAAGGGCCTGCAGGCAGGCACTGCCAGACACCCTGCACTCTGTATTAACCAAGTTCTGGGGCAGCAAATAGATGTTAAGGTCAGAAGCCCATTGATTCTGTTGTCCTGCATAGTGCAGACTGGGGAACCCAGCATGGAATCCTGCCTCCAGCCCAGGACTTCCAAGCGAGCTTGTGCAGATCTGAGATCTCCACTCATCATTCTTGTTTTACTCAAATCCAGTCACCCTTCCCCACTAATGACCTCTCCCGGCACTAGTCTGATAACCCTGGTGTGGCCTGAGCCCACTGTAGGCCCCGCTTTCTAGGGGCTAAAGTCATAGCTGAGAGGTGAATGGACAGGATCAGATCCCGAGAGGGGCTGAGCTGCAGCTCCTATGGAAATCAGCGGGATTTGCTGAAGGTGTAGGATTTGGCTCATGGGTATCTGGGATGTGAAAACTGCAGATGCCCCGGTGAAGGTCTCCCAGGGTGACATGCACTCCAGTGCAGGGGGCTGCACATACAAGGCCCTGTTTGCACTTCACGCTGCTGCTGTTCTTCAGCTCTCTCCAGTGCCTCTAACGGCCCGTCTGCCCAGCCCAGTGCCTGGAATCCTTAGGGAGCGCCCTTCTGCATGGCTGGGCAGCTTGTGTGCCCCAGCAGGGCTGATGGATGGGCATACGCTGGGCATACCAGGGCTTGAAGCCAGCTGCAGTGGGCTGGGACAGGGAGTTAGTGTCCTGCAGGTCTGAGCTGCCCAGAACAGAGCTCAGGCTGCCAGGCTACCCCTGCCCCGAGAGAGTGGCCCTTTATTTCTCCTTCTACATGATGCTAAATTGCCATTTGCTGCCCTGACTGGTGTGTTCTAACCCCTCTTCCCCCGCTCCACTTCCTGCTCCTCACTAGGGTGGGTGCCTTACAGTGGCCTTTGAAAATTGTCACAAAAACTTAGTGGCCAGAGAAAATATCTCCTAGCCCACTTTGCTGGAGGTGACAAGAGGCTTTGCTCAGGCTGGGGGAAGTGAGGGTCTGGTGCTTTAAGAGACCCTTCCTGCTCCCTCCCCACACTGCTACAGGCAGTCTTCTCCCATCCTGGCTTCTGTCCTGCCCCATTGGGTTCCATTGTTTGCCCTCCTCTCGTCATCCCTGAGTATATTTCCCTGGTGCTGCTTTTCTCCGTGCTGAGTTGCTAGCTGCATCCCTGGAATGGGGTCACGAGCAGTCATGGAGCCTCACACAAGCAGAGAGGTACCACAACATGGAGAGGTGCTGTGGGTACCAGGAGGTGGGGAGACATGGTGGCAGGTGTATTTATGTGTGTAACAGGACTGCACACAGCTTCACTCGGCTCCTCAGAGCTGAGGACTCACCCTGTTTCCAAACTGTCTGCTGATGGATGTGGCTCCGTGTGTTTGCAGGCTGGTGGGTGTCTGAGGTTGTGACATGTGCCAACTGCAGCTAACACATCTGTGTCTCCTCCTGCAGCTGATGCCTCCGTGATTCCTTACGAAGCCAGCTGTCAGGAGATACATTGCTTTGTGGAGCCCTGGATTCATTAAATGGGCTTTTTCAGTGTTGTGTTACACAGGTTTCCCGCAGCTACCTGCACACCTGCTCAGAGAGAGCACCCAAGAAAACAAGCCCAGAAATCCGAAAGCCAGTGGGGAACACGCTCTGACAAGG
Source organism: Dermochelys coriacea (assembly GCF_009764565.3). Classification (NCBI taxonomy): domain Eukaryota; kingdom Metazoa; phylum Chordata; order Testudines; family Dermochelyidae; genus Dermochelys; species Dermochelys coriacea. Next base: position 4,190,727 of record NC_050082.1, on the reverse strand, counting down.
AACAAACCAGGGGGGGGGGCAGGAAAGCAAGATGCGGGGGGTAGATGGAAGTCACACTACCCTGCTGTGCTGTCAGCATAACCTTTTTTGTGGTTTTCCCACCACAAACCGAAAACATTATTATGGTAGCACCCAGGTACCCATGGTAGACAAAGGGAGCAAGAAATGGACCCAGTCCTGTTTAACCTCGCCTACCTTGGCAAAGACAATCACACAGTAGGGAAGTGGCAGAGACCCCCCACTCTGCCAATCCCACTGGGGCAGCCTAACCCCCAGCCTGGGCTGCCTCAGAGTGACACGAGCTCCAGATGTTGGGCTAACTCAAACGTGGCTGGAAAGCCCATGGTCTGGCTCTGACCTAATGAGCAGGAAGTCCCACCCCCAAACTCCAGATCTGTTGCTCAGGTTCAGAAGAGCTCAGATTGCTTTTGTTTGTTTGGGATGCGCCATGTGTCAAAGGCTCTTCCTGGTTTGGATGGGAGGAACGGGCCAGAATAAGCCAAGGGAAGCTATTCCCAGTGCCAGGACTCTGAAGAGGAGCCTGTGCTCCTGGGGTCTCCAGACCAGCCCACAGAGCTTTGGAGAGGGCCAAACTGATCCCAGGGATAACTCCATGGGGTCAGTAAGCTCCAGGGACAAATATTACCCCAGGCATTTTGGGGGCTCATGAACCGCTTTCAGAGCTTTCATAGCTGACTCATCACTAGTTAACATTAAACCACAGGTTTGAGTCTGTGATTGTCCCATCCATCCCCTGATGAAGGGGAAGAGCTGGCCCTGGACCATAACCTTTCTATTCTGGCTTTCCTACCCGGAACAGAGAGACTCTATAGTGCTGCCAAGTGGACAACAGCGAGAAGTGACTCCAGCCTGCAGATTTTATTTCCTCCTTGGTCCCCAGCTCACTTGCTTTATAGTCATTCTGAGCCAGTAGAAAAATAAACAAGTCTCTCACTGGGTTCCTCCAAGGAAGAAATGAGGCCTGAGAATGTTATGAGGCTCCAGATCTGATAATGAGCCATTAACATTGCGATGGCTTCACTGCAGACACAGAGAGTTTAATTAGTTTTTAGACTATTCTTTGAAGTATTCCAAATGGAAATATTTTAATTTAAAATTAGTAATCAGATCCATTCCCTGGCACCAAGGAACAGGGCAGAAATGTCTTGATTCCTGCTTCTGAGCACCACAGGAGATGCCTGTAGCCCCAAACCCATGAGATTGGCTGCTTGGGATGCCTATAGCTCCAAACCACTATTTTACCTGTTCCTACCTGTTTTCAGCAAAATTAAAATTCAAAAAAGAGAGGTTCATTTGGGGTTAAGGTTGTGAACGTAAACACCCCAGCATGAGGAAATGCTGTGTCAGCTTGACTCTGCCCTTGTGCATCCCCTTGGAGACACAGTCACATATTTCTGAAATAATATCATCAACTACCATAACTTTTCTGCAACAATGTAGCCTCTCAGAAGAGCTCTTCTTTTCATCCTGCTACACTTGCTCTAGTTTGGAGCCTGACCTTAGATACATGAGAAATTTTACTTACCCAACAAGAGTTCTATGGGATAAGTAAAATTCCTGCTGTTTGCAGGATGGGGCCCTGTTCATTGCAGCAGCGTTCCAGTGACTCTTTCGCTATTCTTGTCCCTCTGTGGCATTATAAATTGTAATAACTGTGTCGCCACACATGTACCAGCTCCCTATGATCAGATTATTTTATTTTCCTTTGGAGACAGATCCACCCTTGAGCATTAATTTATCATTGTGTATATCTCAAGCTGTTTGATCAGAGAAAGATGCTCATCAGGACAAATTCAGCAGTGATGTAAGAGGATGACACTCCAGTGAAACTAATCGGTGTCAACATTCACTCTTTCAATAACTAAGGGTGGCCAAAGAGTATCCGACAAGCATAGAGGGCCAGATTCTCAGGGGGTGATAGTTGAAACAGTGAAATGACACTGATTTATACCAGCTCAAGTTCTGGTCCAGAATGCAGTGGATGTCAGATATTTTTGCAAAATATTCCCAAACCAGCTCTACTATTTATTAATCTATTCTGAACTGGAAAACATTTGCTGAATATCACAACAAAACACAACTGTTGTTGAATTATTCCCTACATTTCTGATGCCAATCTTGGCGTTTTGAACACAGGTTCAAAATTGATCACAAGTGGCTGGCAGCTTGCATATGTACATCCGACACTGAACACACACAAGTGTGTGCAGAATGTGTGTGAGATGAAATGGACATTGATGACATGTCATCAACCCACTCCTGCAAACTGGTTGTAAGGCTTTGCCAACGTGTCACGTGGCATGAATATGGTCACACTGAAAATTAATGATAATTACTGAGGTGGTTGGAATTCCCTTTCTCTGCACAGCTCTAATACTTACACCCATCTAAAAGTTAACCAGTACAGCACAATCAGGATTTGGCATTTATAGTGGCTGGTTTCCTTCCCCCCAGCCCCCGATAATTTCTTGTTTTGATGCTTCTTTTGTGTAAGAGAATAGCTAATTTATAGTTCTCAAATAATGTATCCTCACGTGCTTTTACTAACTGAAATGTTACCTTCGCTACCTGTGAAACTACTTTCTTTAAAATATTGTATGACTATATACATAATGACAGGTTTCGGAGTAGCAGCCGTGTTAGTCTGTATCTGCAAAAAGAACAGGAATACTTGTGGCACCTTAGAGACTAACAAATTTATTTGAGCATAAGCTTTCGTGAGCTACATGCATCTGATGAAGTGAACTGTAGCTCACGAAAGCTTATGCTCAAATAAATTTGTTAGTCTTTAAGGTGCACAAGTTCTCCTGTTCTTTTTGTATATACATAATGTTGCCTATGAATGTGTAGGGTACAGAATGTATACTATTGCTTCGCTAGTTTTGTTTTACCTTTCCATACACTAGGAACAAAACTGGTACTTTCCATCCTAAAGGTCTGTTATTTTAGATTATGAAAAGCGACAAGAAGAATAAGAGCAAAGTTTTAGGAAAGAGAGAGCAGTGTAAGTATGTCCTCTGCAACAGGGGACATGCACTACATGAACAAATGTCAGCTGTCTCGGCAGTCAGGTAGCAGTCCTAGAAATACAAAGGTCATGGCAAATAAAGGCATCACTGTTTCAAACAACATAACAGTCTACTGCACAAGAGGGTGGTCAAAAATTTTCAGTCAAAACTGTTTTTTGATGAAAAATTGGGGTTTTGAGTAAATGAATTTTTTTGTGAAAAAATGTCTACTTTCCAAAGGAAACTTTGATTTTTAATTGAAACATCATAGAACCATAAACCTAAACGTCACAGAACTACAATATTCGGATCCTTAAATGTCTGAAAAGTTGCCATAGTGTCTTATGGGAATTGTAGTTTCATTTCCTCATGTCCCCATTCTCTTCCGTGTGCTGGGCACCTCCCCCAGCAGGACTTCATCTCCCATGATGCACTGTGGTCATATGACTGCCATGTTGCCACCATCCTTCACCAAGAGGGGAGACTGTAGTCCATCATGGGAGATGTAGTCTGACCAGGGAATCTGATCCAAAGAGGAGAATAGAAGCTTGAGGCATCTGAACTAAAGCCCCCATGGGTCACCTCAGTGGCATTTCAGAGCAGAAATATTTCTGTTTTCAGCTGTAATATTTTGGGTTTGGGCTGAAATTTTTTTTTTCTGATTTTTTACTGAAATATTTTTTTTTCATTTTTATTGAAATTTTCCACTGGAAAAACACTCATTTTCTGACTGTCTGGAGTCACAAGCCTTGAGCCTCCCAACACATCTCCTGTGGGTGTCACGAGGAAAGGGTAGAATTTGGCCTGTGCCTCTTAAATGTTTGGATTCCAGCAATGTTCAACACATCTTAGACTAATAAAAAGAACAGTTTCATACCACCATTTCCTCTGCAGAAGCAGGCAGCTTATAGGACTGACACACATTTTACAAACTTCCAGAGAACATTCAACATGAACACCTTGGGCATTTTCTGCTTCACACACTTTTGTCAGCTAAACTCAGTTGAATCAGTAAAATTATATTCTTCACTTGGCAAAACAGCTGAAACAACCATTCCTGATACACAAGTTACACTTCCTGCACTGGTGTAGAGTCTTAACATATTTTCCCCATTATACACATCACACCTTCAGAGTTTATTTCCCACTTGAGGTTTAAATCATCTTTGCCGTAAAATGTAAAACAACTAAACCAATTGTTTGGTAGTGCAGGCTTACGCTATATTATTACAACAATAATTCAGAGAGCTGTGAATGTTCCTTCTCCATAAATTTACTTTGCTGTTACTAATATCAATGTGCTAACTAAGCAAATTTCCATTGGAAAATGGAAGCAATTGAAACCCATCTGCTAATCATGGAGTGACTCTTACTGCTTTTCTTACAGCCACTGAAAACTAATATTTGCTTCAACGAGAGGATGGGGGAACCATTTCAAATAAAATAGGGCAGATCCTGGACTAGTGTAAACCAGTGTTTATGTCACTGGAGCTATGCTGATTTACACTAACTGAGGATCTGGCCCAATAAGAATAAACACATCAGAAATCTATTTATCTAATCTGTTTCCTTCTCCACCATTAAGGGATCTAATCTAATCTAGTTTAGATTGTGCTCTGAACACCTTTTAAAGATTCTCTAAAGCCAGAAGGTGAGCTCTGCTTCTTTCCCCTGCTCTCCAATGCATGGAGGAGGTTTGGGTTGGGTTTTGCTATGCCAAAGAATTGGGCTTCCTATTTCCCCCAAAGGTGTATCTCAATGAGACAGTTACTCTCCCCCTCCTACAAATTGTTCCACCAGCAGCCTCTGTCCTGACTTGAGGCTCTTTGTTAACACCTGGCATGGAGGATGTGCAGTGATGTAATGAAGAAGCAAAGGCTCCTTTACATGCTGATAAAACACTAGTGGAGACCCCTGAGCATGTGCAGAAGGATTTTTTCATTGCCACTCCCACAAACCAAACAAAGGTGCCAGTCCTCAGTGAGGACTCTGTCCAGGCCAAGTTTAAATGTTTCCTCTCGGTGACTGTCATCCCAATCCAAATATCAGCCAGTTATCTCTTACCTCCCACATCCTTCTGACATTAACGGGCCTGCATAGGAAGCCAATATACCCCTCTCCCTTCCAGTGTCTTTAGAAGGATGTCAAAGACCCACCCCCTGCAATGTGCATCCAGGTTTCCATGGGAGCAGGCTGCCTGGCAGAGGCCCCTACTTCCACAACAGGGCAGGAGAGGATGCAAACCCCTGCTGCTGCCACACACTGAATTACATCAGTGCCTGAGATGCCCTCTAGATGGCCCCACCCGTGGAACCCCCAGGCAGATCCACAAGCTCTGGTCAGCAGCTGACACAGTCGGGCAGGTGCCCGCTGGATATTTCCAAGAGCTAAGCTATCCAAGTAATGTATTAGTGATGATTCCTCCATCTTAATGAATATCCTGGGCCAACAAAGACCTCACATCAGGCCTGCAGCTAGTTCCAGAGAAGGGGGAACTGGGAGCTACATTGCTCTCAGATCTAGGCAAAGCACTGCAGCCTCTCTCTTTCCCAGTCCCCCCAGCTCCCTCTCAGGACTTAGAAGGAGAGGAGAGGATTTGCAGAGCTCCAGCTCTGCTCTCCCCCGCCCATCATTCACAGTCCCAGATGGAGTGTGCCCTGTGAAATACAGTCACTGTGATCTGACATGCATCAATTACTCCTTCGCTGAGACAGCAGGTGAGGGATGCTCCCTCCAGAGCTGATTTAGGATATTTCAATGAAAGCGTGACAGACTTGAGGAGCATGCAAGTTGCAAGCGTGCTGGAGGAGGAGAGGTGTGAAACTCACAGGTAACACATCAGGCTGTTAATGTTCAATTACTGCTCCGTGTAAGTGATATCTCCCCAGTGCTGTTATGGCCTATTAGGCAGGAATGCAAGGTTCATAGACTCTAAGGCCAGAAGGGACCATTCTGATCATCTAGTCTGATGTCCTGCAGAACACAGGGGGCCAGAGAACCTCTCCCAGGGATTCCTGAATCCAGCCCATATCTTGTGGTTGAGCTAGAGTATATTTGTAAAAAAGAGACGCATAACTTTGATTTAAAGACTTCAAGAGAGTGCCCAGAGTAATCTATGCCACATGTGACTGGCTGTTTGGTTGGCTCTTAGCAGGATGAATGTGCTGAGTTAGTTCATCTAGGACATTTCTCACCCTCTTTGCCTTAATCGCCTTCCCACCAGTTGCTGGAATCTCACTGGAATGCAGGCAGCCTGGGAGGGTAGGGCTGGGAGGAGGAATCACACTGGATAAAGGAGAGCTGGGTTGTGAAGTCTGGGTACGGCCAGCAGGCTCTGCCAATCCAGTAGCCATGGCACGGGTCCTCAGTGGGACACCTCTGCCCAGCCAGGGATCGGGAACAAGCAGGACAGCAGCAGCCTGTCAACGGCTCGTCTCCTGAACTCCGGAGGGGTTGTGGGGCTCAGGAGGGAGACTGGGACTGCAGGGAGAGGGGCTGGGACTTCCCTGGTTTGGGGGAGCAGGAGTCACTGGGCTTGGGGGGAGGGATGGGGGCATTGCTGGGTTGGGGCTTCCCCACAGCCAGGCTAGTCCCTGCCTCCCAGAGCTGGGCAGGCTCCAAGGGCCAGGAGCTCACAGTTCTGGGGAGAACCCTTTGGGGACAGGCCGGACTGTGAGCAGGGGCTGGGGGTAGCAGCTCCCCCAGCGACACCCTGACCCAGCAGTGCTGTGTCCTGCAGCTGGCAGTGGAGCAGGCACTACACACCAAACCCTGATCCTGCCCCGAGTTGCCTTTCTGCAGGAGGGTGGTCCAGTGCCCCGGTGCCAACCTGCCCACCTGCTGGGGAGCACCACTCTTCTTGATTGTTCAGATGCCTGGCCCACTTTCCCCTGCATGGGTCCATCCCCCATCCACTGCAGACCGAACCCCCTTCCCCCTCCTTGATGACCCACTGTGATGGCCCATTTGCCAACAACCCCATGGGCCCATGCCCCTCCTCTGCACCTGGCTGGCCCACCCTGACCTTCTAGCCCGTCACACAGACCCATCCCCCCTCATGTCCCCTCTTCCCTCCCTCCCCAACCTCATACTGGCGTCAAAAGCCACTGCCCCCGCCACCCGTGGGGTCAGTGTTGGGCCCTTGCTGTGGGGCAGGGAAGGGAGGGGGTCACAAAGGCTGACAGATGCTGTGTCTCTGGCAGGTGGTACCCAGCCCTGGGACTGGCCTATTCCTCCGAGCAGTTTCCCTGTGGGGAGGACTGGCTGCCATGATCCTGGGCTTGTCCATCATTTACACCCCATTGGGAAAGGCCCAGCCACAGCTAAGCAGGAGCTGCACCAGCACACCTGAGCCCAGGGGGTGCCTGTGGGGATGGCAGGGACACAGGGGAGTTTTCTGGGCAGTACCAGGACCGCTAGCCAGGCAGCCATACCACAGGACTAGGGGTGGCAGAAGGGTGAGCCATTGGGGAGATTATGTAGGCTGGGAGCTCAGTATTAGGGGAGGTTAGAGTTGCGGGGGAACAAGTGGCTACATAGCTATGGCTCGCAGCACCCAGTAATACTCCATGGGCTGGTAGAGGGGGCACTGCCTAGGCTGTCACATCTCCTATCCCCTTAGCAGCCCTGGTGCCCTCACCTGCAACAGACAGATCGGCACCAGGGACTTGCCTGGCTCCCCCCCCCACCCCCCCCACACACTCTGCCAGATGAGAGTGGGTGCTGCAAGCCATAGGGGTCACTGTGCAGTGAGTCTTCACCCCCCTTGCTGCTGGGCTGCCCCAGACCTGGGCAGGGCACCACACCCAGGCATGGAGGCTCAGTATGGTGACAGAATTACCAGCCTGAGATCATTTCTGCAGGCCTCCAGCACCATAACATATAGCACTGCATCACGACCACCAGGTGGGAGTTCAAAAATATAAAGGCAGGCCAAACCCGCATGGCCAAGCTCAAGCATTCAAAAATCATGTATCAGCCTCCTACAAAATCATCAGATTAGCCTAAAACTTTGCCTCCTGCTGTTTGAACTTTCAGGATTCACTGAGACCATCTTCTCACACTTATCTGTGCAACCGCAAGGGCTAGAAACTGAATTTATTCCTAAAATGGAAGGTGGGATTCTCACTTAATCACAGGATTCCAGGATCTGGAGCTCTAAGTGAAACACCAAATAGCATGAGAATCCCAATAAAATCACAAGAGGTGGAAACTATTGTCTCTTATCCTGGTAGCAGGAATCATTTTTCACAGTGGAAGGATATTTTGCATAAAAGCCACACAAAGCAGTTTTGTTTCTTTTAATGACATGTAACATTAAGGAGCTAGAGACACTAATAGCAATGAGTCATGCCAGGATGTGCATTATTTAGCTACTGCTGCTCTTCTCCAAGGGATGGCGGCATTATGAGGCATGTCCCATTAGCCAGCCAACGTATACACCCCACTGTGGCCTACTGCTATATTAGCAATTGGTTGGTGTGTTTCATCATCTACAATAACTGCACTGTGTGATACTCAGGAGAATTCATCACTGTGACATGTAGCTATTGAACTGCTCAGCCTACTTCCACTGAAAACAAACATCCGTGCATGCCCTGCATTAGGAGCCTGACTCTTAGGGCGGCTGTTGGCAAATTACTTTTTTATTACTCTTCAAATATTGTCGTGAAAAAAAGCACCAAATTAGAGTCATTGCAATTCTTGCAAAAGATAGTTCACTTTCCACCACAATCACTATCCACTAGAGAAAACATCTGAGTCCCCAAGCTATGTTTACAGGATCCATCCTGAGCCCTGAGAGCAGCAGGTATGTGTTAGTCGCTCTGCTCCTGTTTCAGATCTTTCAGCCTCCAGCCAAGGCATAGGATGAGGTTGCCATGGAGAATGAAGGGACCAGTCCCGGTGAGGAGTTTGCCAACAACCCTGGGGCAGAAAATTCTTCATCCCAACAATTTGGTAATTCCTTACAGATGATGGATCTGTCCAAAGAAAACAAGGCATAGGCTCAGGTTTGCCAATTTTGGTTGGACGTATTCTTGGAGGTTTCACCATATGACATAATCTTTAATTAAAGATTAATTTTTAATTCCTGGAGACTCCAGGACAATCTTGGAGGGCTGGCAACCCCACCCAGGCTGTGAATGATTCACTAACCACAAAGGGGCTGTGCTGAGGTGGGGGTCCCCATCTGGTGCGGTGTGAGTTCACCCGTCCCTCAAGCTGCGCTTTACCTTGGGGCAGTGAGACCTAAGAACTAAAAATTAGATAGGGTAACTGATTCGCAGGGCAGTGAGGTCTAATGGCCAGAGTCAATGGGGTGTACCCTGATTCATAGGGCAGCACAACCTAGCTGCCAAAGTCAATAGAGTTGCTCTGAGCCACAGGGTGGGAAGGCCTACTGGTGAGAGTCGATGGATCACCACCTGTGAGAGGGGAGGGTTAGCCGAGGGTGGGGGGAAACCCAGGCCCACCCTGCTCCACAGAGTCCCAGCCCAGGGCCCTAACAGTGGCAGAGTTTTCCGCCCCTGAGTCAGCGGGGTCCCAATTGAAACACGCCAACTTCCCACTGGACTATAGCTAGTTCCCCGGGCCACTTCCTACCACATCCTTTGGATCTGTAGTTGAGGCGTCGTCGGGGTCTCTGGGCTTTTTGGCGTGTGCAGTTCCCAGTGACTCTGATCCCCCTTGGACATCCACAGGCACTTGGCCATCAGCCTGGGTCTCTGCAGCTCCGGCTTCCATGGTCCGGGGTTCCAGCTGATCCCAGGCTGGAGCCAGCAAGAAGGGTCCTTCCTTCCCCGCTGTCAGCTCAGACCGAGCTGGGATGCTCCCTTTTATACTAGTGCTGCCCGTGGAGCATGCCCAGTAGGTGGGGGCATGGCCTCCTCAGCCCACAGTGCAGAGTTAACTCTTCCCCTCTAGTGTGAAGAGTTCACCCCATCACTGGCACCAAATTCAAAATGAGCAGTGCCCATAACACACATCCCTGGGCCGGTTTGGATGACTGAGCTCAGCACAGCTCCATTATAGCCCAGACGTGCGTGGAAGATGAGCTGAGATGAAGCACGTCCTCGGACACCTGTTCATGGCCCAATTGAAGTCAGGCTGCCAGGAAGGTAGGGCAGCTTCAGCCCAGTCTTGGTTCTTAAGGCTCTGTATATTTAAGCACCTGGAATCCACGCTGCCTGCCCACTTTCCTCATGGGCGTATTAGACACCTTCCCAATTAGATGTTTGAAATTGCTCATTGGGCCTTGCTGGACACAAGCCCCCATCCCACAGCATTCTGGGGGAAACGTTGTTCAGAAAAGCCATGTCACCCTGTTTCTCCCCTGGGACAGCTGTGCTGGACTGAAAACAGCAGAGGGCCCTGAAATCCCCACTACTCTGCTACCAGCAGGGCAATGGCAGCACGTACAATGCCCTTTACACAGTCCCTGCAGGAGCAGGCCCTCAGCGGGCTTGTAATGGACAAACCTCGGATGGGTCGGTTCTGACAGTGGGCCAGGAATTCTTCCGGCCATCCTCCCAGCTCTCCAAAGTGAGGCTGTAGACCGCAGCCACACAGATTGTTCTTGGGCAGTTTGGGGGCAGCAGCCTGAGAATGGGGAGGGAGATGGGGGAAGAAAAAGCACCTTTTTGACATTTCCAAGAAGGGTCTGGGGGGTAAATGTGAGGTTGGAATGAAGGGGTCTGAGCCAGTCCCTATGTTGTCAGAACCAGCCCCATTGTGGTTGTGAGGCTGGAAAATGCACAATCTGCAGCAGCAGCATTGAAAAATCAGGTGTATATCCCTGCCCAATGCATGATCAGGGAACTCAGTCAAGGATTTATTAAATGGCAGCTGGTTCTAGACCCAGACAATAATAATAACACAGAGGGAGTCATCTACAAGACTAGAGGCAAGAAGGAGGAAACCTTATTACTGGCATCTGTAACCAGATCTCTGTCCCAGCAAGCTGTTCTGAGCACAGAGAAAGTCATTTAAACTCTGTGCAGATTAATAGCTGGGAAAGAAATCAGGACCCTGGCTCTCACATTCACTAGGAATACTGGAGCTGGTGTTGTGGCCAGAGAACCTTCTTTCTGTCCCTGGCTGGCAGTCGCTGAGGGAGACAGAGCTGGACTATCGCAGGACAGATCCGGGGTCTTCCCCTTGGAGAATGAGGTTTGGAAAAGTTTCCCCCTTTGTCATTTTAAAGGAAGTTAAATGAGAAAAAATCAGAATCCTGCCCCTAGTTGACACCAGGCAATGGACTGTGTCTGAGACTCACAGCCCAGCTTCCAGTGAAGCCAAGGAGCAATAGGGATTTCTGCTGAACTGCAGGTAATTGGAGCTGACTGCACCAGCAGCTGATCTTCCCCTTCAATAGCTGGCAGGTGACCGAGTAGCACTGGGCATAGGCAGTAATTACCTGTGCTCATGTATTCTCTGGTGGCCAGCTACACTCAGGGGTGGAAGGTCCAAAGCCTGGTCCCACCACCCCACTGGCATTGCAAAGAGGAAGGGTTAATAGGCTAACTATGGTACGAGCAGTGAGATGCCATTCGGAGCCTTGTGGCGTGATTTCGGTTAGGATGTGAAATCAGTGATACGAGTCAGGGCTGTTCTCTGCATAATCTGGTTTATTTACAGCCGTAAGCCCTATGGCCAGATACTCCGGGGGGGGGGGGGGGGAAGAGCTCTGACCTTGTGGCAAAGAGCTCACTTCCAAAAACCAGGATTCTGCTCAAGGGTCTTAAGTGCTGCTGGCTTCCCTCCCATGGGGACTTGGTTGTGAGATGACTCACATTGAGGACACCGTGGTGAGAGAGGCAGAAGACGGTGGCAGAGCTGAGTAGTCCTGCCCACCAGTGCCTCAATAAAGCTGAACCACTAGCTGGGTTAGGTGATGGTATCTGCTGGTGGGACCAGACAAGCATCTCCTTGGCTCTCCCTGCAAAGAGACACTTGGACACTGCTACGGACTCGTCCCAACCATGAGTGGTTGTGATGGTGGGTGAGATGGTGCGACCAAAGGCTTGTCTACTCATAGAGCACTGCGCTGGCACAGATGCACCAATACAGCCACGGTTGCAGTTAGTGAAGATGCTACCCATGCTGATGGGAGAGCTTCTCACTTCGGCGTCGGTGCTCCAGCTCCCCGAGAGGCATAGCATCACATCTACACCCGGAGTTCAGTCAGTATCACTGCGTCGCTGAGGGGGGTGGATTTTCCTGAGTGTCATAGATATTCTGACATAAGTCTGTTGTGTAGACCAAGTCCAAGGGACTGTCAGCTGAAGGACATTCTCACTGTGGGAAGGGAATTAGATGCACTGCTGCCAAAGTTACTGGAGGGGGGGTGGGATTTCACTCTTTATTTGCATATCTAGTTTGTTGCTGGGTTTCCCAATTTCATGACTGGGTTCCCTTCCCCCCCATAAAGGTTCCCCTGTTTGTACACAGTCCCAGAGTGCTGGTGACTGGGGAAGTGTCAAGGGCACCCCGGGAGGAAGTATTTAGTTTCCCCAGGTTGCTAGGTGGAGGATTGAGCTGATTTAGTTATTTGCTAGAGGGACTCCTAGATATATTGACCCTGGCCTTATTGCTACTCCTCACCTCCTGACAGAAGGGTACAACAATGAATGTAAAGTCCTATTTCTCTGAACACAACAGAAAGAAACAGCAGCAGGCAGTGTCCTTGCTCAGAAATCCCCAAGCCCACCCCTCAGGTGAGCTGTGTCCCAAAAAGCCCTGTCCTTGTGCTTCCTCTCACAATCACACTCCCCCATCACTCTTCTCCTGGATTTCTGCTGCAGCTGCACACAGGTTGCAACCCAGTTTCCTAGCCCGTGTGTCTGCATCCAAAGAAACAGACAGGCCATTTCAGATTTTAATGTGGGAGGCAGCTTTCAGTCAGGTCCAGGGTCCACAAATCCCTCCTTACAACACTGCTTTGCCATGACGCCTACACAAGGTCAAAATGGCCAGACCACTGATGTGCTCAACCTGCTGCTCACCTTGCTGGCCAGTATTGGCTCATTGCTTCTTTGTGCTCTTCCCATCTGTTTGTCGTATCCACCAGTTGTCTCTTGTCTCACACTTAGGTTGTGGTTCCACAGGGCAGGAGGCCATCTCTCTGTTGCATGTTTGTGCAGTGCCTGGCCCAATGGGATCCTAGTCTCTAGGCCCTACAATAATCATAATAATTAAGAATAAGCCTTCTCCCTCCTAGATCAGAGATGTTTGGGGCAGGCCTTGGATAGATTTACTGACCTTTTGCAAAAACCTAACCCTGTGTCTGTCTGTCCCCAGCCCCCAACCCTGTGGCTCTGGCAATATTGGGACTATATTTTACCTATTTAATCTAAATAAATAAATACAGACTGAGTCTGATTTTCCTCTTCCCTTCAGTGGCGTTCCCCCGATTCACAGCAGGCACCAGCATTTCCAAGGCCAGGGGTGGAGCTGGCTGGGAAACTCAATTTCACTGCCTTGACAAAATTCAAGGTTTTGGACAAATTTTCGTTCTGACTCAGGAGGAAAAGCCAAAGCCTCGACCCATTTCACAGAAGTGAAATTCGTCAATATTTTGTTCCAGAAGCACCTAAATGAAACATGCAGCCAGGGCTCCGCGGCAGCACGACTGGTAGGCTGCCGAGAAGCCAGAGCGGTGAGCAGCGAGGCAGGTGGTCCTGTCTGGGCTCTGTCAAAAAGCTTTTCTGAAACTGACACATTCCCGCAGAACGTGTCGATTTCACCAAATCGGCGTTTTCTAATGGAAGAACATCCACTGGAAAGCCTCTGCCTTGCTCCAGCCAGGGGTGGGCACCTGTGCGCACCAATGCTACACGCAAATACCGTGGAGGCATAGCAGTGCATTTGCATATGCCAAACAGCAGAGGTGTGCCAGGCCTGCAGTGTCAGTAGGAAAAGCCTGGCCCTTGGGCTGCGCGCTGCAGGGCCATGCTGAGGCTTTGCAAATGAGCTAATTCTACAGACAAATCAATATAGTCCCTGAACAGGCTCATTCATTAAAGATGCAAAGGCTTATTGGTAATGCACATGGATCAGCTCAGGCACCCGTTAATCCCACTAGAGGTGAGAAGGGCGTTAAAGGGCGTGACATGTTGCTGGCCCCAGGAAGGACATTGGGTTTCTGTCTGGCACCATGTCACAGTTTCTCTCTGGAGCAGGTTTCTTTTGTGCTGAGCTCACATGGCAGCTCATTCGCTCCCCGGGGCGGTTTCTCTCCCTGCTTTGTCTAGCCAGGGGAGCATGTCACGCACTGGCAGGGTATGTGCACTGCTGCCATCTGCTGGATAGAATGAGACCTGCGTGACTGCATGTCAAAGGCCAACACTTAATAATTTGAGGAGATTCTTCTTTTGCTAAGTGGCAGGGCCTATGCTTTCTGGAACAGGAAGGTCTGAATTCTTTTCATGCTGGAGCTGAGGAGTTCCTTGGGATAATCTTAGTGGATGAGGCAGCCATAAATTCGTAACAATATTAATATTTGGGTTGGAAAATGAAGCTAGTTCTTCCTCTGAATATTCATCTCACTATGGGCTAGCTGGGCTAGAGGCTCAAAATGAAGGAAGCTGCCACTTTTCTGGGTAGTAAAACACAGATAAGAGTTTCCGTTCCTCGCCCATATGCACGCACACACATGCAGACCTCACAGTGACCGCCACGAGTGCAGACTCCATGGCCGGTGGGGTATGTGTGAGCTGAAAGAGCGTTCTGGGTAATGTCTACAGCATCCCACGGTGCTCCAGGATTCCCATGTCCAGAGCAGCCATGTGTGATGTTTCCTTTGGAGGGGAGATGACCCAGGCAGGTGTGCACCAACAGGCACAAACTTCACCCTTCCAAAGGGCAGCAGCTTCCAGGAGCTATGAAAGGGAGACCTGGTTTCTATCCCAGCTCTGCCCTGACTGGCTGTATTTCCTTGGGTAAGTCACATCATCTGTGCCTCAGTGTCCCCGTCTGTCAAAGGAACAGTAATCCTTATCCATCTTAAATAGAGACTTTGAAATCTTCAGGTGCAAGGTACAAAGTATCCGCAAAAAAGAAAAGGAGTACTTGTGGCACCTTAGAGACTAACAAATTTATTTGAGCATAAGCTTTCATTAGCTACAGCTCACTTCATCGGATTTTGTTAGGAATTTGTTAGTCTCTAAGGTGCCACAAGTACTCCTTTTCTTTTTTGCGAATACAGACTAACACGGCTGCTACTCTGAAACCGGTACAAAGTATGGATCCTTTACAGCCTGTGACTAACAATAACCCACAGTGCCTTGGCATGGGGCAGCGACCCACAATGGGAACCCAGTCTCACAGCAGGAGGGAGTGTGCCAGGTGGGGCTGCTGATGAATTGAGGCTGGGGGCATGACCAGCTTCAGTTCACATAGCCAATGGACTTGCCTCGTGGCTAAGTGATGGAGGCCCCAGGGCGGCTCCATTGCACATTCGGGGAGGGGGCTGCATATGGGGAGGGACACAGAAACGGTGCCCACGCTTGTACAGCAAGGAGCTCAGCTCTGTGGCAGTGGCTGCAGGGCAGCCAGCAGGGGGCAGGAGAGGGCAGGGCACGGGTGGTTGGAAGAGGGTAAGGGAAGCTGCTACATAGATGTTCCAGTCTCCCCCATCCTGGGGTGGGAGCGGAGTGGAACCTACCCTGGGGATTCAGCTGGAAAAGGCTCTGCAGCTGCTTCACAGCCAGAGGGAAGGTGGGTCCCACTTGCTCTTTCTAAAGCCCCCTGAACAAAGGTGCTGGAACTAGGGGGGCTGGGAGTGCTGCTGGACCCCCTGCCTTGAGGTGGTTTCCATTATATACAGGTTTACGTATACGTTTGGTTCAGTGGCTCTCAGCACCCCCACTATAAAAAATGTTCCAGCCCCTCTGCCCCTGCACGTGGCCCAGTTAGCCAGTCCAGGGGCTGCTCTCTGAATTTGGCCCTAAACGCTCAGCAGACTGCGACTGCGGTTCAGTTCTCTTCTTTCCCCAACGGGAGGGAGCGTTCCTGTGCCATCCAGGTGGTGCCACCTACCTGGGACAGAGATGGCATCGCCCTTGCTAGGTTCCAGGGACTCTCCCTGGCATCCAGGCGGCTGAGGTCATGACTGGCTCCATCGTTGCTGCACTGGGCTTTGTAGTTGCTCTACAAACTCTTCTATTGCCCCTTCCCACACCTAGTATGTCCTCAGGCCCCCTCAGGCCAGCCAGCGCCTTGGGATCCAGCTGCTGCTGCAATGCTGTCACAAAGTGGTTCTATATATGTCATCAGCTTATACAAAGAGGGGTGGCAAAGTCAGGCCAGAGAACCTGCCCGTCGGACATGCTGGTCAGGAAATGTTTCTTTTTCCTGGAAAAAAAAAAAAAAAATCAGCAAAAATGGAAAAGGTTTTGGCTTTCCAGTCTCCCCCATCCAGTTGAACGTTTCTTTCAGAAGTTGTTGGGTTTTTAGCGAAAAAACAAGTCCCCACACCCCTGCCCCAAATTTCGGCTTTTGTCAAAATCCAAACTTTCCTTCAGAAATTCCAATTTGGACATAAAAGCCATTTTTCACTGAAGAAACCCATAGGGGCTAAGCATTTCAAGCCACTCCAATGCTGCCCCCAGGAGAAGCAGAGTGAGAAGCAATTCATGAGAAAAAAACAGTTGGAAACCACCATTATACTCCCTCTGAAGCAGCATCCCTGGATGAACCGTGGGGATGGGTGAGTGGGGAGTGGGTGTCAAAGTGCTATCGAAATTGAGATCACAAGGGCTGCATCCAAACGGCTCTATTTCCCCAGCCGTTTTAGAGATGTGTGCGTTATGTGACACTATGACACCCCCCACCACCTCACAGACTCACACCTTCTCAGCAGTGTTTCTAATGCGCCCCAGTTACCAACGGCCTAGAGCCAGAGGTGCCGCCCCTGGCTCCTATGGGGCCGTGCCCTGGTTGGAGCCAGTTTCCAAGCCAAGTCAGAGGTGCTGGGCGCTCCCCGCTCACGACTCCCAGGCATTGGCTTTAGCTCCACGCTGCAGCAGGCCTCTCACTGGCTGAGTCGCAGAGTGCAGCGAGCGCTACCCTAATGAGTGCCGGTTCCGGGGCTCCGAGCACTTTCTCTAATGGAGCGAGAGAATTCCGACCTCTTCCCGCAGCTCGGGGGGAGCAGCATCCAATATCGGCACACACTCTCCCTTCCTTTTCTGTGTTGTACCTCCGGCCATTTACACTGCAGGCTTTCCCCTCGCCCCCACCCCCAACTCCTCACCCCAGAGCAAGACAGGAGAATGAATAAAACACGGCACGTATGTTTCACTTTTATTCTTCCCATTCAGTTGTTAGGCAGCATTTCCCACTTCCCTCAGTGCCATTTAAGCCACCGCAAACGATTAGAAATAGGACTTGTTCCCGCGGCAGGAGAGCCAGGGCCTGGCCTGACCTTTGCCCTCTCTAGCTCTCTGTAGGTGCCTGAGTTGACACCCACTAACATAGGGAATGGCTCAGTCCCTGAAGCTCTTGTGCAGTGAAGTTTCATAAGCAGCTTATCAGCTCTTGTTCTGCAGTTTCCACTTTACAGCCTGAAATAGGCCAGGGATATTCTGTGGGCACATGATGTAAGCAGCAGCACATCGGTGGCGAGGTCTGGCCAGCACCTGAGTGGAGTCACAAGTATAGTACAAAGTACACTGGTTTTTGCACTGTGCTCCAGCATATTCACTTGGGCTATGACTATGCCCGGAAGTGCAGAAGCCTGGATGGAATTAAAAAAAAAAAAGTAACCAAAATTTCTGACCCTCTGCAAAGGTTTGATCTAGATTTTGGGCAAAGGATCCTGAGATTGCCAAAGCCCAGCCTCTCCTCTATTAGACCCATGGATAATGTAAATTTAAGAGGATGGTTTTATCCTGAGCAATGTTAGAATGTTAGAAAATGCCAATTTTTCACAAGCAAAATGTTTTGGGAAATGTGTAGATTTTATGAATTTTCATCTCTAAAGAAAAACTGAAGGAAAAAAAAGCATCTTGCCCTTTTCGGAATGGAACATTTTGATTTTCTGTTTCCAAACCACTTTTTCTTTTAATTTTTCTAAAACCTCACGGAATGCAAAATAAAGTTAAAGTCGAAACAAAATGTTTCCATCGCCCCAAACTGAGTTTCTTTAAATTTTGTTTTGCGGGAATGTTTTTGTTTCATTTTGTTCCATTTCCAAAGGGTCATTTTTCTGAACTAGTTGATTTTTTCCACAAACCCAAAACTCCAGCTCCCGCCCAGCTCCAGTTATTAGCCAGATGTGCTCCAGCTACCCTGGTACGGGGGAAGATTCTCCCCTGTGGAGAAATGACCCTAAAGAAAACCCAGCCCAGTGTCAAGGGGAAGGGAAAGGAAAGAGGTAAGAAACATCCATAGCACAGCTCCCAAGGGAGGGAGACCCCAGCAGAGCAGAGGGGAGGAAACACAGGCTGGCTTAGAAGAAGCCTTATTTATTGGGGTTGTGAGAGAGAAGACACAGGCGCTTCCCACCAGATGCTGATATTTATAAACACTGCCTGACAGATTTTTATGGTGGAATCAATCTTTGCCCAAGCATGGATAAATTATTCATGCTGCAATTATATTAGATCACAGGCTTTTTACCTCAGAGTGAGGAACTCAACACTGCATGCCCCAGCACCCATGGACCTGTGCAAGGGAAAGGGGCACAAGAGACATGGCTAAGCCTGCTACTCCCCATAACATCTGTTTGCTTATGCAGCCCTGGTCACCATGGCATCTGCACAACTCACACAGTCAATCTATGGGCCCTGGACACCCCACACTCTCTACAGCATTGACCAACCCAACACCCCATGCAGCTGAGCAGGGCTGTTACCCCCTTGCACAGAGGGGAACTCAGACCCAGAGAAGCTACATGACTAGCCCAAGGTTACACCAGAAGTCTGTAGCAGAGCAGGGAACCAGGTTTCCCAAGTCCTAGGCAGCCTCCATACCACTGGCCCAGCCTTCCCCTCTACAGGCATTAATTTATCCTCACAACTCCCCATCGGACAGGGCACTGCAACCTCTGGTACAGAAGGAGAACTGAGGCACACAGAGATCACATGACTGGCCCAAAGTCACTCCGAAAGTCTAGGGCAGAGGCCGGAATGGAGCCCAGTTCTCCTCAGTCCAAGTCCAGTGTTTTAAGCACAGGACCATCCTTCCTGTAGCCAGATGCCCTCACACACCCTGCTGCCCCTCCCCCTCCTCACCCCTTTACATTGCCCTCAGAGTCCCAGTCTGAATTACAGGTGAGGCACAGGCTGTCTCTGTGTGGCAGGGTGATCAGCCAGAGAGCAGTGTCCAGAACTCCCCGGTGCCCTCGCCCGGTCAGATAATTTCTTTTGGCCACACAAGTTGCTTACGCTTCCCCGCTGCTCACCCCACTCACCGCCTGCGGCCAGGCTGCCACTGTAACATGAAACCAGCAGACTCTGCTTCCTATCAATCCGTTTACAAATTGCTCTTCCTCCACTGCATCTGCTCAGTGGGCTCCTTGGAGAGGCGTTCTCCTGCCATTATTCAGCTGACCACCCTGATGTTTTATCACCGGCCCTGATGGAGACTTGTGCAGACAAAACCTCTGCTGTTTATGTGTAAAATAAATTTCCAAGCCAAGCAGCCTGCTTACCTCATCTGGATCCCTTGGTGTGCAGGTGGGGGTGGAGACGTCTGCATGTTAAAACACAAGGGGATTTCATAGCACCGTAGAAGTGAGAAATGCAAAAGCCTCACTAGAACAGCCTGTCCATCACCCATGGGCCAGGGCAGAGCTGGTCCTGCTGGTGCATTTGCTATTGTATTGTCCCCAGGCGATGGGGCTTCCATCTTCCTTTGGGAGATGGATCCACAGCCCAATACATCTCGCTGCCAGGAAGCTCCCCCTGATTCGTGTCTCATTTCTCCCACAGAGAAATTATAAACAGACAGTTCTTCAGCCTAAACACTAGATCTCCTGGGGAGGAAGTTATTCCTTTTATTTAGCCTAAGCTTTTCCTGCTTTCACTGTATCCCATTATTGTGAAAGCCCTCTGCATCCAGCCAAATAATTCCTTGCTTCTGGGACTGATCCCCTGTTGAGCTTTGCCAGATGTTTTCATGATATCCCCCCGCCAGCCATCTTCTAGCCAAGCAAGACGTATTTAGCTCTTCTCATCTCTCCTCATCGGTCGATCGTCACAGACTCCTGACCGTTTCTGTCGCTCTTCTTTGAATTCCCTCCAGTTTGTCAATATCTTCCCGGTAATGAAATGCCCAGCACGGAGCACAGCATCCCAGGTGGGATTTTCCCAGAGCCATTGTCAGGGTTCCTTCCCCACTCTGAACTCTAGGGTACAGATGTGGGGACCCACATGAAGTCCCCCTATGCTTATTCTTACCAGCTTAGGTTAAAAACTTCCCCAAGGTACAAACTTTGCCTTGTCCTTGAACAGTATGCTGCCACCACCAAGCGTTTTAAACAAAGAACAGGGAAAGAGCCCACTTGAAGATGTCTTCCCCCAAAATATCCCCCCAAGCCCTACACACCTCCTTTCCCGGGGAGGCTTGAGAATAGTATCCTAACCAATTGCTTACAAAATCCTCAAAGACCCAAACCCTTGGATCTTGGAATAATGGAAAAATCAGTCAGGTTCTTAAAAGAAGGATTTTATTAAAAAAAAGAAAGGTAAAAATCATATCTGTAAAATCAGGATGGAAAATACTTTACAGGGTATTCAGATTCAAAACACAGAGGATCCCCCTGTGGACAAAACCTTAAAGTTACAGAAAACAGGAATAAACCTCCCTCTTAACACAGGGAAGATTCACATAAAACAAAAGATAAACTAATCCGTCTTGCCTGGCTTGCCTATACTGGTTGCAATATTGGAGACTTGGATTAGATGGGTTGGAGAAGATGGATTTCTGTCTGGCCTCTCTCAGTCCCAAGAGAGAACAACCACATAAACAAAGAACACAAAAAAGAGCCTTCCTCCATCCCCACCCCCAAGATTTGAAAGTATCTTGTCCCTTTATTGGTCCTTTGGGTCAGGTGCCAGCCAGGTTAGCTGAGCTTCTTAACCCTTTATAGGTAACAGGATGTTGCCTCTGGCCAGGAGGGATTTTATAGCACTGTATACAGAAAGGTGGTTACCCTTCCCTTTATATTTGTAACAGCCATATAGACAGGTACCACTGGTTCCAGGATCATGACCCCATGATACAGACCCCAGTCTGGCCTGGTTTGCCACCATATTGCTGCTCAGTGTTGTCCTTAGTCTCTGGTCTGTGCTAGGTCTGACCCTGCAGTTAACCCTCTATGGTTTGGATGACTCGTCTATAGATTCAGCCGTTTGCATTTTACAAGTTGGATCTCATTTCATTTCCTACCTGTGTTTCTAAACTCCTGTGGTCTTTTTGTATTGGTTCTCTAACCCCAACAGTATTTGCACTTGCTGCCAACTTGCTGTCATCTGTGATGTTCATTGCTGAGGTTTTTTTCCTTTGGAGACATGCTTAGGAGTGTGTATACTGCACCGTCAGCTGGGTCGGATGGGACATCAGGCAACCTGACAAAGGATCTCTGTGCCCTGAGTGACTATGACCTCAGATATCATGGCAATGGCCTCTAGCTGTGTCTGGTACTTGGTTAGCTTTATCAGGGAGTTTGTGCCTAGGATGCCTAGAGGGGTAGGGACTCCCTGCCAGCTGGCTAGCAGCTTGTATCTAATCAAACATATACCCCATTGCAAGCAGTGTTTGCCTTACCTCTAGCAGCCCGCAGACCACAGCAGGAGGCCAGAGCTGAGATGACCTGTACCTGCCAATAGTGGGGGTCAGAGTGAGGGTAGTTGTCTTCAGCAGATGTTACTGAGCACACTCAGTCCGTGTGCGTATGCTCAGTACAAGCCAAGCAGCAAATCTGGGCAGGCACGTGGCCCTGCGTGCCCCCCCGATGCTTCGCCCCTGGGCAGGGGTGAAAGTAAAATTTCTCTCTTACTGGTACTGGGGTCAGTTCTCCCCCCCCCGGAAGGGGCGGGGCCTCAGGCAGAAGGAGAGAGGCTGGGGGGGGTCAGCATTCCCCAGCCAGCCCGCCCACACAGCCTGGGGCTCCAGCGGTGATTTAAAGGGCCCAGGGCTCCGGCCGCTGCTGCTACCGCCACGGTGGCTAGAGCCCCGGGCCCTTTTAAATCGCCGGCCCTAGGGTAGCTGTTCCTTTTGCCCCACCCCCACCCCCCATCGGCAGCTCCAGGGGCAAAAGGGACAGGGATGTTACAGCGCTGTCATGGCAGCACTTTAAGCAGGGTCCTTTTGCCGTGGCAGCGCTTTAATGTCACTGCCCCTTTTGTGCCCCCCCATCTGCGGCTTTCACGTGCTTCAAAGTCATGGTACGGGCCAGTATACGTGGCTACTTTTTACCGGTACCATACCAGCCCGTATCGTCTTATTTTCACCCCTGCCCCTGGGCCAGAGGGACCGAATTCCACTCCCCAAACAATGGAAGAGGGAAAAGAGCTGTGGAAACTGTAAACTCCCGCAAAACCAGTGTTGGCAAGGGGCACAGGACATCTGAGAGGCAGGTACACCCTTAGGGTTGCCAACCCTCCAGGATTACTCTTGAGTCTCCAGGATTTAAAGATTAATCTTTAATTAAAGATTATGTCATGTGATGAAACCTCCAGGAACATGTCCAACCAAAACTGGCAACCTTATACGCACCTGCACTGACATCACTGGAGTTTAGTTTACACTGTTCTCACTTGTGCTTATACAAAACAGTATGGAAACAAGTCATGGAGAATGTGTAGAAAAATACCAGGTGAGCAATACATTCCCCAGATCAGACAGCAAGAGCGAGAACAGAGAGGGGCAGGTTCTAACCCAGAACCACAGACTAACAAATGAAGTACGGAAAAGAGTTTAAACTGCCTGCATGTGAGAGGAAGAACCTGCTTGTTCAAAGATCTCAGTAGAGAAAGCCAATAAGCCCTCTTGCCATTCTTCTGCAGCAGCTAACAAACACACAAAGACCACCCAGTATGAAAGAATCCACTAGTGATTGGCTCAGACTCACTCAGAAAAAAAACCCACATCTTAGAG
The DNA here is from genome assembly GCF_009764565.3 of Dermochelys coriacea. Taxonomy (NCBI): domain Eukaryota; kingdom Metazoa; phylum Chordata; order Testudines; family Dermochelyidae; genus Dermochelys; species Dermochelys coriacea. The sequence goes on along the minus strand of NC_050082.1, from coordinate 4,167,595 downwards.
ACAAGAACCCAAAAGAGCCCACATCACTATCTTGAATAAAGAGAAGTGGCCTTCACATCCTTCCAGTCCCACATTGCTCCCATCTTGCCAGACTCACAACCCTGAGGTCCTCTCTCCATTGAGTGAGGTCAGCCTGGCCTGGGGGGCATGGATCAGCTTTCATGTCACACTCTCTGTCAGTACCCGGCCTGGGCCAGGGAAGCTAATGATCCAACCAACAGACCAAATTCGGTGATGAATCCTGGTCATATGCAACTTGAGGCACATTGTGCATACGTTCAAAAGAAGCCTGGCCTGGATACAGCACCTTCTGGAGACAGAAGAGAGTCCATTCTCCATGGTGCATTCAGTTCTTGGTCTCTGCTGTGTCCGTCAAAAAGGGGCCAGTCAGCGGTCACGGCGGTGGTCTTTGTGCCATGATAACTGGCCCATGCAGAGTCCAGCAGATCTGGAACATGCTGTGAAGTCAGGTCTCTATCCATAGAGGAGATTGTTTAGCTGAAAGAGATTCATGGTTGTGGCATGGGCTGCTTTACAGAGAAGCGGAGTACAAAGCATTACAACTAGGACTAGGCAAACCAGTCAGTAAATAAGGAAAACAGCCCCATCCCCTGCTTCCCATCGCCCCACCCCAAAACAATTCACCCATGATGTGAGTGGGGCTTTCGTGATGGCTCCGAAAAGTTCCACTAGTTTTTCCCTGTTTTTGCAGCTTCTTCTGCATTCCAGAGTCTCTCCAGCATCAAAATCCTGTGCAAGATGCAGCTCTCATGATGTTTCTGGATTTACCAGAAGCAGGAAGTACCAGAAATCTTGGGAAAGTGCTCAGTTTCATGAGCTTTCCAGCTCAGTTTTGGAGACTCGAGACACACTCCAACTTCGGAGCATTTATCCAAATGGAACTGCATGAGTTACACCCATCGCCAGTTAAACTGCTATTTTAAATCTCCGTTAAGGTCAAATAAAATTGTTTCGCAACCACAATGGGGCGTGGGAGCAGCCTGAACTAATACAGGGCCTCACAGCAGGGATTCCCTACTAGAAAGCACCCTGTGATACCACATTTTCTAGGATCATGAACAGGCCATAGACAGAACCAAGTGTGTCATTTAACCAGACTCACTGTGCCAGTTATCCCATGCTCCAATCACTGAAGTGCATTGTACTGAATTCCTTCCCTGGCAACATTCCTACAATAAAACAGGTGTGCTGCCTGTCTTCCTCCTATTGAGTGGATGGCCTGTTGATGTCTATTGGGCTTTCCAGGGAATTCCATAGATTCTTGTGTCACCACAAAGCCAGTAGCCATTCTTCACCTGAAGAGGAGATGTTCATTGCAGTTGCTATGGAGATGGTTGTGTTGCTATTAACAGAGGACTGTGATTGCAGGTGAGGGAGATGTAGCAGGAGCAGATAGACTTTGAAGAACAAAGTTCCTCTTTGCATGCAACTGTCCTTAATATCAGAGAACAAGGGGGAAGGATCCAGAAATACATGGTGTGACATACCGGTGCACAATTCAGACTAGTGGGGGGCTGTGTCACCCCTACCCTGCAACCTCGGGTGCCTTACAATGACTTGCAGTAGACACTCCCATCTGGGCCACTCACAAACAGCCACACAGCATACAAGCCACACCCTGAGTAGCTGTGTGTAACTACAGCCTGTCAGTTACAACCTGTCTCTCACCAGCCCTGGTCATATTTCAGGGTGACTCCAACACACCTCCAGTCCCAAGTTTTCCCTTAGAAACATATGTCCTGCACTGCACAGCCCTATCCTGGATAGTACAAATATATTAAGGCTGTTATTACACTAAGGGAATAATATGCCAGTTTATTATCTTTAATACCGCTACCCGGACCCTTCAACTTAAACACATTGAATTAGATAAAACAGTAAAAACAAGTTTATTAACTATAAAGAAATAGGTTTTAAGTGGATACAAGTCATGAAGCATAAAAGTCAGAAATGGTTACGAGAAAAATAAAGATAAAATGCTTACTAATATCTGCTAAAGAAACTATCTTAGTTGCAAAGCCAACTTTCTCACCACATGTTCCAGCAAGGTTACTGACTGCACTCTTCAGGTCAGGACCCATCCCCCAAAGTCCAATGGCTGTTTCCTTTTGTCTTCTCAGGTGCACGGAATGTAGGGCAGGGAGAGAGAGAGGGGTGTCTTGGGTCTCTTTATCCCTCCTTCTTACAGTTCCAGTCCTCCTCTTGAAAAAAATTTCCAGCTGAGAAGCGGGAGACAAAGACTCGATGAGGAAGGATGCCCCCTGCTGATTTTTCCACTTATTTGAGCTTTCTTTATTTCCCTTCTTGCTTGATTACTCTAATTACTGCTTAAATGCAAATTAAGGCAAGCATATACTCCTTTGTTAAAGACAGGCCTGTCTAACCAGTTTGGTGCTACATCAGTTTTTGAACATGCACTCTTAACAACATACATGGGAATCTTATAAATTCACATACAATGTTGTTACACATATTGTATTGGGATAATACTGACCAGCAAGTTATTAGTTTTCAAATGACATCTTACAAGACCTACCTTGTACAAAGATCATTACAATAGTGTGCAGGGTGTGAATACAGGGGTGCATTCCATCACACATGGCATTGGAGCAGAATGGTTGTTCAAAGATACAATGTCATGAGTGGCTCTTCCAGGGTGAAATCCATCCATGGGCAGACAACCAGCCCCACATATGTCCCACTTAAGGCCAATTAAAGTAAGCTGTAAGAGGTGCACATGCTTCATGATGTCCCTCTGCAGCGAGGTGAATTTCACCCTCAGTCCTTTTGTTTTATTTGATCCCTTCTCTAATGCCTGCTTAAAATTCCTGCACCACATCATTTTTAGAGTTCTTCTAAAGTCCTAGAAACAATGGCTTGCCACATAGGCAAAAGGCTAGCCCATGACATGATTTGTAACAAATAACATGACACCTTCTCTTGTAACTAACTTTACAGCATATCCTGGATCATCAGCTGGATTCTCTTGGCATTTCTGTGATCTGAAATCCAGGAGAAGCACATATTTTTGTCTCGGGGGGCAGATCTATCAATGGCTGTGAGAGTGTCCCCCCTTGCCGTAGCATGTGAGCACCTCACAATCTTTAGTGTATTTACAATTTATTTAACCTCCCAACACTCTTGTGAGGCAGGGCAGGGCTATTGTATTACTTCCATTGTACAGGTTGGTATTGAGGCCCAGAGAATTACTTGCCAAAGGTCACATAGGAAGCAGAGCACGGAATACCAGGCCTACCAAGTGCAGACCACCGCTCTAACCACTGGACAATCCTTCCTTTTCATTAGCTACCCTGCTAAATCCAGGATTTTCTGTCATATTTTCATTAAGTTCCAACATTCAAGCACTGGGGGAATTTTGGATACAATGAAAAGTCAATTAAACTTTCGAAAGACTACATTTGATAAAACGATGAACATATTTAGTCCAATAGCTCAGTGTCCTTTGCTAACAAGAATCAATTAAAATTAGCTAAAATTCAGAGCAGGCTCACGTGCAGAATGTGACACAACTCAGCATTAAACTTGAACACACATGTGCGTGAAAGATATGTTACCAGAGCTCAAAAAATGGACAGAGAGCAAAAGGCTGAAGCACGGATCGGGGCTGTAGGAAGAGATGGGGGTATTTAAAGAGGACAGTGGACGAGCTAAACGTTGGAAGATCAAGAACTTGAGGTCACACTATATATTAACGTTCCATCTATAAATGGCTAACAAATGGTTAATAGGGGTTCTAAGCAGAGCTCAGTGAATAACTGAGGTTGGATTTTCAGACAGTACCAGAAAATCACAAACAAAATCATTAGATTCACAAAGCAACTTAGGCATCAATCACGGAACTCAGGAGGAGGAGGAGGTGGTGGCTGCTGTGTCATACTCCAGGGATCTGTGCCAAATGGGGCTGCTAAGACCTTCATCTTTGCCCATCCCTCTGACTGCATCACTTGCGCCTGGGGGGTCCTTCCCCCTCTTTCACCACATCAAGGTCAAGTTTCTGGTCCTCACCTTCACAACAACTCCGTCTTGTCCGCTTTCTCGCTCTATCAACACCCTGCCTCCCCTCCAACCTCGCTGCCTGTTTGCCAGCTCCCCACACTTTGTACAGCCACCAGCCTCTCCTTCAAATCTCTCTACAAGTTCGGTGAGAATTCTCTCCCTAGGAGGGTTTCATCGCGCATCAGTCTCACACAGCTCATTGTCTTTATTAAATAACATTTAAGATGATTTGGAACTTTCTGGAAGCCCCGCATCATGCAATAGCTCCCTTTGCACTATGGGATGTTATGATCAATACCTTCCCCCACCTGCCCTCCTCTCCTTTGTATGCTCCTTGTTGTATTTCATCTCAGATTGCCCGGGCGAGTTCTCTGGGGACTGTCTCAGATTATGTGTTTGTTTAGCACTTAGCAGAATGGGGCTCCAATCCTGACTGTGACCTCTAATAATCACTGCAACCCAGAAAATGAAATCACAGTAATATCTAGAAGGCTTAACAATGAGAGAACCAGCATTGGAGCCATTATTTGGTGGGAAAGTGAAGAATTATTGGTTACTGCAAAAGTAATGGGTGAGGAGTTGGAGTCTTTTTTCACATCTGGATTTGATAAGAAGAATATTAACCACTGAGGATTTGCTTGTGCCTATGAATAAAAAAGATCTTAACTAAAATAATGCTAAGAGAGTAATCTAAAAGGAGAAAAAGAATCAGCTGTTGGTGGGTCCCATCTCTGGGGGATACGGACATTGGGAACCAAATAGATGGACCATTAACAAATCTTTTCTTTGGAACTATGTGATACTGGAGAAATAGGAGGTGACTTGCAATCATCAAATGTTGTTCCAGTACTTAATAGGTTTCTAGGAAAGGCTGAGAATTATACCTGCTGCCTAACATCTATATGACAGAAAGTGTTGCTGGTAGCTTAAGGATACATTTGGAAAAGTATCTTTCAATAGATGTGAGTCAGGCTAGATTTGCGAGAGGTAGCTCATGCCAGACAAACCTGATTACTTTTCTAATGAAATAACTATTGGTCGAAAGAGAGGAGAACCAAAAGATTTCATAAATCTGGACTTTCAGATGACTTGTTTTGACAATGTTTTGCATGATGGATTATTGTATTAGCTCTCTCAGGCTGGGCTCAGCAGCAAATGGCTGTGATGCTGGCTAGCGAGCCTGGCATGAGGCTAGAGGGGCGGTTATACGTGGGCATGGGAGACAGGGAGGAGTCAGCCTGGCTGGTCCTTTGACATGGCTTTGTTAGGGGTTTAGACACAGGAGAGTGCTGAACGCACATCTTGGCTGGGCCCCATTCTGTCCCCTACACTCCTGCACAGCACACTGTTGAGGAGCATGTCCTCTGCTCCCTCCTTGTGCCCCTCCAGAGGGAGGGCAGAGTGGGAGGGGGCCAGGGCCTGTGAAGCTGGCCATTCATAGAGCAGGGATCACACAGCACCTTCTGCAAGGGAGGCAGAGCTCTAGTCCTCTGGCATGGTCACCACAGAATGCCTCAGAAGGCATATGGCTCTGGCCACAGCCCCCTATCCCCTCCATGCACCTTTCTTCCCCCTCCAGCAACCCCTCCCATGCCCCCTTCCCCAGGCAATACACCCGAGGGTGCCAAGGGCAGCATGGCCTCTTTGAGATACAGGTGAGACCAAGCTGTAACGCTGCTGGTTCTGGTGGGACCCAACTGAGAGTGCCAATTCAGGACAAATTGCTTAAAGCAGGGCAGTTACAGCCCAAGGCTGGGGTTCCTTTGCACACCAAGGCAAACCAAACCAGCCAAAAAGAGAAGATTTTGCTTTTACCCCACTGGCTAATCACAAGTCATACAAGCAAGTCCCTTAGACACTCCAGTTTCCCAGGATCACCACCAGTGCCATTCGTTATGGGGACAAATGTTATGAAAACCAATACCCCAGTAAAAGAAAAATGGTTCTCTCCATCCCAAAGGACCAAGCCCCAGACCCAGGTCAATATACAAATCAGATCTTACCCACAAATCACACTGTTGCCAATCCTTTAGAATCTGAAATCTAAAGGTTTAGTGATAAAAGGAAAAAAGATATAGATGAGAGCTAGAATTGGCTAAATGGAATCAATTACATACAGTAATGGCAAAGTTCTTGGTTCAGGCTTGCAGCAGTGATAGAATAAACTGCAGGTTCAAATCAAACCTCTGGAGTACATCCGCAGCTGGGATGGGTCTTTCAGTCCTTGGTTCAAAACTTCAGTGTAGCTCCAGAGGTAAGAAGCAGGATTGAAGACAAGATGGAGGAGCTGCAGCAGCTTTTTATATTCTCTTGCCAGGTGGTCTTTCTTTCTTTGTTCCAAAGACAAGCTGTCCATCACATGCCCTGGAAAAACCTCAGAGTTGTGTCCATAGGCATGTCCCTGCATACCTTGCTGAGTCCCAAGGCATGTCTGCCTTCTCTCAATGGGTCAATTGTATAGCTGATGGCCCTTAATGGGCCATCAAGCAGGCTAGGCAGAGCGGACACCAATTTGTCTAGGGTGTCACTCAGCAGCATAGCATAATTTTGAAATACAGACAGTATAGAGCCAATAGTCATAACTTCAACTACAAAAATGATACACATATACAGACAGCATAATCATAATCAGCATACCATAGCCTTGTCTTAGACACCTCATTTGACCCCCTTTATATAAGATTTGGTGCCACTACAGGACCTTGGTTGCAACAATGATCTATAGGGTCCCAGATTATGTCAATAAAGTCGCACAAGCCAAGGGAAGTTATTCAGTGGGATGTTTCAGAGTAGCAGCCAAGTTAGTCTGTATTCGCAAAAAGAAAAGGAGTACTTGTGGCACCTTAGAGACTAACAAATTTATTTGAGCATAAGCTTTCATGAGCTACAGCTCACTTCATCGGATGCATTTGGTGGAAAATACAGAGGGCCAAATGCATCCAATGAAGTGAGCTGTAGCTTACGAAAGCTTATGCTCAAATAAATTTGTTAGTCTCTAAGGTGCCACAAGCACTCCTATTCAGTGGGATGTAACTCTTTTGTGAGACAGATTAATCAAAGGTTCCCCCGCTGCCCAGTGTGGTCCAAGAGCTCATGGCCTATTATGATTATAGTGCCTAGAAGCTCCAGTCATAAACCAGGACCTCATTATGTGGTCCCTGCCCCAGGAAGCTTACACTCCAAGGATAAGACTAGAGACAGCAGGTGGATACAGACAGACAGTTGGGGGAGAGCAAGGAAACAGTAGGACAATCCTGATGAGTGAAACAGTGGACTCAGCACACCAGCTGGCTAGCCGTTACACAGTCTCACGCAAGAGTCGTGTCACTTACGCACCTAGAGTTAAGAATGTGCAAAAGTGTTTGCAGTAAGAGGATCTTGGAAAGTGAGCTCAAGTGGGCAGGAACTGTGTTTGTACAGCACATGGCACAAAGAAGATCTGACCCTGAGCCGAGCTTCTGGGTATTAACAAAGTATAAATACGAAACCACAACAACAGTGAATGAAAATTCATACCAGAAAGTACATTGTTTGTGATTTGTTATTTGTTGTTAAATATTCTTCTGTTTTAAAAGTGTCAATTATCCAGTCAGGGAATAGAAACAATACCATGTGACCAAAGCTAGCTATCACACACCACAAAAATGAATACTTAGTCAAGAGAATCCAAAAACAGTTCCTGTGCTGAAACATGGTGTGACGCTGGCAGACCAAGTGCCAGCTCATCTCAAGGCCCGAACACTCTCTGAACACTGACAAATGCAGAGCTGGACACCAGTCTGGCTCATCATTCCTCTTCTAAATTAATAAATCTTTAGTTAGTTTAGTGCAGGATTGGCCACAGGCATTATCTTTGGTTTGAAATGTGAATACAAATGACCTGGGGAAAGTGACTGGTCCTTTGGGACTAGGAGTAACCTGAATATTGTTGTGAATTTTGGTGTAAAGTGACCATCTGTCACTCTGTCCAGCTTGCCTGGGTGACAAGATAGCCTGGAACATCCAAAGGGACTGTCTGTGACTCCATGGTAAGGCTGTTACAGTGCTTTGGGAGTTCACACTTGTTACTGGGTTGGTGAAATCTTAGTATAGAACAGACAGACAGTTTGAGGTGTTTGCCCAAAGGTTTTTGACAGTTTGCTTTAAGTTTGGCGCTCACAGACGTAAGCCACTCCAGACAGCGTGACACATGGCATCACAATGAGAGGAAATAACTATCATAGACTTACATGTCTGAATTATTTTTATTTGCTTGTAATCTTAGTTCATTTTCTCTTTTGTATTCTGTTTATGGCATTCTCGTTTGCATGGAGTTGTGTTGCAGTGAGGTCACATGGATACGGGAAATCTAAAGATAAATTAAGCCACTTAACCTCTCTGTCTGAATTTTCCCATCTGTAAAACAAGGATAATAATTCTTGTCTCATGGGGTCATGAGATTTAATTCATTACCCTTTGGAAAGCGCTTTCAGATCCTTGTATGGGAGGCACTGCAGAGATGTGAATGTATTTATAAATGCAGCTTTTTAAATCTATCTGTGACACTGCACCCCATATTCTTCACAATGAGATGATTATGACATAATTATAATGTACTTTATGTAAGATAAGTCATGTGAGATGTCACTGAAAAAGTGATGATTTGCTGAATATGATTGTCCTGTTTGTGTGCATGAACCATTTTTGTATCTGAAGTTATGAATATTGACTGTGTATCTGTATTTCAAATGTAGTTACACCTGGGTAACGCCCACCAGACAAGAAGTTTTCATTCTAGATAGTGAGTGGGGAAGGGCCTATTTGGGGCAATGGACCATTAGGAAAAAACAATAGGCCTTAGGAGAAGCTTAGGTCACACCTGGGGAGCCTTCTGTGAATGCTCCAAACAACCTGTGAGTAATGACTGCTATGACTCTACAAAGACATGTGAAGAGGCCACATGTCTCTAGACTCCATCTTGGGATGTCAGTGTTTTTCCACAGACGGGTCTGGGAACCAAGCTTTGGGAACAAAGGGTTTCCGCCATATGCAAAAGCTATATAAGGCTTCCCACACAAGAAGACTCCTGGAAATACCTGAGGAACAAAGACTGAACTGGGGGAAGGGCTGGATCCAGGCTAAAGGGATTTTTAGCCTGTGAATGGAACATCTGGGGATTACAAGCTGTAAATGAGTGCCACTTGCCCCTTAAGAATCTGCAGCCTGCTTGTATCATCACTTAGGGTGAGAATCTGCTATTCATAGCCAATCTATTTTGTATATTAAGCTTAGTTTGCATTTTTTGTTTATTTGTAGGTAATCTGCTTTGATCTGTTTACTATCACTTATAATCACTTAAATTCTGTCTTTTGTAGTTAATCAACTTGTTTTTGCTTTATTTAAACCAGTGTGTGGGAATCATAACTCGGAGCAAAAGGCTGTTACACATTCCTCTCCATATTGAGGGAGGGGGCAAACTTTAGGAGCTTACGCTGTACAATTCCCTGTGCAGTGCAAGACTATAATTTTGGGTTTATGCTCCAGAGGGGGTTTGTGCCTGAGGAGCTAGGAGTAGCCTTCGCATGAAAGGGCTGGTTAGAGAGCCTGCTTGTAACTGCAGCTGGGTGTGCCCCTACCTGTATGTATGCTGGTGAAAGTGCAGGCTAGAGTGCTTTGTAGCTTGTCACAGCAGGACAGTATGAGAGGGAGCCCAGGCTGGTGGGTCGGGGCACAGTGGTACACCAGTTCCAGGTGGCACCTTGGGGGAGAACCCGTTACAGTGGCGCAGCAAGCAGGGTCATATGCACAGCTTATTGCTCTGAGTGAGATTGGTATTTCATACACTTGTGGTGATTTTAAGTGAGATTTAAGTGTGGTGGCTAGAGATAAGTCAAAGCAATTACCAGTTTACTATTTTCATTTTGCTTATTTTGGGAAAGGGAAGTAGGGACAGAAAAGCAGGAAAGTGAGTGAAAGTGAAACTAGTAAGAAGCTGGAGCTCTGCAGATTGCAGGAAAAAGAGAAGGAGGGGGAACACAAAAGACTTGTGGAATTAAAACAACTGCAGATTGAAGCTGAAAAAGCTGAACACCAGAGAGCCTTGGAACTGAAACAGATAGAGGCTGAAAAAGAAATTGAAGCCCAGAAACTAGCCATGGAGGAGAAGGAAAGAGAGAGAAAGCATGAACTGGACTTGATAGAGAGGAGGAACCAGAACGCCTATATACCAGGGAGTCCCACCTCTCCAAAACTCCACAATTGGGAGCCGGTGTGTCCCTCATACAGTGAGACAGGGGACATTGCTGAATATTTCATCACTTTTGAGAGGCTGTGTGTACTCCATGAGATTCCTGAAGGCCAAAAGATGCACACTTTGGTTGCAAAGTTATCTGGGAGGGCTCTGAATATATTCAATAAGATGCGAATAAGAGATGCTGCAGATTATGGTAAATTCAAGAAAATGGTTTTAAAACGAGTTTTGGATTACAGGCTAGAGGGCTTTGTGTCTTGTCACAGCAGTACAGTGTGAGTGGGAGCCCAGGATGGTGGGTCAGGGGGCTCAGTGGTACCCCAGTTCCAGGTGGTACCCTGGGGGAACCCACCACAGTATACTTCTCTGGTGTCTCTAAGCCTCTATGAGGCATTTGGCAACCATCTGATGAGGGATTTGCTTTCCACACTTCATGCCCTACGCAGAAATTTTTTCACAGAGAAAAAATCAGAGAAAAAGTGGGACGGTTGAACGCCCCACTTCAGGAGAACATTTGAGCCCATGCTACTTGGGTAGCAATGCTTCCCTGAATCTGGGCATAAAGGAGGAAGAATGGTCTTGTGACTAAGGGCTCGGACGCAGGAGATCTATTCCCAGCTTTGTCAAACACTTCCTGTGGGGCTGCCCTATAGACACCCCCTGCTGGCTGAACAGGATGTGGCTCATGTCTATTACGTCATTCTCCAGTCCTTGTACCGTTCGGGACTGAAGGAAGAATTAGGTGGGATGCTGGCCCTTGCAGGGTGGTCAGGGGGTGGACAGAGGGTTTGAATGAGTTTCATGGGAAAGGGAGTGGGTGGGGAACCTGGGAGGCAGAGGTAAGGGAATGGCCCAGCAGAGAAAGCTCCCTTTGGGGTTTTCAGTGGCCTTCACACCCTGCTTTGGAGGCCTTTGCTTTGGGAGGCAGCTGTGCCCATTCCATCAATGGACACTGGGAATACAGAGGAGCAAAGGAGAAATGATTCACAGTGCTTGACAGAGATTCAGCTCTCTACTTCATGGTGTTTGATGCAAGGTCAGTGGCTAGTGATGTCATCCTCATGCATACCCTTGTGACATTGTGTACCTTGGGGGAACACCCTGTGACCCCCATATTCCTCATTTGTATATGGCTGCAATCTTGCATATAAAGTATAACTCTTCTGCCCGTCAGAGTTGGCAGCAACAAGGGCCGGGTTCAATATCTAGAGGTTCCCTTCCAATAACACAATGCAAAACTGGCTCGAGCCCCCACCCAGTGACCTGGGACAAATATATACCACCCCTGCTGGGCGCCTCCAAGAGGCAATACTTCCCCTCTCGCAAGCACAGAGTCTGAGTGTAGCAAAGCCTTTTAATAACAGGGAGAAACAATGTGGCATTATGTTGGGGAAACACCACCAACAGGATTCCTAACACAACCCATGAGCAAAAACCCACCCCAAGCAAATTGGGGCATGTCCTTTCCCTTTGGTTCTTGAGTCCAGCAACCCAAAATCACCCAAAGTCCCAAAAGTCCAACACCCCAAAAGTCTCTGTCCCTGATCAGTGCAGCCCGAGTTCAAAAATTTATCTGCAAAGTTTTACCTCCCAACCTGGGTGGAGATGGAGGGATGGGGGGGGGGGTTAAGGGACACCTTATGTGGTCCAAAACCGATTGCCCCACCTCTCCATAGGGCTCCACTTCACTCCACCAGCCATCCCACGAATCGCTCCGCTCTGCCAGCCACCCCCATGAGCTGCTCCAGGCATCCCACAAACTGCTCCACTCCACCAGGTGCTTTACTCTGCCAGCCATCCCATGAGCCGCTCCAGCCATCTCACAAACTGCTCTGCTCCAAGAGCTGCTCTGCCAGCCGTCCCGCAAACTGCTCCACAATATATCTTCTGGCTCCCCCACTACTTAACACAACACTCAATGATTTCAGCTCTTAGTAAGTTTAGTTCTTTTATGACTTCAGCTTGTAGTAGGGGAGCTTCAATGCTGGTGCACTATTAGCCCAAAGTGAAAACAGCTTAGCAGCCTGTACCTAGATTCCTAATGGAATCAAAATTAGCTCTGATATTCCATAGTGGAGAAAAGAGGAAGTACAATTAGTATGTAAGGCCCTCACCATGGGGCCCATACCACCAGATATTAATACCTATCCCCAACATCTCTCCATTCACTGGATTTTGGAATCCATTACCCTTGCCTAGCAAGTGCTGCTTAGTTGCTGGTGAGTCCCTCCATCATAACAAAAGGCCAAGTACAGTTCCACTATCCTTGATTCACATAATCAGGATAATAACAGTTTATTCCTGCCCCAATAACAGAGAAACTGGGGCTCCTATAGCAGCCGAAGTGACCATCTAGGCAGGGTGGGTGTGTCTTTGCAAATGAGATCAGCCCCTGAAATTCTTTTCCACAACCCACCATGACTTGACACCAAATGTCAGGGTAGAGCTCAACCAGACTCTGCTTACATCAGCATGCTTTGTAAGGTTATGATATGCTGAAAGTAATTTCTCTATCCATAGATGTGTATCATTAATGCATATGGAGTTCTGAGAATTGTGTAGTGTGGTTGTCACTAAAACATGCTGCAAGTTGGGGAATCAGCCAGATATTAGCTCCCCAGAGGCAACAGCAAGGAAAGTAACCAACACCAGGGAGGGGTGTCAATCAACCCATCAACAGCCATTGTCCAGCAAGGGAGCTACAATGCAATGACTCACCTGCATGACACTAAACCAGGGGAATTGTTCAGCCTTGCCTGGAGATTCAGCAATGTCCACCCAGACATGCCTGGACTTGTGTTTTCCAAGCACATGAACTGAGGGTATAAAACAGACAGAATGGCCAAATGTTTGGCCTTTCTCCTTCACCCACCTGCAAGCAACAAGGACACTATGAAGACTCCGACTGAGGAGACTGGCCCAGATTTCAAGGGTGAAATCATAGAACCAAAGACTCACAGACTTTAAGGTCAGAAGGAACCATTATGATCATCTAGTCTGACCTCCTGCACAACGCAGGCCACAGAATTTCACCCACCCACTCCTGCGAAAAACCTCACCTATGTCTGAGCTATTGAAGTCCTCAAAGCATAGTTTAAAGACTTCAAGGTGCAGAGAATCCTCCAGCAAGTGATCCGTGCCCCACACAACAGAGGAAGGCGAAAACCCTCCAGGGACTCTGCCAATCTGCCCTAGAGGAAAATTCCTTCACGACCCCAAATATGGCGATCAGCTAAACCCTAAGCATGTGGGCAAGACTCACCAGCCGGACACCCAGGAAAGAAATCTCTGTAGTAACTCAGATCCCACCCCATCTAACATCCCATCACAGGCCATTGGGCATATCTACCGCTAATAGTTGAAGATCAATTAACTGCCAAAATTAAGCTGTCCCATCATATCATTCCTTCCATAAACTTATCAAGCTTAGTCTTCAAGCCAGATATAGCTTTTGCCCACACTGCTTCCCTTGGAAGGCTGTTCCAGAACTTCACTCTTCTGATGGTTAGAAACCTTCATCTAATTTCAAATCTAAACTTCCTGATTGCCAGTTTATATCCATTTGTTCTTGTGTCCACATTCGTACTGAGCTTAAATAAGTCTTCTCCCTCCATGGTATTTATCCCTCGGATATATTTATAGATAGCAATCATATCTCCCCTCAGCCATCTTTTGGTTAGGGTAAACAAGCCAAACTCTTTGAGTCTCCTTTCATAAGACAGGTTTTCCATTCCTCGGATCATCCTAGTAGCCCTTCTTTGTACCTGTTTCAGTTTGAATTAATCTCTCTTAAACATCAGAAACCAGAACTGCACACAATATTCCACATGAGGTCTCAACAGTGACTTGTATAACGATACTAACCCCTCCTTATCACTTCTGGAAATACCTCACCTGATGCATCCCAAGACTGCATTAGCTTTTTTCACAGCCATATCACTTTGGCGGCTCATAGTCATCCTGTGATAAACCAATACTCCAAGGTCCTTCTCCTCCTCTGTTACTTCAAAGTAATGTGTCCCCAGTTTATAACAGAAATTCTTGTTATTAATCCCTAAATGCATGACCTTGCACTTTTCACTATTAAATTTCATCCTATGACTATTACTCCAGTTTACAAGATCATCCAGATCTTCCTGTATGATATCCCAGTCTAACCTAGTGAGGAGGGCTTTAAACTAGGTTCACCGGGGGAAGGAGACCAAAGCCCTGAGGTAAGTGGGGAAGTGGGATACCGGAAGAAAGCACGAGCAGGAGCGCGCGAGAGGGGAGGGCTCCTGCCTCATACTGAGAAAGAGGGACGATCAGCGAGTTATCTCAAGTGCCTATACACAAATGCAAGAAGCCTGGGAAACAAGCAGGGAGAACTGGAAGTCCTGGCACAATCAAGGAATTATGATGTGATTGGAATAACAGAGACTTGATGGGATAACTCACATGACTGGAGTATTGTCATGGATGGATATACACTGTTCTGGAAGGACAGGCAGGGCAGAAAAGGTGGGGGAGTTCCACTGTATGTAAGGGAGCAATATGACTGCTCAGAGCTCAAGTATGAAACTGCAGAAAAATCTGAGAGTCTCTGGATTAAGTTTAGAAGTGTGAGCAACAAGGGTGATGTTGTGGTGGAAGTCTGCTGTAGACCACCAGACCACGGGGATGAGGTGAATGAAACTTTCTTCCGGCAACTCATGGAAGTTACTAGATCACAGGCCCTGGTTCTCATGGGAGACTTCAATCACCCTGATATCTGCTGGGAGATATCCAGGAAGTTTTTGGAAAGTGTAGGGGACAATTTCCTGGTGCAAGTGCTGGAGGAACCAACTAGAGGCTGAGCGCTTCTCGACTTGCTGTTCAGAAACCGGGAAGAATTAGTAGGGGAAGCAAAAGTGGATGGGAACCTGGGAGGCAGTGACCATGAGATGGTCAAGTTCAGGAACCTGACACAGGGAAGAAAGGAGAGCAGCAGAATACGGACCCTGGACTTCAGAAAAGCAGACTTTGACTCCCTCAGGGAACTGATGGGCAGGATCCCCTGGTAGAATAACATGAGGGGGATAAGAGTCCAGGAGAGCTGGCTGTATTTTAAAGAATCCTTATTGAGGTTACAGGGATAAACCATCCTGATGTGTAGAAAGAATAGTAAATATGGCAGGCGACCAGCTTGGCTTCACAGTGAAATCCTTGCTGATCTTAAAAACAAAAAAGAAGCTTACAAGAAGTGGAAGATTGGACAAATGACCAGGGAAGAGTATAAAAATATTGCTCCGGCATGCAGGAGTGAAATCAGGAAGGCCAAATCACACCTGGAGTTGCAGCTAGTAAGAGATGTTAAGAGTAACAAGAAGGGTTTCTTCAGGTATGTTAGCAACAAGAAGAAAGTCAAGGATAGTATGGGCCCCTTACTGAATGAGGGAGGCAACCTAGTGACAGGTTTCAGAGTAGCAGTGAGCTGTAGCTCACGAAAGCTTATGCTCTAATAAATTTGTTAGTCTCTAAGGTGCAACAAGTACTCCTTTTCTTTTTGCGAACCTAGTGACAGAGGATGTGGAAAAAGCTAATATACTCAAGGCTTTTTTTGCCTCTGTCTTCACAAACAAGGTCAGCTCCCAGACTGCTGCACTGGACAGCACAGCATGGGGAGGAGGTGACCAGCCCTCTGTGGAGAAAGAAATGGTTCGGGACTATTTAGAAAAGCTGGACGAGCACAAGCCCATGGGGCCAGATGCGCTGCATCCGAGAGTGCTAAAGGAGTTGGCTGATGTAATTGCAGAGCCATTGGCCATTACCTTTGAAAACTCATGGCGATCGGGGGAAGTCCCGGACGACTGAAAAAAGGTTAATGTAGTGTCCATCTTTAAAAAAGGGAAGAAGGAGGATCCTGGGAACTACAGGCCAGTCAGCCTCACGTCAATCCCTGGAAAAATCATGGAGCAGGTCCTCAAGGAATCAATTCTGAAGCACTTAGAGGAGAGGAAGGTGATCAGGAACAGTCAGCATGGATTCACCAAGGGCAAGTCATGCCTGATTAATCTAATTGCCTTCTATGAAAAGATAACTGGCTCTGTGGATGAGGGGAAAGCAGTGGACGTGTTGTTCCTTGACTTTAGCAAACCTTTTGACACAGTCTCCCGCAGTATTCTTGGCAGCAAGTTAAAGAAGTAGGGGCTGGATGAATGGACTATAAGGTAGATAGAAAGTTGGGTAGATTGTCGGGCTCAACGGGTAGCAATCAATGGCTCCATGTCTAGTTGGCAGCCAGTATCAAAAGGAGTGCCCCAAGAGTCGGTTTTGTTCAATATCTTCATAAATGATCTGGAGGATTGTGTGGATTTCACCCTCAGCAAGTTTGCAGATGACACTAAACTGGGAGGGGAGGTAGATATGCTGGAGGGTAGGGATAGGATACAGAGGGCCCTAGACAAATTAGAGGATTGGGCCAAAAGAAATCTGATGAGGTTCAACAAGGACAAATGCAGAGTCCTGCACTTAGGACGGAAGAATCCCATGCACCGCTACAGACTAAGGACTGAATGGCTAGGCAGCAGTTCTGCAGAAAAGGACCTAGGGGTTACAGTGGACAAGAAGCTGGATATGAGTCAACAGTATGCCCTTGTTGCCAAGAAGGCCAATGGCATTTTGGGATGTATAAGTAGGGGCATTGCCAGCAGATTGAGGGACGTGATTGTTCCCCTCTATTCAACATTGGCGAGGCCTCATCTGTAGTACTGTGTCCAGTTTTGGGCCCCACACTACAAGAAGGATGGGGAAAAGTTGGAAAACATCCAGCGGAAGGCAACAAAAATTATTGGGGGACTGGAACACATGACTTATGCGGAGAGGCTGAGGGAACTGGGATTGTTTAGTCTACGGAAGAGAAGAATGAGGGGGGATTTGTAGCTGCTTTCAACTACCTGAAAGGGGGTTCCAAAGAGGATGGATCTAGACTGTTCTCAGTGGTAGCAGATGACAGAACAAGGAGTAATGGTCTCAAGTTTCGGGGGGGAGGTTTAGGTTGGATATTAGGAAAAACTTTTTCACTAGGAGGGTGATGAAACCCTGGAATATGTTACCTAGGGAGGTGATGGATGTCCTTCCTTAGAAGTTTTTAAGGTCAGGCTTGACAAAGCCCTGTCTGGGATGATTTAGTTGGGGACTGGTCCTGCTTTGAGCAGGGGGTTGGACTAGAACCTCCTGAGGTCCCTTCCAACCCTGATATTCTATGATTCTATTATTCTCTGTATTGGCAATACCTCCCAACTTTGAGTCATCTGCAAACTTTATTAGCACATTCCCACTTTTTGTGCCACGGTCAGTAATAAAAAGATTAAATAAGATTGGTCCCAAAACCGATCCCTGAGGAACTCCACTAGTAATTTCCTTCCAGCCTGACAGTTCACCTTTCAGTGTGACCCATTGTAGTCTCCCCTTTTACCAGTTCCTTATGCACCTTTCAATTTTCATATTGATCCCCATCTTTTCCAATTTAGCTAATAATTCCCCATGTGGAACCATATCAAATGCCTTACTGAAATCAAAGTAAACTAAATCCACTGTGTTTCCTTTGTTTAAACAATCTGTTACCTTCTCAAAGAAGGAAATCAGCTTGGTTTGACATGATCTACCTTTTGTAAAGCCACGTTGTATTTTGTCCCAAATACTATTGACCTCAATGTCTTTATCTACTTTCTCCTTAAAATTTTTTTCCAAGACCTTGCATGCTACAGATGTCAAACTAACAGGCCTGTAGTTACCCAGATCACTTTTTTTCCCTTTCTTAAAAATAGGACCTATGTTAGCAATTCTCCAGTCATATGGTACACCCCTGAGTTTACAGATTCATTAGAAATTTTTGCTAATGGGCTTACAATTTCATGTGCCAGTTCCTTTAATATTCTTGGATGAAGATTATCTGGACCCCCCCGATTTAGTCCTATTAAGCTGTACAAGTTTGGCTTCTACCTCTAATCAGGTAATATCTACTCCATATCCTCATTCCCATTTGCCGTCCTACCATTATTTCTAAACTCCTCATTAGCCTCAATAAAGACTGAGGCAAAGTATTTGTTAGATATTGAGCCATGCCTAGATTATCCTTAACCTCCACTCCATCCTCAGTGTTAAGCGTTCCCACTTCTTCTTTCTTTGTTTTCTTCTTATTTATATGGCTATAGAACCTTTTACTATTGGTTTTAATTCCCTTTGCAGGGTACAACTCTACATGGCTTTTGGCCTTTCTCACTTTATCCCGACATGTTCTGACCTCAATAAGGTAGCTTTCCTTCCTGAACTCTCCCATCTTCCACTCCTTGTAGGCTTTCTGCTTTTTCTTAATCACCTCTCTGAGATGCTTGCTCATCCAGCTTGGTCTACAACTCCTGCTGATGAATTTTTTCCCCTATCTTGGGATGCAGGCTTCTGATAGTTTCTGCAACTTTGACTTGAAGTAATTCCAGGCCTCCTCTACCTTTAGATCCACAAGTTCTTCTGTCCAATCCACTTCCCTAACTAATTTCCTTAATTTTTTTAAGTTAGCCCTTTTGAAATCAAAAACCAATCACAGATCTATTTTTGTTTATCCTTCCATTTAGTTTGAAGTGAATTAGCTCATGATCGCTCAAACCAAGATTGTCCCCTACAATCATTTCTTCTATGAGGTCGTCACTACTCACCAAAACCAAATCTAAAATGGCATCCTCTCTTGTTGGTTAAGCAACTACTTGGTGAAGGAATCCAACAGCTATCGCAGGAAAATCTGAGCCCTATTATTATTACTAGCACTTCTCCTCCAGTCTAGTTAAAGTCTCTGATGATCACACAATTCCCATTAGTATTTACTTCATTAAAAACATTAAAGAGGTCTCTATCCATATCCAAATTAGATCCCGGTGGTCTATAGCACACCCCAAGCACTATCGTAGGGGAGGTTCCAGTAGCTTTCTTCCCCAATGTGATTTTTGCCCAGACAGACTCTGTCTTATCCATTCCATCACTTCTTATTTCTTTACAGTCTACCTCATCATTGATATACAATGCTACTCCACCACCTTTGCCTTTTTTTCTGTCTTTCCTAAACAGCAAATACCCTTCAATACCTGTAGTCCAATCTGTGTACTATGAACTGCAATATCCAGTGAGGTGTTAAAAACTGCTTAATCTAGATGTTGCCCAATCTAATCGGGTTGAGAGTTTAGATTGCATGCTTATATTTTATTTCTTTTGGTAAATAACTCTGACTTTTTGCCTATCACTTAATATCACTTAAAATCTATCTTTTGTAGTCAATAAATTTGTTTAACTGTTTATCTTTACCAGTGAGTTTGTATGAAGTGTGTGGCAAATCTGCTCAGGTTTTGCAAAGACTGGAGTATATCCACTTTCCATTGATGAAGTGGTGAACCAATTAATAAATCTGCATTGCTCATCTTGAACAGTGCAAGACGGTATATTCCTGAGGTACAGTGCTGGGAGCTGGGGGGATCTGGCTCTGATTCCTTTCTCAGTGTGATTCATGAGTGGCTCTGGGAGCATTCATGAAATCTAGCTAGGTGTGGGGGCTCCACATGCTGTTGTGCTGAGTGATCATGGCTCCTGGAGGGGTTTGCTGCTGGTCACTAGCAAAGCATTATGAAAAGCAGCCCATGCTGGAGACAGTTCAGGGGGCACAGCAGTCCCACAATTCCAGGCTGCACACAGGATCCCATCACAACCTGCCCAAGGAGGAGGTCCCGGCCCTTTTTGCATACTCAAGGCCTGGCTGGATAGGGAAGAGGCCCCTTTGTAATCTGAGCTTTCTTCAAACAGAGCAGGTCAAGCAGGAGCCAAGAGAATCTGGGGTGAGGTGAGGTAGCTGTGTCACAGGCTCTGATTGGGTGGTGCCGTGCTCCAGGAATGGCATTGCTGGGGTGAGGGAGGGTTATCTGGGATAGCTGGGGCATGAAAACTGCACCATGGCACCATGGGAGTCCCAGCCCAGCAGACTGAGTTTTAGCTAGGGTGGGGATGGAGTCTCCATGACTAATGGAGTAAATCCACTGTCCATATGGAGGACAGTTCTGCTGGGATGGCTCATGGGATCCTGGCCCCCCTGGGCAATGGCCATTCCCAGGTGGTTTCCTACGACATATACCAGTGGGTCCATCTTGGATATTGCTTGGTGGGGGGACCAGGGACAGGGTGAAGGGGAGGACTCGGCTTTTGTCCTGGTCTGACTACAGCTAGAGGGATCCTGCCAGTGCAGCATTTGGGAACCTCCTCGGCCCAGCTGTCTTCATACTCCTCAGGAGTCACTACTTGCTGATATTTATGCACCAGGTTTGTGTCCACACAGATGTTCAGTGAGGTGAGTGGCTGTTTGCCTTGGTTCAGCTGTGAATTGGAGTCTTGTGTGCCAGCACTAGTATTTGCTGTTTGTTATTCATTATTTGCTACTCATCAGTCACTGACTGTAGCTTACTGTGCTCCTTTTTCCTGTTTAAGAAGTTTCACTCCATCCAGTCAGGAATCAAAAATAGTCCCATATAACTCAGGCACCCAGTCATACACCCCATTAACAAAGGGAATAGTCTGCAAGCTAATATTTGTGGACAGAAACTATTTAGCTAATGCATTCAAAAAATTCAGGCTCAGCCCTGAAGGGTTCAAGACATTCCAGATGCTGACATAAGTTTATAAAGCCATGAGTGACCTGGGTCCTGTTTACCTGTGAAATCCCTTCTCTGCCCTCTGACACCCTCATAACAAGGGATCAACCAGTGGGTCTTTTGCACAGCCCTAGTTTGAACATCTGAGTGCAGGGATCCGTGTATTTTCGGGGCAGGGCCCTCTGCTCTAGAACTCACGTCCATGTTGCGCTCTCAGAGTGTGGTGTCCGACACTGTGTGGCCAAGATCCTATCTCTTTGCTTAGGCTTTTGACCACAGAGGTGCTAGTGGGGCATGACTATGTCTTCATTGGAGCGAGTGATTGAGCCCATTGTTTAGTGAATGCTTGTCGAGTGGTTGTCGGTTTAAAACAAACCTGGGTCCCCTGGAATATGTGATGGGTAAATACAATAAAATGAATATGCCACAGCTTTCCCTTCTGCCCCAAAGGATCATTCACGATGGCTTCTTCTTGCAAGCTCTGCAGAGGCTCTCAATGTGTCCCCTGATTCCAGTGTCTACATCTGAAACGCTAGTGTTCAGCAAGTCAATGCTATGAAGTGCTCCTGAGAAGAAAGTATGCAATATTTGTGGCAGGAATTTCAGTTAATGTTTGGGCCTTTCCTTCCTCAAACCACCATGAATTGCTACCCCATCTCCCTGCTTAGTTCTTGATTGCTTCATTACAATGATAAGAAAACCTGGGAAGCCCCTGGGTTGGTGTCCTGATGGGAAGTCTCCAGCTGTTCCCTTTTGCAATACAAGTTGGCCACCTTCCAGCCTTCTGAAGTGAGCGAGGCTGTAAAAATACAAGCATCTGGCACAGATTATCCAATTCCTATCCTTCTTTCATTTAGTAGTCGGGGATCTCCGTCGTCTGTGCCTCCTGGCTTATCAACTGTAAGAGCTTCTAACCCTTTTAATAACCATTTGGGATGAAAACTGTACACTCTGCAGTCCCTCATCTTCTGCCCTACTCAATCTGATTTCTGATTTAGGCAATTGCCCTAGACTGCAAGAGAATTGTCTAGCGTTGCTGAGCCACCAACT